>NW_026125391.1:2180000-4580000 GCF_943737965.1 Phodopus roborovskii
CTGCCACAGGTAGGCGTGTAACGATGGCTGTTCAGCTATACTGATCCAAAGTGGAGAAAACTGGTGACACAAGGCAAACATCTTATGAAATGCAACTATTTATAGTTTTGTTTCGCTATAAGGAGGCTGGTGAACACGCTGAATACGAATTACCTCAGTTCTGCAGCTTTCTGTGTCTTTTTAATGCATTCTGTTTCAGGGTCACTTTCAATCAATATTTCATTTACTTACTGAGATTGAATGGGCGCTCTGAGACACAGTGTGCTGTTTATCATACAGATTGGACACCTCATTCTAGATCCAAGATCTTTTCCTCAACACTGGGAGCTGTCCTTTCAGCACCACAAAATTACTGCTTCAAGCTGCATTGCAGTTTTATTTTCTGTTTTTGTTTGTTTTTGTTTTGTTTTTTTGTTTTTTCCGTTTTCACTGGGAGCTTTTCTTTCAGCACCACATTGCACCTAGACTTTTTAACGGCTGCCTTCCTCTTTGCACTGAAGACCAATTTCGTCTGCACTTCCAGTTATTGCTATTACCTGTAGGACTTTCTATCCTACTTCACCTCACCCACTCCACTCCCAAAACAGTAAATGTATCTATTTCTGTGGAAGTCATTTCTCATTGAATGATCAGAAACAATGATAAGTTCTAACCTGTAATGGCTCATTTCGACTCATTGCTTACAGTAGATCTCAGCTCTGTTTTCTGCTTATTCGACTCCTTCCAGCTTCCCATCACATCTGTAACAAACTTTTAAAATGATATTGCCACACCACCATGCACAAGCCTACCTGCACAGTAGAGATAGATTATTCCATCGCATTCAGATGGTTAACAGAGGTTAGCAAGTCCTGTATTATATATTTATATCGCTTTCTAAGAAAGTGCATATTAATGTTTACTTTAAGAATGTGTAAATGGTGCTATCAAGAATCTGATAAATTTTATCCCAGTTTTTTGTGTACCACTTCTAATGTATGAGATTTATTTTTTTATTGGAAAAAATAAACCGTATGAAAGCGTTAAATTGGTAGATTTTAGTAATTTGACAATGAATGGAATCCCCATGTTACAGGCCCTATCTTTTCTTAGAAATTTTAATGGTGGTAATAGACTTCAACAGAGGTACTGGTAATGACATTCCTTTTAATCCATTCTTATGGTACATTCTTGATTGATATAATGATTCCTCTCTGAGTCCTTAAGTAAATTTTGTTTACTGTAATTCTTCTCCAAGAAGGGAATTCTTGCTTCCCAAGGCAGCGATTGAAAGGAGATGAAAATATAATTTAACACTCTACATCACGTACACAATTTGAGACCAGTTACTCTGTTAGTAGCAGAAATTCATCGATCATCAAATACAGGGCAAGCATGGCTATACATAATAATTTTGAGTGCAATGCAATCTTAGAAATTTAATATATACACTTTATTTAAATGATGCAAACAGCCATATGAAATTGCTTATGATTAGAAAACAGGATGAACTCATTTTGCCTCCTGCTTGGTTTCTCATAAACATGAGTACATAATATTATTGTGCACTGTTGTCCATAGATGTCTTTTTACATAAAGGGTAAGTATCATTACTTTAAAATTGTCTTTGGAATTATGCATGTTATTTTTTGTTTCATCAGATATGTGCCCCGATTAAATGACATTTTTACACAAAGAAGAAAGTATCAGAAACTTGTATTAATTTTGAAAAAAATGAAGTATAGAACATATTACTAGATAGGATGTCATTCCACTGGTCTATAAAATAAAAAGCAACTGTTCTTGAAAAATTGAAGCATTACCTTGTATAATTAATAAAGTACATCAAATCAGATTTGTAAATAAAATATTGTTTAAATCTAAAGTATTCAATATTTTGATTAGATTATTTTTTTAAAGAAAATATTTAACGTGTATGTGCTGGATTTTTTTTTAAATAGTTTTTTATAATTGCGATGGAAGGGCAATTGTCTCATTAAAAGTGGTGCAGAGGCCAATACTTGGGTTGCCATTAGATATATAAACAAGTGAAAACTGTGGAACAAGTTTTAAGCTCATTTTGGAAAAAAAAAAAAACAGTTCTGTAGAAATGCATATTTGTATTTGTTTCTCTAATAAATCTGCAAATAGCTTTAAACACAAATAGTTTTAATTATTTAAACATGAGTTTTGTTAAGTAATTTAATACCTGTTTTGCCTTACATTGTGTGAAAACATTGTCCTGTGGAAAAACAGGCTTATTGTGAAAAATCAAGGTAGGTCTGCATTTATTTGAAAAGGCCAGACATTTAGCACTTAGCTATGTTTATCTCTATGATATCACTGAAGAATTTGCATAGAAGACAGTATTGCCCCATATTAAACCAGCTTATCTACTGCTGAAATCTATAGAGGACCAGTTTGAATCTGCATTAATTCAGTGTCAAGTAAAAGACAAACAAGTAAGTGAAATCACATCTGAATGTTTGATAACCAAACCCTGATGCTGGTAGTGCTGTTCCTCAGACAGAGCGAGGAAGTAATGTGGCTTCTCAACTGTAAAGGCTTGGTCTTCTTGAATGTGACTTACACGTGATTGAAAGTATTGTCCCCACTGACATGTATTCCCTGGAAATAATGAATATTGAAGATGTTTTAGGATAACATGCAGTCATCTTTCTGTTGTTAATATAGCATCTCCACTTTGAAAATGCTTGAAGATAAATATACATGGAAATCACTTACGTGTCCAGTTTTCTGTTTTTGCTTTTTGTTTGTTTCCTTTTGTCTTTCTCGTGGAACAAAAATACTGTTTGTGGAAGATTCAGATTGAACGTCCTAGTCCTGTAGAAATACATAGAGGATTCAAATTACAAATAATTCTTTGGAAAGGGCAATTCATTTTCAATTTGTAAACTATTTGGGAGCATCTGGACAATGAAATGTAAAGACATTTGCAGAGGTTCATCCAGCTTTGTAGGTTTTTATCTATATCAAAAGTACTGTATTTTAACTAGTCAGTATTTGTATCAATTTCCTTTTTAAGTTAGTCTAAACAAAATTCAAAATGACGACCTCCCAAAACGTTCACACTTTTACCATACGTTGTTTTTTCCTAAATATTAGGATGGATCAGATCCATAATAGAAAATGTATTTTATTGAAATAATTCAATAATTCTTGGTGACTGTGGAATTTTATATTGTCACTTTCAGAAGTAAACTTTGAAAAAGAATCTAACTAAAGGAAGACTACAGACTTGGAGATCAATCCAAGTTATCACTGTAAAACAAAGCATGACTTTTAGAGTTTGAAACCTATTCAAGAATTGAATTGTAATTTGAACACGTACTGGCATGACACAGATCTCTTCATAAAAGCCCAATCTTGTTTTCTAAATGTGCTGAGGGAAACATTGTTAAGAAAATTCTCCACAGCATATTTTATGTTATATAAACCATTTATGACACTCAGTAATTTTCTGTTCACCACTTCATAAGGATTCACAATCCTTAAGAATCTTTAGCATTTACAACTTTATTGTATCAAGATACATGAGAGTTTACTTTTTGGTCGGTTGGTTGGTCGGTTGGTTGGTTGGTGGGTTGGTTGGTTTGGTGTGGGATTTGCGTTTTCATGCTTTTTTTTTTTAAAGGGTTTATTTTGGTTTCCCTTGTGTGACAGATGTTTAAACATGGTTAGATTAAAATAAAGGAAATTTCCATAATTATATGCCCCCAGAGTAGAGATATAAAGAGTGATTTTTAAATGACAAATACTGTATGTTCCTAATGCTTTAAGACTAGAGTAGAAAATATAGGGGTTAAAGTTCCTCAATTTGATTTTACTATTTCAGAAAATATCACTTGTGTGATATACTGAATCTATTCAAGAGAATGCCAATGGATTTTTTTTTTATCTTCAACATCATAAAACTGATTTTCTATCTTCTAGAAGATTGGTAGCCACATAGAAAATGTCACCAATAGCTGACGATTTGCTTCCCATACAAAGCTGTGCGAAGGTCCTTGCACAGTGCTGCTGAGCATGAACATTCACAGCCCACAAGCATTTGAAATATTTTATTTGGATTTTTAAAATGTTATCTTTCTCATTTAGTACCTATTTTAAGACCAATAGTATTGCTTTAAAAGATCATGCTTATTTCTTAGTTTGCTTTTGCTTTTGTTTTATTTTGTTTATCAGCCTTTGATTTTTTAAATAACTTTTCTTTATATGCTTAAGATATTTGCTGAATTTATTGACCAATGATGAATTTTCTCTATAAGTTTTTAAGAGCAAATTTTATATATTGATATATCCAGTCACCATAAATTTGCAAAAATAAAATATGTGTTAATTTGAATCTGTTTGTAATTTGATTTCATATGAACTTTTTAAAAAACATGTTAGATTTTTCTGGCTTGGACAAAAAAAAAAAGGAAAGTGATAAAAAAAGATAAGACACAGGAAATCAGATTTTCAAAGAGTGACATCATAACCCTGGTTTGGGCCACAGCCATCAAGGACACCTCAACTCAGCCCACTCTGAGCCTGTGACATTCATTGCTTAAACATTGATGCTAGCATACCATTATTCCTTGCATGTTGAAGCTGTCATTGTGTGGGTATTATTTTCAATGCTGTCACTGAGGTGTTTTCTGCAGTGATGTCCAAGGATGTACAGTAAGTAGTGTGGGAGTGTCACCTCAGATGCTTTTGCTCTGGTGTCTTCATTACACCAAGTACAGATCAACACTAGGTTTTTTAGTTGTTATTTTCTTTATCTTTCATTCATACCTATAACATGTTATTCTGATATGAAGAAATCAGGGAGATATTTTCCCTAATTTTTACTTTTGAGCAGAGGGCACTGAGGGCACAGAGTTGCTACTAAAATTGAAATACAGCAGATAACACCCTTTTCTCAGAACGGTGTGTCTTAATGCTCAATTGAGATCATATCATCCATTTATTTTCAAGTTTTGAAGAAAGTAAATGTTTTGGAGAATTTGGAGGGAGGAGGCAGGTTTACCACCAATGAGAATGTCATCACTTGTCTGTAGTAAAACAGTTAAAACCGATATAATTAAGCTTATCACACCTCTTTTTATATCACTTCAAATGTTTTGGAAAAGCAAAGTTACAGTTACAATGCTATAATTATAATAATAATTATGACATTTCTTTCTCATTAGCATAAGCTTTATTGCCATTAGCTCTGAACATTTTTAAAAAGATGAACTTCTAAAATTGAATTTTTGCAAGAATGTTTCTTAATACATGAGTAGATAAGAAATTTTCTCTGAAGTATTATTAGGACATATTTTTGTAAGTGATTCTGCAACATGTATGGAGATTAAAATAACTGTTATATTCTGCTATATGCTGAAAGCACTTTCATATTAATTCACAGAATAGTGTAAGGTGCCAGCATTGATTGCATCCCTATTTTACAGAAAATGAGAGTCTAAAGCCACTAAGATAAATTTAATAAATTGAAAATCTTCCTCTACTGACAGTATAAAGATTTTTGGTTCACAATCTAAAGTGATAAAAACAGCATTGGAATATTTCTGAGACAGTAAGCAACTTTAGTGCAAGACAAGTGGTTTTGTTTCCCAAAAGATGGAAATAACCTGAAGTTTTCAGAATTACAACTTTCTTGTAAATCATAATACACTAGCAAACATGGTGCATTTGTCATGCCAAGTTTTTATAGTGTAGGTTGACTTGGAGGTGTAGCTTTAAAAGTATAAGACCTGAGGAATTTTAGGGAAGTGAATATGTTTCAGCAACTTGAATAGCATAGCAGATGCATGGAAAAGTCAGCAGTTAATGTGCCTCAGGATCTCCAAAGTGTATTAACTGTAAAATACCAGAGAAGGCCAGGGCACACAAGATGCAGCATCTACCAGATTTCAATGCAGTTCTTAGACGTTTTTCTTTTTCTCATAAAAGTTTTGCCACTTGAAACATTTTCAGACTTATTTTTTTCTTAAATATGCATGTTCTCAAATCCAGTAGATGTACATACTGTAGAGGAATTAAATGTTGAAAGTTTATGGGTAATTTATCTTAGAAAATAAAGATATGTGTTCACAACATGTTTAAAATTTACTTTGGTAATTTATTTTTTTCATGTCAAAACAAAATTAATCCTTATCAATGTTAAATTTATTCAAAGCAATATAGAACACTAAATGACCTCATTGTGGGGCTTTTACAATGTAAGCTACTAATAGGCACATTGTTTCTTGACAGTTCTATAGTGTGTCTGAATATTACAGTTTCTTGAGAACTATCCAGGTTTTTATTTAACTTGTAAATTCCTAAGTGTAACATGTTTTGGAAATTTTATAAATCATTATCTTTAAAACCTGTTAATAGTGATTAAATCCAAGGAATCCCATGTGCTAGGCACTAACCCTGAGACACAACCAGGCATTTGGGTTTTTTGTTTGTTTGGTTTGTTTGTTTGTTTGCTTGCTTTGTCACAATATTATAAATTACCCAGATTGCCCTTTAGCCTAGTATCATGTCCCTCTATATGCCTTTGCTAAGGTTACACTACTGAACCATTATACCCTCTCAAACACGATGTTTTGTGAGAGGCTGTTTTAAAATAAGTAAAATCTAAAGGAAATTTAAAAAAAATTTTTTTTGTTCTCTGTTACACTGTACTTTTTCAAGGAGACAGAGAATTAGAAAACAGGAATCATCAGTCTATAGGGTGTGTTTTCTGCATGCTCAAATGATAAAGTTCATCCTCTCAAGTTATTTGATTATCAAAATAATTGTCTAATAACTATCAGACCCAACATAATCATCCCATTTAATATTTTATTACTTTTGTAGAGCAATTATAAACCTTAAATCATAGAAGTACTTTGGTACCTTGGTTGTTTTAAAGGCATTATTTTAATAATATGATCCCCATGTATTATTTTAAAGTCAAAAATATATTAAGTGGGCGATCTCCTAAGGTTTGTTTCATCAAATTTTGCTTTTATTGTAGAAATTGCCATAGCATGTCTGCTGACAATAAATATATTCCATCTGTTTTTGTAATTCTCCAAGAAAAGAAAAAATATATATCCAATGAAAATAAGCCTTATAAAATACCATTGACATTATGCTTTGATGTGAGAGTAAAAAATTGTATTAATTCTGCCACCTCACAGAACTAGCCTATGCTCTAACACAATGGCAATAAATATTTAGCAGGAAAAGTAAAATTAACAAATATATATATATATATATATATATATATATATATATATATATATATATGTCATTCAATTTTCATTAGAATTGTCTGGGGCCTTATTCTACCATAAGGCAGAATCTTGGCTGTCATATTCAATAAATAGATATATCTAAATATTTATCTCCAACCCAAGATGAAGGTAATCTTTTGTACTAAACTTATTCTTTTGACAATTCCACACGTATATTCGTATGCATACAGTCTCTGATCACATTGCCAATCCTTGCCCTCCTCAAATACAAGTAAGTACTCCTCACACTTCCATGTCTAAAAGGAAATGCTATCTAAACAAACACATGATAAAAGTGAAAAAGGTACAAGTGTGATTTCTATGACCTCACTATAATGAGTAGGTAGTAGATTTCATATGAAAAAAAAGGAAAAATATCTGACTTCCATTAAGAAGTTATGTTTATTATCAGAATTTAACCAAAGGCCAGCACCCAGAAGATTCTAACCCCATTCAGCCAGTCAGATGGGTGGAAGCAGGCCATCTCAAGGACTTTCTTCCCAACAGACTCACACTGCTAGGGCAGCAGCATTTGTGTAACATTGTGGAAGTACTAAGTAAGATTCTGACTTTCAGTAATCCTAGATTGCAGGACCATTATTCAGCCTATGACAAAAAGTTTAAGTAAGTATTAATTGCCTCTACAAAGGGAAATAGATTTATAAACTGTGTTTAATACATTCAAATAAAATTTGTAAACAAATCCTACAAATATGTGAGCATACCAGGTCCTGATAGATCATCAAATTTTGGAATATAAAATGATTCCATAGACAAATACCTTTCAATGATATAAACACAAAATAGCCACTTATTAATAAGCCCATAAATTCATTATAATAAAGCTTTATTAATTTTTTAGATACTTTATTAAATTTACTCCTCACTTCAATTAAAATATTAATGGCAACCACCAAACAAAGAGAAAAATAGAAAAGACATAACTGACCTTATTTTAATTATAGTTGTGAGAGGAACATCTTGAACATTCACAAAGAACCAAAATACGTTCTCTTGTATCCATTTCCTACAATGAATAGATAGGACATGTGAAAACTTACAGTATGGTACAGATTAATAACATAGACTTGAAATTAATTGAAAGACCTGCTGAAATTAAGTGAACATCTGGTGATTTATTTGGGAAAGTGATCTCAGTGAACAAACAGCTGCTTAATAACTGTCACTGTTCCATGTTTATCTCCCTAAAACCGTATCAAAGAGGAATGGAGTCCTTTTCAGAAGTGGTATATATAATGTAGTGATAGATATTTACTACTAATTGTCCTACATTGAATTTAACAAAACTTCAGTATGTTAACATACTTAAATTTATATGCAATGTAATTTTCCTATAAGCATACTGGTAAAGTTATTGTGTAATGAAATGTGAAACTTCACAATTGTATTTAGAATTTCTGAGAAACAATGATCATTGAAAGTAAAAGCAACAGATTTGAAATTTTGTAGTAGCATCTACATTGAAAATTCTTGATAGTTTTGATAGTGTTTTGCGCTGTAGCAACTTAGTAGGACAGAATATATAATTTCAGGCCATTAGAGGGCTATAAATTATCCAAGGTAAATTTGCACAAAAAAGAAAAAAATTAGAGAGGACATTATGGATGTCTATGGAGTGCATTTTCTGAAATAATTTTAATGTGACCACATGCCAGATAGCATATTTACTGCTCACATAACTGAAGTTAAAAACCTTACCAATGCCAGAACTTTGATGATAATTGCACCTTGAAGTTTTTAAATTCTTCGCACACAGCATCATTTCCCCATCACAACAAATCCCTGAAAATGGAAGGATGCAGTTCAAATTTAATATTCTCTTCTTAAACAATAAATGGCTACTTGTCCAAATTCCAAATTATAGAAAGTGCAAGGTAGACAATACTGTCCATTTACTGTGGAAATTTTAACATACCACATTGTGCTAGAGATGCATTCATATATAGCTTTGGGTCCATTAAAATCCTTATAAGAAAATGTAAAATTTGGAATAAGATTTTATTCAGGAAAAAATTCCACAATTTTTCCAAATACCAGACATTATAGTGCTAAAGCCTTGAAAATATACATCCCCCTACCTAATTAATGCAAGCAATATATCTGCTAAAACTGGGTCTCAATCTTACCTTCTATGCATGTGTGACTAAGAAACTATCATCATCAGGCATATGATTTAATACAGAAGAAAATAAATAAACCATGGATAAGAGTTTCCCCTGCTTAAATAGGTTTAACATTTTGAACCTAATGTATTACTAGTTAGATAAAAATCTAACTAGAAAATTGTACATGATGAATTTTTTGAAAGGTGTACAAAATTCAAACTGTAGAGCACAACTTCATTTTCTCTCCAGGCCTAGCTGACTTATTTAAGCACTACATCAACAGTAAGATTCCATGTACATGGAGTCTATTGCTCTGAAATCAAAGTGTACCAAAAATTTTACACGACCAGCTAGAATGAAAATGTAGCAAATATTAGAAAAATGTGTATAGAACAGATGAATATCTAATAAAATCTAAGATAATAACTATAGATACTTAAAAGCAGCAGAGTTTTAATAATATTTTTCATTCTCATTAAATTGAAATATTAGCAATAGTAAACTCAGAAAATGTTCCTTCTATTGCAGTGCAAGCATTAAATTGAATATAGTGATTAATGGTCAAAACTCACTATTTTTCAAGTGGTTAGGACTATGAATAAATAAAAAGTAAATGAAGATGCAGTTAATAGAAAAAATGAAGGCAATAAATCATCCTCACACAGAACTGTGAAACCCATCTTAATGATGGTTACTGCTCCTTCTCCTGTGTAGTAAGCAGTGGTCATCCTTTAAATCAATTTTGAAAGATTATCATTGAATAAAAGGAGAGGATAAGGAAATTGAGCACTTTTCAATAAAGATATTTACATCAGCACTTTGAAATTATTTTAGTAGTGTGGATTTTGATGTAGTGACTAAGTGTTGCCATTACTGAAAATATTGTATTAGCACTTCCAATTTAAAGCGAGTAATTTATTCAGCCTTCTACAGGAAAATTGAGTGACTGTTAGTGACCTAGAGCAGAGGAGCGAAGGACTGCTGCTGCAGAACTGCTGCAGATCCATAGTCACAGACCTTCCAGAGGGACATCTATGTATTAATTAGATATTTTAAAGCCCTAACTCTAGAAATTGGGTGTATATATGTGTACACGTATAGGGGTAAGTTATGAATATTCACATGTGTTCTACACACACTGCAAGTTTAAGAGGGAGGAAGTGATGGGATGTTCTTGAAAGAATGTCATGTGCAAATCTTAGAACTCAGTATAAAGTTTAAAAGTAGTTTTGTTAATTCATCAGGATTTTATTTTTAAATATCTAAGATTTAAGTTATTATCTCATTACAAAGATCTGTTTTCTAGCCTGTTAAGAAACTTTTTATTTTACTTCTGTTAAAGATACCTATTAAAAGTATTACCATGCAACACAGGAAAACACTTTATCATATCCAATAAAAGAGGAAAGCCACAGCACACTAATGTATGTGGAAATTTACTCGTTTTTATTTTTCTTGTTGTCAATTTTCTTTAACTCCACTGTGTGAAAAATGTTGTAAACACTCATTAGAGAAAATTATATGCATGTGTAGATTATGAAACTTGAGCCAGGCCTAGTGAAAGAAACAGCAGCTGAAAATGCTTTTGCAGGAAGCCAGCAGAGATGACGATGGCAATATCCACTTTTCTCTGCATTTAACTATACAATGTTCAGAATACACCCAACTAGAATCCACATTTGATTTTTTTCATCAGTAAAGAAGCAAACATTTATCTTTAAAAGAATGAAACTTTAAAATACATGTAACATTTTATGCATTAAAAGATAAGAATAAAATTTATACTTTCACAATTTAGCTATAAATTAAATGGCTTAAAGTGTCAAAGCTATTCATTTCAGCTGGTCTGTACCAAACAACAACAACATTAAACTGGGAAAGTTTCCTTTTTTAGTATGTCTTGACTGACAGCTTTTTAAACATCAAAGAAATAATGTTAACAAATATGAGTGTTTTAATGGAACCAGTTCCTTTTCTTACTAAAGAAATATAAAATGTCAAAATAAAATGTCCAATATAAAGTATCAAAATAAATAAGTCCTGCAACCCGAGTCTTGTCCTTCTCCCATAACCCTTGAAGTCTTCTATAACCTATGCATCTCTCCTATTACCCATGACCCTGAACCCTGAACTTCACCTTTCTCCCATTATTTCTGAACCCTTTCCTCCCCCAACAGCCCTTGCATCTTACTTTTCCATCATGACCTTGAGTCTCACACTTCTGCAAGACTCCAGAACCTCGCCCTTTCCCCATGTCCTGAACCTCACCTTTGCCCTATGACTGCTGACACTTAGTTGTCCCTCCCCCTCAATCTTTCCCCTCTCCAGACATTCAGGCTAAAGCAATGAAATGAAGGGGATATTTGTTGCTTTGTTTTATTTTTATCACCTCAAAATTTATAACAAAGAATAATTCTCTTTATTCATTGATTTTATTCCTAAGAAGATTAATTCATCTGAGCGCTATTGCTAAGAGGATAAGGAAGATAATAATAAAAGCTATAGACACATTTCTTTTGGCTACTTTTTTAGTAAAGTAATTTTATTTTGGTTAACCTTGAAAAATTAAGACAAAAATTTTGTGTGTGTATAATGTGGTCAGCCAATTTAAAATATGCAGTTTGCCTTCTATTTTTAAAAGGCAAAAAAGCTAATTTTAATTCCTTTCATATGAGTCTTTATATTTTACCTGTACTCCTGACCATATTTGTGGTGAATACCTGACAATTAAGGCCAAACCTATGAATGTCATTTGGTTTTAATGTATGAATGTTTCACAGAATTCTTCAACAGCCATGGTGATATCTGAATTACAATGTGCAAATTTTTAACCTGTTTGATGCAGATCATCAATTCTCAGAAATAAGTTCAAACGTGAGAAGGTAAGTTAATATGTAATATTTATGTTATAAAGCACAATGAATTATACACACCTACTTTCAAGTAATTTATAAGTATCCATCAAGAACGTAATAAAAATTTAAATGGCTGTATAACATTATACATTCCTTGTGGGTTGGAGAAATAAACCGAGACATAAACAATAAAAAATTTACACTATGGTGTACCTGTTGTAAAATCTTAAAGTATCTACTTTGTTCCTTCCTTGTTTGCTTTCACTAATTGCATTCACAATGAATTGCCTTTCACCAACTCCAAGAAGTCTGACTGAAGTCTGTCCCCACCCCACCACTCCCAGATATGGTCCTTAATTATCATTTATTCCCTTGATAAAATGGTGATTTACATACAGCAAGATAAAATTTCATGACTAGTCTTGAGTGACTATTTCACAGCCAACCTCACATTTGAAAGTGTCTGATGTCTTTTCACTGACGAAAAATACCCAATATTGTTTGTTAAAAGCCCATAAAGTCAATAGATTAAAAAATAGCACACAACACAGAACTGTCTCCAGATGCTTTGTGCCAAATTCATTATGCAAAGCTAACATGGTGCTTCCTAAGTAAGAAGATGCTAAATGTCATATGTACTTTTCTACATGGTGAATTTTGTGTAGACAATTGTGATTTCATGGACATATATGTCTCAATAATATCCTCATTGATCAGAAGTGAAAATGAATTTGAAGACCGACTGGGTTATGGTATCATCAAATCAGCAGACATCTAAAAGGTAAGTTTTTACTACTAAATGTCCTTCAAACACAGAGAGCCCCCAGAGCCCAGTAGAATATTCTCCCTTTAGAAGCATACTGTGATGCTTCCACATTTCAATCCACAGTCATCCACTCTCCTCCTCAAACCACCTTCCCAGCTTCAGTTCTTGCCTCAAGATGCTCCTAGAAAACGTAAGTGGTGTAGGCTTTGCTAGTGCAACACCAGTTTGTTCTTCTCTAACAATAAATTCCATATCTAATTTCATAAAAACAAACAATAGTTCTCCATTTAGAAAGAATCAGATCTCAAAAGCAAATTAGGAGTTGTATATTGGGGTCTTTATGTACTCCTAACCCTTCTAAAGTAAGGAGAGGAACAAAGAAAGAAACAAATAATCAGCAAATAAGGCAACTTGTTTCTAGAACATTCTCATTATGAGATAAGTATGTCTCAGTAATATTTAGTAATGACAGAGCACATTGAATTTCATAGCATGCTAAATTCTTGACTGGGCTAGTCTCTCCAGCGCCATTCTTGAGTCACATATTCATTAAGCATCTGCTTGCATATATGTGTGTAACTAAAGGACATTTTGCATAGAAAAGAGCCCCTACAGTTAGAGCAACATTCAGTCATGAAAAAGTGAGACTGTGAAGAAAATAAAACTGTTAAAAGAATAAAAGGTGCCTTGTGACAGAGGTGGAGATGATTAAGGCAGTGAAGACCACTTAATTCCCACTATTACATGAGCTTGGAAGAGACAAAGGTACTTAGCCAGTGCCTTTCTGTAGGTTAAATTAAAAAAAAAAAAAAAAAACAGAGCCTCACCAGACTGTGATTTCACCCTTTATGTACATGTCAGCAGCAAATGGTATTTTATAACCCTGAGATTATTCAACTAAAAATAAAAAAGTACTGTACCAGCTCTGTAGAAAACATGGAAAAGTTTACCACAGCTGTATTTCACAAGAGACATCATCTAAAAGATGTTTCCTATAAGAAACTGCATGGCAGCAGCAGAGTGCTGAACATGGGGAGTGTTCTGGTAAGAATCCTTGTGATTTGGGATGAGAGGTGGCAGGTCAACAAAGGCAATGCAGAGTAGTGACTGGAATTCATACTTCCTGATCCTCAGCCAAGTCTGCCTTCCAGTAATCCATGTGACTTCATGAATCTGTTTGATGAGGACTTCATTTTGATATACTGTTTCCAGAAACAGAAGTCTATTTTAATACATTAAAGTTCACCCTGATCCTAAAAAGAAACTACTGAAGAGTTTGGGGGGGGGGGGTCGGAGTCTACATTTATGTTCTTACAATCAGACTGCAGAATTTTAAAATCGGCAAACTTCTCAAATATAAAACCTATACACTGAGAATGTCTACCATGGAAACTTACCCTGTCCCAATACTTGTGATGGCCAGATGCTTGCACATGGAGAAGCTAAGCTGCATCTTTTAGAGCTGCCCCAGACCCTAAATAACACATTAATGCATAGTAAAGGCCTGACTTCTGATGGAAAAGTGTGCTAAACCAGTCCCACGTTTATGTGAATTAATTTATTGTTGGACCTAGTACAGATTGAGACCTGAATAAATGGAATCTGAAGACACTAAATTCATGGGAAGGATGGACACTTAATGAAGACATTAGGTCCACAAAGTCAGACCGGTGAGAGATGAGTGTGAGCATGTGTGAGAAGGACTGTCAGTGTAAAACACAGTGAATGAGATACTGGAAAACAACAACAGTAATATTCACGTTCTCCAAGGGCCTAGTCCTATATTTCTTTCTTCTTCCATTCCTGCATCATTTTTCTTTTTCCAGAACTTTCTGTTGCTTTCCTCTTCCATGTTTTGTTTAACAAATTTGATTCTGACTTTTTCTGTCTCTCTTTACTCTCCTTATTCAGTCCTTTAGTCAATAAGGAAATAGAATCCTCAATATGTGTCTTGTATCTGAATTCACCTTAGCTCAATGACTGGCAAGGCAAAGAGAATACTGGGATCAAATCAGCAACCCCCCATACACTGCATCCTAACTTTAGCCCTTAATAGTGAATTTGACTTCATATAGAAGAGGATGGAAGAGAGAGAGAGAAGTGCTGTGCTCAACAGTGGTTTAATGACTGTAATGTGTTCAAACAAGCCTGAAGAGAGGGTCAGTGAGGTACTAATTCTTAGCTATTAACAATCGGCTTTGAACTGTCCTTTCTAGGGCAGTGCAGGCAGCCACTCTGCTCACCAAAGTGAAGGTGGGGACCAGATAACACAGCTAAGCATTACTAACTAGTACTCGCTAGGTGACTTGCATTAATTGGCCTTCCTGGAGAGATGTTGAAAAAAAAAAAGTGAAGAATAAGATTTAAAAACACTGCCAGAATACAACTGACTGTTTTATAAAAACATTTCCAGTTTTAAAGATTGCGGGGTTCTGTGTTCTAAAATTTACAGATTTGAAATGTCAGAGATTACAGACAGTACCCACCCACCCCCCCCCACACACACACCATCCATTAGGCTCAAGTGTAATGAATTCATTTTACTGCCTTCCTGTTACCACTGGAACAACTGATGAGGAAACTAGAAATAACTCTGTCCCCACCTCAGCTGAGTCCCCTGAGCAACTCAGTAATGACTTGGCAGCAAGATAATCAGTCCTTGGCCACAGTGGCTCCAGGGACCTTCTCAAAAGAGAAGCCCACTGACTTCTAGCACTTACCCTTGGAAAATTGTGTAAGATCCATTGGACTGACTTTCTTCTGTTCTATTTCCCTCTGCAACTTGGTTTTTTTCCTTACGTTCCTTGTTTTGAGTTATGTAGTTATGAAAAGAACTTTATTACTTAAAGTGTGACATAGGAAACTAAGAGGACTTTTCATCTGATAATTCAGAACTCAAGACCTCCCTCATTGGAACAGAAAAGGAAGCTTGTTTGGTGAAGGAATCTGGCCTCAGCATTGTGGCCAGCAATTCTAATTTTAGAGGCCATGACAGGTGAGTTATTAAGCAACTGCATTCAGCTTCTATCACAACAGGAGAAGTTGGGAAAATTCGCAATTTTAAAGCAAATTACCTGGCAGAGAAAGCTGAACATAGACTCTCTACTACTTAGCGACACTGCTCAAAATATTTGTAGAACAGATCAGCTGTTCCTTCTCTTCCGTGAGGGGAATTGCTGTGGCAGTAAAAGGCAAAGGATTTCTTAATTTTATTTCCATGAAGGTTTTCTGGCAACCTGATAACTTTTCAAAGACTCCCCTGTCATGTTTATTATAAATTAAGATTGTAAAAGTATGTCCATGAGGTTACTGACAACTGTGTTTACTTTTAAAAGGTTGTTTCCAACCACTACTGTGTCAAGAAAGTTCAGTAAGCATGGAACAGAACAGCAAAGTAGTTCTCCTTCAAGACAACAGCCATATCTGAGCTTTACAACTAAATATTATATAAGCAATTGGTGCATAAACTTAGGAGAAAATGAATAAATAAATACTTATGAAAGAGATAGCAGATTGTCATAGAGGATGAGAGGACAATGTGTGTTTTATAATCTACTACATTTTGTATACTGGCATGACTGTGTGTTCATAAGACACTTCTTGATGGCCTGTACCTCTTACTGTGATAATCTATCTGCATCCACAGCAAATCCTCTGCTTCTGCCACAAGTTGGCCTTGAATCAAGTAAGTCCATGATTTCCTGTGGAAGTTAGTACAATTTTGGGTGGTTGGTGTTCTTTTTTAGTGTTATCATTAATTAATTATAGGAATTTTCACAAACATTTAGAGAATTTTAGGCTCCCTATTCTGATATTTTAAAAGGCCACTTTTATTTTATTTATTTATTTTTTTTATTTAATTTTATATAACAAAGTCCAATTAAATGAAAACAAACATTTATACACAATATTTGGGAATTTGGGCGTCGTTCTTTCCAAACTACTTCCTGCTGGTAAGGGGCGCTATCTTGGGGGATTCGAAGAAGATTCAGATATCCTAGCTGTAGTCTGTAGGGCTGTTTTGTCCAGCTGTTTGGAATGTAGGATCAGCTTGTACTCTGTTTCAGGCGGTCTGGTGTGATCAAACCACATTAGTCTGGAAGGAATCCACATCTTTTCATTTTCTGTGGAAACAAAAATAGAAATACTTTTCCCCAGTAACTTGTTCTTTAGCTTAAATTTTGGAGTCAAAGCGTTTTTTTTTTTTTTAATTTATTATTTTACATGTCGATCCCAGTTCCCTCTCCCTCCCTCCCTCCCTCCCCTCCAGTCCTCCCTCCCTGCTTCCCTCCCTTTTGCCCTCTCTGCCCTCTCCCATGCACTCTAAACACCCTCCCCTCCCAACCCCCCACCACAATACCATATGTAGGGGAATGAAAAGGCCACTTTTAATCTGCCCCATAAATAACAAATTGCTACTTTTTTCCTTTTTTTTTTTTTTTTTTTTTTTTTGCAATGCCAGGAATCAAAATTGCACAGCAACTTGCACATCCTAAGTCCACATTATGCCACTGAGGTAAACTCCTGGCTGTGCCACATTGCCACATTTCTTTAAAGAGCTTTGTCATCATATATATATATATATATGATATATATATATATGATGACATATATCTAAGGGTCTTTAGAATTAAAAATGAACCATTTAGTACTGGAGAGATGTTCATTCAGTAAAATGTTTTCCATAAAAACCTGAGATTGACGTCAAGCACCACTTGAAAAGGCAGGCATGTTGTCACACTATGCTTGTAATTCCCACACTGAAGAAGCAGAGAGAGGCAGATCCCTGGGAGCTGCTGGTCAGAAGACCTAGCCTAATCAGCGATCCCATGTGTAAGTAAGAAACCTAATATCAAAAGCAAGGTGGGTTCCTCTTGAGAAGTGACACCTGAGGTTGGTTCCTGATCGCCAAACACTCATGCACATAGGCACACAAATAAATATGCCCACACAAATAAATATGCCCACACAACATAAATGTATACATACACATTCAAATGAAAGGACACTGTAAAACATACTGTTAGAAAAACATATCATGGAAAAAATTGACAGCATACTGGTATTAAGTAATTGGTACAATGTGGCCATGTTCTGGTACAGGGTCCTCCAAACTTCCTATCACACTACTTTGTTCAAACTTAAAATATGGCTTCTCATTTGGGCTGAAAAACTAAGAAAAATATCTGGCATGCCCTTTCTTGTGTGTTATTGGTATAAGTCCCAATATTTTTATAACCTTTAAAATGGGAGATAATATGCAATCTAGATGCACCTCAAAAAATGTGATTAAATTAAAGGAGGCTAAATTATAAATATTAAATGCATATCAATGGTAAGGTAATGATTAACAGTGAGGAGCAGCCTTGTGTTCTGCAATGCCTTGCTGGCCTTCCAGGGCATGCTATATTCATGTTCATGTTGTGTTTGGACAAACAGTGTTTTCTTGTAATTGGTGGCAGCAGAGCCCATCAATCCAGGCAACACAAGACAAACCGGGGCTTTAAACAATTCAAGGGTGGCCAGGAAGAGCAGATTTTTAGAAGAGCCAATAAGTAGTCTATTTCTAAAAGTTGTCAATAAGATGGATTAGAAATGAGAAGCAGTAATTACAAGCTCCTTGTGGCATTTGCAGAAAGTTGAACCAAAGTGAGGTATTCAGGGGACCCTGGCATTGAAATCAGATTTAGTGGTCCATCACAGGTGGTTAATTTCCTGTCATCCTAATGAAGTATAAGCTTTCAATCTCTGTATCCATTAACTTATGTAGACTCCTGCCAGAGGCCACTTAGAGGCTTAACTTCAATAACACAGGAAGCAAAGAGGTCTCCTGATACTTTTAAGCCTCCCAAGAGACAGGTTGCTCCCTGGTAATACACTTTACACAGTCCATTCTCTCTTGTTGCCCTGCTTTTTCAATGATGTCCAGTGCATAGCACGGGAGCCAAATTTTGTTACGGGGAAACGAAGTGTTTGCTGAACAATAATACATTAAAATTATGCCTTCAAACCATATATTAGTTGTTGAATTTAATACTCAAATTTAAATGCTTCATAAGATTCTCCCTTTGTTCTCTTTTATTTTTTCTTTCTAGCAACTTCAAATATACACAAACTTTGACTCTTGCTTATAGCATAAATTATTAATTATATAGAAATCCCATTGTTTTCTACATTTCTCCTTCAGATTTTGGAATCAATTAGCAAAGCTCTTCACTACAAATACACATTTCCTATTTTGTTCTTTTTTCTGGTCTGTAAGCAGTGTCTTTCATGCCATAATAGCACCTGTTTGACAGTGATGATTATCTGTTTGGAAATGTTAGAAGCATTGTAGTTCCATCAATTGAGAACTCCTTTTTCTCTGTACCTGATCAGATGTTTCTTTGGGAAGGAGAACTTTACAGATACAATTCTGATTTATGCCTCACCTTGTCCTTAGTCCTGATAGGACTGATCAGTGACACAAAGTAACACTTAAAAGATAACCTTTAAACACTTTTATCAGTAAAATGACTCTTGTCCAGTATACATCATGAATACACTTAACAGAAAAGCAAAAGGTATCTGAGGAATACATCACCCAAAGAGACCATCATATTATAATCCAACTAGTATCAGGTATAACTTTCCTGTGACTTCCAAATTTGAGATCAGTGTTCTTTAGACCTAAGGAATATATCCTTAGGAAAGATGAGATGTGTAATTTTATTAGGGCTAAATATATTAAGATGGTAATAAACTCTCAGTAAGCAGTCTGTTTTAAAGAATTACAGCTAGAAATGAAGATAGGTTAAGTCAAAAGAAAGCAATGACTCATAAATCCTAGTATTGGAATACAGTACATGAAGAATGTCAGACCTCAGAGAGTAAATTATAGAAAGAGCAAATGTCTTCTTCCATGGTCTATGGCCCAGGAATATAGCTCAGGAATACCCTGTTGTCTTCACAGGGTATTCTTTCCTAACAAGGTCAATGCATAGCTTATAAATTAAGATAGAAAGAGATAGAGAGAGGGAAAAGTTGATTGTGAGGGAAAATGAAACAGAAAAGAGTAAATGAGGATGAAAAATTAAGAGAAAGGAGGAAAGGGATAGGATAGAAAAAGTGAGCAAGAGAGAGGAAATTGCTAGGTAGAGGGGAAAAGGAAGAAGATGAAGAGAAAGGGAAGGAGGGAATAAAAATCCATTGACATTAAAAAAGAAAGCCATCAGTAAAGTAACTTTAAAGACTGAGTAATTGGTATAGTGAAAGTGGCCAAGAACATGGCATTAAAAGAAAAAACAATTACACATCTGTTGTGAAATGATAAACTAAATAACTGATTATATGTGCATTTAAATTAATATACCATCTTAAAATAAAAGAGAATGGCATTATTTATATTGTCCATTAGAGGATCTCTTTGTGGGCAAAAACAGAGGCTGGGCACAGTGCTCACACTGAAATAATGCTATTTACAGTGCCAGTGGAGGAAGAGGCTCTGCACTCTTTGTCCTGTGTGACAATGGCTGAAGTATCCAAAGGATTAACTTGTTAGGAAAATCAAGTTAAACTGTGGTGGTTCTTCCTTCTTTTTGTTTTAACTCCAGTTAGAAGTTTTATTTGATTATATATCTTTCTGGAAAACAAATGGTTTTATTTACAAAATGTTTGGTTTTCTTCAAACAGTACAATAAACAGTGAGTAAAACATTTGATGTCAACAAGAAAATGTGAAACCATAGCATGTGTTCTGTCCCAGTAACTGTACATATTGATAGGAGCTGTAATAAACACAGGCCATCTGTCACATGCAGTTTAATCTGTTCAGAGCTGAAACCTCTTTGAAACCCACTTTCCTCTCAGATCTGTCTTAGGGAGACATGATGCCTAGTGTGCTGACCCAGCCCAGTCCAAGACCAGCCATGTGACAGTCATTCAATTATATAAATTCTCTGAACTTTAAAGTTTAGGCTACATAAAATGAAGGCTTTCATGACCTCTGTCTTAATTTGATCTCTATTGTGACAAAACACCAATGACCAATGGCAATCTGTGGAGGAAGGGGTATATTTCATCTTATTTCTTATAGCCCATCATTAAAAGGAATTCAAATCAGAAACTCAAGACAGGAACTCTGAGGCAGGACACATACTGAGGTCAGGAAGGAATACTGGCTTGCTCTCCATGGCTTGCTAAGTTTGCTTTATTTTATAACCCAGGACCACCTGCCTAGGGCTTGCATCACCCACAGTGGGCTGGACTCTCCATCAATCGTTAATCAAGAAGATACCCTGCAGATTGGTCTGCAACACAATCAGAAAGGCATGTTTTTAATCAAAATTCAGTCTGTCTAGAAGACCCTGGCTTGTCTCAAGTTGACAAAAGAACTTATTAGCATAGACTAAGAGAACTTTCAGCCCTTGATAATACTTTATGTTCTCATTATAGAACTAAATTTCAGGGTACAGTGCCTACCTGCAGAATTCTAGTTTTCAAAGATAAGTCCTTTGTCTTTATTTTGTATTTTATAATTCGCTTATCAGTAATTTAAAACTACCATTCTCTTTTCCTCTCTTTCCATCATTTGATGAAGTAACCTCCAATTTATTTAAATTATTTGCAAACTTTGCCTCCTTCCTGATTCCAAGCCTAGTTTCTCAAGAAATATTGCTACTTTGATTTCTTACCAGTGATGCTTTAACTATACCCTACTATATTCTGGGTCTTCTCCCCATAGTACAATGTTAATTTCCCAAAGACATAAAGAAATATGGGTTCATACAACTGAAGCTTTCAGAGTAGTAACTCTGTTTGACACAAGATTATTTTACATATCAGGCTTTGATGTCCTCACAATTATCATCCCTCTCCTTGAGGCTAGCGTTACTCTCTGCAAACATTACTTCATGTTCAGAGATGTTAGAGAAGATTTCATCAAGATGAGATAAAGTCCATGTAGGATTCAATCTCCTGACAATATGATTCCCCTCATGAAGTTCATGTCCAATGGACAATGAAGAGAAAATCAAATGATAGTTTGCTTTCTGTCCTGTAACCACCCCTTTTAGGCTGTGATTATTGCCTAATATTTCACTAATGGTAAATTGATTTAAACCTTGTCCTATAAAGCCACCCTTACCCTTCTATGGTGCTTATATGTTCAAGTGACCTTATCACATCAAGTTACATTATGCCACCTGTAAGATTAGTAAAGTCACCATAGGCATCTGAACAACACAATATACAACTATCCTATTCCCATTAAGGAAAGGCAAACAAGAAAGATTCACACACACACACACACACACACACACACACACACACACACACACACACACACACGAAAAAAGACTCATTAAAAGTAAATAAGCAGGAAATAATTTTTAAAATGGATAAAAGGAGAGTTGGAGAGATAAGTTAGGAATTAAGACTATTTTCTGCTCTGCAGAATACCTGAGCTTGGTTCACAGTACACATCTGAGTGTCCAAACTACCTATAACTCTAGCTCCAGGGAATCAAGCCCACTTCTGACTTCTGTAGACACTTGCGCACATATGTGCATATCAACTTAACCCCATGAACACAGAATGCTTTTTTAAAAAAATAAAGCTTTTTCTAAGGAGTGAGTGAAAGGTTATGATTATTTCCCACCCTGCCCCACACACTTGGATTGATTTAATTACTTTAAAACAGTGGTTTAATATTGAGTCACAATTTTATTAAGGTTAGTTTTCGTTATATTCTATCCAAACTACTACCAAATGTGTTCAAGCTAGTATCTGACTTTCTCAGCCTCTGTTAGCAGAGAAATGGCTTCCTATACACAGAAAGAAACTCTAGTAATATATGAAAAGGTCTTGAGTTACTGCGAGATGGGTATTAGGAGATAGGCAGTCCCAAGATTGAGCAGAGTGGAGTTTTTGATGGAATTACATACTGAGCTGTGTTCTGGACAAGACCAATAGGTCACCATGGTTGTTCAGGAAGGGAAGGGAAGGGATACGTATCCACCCATGTAAGGACCTTGGTGCAATTCAAAAGGAACTTGATTTGCTTCAAGTTCATATCAAAGATTCTGACACATTCATCTGGCAGAGTCCCTAGCATCATTCATCTCTTTGATGGTATGTTTCCTTATAGCATGCCAAGAAACTGCACACAGAAAACTGACCAGGGTCTGAAGGGCCAGTTGTGATAATTACAAGAAGACTAGAGTCAAGCTGACTCCAGGCAGTCATAATTTCAGAGGTTCCATGAAAACCCACTGTTCCAACTCTGGCTTTACCCCAGGTGACCACATGGCTAACTAACAATATGATAACACATATTTATTTAATTTGTTTTATTATCCTTTTAAATATTGATTTCTGTCTAGTATAACAGGATGATGAGAAAAAAAGTAAAAGCACAAAGGACTGACAAACACAATGGCCCCTCCTTTCTTCCATTCATTCTTGCACAGAAGCTTCTAAATATTCTCTGTTTCTTGATCCTCAGTGTCCACATGTCTCTATAACTAGACAGTAAGAGTTGTAATGACAAAGAATGTGTATCTTTACTGTACTATACCAGCCCTGACATTTTCTCTTGCTAGGAACTCCTCTCCCACAATGGTCAAGAAGTATATATAACATGGACTGCAGGTGGTCTACAGAGCTAAATTTTAAACATTTTAGATGTAGTTCATTTCTGATTGTTGTGTATTGCTTTAGTAATGAAGAATTGAATGATCTAAAACTGGCTTTTGAGAACCACTGTGATGAACATAACCTGTTATAGGAGCCACCTTTCAAATTTCTTCCATGTAACTCTTGGGAAATTTTGTCTTTAAACAATTCAGTATTCCCCAAGCCCTAATCTAGTCTATGATTTCCAGAGAACATCTCAGGACACAGAGTTTTGTGGGAACCGTTGTTAGGGCTTTCCTGGTCAAGGATCATCAAGCTGAGCATTGTCCAAGAGCACCCACAGGTTCCCTGTCTAAACAGCAAGGTGAGTCTAAAGTAATATGGCATGTGCCTGGACTGGCTAATGCAAATGAGCTGGAAATAGAGAGCTGGGCATTATTCTTACAAAATAAAGGTACACTAGTAAAAACTTAAATTCAAAGGACTAAAATCTAAATATTGGCATTAACTTTTCTACCCATTTAATAAAAACAGGAGCATAATACCTTCAAACAAATATTATTAGAATTTGGAAATTTTTAAAATAGAAGAATCATGCCTTTGACTCCCTGGTCATGCCTTTTCATGTACTTCATTTTCAACATCTATCTCCATAATTCCTTTTTAATTCAAATCAGTGATAACTGACCTTTTCTTTCATACAATAAAGGACACTTAAATGATGAACCACAATCATGCTGTTAGAGTAGAGCTCTCACATTTGGCATCATCTAGACTCATAAAAATCTGCTCTAGGAAAATTTAATTGGTGATTAAAAATAATCCAGATCATCACCCCAAAGACTTTTTAAAAAAATACATGAAAGCAAAATATAACTGCTTAAATTGAGAGAGGGAGAGATTTAAATATACAATTAGGTAGAAAGACTGTCTTTATTGTACAAATCAATGCTTACTGTGACTAATATAAGTGAAACCTATCAAATGAAGATCACTTCTGAGGCTAAATTAGTTTATACACAGTAACACTAGTCACCTTCCCCCAAGGAACAATGTTATATGTGATGATTATTCTTCATCCAAACTTACAATGGCAAAACCAGAGACTAGTCACATTTGAGGAATGCAGGTTGAACTGTTGCTTTAAATTGTAAGAATATATTATATAACCAGATACCAGGAAACAAATAAAGGATCTCTTTATAGCTTAGGGTCTTTGAAATTAATAAGCTAGCTGTAAACTTGTGTGTATGTGTGTGTGTGTGTGTGTGTGTGTGTGTGTGTGTGTTCATTTCTTAAAAGAGAAGTCATAATGTTTACCAGACTTCCTAAGGCAATACTAGCCTCTATATTCACAAGTGCCAGGCCTAGGTCTAGGAAGATGGCATAATATAGACCATGTTCTTTGTCAATGACCCACCTAGCACCCTCTCTTTTAAGTACGTGCCTGTCACTTTTTAAAAATATGTAGTCAGAGAATGAAACGTAAGAGTCTGCCACTCTAGCAAGCTCTGAGAAACATCCATGGCCTTGTGGTGAAGATTCTGAAATACTGAGTGTATGCAGTTATAAGTTGTTCAAAAGCAAATAGGTCAGCTTATCCATTACTGCACCATTGTACTTGGTTATTATGGGAGTAAAGAAGACATAATTTTTTTGCATGAAAATTTTCACTAGTTACAAGTTTCAGCTAGATTAACATAAATCAACAAGTTAGAAAAGACTGGATATAATAAAATATAGGACGTTGTATTTTTAGGGATCTTAGTGAAAGAGAAGGTATAAGATTTAGACACAAATTAACAATAGTGGGTGAGACTGAAGATTAAACTTGAAGGCATATAGGCTTAGGGTCAAAAAAATGGAGAACAGTTGAAATCACAAACCCACACCGAGACCCTTGTATAAGAAAAATAAACATGGAAACTAAGTGGTTAAAAGCAGGTTGAGTATAGGATAGAAGTTTATATGTCTGATAGGAACACCTGTGCTTTTTAGAAATAACTGATAGCATATTTCTTTCATAAAGTCGAATGGCAAGCTATAATTTTTATTTGCATTTTAGTACTCGGTTCATATTGAAAAAAAATTAAGGCAATTTTTTACTTTTATTCATGACCTAGGAACGAACCACCTGGAAGGCCATGCCTAATCCTTATTTTCACTGCCCACTGGAATGTGCTGCTTTATTTTCCTTATACAATTTCCCTATATATTTTTACTAATGTTGAATTACACCAAACGTTCTCATCACAACATTAATTGGGGGAAGGGTGAAAATTCCAATGAGAACTGGATGCAGACATAATTTCCCAAAGCAATTACAGGTTGTGGCATAGTTTGGCTTTAGACTCAGATCTTGCACTAACAGGGCTTCATTGCTATAAGATGTGCCTGGGACATCTTTAAAGCCTATCACCAATGGTTACATGCCCTAAAGGTGTTTTTCTGTGTTTTAAAGCATCATTGGTAGGTGGTTGTGCATACCAGGAAATAGACACCAGAGGGTTTGCTCAATACACAGGTCAAACTTCTATTTTGAGGTCAAGCTATCTCAACAGTGTAGTGCAGGGAGAGGTCTGCGATGGGAAGAGTCTCACAGAGCTTCCAGAGAAAACAGACTCCCAACTTGTTGAAATGTGCAAACACATCAAGTCCGTGGCTGGCCAGTGGTAAATATCAGAATGCTCTCTTGAAGGAAAACCAAAAATCCAAGGGCCTATAGTCTCTCTGTTTGCTGTGTGTATTTGCATATTCTTTAGTTATTTCCAGCCTAAATATGACATTCCTGTTTAAGTGTGTTCAAAGATATCCACATTCTGAACTAAGAATCAGAAATATGTCTGGTGCATCAACTGCCTCATAGATTATCCTATGCAGCCACCCTTAAACCCAACCTGGTCACCAGCCGATGTGCCATTGTGGGTAAAGACTTCTGGGGATGAGAGACAACATGTAGGAGAGTGTGACTAGAGCAGAAGGATGTTTGATTTCCTCACTGGGGAGCTCATGAAATCTAAACTAGCTTAACCTAGTAGATTTATAAAACAAAGAAGAGAAAGACCCAAGTTATATGAAAATGTATCAAATGTGGGAAAATTATATACATAAAAATTAAGGCCATCACCTTCATGATTTTGTTCTTAAATTATTGCCTCTGTGTGAACAGTATATAAAAAAATATCTATGCAGAAGAAAATAAATGAATGTCTAGGACACAGGTGCAGCAAGTGTCTGGCTGTATCCTGTTGGGGTAAACATGTTTTCATAAGGATCAATGTTGTACTATTAATTAATCTTTGCTGGGGTTGGCATTGTAGCCATTTGGGTTTAGGGGAAAAGAATGTAGGCAGAATTGGTTTGTATTATTTTTTTAACTAATTGCTGTATATAGTGCTACTTGAAAGAGCGTAAGGCAAAATGGAATTATAAAAATCCAGGTACAAGGGAGATAGATCTGTTGCCTGAGATTTTGTCCCTCACAGTTCAGCACCTGGCCACAAGCCGATTGACTTCAGCTGCAGTATTTGACTTTACCAACAGCCAGACTGGGGAGGAAAATAAAAAGTCCAATTGGCCACACAATTCACTTAGAACTCAGTCAGGGTAGTGTACTTTGGGAATGAGCTATTTCTCCTCTTCTTCTGTATCCCACAGAGATGATCTGAGCCTTGAGCCTGCTTTGATGTCAGTAAAAAGTTGGCAACCTCATCGGTTTCATGGGGAGCAGAATAAGACAAGCAAGAAGCACTGAGAGAAGCCCTGCCAACTCCAAAACTGTTTAGAGCACAACCAAAGCACACATAAATGCAGTCTGTGGTACTCCCATACACAGTACACAAATGGGAAAAAAAGTCGATACAATATCAATAGATATGCCTCTCTGGATGCACAGATTTCATCATGAGATAGCGGAGTGTGTATCTAGAAATGAATTTGTTCTGCCTACTTGGAAAAGAAAATGATTTTGTCTTTTGAAAGCCAAACATGAAAAGGTGAGGATAAGAGATGTCAACACATTAGGAATGTGTTCCTTACCTACTTTACCATTTAATATTTCTTAAAAGTCTAAAAAATGTGATATACATGCATTATAAGGGCAGTGAATATGATTAGCTCTAGCCATGCAGAAAGCATTCCCTGAAGCTGCTGACTGATGATCACATGACATTCAGCTTACCCTTTTTAAATGTGTGAATTAGAAGCTGTGTGCAATGTCCACAGGCATCCTGGATTCCAAAGGAGTGATCCAAGCTCAGACATAATCAAAGATGAGCTTTCCAAGGACAACCTTGGAGACCTTAATTAAGTAGGCAACTGGACTATCCATGTTGCACATCTTCCTTTTAGCAGGATCACCTAGGCCTTCCATTCTACCTGCCTGACAAAAATACAGCCACTTCCTACAGTGTGCTGAAAGGAAGGAATAGCTACAAGCATATGTTGATAATGAGGCAGAAGTAATTCTAAAAGATATTAAATATATAGCAAAGAAAAGCAAGCTTTACTGAGAAAAAAATCACTCTAATTGAAATCAACAGGGAATTTGCAATTCAGAAGGATTATCCAAGAAAGGAGAGGCCTGTTTGGAAGCTGGTATTTTAAACTGCTTGATGAGGTGTTGAGGACTTACAGGAGGCCAAAGGCCTGAGAGCAAAATGAGGCCACTCTTCAGAGTTAGCTGCTAGTAGCTAGTAGCAGCTAATTCTGCATGTAGGGCTTACTATATTTTTAAATATTTTCAAACTTGCTCATGTCTAATTCCTCTCTCTCCAGCAGGTGGGTTCTGTTAGGAAGAAACAGGAGCACAAACTGCCAACATATACAGTGAGAACTAAAACAAGAACCCTGTCAGTCTGTGTAGACTATCTTCTGTACGTATCCTGCATGATAATTACACTAAAGAGATACTGACTTCATAGTAGTTATCTGATATGCTCATCTTTGTGTGGTGACATAACACACAGCATTGTCAATTATTTCATAAAAGACAGTGTGGAGACAATGGCATGTCATTTTTATGGCTGGAAAGAACATAGACCTCAGTTCTGGCTGCACAAAAATTACCAGGAAAGAAACCAGGGCTGACTCTAAAGAACCCCCTTCTATTGATTGAAATATGGGTCCTGTGATGGGAGACTGGTCACCTAAGAAATTAGTTATTTCCCTTACTGGGTCCCCAGAATACCTGACCAAAGCAGCTGCAAGAATGGAGGGTTTTATTTAAGTTCATAGTTTGCAGGTGTGTTTGTCATGGCAGCTGGAGTGAGGCATCTGGTTACATTGCATCAGCCAAAGCCATGGAGGGAGTTGAGCTCTTAAGCTTAGCTAGCCTTTTCCATTTGCTTCAGTCCCATTGAATTGTCCCTCCTACTCTTCAATTAGCCATTTCCATCTCAGTTAATTAACTTTACCAATAGAGTGTCTTGCTGGCATGACCAGAGGCTAACCTAGTCAAGAGAATCTGTCATGGGTATGCTCCTAGGTGTCTCAAGATACTGTTGAACTGGCAATCAATATTAACCATCATAGCCAGTAAACTTCTGTCTTTGCAAGCTTAAAAACTGAATTCTATAGGTTATGGAACCAATGAACGAAATAGAAAGCAGTGGTGCACACATGTAATCCCGGCTTTGAGGAGGCAAGGACAGGAGGAAGAAACTTGTTACTGATCATTGGATGCTAGTCTAAATTTGGCTAGTACCAGTCCAATGAGAGACCCTATCTCAGAAAAAGTTAAGGAAGCCTGAACAACAATGCCTGAGGTTGCCCTCTGACCTCCACACCCATATGTATCTAAGTACACATTTGTGTAAACAAGGGCACACATGAACACGGGAGTTCATGTGTGTGTACACACAGGGAACATAAACTTCCTACTTCAAATCCTTTTTGCTAAAAGTTCCTCAACTGAGGTGACATAAAGAAAAAAAAAAACCAAATATTTCATCTATATGTGATGTGATAAATTCTACACCATCAGAAAAAGGATAATGTTTGTTCCTAAAGAATTTATCATAATTCTAAATATCTAAATCTAGTTTTTGTACTAGTGAGACAACTCATTCTGTTTTATTTATTATAAAAGAATAAAATCCCTTCATCCTCACTTGATGAACAGATAGTATTTTTCTTTATTGAAAACCAGAGAAGTTTATAAGAAACCAGAAGTATGATTCTATAAGATTGCTAGCATCACATGTCTATTATTTGGGGGTTCTATGATGCTTGTGAAGTTAAATTATTTGAAATTTTATCTTAATGTGGTGGGAATTTGCTTTTTACTCAAAAGAACTAAGTAAGACTATTTAAGTTGCATTGCTCATTTGACCTACACCAGATTTTTAAATGCAGAATCCTAACATATCTATTCCCTAGCAGGTTAACAAGAACAACAGTCTGTGCGCCCAGGGTTTTCCCAGGTCAAAAGTTCCGTTTCTGCAACAACCATTAAGAACCTGAAAACAGGTAGACATTGCAGAGTCTACTGACCAGTGGATGTGATCTAGGAACAGAGGTGTTCTTTGGAAAGGAAATGAAGTAATTTCCTGTTAACGGGGGGCATAACAAGAGCATGGAAACTGTCCAGCTCTGTGACTTATGAAAAGCCTAGGGACACTAACAAGTCAGGTAAGAGCAGTTCAGGCCTATTAATGCTCAGGTCTCATTTTGCTCTGTATCAGTCCACAAGGAGTTTTTAACCCAGTTGAATTGGGGGCAGAGAGGAACTTGTAAGAATCTTTAACCCTTCCCTGGTCTGCAAGAAGAACTACCTATTCTGTTAAATATAGAAACACCCTGAATGTTACCAGGAAAGATCATTTCTACATGGGAAAAGAAGAAGATGGCAGATGTGTGTGTATGAATGCAGGTGGATAGAAAGGCTTGTAGATGTAAATGCTCCCCAATTATTCCTGGGTGAATTTTAGGTGGTTGAACAAGAAATAGTAACAGACTAACAGGGTGATGTCAACTTTATCCTCATGGAGTCTAGATTTAAATTATCTGGGTTCTTATCCCAGGTTCACACTGACTGCAAATCCTGTAATGTGACTTAACTTCAGTTTACATCAGTTTTAGTATAAGTAGTACTCATTTGCATAGTACATACACCTCATACTATCAAGCTGTGAGATCACATTTTCCTGACTTTGATGTAACTCATTTAGTCGTGTGAAGGGTAACTAGACTCAGCTCTCTAAGTGTATACTACCATAATACATATATTTTAAAGCAAAATTCAATTCTTCCACTGTAGATTAAATATTAAATGCACTGATATTTTGTTCTCTCTTATATGCAAGAGGATAATAATATTACTATTGTTCTGTAAGAAACCAATTAAATGCTATGTATTGAGTTCTTGGTATCTATTCTGTCAGCATACAATTAATAGAATTTTCTGTTACCGACCATATTATTATACCAAAATGACACAATTTAGAAGCTAGTAAAGTGAAGAATATTACATATGGAGATAATAAAATATGGTAAATTTGCATATATACAGAGATAGATAGAAGATAGATACATACATAAGCATGTCAGCATGAAAAAGAAATCTTGAAGCTAATAATGACCATTTCTACACTATCAATGTTAGTAAACAGAAAGGTAGAACTATATTGTTCAGCAGGTTAAGACTGGGAGCCATATTTTTCTCAGCAACTCCTGAAGAGCAACCTGTCTAGAGCAGACAACAGTTTTAACAGCATCTAACAGAAGACAATGTTAAGATCCATTTTTTACACAGTGCAGTAACACAGCCCTAAAGTACATATTAGCAATGCAAGTACAGAGCACAACTGCACTTGTCCCACATATCTGTCTCCTTCCAGATGCGACCGGATCACAAGGAATTAAGTGTTTTTGGATGAATGTATAATAATTTTGTAGCAAACTTCACATTCCTCAATCAAAGATTTCTAAGCAATATCTATTCCAGCTTAACTTTTGATTAATGTTAAGAAATAAGACATTATAAATAGATAAATGACAGGGATAATTAAGAATTGGATACATAAATTATGAGAGATAGATAGATGGTAGACAGATAAATAGATTAGATAGATACATACATACATTATATACAAAAACAGGCACTTAAATGTGTAAATAAGAGATCTGAGTTTTACATCCTACTGTTGTGAAGAAGATAATTATTTTCCATCCTTACTCAAAACAACAACTCAATGTTTAAACATTAATTTGATTTCTAGTGCAAAAGCCCTTGCAGTCCACAGTGAAAACTGAAAAGACCTTGTCAATATGATTTCAAAAAGGACAATAAAATATGTACTTGAAGATAACTGGTAATTCCTTCTAGTATTTTTAGTAAAAAGTTATTGTTGTTTGGGCATACACACTAAGATGAGATTATTCTGAAAGTAGAATTTATCTAAATAATATGATTCACAACAAAATATTTGGCCAATAATCATGATAGTAAAGACAAAAATCCCTCCTTACCCATCTAGATACAAAAATGAACACTTCATACAAGGCAAAGGAATTTCAGTGTGGAAGCCAAGCTGTAATGAGTTGTACCAAATACTTACCTGCCAGCATCTAGAAATAACTCTCCTTAAGCAAATATTATAACAACATGTTAAAGTCTGCTAAGCTTAATTCAAGTTTGCTTAACATTATTTACCTTGGATCCAGAGTATTAAATTCTGAAATACAGATTCAAATCAACAATTTGATTTCTAAAAGATCATGCTTGAAATAGGTGTTCTCTTTAATGCTATAACTTTAAAGTCATGTAACTATCCTATGTGTTTTTAATAACTTGTACCTGAATATATGCTGAACACTAAGTTTTTGAATTACAGAAAAAGATGAAACCTGATTGAATGGCCTATCAATTTTCCATTTCAATGAGGTAAAATGGTGGGGGGTCTTTGCAACTTAAAAAAAATGACTAATGTTCCTGAAATAGTATGAGACGTTGCTTAATATGCTTTTATTTGCCAGTAAAAGTGCAGGAAAAATCTTGCATCTATACATTCAAGTGCCAGGTTTTATTTTTTATCTATTATCTATCTATCTATCTATCTATCTATCTATCTATCTATCTATCTATATGTCTATCTTTATTTGTACTTTCCCCATGTGAATGACAAGAAATAACACACTAATGTGTTCCTCACAAAATCATGGAACCTAGATGAGCCTAGCTGCCCTATTCCCTTACAAAGCAGAGGAAGGCCACAAAAAAAATGATAGTCCTGCCAGATAAATAATTTTTATTGAAAATAGATTCTTTTCTCATCCAATATACCCTGATTCTAGTTTCCCCTTTGCCTGATCCATCCAGTTCCTCCTCATTTTCCTACCCTTTTAGATCCATTCCCTTTTTGTCTTAAATTACAAAATAACAGGCTTCTAAGAGATAATAATCAAATATGACAAAATAAAATGTAGTAAGATGAAGCAAAAACTTTCATATCCAAGTTGGACAGTGCAACTCAACAGGAGGAAGAGTTCCAAGAAAAGAGGAAAGAGTCAGAGTCCCACTTGTTCTCACATTCAAGAGTCTCATAGAAATACTAACTTAATAACTACAGTATCTACACACTGGACCTGTTGCAGACCCATGTAGACCCTGTGTGCTTGCTGCTTCAGTCTTTGTGAGCTCATATGCACCTTGCTTAGTTGATTCAGGGGGTCTCATTCTCCTGGTATCCTCCATCCCCTCTGACTCTTACAATATTTCCACCTCCTCTTTCATAGGAGTACTTGAAATCTGAGGGTAGGGATTTGATGGAGATGTCCAGTTTACTCTCTCTCTCTCTCTCTCTCTCTCTCTCTCTCTCTCTCTCTCTCTCTTTCTCTCTCTCTCTGCACTCTGCATAATGTCTGGCTGTGGGTCTCTGCATCACTTCTTACCTGCAGCTGTAGGAAGCCTTTCTTATGATGACTGGATAAGACACTGATCTATAAGTATAGCAGAATATAATTACGAATTATTTTATTGAATTTATTTTTGTACAAGTCCTGTTTCTATATCTAGTCTCTGGTTCTTACCCAAGCAGTTTTGTGTAAGGTTTCCGTCTCATAGGGTGAGCCTGATGTCAAATTAGACATTGGTTGGTTACTCCCACAAGTCTTTGCCACCATTGCTCTAGCATATGATGCAGGCAGGACAGATTGTAGATCAAATGTTTTGTGGTTGGTTTGTTGTTTACATTTCTTTTTTTTTTATTTTTTATCTTTTTTTTTTGTAGCCTTCAGAGTATCCTCCCTACCAAAGATATTAGAAGGTAGGGGTAAAGGCTTCTTATAAGCACTAGCTTGACTTCTCCATGTTAAATGACATGTCTGGATGTTGTCCTGAGCAATGGATCCCCACTGTCATGAAGAGAGCAACCTATCACCTTGGCATCAATCTGTGTTGTTTGTGATTTTCCACAAGACCTCCTTGGCCTACAACTTAATTTAGTGCAACCCCATCACTCCATTGGAAGCCTTTTATGGCTGCAAGAGATAGCCAGTTGAGACTCTGAATTCACCATTATTAGGATCACCTTCATAAATTCCAGTAAGTTTCCACCCCCCCCAAAGGGCTCCTAATTCCAGGCATCCCTCCATCCAATCATCCCCCCATCCTGCCACAAGGTCCCTTCTGCTCCCATTCCCAACTATCCCTAATCCATCTATACAATCTATCCCACTTCCTCCTCGCAAGGAAGTCACTGTATCCCCCCCCAGAACTCTATGTGTTATTTAGCCCCTCTTTGTGGACTATACCATAATTGTCATTTACTTAACAGCTAATATCCACTTATAACTGAATACATGCTATATTTGTCTTTGTGAATTTGAGTTACCTCACATAGGATGATTTTTCTTGTTCTATCCATTTGCCTACAAATTTCATGGGGTTAACTTTTTAACTGATTGATAATACCACATTTTGTTTACCCATTCTTTTATTGAGAGACATCTAGGTTGGTCCAGTTTCTGGCTATAAAGCTACAATGAACATGATTGAGTTCCTCTATTGAGCATTCTCTGTTTACATGGGTACCTCATTTTAAAATTAAATACTTTTTTAATATTTCATTTCCTGAATTCATTATATACTTTTGACATTTGCCCTCTAGTGGAATGTGGAATTGGCAAAAAACTTTTTCAATTATGTAGGCTGTAATTTTGTCCTATTGATGATGTCCTTTACCTTACAGAAGCTTTTCAGTTTCATGAGGTCCCTTTTATTGATTCTTGTTCTTGGAGCCTATGTAGGAAATTGTTTCCTGTGTCAGTGTACTCAAGGCTATTCCCCACTTTCTCTTCTATCAGGTTGAGTGTGCCTGGTTTAATGTTGAGGTCTTTTATCCACTAGGACTTGTGTTTTTCATCTACATGCATTCTTCTACATGTAGACATCCAGTTAGACCAGAACTGTTTGTTGAAAATGCTTTCTTTTTTCCTATCATATATCTCTGGATCTTTATCAAAAATCGGGTGTCCGTGGGTGTGTGGATTTATGTTTGGGTCTTCAATTCAATTGCATTGATCAACCTGTCTGATTTGTTGTTATCATTATTAATTTTTTGCCAATATCATGTGATTTTTACGAGCACAGCTTGAAATCAGGGATGATGATAACTCCAGAAGTTCTTTAATTGTACAGAATTGTTTTCAGCTATTATGGGGTTTTTGATTTGCCACATGAAGTTTAGAATTTTCTTTTCAAGATCTGTCAAGAGTTATGTTCAGATTTTGATTTAATCCTGCAAATCCATGAGCATGGGAGATGTTTCTATCTTCTGGTATCTTCTTCAAATTCTTTCTTAAAAGACTGGAAGTTTTTGTTGTACAAGTTTTACACTTACTTGGTTAGATACTCATGATATTTTGTATTATTTTAGACTATTTTGAAGGGTATTGTTTCCTTGATTTTTCACTCAATTTGTTTGTCATTTGTATATAAGAGGGCTACTGAATTTTTTAGTTATTTTTTTTTATTCAGACACTCCACTGAAATATTTATCAGTTGTAGGACTTCCATGGTAGAATTTTAGTGTCACTTATGTATTATTGTATCATCTGTAAACAATAATACCTTTATTTATTCCTTCCAAATGTGTATTCCCTTGATTAACTTCATTTGTCTTATACTCTAGCTAAAACTACAAGTACTATATTGAATAGATATGGATATAGTGGACAGCCTTGTCTTGTTTCTCATTTTAGTGGAATTTCTTTGAGTTTCTCTCCATTTAATTTGATGTTGGCTAGACTTTTGGTATGTTCTTTGTTTCCCTAATCTCCCAGGACTTTTATCATGAAGGAATGCTGTTTTGTCCAAGGCCTTTTGGCATCAAATAAGATGATCGTGTGTGTGTGTGTGTGTGTGTGTGTGTGTGTGTTGTTGTTGTTGTGGTGGTGGTGGTGGTGGTGGTGGTGATGGTGGTGGTGATGGTGGTAGTGTTGTGGTGGTGGTGTTTTGGTTTGTTTGTTTGTTTTTCTTTCAGTTCACTTTTTTGGTGATTTATATTTACTTATTTTCATATGTTGAACCATCCTTTCATCTCTGGGATGAAGCTTACTTGATCGAGGTAGATGACTTTTTTATGTGTTTTTGGAATCAGTTTGCAAGTATTTTGCATCTATGTTCATAATGAGAATTGGCCTGTCATTCTTCCTTCTTTGTTGAATCTTTACGTGGCTAGAGTATTAGGCAACTGTGACCTCATAAAATAAAATTTAACAATATTCTTTCATTGTATATATTTTGTTGTATAATTTGAGGAACATTTTCACTAGCTCTTCTTTGAAAGTCTGATAGAATTCTGCACCACAAGCATTGGGCCATAGGCTGATTTTGTTTGTGAGACTTTTAATGACTGCTCTATTTAACTAAGGGCTAAATGTCAGTTTAAATTGTTTATTTTATCTTGATTTAAGTTTGATAAGTGGCACCTATTGAAAAAAATTATCTATTTGCTTTAGATTTTCCAACTTGATGGAGGACAGGTTTTTAATTATGATTCTCTGGATTTCCTCAGTGTCTGTCATGTCTCTCTTTTATTTTTGGTTTTGTTAATTTAGATATACTTTCTTTCTCTTTTGGTTAGTTTGGACAAGGGTTTGTCTATCTTGTTGATTTTCTCAAAGAACCAATTCTTCACTTTATTGATTTTTGTATTGTTCTCTTTGAATGTGTTGTATTGATTTCAGACCTCAGTTTGATTATTTCCTTTTGTGTGTGATTAATTCTGGTTGTTGTAGAGCTTTCACGGGTGCTGTTGAGTTGCTAGTATGGGATCTCTCCATATTTTTTGGTAGTGCTGTGAAATAACCTCTTAGCATTGCTTTTATTGTGTCACATGAGTTTGGGGTTGCTGTATTTATTTACATTGAATTCCATAAAGTCTTAATGTGTTCTGTCTTGAGCAATTTTCATTGAGTAAGGATCTGGTCCAAGTCCATGTGTTTCTAACTTTCTATTGTTTTAAATCCTGCTTTACTCCATGATTTTCTGATAGGATGCAGGGAGTTGTTTAAATTTTCTTGTATATGTAGAAAGTCCCCTCCCCACTTAATAGTCAAAACAACAAATGTACATAACAAAGAAATAAGTTAAAGGCTGCCAATTATAGTTGAATACGAAGTTGAACCTAGGAACTGGAGAGATGGCTCAGGTGTTAAGAACACTTGCTGATCTTGCAGAAATCCAGGGTTCAGTTCCCATCACTTACATGGCAACTTACAATTGCCTGTAACTGAAGTTACAGGAGATCTGAGGCCTTCTTGTGTCTTCCACAGGCTCCTGAAAACACAAGGTACACATACATATACTCAGTCATATATACATACATACCACATAAAATAAGATAAATATTTAAAAATAAGGAAATATATTGAACCTGTTTATACTTGGTAACAAAGCAAAAGGACTGGTCTTTTTCACAGTTCTGAGGCCTGAGTGGCCAGTGGTCACATATGCTCCTGCACATCCAGCTGTTTTCCTCTAGTCTAGTGGCTTGTACTGACCTTTCCTGGGACAGTGGTCTCATTTTCCTGGGAGCTGACATGGGCTTCCTCATGTCTCATCTCTGAATGAGGTGGGACCATTTCAGGATTTTAAGAAAATAAAACAAGAACAGCAATACAGCAATTGAGACCTATGTTCAAGAAACCTCATCACTATCTGTAACTTCCATGGCAAACAAATCACCATTTATCTTAGGCATAGTAGAAAAGTTGATCCCATTTTTAATAAGCAGAAGATGGCAAGTAATGGAAAGTGCTGATTCATCATGAACCCTTGCTCTAAACATCTACTACACTTCTGAATTTATTTGTGTAACTGAATTAGTCTATATAACAAGTTCTTATTTTTATTTTATTTTAAGCTTATAGTCATTTAATAGGAGATATAGTCAATTGGCAATACCTCTAATACCAGTACTCAGAGGCTGAGGAATGAGGATCACCAAGAGCTACACTATTACACTATGATACTAACATTTTTAGGCAAGTCAGAGCTACAATGTGAAACACTGCCTCAATAAGATTATATATATATATATATACATATATATATATATATATATACACACACACACACACACACACACACACACACACACACACACACATAGGAAGGAGAGGGAAGGGAGAGGAAAAGGGATTAAAATATGGGTAGATAAAACTCTATCAAAGTTTTGCTAGTAATTTATATAGGAGAAATTACTTCTACTTCCATTGCTTAAGGTTCTTCATGAACATCCCTTAATACTTCATTTAATTGAACTCTTTACACTAACTTTAAAGGGACTCAAATGGGAAGGCTGAAAGAATATTTAAGATTCTGACTTTGAAATTTTTCTCCCAGGAATTATAAGTGTAGGGTGAATTTTCCACAGAATTGTAATTTTCCCAGGGGATTTCTTTTGATAAGAATTGGCCTTGCTAAAATAAAGGACTCTTGTATCCATGTATACTTTGAAGGATTTGCTAGAAGTAAGAACTCACACACTATCCTCGATGGCTGATTTCCACTGGGAAGAATAAAAGGAAACCAGATGCAATGAGTGCCCACTTTATTACTCAAAGTGGAATGCCCAGTTATTAAGCATCTGTGTATTTGTGGAAAACACAGAGTAGCAGAACACTGTCTGCAGTAGAACTGGGAGGGAGGGAGGGAAGGAGGAAGGGAGAAAAGGTGTGAGGAAGGGATGGAGGGAGAGATTGAAAGAGGGAGGGAGGGTCCTCACTTGGCCAAGCCAATTCCCTGGGGTTCAATTTCATCCTCTGAAACCCTGTTTCTGAAGGCTTCCTAAAGGTTAAATTAAATAATTGCAAAGATCACCTTCTCAGAATAGTACATGTTCCTGCTAAATAACTAATGTACAAAATAAATCTTGTGTCACTGAATAGTCTTTTATATAGTTGTGTCTATGCCCAAAGCAGATTATAAATAGCACTAACATCTCCTTACCTCATGATTTAGGCATTGAGATAGGAAGAAGTCCTGGCTCAGGTTCTATGACGTAAGCTGCTCTTGTATCCATGTATTCATTCACTTGAGCATCACAGTAAGGATTCCCTGTGGACCTAGCACTGTGCTGCAGGCTGTACATGGTAAGAAAGATGAAGGCAGACACTGAGTCAGTATCATTTAAAGTATCTTTACCTTGAAATAGTTTAGTCAATAAAAATTACATATATGAGATTTACATTCCCTTATTCTAAAGCAAGAAGGCTTAGTGCTTTTCTGTTTTGCATTGTTTTATCACAAAGGCACAATAAAGAATTTTTAGCATTGTGAGCTATGTAGCTTCTCTCTGCAGCAAATATTCTATTCTGAAGTATTAGTACATAAGCAGCACACAAATGACAAAAAAATTCCGTTGATGTACCAATTACTGGGCTAAAGGCTCAGAACTTCCATCTTTATAAGGGATGTCCCCATGAGTCCTCAGAGAAGAAGATCACCTTGCAGTTTTAGTTTTCAGCTCTTATCATGCATATATCACACACATCTTAGTTGACAACCAAAAGCAGTGAGAAAAGAAGTTGAACAGGGAACCTGTATTTGCCCTTCAGAGCATCACCAATACCAGTCAACAGGGCAACTCTCCAGGTCTGAGCTGCACCTTCCAATGAGCTGCTAATCATGATTAATTTCTTTAGTACCCACTGTAGGAATATAAGTCATGATTAATTAATTTTCTGTGGATGAGAGTATAACATTTAATTTCCCCCAAATTTCAGAGGAGTCAATTTCAATGAATAATTCAACAAAAATGAATTGCAGTTCTCTGCCTTCTGCTTGTGGATAGAGACATGAGCTCTTAGTGGCTACTCCAGCCACCTGCTGCTATGACTTCTCTCTGCTATCATAGACCCTTGGAACCAATGTTTTGCTCAGGAACTGTCATGAAGATGCAGAGCCTAGACTTAAGGCAGCTAGCTATAACAGGTCTTGCCAAAGGCCATTGAGACTCATTTCTGGTCATCCAGATGTGTGAAATTTCTCTGAAGTGCAACCTTATTTTTCCTTAGTACAAGCAAAGCCAGCACTGCTTATTATCATCCTGTGATGTCACTTTAGGGAGTTGAGCACAGTCAGCAGAATGGCAGAGAAGTTAAGGAGGCCTGTGCTAACTGGGCTCACAGGGTGACTTTGTGATTGGGAGTGGGTGGGAAGGTCTCTCAGCCTGCAGCCTGACAATATCTGGGGAAAAAATCTTCAAGATAGATGAACCAGACCTTGAAAAGAATTTGGCTTCCTTAAAGTTAGCAAATAGTAATGCTGCTATCTGCTGAGATACCTACATGAACTTGAGTTTCTTGTTGAATCTGGATCTTATCATTTCTAGTAAACTAACTGATCAGTAAATCCCCTGTAACTAGCAGTCTCTGCCTCCCAGCTCTGAGGTTGAGGAATAGAAGCTCCCCAGAGACAGAGAGTGTTCCTTTCTTCTCCATTACATTATCCCACCTATGCCAAGTATGGGGCCTGAGCCAAAAGAGATCCTCATCAAATATTTCCTGTTCAGTCACCCTGCAGATGTTGTGTCTGAGGACATGCTGAGGTATTACTCATGGGACTATGATGATGAATCCCTTGGATACTTTGAGGATATCAGGGAAGGAAGCATGGCTGTGGTATCATAAAATATGTGGAGATAACTAGGCTAAGACTATCAGTTTCTCAAAACATGGCCATGATTACACAGATCAACTCATGGCAACTTTGCTTTATCTGCTCAAGATACAGCCAATCATAATTCCAACTCAGATAGGAGAGAGCCCTCTGAATCTTCACTCTTGATGAGTTGATGACTCCTGAGAAAGGGAGGGTCACTCTCTGGTTCATTATTATGTTCCAGTGAATAGATCCATGCCAAGTGAATATGGATAGTACTAATAACTAGGGTTATTAATAGCAACAACAAAAGAAGAGGAATTGAAATTGAATGGGAAGCAGGATTAGGGAAACTAGGAGTTTGAGAAAGGTTAGTGTGGATGGATATGGTCAAAGTATTGTATAAAAACTTGTAGAAGTATGCAACTTTCATATAATAATGTTCTCATTGAAAAAAAAATCACATAAATAAATAAAAATATTTTTTAAAGAAAATAATGTATAAGAACAGGAAAAGTAGGCTAGCCTAGCCAGCCATAAAGTGCAAATGTGACAGGACTGTTCTTGAACACTGCATTAAAAAGGGGCATATTCAACAATACAAAGACAATATACATGCATGGTTTTGTATTACCTTAAACACAGGAAACAGAAAGGGCCAGAGCAAGGAATGACACATCTGAGGCAAAACTGTAGCTGTTTCTCTGCTCCTTACTTCACAACCATTTCCCATAATGTCTGACAGGGTGACATTTCTCAATCACAGCTGGGAAAACTCTGAATTGAAACCACTGGGGTCTGAAATTGCTTCTTTGTGATGAAGCTCTGTTTGACAAGGTCAGAACAACAGTTTGTCATCTCACTTGCCTTTCCAATGTGCATATGTTAATGTGTTGGCAGAGTCCCAACTAATAATCTGGTTATCAATTGACTAGGCCCTCCTTGCATAGAGCCAACTGGTGCTTCAGTTCTGCAACTCTGTCGCTTCTCTAGGCAATACCTCAGATTATATCAGAAATTTCCATGGAGCACAGATAAACACAGAAGAATAAAAACTATAGACAGCCTACATTTCATTATATAACCCCTAACCCACCACATTGTTTTTCTAATTTTAATCGTTAGTCCATTTCTTTTTGTTTTCTGTTTTCATTGCTGACTGCTTTTTTGTGTGTGCTTGTGTGTGCACAAGGATGCGGAGGCCAGCAGTTGATGCTGACACTGAACATCTTCCTCAATCCCTTCCTATTTTGTGTATGTGCACAACTTCCTAAATTTTTGAGAATGTCATTTATGAGGACTGTATTTCATTATTTCTACCCCTCCCCCTCTGTTATCCAACTTCGTCCCTGATTACGTCATTTCTTCTCAGATTTCGTAAATTTTTCTTTAATTAATATTCACATACACACACACACACACACACACACACTGCTGAGTCATTTAATGTTATTCAGATGCATATTGTTCAGGGCTGATTACTTGAGGTTGGAAACCCATCAAGGTGGCTTTTTTCTAGAGAAGATTGTTCCTCTCTCAAAAGTCATCAATTGTTCCTTTTCCCCTCCATTCCCCTACTTTCTCCTCTTCTGGGCAAAGAACATCGTTGCCAAACCGAAAAGCAGGGATGCAGGGAGCAAGCTCAGTATTAAAATGAGTAGTTCTCATGAGAGCTCAGAGACCCCAGGAGAGCTACCTCAATCACTTCAGAAGGTAACTTCCCCAAAGACAGAAACACTTCCTAGGAGGTCTGTCTCATTTCTAAAAGGCTTTATTACTGTCCACATCCCCACACTAAGGTCCATATTTCTAACATGTAAGGTGTTGAGGAACATTAACCAGTATATGAAATCAAGGTGGGTATTTATGTAATATGTGCTTTTGTTAAGAATGATCTCACACACCAGAAAGCTCATCCTCTAGCTCAAGTAATACAAAATAAACTAGGCAGCCTTGCTCAGCTAGTATGTCAGCATGATCATTCTCAGCTCATGGTTTTGCAGTGAGGAAGGTTTGGACCTTCCTCAGCATCCTTGCAACTATTGTTTCAAATGTAGCTGTCCAAAAAACTTAGTGACTGCTCCATTTTCTCATTCCAGCTTTTATATTACAACTCAGCTCTTTTATGCTAAAAACAAAGCAATATAAACATAGCCATAAAACATGCTCAACCCTTGTCCTAGCGACTATGATAAAATAACATGGCCAAAAGCAAGTTAGGGAAACTTGGGTTTATTTGGCTTATGCTGCCACATTGCTGTTCATTGCTGAAGGAAGTCAAGATAAGGATTCAGACACAGCAGGAACCTGAAGGCAGGAGCTGATGCAGAGGCCAAACAGTGGTCCAGCTTATTGACTTGTTCCCCTTAGCTTGCTTAGCCTGTTTTCTTACATAACACAAGACCATCAACCCAGGGATGGAACTACCCACAATAAACTGTGTTCTCCTCTACTAATCACTCATTTTAAAAATGCCTTACAGCCAGGTCTTATGAAGGCATTTTCTCAATTGAAGTTTCCTCCTCTCTGATAACTCTAGCTTGTATCAAGTTGACATAAAAATAACCATCACAGTCTCTTTTTATTTCTTAGCTAACATAATTCATTAAGTTGTCTTTTGCACTCTGGTTATTATCTGTGTTTGAAGGTTACTATATGTGTGTTCTGCAGATCATTGCATAGATGTGTTTTCTGTGATTACCTACACTCTACATTTCTTTATAGATGTGTAAACAGGACATTCTTGTCTTTAGTCTCTCCCCGCTACTCTTACTGTGTGTGTGTGTGTGTGTGTGTGTGTGTGTGTGTGTGTGTGTGTGTGTGTTGGGGGGTGGGGGAAGTTGTTCCCAAGTCTCTGATCCAACACTTCCCTTGACTAAGGAGTTAGCTTAAAAATGAGAATGCAGGCTAGTAAGATGGCTCAGCAGGTAAATGGGCTTGCTGCCAAGCTTGATTACTGGCTATTCCCAGGAACACACATGGAAGCAAGAGAGAATTCACTTCTCTAAGTCATCTTCTGACCACAAAGTCTCACTGTGCATAGTAGCTTACATAATCACACACATAAACACACCAAATAAATCTAATAAATGTAATTTTAAAAGTTTAAAACAGTGGGAATATAATATTGCCAGACTTTATTCTAATTCAAAACATTTTGGAGGAATCAAGGAAAGGCATGTTTACTATTTTCTCTGAGAGTCAAAAGGAAATTGTCCTTCTTTTCCAGTTAGCATGTTAAACATGTGCCTTGCGCTACCAAAAGAGAAGAAGGAACTCACCTAAGAATGAGTCTTCCTTATAAAATATAAGACTGGAAGAACTGGAAAAATTCTGAGAATATCATTCAAACAACAGAGCGAGCTTCTAGGGACACCAGGTTTTGAGGCCTTGGCTTTGTAGAATAATTGGTTTGTTGCTGTTGGAACTTACACAGCTCCCTATTGATATGAGCGCATGCTCTGAAAGTGAATATTTTGATAATCCTGACTACATTATATTACAACCAATCAGTCATTTACCTGCCTTCATTTTCCCATCTGAAAATGAAGGGAGCCTCTGTTTGCCAGAGTTGATCTAACAATGAAACATGGCTGCAATGCTCCTGGCTCTTTAGGGGCTTGGTAAATGTTATCTGCTAATATTAGTTGTTATCAATTTTGATCAGTTCAGAAGACCTAATGCTTTACATATTTATGTATATAATTACCTTAGTACAATTATTAGAAGTGATTGTTTAAAAGAACACAAATGTGCATAGCTGATATGTGCATATATACACACCTTATTTGTATATGTGATGAAACCTGTCTAGAAGTCATGATTCATGGAAGATATGTTGCAAGCAGCTATTTAAAAATGTGGATTATAAATTTCTGATTCAATGATTCTTTCTAGATCTGTAGATTTTTGCTGCCACTTGCTAAAGGTATATGGATCTCTTTCCAATTTTTCACAAGCAGCCATTTTCCCTCATGGTGTCTCTGGGCTGCACCTTGTAAATCAGGAAAATTATCATACAAATTCTTCTAGAGGAATTGGCCATATCATCTGATCTCTGCCTCATTAATAGCCAGTTGCCCATTTCATGAAAATAATATTAACTCCTCCTTCAGCTGAGAGCTAGAAGTTGAAAGGGAGAGGACATCAATAGAAAGCTATCCCAGTCCTAATGTTTTTCCTTGACTTCCATAGCTACAGTAAGAATAGCAGAACCATATCACCATAAGGTTCAGAAACATTTGAATTGTGCACACATAAGTCTTTTATGTAAAACTGAGAGACCAACCTTGACTTCCAGATCTTACTGGTAATGCAACAAACACAAGTTTAATCTATTTTCAAAGGAAGGGAAGTCTTACGGCTTTGTTGGTGACAGGTGAACAGCAGTAAGTGGAAAGCATTACTTTGCCAAGGGGCAGGAGGATTGCACAATCAAGAACTAGGAACTGCTAAGCATTTTCCATTCTAAGCTGAGAATGAGGACACGATGCTAGGGGCTGAACTCTAGGTTGATCTGATAGCTTGTCAGCCAATGATGTAGCGTTTTTATCACGAAGGCTGACAAATTTTGCAAGATCAGGAAATAACTTGTTTTGAGGTGTACAGATGTCTCAGTATGTCTTGTAAACAATCAGGGGTTGGGGGATCGAACAACAAAGGGCAGCTTTGCAGATCACAGCCCAAGATGATTGCCTGACAGGTCTGTGCCAACTCTACTGGCAAACAAATAAAAATGAGCCATTCCCTTTCTCTAAGGACTCTGTATTTTTAAAGGGGGATAATAAATGCAAAGCTGTGCAAAGCCTGGCTTGGGGAAATGTGAAATCCATCTCCTATCATTTGCATAACATAATCAGCAGTGCTCTGTTAATCAGGCTAGAGAAGGCAGTTGGAACATGTGTTCCATGAAGAGGTCCTGGAGCGAGCCCCAAAGTGCATGCTGCACCTTCCAGGGCTTTACCCCTTGGTGACCAGTACTGGCCTGGACCTTCTCCCTCTCTGGATAACAGACCAATCTCACTGGCTGTTTCACAAGAATGCAGGACTACTCCATACTAATGTCTGTCTGTATCACCTGCCCCTGCCTTTTCAAAGAAATTGGAATTTATCCAACTCATAGCTGTGTGCATAGTGACATGACTGAGTAGGAACATGCCTCACTGTTTCTCGTTTTGTGCATGAATGACTCACTCATTTTACAGGGATGCAGCTCCAGCCATTTTAGAAGGTTCGAATATGATGACTATTCACAACATTGTAATTCTACAGCAGCAAGTGAGACTGGGCCCACTTTGTAATAGTGTTTCCATGGCAATCAGATACTTGACATTTTATTTAAACTACCAATCTAGAATGACTCTGCAGACCATGAGGGGGAGGTTGAACCCCAAGATTTCACTTCGGGAACCAATGCTAAACCAATAGGTAAGGAACATAATCAACTTTCACTATTTTAGAATTCCAGTCCTAATGGGTGCTAATACATCACAATATATGAGCTTACTCCAATTGCTTCCTTTGGGGCTTCCCTCTGTTATTTACATTCAAAAGAGTTTTTAAGGGTTAGGCTTCTGAGGTCTGTGCCCCTCCCCCTTGTCAGTGCCCTCCATACCAGTCAGGCCAAGCATTTCCAAATCATAGAGTCAATTCAAACTGCATATGATTAAAAGATGGAAATATTCCCCATGGACACTGGGCAATTTATTTGTGAAAAAGATTTAATGAAAAAATTTCAAAGCAGACAGTGCTCTACAAGGAAAGCTCATTTGTGAATCTCTGTGTTCTCCCTGCTACCCTGAGTGCATCTGAGGGGAGGAGGAAGAAGCAATGGCTACAGAGACTGCCAAGTGTATCACATGTGAATTGCTCAAGATAGACATCCTCTCAGGCAGAGAAAGGCAGTAGTCAGGTTGTTTATAGGTGGTCAGCCCAGATCATAACACACGGGACTGTGGTTCACCCAGCTGGGAAAGAGGCTGCTTGTCTTCAGCCCCCACATGGTCTCAGTCACTTAGGGTTCCCTTGGAGCACTCACATTCTTTGAATAGTACCTCAAGACAAAGCCTTCTCTTTTTCAAAGTCTTTGCTTTTTTCACCATCACAAAATGACCTTCTTTCATCTTCCTGTCCTTCAGCTTTTAGATATCAGCTCATACAAAACCCCACATTAATAGGATAATGGGCAATAAGGGATAATAAAATTCAGTTTCCTGGGACATTTGAATGACTTAGTAAGAGGCATGTGAATTCAACATTTCCCTCTTTAGTTGCCTGACCTTGAGAGAATGATTTAACTCCTTGTGATTCAGGCATTTCATGTTTAATTTGTAAAAAATAAATAATTATAGAAATAAATAAATTCTTATTCGTCGGGTTTGGTTTTTACCTTGCAATACATAAGATTATAAATTTAAAACTATTAAATGTATTTAAAAGCATAGGTTGTCATTTGGAACTAAGGAAACATACTGTCCAACAACTTAACTCAAATACCCTCCCCCAGAGAATGGAAAGGACCCTCCAAAGTAGAAGAAATGCTGGCTAGGGATGCCCTTCAAAGAGCATAAAACCACATTAAAAATAAAAGTACTACCCTAATTCACTGTAATGCCAATGAATCTTATAGAAATTTGTGGAAATTGACAAGGTATTTTTAAAGTTCATATGGAAATACAAGCAATCTAATCTAGAATGACCATAGAAATCTGTAGAAGAACAAAGTTTAGAGCCCTTTTTGGAAAAAAAAATCATTGCATATTTATCTATTTATTTGTGTGTATGTGTGTATATACCACACACACACACACGCACAGACACACACACACACACACATATATATATGTGTATATATATACATATATATATATATACTATATATGCATATGTATGTATATATGTATGGCATATACACGCACATCACAGAGGACAACATGTCGAAGTGGCTCTTCCCTTCTGCCTTGCTGGTCTGGGAGATGAAATTCAAATCATCTGGCACCAATCACCTTTACCTACTGAGTGATTTTATTGGGCATGACTTAGATATTCTGATTTTAAGATTTACAGTTATGTTACAGTAACAACCAAGAACAGTACCCACATTAGAATCAACATGAAAATCAATAATGCAGATACAAGAGAAATCAACTCACAATTGAACATCATTTGGTTTTTTAACAACGGGAAAAAAAATGAAGCATTTGGCAAAGAAAATATTTTCAGCAAAACAAAACTGTAACAGTCCCCCCAGACTTCAGTAGGCCCCAGACCTTAGCACATCTGATGTCATGATGGATGTACCATTCAGGCCCTGAAACCCAGCACACAGGCAGCAACACCTGCTACAATAGGAGCAAAGACCTAACCCAACAAATCACAGTTCTGGGAAAGACCCTACATGTACTAACCTTACTTTTTGCCTTTTGCAATTATGCTTCTGACTAACTGTTCTTCCTAGCTGAAAATACATCAACACAGGATGTAATATTTGTGTGTAAAAGACAATCATGAGAAAGGTTTGGGAGTGCACTGGGTCCCAAAAAACAACTGTAGTCACTGGCCAATTAATAAAGATTTTCTATTGAAGAAGTCTTCTCCAGTGGATATCTCTCAATTAAAAATACTAACAAAAATGAAACTCCATGGTCTTCCTACACCATACACAAAAATTACTCAAAATGGATCATGTCCAAAAATACTATCTTTCAAATAAGACTGTGGAAAAAATTCTTTATTAACTGGAGGTAGACTATGATTTCTGTGATTGCAAAAATAGTACAAGTGAAAGGTCAATAAATTTGGTTATGATAATATTTAAAAATATTTGTTATTGTTTATGAACAATTTTAACATTGTTTACAAAAATTCTCTTAAAGATATGAAAGCAGGATAGAGATAGGTACAACTCAGTTGATAGAATGTTTGCCCAATATACATGAAATCCCAGGTTAGACCTTCCGCACCACATAAAGTGAGTATGGTGATACATGCCTCAGAATTTGAAAGTAGGAGGATCAGAAGTTCAAGGTTTTCAAAGACAACTGTGATGCCTACAACATCAAGATAGGAGCTAGCTTGAAGCAGGAACCACAGGGAACTGCTAGCTGCTAGCTTACTTTCAGGCTGCTTTCTTACACAGCACAGGCCTACTTACCCATAATAAACTTGGCTCTCCCATATTCATCAACAATCAAGAACATACTATGCAGACTAATGTGACAGAGGCAATTTCTCATTAAATTTCCCTCTTCCCACATATCTCTAGGTTTATGTCAAGTTGAGAGTTGACCATGGCAATTCATCCTTGTCATGTTTGACACACATGGCTTTCACTCATAATCTTCCTTTTCTTACTTGTCCCCTAGATCTCTTCTTAATATGATATTATAAAACACATTACAACTTTAAATCATCTACAGTCTTTAAAAACTCTAACACTATAACAACTCAATGTCTCTTTAAACTTCAAAGTCTCTTAAACTCAAAATGAAGTTATATTCATTTTTGTCTCAAGATAGAAGAATGAGACCACAGTTATAATCATATAAGAGCAAAATCACTATCTTACATTTTAAAAATCTCAGTGTTGAAACTCAGTGTCATGAACTTCTGGGTTTCAAAGTCTCTGTCGATACCACTTCTTTGCTTCTCCAGGACAGATTTATTCTACATTTGTCCTTGATGATTGTCCTAACTTCCTGGCATCTCCACTGTACCTGAGGCAACACCTTTGACAATGGCTTCTGGCCTCACCTTAGTGACTCCAACCCTGTTACACAGTGCCAGGCCTGTTTACAGGCCTTATCTGCTCTCTGGGACACACTCAGTCTTCCACCTTTTAAGCCTTTAAAACTGGTACCATGTGGGAAACTCTTAGGCATTGGCAATGGCAAGTTCAGTGGCCAGGTTGAGATGCTTTTCTTCTCTGCTGTCCCCTGTCCCAGACTACCATGTCTGACTCTGAGGAAATACTTCAGAGATTTTTAGCCTCATGTATTGATCTCTATGGATCACATGTTGTATTTTAGCTCCAGTGAATCAGCATCTATTGTCCCAGTAGATGTTTCACCTCACTAGATTCTTAATAAAATATCACATGAACAATCTTGGTAGGATCTTTGTTTCCCTCTGAAACTTCACAAGCCACATCTTCATTGCTCTCATTCTTCTCAGCATTATCTCACAATTTGCCAAAATAAATTATTAAATTTTGTGGACTCGGTTTTTTCAGCCTCATACTCCAAACTCTTTTCATAATCCTCCCCCAAATAACATGGTCAGGTATGCCTTCCCTGGTGCCAATGACACTTCCCTGGTACCAATTTACATTCTAGTTAGCTTTCCTGATGCTGCAATAAATAGCTCTGATCAAAAATAATTTGATGGGAAACTGTTTATTTCATCTCACAGGTTACGGTCCATCATCAAGGGAATCCAAAGCAAGAATTTAGGGCAGGAGCTTGAAGGCAAAACCGCAAAGATATGTTTCTTATAGGCTTGCTGCCAGCTTCATGTTCAACTATCTTTTTATCTAACCTACCCACCAGAGGTGCCACTATATATGGTGAGCTAGGCCCTCCAACATGTATCAATAATGGAGAAAAAGCCTCAAAGTCATGCCCTTAGTTTAATCTGTTGAAAGTAAACCTTCAATTGGGAATTCCTTCTTCCTAGGTATCTCTAGCTTTGTGCCAAATTGACAGCTTGCTATAACAAAGAACATTGAGCATAGACCTTCTCAATGAAATCTTCCTTGGGATCAGGCTGGGGACATTATGTTATGCTCTGCTCCAAAGATGAAAACATTACATACTCTTGTCTGCTCCCTTAAGAATTAATATGTTTGGGTCCGTCTGTCCCTTGTCCAAGAGATCACTGCTCAGGAAGGTGATTCATGTAAAGCTATGCTGAGGAGATGGGAAGAATAATTGTTCCCTTAATGAGATATACTTCTCTCATATTCTTTAGTGTGTTTATCCTTCCCAGAAACCCTAAGGAAACATGAAGCCACATTCTACTTGCCTTTGTGAAACTTTATTCAAAACAATGTAACTATTCCTTTCTCTTCTTTTCTATCTCTTGGGGTCCTGGCCTAAGCATGCTTTCCCAGTATTTCATATTGTTTCATCCTTTCTGTGAAGCAGAGTCCTTTCACCACTGTTGCTGCTTGCTGAGGTGACTGCAGGACATGCCAGCCAAGTTCAAAAAACTAACTCATCTACATTCCTTTCCTCCAGACAGAAGTGTATAACTACAGGTTATCTACCCCTGTTTTTTGCTCTCAATCTCTAATTAAATTATCTTCCTGCTTTCTTCAGAGTTTGTTATCAAATTCTGTTGTTGGTAAGACCATAAACATAGGAAAGGGGACCCCAAACAACATGGTCACATTTGGCAATAATATGGGAGCTCCTTAAATCTTCCAGTGACAGAGGCTATACAAAGAAATTGTACAACTCAATAAAAAAAAAAAAAAACACATAACAAATAAAAAGTATGACCAGTATTTGAAAAAAAAAACACACTTGGCAAGAGTAGTGGTGGTGGTGGTGATGAACCACTTTTGAAGGGATACATGATAGCCAGTAGGCACATAAAAATATTCAGTCTAGCTAGTTAACAAAGAAATGAAAATTAAAGCCACTTGCTAAAGTGAGAAAGACTGATGAAAGGTGTTAACAGTTTATTAGGAAATTCAAGCACTGTGGTAGGAAAATGAAACTGTGCCCTCAGTTTTGAAGAACCTTTGGAAGTTTCTGATACTAAACACATGTACTATTACTCAATATTATTTATAATGCATATTTTGATCCCTTCATACTTACACAAAAAAAAAATGAAGGATGTGTCTACAAAAAAAAGTCTACTTAAATGAAAGACATAGAAACTTTACTCTTAGCCACAAACTAAGACATTCTTTGTACCCTTTAATAGGAGGCTATACTTAAAAATAAAACAATTATAGTCACACAATGGAGTACTTATAAATAACAAGATATTACTAAGTCAGATATTCTACAGTGTCTATTTATATGACATTCTAGACTAAGTAAAAGTGACTTAAGGAAGAAAAAGTATTTCATTGGAGTCATACATTATTGGCTATTAAGGGACATAGGTCCATAAACTTTAATAAAGAATACCTTTAAACATTTTAACATATATGAAATTCTTACTAAAAAAACCCTTAACTATATATTAAACTTATTAATAACATACATGCTAAAGCAGTATAGATTTATTGCTCTCTACAACTTGCTTTGAAAGACACCTTAAGTCATAGATATTACTGTAGAAACATAGATATTATATTGATAAACATGCAAAAACAAAAAAGGAAGCCTGAAGAAATAGTAACTGCCCAGTTTGGAGTGTAAATGTTTGATTTTTCTAAGATAAAATATAGGGAGAACAGTGTTGCCCATTGCTTTTATTTGATTGCAATTAACACATATACACACACTCATGCAGACAGAACACTATACATAATGAATAAATAATTTTTTAAAAATTCTTTTTGAAAAATACAGACTGTTTACCAGGCATTCTTGTACTTTTTGCACAATTTTGTAAGATTTATTTATCAAAATTATGTGAGGTTCCAAAATATGTAAAATAATAATAATATTAATAATAATAATGATGATTAACAAAAAATACCAAAAAATTAATTAAAACTTAAAAAAACACAAATCTTACAAAAATGCAATTCACATGCTTCAAGTCTTGTTATTCAGAATTGTTAAATTATGATAACTCATTTGATAATAATTTGAGGGATCCACTTGTCATTGTGGGTCTGCGGGTGCATGAGATAACCAGGGGCTGCTCCACTTGTATTCTGTTGAGTACCATCACACTCATTGCAAGTGATTGTGTCACTGTTCTGTGTCTGTGAATGGGTACGTGACCAAGGCTACTTTAATAGACAGAAGGCATTTATTTGGGACCTTGCTTACAGTCTCCTCATCACAGTGGAGAGCACGGCAGCATGCTTGGTAGCCGAGATCTACATCTTGATCCACCAGAGCCCACCCAGGAGTGACATACTTCCTCCAACACGGCCACACTTCCTAATCCTTCTAATCCTACTAATATGTGACTACACTTTCAGACACAGGTGCCTGCCGCCAATTCTTGTTCAAACCAGCACATTATTTGGGCCACAAAATAATTCATCAGATGACTGAGACTAAAGAGGCAGAAGATCCACCACCCAACACACCTTATTCAGGGTGGTCACAAAAGGCCTATACCCTGTCAGCTGAGGCTACTGGCAGAGCCAAATGAAGAACATTCTAACTGAAAGGCAGACCTTTGCATGACTGAACATACACAAACAGCTCAAAGCCATTGACACTGGCCAGATAGCACAACACAAAATCATGTTCAGTGAAAATTCAGGCTGCAATGGGATCAGATGGGACTGCAGATGTTACAGAGAATATTCTAAATTCAATGGGAAGGCTCTGGAAACTTTGAAATCAGACCATGTGGCAACAGACTTGTGTTGTAAAGCCCTGTCATTGTTATCTGGGATGAATGCACAACAGAGAAGGGTAACATGCACGGGGGAGACAACCTGGGCTATAGCACCGGTGGCAGGAAATAGGGTAATTAATGATCCCTCACACTAAGCCTGGATATGATGGCTTGCCCATCTCAGATTAGACACGGATGCAGTTTCTTGACTAAATGTATTTGTTCCCAGAAATCAGGAAAGAAATGCATTTTAAATGTTTTTCTGTCCTTTTGGGAAACAGATCGGGACAGTTTATGTGAGTCATCTTTGCACCGATCTTCTGAGTCACAAATGCGGGTAGACTTTCTGATAATTTTGTTAGTGGACTGCATAATGCAATTTTTGAAAGTGAGTTTGAAAAATGGCAATGAGCGTTCTGCAGACTAAATTAAGTGAAGCTTCAAAAATCAAATCATCATGTTGTCCACCTTAAACACATACGATTTTATCTGTCACTTTAAAACTGAGGCAAGGGTCTCAAAGATTCAAAGATGACAGGTGCCGAAGGAACTGTGAACCTTTGTTTGGTTTGTTTTAAAACCAATCATGCAGATTGCTTGTCAGTCTGTATTAGTGGAAATTACCAGGCTGCTCGGTTTTGTCCCACTTTGTCCCACAGAAGCTATTGTAGGGTTTCATCTTTAAAAAAATAATGAAATAGAAATCTGGCCATCACATCTGTCACTGCTTAGTTTTCCAGGGTTAATTTGGCTCATTTGGCTAAGTTAGTTGGCTAGGCCACATCCTGAAATGGCTCACACATCACCTCCCCTTGGCATCACTCTGTTCTGAGGACACTCCAGTCTAATATATGCTTGCACAGCTATTTCTACTTTTTAGACCTCAAAATACTACTTTAAAAACTGATTTGGTTTTGCTTAGACCAAAAGTCTGGCTAGTGTTTTTATGTAAGGAGCTGAACTGTATCTTTGTACTGGGTAAAGTACTCATATTTGATTGAAGCGAGATCTGGTGATATGTCAAAAGATATTAATCCAAGCTAGACTAGCACACTTGTTTTTACTAGATGATTATCATTGAGGGGTCTTAATAAAGGTGGAATACATAAGCAAATAGCAGTCTTAGCACAGCATGCACATAGAATCAATGCACCTTGGGGCTGGAGAGATGACTCCCTGGTTAAGAGCATTTGCTGATTTTGCAGAGGACTAAAGTTTAGTTCTCAGCACCCACATGGCAGATGTTACAACCATCTATAACTCATGTTCCCAAGGATCCAACATCTTTTGGCCTCTGAATGGGAATACATATGAGCCTGATACACATACATATATACAAGCAAACACAGAACAAAATACAAATAAATAAATAAATATTTTTAAAGTAAGCATATTCATGTCTGTATGTCCTGTGGCATCATCATGGAATTTGTTGCTTTTTGTGGGCTTCATGATTTGAATGCAAAGCACTATACCAAATCTCAAGCAGGCAATGTCTAGAAGGAAGAAAAGTGAATACTGAGACCTGTCTGGGAAGGACCCATGCTGCAGTGCTATTTCTCTAGCTCAGGGTGATGGATTTCCTCAGAAATATCTGCTTTTGTCTGCTCTTCTTGCAACCAGGTTCTCTCATCTTCCTAGTGGTTTATTTGAGTGTGCAGGGAGAAGCTTGCACAGTTACCCAGCAAAAGCCTTCAGTCTCTTGTCTCCTAAAAGATTAGGTGAGGCAGCAAAGGTCAGTCCCTATTATGCTAGTCTTCAAGGAAACTGGAGAATTAGGAATGATCAGGTACCTTCAAGCAGGACATTGGGGACTGTCATTTTTTAACCTGAGTTGAAAACACAGGGGGTTGGAGACCTTTTGGGGAAGCTTTTAAACTGAAGTCAAAGGGTTCAAAAAGAAAGGAAAGTCTATGAAATATATACTAAAGGCAGAAACCACAGTGAGAGAAGCAAGTAATATGTGATTTGGGATAGATGCTTTTGACATGTTCATTGATCTCCAGGACTTGCAGAGTGCTGATAGCTCTGTGGCCTCAGGGTGAGGCTGCTTGCCAGCTTCCAGATCAAAGGCACGCCTAGGTGCTGAATCCCTGGCGTGCTCCCAAGCAAAAGTGCCTGGGGCCACATTTGCTAATTACAGGTTGTGTTCTGCTGTTTCCAAACAGGGTGAAAGCGACAGAAGTTGAACTGTGAATAATTACACACTTGAATAAGTATGTGATTAGCATTATTTGTTGTGGTTGGGTCTGGAGTGATGGGACAAGAATGGAGTGATTGCATTATTTACAGCTTAATTGTAGACAAGTAATTACTTATGTACACGCATGGTGTGGGGTCAGAGAGGACCCTAGGAAGAATGCAGATGATCTGAAGCCCAACTTTTTAAGCCTGTCACTACTCCTCATTCTCTCAGAGCATGACAAAGAGAATCCACTGTGCATTTCTTGAATGAAATGCTTTGGAATGTTAAATGTCTTGTTCATTCTAAGCAAAGAAATCAGCAGAGGATTTTTCTTTCCTTCCCCTTTGTTTGTGTGTGTGTGTGTGTGTGTGTGTGTGTGTGTGGGTGGGTGGGTGGGTGGGTGGGTGCACACAGGCGCCCATGTTTCCTTTTTTTCCTTAAGTCTGGTTGGAAAGCAATAAATCACAAATGCCACCTAGTGGTCCTTAGCATCCACTGGTTACAATATCCTATCACACAGTCAGAACTCAGTTCTGCTGAGGGTTTTGATTATCAGGTGGGGGAAGGGAGGTGTTCCAGTTGTAGGACTTGAGTTGAGTGGAACAAGATCAAATATTCATCTCCTTTCCTTAGGCCATCCCATTCCTTCTGCCCACCTCTCCCTTAATGTAATTTTAGCAGTAAACTGTAATTTCAACTTAACCCACTCTACAGAGTGGTGAGAATGTGACTCAAGTCACTTCATTCTGTTTTATTGTGCACTAAGACACTGAAATACTTGATGAGAAGGCCAGCAGCCTCTTGTTTGGGAATGTGCTGCTGGCTGCCACTTCTCATTCCGCAGGTGGTTGAAAGCCACTTTCCTAATTACCAGTCTGCTTGTGTCAAGTGTTCCTGTCTGGATTGGCATCTGGAGGATCTCTGTTGCCACACACTGTCACCGGTTGGGTGGGTTGGGGGGCTGGTTCCACAATGCTTTGCAAAAGGAGAGGTAGAAAAAATGAGTTACTTGTTAAGGCTATTTTCTTCCCACAGCTGAACATTGTACAAGAAAAATTCCCTGGAAATATTGCTGGAAAGTTAAGCACACAAGTTGAGATATAAGCAGGCCTGTTGTGCAAATACAGCCTTCTCCAATAACTTCAGCCTCCATTTCTCTGTTCACAAGACCAGAAAGAACAATAACTATGATGATTTTTGGTGGCCCAGTCTTATGTAGTGCTGGTCACTTTCCAGCTGAAAGATTTGTCTTTTCCTATCTTAGGCCTCTTTCCCTCTGCACTCAGAATTTTCATAATATCTACCTACTTCCTAATGGGACTTTCTCCTGCAAATGACTAACCTTGCTTCATCCATGGCAATCCATATGGGCCAGGTTTTTCCTCTCACCAGCATTCATAGTCATTCTGACCAACCGCTGCTTCTTCCTGAGCCCATTTATTGATATGGCATCAGAAGTCCTTCCCTTAGTCAAAGGTATCCCTCCTGGAGCTTTGTTTCTTATATTACACATACTTTCCACTTACTTCTGCAACCTCCTGCCAAACACTGGTGCTTCCAATATGCCATGTGTGACACAAAGAGCCCATTTGTCAGGAACACTGTTAGAAAAAATGAAAAAGAAAAACTCATTTCAAAGTTAGAGGCATTGTGACCTTCTGGGAGCAGATAGCCCTTTCTAGATCATGTTTTTCCAAAGTGCTTATTTCTGCTTATGGCACTTTCTCCTTCTCTAGAGCTTTCCCCTTGAGTTCCCACTGAATACCAAGCTTGCCATGAGATTCCAAAAAAGCCTAGTACCACTGGGAATGCAAAGCAGCTGTGTGCCAACCTCTGGCTATTCCCAGATGCCATCTCCATCCACCAAAGAATGACCCTCACTATGGAAGATGAGAAAGTCCCTAGTTCATCCTTTCAGGCTACTAAGGACTATCTATATCATTTTTTTCTCAGAGCTGCCTGACCTTCCAACCATATTCTCAAGCCTTCTAATAAGGTAGAAGAGACTCTTGTAGCTAACTACTCTTTATCTCCTTCAGTTCAACACTATGAATTGCTTTCTGGTGATGCTTGTTTTGAAATATCTAAAATGGGATGAATATTTCTAAATCCAGAGGTTGGTCCAAATCAGTGATAAACTAATGGGAGTATCAGTAAAGAAGTTTCAGGAGTTGGAAGGTAGAAGCAGGACGAATGTGCATGTGTGGCCCTCCTGGGCCTGGAACACAGTCACCTTGGATACATGGTGTCTTAGGCTTGTTAGTAAAACAAGAAAGGCAAAGAAGAAGAAAGGGAGAGAGTGAAGGAGGGAAAAGAGATGATAAAGAGAATAAAAAAGAGGAGAAAGGATAATTAAAGTGAGGGGGAAAAAGAAAGAAAGATCCAGGAAAACAGTCAAGTCCACTGAAAAATCACAATGGAATTAATGAGCAACTCAACTTGGGCCACTTTAGAACTAATCTAAACTTCATTGTCTCAAAGCAAGCTAAGAACATGGAATACATGGAAGATCACAAATCAGCCTGGAAGGAAGGCAGCAACTGTTAGGAAGCACCCTTCTTCAAGAACCTGCCTTGAGACCATCATGGGTAATATTGGTCAACTGGAACAAGTCAGAGATATCTGGGAAGGGGATATTCTAATGAGAAAATGCCTCCATAAGATTGTCCCATAGGCATTTTCCTGATTAATTGAGGGATGGGGGTACCATCCCTGGACCTCTTGTCTTGGATGGTATAAACAAACAAATTGAACAATCAATGGAGAACAAGTCAATAAGTGATACCCTTCCATAGTGTTTGTATCAGTTTCTTCCTCCAGGTTCCTGCCCTAATTTCCCCAGTCTTCCAGGAACTACCAAGTGGAAGATAAAAAATAAACCCTTTTGTCCCCAAGTTGCTTTGGGTCATAGTATTCTATCACAACAATAGAAACCTTAACCAACACAGAGCCATCCCCGGAAGTGTCAGAAAGATGCATCCTTTTCCATGAGCAGAGTTTCTCTTTAGTATGCTCTTTGCTCCCTGCAGTAACAAGTTCTTACTTCCGACCTTTATAGCCCATTTGCCATTTACTCTTTCTCTACAACACATCCAGGCAAATCTTGTATTGCCCATGTTCTAGGAGTGTCCAGTGTATAAAAGCATCAATCCAGCTAGTTAGGCAGCTGGCCTCTGAGGATCTATCCTCAGAATGTTGGGCAAACAATCTACATTCTATTACAGGAAGCCAGCTCCAGATTTCATCTTTGCTTGTGTACCTGACAGTGCTGTTAATGTACATACTGATTTAGCTCAATCTTTCACAATAAGCAGGTCTCCTCTCTTCTCCCAGATCTTCTCCATTCAGTGCTGGGAGAATTCTCTTTTGTTCCACAATGCTGTTCTGTGGCCATGCTTTCTAAAACAATGGGGAAGTAAGCTTTGAGAGTAACCTGTTGAAAGTTGCATGATGCCCCTGTGTGAAGTCTTTATCTTCTTGCTTCTGCAGCTCTACCACCAGTGGACAAATAACCCTCCTAGCTTTCAGAAACTAAGCTGTTTCACTTTTATGTTGCAACGTGATACTGATAGTAATGGCAAGGGAATGTGTAGGAGGCTTGGGAATGTCTATAGCTTTCATGCCACAGTAATCACTTGGCCATTAAACATACCAATCAGGAGAAGGCTAAATTTCTGGTGACTGAAGTGGCATAAGCTGTGTTTCGTCATTTCATTTCAACCTCTTCAAGATCCCTTCTCCATAAGAGAATTAGTATGTTGCACTAAAACAGAATTTGTTACATCATGAATACAATATATTTAATATAGCAATAAAATGTGATAATAATTGGCATATGACATGGCATGGCATACTTTTTAAAAGCACACTAGAAGGATGAGGTCTCAGAAGAAAACTGGACTTTGAGTAGAAACAGATAATGTCTGCTGTGATTTCCACCTTCCTCTACTTAAAGAAGCAATTCCTCTGTCTTTCTGAAAGATATTCTATTCTATCAAAAAATGTAAACCTTATAAAGTCCTTGATCTGAAATACTTTCTGAATACTCTTTTGAAAGCCACATAATATGTTCAGTAGGTGAGCCAGTGTACTCACAGTCTTTGATTTAGCCAAGTGAAAGCTCAACATGTCATGCCAAACCAACAAGTAAGCTTCCTTGTGTACTTGTTGAAAGGAATTATCAGTCTTCCTTACTCATTTTCTGTCTCTGGTAAACCAGCAGGGGCTTTGGCCCAGTATCAGGCTAAAAGCAGCAGTAGCAGCAGCAGCAGCAGCAGCAGTTTAAGACAGGACCAGGAGAACAGGGACAAAGTGGCAGCCAAGCCATCTCTTCTCCAGAGACCTTTTAGCTGGTGAGTCTAATGACTTAGCACCAAGCAAACTGAGGAAGCAGTTGAACCCAGTGAGGCAGTCTCGAAGGCATGCATCTCCAAGACTTTCTAGGTGCTTAAGTGGTACTGCCAAAAATTTCAGTTTAGTAAAAAGAAGACTGAGCTAGGATTTGGACTTGGCCACTAATTTGCTGACTTTAAGGATTTAGATCTTTGAAAATTGTACACAAAGCCATTTTCTGTCCCTCAAGGACTGCCTGGGGGTTAGTGAATCAATGACTCAGAGGTGCTTTGAGCTCCTTGGTGTGGTTCTCGTGTTCCAAGGTGTTGTTCTGTGTGAAAGATTTCCTGACTCCACTTGGTTCAACATCAGTTATATCTCATGCCAATCTCCTTGAGCTGGGACAGGTAGAAAACTGGGATTTCCTTTGTTCAGCCACCCCATGACCTAAAGCAGTCTGGCGCAAAATGATTTTGTGGATGGGTGAACATCTGTTCTTATTTACAAGGATGCCACAGAGCACTGCCACGCTCATTTCCTACCTCCTGGGAGTTTTGTGAGGTTTATCATGATTATCCCAGCAGTGCACCAGAGAGGACGAGAGGTTTGCAAGTATAAAACATATTTAACATTTGCCGGTGACTAACAAGTGCCTTCAATTTGCCATTTCCTTTGAATTTGCGATTTTCTTCAATATTGAATTTAGAGTAAGTATGTATGGGGTCAAAATTGTTGAGGTATTTCTACATTGTTTTATGATTTTTCTTTCAAAGATTATAGTACTCAAGTCAGAGGTAGACAAAACCCTGTATACTCTGTTGGTACCAACATGCATTGGTTCTTCTCAGTTGTGATGCTACTATGCCCCTAAACTCTCTCCTTGCTTTTGTTGCCTTTCCCATGTGGTCTGCACTGGATATTGGATTCAGGTGAGCTCATAATCAGAATATATACTATGATGTTATATCTTTAAAGACAAAGTTCCATTTCCATACTTAATTTTTATTTCCGTTTTGTAGCACTGAAGACTTGGGATTATGAGAGTATTCACGTTTTCCTATCTTTAATGTCCTATCTTTAGTATCAATTTCGGATAGTATTTTTTAAACAACTATCTACTTTCTCTTTTGCATGGTTGGCAGAGACACTGTAAAATCTCCTCAGCATCTTACTCAGTCTCCCTTCTAATCCTAATCCTTTAGTTCGAGGTGAATGACTTTCATAACTCTGCAATCTTAACCATGCTTGAATTCATTCAATAGTTGCTCAATGTTTTATTGCAGAATGAATTCTTTCAGAATTAGACTTCTTCATCCATTTCTAACTTCTAACCTCTTTGCAGCCCACAAATTCACCTTATGATCTTGTAGTACCATTATGCCTACATTTTAAAATCAGCATCCTGTTCTTCCATGCCTTGGGCCCTGGGCTAGTTGCTTTCTATTTGTAAAATGACTCCAATCTCCTAAACTCTTTTAGTGAAAAATTTTAACTGGGTTTCTTATTCCTTTGCCAATCTGTACAAGTATTTCCTGGAAACTCAGAATGTCTTCTCAGAAGCCTTTATTGGGGTCACTTCTCCCAAGCTTGTGACTTTAACCCCCTCACAGGGGAATCTCAGCAACTCATACACATTGTTGGCTTAACTGTGTGCTTCTTCTACCTATTGTACTATGAGCTTCCCATAGTACTTTTATCTTGTTCATTTAAAAATTACATCACAAATCTAAGATTCAAAGTAAGAGAAAACATAAATTTTAAGGAGGAATTTTATCTTTCAGTTTATGAGATGAAAAGTATATTTTTGGTTTTGTAAAGAATGCCAGTCATAAGGTCAGGAGGGCACACACACAAGGCTCTGATTGTATGTTCCAGAGGATTGAAATGACCAATCATCTAAAAGACCCTTAGAGAACTCATACAAAGCAGAAACGGCAATGTACACTAAGTAGTGTACTGGATTCTTTAATACAAAAGGTAGGGAAAAATAGGCTATCCAAATAAATTGTGGCTGAGAGCCAAAGGATCACTCAGCACCACTGTTGTTAGATGAGACTATATAACCACTTATAGTCTGTGTATGAGTAGTTCTCTCTACTGCAACTAAAGTACTATGCATGCTTTATTGACCATGGTTTTTTATCAGTCTGGGTGGCAATACAGAACAAAACCTCTGTGTGCTGTGGGGAGTAGAGGGTGTGTGTGTGAATGTGTATGTAGAGGCCAGAGCTCAACCTTAGGTATCATTCTTAAGGAAGTATTCACAGTGCTTTTAGAGATTGGGTTGATATTAGCCTAGAGCTTACCTAATAGGCTAGACTGTCTATTTAGGACCTCATGCACCTACCTGTCTCTGTCTTTCCATCAATCCCTCAAGATTGGGTAGTATCATGAGCATAGGGAGTCCTCAAGATCTTGTCATGAAATCTTTCCAATCCTAGGTAACACTGGAAAGCTCTGCCCCCAGGAACCTTGTTCAGTTCCCTGCTGCTTCTTGCCCCAGATGAGGCAACTGCCCTCTTATGTTTTTCCCAATAAATCTCTTGTGTGAGGTTTATTGTGTTCTGTGTCTTTGTGGTACGCCATGACTCTGACTACCAGGATACCTTTCCCTTGAGAGCTGTAACACTTACAAAGGGGCTCTCCCCTCAGAGCTATAACACTTCCACTGGGGATTTCCCCTCAGAGCTGCAACACTTGTATTGGGAAAACTTTCCCCTCAGAGCAGCAACACTTATTGTCTCATTATTGCATAATGTGTATCTACTGACTGAGTCATCTCCCTAGCCCAGAATAGAGTCTTGTATATTCTAATTCAAGTGAAAAATAATATATTTTGTATTAAACCTTTGGGACCTTATGGTTTATTATTGCAATATAATCTTGAATTACCCTTATAGGAATGACTTAGAAAAAAAGAATAAAATATAAAGGACCTGGAACATAGGAACCTTTGTATAATATTAAATGAAATAAAAATTGGGGCAGTCATTATAGAAATCAGTAAAGAGTTTTTAATAAACTGAAACTTAACTGCAATATGATACAGCTATTCTACTTCTAGGGATGCATCTAGAGGAATCAAAGTGAGCAATCCAGTAGAGACACCTACATCCCTATATTCGACATGATTGCTATCATGAAGTTAAGGAATCAACTTAGGTGCTACCAAAGGAAGAATGGGTAAATAAATTCTGGTTTATATACCCAATAGATTAGTATTCATTCATAAAGAACAAAATTAACCTGATAGTGGGGAAAAAAGAATAGAACTGTCATATAAAAACTAAATGTAGTAAGACAAATATTCCAAGTTTTCACTAATATCTGATATCTAGTTGGAAGAAAGACTGGAAGATGGAAGAGATACAATTAGGAAAAGGAAGGAGGATAAAAGCACAGGGAATGGGCAATCAGGAAAACTAGAGCAGTGAATAAAGGTCACAGTGAAACTTACTGTTTTGTGTAATTAATGCATCCTATAAATAGAATAAAATTGGAAACTAGTAATTTGAGACTGACAGGTTAATATTATCTTTCTGCAAGTCTATTTTACTTATTTATTTATTATTTTTTGAGACAAGATTTCTTTACGTAACCCTTGCTGTCTTGTAACTCATTCTGTAGACCAGGCTGGCTTTGAACTCAAGAGATCTGCCTGTGTCTGCCTCACAAGTGCTTGGATTAAAAGTGTGTGTTACCACATTGGCTCTCTAATATATGTGCTTTTCTTTTATGAATTGTTGAGAGAATTTGAACAAGTCTTTCTATGCATATCTTATTTTTAAAAAGTTCTTTTTTCTCTCCAGCTCCAAAGATGTTTATATTGAGGATATAATGGGGAAATAGATAGTGGGATTGCTTTCAGCTTCCCAAGGTGGTTAGTATATCCTTGGAACAATGCACCACACTTACTCTTTATTCAGTTTAAGAGCTGGGTTCCTCAATCTCATAGCTCATGTCTTTGACTGCCAGTTATGATATGTGTAGGTACCACCTAGATTTCTCTGTATTTCCATTTTGAGAACCAGAACATTGAAACTTGTGCTAGCAAATGTTGATATTCTGGCTACCACCATGCCTATGAGTAGTTCAGAGCTTTTGTGTCTGATCCAGGGTTCCCATGTCTTCTGCTATCATCTATTAAACAGTACTAGAGAGCCTTGTTAGCTTGCAAGTCAAGTAAAATACTAGCCCCTACACATACAGTTCTTTCTTTTTAATTGTATATTTTTTATTGCACATGAAGTTATTTTAATACAATGTCTTCTGATCATTGTTTCTCCTCCCTCATCTCCCCACAAATCTTCTTCACTTTCTCACACATACGCTCTGTGCCTTCTTCTCTTGACAAAGAAAATGGGTAAATAAAAAAAGAGAAATGAGGATTAAACAAAATTAGCAAACTAACAAGCAAAAGAAAAATAACAGAAACTAAGAAAGCAAATAAGAAATGCGAGCGCGTGCACACACACAAACACACACATTAAAACTCAAAATCAGAAACCACAACATACAAACAAAAGACCTGCAGGTAGAGATCCACAGCCAAACATTAGGTAGAGCTCAGAGAACCCCACAGAGGAGGGGGGAGAAGGATTGTAGGAGCCAGACTGGTTGAGCACATCAAGAAAACACAGCTGATTGAATTAACTAAGCAAGGCTCATAAGGTCTCACAGAGACTGCATTTTCAATCACAGAACCTGTATAGGTCTGAGCTAGGGCCTCTACATGGATGTTTTGGTTGTGTAGCTTTGTGTTCTTGTGGGACTACTAACAGTGAGAGTGGGAACTGTCTCTTACTCTTTTCCCTGCTCTCAGGACCCTTACTGTGTCCTACTGGGTTGCTTCATCCAACCTCGATGAGAATTTGCGCCGTCTTATTGGCAACTTGTTATGTTGTCTTTAGTTGATATCCTTGGTGGCCTGATCTTTTCTGAAGTTTAAAAAGAGGAGGAGTGGATCCAGAGGAGATGGGAGATAGGGGGTGGGGTGAGGGGTGACTTGGAGGAGAGGAGGAGAGAAAACTGTAGTTGGGATGTACTGTTATGAGAGAAGAAGAAAAAAGAAAAGAATTATCAACAATGTTTGAAGAAGTGGGAGAAAAAAATGCCTAATCAAAACAATATGAGGCAAAATATTTCCAAAATACCTTTGAGTTTGTTTGTGTTGGCTGTGACTGTTAAGACATTAGATGAGTCCTTAAATGCGGTTTGTATACCCAATGAGACTACCTTGGAGAAACTCATTTTTTCTTTTTGTGAGCAGTTGTTAACTGGAGACAGTTTCTTGATTGGTCATGGGAGCTTGTTTCTACTTCTCCCTCTCAGTAATAGAGCTCCATCTGGTTTAGATTCCTGCAGAGCCTAGGCATGCTGTCACAGTCTCTGTGTGTTCATGTGCGAGTCAATCCTGTTGTTGTGAAAGACACTGTTTTCTTGGAATCATCCATCTCCTCTGGCTTTTAAAATGTTTCTGTCTCTTCTTTCGAACAGTTCCCTGAGCTCTGAGGGGAGGGTGTTGGTAAATGCATTCCTAAATGGAATAGCTGTTCCAGGGTCTCTCAGTCTTGAATACATTGGCCCATTATGATTTTCTGTACCAGTTTTCATCTACTGCAGAAAGAAGCTTCTCTGATAATGAATAAGTTAGACAATGATCTTTGGTACAGCACAATGTCATTTGGAGTCATTTTATTTCTATATTTTCTTAGCAGAACAATAATATTTTCCCCTTCAGTCTGTTGCCTGTCTATCCTCCGATTCTTTACTACCTAAGCAGTGTCAGGTATGGACTCCATCTCCTGTACTTTAAATTCTGCAAGATGGTGACGAGTTACTACCACAAAGCTTGTGCCATTACTGCACCAGCATATACTGTAAGCTGGTCACCACTGGAGATTGAAGGGCTTGTAGCAGGGATGGTGTTTCAGATTTCTTCTCTGATAAGAATGCAAAATACCTTCCAGTACCCTGAGCACTAATCAGTAAGGGTGGAAGCTCTGGTTAGGCACCATTTCAACTAATCCAAGTTCAAGAGATACATAGATAGGTATTGTCTTCAGCAACAGATACCATCAATGTATCTTAGCAGTTCTTAATGAGAGAAACTAAGTTGAAATAAAGAACCGGACTTAATTATAATTGTTTCTATAAAACCTTTCCGATCAGCAAGTAAATCATGGATAAGAAACAGACTTCTCAAGGCTGAAAACAACTCAGGCCTCTGAACTCAAAGGAATTGTCATCAGCGTGCTATGAAAATGACTTTCATATACAGACAGATCAATTCAGAACTTTGAAGATCAGTACTATTTTAGAGTACAAGTTAACTACCATGAACTGATGTGAATATGATCTTATCTTCTGCATAGATTCTTCTAGGAATGAGAAAGAAACTAACAGGTATACAAGAGATAGAAGAATAATGACTTTTCAATGCATTTTGATTGTGTATCCTATCTACATCACATATGAATACTTTAGGTATGATCCCTTACATAGGTAAATCAGGGGACAAGCATACTCACAAAAATACTTTTTGTTGTAATAAAAAATTAGAAACAACCTGAATGACAGTTTGAGATGAAAATATATATAAAAAAATTACCATCCTGCAGCAGAACATCATTCATTAGTGAAAATAAATCAACATAAATTACCCTTCAATTGTAAAGAACAAGTCAATAAAATATCTACAAAATTATACATTTTTATAGCACCCAAACCAAACAGAATTACTAATACATTTCTTGTTACAGAGGTTTTGAAACCCAAAGACAAGGAACTATAAAAACATATTTGACATAGTAGCCACAGACCACAATAAGAAATAATTTTATATATACATTGAAGCAATTATTTTCCTCAGTGTTTTCCTTATTATATAATGTGACCTCTGATTTTTCCAAATTCCATTCTGTTCTACATTACATCTAAATGCTGGAGGAAACTGCTAATTTGATTTTATAGCTAGAACATATAGAACAAAACTACTGGTTTAAGGATACTTTTATATGTGAGAAATCTATAAAGAAAATGAATAATAAACATGAAATACAGGATATTGTAGAAGTTGGAAAATGGAATTCACAATAAAGTCACAGAAGTAACAAGGAAAGTGATATTCTAGATTAAATTATATTAGCTTCATGGGTACTTTACCATTTTGCCTAGTTGCAATTTACATTGCATATATTATATCCCTGTTTTATTTATAACAAAATAGTTTCACAGAGAAGAAGGGACCAAAAATCTCCCATTCCTTGAGTATCATTCTGTAGAATTATCTGCAGCTGGAAAGCCATCCCAAGCATATTGACCACACCTATGATCCTAGCACTGGTGAGGCTAAACCGGAAAGACAATCATGAGTTTCAGGTTAGACTTGGGTACATAGTGAGCTTGAAGATTCAACTACATAGATATACCCTTTCTCAAAAGTGCCAAAAAAAGAAGGGGAGAGTAAAAATGGAAAAGAGAGAAGAAAGAGATGTCAGCATATATGTGTAGATTATTCTAACATGGAAACTCTATTTCTAACTCTGACTGCTGCATATTGAACTGAAAATGGCAAGACAGTATTGAAACCACATAGTGGTTAGTAGAAATTCCTTCTATAGCTAGTTGGAATACCAAGTGACTACCAGAAATCAAAGAAGAGAGAATTTCCATTAGAAAGCATAAAGAATATAGACATAATAGAAGAATGCCTACAGGGACAGCACTAAAGCTGTACCTAAATGTGCCTTCATTTTACCTCAGCCATGTCCTGGTGGAGAACAGAATTTGGGTTCTGATGTCATGATGATCATACAAAAGAGAATAAAGGGAGAAGATGGGCAGGTGGTCTGCAGTTATATCAAGGCAGAAATTAGTTGAAATGAGTTGAGAAAACTACATGTATTTAAAGTTTTTGAAAGGGATGATATGAATATCCATATTGGCCATCAGACATATCGATTTAATCTTCTGTATTAATTACTTGTCCTGTGACAAAACATCTTCCAAAGCAAATTAAGAAAGAAGAGACTTCCTTTGGCTAATAGTAACCAGGTATATTCCATCATTGTTAAAGTCATAGGGTAAGAGCTTGAGCCAGATGGTCACATTATACCCGTAGTCAAGAAGCAGAAAGAAAATGAGTGCATAAGCTAAACTTGCTTTATCCTCTTTATTCAGTCTGAGATTCTAGTCGGTGAAGGGTTCTTCTACCTTAATGATCATAATCAAGGTAATCCCTCACAACTATGCTCTCAGATGTGTCTCCTAGGTGGTTCTAGGTTCTATTCAATTGATAATCAAATTAAGCAACATAAATACACACTCTGTCAACCTGACACCCCAAATCCATAATGTTTAAGCCAAAATCTTTGACTCCTTGTCCCTATGGACCTTCTCATAATACAAATTCAGTCAGTTCAACTTCAGAAGTGCTCATAGTTTTTAATGGTTCCTGTACTATTTAAAAGTCCTAGTCTCTGTACCATGAATCGCTCTCTCTCCTTCTCTCTCTCTCTCTCTCTCTCTCTCTCTCTCTCTCTCTCTCTCTCTCTCGCTCACACACACATATGTTCTTTGTTTTTACTATGTTATAGAACAGAATATACATTTCCGTTCTAAAAGCAAAGAATGAGAGTGAAGTGAGGATTGGCGAGACCAAAGCAAAACCAGGAGTAAAAATATCCAATCTTTGGCATCTTGGGCTGGTAATTCACTCTTCTAAACTCCCAAAGATTGTCATAGCCTCACTTCTAGCTTTCCCTCCTTCTCTCTCTCTCTCTCTCTCTCTCTCTCTCTCTCTCTCTCCCTCTCTCTCTCTCTCTCTCGGGCCAGCTCTACTCCATATCTGTAACTTTCCTCAGCAGTTGTCTTAGTGTTTCTAATGCTGAGAAGAGACATGTAGCCATGAAAATTTTTATAAAGGAAACCATTTAATGAGGTGGCTTACAGTTCAGAGGATCAGTCTACTGCCATCATGGTGGCATGGAGGCAGACATGGAACTGGAGAAGGAGTTGAGAGTTTTGTATCTTGATATTCAGGCAATAGGAAACGAACTGAGACACTGGGTAGTATCATGAGCATAGGGAGTCCTCAAAGTCTTCCCCCATAGCAACACACTTCCTCCAATAACACCACACCTGCTTCAATAACGCCACACATCCTAATAATGCCATTCCCTTTTTAAGTCATTTTTATTTCAAAACAGCACATTTCAATCCCTGGGCCCCAAAGGTTTGTAGCCATGTTATAATGCAAAATGCTCTCAGTTCAACTTCAGAAGTTCCAAGAGTCTATAACAGTCTCAAACTTATTTAAGACTCTAAAGTTCAGTCTTACCCCTCCACCTCCAGGAGAGAGGTGAGAGCCAGGGACTCTTCCAGCCCATATTTCCCTCCTTGAGTCCCCTGACCTGCAGCCACCAGACTCTTCTACCACTGAATCTCCCATAGGGACGAGAAAGAACACAGCATCTACCATTAGCTGCCATTCCTGCCTTGCCCTTGATTTTGTGAGTGTAGTTAAATTTCTTGAGGTGGAGTTTTCCTTCCAGTAGTTTCTGTAGAGCTGGTTTTGTGGATATGTGTTGAGTAAATCTAGTTTTGTCATGAAATATCTTGTTTTCTCCATCTATTGTGGTTGAGAGTGTGGCTGGTATAGTTGTCTGGGCTGGCATTCAGGGCCTCTTAGCATTTGTAGAATATCTATCTAGGACCTTCCAGCTTTCAGAGTTTCCATTAAGAAGTCAGGTGTGATTCTGATAGTTCTGCCTTTATATGTTACTTGGCTTTTTTCCTTCACTCCTGTTAACATTCTATTCTTTCTTTATTCTGTATGTTTGGTGTTTTGATTATGTGTCAAGGAGATTTTTTTTAGTCCAGTCTATTTGGTGTTCGCTAAACTTCTTGTACTTTCATAGGCATGTTCTTCTTCAAGTTGGGAAAGTTTTCTTCTGTGTTTTAGTTAAATATGTTTTCTGCACCTTTGAGCTGTATTTCTTTGCTTTCTTTTTTTTATTTAATTTTATATAACAAAGTCCAATTAAATGAAAACATTTATACACAATATTTGGGAATTTGGGCGTCGTTCTTTCCAAACTACTTCCTGCTGGTAAGGGGCACTGTCATGGGGGATTCGAAGAAGATGCAGAAATCCTGGCTGTAGTCTGTAGGGCTGTTTTGTCCAGCTGTTTTGAATGTAAGATCACCTTGTACTCTTTCAGGTGGGTCTGGCGTGATCAAACCACATTAGTCTGGAAGGAATCCACATCTTTTCATTTTCTGTGGAAACAAAAATAGAAATCCTTTTCCCCAGTAACTTGTCCTTCAACTTAAATTTTGGAGTCAAAGCATTTTTTTTTAATTTAATTTATTATTTTACATGTCGATCCCAGTTCCCTCTCCCTCCCTCCCTCCTCCCAGTCCTCCCTCCCTCCCTCCCTTTTACCCTCTCTGCCCTCTCACATGCACTCTTCTATACCTATTATTCTTAGGTTTGGTCTTTTCACAGTGTCCCATATTTCCTAAGTATTTTGTGTTAAGGATTTAACTTAAGATTTTCTTTGGTCGGTCCACTGGACCTTCTTCTGCCGCTGCTGGTGCTGCCCGTGTGCTCCCTCGGTGCAGAGCCAGTGCCTCTTTTGTGAAGTGGCAGCTCAGGAGACCCCCACGCTCACCGAACCCAAGGAAGGAGTCAAGACCGAGAACAACGATCATATTAATTTGAAGGTGGCGGGGCAGGATGGTTCTGTGGTGCAGTTTAAGATTAAGAGGCATACACCACTTAGTAAACTAATGAAAGCCTATTGTGAATGACAGATATCTACCTGTCTTTGCCTCCCAAGTGCTGGAATTAAAGGGATTGTCAATGAGGCAGATCAGATTCCGGTTTGATGGACAACCAATCAATGAAACAGACACACCTGCACAGTTGGAAATGGAGGATGAAGATACGATTGATGTGTTCCAGCAGCAAACAGGAGGTGTCTACTAAAAAGGGAACCTGCTACTTTACTCCAGAATTTTGTTATAGACCAAGAATACATTAGCAATTAGAAAGTTGCAATTTGGTTCCGCCACATCCTGACTACTACAGTATAGTTTTCTCTATTCTTTCATTTCCCTGTCCCCATTTCTTTATTGTACATAAAGTAACTGGTGTATGTGCACAAGCATATTGCGCTTTTTTTTTTCTTTTTTAAACTAAATGGCCAATGTTGTGTTTTGATTGACATCAGATGGAGATGGTCGGGGGGGGGGGTACTGCTTCTGTGAAAATATCCCCCTTTCTCCATAGTGGCATGCTCATTCAGCTCTTATCTTTATATTCCAGTAAGTTATTTTGCTCTCAGTGTTTTAACAAAAGAACCCAACAACAAAATCCTTGCATACCTTGTTCGATTGGAGAATTTTAATGTTTTTCATTTATCATTGTAAAACCAAGGACAATTTTATAACTTTTTTGTACGTAGCTGTTACATGTAGGGCAATCTGTCTTTAAGTAGGGGTAAATTACTCTTGAACAAAATGATCCTAGATAGTTTTCCCTTCAAGTCAAGCTTCTTGTTTAAATAAACTTCTTGTTTAAAACAAAAAAAAAAAAAACCAAAAAACAAAAAAAAAAAAAAAAAAAAAAAAAAAAAAAAAAGATTTTCTTTGGTCAATCAATCTGTTTCCTCTAGTTTATCTTCAGCACTTGAAATTCTCTCTTTCATCTCTTGTATTCTGTTGATTATGCTTTCATCTGTAGTTCCTGATCATTTACCTGGATTTTCTATTTCCAGCATTCCTCATTTTGTGTTTTCTTTATTGTCTCTATTTCAGTTTTAAGGTCTTGAACTGTTTGAATTGGGATTGATATGTAAGATAAGATTGTTTCTAATTTAAATAAAATTTATTATAAAAACTCAAAATTTCAAAGTCCCTTCTGAGATTCATGAAATTTCTTTATTGTAACAACCTGTAAAGTCAAAATAAAAAAGCAGACCTTCCAACTAATAATGACACAGGATATGCATTGCCATTCCAAATAGGCAAGGAAGCACAGTGAGGAAATGCTGGACCAAAGCAAGACTGAAAATCATCTTAGTAAGCTCCAAACTCTGAATCTCTATCTGATATCTGCCTGATATCTGCCCTTCAGTTCTGTCCTTCAGATCTCCAATACCTTTCAGCTTTGTTGATGCAACATACTTCTTTGTATTTGGCTGGTTCCACTCCAAGTATCTCACAGCTGTGGTATCTCCAACATCTTGGGGTCTTTAAAGCAAGCTAGGCTTCCACTTCACAGCTTTGCAAAATGGTCTTTCTAGTAGTCTATTCTGGGACAGCCTTGACACATGCCTGACATCATTTGGTTTCCTTAATTGCATATTAATATTCCATAAACATTTTATTCCATTTTAATTTTAAAGGCAGAACCATATGTCTGAAGCTGTCAAGTTCTGCTGCTTGCTGAAGCTGGAACATGGCCCCTTATCTAATTACATCTTCAGTTTTCTATTTTTATGGTTTCCTTCACTGCCTAGGCTTGACTGTCCTCAAACTGGATCTGTAAACCAGCCTAGCCTCCAACTCAGAGAAACATCTTCCTCTGCCTCTGCCTCTGCCTCTTGAGTTCTGGCATTAAAGGGGTTTACCACTACACCTGGCTCTAATATTTCATTTAGTTCCTTTTCATAAGTTGAACATTTAGCTCAATGTGATCTTACTCTGAGGTCATCACTTCCTTTATTCCATTTCTTAATCTATTTTTCTCCTTTAATGCAGGATTTAGCTCCAGTCTACTTCTGGTACTCATCTTCACCCCAAATATTTTTCCTTGCTCAGCTTGCTCCTTTTCATTATAAATCTGTATATGAATTACCAGTAATAGCCACATGACATGACAGAGTCAATACTAGGCTGTTCCACTGCCAATGGAATTAGTCCAAATCCTTCACTTTATACTCAGGCAAACTTTTTAGGCAAGGGCAAAAAGGAGCCATATTCTTCAACATAATATCACAAGCATAACCTCTAAGCCACATATTAATATTTTTCTCCTCTGAAAATTCTTCAGACAGTCCCTCACAGTTCATCTAATCACACTTAGCACCACGATCTTCTGTGTGCCTACTAGTATGACCCATTTTCTAATCCCTCTAATCTACAGTCCCAAACTCCATATTCCTTCAAGAAAATCATGTTTATTACAGCAATATCCCAGTCCCTGGTACAAACTTCTGTCTTAGTTAAGTTTCCATTGCTGTGAAGCAACATCATGACTATGGCAATTCTTATAAAGGAAAGCAGTTAATTGAGTGGTTTATAATTCAAAGGTTCAATCCACTACCATTGTGGTGGAACATAGTAGCATGCAGACAAACATGGTACTGGAGAAAAAGCTAAGAGTTTTACACTTTGATATGCAAGCAAAAAGAAGTGAACTGAGGCACTAGGATGTATCTTAAGAAAAGAGAGACCTCAACAACCTTCTCCAGAGTGATAAATTTCCTCCAAAAGGGCATACCTCATAATAGTGCCACTCCCTATTTTATTTAAAACCATGACAACAGTCTCTTATGGTCTTAGCATCATCTTCAGAATTCTAGGTTTTTTGTTAAAAGTTGTTTTATTTTCACAGTTCCAGGAAGTGACTTTTCAAGGCCTCCTTGAAAGAATTCTGATTCCACCACATCTTATACAAAGAGAATGTGTAAGCAGGGGAGGTTTATTGGTAGCTAGATACTCTATTTGGAGAACAATGTGTGTTTATATTGTATCCAAGTAAGGATCTTAGGCTACCAAGTTCACTATTAGAAGGATGTATGCATAACCCAAACTAAGTAGAATCCCAGGTTGCATAGTTTTTCATTATACTTGACTACCCACCCAGAATCTCTTTTGAGAGTAAGATTGGTAATGACAGGGACCCAATATTTTAGATATTTATAGGACTATAATATCTATGGTTTATCTCCAAGGTAACATTTTCAGGTATTAATTTGTTGGTGTTATTCTTGGTTTTACCCCTCTTTCTCCTACATAGAGTAGATTTCATGCTCTAATATTGTGGATCTTAGGGCCATGTGATCACCTCCAGACAAAGAATTTAAGGGGAAATTATATCTGCCACTTTGGGTAAATATACAACTGACAAAGAACTCCAGGTCTTTTTGTACTGTGCAAAATTATCCAGTAATCTTTGAAATGGGAGTTAATCTCTTCCTTTTGATGACCAAATAATAATATGAAGAGCATCCTCACTGATTTGTGACAGATATGAAATTCAAGCAAAGAATCATAGTTTGTAATTAACTACAGGGTTATTTCTAATATCTGAAAGTCACAAAGGTATCTACAGAGTTATAGTGCCATAAAACTTATTTCATGAAATCATGGACAACATTTCAGATTGATTTTTGCCCTTTTTCTCTGTCAATTCTAATTTTAGAACTCTATCTTTTTGTCATGAAAATTCATTTACCTATCAATGGTAGTTCTTTCTATTTTCAATGAAACAATGTTTTTGTTTTCAAGTAATACTGAAAATAATCTCAGAAAAAAATGTTCATAGGTAAATCCTGAATGAATAAACAGTGTGCCATCTATGGGGCATCTTTCTTAATACTCACACTAACAGAAAAGGATCTATTTACAAAACATATTTGGAAAATGACATGGTAATCTATTTCAGTATTTACCTAATAGGAGTAGAAATAGACCCAGATTTACAGTTTATTGTTTACAGTGAACACATTCATCCTTATTTGCTTTTATGTATGTTCAATATAAAACAAATGTAAATCTTTGAAGAAACAGAAAAGTTAAAATGTTATAAAAGTAGATAAGCCCAAGAATGTTTATTAAAACAAACAAACAAACAAACAAACCCAATAGTCCTGCAGTGGAAAAGAATTTAAAGGAGAAAATAGATCACATAATTCAAGTTAGAAAGAATGCAAGACATCATCCAGGTCACTTTCCTGGTTTCACAGGGCAGGAAATTAAATATCCAAAGGTTAACTGACTTTCTTGGAGTCTACACAGTTTTTGACAGAACAATTTGATTTAAACCCACCACAACATTCCCTATACCATTTACTTTCAAATTCTTTATAAAGATAAGATCACTGTCTTCTAATATTGCTCCTAGACTAAAAGCTATCCAGGTAAAAGCTCTATTATATGTGATACAGAAAGATTGAAGTGTTGGTCCTTGTTGGTGATATATAGCATAGATATTACACATTAAACATAAACTTGAAAGGTTAAAACAACTTTAATTTATTTATAATTTTCTGACTTTTTAATATTTGTGAATTTTATATATTGGAGCATACATTTATTTATTCCTAGAGTCTAGAAACTAGTAGCCATGAGTGATAGATACTCCAATCAAACTTTAGTTAATACTTCTTCAGTAATAAAGTCAAACATCAGGTTGCCCCCCCCTTTCTCTCTTACTCTCTCCTTCCCATTTCTCTCCTATATTTCATTTTCTATCATTTATCTATCTGTCTGTCTGTCTATCATCTATCTATCTATCTATCTATCATCTATCAACAGTAAAATATGAATCACTCAAGATATCTGTTTCTTAAGCATAACACAAAGGCAGCTTGATGATTTCTCATTTTTGGAACCACTGCATATAATTAGTTCCAGTATTGTCTTATTCTAAAGGTCTTTGAAATAGTTTTGTCATCCAATTGTTTGTTAAAGTTCAAACCATCAGCTTCACAGTTATGCTTCTTTAAATTTTTGTTCACTTTATATGGAGTTAAAATGAATTATTGATTTTATATAAAAGTCCTTTTTTATAATATATTTAATTTTTGTCAAAAATCCTTTAATAATTTTGTAAAACAATGCATTCTCAAGCTTGACCTGAGTCACTTTAATATAAGTGCCTATTTATTAAAAATATTGTATTTGGAACTAATTCACTGTGATGGAATTTTAGTTGTTACTTTGATGGGACCTAAGAGACAAGTTGTGGATGTGTCTTTGAAGTCACTTAATGGAAAGAGTAACTGAGGAGGAAAGACCCATCCATAGAGTAGCTATCACCTTTTGGCTGTTGCCAAGATCTAAACAATGTTCTAAGAGAGTAGCACTTCCTTTGGTCTTCCTGCCTTCATTCCTGGCTGGTGTATACCTCTATTTTTTGCTACCTCTGATTTTGTCATCATTCACTGATAAAGAAACCCAGATTTTTTTAGTCTTCCAATGTAAACTGAAGACTAGAAGTTCTCCAAGAATTCCTTAAGTCTTCTGTGCCAATGGTGACTGCTAAGGTACCTATCCTATTGACTGTGTAGAAACCAAAGTCTTGGCTTCCCTAACATGTGGACAGCCATTATATACACCAATATGGTGAATCCCACTTTTGCAATATATATTTATTCTTCATTTCTGAACAGGTAGGGAAATCCAACAAATACAGATTATAGTACCAGGGGTATACAAAAGAAACATAAATATAAGGATAAATTTCTCTAGTGACCTTAATGATATATAGAGCTGGCTCTGCACCTCAGCTAAACTTATGATCACTAAAGTTTATCCTAGTAGCATAGAAGGTGCTGAAAATTCATAGGTGAATGATGTAAAAAATGATATAAGATAAATGTGTTCAATATTCTGAGTTCACATCTGGAGAGATACAAGAAATGTAGTGACTCTATAGAAAAAAAATGAATATCTGTTGAAGAGTAAAGAACATAATAGTGATTTGATGCTCATTGATCTGTGAATAAGGTGTCAAAACAAAATAAGTTAGAGATGAAATTTCCCAGTTGTAAGTATATGTAAACAATCTCAAGTATCCTAAGTATGTCCTGAGGAAGAATCTTCTCTGTCAAGGACTCAAGTTACTGAAAAACTATATCCATGCCTGCATCATAAGATACCGATTACCCACTCCTAATTCCCAGCCTCTAAGATGCTTGAGGTTAAAATGGAGGCTCCAACTGGAACCCTGTAATTTGGGATGGAAATTTGTTGGAGGACCTGAAAAGATGAGGGCAAAAGATTTTCAGATTTGGGTGGGGTTATTTTACCTAAAGATGTAGTTTCTCTATCCTTTAGAAGCAGATACATATCCATTCCATTTTTGGTAGTATTTTACTCTCAATCTTTCTGAAAGAATTTACCATGCACTGTTAGTGGCACTAGAATGGCCTTCCCTGAAGGAAATACCAAGCCAGGAAAGACCCATATCCCCAAGTGCTGTTTCATCATAGCTTGTAGATTTAAAACCCTGTCTTGGCGGGGGGGGGGGAGCTGAATGGCCAATAGGGTGGCAATACAAGGCTCAATAGTCCTCTTGAGATGATGTAGAGAGTATGACTCATGAAGATATGTACTACATCCCTAAAGAACTTAGTGAATTTTCAAATTTATTGAGCCTAACTCTGAAGCATATGTGTGGGAATAGATTCTAAGGTGCATGCTAATGATGGAAGGAAGCTGAATCTAGATGAAGATTAGTGGTCTACAAGGGTCCATTAAGCAGAGATTCTGGGTTTAATGCAGAGTTAAAAGTTAAAAGCTGCGTCTTAAGATCACTTGAATGAATGGGAGAGTTGAGACAATGTACCTCTCACTAATATCATGAGAAACAGACTTTAAGTTAGAGTTGTACTAGCATGCTTGAAGATCTCTGCTATTGCTTTTCTCCATATTCTCTATATTGCAGTGGAAACTATAGTTGCTTAACTAAAAAATTAAGTGCAACCTGTATAATTGGATCCTTGAATAGGAGTAAAGGCCAGGTGATAACAAAATCAAAAGTTGCTTAAAGCTCGGTGAATGTACTTATCATAATACACAGCACAGACAAAGTACAGTTCATAATGGTCTGATGTTTAAACCTCTGGTGCTGGTTAATTAATCATGTTTTCAGAAATTATAGAAATAAAAATTCTACTGAATTCTATACAAGCGTAAAAACTAAAGAAGTGGACAGAAGATTTTGCAGAGTCAAAGCAACTGAGAATCATGGCTCCTCAACAAATTTTCAGGATTGAGCCATTTCAGAAGCCCTACACTGAAGGAATTCATGCATCCTTGGACAAAGACTTTGCCATTGTCATATTACAGAAAAGTTTTACGCTTAATTTTTCCTTTCCATCTTTGCAAAGAGTAACTCCAATTTCTTACTATTGTAATTACTACATGGAGATAAGAAAAATATCATATTTTTTTTCTAGGCCCTACTAGACCCTGACTTAACATTGCCAATGATTTGTCAGACCCCAAAAAGCATTGTGGCTTTTGAGTTACAGTAGTGGTCACAGAGGACAGAGTGTTAATGGTGTTTTAACCAAAGACTGGATCATTGCGTCCAGTGGGTCTCTGAACTCATCTTGTGATTGTTTCCCCAGCTCTAGAACACAACACTAGGAAAGTGAAAGTTACAAGTGGTGGAATCCCAACATATTGTGTGAAGGTTATTATGGGTGGAAAGACCAAATACGAGTTGTTAGAACTGCCCTTTTCTCGGGAAAATAGTGGACCCAAACCAGTATTGCATCCTCAGAGGTACTGAGGAGATTAGGATCACCATCAAGGTATTTTAAAAAATGTAGAGTGATGGTTCTGAACAATTCACTTAACTCTCTTATTTGATCTTTGAAGAAGATGGATGGATCATGGAAAATGACACTTGATTCTTGCAAACATATTCAGTTGCCCCTACTGTAGCAGATTTAGCTTCCTTACTTAAACAGGTTAATGCAATTTTAGTATCCAGTATACAGTTGTTGAAAGTATTTTTGTTCTTTGTATTTAGCCAAAAGATCCAGAAGCAATTTGTCTTTAGCTGTCAGTGCCAGCAGTTCATTTTGCATTTGTAGCTCAAGGGTGTGCTAATTCTCTGGGTCTGTGAGGTAAGTCTGTTCCCAGGGATCTTGATCACAGGTATCTTCCACAAGATATTACACTGGCCTATTATATTGATGATATTGTGCTGATTGGTCCAAGTGATCATGAGGTGGCAACTACTCTGGATTTGGTAGTAAAATATATGTTCAGCAGAGGATGGTAAATAAATTTGATCAAAATTTAAGAATCTTCTAGCTTCAGTAAAGTTCTGGTAATTCAGTGGAGCCTATGGAGTTATTTTCTTTTAAGGTCAAGAATAAAGTATTGCATTTGGGTTTTACTACTCCCAGGAAAGAAGCACAACACTTATAATGGACCTATTTGGATTTTGAATGCAGAGCGTTCCTTGCTTAGCAGTGTTACTCTTGCCTTTGTGTCAAGGATTTAGCAAAGTGCTAATTTGGGGTGGGGCATGAAACTGAATAAGGCTCTTCCACAGGTCTAGCTGTTGGGAGATGTCAAGCTCTGACACTTGGGCCATGATAGAGAAGGCCTGATGATATTTCAGTTATGCCTGGGAAAAGGGGATATTGTTTGGCATCTCAGCAGGCCTCCATAGCTGAACCACAGCAGAAGCCATTGAGATTCTGAAGTAAGACTCTGCCATGATGTGCAGAAAAGTGTTTGTTCTTTAGCCTGTGTAAGGAGTAGGTTTTTCCGCCTGCCTCTGGTCTTGTCCTGCTGCTGCGCCAGCCCCAATTAACACACCGAGACTCTGTAATTAATATAATGCTTTTGGCCAGGTACTAGTTTCTTATAGTCTAGCTCTGTCTTAATTATTAACCCATTTCTGTTAATCTAATATTTCCACATGGTCTCATCTTACTTGGGAGGGACCTGGACCTCTGTTCTCTCCAGTCTCTCCATGTTGACTCCTCTTTACTGCTTCCTCTTTCCTCCTTGTCTCCTAGTCCTATCTTCCTCTCCTATTGGCCAACAGTGCTTTATTCATTAACCAGTATGAGAAACATATATACAGAATGACATCTCCCATCAGGCCTGCTTTGCATTTTAGTCACAACTGAATGTTTCATAACTGACCATCACATTACCATGTGACATGAGCTACCTGTCATGAGATGGATGCTATATGACCAACAAAGTTGTTAGGCTGAACATACACGACAGCAATCCCTTAGCAAATAGAAATGGTATTTATGTGACTGGCTCTAAGTAGGTCTACATGGGACAAGTAACTTAAATAAAAATGTTGTCCACTTGCCTATGATTCTTATCTTAATAAGAATGTTTTCTATCCTCACATATTAGCCTATGCCTTTATGGGGTGTGACTTAAGATCAGTTGACTGGAGAATAGAAGACCAGGGTTTGGTTTATAGATAGAATAGCAGAATTGTGTTTAAAAGACATATTTACAGAGTTGGGTAGGTGACAGTAGCTTGGAAAGGCTGGGGCAGGGTGCTCTAGGAGACTGTAGATGCTCGGACTTAGCCGTTAGTATACTTTTCCCCTATAATTAGAGTTCACAGCTGTAGGAATCAAAGGATAGAAATGGGAATAGTACCACACTGTTCACTACTACCTCTAGTGACCTATTGGCAAAAATTTTACTTCCTGATTATTATGGTGAAAGCTTTGCCCAAGCCTCTGGCATCCATATACCCAAAGACTCTGGAACGTTATGGTGAAAGTTCCATCTGAGCCCCCTCCCCGCCCCCGTATCTCTCTCCAAACCCTGCTGCATCTCAGAAAGCTTATCAAAAGATGACCTCTCCCCCAGAGATTCTCAAGACCACTCCCACAGGATATTTAAGCTGCATCCCAGAAGATAGACTTGTGGTTTTCCGGTCTCTCTGCAGTGCTGGAAGGCCATCCAGAAGTGTTATATCCATTAAACATGGGCTTTTTCTAATTCAGCTTGATTTAGTCTGATTTGGATTGCTGCATTGACGGAGAGGCTTATCAGGGTATAGAAACTTTTTACTGATCACCTGATATTCTGCTTTGCATGCTGAAAATTTTGGGTTCCAAAGGAGAAAGTGCTTCAGCTAGCAGGCAAAGCAAACGTTCCTTTGAATTAGGATCTGAGGCTTCTCTGCTATCTGGTTTGGGCTAGTAAACAACTGGCTAACAAAGGGAATACAGTATTGGCAAGGATAGTTGCTCCAGATGTCCAAGGGGAAATTGAGCTGCTTTTTTTTTCTTTTTCTTTCTTTCTTTCTTTCTTTCTTTCTTTCTTTCTTCCTTTCTTTCTTTCTTTCTTCTTCTTTTTTTTTTTTTGGTGGAGGTAAGAAAGATTATGTTTTGAGTTCTTTTGGGATTTCTCTTGGTGTTGGCATGTCTTGATAAGCAGCGATTTGAGAAAAGCAGGAATACATTCCTATTGACAAGGAAGCACATAAGATCCACCTTTTCGTGGATATTGTATTGCAGACAAAAAACAAACAAAAGCCAACATCAAGTTGACATGCAGAGGAATTTTATTTAGAGGTGAAATCTGAGAGACAAATATCACATTTCCTCTTACATGAAGATCCTGGGTTTTATTATTCATATACGTGTGTGTGTGTGTGTGTGTGTGTGTGTGTGTGTGTGTGTGTGTTTATGTGTGTGTTATATGGATACATGTTGTGAAACTGGAAAGATCTTAAGAAGTGGTCAGGGGAAAGATGGGTAATGGAATATATGGAACATAAATACAAAATGGATCAGAGTCTACTAGAGAGAGTGAAGAGACAAGCTGGAAATGCAGCAAGCAGACAGGAAGGAGGAGAGGAAAAAACACCACATGTGTATGAAGATTCCAATGACAACAATGCTTAATACCGTGTGTTACTTCTAACAAAGAAAAGTATCACTAAAGGAGAAAGATTGAAAGCATTTGTTTCTACCAAAACCTCCTTGGTTTATGAATAAATACGGTAAGCACCACATCCCTCTGGTCTCTGACTGGTGTCTGTTGCATGGGAGTGGTATTTCAGCATGTCTTCTCAGCCAACTCAGTCAACCCCACAGCAGCTCTCACAGGAGGCCTTGTTTGATTGACCTGTGAGGCATAATCCATCCAGTTTGCAAAAACTCTGGCATCCCCTTTCCTCAGCTGCTGCTTAGCACCTACCTAGTTTCTCTGCTCTGGAGGACCAGGTAGCAAGCACAGCAGATGGGCAGAAAAGTGGGGAGAGTATCTGAGCATGGGAATTGCAAGCCTGGCATTCTCCACAAGGGCTGTTTTATCTGCATGCAGTCAGCCTCTGCTTGTAACCCCAGATAAGGTTAAACTAGCCAGAAAAATATGGAAGCAGAAATTCAATTACTGCAGACATTTATTCTTATCTTTTATTTTTAAAAAAGAAAAACAAAGGCAGATAAAATCAGGGCTTCATGGGAAACCAAATTCACAGTTTGTCTATGTGCATTTTTTTTTTTCCCAGAGCCACTAATGTGTTGATGGCCTACATTTCCATTCCCTCCAAGCCCAGGAGGGAAATTCAGAATTTGAATAGACCTTGGAGATCAGTACTCTTACCCTCCCTCCTCCCCTCCCTTTCTCCTAATAAGGAAACTGAGGCCCCCAGAGGTTAACTGACTTGCACAAGGTCAGATGAGCTCAATTGTCTTCTAAACTCCACACGGAACTTTTTCATTTCCAGCTTTAAATTATTTATTCAGTTTTTACCATTTTCACTTCATTGAAATGAACTCTCTCTTCTTGCTATTATGTCCTGGAAGCTATTTATCCAACCTGATTTAATTGCATTTTCACCGAATTGTATTACATTTTTCCAATTGCTATTACATTTTATATTCTCTGTGTTTTTATGCCCTGATGCCAACTGTTAGCAGTGGCCCTTTCCTCCTTCATTATTAAATCACCCCAGGTGCTTCTTAGGCCAGGTTTACTTAGATTTTCACCTGGAATTAAAAATAGTAATGTAAGTGGATTGTTGCAAATTCTAACTGGGGTTCTGGTAGATGGGGAAGTTGAACAGTCAGGTCTATTATAGTATATTTGAATGCTTGCCATATAGAACTAATATAAATTATCACCCTTGATCTCCATTTCAAAATTCGCTTCATTACCTCCCTCTTGTAGATTCCTTTATAGGAGAACTTCCCATCTAGGAAGGCACAGCAGCCTGCCAGTGTCAGTCAACTCAAATTTTAAAAAATATTTACATAAATCATATAGGAAGACTCAAAGACGGTAGCCACCCTCACATGTCAAAAAAAAAAAAAAAATGTTCAGAAATTTCCGAAAGTATTCCCTGCTTTCTTGGTGGGTAGATTGTAGATATAAACTGAGGAAATACTTGACAATGCCTACGAGCATATGAAGATTTTGAGACATAAAGAATGAAACACTGTTCCAAGTACAGGAAAAATTCATTACATCTAAAATTGATAAAACACAAGAAAGCAAAACAGCAGCTGCCAATTATGGGTAGGTGGGTATTCTGATGCCTGTTCAGACCTGGGCTTGATTTAGATGGACGCTAGTGCAGTCCTCTGTTAGCTGAATTACATGCACTGTGCACTTCAAAGGCCTTGTGCTCAATGGAAATGCCCAGGATGGAGCACTGTGAGAAATAAATGATTGCACTGCCATACAAGCTGCCAAGCTGCTTCCATCACTTTGCAGTCACTAGAAAAAAACATGGTGTGCAAATGGACATCACACTGTGATAAGGGGAAGTCCAGAAATACAGTTGCAATACGGTGAGCAGACTTAACAGAGGAGGCAAATCTTTCACTTTCCTTGAACAGCTACACTCTAGAGGCAGTGGCTTTGCTGATGGACAAAGGTGTGCATGGGGTGTATGAATATGCATGCCTCAAATACATCTTTCCTGAAACAGGTATGGCAGAGTTGGTGGCTCAGCAGACCTTAAAGAGCTTTACTGAAGGGAAATTTGTTTCAAATATCTGCTTTAGTGATTTTTTTTCCTTGCATGATGTGCAACACAGGGTTACTCAAGGAAAGCATAATACCTGAGTGTGTTCTTTGGGATTAGTAGTTCCTCCTCTACTGCCTTTTCAAAGACATGCATCCAGGCTGAGCTGCCTCAGCTTCCCTTTGCACTATCTACTTCTCAAATTGTCATCCTGTGGGTGAATGAAAGGAGGAAGAGGAGAAGTAAAAAAGAAAGGAGAGGAAAGAACTGCTTCCAGGTATGGTGAAGGAGAGATTTTACTGTGGATGTGTGGGAGAGCATAATCAGACACATGAGCTGTGCCATGTGGGAAAGGAGTAGAGGGAGACAGAGGGAAGAGAACCAGGTACAGCAGGAAGGAGGCCAGGTAGGTAACCAAAATAGTTGGGTTATATAGTGAAGAGCCTCTCATAAATTGGCATCTTGGCCCCTGGAGAGTTCAGGGTAGGGGTCAGGATAGGCCAGCCACACCCTGGAATAGGTAGAAACTGAGGTATGTCAGGAGAACCTGGCCAGGTCCAGCTTTGATGTTAGATAGGCACCTCAGCTGTTTGTTCCAGGTTTGAAACTTGACAGTAGGTATCTAGAAGTCTTCTTGAAGTTCCTGAGACTCACAAGCCATACCTGGGTGATCCATTCCATAAGAGAGTAAATTCAGGGCTACAACTTCGGGCACCTGAGCTGCCTTTTCTTTGTCTGTCCAGATGGTTCATGCACATATTGGCCTCACAGGGCTAGGTTTCATTAGGTCTCAACCTCAGGATGAATGGCTGACAGAGGTACCTATTTAGTACATCAAAGTTGACTCTGTCCCTAATCTCCCTTAGTCCCTAGCTGTTAGAGAGTCCTCCTAGCTGTCTTGCCCCACCCCCTATCCTAAATTCTCCAGCTAAGTGTCTCTTCCCCCAACTTCTCTTCTTTATATAACCCAGCCATTTTGGCTATACACGTCCCTTCTGGCTTGCTCCTGGCATCTTGGCTCCTGGTTCCTCTCTCTTCCTCTCCCACCTCTCCTTCTCCAATCTCTCCACATAGCCCAGTGTAGTCTACCAGTTATGTTCATTCTGGATAGTCCATTCTATCTAAAATATAAACCTCAAGCCCCTAGCAGCAATCATGTACTCCTTGCATTTCACTTCTTTCATGCATCGGGTGCCAAAATCTGGGATTGGAAACAATGAGCTCCTTTCCAAGAGACTCAGTCTCTCCTAATCATTCTGTTGATCTGACTTTCCCAATGTTTGTACAGATCATTTGTTTCTGTTGGCTTCTGTCACCCAACAAAATACGACTACAAATTCTAGAATCTGCTTCTCCTCCAGCTCTATTTGCCTCCTGTTTGCTCTCTCAGTCTCTTTGGCCTGCTACCCTCTAATGAACATCTACACCCATGTGGGAATCTCTGTCCACTGGCTGTGTCACTCTGGAAATGCCTGATTTGTCTACCATTACTACAAAGCCACACATTTGTGCCAGGAAGCTCTTATTGCCTTACTGGGTCCCCAGTCACAGAAGGGATGACCTTCTGTGATTTGGAATATTTTCTCAGACAAGTCTTCCATTCTACATGGGGATGCCCTGGACTGAAATTCTTGTCACCATGACACTTACCTTTGCTCTCAGTTCCTTCCTAGAGCTCCCTCATCTTCCCATAGAAACTGTAGTCCAGAACTCTCTTAAGTCCTTCTGGTACTCTGTGACCCTGTTCTGTCTCTAAATTCCCTCCTGGAGTTTCCTCTCCCACCACTTGCTGCAAGCTCTGTCTCTTCTCTAAGCCTGCCTGGGTCAGTCTACTATTTCTCAGATCCCTCTTGAGAATCTTCCTTCTTGCAGAAGTAAGTCTTTATAACCCCCTGTCTCTCCTCCTTGAACTACAAACATCTTGGCCTCAGAACAGATCAATGGTCCAAGATTGTCAGGCTCAAGTTTTTAATTCTCTCATATGGTTACAACTTCTGCACAAACAAATGAGCCCCAAATCTCTTCTATCTAAACTTGCTCTATTCTACACTTCCAAAAGTATCTTTTCTCTAAGGTTCTCTACTTCAAACTCTTAAAAGTCTTTTCTCTCTGATTTCTTTGCGTTCTGCTCTCAAAGGATCCCCTAAGACTATGCTGCAAACTCTACCTCAGGATTTATTCATTGGGTATGGCTAAAAAAATTCTATAACAAAATTCTGTAACAAAAATTTAGCTTAAAATTTATAACAAAAGGCTTATAGTTAAAATCTATACATAGGTAATCTTAATTTGCTACAGCATACTATATATATGATTCAACTCTTGTTTAAAATATAATATATATATATATATATATATATATATATATATGTATATATATTGAACATGGGTTCAATTCTTGTTTAGGAAAATAGAGATATTTTAAATAGCAAATGTATCTGCAGCCATCTTTACTAAGATTGTTGTGTGTATATGCCATGACTTCACCACCATCTTAAGATAACCAACTAAGGCAGCACCTATAAAATATTTTAGTCTTACTGAACCCTTTACTTATAATATTATTTTATCTACTTTCAGAATAAAGAGACAACATCAGGTCTCCAAAATAGTTTAGGTTGCTATGGATTTTTGTATGATGATAAATTTTTAAGTTTAAAATGGTCCACTTGGATAAAAAACAAAAACAAAAAACCAAACCTGACTCAGAGATGCATGTTTAAATATTTAACTACTTATATCTTTTATAACTACGTTCAACACTGGGCTTATGGAAAATTTAAATAAAGAATAGCATATGTTTGATAAAAACAAGATATATTAAATAAATAAGGTTTATAAATTCCTAAGCTTGACTCAGTTCAACAATTGTTAAAGATAGATGTCTAGCTCTTTGTGTTAACTTTGCTTAGCTTTAGCTATTTAAACTGAGTCATACAAGAAACTGTGATAGTCTATAATGGTACACTATAAAAGGATAAACTTCCCAGTTTAAAGTATTATTTTGATGCTAAAGGAACTTCAATAAAATATAATCCCTCTTGTCATTATAGTAAAGCACAGGATGAAAGAAATCCAAATTTGAGATTGTAGTTGATTTGACAGGGACTTGAATTTCCAAATTTCCCAACTTCAGGGTACAGTTGGAAGGAACATGAAAAACGATATTTGTTTGAAGGCTTTTGTGAAGACCTTTCCTGTGTTTGCCACTACAATCATGCAATACTATGACTCAGAAAAGGTAAAAAATTGTTTTTTGTTACTTATCTGCATTCTCATAACCCAACCTTTAATGTATTCAAATAGTCCTTAACTTTAAGTCAATACATTACTGGTGGCATTGCTTATTGTAATTCTTTTAGGGAAGAAGATTGTCATCAAGGGTAAGGATCTTTAGAATTTATGACAACAATTTAGGACTTTTCCATAAAAGTATGCATTTCTGGACAACAATAAGGTCTACTGAACCCACTGGGAAAAGTCTACACTGGGAAAAGACAACAGTCTCCTATTAAGCACGACAAAGTCATTTAAAAAGACAAAGGCATGATAAAAGCATTCATTAGGGCTGGCTGCAAGTTACCTCCATCTATGCATCAGACGGCCACACACAGATCCACTTAACTGTGGTGAATTTACAGCTATACAAGCATGAGCAGCAGGTCAGCTGGGTAAGCCATATTGTAAATAGTTATCAAACAGAACTTCACAGACCTAGCCTGCCCTGATATTTACTATATAAATATCATCATGAGCTATGAATAAGGGTGTCTACTGATGCACCATTTATAGTAATAGTTAGGGATTACATTTTTAATTGGCAAAACTATATAATACATATTAACTTAACAGAAAATGGAATCTTCTATTAGATGATTGTCTCTGTCTTTCTCTCCTCACCCAAATCCTTAGTAATCAGGCAATATTTACTACAGAAAGGAAAATCTTAGAAACTCATTTTTGAAGGTTCTTCTCATTGTGATATAGATACATCTCAGACTCCTCGTCTCCTTTAAGAATGTTACCACAAAGTATATTTTCATATTTAATTTTTAATTTATTTTTAACATACATATAAATCATATGTCCTTTTGAATGATATATGCAAATTATTCATGTTTATGGTGTATAATATGGTATATGATGACTTATTTATGTGTACGCTGCATATTCCTCAGTCAGGATAGACACTCATATCTCCTTAAACAGTCATCATTTTTTTCCTCTTTATAAAGTTTTTTTTGATGACTATTTGTCTTTTGCCTACATATATGTCTGTGTAGCACATGGATGCAGTAACTGTGGAGGATAGAATAGGACATCTGATTTCTAGGACTAGAGTTTCAGTTCATTTTGAGCCAACATGTGGGTACTGGGAATCAAACCTTGGGTCTCTGGGAGAGAAACCACTGCTCTTAATGACAGAGCCATCTCTCTAGCTCCCAATCATCATTTGTTTATGGAGAAAACCCTCAAAATACTTTCTATATTTCAGTGTTGCATATAGACAGTATGTAGTCATTACCCACAGTTACCCTACTATGGAATACAATCCTAGAGTTTCTGACTGTAACATAGTGACTATTCACCATTCCTTCCCATTTCTCTCCTCTCAATATCTCCTCAGTTTCTATCAACCATCATTATGTATTCAGCTTCTATGAGGTCGATATCTTTTAGATGTCAGAGTTAAGAGAATGAATGCAGAGTTTGTGGTTTCATGCCTGGCTTATTTCACTTAACGCAGTGACTTCCTTCTTCAAGCTCTTGATAGTCTACTTTTATTGACTAATAACATTCCATTCTAGTTCATCTATTTTATTTAATGGATACTTCAATTGTTTCTATTTCTTGGCTATTCTGTTTAGTATTACAGTGAATGTGGGAGTGTCAGTGTCCCTTTGATATGCTGAAGAAATTTCTTTAGTACATTCAATTCTAGTGGGATTGCTAGACCACATGCTAGTTCTATTTAGCTTTTGGAGGAACCTCCATAGCCATCTCTATAGAAATTTTACTAATTTACATACATAGCAACCATTTTCAAGGGAGGCTTCCACTTTCTATACATTTTCAATAGCATGTGGTCTCTTGTCCTGCTGATAAAGCCATTCTTTCTTAGGCGAGGAAATATTTCACTGTGGCTAGTTGCATTTCCCCTAGTATTAGTCACAGTAAGTACTTTTCATATACTTATTACTAGCTTGTCTGTTTTTCTTTGAAGAATATGTGCTAACTACACATGCACACAGGCTCACATGACCCTCACCACACCTCTGCTCACTCTGATTTCTGCTGCTTACAGTCACTCATAGAGCACAACTTCAAGGCTTCAGTTTATGAAAGGAAAGATGTAGAGTAGGAGAATAGAATGATATCATAGGGAGGGCAAAGATGTTGTGCTTTTTATATTTTATATATGTCAAGGTAGCATATGAAGACCCTCTTGATAATGTATGAGAGACAAATGTATATTTTAAGCTTTAATTAGTGTGCCTAAGTTATCCATAACACAAAAATACCACTAACCTGTAAGTCCCTTATCCAAGGACATATGCTTCCTGAAGCCACAGTTTTTTACCTCCCTAAATGAGTTTGTTTGACAGAGCTACACTAGATGTGCATGATAACATGGATTCTTGCCTCTGAGTGGATGTAGGTGACAGGTAAACAGGCAGAAACTATGTCAGGATATACACTTGCCCCTGATTGGTTGTGGGGGGAAATACATATCCTAATGGTTATGCCTCTATAAGCCTCTGCAAAATGCAACTCATGATCATTGGGAACCCTGGAATGGACCTGACCAGAGTCTATTCTCCTGACCAATATTTAATTAAAATTTCCCTCAAATATGGATCAAAATTGTGATAGTGGTCTTAATCTCACACGGTAGCATTAACAAATGCTCTTTAATTTTTCATGTGTAACAATTTTTTAAATGGTCATACAGCAGTGTCCAGATGGTGACTCAAAACTTTAAGTGAAATAACATGATGTCCTTGCCAAAGATTTCTACAGATATTTAACTCCCAGGAGCTCTTATTCCTTGTGCATCAATTCAGTTTTCCTTGTCAATGATGGTAGTAGTTAAGAAGAGTCCGTAGAATGATACCCAGCAAGAGTGTGCTGAACAGCCTTGCTCTCAGCATGACTGTGTTCTGATATTTCTGGAGAATGTCTCTCTATAGATTAACTTTTGATCCTCAGGCACTACTAGCACTTTGAACAGTACCATGAGACCAGCTGTCTTCTCTTAAAGATAGGGCTTCCTTTCCACAGTCAGAGTGATGCATACTAACTTCAACCTGGCTGCAAAACATGACCTGAAGACATAAAAAGAGTAACATGCTCCTATGTGTCTTCCCTATGCCTACCACAAAGGCCACCAAAATGCAGACAGAAATATAATTGGGTGGATAACCCCAGGACAGAAAAATGCATTCTAGACTCAGAGAAAGAAAGCACATAGAGGAAGTCAACAGTTTTGAACATATGTTTCAAGCCAGGTTCTGAGAGAGGTATTCTCTCATGAGACTCCATTGTGAAGTCATTCACAAGATGAAAACACAGTGGGTTTTACAATCAGATAGACCTGGGTATGATCCCTGTCCTGTCTATTCTACCTGACCCTAATGTTACCTGTTTGACCAAAGATGTAGGCTTCTTACTTGTTCTCTTAATTATCAACCTGTAACTATTAATTTATTATTTCTACATTGCCTTATCTTACCAGACAATGATGGCACCCTATCTTCCCAGTAGCTACATGGCATCTCTCCCTCAAGGCTTCTCTTCACATCCTCTACTCATAATTCTCCTTCTCTGGTAGCCCCACCTATGCTGCTTGCCTGGCTACTGTCCAATCAGTGTTTTATTCATCAACCAATAAAAGAAACATATATACAGAAGGACATTCCCCTATCAAAAAAGTAATACCTAGTTCATACCAAGTTATATTGAAATGGAGGTCATGTATGTGAAATTTGTAGCACAGAGCCTAGATGCAAGGAGATCTCACCAAAGGACAGCCTTTACTGAAAAGCTATCATCAAAAAGCCCTCTGGAGCTGTCAGGAACATAACAGGGAAAGGTCTCCAGATGACAAAATTATGTACAGGACATAGAAACTGTATTATAGGCATGATAGATAATTTTTAGTGTCTTGGAATAAACAACATGTCTGAATTTTTGTAAACTCACCCAGTGTTTTCCCAAACACATTAGATGATTTTATATTGAAAAAATTAATTTTACAATATACATTATTTTTCTTCCAAATCAAGATTCAAAAACTCTTCCTGCCTATCCTAGTATGAAATGATACTTGAGATGATGAATTGTCTATCTCTGAGTCATATTTCATTTATCAAGGCTATTAATAAAGCACTGCTGTTGACAGTATGAATTCCATTCTTGGAAGTGTCATAATCTTGCAGACAGGTTTGGGATAGATGAGAGGTCCATCTCAGAGTTGTAAATGATGTAGCCACGTTGGAAATAGCAGTTTTGTTAAACAACCATCTTCATGAGTGAAGATTAATTCAGGTCATGGTACAACTATCTAAATCTGCCATCTTTAGGATTTGTGAATTATACTCAGGGGTTGCAAAGTCACACAATTAAATGCAGGCAAAACTCAATTCCAGAGAGCCATGTTAGCTTGGATTCTGAATGGAAGCTCTGTTGAGATGACTGTGTGTACTGTGAGTGGTGGGAAAATCCTGTTAGAAGGGTGTTAAGTAGTTTTCACAGCTTCATAAGCCGTGTCACTGCTGTGGCATTCTAGCATACAACTGAGTTGAGTAATTGATGTCTCATGACTTACAAGGGAGGTTTTCCAATTCATAAATTGTCTTATTGAGGGCATGTGTCACAAGTTCCTGAGCTATCAGAATCCTCCCCCAAAAAGCTTGCATTTGTTTATCAAGATGTTGAATCTTATATTTAAAAATATTACATATGATATTTTCACTCAGCTAACAATGAAAAAATGTGTATAAAACATAGTTAAAAACATTCCCATCTCCTTCAGGTCTCCCATTTACCTTCTATTTTCTGCTGTTACTCTCATTCCATTTGCAAATGAAGCAACATGCATTCCTGTTTTGATTGTCTCTTTAACACACTTTTAGCATGTTTTATCTGCTCTACTTAACCTTGTTCTTTTTTCCCCCTCACTTAATATATTTTGGAGACTTTTCTCATAATGTGCATGCATTACACATTTCTTGTGTTAGTCTGGGTTTTCTGAGTAGCTGATGTCAAGACAGTATCCAGCAGGAAGTGCCTGGGGAAGAATATGAAAGTAGCTGCCAGATACTGAGGAAGGCTTGAGATAGAAAGTGAGTTGGTGAAGTCATCCTTGACTGCCATCCACATTGGCAAAGCTGGAGGAAGCCTCTACTCAGCCTGTGACAGAAGAATCCAGGGTCTCCCAGGAATGAACACCTTAGGTTTCTGCCACACTATCCTTGATAGGAAGCAAGAAGACCCCTGGAATTAATCCAGTTGTAATTTTAATCGCTTGTACCCCTCAAATGTTCTTTTATGAATTTTTAATGTGTAAAATCCTTCTATTTTCTCAGATAATTTCGTTTGTTGCCCAGAGTGGTGTCATTAGATGGTTTGTTTTGGTTGTTTGATGTCACCTGGGCATGGAAATGAGGTATGAGGTACCAATAACAAATAATACAAAGGCAGCAGGTATGAAGACCTCCACAGCACTCAATAAAAGCTTACTGAATGAATTAATGAGTACTTTTTTTTTTTTTTTGAGGTGTGAATCACCATCATCGTTCCACAAAATGTTTAAGATTCTTGCTTGGGATAAGATGCCCTCTACCAATTATGTTAATTATGCATTTCCTCCAAGGAAAGAAAGTTGAAGATGCAAAACTGCAAATAGCAACCAGCTTCCCCCACCCACCACCCTACCAGCACCCCCACCTCCTGCATCCACAGCCTAGAGTTGCTATTACTAAATGGGCCCAAAGTGCTAGTTTCCCCAAAGCATTTTCATACTTAGCTTCACTCACTTTCTACATTGCTAGGGTCCAGAGAGTTCCACTATTGTTTTCACTCTCATTCCATTTAGGAAATAGATTTTTTTTCCATAAATATATATTACAAACATTTACTTAAACTCTGAGGATTAGATAGGAGACTTCATACTTTCTAATGTTCCCTCTTCCTATGTGATGACTATTCCAGCTGTGTGCTTGTCCTGCTGCTTAGGCTTCTGCACTTGGAGTCCTTTCTCCTAGGAGAGGACTTCACACATAAGGGACATTGTTACTTGCTGGCCTTTATAGTTAAGAGAGGCCTCCTGATAACTCTTCTAAACATGTGCTCACAGTTACAAATGACTTATGTTATCCCCTTATTGCTATTGTTTTTCATTATTTGTTCTTTTTTGTAGCCAGGGGGCAGTTTTACTTATCATTTCCTTCAATAAAATAATAATAGTAATCTTTAGTCTTTTCTCCATAGGATCTGCACAAGATCAAACCAGTTTACAGTTTAGCATGAAGGGGGTAGGAATTACAAGTCTCTACACTGGATGAGGAACTATTGAGAACTAATGGCTTCTTGAAGAAGAATGAACTGTTTTCTTTAAGGGTGTGGCTCCTAGTAGTTTGGCCAAGCTCCAGTAACTTGTCCCATACCAGTGCATATAGAAGCAGCAATAATTATGCTCAGTGGATGTTTGAAATATATATAAAAAAGAAGACATAAGATTGGGAGAGGCGTAAGGAGATGAAAGGAGAACCTGGGAGGAGTTGGGGGAACAGCATAAGTGAATATTATTATAAAAGTACATTCTATACCTGTATGAAACTCTCCAAGAATTAATAAAAAACATTACTTTAAAATGTTTGTAATAAAGAAGATATGACCTAATTTTAACAATATCTTTAATAAAGAGGATAATGACCTAATTTTAAGAAAGGATGAAACTAGGAGCGTTTCTACTATTCCTGGGTTTCCCTATCTAGCATTTGGTGAAATCTTGCTAAAGTGAGACAGTAGAACATGGTTTTATAATTAAAAAAAAATATCAAGGCAATTCTCCAATGTTGGTTTCTCACCTTTGAAATGTAACTCACTGCATCTCCTTGAACAGGTTATTTCTCTAAGTCTCAGTTCCCTTATCCTCATAGAAGTAATAACGTTCATACATTCAGATGTTGTGATGGTCTAGTGCTCACTGTACAATGAAGGCTGGCTGCGTTCAAGGCATCTCTACAGGCAATCATTTCAGTGATGCTGTCTTTATCAGTTGGGAACTTGGTGACAACACAGAAATAAAGGTAGAGTGGGTTACAAGTGAAAAAGAGAGAGCCAGGAAGGAACCGATATGTAAATTCACCAACTGCTGGTCCCTCCCCAGGATGCCCTTTATTATTGCCTAGTGTCTTCATCTAGCTAGGAGCAGAATGCATGATGCTGAGCCAGGTGTGGGATGGCTTATATCTCTTTAGTGCAGTTCAGGTTTTCACCACCTCCACACAAAAGGCGATTCTGTCACATTCTTAAATCAACAAAAAACATTTTGCTTAGCAAATGTCTTTTGCTTCCCTGTCAACTACCTGGATTTTGTTTGCTGGGCTATCTGGCTGAAAATTTTTAGATGATCTTAAGCCAGCCATGGAATTCCAGTTTAAAATAGTCATTTCTAATATAACTGCTGGTGTTCCTGAAAGAGTAGTTTTTCAACTAGTCCCTAGCATGGCAGTGATTCTGAGAGACATCTGGGGGGTTGGCGACATTGATAATGATTTTTTGTTGGAATTGATCTATCTCCAGTGGCCACCTCATTCTTGGATGTGACTTCATCTTCACACTTTTCTTCAGCCTGTGAGTAAGAAATAGGTTTCCTAGGAGATAGGATGTTTAAAACTATATGACTCCAAGAGTTCTGAGCCAGTTGACAGACATGCCACATGAATCTCTGTGCTGAACTGAAGAGTAACTGGAGAGGGTGAAAATGGATTTCAAAATGGAGGACCGTTTTTACAAAATGGAGGTAATATGTACAAAGAAGTCTATAAAACAATTTCCCCATTTTTTTTAAGATAAGAGAATTAACATTGCTGGGTTGCTTTGAAGGACTGTTCTCTCTCTCTCTCTCTCTCTCTCTCTCTCTCTCTGTGTGTGTGTGTGTGTGTGTGTGTGTGTGTGTGTATATATATATATATATATATATATATATATATATATATAAAATATTTAAAAGTTCCTTTTATTAAAAGAGGCCAGAGAAGTTAGTTCCATCTTGGGATTGGAACCGGCACTATTTAAAAATAGTAGGCATAGTATTTTCTTCTTTTCCTTATAGAAATGATAAGTGGTTTTAATATTTCCACTTCCAGCATTCAATATTTTCTCATCTCTGCACATGGCTTTCCTTAACATGTGTTGAGATTTTTGTATATTTGGCCTATAGCTAGCCATTGTGCTTTGATACGCTGCTCTTTTGATGGATTGCTCCATGCTTGGACATGTTATTCTCATGAATGTTCCCTTTGTCCATCCCTCATGGGTGACTTTCATCCTCACATTCCTGTATTAGCAACTGACTACTAGTCGTTTTCAAGTTTTAGGATGAAGTACTTAGAGAACCATAAATATCAGATGCTGGCTTCTTTCTAAGTATGTCCTGGCAAGATAAAAGGACAGTAGTGCTACCTACCACACAGTATTGTTTATGCAGCCCAGGGAATGCTTAACTGTGCTTTTGCAAGGGGATTGACACTCGAGGCTGCATACTATTAACTGGGGTGTCCCTTGAACCACAAGGAATAGCACCGATCTCATTAAAGAGCTCTGAGCGTTAATTCTTGTCATTGAGACTGCAATTGACCCTACTGAGTGTCCCATTTGCCTCTTTAATGTAAGGTTATTAATGACTAAGGGTGATCTCCAGTGCTCCAGTCTCCTAAATAAGTGACTAGCTTCAATGCACAGCCACGGGAACTTTCTCACCTACCTCTTAACGGATATTTTGGTAGAAACTATATCCCCACAATTTTCTCTATAGTCTGCCTCTTTCTTCCTGCCAAAGGTTTTTAATCTCTTTTCAAATGTACTGTTTCTGAGATGGAAAAACTAAGCTGAGTCAGAAAGAGGAATTTAGTTCTGCCCAGTGAGTTAGGGCAGTTCACCATTACAGAGTTATGTGTGGAATCATGGGAGGAAGCTTTCACCCATTTACCTCCTTCCCGCTTTCACTCTTCACATGACGCTCTCAAGTAAAACTTTATCTGTCTATGGAACATATGGGTAAGCAGAGTGACCAAACAGTGAACTTACCCAAATCAAAGTAACTAGGTTGAACATGTTTACTTGAGTCAGGTTCCTTCTCCTGACCCATACTCCTTGCTAAGAAAAGCATACAGGCTGCTTGCTTCCCAGCTTGCTTAATTCCAGAACAATCCACTAAAAAGTTCATCATTTCCCCTTCTCATCTTCTTAAAGAGGAACACTATGGACAACTCCAGCGGCACAATTCTCTTGCTCTTGCAGGTGGCCTGCACAATCCAGGAGGGTGCAGAGTGCAATGGTAAATCCTCTGGAAGTGTGCCGTGTGGTAGATTGCAATAAACCTCCAGGTAGGGTGTTTGTCTTTATTTTAGTATCTGAGAGTTTCCCAACACAAATGGTCACAAGCTACATGATTTCAAACAGAATTGAATTGTCTTACTGTTTGGCCAAAGAGCCATCTTTAATGAAGTTGCCTATTAGGCTATGCTCTCTCTGAAGACTCCAAGGGAAAAGCCTTCCTTTCTTGGCTCTTCCTCAATTCTAGCGGTAGCTGACAGCCTTGGCAGCCTCTGATCTATGCATGCCTCCACCATCATATACCATTCTCTCCTAGTCATCATATGCTCTCCTTCCAGGAAATATAGCTATATTCGGGACCTTCCAATCTACTATATCTTTATAATGAATATTTCTGTGCCCTTATTTTCCAGGAAAGATGCACTGTGGGATTACAAATGGGCATGAAACTGAGGAACACTATTCAGCCCACTTATATGTATTTAAGCACACTTATATGATTTTCTTTAATACATAGTAACTTACATATGCTGAACCATTCCCGTTTTCACAATAAAGCCAACATAATTGTCATGGATAATCTTCTTGACATGTGTCTGTATTGGTTAAAAGGAAAAGGAAGGGGCTGGGAAGCCACTTCTTTGGGTCTCAGAGAGCATCTGGGTGGCAGGGTAGGCATTGCTGGAGCTGGACCCTGTGACAGTCACTTTTTTTTAATGTAAATTCTTTCCCTAAACAAACTCCAACTTAATTATACTGATTTAGTGAATCCTGATCTCCACACATCAGAAATTTATATCTATATTCAACAGGGGCATTGATCATATTAATAGTAATAATAGTCATTAAAATTATTGTTGTTTTTGTTGCCTCTTTACCTGTTTTGGTTGGGTATTAGAGTAATAATGGCATTATATAATGAATTTCAGGGAATGTATTTCTACTTTTTTGGAATAATTTAAGAAGTATTGGTTACAGTTCTTTTAAGATCTGGTAGAGTTTTTAAAACTATTTTTGTTGTGACTCTATCCCAGTATAAGAATATTTTAGTTATAAAAGTTTTTATTATTGCTCCAGTCTCCTCCTTTGTTATAGGTCTACAGTGGTTTTGATTTTTTTTTTTTTTTAGTTTAAATCTGGCAGTTTTCCAGAACCAAAAAGTATATATTCACTTCTTTTAGGTTTTCCAACTTATCAGACTATAGGTTATAAAAAAGTATCTCCTCATGTTATTCTAAACTTCTTTGGTATCTGTTGTTTCCCTCTTCATTTCTAACTCTGTTAGTGTGGGTAGTTTCTTTTGTTCTTTGGGTTAATTAGGCCTAAGGTCTGTGTGCCTTGATTATATTCTTAAAGAACCAGCTCTTCATGCTCATCAAGTTTTCATTTGAATTTGCTGAGTCTTTGTATGTTCTTTGCTTTTTATTTTTTTTTATTTTATTAACCCCTTTTTTTCTTCAAATCCTGGCATTATATCATTAAATCATTTATGTGTTTATTATTATTTTATTTTTAATATAGAGATTTCAGGTATATAAACATTCCTCTTTGAACTATTTTTAATGTGTCACAGTGGTTTTGTTGTGTTTCCATTTTCATTTAGTTCCAAGAATATCTTTAGTTGTTTCTTTAATACTTGAATTTTCATTATTCAGTAATGAGTTGTTTCATCTCCATGAGTTTACACAATTACTAGGGTTTTGTTCTTTATTAATATTATGTTTTATTAATAAGTATGATGTATGCAATTATTTGAATTTTTCTTTTTTTATATGCTAGAATGGGACCTACCTTAGACAAAACTCCATTATGCTAGTGAATAGCATATCATCTTTTGCATTTGGGTGGAATATTATAGAATGTCTATTTAAATGAGAGATATCAGTTAATTTTATCGTTTCTGTTTAATATTTTGCCCAGATGACCTATTCACTGGAGGAAGTGTGCTGCTGAAGTCACTTACTGATGGAAAATGTCATTCTGTACATATGTTTCTATTATTGGCTAATGAATAAAGCACTGTTGGCCAATAGGAAAGCAAGATAGGTGGGACTAGGAGACAAGGAAGGTTCTGGAAGTAGGAGGGAGGAGATTCAAGATGTAGGACGGAGAGAGCAGAATTCCAGCTCCTCTCTCCTGAAAGATAAGACCATGTGGAAATGCTTAGATTAATACAAATGGGCTAATATTTAAGACAGAACTAGCCAATAAGAAATTCTAGTAACAGGCTAACAGCTTTATATCTAACACAATGTCTCTGTGTGTTATTTGTGGCTGGGGTGGCTGTGGGACAAGGCCGGCATTACACATACTCATAACAACTACTATTAGTGTGTGTATCTTAATCTATCTTTAATTCCATTGGTATATTTTCATGAAATTGGGTACAAGAGAGCTTGGTACATATCTTTTAGTATTGTAATATTTTCTTGATTAATTGATCATTGATTAGAATGAAGTAATGCTCTTTATGTCTTTTAATTAGTTTTAATATGAAGTATACTTTGTGTGATATGAAAATGGTGATGTTGCTTTCAGATGCCAAATTTTGGGCATACTTCATAGCATATCCCCATTGATATTTTTGCCATAAAATGTTAGCTTTTGACATATATGACAGGATCTTTGACACTTAAGTGCTATTTTGTTATATAAATATTATACTATCATATTTTAAAATTCAATGTTGAGAATATTAAGAAGTTATATTTGTTATTTGCATATTTAATAGTATATTTCTTAGTAGTTATAGTTTATTCTCATTAACAATACCTAGTCAGTTGTCTTCTAAAAGTCGGAATGTACTTTTATATCCTAACACCACGATAAATCCTTCTGATTTTTTTCTTTTGAGTAACTAAGGAATACTGATTGTGTACTCTATGGTAGGCATGCAATCATTTTCAATCTAAGTAAATTTCTTGCTTAATAAGCTTTCATTACTTTGAAAAAAAAGACTAAATTTTCAGATATTGTCCCAGATTGAAAAAATAACAAGGTAAGGTTGATTTGATGGCAAAATATTTTACATGAAAACTGATAAATCATGTAGTAACTATTGTTCGAAACACCAATGATCACTCATGCTGGAGAGGATGTGGAGAAAGGGGTACACTCCTCCACTGCTGGTGGAAGTGCAAACTCGTACAGCCATTTTGGAGATCAGTATGGCAGTTCCTCAGAAAAATGGGAATTAATTTACCACAGGACCTGGAAATCCCCCTCTTAGGCATATACCCAAATGATCCACATCCATGCAACAAAGACATCTGTTCACCTATGTTCATAGCAGCATTATTTGTAATAGCAAGAACCTGGAAGCAACCTAGATGCCCGTCAACTGAAGAATGGATAAAAAAAAAAATGTAGCACATCTACACAATGGAATCCTACTCCGTGGAGAAAAACAATGGAATCTTGAAATTCTCAGGCAAGTGGATGGAACTTGAACAAACCATCCTGAATAAGGTAACCCAATCACAAAAAGAGGAACATGGTATGTACTTGCTCATATATGGATTTTAGACCTAGAACAAAGGATCACCAGCCTATAATTCACACTGCCAGAGGAACTAGGATACAAGGTGGATTCTAAGAGATTCATATAAGGTCCCTCACAGAAGGGTGAAGGGACAAGTTCTCCAGAGCACATGGGTATTTGTGAGAGGGGAGCAGTGAGTGGAAAGCGAACTAGAAGAAAGAGAATGGGAGGAGAGGAAAGCATGTGAGACTATGAAGATTGAGTCAGAGAGGAATAGAAGATAGAAAAGAGAGAGGAAGAGAGAGAGAGAGAGAGAGAGAGAGAGAGAGAGAGAGAGAGACATAAAGAAGGGAGCCATTATAGGATTGAAGAGAAAACCTAACCTAAAGAAATGTCCGGATACCTACAAGACTGACTCCAACTAACAATTTGAGCAACAGTGGAAAGGCTACCATAAATGCCCTTCCCTGATAATGAGATCAGTGACTAACTTTTCCACCATCATGTACCTGTTGGAAACAGAAGCAAATACCCACAACTAAATACTGAGCTAAACTAGAATCCAGATGCAGAGAGGGAGGACCAAGACCAGGCTGCAGAAACAGCTGACCTGAACAAGGAGGAGCTAATGGTTCCCCGAGACTGATAGCTGGGAATCCAGCATGGGAATGACTCAGTCCCCCTGAACATGAAACTCAGCTAGATGGCCTACACAGTCTAAGTGACCTCAGACAGTAGAACCAGGATGTATTCCTGGTACACAAAAGGACCTTGAGGGCACATCCCCATGGAGTATCCCCCATGGAGGGATACTCCCTTAACATAGAGACAGGAGAGAAGTCCTAGTCCCTATTTCAAATGACTTGACAGATTTAGATGACCCCTCCTGGATGTTATCACCTTACATGTGTGTGTTTGTGGGGGGGAATGGAGGGGAGGGTGGTCAGGATACATGTGACAGGGAGAGAGAGGGGAAAAGAGAGGGAGGGAGGGAGTGAGGGAGGCACTATCCTATGAGCTGGTGTCCTGGACTGAAGTAAAAGGGAAAAGTGAACTCAACACCTACAGCTTTCATCGCTTGGCTTCCTGACTGAAGATGTAATGTTAACAGCCTCCTGAAGAGCCTACACCCACACTTTCCCTGCCATAAAAGTCTATACCCTCAAAGCCTTCAGAGCAAAAACAAACCCTCCATTAAATTGATTTTGTCACAACAAAAAGTAAGTAATGCATTTGAGTTTAACTAGGATAACTGAATGGGTTTAAAGAAGAAGAAGAAGGAGAAGGAGAAGGAGAAGGAGAAGTAATTATGTCAGGAAGGGCTCATTTTGAAAGTAATGGAGTCAATAGCACAGGAATCTGTTCACATTGCATCCACATTCAGGAAAGAGAGTCTGGACAGAAAGTGAGGCAGAGTAGTTCCAGCCCTGGTGATCTAGTTCATCCAGTGATACTCCGTCTACAGTTTCCATAACCTTCTGCAAAAGCACACAGGCTACAGATCAAGTATTCAAGCATAAGAGTCTGTGGGAGATATTTTACATTCAAATACCACAACAGTAATTGAATATGTAAAACTCATTTACTGGGGTACAACCCATGAGGAACAACACCTAGTCAACCAAAATCTTGTGTTCAGCATTCCCAATATATGAATTATTATTCAATAGTGCAACATACTAAGTTCAAGTCAAGGAGTTGTCAGCATATCATTCTGGCAGACTATGGAAGACTTGTTCACATGTATTACACCTACTAAGTAAATGAGAGTCATGTTCCCAGAGAAGTGTTTTAACTGCATTTTGAAAATTATAGTTAGAAAGGGATGGGTAAAACATACTTTGGTCTGAAAGATTAGCTTAGATTTTATTCAAGGAAAAGCTTAGAAAAATTTGGTTTGGGATCATGGAGAACACCAGATTATTATGATTCTATGTTAATATTGTACCCATATTTTAACAACTATTTATGAGTAGTTGAGATGGAATAGTTGTCCTCCTTCTCCTAACAATGATACTCTCATTTACTTAGAAGAGTTCTAATAGTAACATTTGCACCCCTCTACTAGACTGCTCATGGCTGTTGCTGAGAGAGATCTGCCTGTAGTCACAGATGACTCTCAATAAAGAAATTGTCATACTTCTCAGCACTCTGACATTGATTCAATAGGATCATCTGTCTGAAAGTCAGGGGTATTTTATCCCATTGTCTCAAAGCTGCCCCTTCTCAAGGAACTAAAAGAAGTTGTGTTTTGTGTGAAGAGGGAAAACAGACCTTTTCTTGATTCCCAGAATTCCCTGAACCAAAACAACACTCTCCATTCCACTTTTGAAAAAAAGTTGCCCACAAAGTTGCATTCCAGCATTTTCCCTTTGTGGCTCCTGCAAGTAAATCCCCAATGACTCCTTCAAACAAAAATACATGCTGCTAGCAATCTGACTGAAAGACATACAGACACATAACAGATATGTGCAAGCAACACAAAACAAATCACATTTGCTTTATAGGGTCTGAAATCTCCTCAGAGACAGGACTTTTTCCACCTCTGTCTACCTGTAGACCACAAGAACAATGGGTCTTGTCCACAAGTTTCCAGTTTTACATTCCAGTCACCTCTGAAGACAAAACCAACTGTGCAGTTTTTGATTCTTCTTCTTAGTTCAACAAAGGGAGTCAATTTAATTTACTTCTTTAACAGAAAACAATTGGGTACTCAACAGAGTATCTACAGAGACTAGATAACAGTCTTTTGAATTAAAAACTACATATTTTTATTTGGCAAACTCTTGAAATGTCTTTTATCTCCAGTATATACCCATTAGGTTTCAACAAAAGCAATGCATTTAATGTCAATAGAATTTGGGCATTAGAGAGATGGAGATGACACAATGGTTAAGAGCATTGGCAGCTCATCAGAGGTCCTGGGTTCAATTCTCCGCACCCACATGGCATCTCACAACTCTCTATAGCTCTTTTCTGATGTGCAGACATACATTACAGAAAAACACCCATATACATAAAATAAATCAATAAATCTTAAAAATGAAAGAAATAGAATTTTGTGTGATACTGGGACTAAGAGTCCTGTATATACTACCTGAACCTTTAATCCCTGTGTCACCTTCAGGCTGTATTCATCTCTTCAGTGTTATTATTTTTTTTCTGTAATAGTACAGGATCTAAGTGCAGACGTGGTGTTAAACCAAAGTGCTACAACCCTGAAAGAGTTAACATAGTTCCCAATACTCTGAGAGCCATGGCTTGATTCATTTTTCAGATTCTATTAATCTGAAAAAAGTACAGAAATTCTTATAAAAGTATTTGTAACAATTTCAAATAATGAAACAAAAATAAATGATCTGAATTCACTTTTCTTTGTCAGAGAACCTACATTAAGAAAAATGTCTGGGCATTGAAACATCCTTTGAACAAGTGATATGTATTATTTGGCTAAATTGCACATATCAGGGAAAAAGATTGCTATGGAGGAAGATGCTCACTGCTCATTCTTCTTGTAACAATAGACTCAAATGAATAATTGCATGATAGTAGGAGATAGGGACTTCAGTTTATCAGAGAAATGCTCTTAATTGGACTTGCTATACCAGTGTATGCTTCTTCTGAATTGTCGTGTATTGTTGATAAATGTTACAGGGCTATTTTCCATATTATATGTTCATCCTGTTCTGACCAAGGCTCTGTTGTATGTTGCATTTTGCCAACTTTGTTAGCTTGGTTATTTCACCAGAGTTTATTAGATCCCAATACTAATTCACGATGTCACTGAGGTATGAATATGTTGAGATATTCTGAAGCCCAGAGGTTGATCCTTTATTAGCTCTTCAGTATTTGATAATTATAATGAAGATCACAAAAATGCAAGACCTAATTAAGTTTGGAACTTTCCAAAATTGACTTTCTGTAGAGAATTTCATGGTGAATGAATGTGACAATCCAGAAAATTAAAGAAATAACCTCTTGCATGACTATACTTCATTTTCATCTTCCTATACAGATTCAGAGTGTCCTGGGGCGAAACACAGGGTTGAGCAACTTCTCAAATTAAGAACAATTTTGCACCTGGCCATGGTTTTAATGTCTATTTCATCAAAAAATAAATAAATAAATAAATAAATAAAGAACTCCACAAACCTTTGTTCATAATAATCAGTTTCATAGGTATAGGCAACTTAATACTTTGTTTTTATGGACTGCCTTTGTTTCCAGGCTTATCCACACACATCTTCTGAATTGGGTATATTGTCTCATATACTTGCATGACTGTGAATATTGAACTATGATTACTATTAACTGTTTGAGCTACTGTTCCTTCCTCTGAAATAGGTGGACAACAATACTCCTTAGTTCATCATGGAGTAGAAATGTTCTCCTGAGACTGACTTTTCTATTGTAAATTTATGACAGTCCCTTCATCTGCTGAGCTGAATTGGCAGTGCTAGAATTCTGTGCTAGGTGACACTGTCATTTCTTGGAAAATGTTTTGAGTCTGTGCTGGAATGTAGGAATGAGATCATGTGAGCATCTATGCAAAAATACTTAGAATTAGATATCGAAGCAACCAATTTAGTTGCATTTGTGCTCATGAACACAGTTTCAGCTGAGAGAGTTCTCTCATATTTACCACATTCCACATAAATTTTGGCCATAATCTTGAATGTTTCGTTTATTAGTCTTTTGCATAGAAGTATAAACCATGTACAAGGGCATAATTTCTGACACCTTCATTTTGAAGGTGTATTCAACAGAGGTGTGTGTTGTACCCTCTGTACTTCCTCAGGTATGACCCGAATCATTGTCCAATTTATGTTGTAGTCCCATTCTTTTCCACTAATAATACTCTACTCTAGAAACCTGGATTTTTTTCCCAGTATGGTTTGCTTTTATAATCACTGGCTTCACCCTACTTCACTGACTCAACTCAGTAGGAACTGAGTTCTTCGTGAAAATATCCCTGGGCAAGATAGGGTGTGACTTTAAATGTCTGCTTTATCTTGAATAGTTTATCAAGGTGCCTTAGTGGAGAATAAACTTGAGGAAAATCTTAGAACATGATGCAAAATGTGTAGATTTTCTTTTTTTTAGGGTGGAGCAGTATAGTAGGGACTTGCATTTGCCAAAGCAAAGAACTTTGGGTGCTGGATGCACAGGTAGAGATAAAGGTAGAGATAGCTAAGTGTTTAAAGGAAAGAGAGGTGGTGATGACTTGATAACTCTTATGATTTCCTTTGACTGCCCTGCCTTTGATTTTTTGCTGATACATTTCTACCTTACAGAAACCTGGAGTTCCTTCATCTTGGCCTTTCATTCCATATTCTGGTTCTGGTCTAGGTCACTGTCAGTACTTGTTCTGTACTCATGTCAAAAACAACATAAAGCTTACATTCTGTTGACTTTGACTATGGTTGTTGTTACAGTGAAAGGATTGAGATGGAGAGAAATAAAGTGTTTCATTATGGTCTTACACTTTATGTTGTTTGCTCTGCTTTGAGAATCCTCAAATGATGAAATAGGTAACACAGGCCTGCTGTTTTGATTATGCTATAGTACAGAATCATAATTCTTTTCATATATTGAAAAATGCACTTCTTATCACACTAACCTTTGCCATCAAGTTATTCTGTAGATATTAATTGACCTTCTCTTGTGTGGCAGGTACTGCTATATGGCTTGAGATTAAAGCAATGAAAAATAACCACTAAAAGTCCTTGTTTTCAAGGCTCACCTCCTCTGATCAGCTACCACCCATGTAGCCCTTACAGCAGCATAGATAGACTACACAGCTGACAGCTCTTTCTATGCTTTGTCACTTAGAAAATATCCTGGGTGCTAATTATTTCTTTATCCTGTGCATGAGGAAGTTCAAGAGGCAAATTGCCAAGAGCCATAACATAAGGAAACACTGGTATGAGAGGCATAAGCCTACACATGTGTGCATCATGTATAGTTGATATTCTGTGATGACAAGAATATAACAGCACCTCCAACCATCAACAGATCTGTGGTGATATTTTGCTTATGATCTAATAAAGCTTACCTGAAGATAAGAATGCAAAGCTAGTCAAGGCCAGAGAGGCTGGGAAGTGGTGGCCATACCCTTAATCCTATCACCCATACTAGTTAGACATAGAGGCCAGGCAGTGGTGGTGCTTGCCTTTAATCCCAGCACTCAGGAGACAGGCAACTGTGTCATTTCATGCTGTCTAGTCTAAGAAAACTGGACCTCAAGGTTTCCTTTTACCAGGAATCAGTTTACTGTCCCTGCTATGAGCAGGCTCTGGGAAATATTTTTTCCAAGACTGAGACTAATATAAAGTGAGATTGGGTTTTCATACGTTCATTCTTGGTTTCCTTTTCTTTCATATGTGGTGGCATAGAATTTGATTGGGTACTTTGAACTGCTAGGTGCTAATATTAATAATGGCTGGAATGCACAAGTAAGGGTTTGCAGAAGTGATATGGCTGGGCAGAGAGAGAGAAATGTAAGGTGGGAGGGGACAGGAACTCATGGCATCTGAGCTTTGATGGAGAACAGTTCAGTCAGAGAAGCAGTGGAGTCTGGAGATGCAATCTGGAGACAAGATCGACCCTTTGGCCTGAGGTGGAGGTAAAAGCTGGTGGCTGGCCACTTTGCTTCTCTGATCTTCAGCTTGAACCCCAGTATCTGTTCCTGGGTTTTTATTATTTGTGCTACACAGATCTCTTCAGAACAGATATAAACACTATCTTATCTATTCACTTTCCACTGCATATCAAGCATATTTTAATATATGTGGAGAAGGCAGATATAAAATCCTTGGAAGGGTCCAATGAAAGAGAAAAGAGTAAATACATGCTCTATTTTCAGAATTATCAGGAAATAGAATGTTTAACAGTTATTTTTCCTTACATATTCAGTTAAAATTTTGAAAATGAGAAGAAATAAATGTGATGACTTCTATCTTTTAAAGATCGATTGATAGTCTGCCAATTCAGACACTGTTGACCAAAGAACAGAGAAATAACTGGCCAGTCTGAGATCAACATTCATGTAGGGATCTAGGGGAACAATGTTAATAAGTCAGGCATGTTGAAGCACCCATTGGGAACAGAGGGTGAAGTCTGAATTTTCTAATTTGTGTAGTTTTCATTACTTGAGAAACTCTATTAAAAAATCAAATATGTATTAGGAAGAGTGAGAATTGCTGTGAACATAACTTTTACTAGTTAATTGAAAATAAGTTTTATAAGAACACAGAGTTGGTTTGAAATAATTTTTGTAACGTTTATTGAATTTTCTCTTTGATAATTTCATACACATATAATATGCTCTCTGAGTACCATAATCTCTAGCTTCTCTAATCTCACTCCCACTCTCAAGAAGTTCCCCCTCCAGTTTTTTCTTTGTTTTGTTTTCTGCTCATGGGTCTCTAACACTTGCTATAGAGCTACTTTCCCTACTTGCCATTACCTGGCAACCAGCACTAAACTATTTTCTTTTATGACTCTGGCTTTTTATGAGATCATATAGTAATTGCAGTTTGGCTTCTTTACTGTGATGTCATGGTATGAGTACCTCCATGTTCAACTATGTTTTTACAAAACATGTAACTTCTTCCTTTAACGATAGAATAATATTTCTTAGTTGCTACATAATGAGCATCCATAGATGCTCAAGTAGCTTTCACACCTTAGTTATAACAGTAATAATTGATAATAATTTCAAAATTGCCAAGATTTTAAATGATCATTCTATGAAAAAACAATAGGCAGGTGAGATGATGGGTATGATAATTAATTTGATATAGTCATTCTACAATGGGTACATACACAAAATTTATCATACTGTATAAATATGAGTATTTATAAATAAAAATGAAAGCAAAGTAGATAAAGTAAACAATTATTTAATCTTCACCATCCTCATGTCATCAAGACCCATTTTTGCTTATATTTAAAACTGATAGACAGATGATCAAATCTTCAGTTCTGTTTACAATTTTATTTCTCATGCTTTCCTCACTACCTCATTCATCTGCCCATGCCTGCATTTAGTATTTATCAATTCATAAAATTTGTTGAGTGCTCAACATATGCCAGATGCTGTGATAAACACAATGCAAATCTGAATGTTCTCAGAAAATAACATGCAAGAGCATACAAGAGCATGGTAGAAATGATGTTGCTAAGAGACAGTGGTGTGCATGGGCTTTGCAGGTCACAGAAATCACAATTTAAACATATTCTGTAAAATTTATTAACTGCGTAGCCTTGAGCTCAGGGTTAGGCTTTTGTTTTTGTAAGAGAATAGATATAACAATCTAACTCAAGGCTTCCTTAACCTGAGAAGATGTGCCACACATGATGGCCATCGAGAGAGTTGTGTACAGATATAAAGGACAAGGAAAGCCCAGGAGAGAAAAGCCCAGTTCTCATTTGCAGAGGCCCTAGTAAGATGATATTTAAATTGGAGACTTAGAGAATATGTCCTTGGTCATCTGAAGAAGTAGAATATTTATAATCAGGGCCTTGAAAAATATGAAAGAGTTTGAAGTGATTTATAAGAGACTGAAAACTGAGTAAGGGTGCTAGGTAGGGAGAGGAAGACAATGGAGCTGAAGCCAGGAAACTGGGTCATATTATGAGTTGGCCTATTTGACTCAAGATGCATATGCTACCTGGAAGATGGTGGAGGGCTTCAGGGAGAATCTGAAGCAGGTCAACATAATTAACCCCTGATTCAAGAAAGCACCCTCTGTGCAGTGTGCAAAGTTGGTTGATATAGGGTCAAACAGAAAAGCCAGTTAAGTGTAATTGTTTGGAAAAACTTGATGCTGTTATATCTCAATAACCCATGCATCCCCAAACATGCTTGTTCCTATATTACAAACTCATGTTAATGTACTCTTATGCCTTCCATAAAAGATGGCAAAGGGAGAAGAAATTGTAAAGAATACCACAAAATTAAATATATTATCTTATAATTAACTGTGATCTCAAAAAACAATATATTTTTGAACAATTTGGGTGTAAGCCTGATTTCAGAATTGCATGAATTTAAGACCCTTTGAGTGCATGTCAGATGTTATGGCCATTTCATTATATCACTATACAGCATGTATATCACTATACAGTGTGTTTTAGAAATGGGATGGCTGATGCTGCATACCTGACTAGAGTCATTCTCAATATATATATATATATTGAAAGATCTAAAGATCTAGTCATCAGGAAAAGGCTGATAGTATTTATTTACATATGCAGTATAGCGTAGCAATCTACTCATTAAGTACTGTGATTCTTGGGATAAATTAGAAGCAAATAATGATATGGTGTTCCAGCTCCATAGCAGAACTCTCATTCTTTCTGATGCAGCGGCTGTGAATGCTGTTGAATGACTGGTGTGTCAATGACATCACATAATGTGTAAATATACAGCTCACATAGAAATACAGCTCACTCTAAGTTTAAAGTGAAAATAAGCATCATTTTGGTCAGAGATATGAGTTCTCTCCCTCCCTTCCCTAGTACATCATGATGTGAGGAGAAGATTCTGCGGCAAGATCCTGCCACTGTGAACTCTGACACGCCTTCCCTCCCATGAGGAATTGAAACCCCTGGAAACATTAGACAAAATGACATATTTCATGTTTTAGGTTGTTTCCATCAGATATTGAGATCATACTGAGGTAAAGGTAAATAGCATTTAACATACACATACCTGTGGTAGAATTAGGTGAAAGTGATGCTAAAACTCAATTTATTATTTTGTTTTCTTAAAGAAAATTTTTAATAGTTTCATTTATTATTTTGGTCTACAACCAAAATATGTATGAATTAATGAAATTTTACTTGCATCTTTGGGCTGTTTTAACTTTCTTATTCATGCACTTCCCAGATACGATGCTGTGGCATGCCTCGTGAAGTATAAATGATGTGAGCTAACATGGCACTATAGCAACATTATAAATACAATATTCACAGGGCTACATCAAATAAATATGTAAAGGAGAAAGTTGAATATCATATTTTAAAGATGATCTGTAAAATTTTCCTAAAGATCTGTTGGAATGTTATCTTTTGAAATATGTGTCAATTTGTATATGTATAGCATAGCAGAATATAGATCTGTTTTGAAAATTTCACAATAGATATTTTTACTGTGGTATCCTGTATTAATATCTATGATGGTTTCATGGTACTCAGTGTTAGGAGAAGACACCATGTCCTTCACTGGTGTTCACTGGTGTGGTTCAGTTTAGGTACAAGGACATTGAAGTACTGCCTAGGGAAAAATGAAGTACTCAGTTTGTTGTCTATTGCTGTGGTAAACACCATGACCCAAAAACAACTCAGGGAAGAAAGGGTTTATTTGGCTTACATTGCTGCACACAGTTAGGGCAAAGACCTAGTGGCAAGAATTGAATAAGAGACCATGGAAGATATTTACTTACTGGCTTGCTCTTCGTGGCTTGCACAGCCTGCTTTCTTATAGCATCAAGGACCAGCAGTTTTTTTGGGGGGGGCACAGTCCACGGTGAGTTGGGCCCTCCCACATCAGTCATCAGTGAAAAAAAAAAATGTCTCACTCTGCTATCCATAGGCCAAACTGATGGCAGCATTTTGGCATTTTTTTTTCAACTGAGATTTCTTTCTTCCAAATGACTCTAGCGTATGTCAAATTAACTACAAACACATCACACATTTTTTGGCTAAAATTATCAATATTTGAAAGGAAACTAGAGGAAGAAAGGGTAGGTAAGGGTGAGAAAAAAATTAAACAGGTTAAAATTTGCGACTCAGTAGAGAAACATTGAATATTACATTTGGTCAAAAGATTAATAGATGAAGTCTTTCTCAATGAGGTACATAATATACCCCAATAACTATATACTGGAAGTACAAAAATACATGTGTGAAATATGTTTTAAGAGATACATAAGCACACAAAATATGAAGTAAATACCAAAAAATAAAAAAGACTGTAAGAAGGCACTGTAATGGGAGACTTTCTCTGTCTATCTCAGTCCCACTGGACCAGTTTCTCTCCTCCCGCCATCCCCACAGCTTCTATGAAATAACCACTCAGAGACAATATATATTTATAATTGTTTAGCCATAGGCTTAGACTTCTTACTAGCTAGCTCTCTCTTAATTATTAACCCATTATTATTAACCTATATATTACCACATAGCCTTGATGACTGGATCTCTTGACTCTCTAATGGCTACATGGTGTCTGTCCTTTGTCTTCCTTTTCCCTGCTTCTTTGTTAGAAAATCCTCTCTAGCAAAATTCTGCCTGTTCATAGGCTGAAACAGCATTATTCATCAACCAATAAGAGGAACACATAGTCACAGCATATAGAGGAAATCCTCCATAAAGTCATTATGTTCTCAGTCAGTACTCCCTTGTGTTTGCTGAGGGTGCTTCTGTGTCTTAGTTCTGTCATTCATCCTGACCTGCATAGTTCCTGCCTGCCATGGCTAGGGGAGACACTGCTGAGAAACTCATCTTTAGTCCCCAGGCTTTTGTACTTGTCTGCTGTTTGTCCTGCTGCAATTTTTTCTCTAACTTGTGAGTTCAGTCTCTGACTTGGATTTTCAGCAGCATGCCCTGGCTCTTCTTTGTTCTATGATGTGTACTGGGAATGCTTCCTGGCTCTGTGACAGGTGTCGAGAGTCCTTTGTTATTTGGTGATGGGAGTTGGGAGTACTTCATGGGATTTCTGTGGTGGGATCCAGTTCCATAAGTACTTACTGGTATGCATGGTACACCATCTGACTTCTTACTGAGAAAAAAAAATTCCTCCTCAGTCTTAGTTTGATTCCTGTAGTTCTTTGTCTTTTTTCTCTATTGACCACATTTTTTAATTTTAATTTCCTTCCACCCAAACTCCAAGTATCACAGACTGTTTCTGTTCTTAATGTTGTGGAATATTAGTTGAAGATGTGTCACATTCATTTGTTCTTCTGAATATTGTTTAATGATGTAAACATGTGCTGCAGTAGTTTATGTTGCATTTGTTTAACTCTATGAAGCTGTATTACTTTGCCAGTCATAACACATGATTGGCTTAATAAAGAGATGAACAGCCAATACTGGGCAGAAGAGGGAAATACATAGAGCTGGTAGGTACAGAGAATAAATTAAGAGACTTGAGAGAGAGAGAGATAGAGAGGAGGGAGGGGAAGCAAGAAGAGAAGGAGAGAGGACACAAGGGGCCAGTTACCCAGCTACCCAGCAAGCCAGGGAGTAAGAAGTAAAGAAAGGTATACAGATAGAGAAAGATAAAAGCCAAGAGACAAAATATAGATGGAATAATTTAAGAAAAGCTGTCTAGAAATAAGACAAGCTAAGACCGGGTATTTTTAAGTAAAATTAAGCCTCTATTTGTTTTATTTGGGATGAGGATGATGGATCTCCCCAAACTCCAAAGAGCATAACAACCCACAACATCTTCCCAGAATTACCACTAGGCCAGATTTTTTCTCTTTTAAAATAAATCTATTTTCTTCATGATGATGACATTCATGTTCAACACAAAATGTTCTAAAATTTAAAAATAAAAATTCTAGAAAGAAACCCCAAAAGGCCATTCATTGTGTTATGAAACCTTTGACTTTGTGGTTAAATTAAAATTATGAAAATATTGAATAAATTAACCATGGCTCAGGACTTAGGAATTAGCTGGTTATTGTGGTTAAATAAGGATCATGATAAACAAATAGGCCGAATAGATGTTTATTCAGGGAGAAATAACTTACAACCTAGACAAATGAACACCAGCAAGTTCCACCCGATGCTCTCCTGTCCGAGTCCAGGCAGCAAGACAGCATTCCCCTGCTCTTCCTCAGACCTCCTTCCACAGGTCACTTCTGCCCATGGCTCCACCCCCCAATGGGCGTGGTCAGTGCCACAGAAGGAGACAAAGTAAATATCTCACTACAATTCCCCTTTTAGTCTAAAGAAAAGATTTAGGCTCAATACAAAACTATATACAAAACAGTGAATAACAAGTGTGCTCTAAGAAAAGGAAAATCAAGAACAAAATGACCTACAAGGCTAGTCCTAGGGTGAAGGCACAATGGAGTTTACAATAGAGTTGTCCTAAGCTGAAAAACATAAGTCTAGTACCTAATATATCTAACTAGGAAGAGAGAATAATAGTTGTGATAGTTTAGTCATCAACCTCATCAAGACCTGAGAAGGAAAATAACGATAGGGTAGACAGGAAGTGCGGATGGGCAACTTCCAAATTGTGCATCAAGGACAGAAACAGCAAGCTACCTGCACAGTCACCCTAGGTCTCACAGCAATGTTTTTACACCCAGTTTTGGCTAAGGCCAAGAGAACTTGACAGACCACAGCAACAGCAGGGAGGTAGAATGGCTGTCTTACCCTGACTTGGCAAGGTCCAGCAGTCTTCAATATTTGTCACCTGCAAGCACATAGGACTGCATGTCCAAATCGGTGGTCAAGGTGGGGGCAGTTCTTTGCCCAACAAGCCATTAGCTGAGGCAAGAATGAACTCCAGCAGGAGCAGCAATAGTGTCCAACATATTTTCGGGAAAGTGCACGGTGCTGTCAGGAGAAACAGTGTCCAGGACATATAAAAGTTACACAGACAAACCCTGTCTCAAAAAATAAATACTAAAAAGTAAAAGAAACTAAATAATAATAAAGCCAGGTAAAGATGAAAAGCACATAGAGAATCTGGTTACTGTATGGTATTATATTGCCTTTGTATCTTTTGACTGCTGAGGAAATGACAACTGTTAAAACAAATGCTGCTGGATCAATCCAATTTATATATTTTAAAAATGCGTTGACTCAAAAATTTAAGTCTAAGGAAAAGTTACTGGGGAAAAGGATTTCTATTTTTGTTTCCACAGAAAATAAAAAGCTGTGGATTCCTTCCAGACTAATGTGGTTTGAGCAAACCAGACCTCCTGAAACAGCGTTCTTGGTGATCCTACATTTAAAAGAGCTGGACAAAGCAGCCTTGCAGACTACAGCCAGGATTTCTGTGTCTTCTTAGGATCCCATGACAGCATCCCCTATCAGCAGGAAGTAGTTTGGAAAGAACGACGCCCAAATTTCCAAATATTGTTTATAAATATTTGTTTTCATTTAAGTGGGCTTGGTTATAAATGGTTAATGACCACAACCAATCTCTTTTTAAAGGTAAAAAGGGGATTATGGTATAGATATGGATACTTTGTTTTGGAATGGATTTTCATTTATTGATACAATTTAAGGTCAATTTTATGATATGTATATTTCTCCTTTTGTTTAGGTATTGTGTTTATATAGCTCATTTAGAAATGTAATGTATAATGTAGTACAAATTATAGATAATTACCTATGATAGTCAAAATTTAGAGTTAAGTTACTTAGGCTTTCAAGATGTATTTGAGATGGATAGGCAGTCTTCAAACCTTTCAAAGATCTACAGAATATGGCATTTAAAATGGTTTAGGGATTTTCTTGACAGTGAGACATAACTGCTCCTGGCAATACCACCTGTGTCAGAAAGGAAGATGGACATTGAAGAAACACGTTATAGAGTTTGCCTCCAATATGGCAAAACTAGCCATTTGGACAAGATATTGCTCTTGTCTGGACTGTTCGACTTTATGCTGTATAAACTGGACATGCAGGACCCACAGAAAAGTGACTGCTGATTCAAGATTGACATTGCTACAGAGTTCCTGCTTCATGGATGAGTCTGCTAGATAGTCTGCGGGACAGAGAAAAAAGTGACTGACAAACTGCCAATACAAAATACAGTTTAAAGTTTCCTGCTTTGCTGAAGAGTCTGCCAGACACACTATAGCCTATGGGCTGAAGATGAAACATTACAGAGGAACTTCAGGTGCCTGACCAGGTAGCGAGATGTCTCTGTCATTTTGAGAGTTTATACATTATCCTTCTGTGGTCTTTGATGGAGTTGAAGACAGATAGTTATGGTTATAGTTTTCCTTAGTTAGGGATAAAGATAAGTTACATAGACTTTAGACATACAAAGATAGGATAGATGATGGAATATTTTCTTCAAATCTTGCTAAATGTTAATGGACTAAATATTGTTAACTGTGATTCTTATTTAATAACTGTTGTGTGATATATTTTGCTATGTTAAGGTTAAAATCCTTCTTTTTATTTAGACAGAAAAGAGTAGATGATGGGAGATGTCATTATGTATGTATGTTTCTCATACTGGCTAATGAATAAAGCACTGTTGGCCAGTAGGAAAGGAAGATAGGAGGGACTAGGAGACAAGAAGGAAGGAGGAAGGACGAGTCAAGATGGAGAGACTGGGGAGATGAGATGCCTGCCATATTCCCCAGTAAGATGAGGCCATGTGGAAATACATAGATCAACAGAAATGGGTTAATAATTAAGGCAGAGCTAGCCAATAAGAAACTAGTACCTGGCCAACAGTATCATATCAAATATAGAGTCTCTGTGTGTTAATTGGGGCTGGCACGGTGGCAGGACAAGACTAGGCGATGGGCAGAAAAACCTTACTCCTTACAGCTGGTGGCATGAACAGGCAGAAGAGAGAAGATTTGGGAGCAATGGAAATTCTGTATGAGACTCAGTGGTAAATCAGTATCATGCATTTGCCAAAACCTATAGAACACTATAGAAACTATGGGGTATGGTCAATGAGGATGAGTAGACATTGCTCAGTGGTAGCAGTAGATGTCCAACACAGTGCATTGAGAAAGTGGCCAAGGGAGCACACACAACTCTATTTTCTGCATATATCCTGTTTCTGTAAATCTAGAATCATTCTCTAAAACTGTGTTCTCTCACAACAAACACTTTTCTTCTTATAGGAATGTCACTAGTCACTATTTTTTTTTTCTAATTTGCAGTTTAATTACTGAGTAACTATGATGTGTGCTCAGTATTGCTTTACATCTCCTGCCCTGGAATAACTGTTAATAGCAACCTCTAATAAACTGAATTCCATACTTCCATTCAGATAATAGGTGACATGAAAATCCAATGGTTTCATTTTCAAAGGCCATATATTCTTTCTTTCAATAGAATAGCTTAGAGGATGACTTATGCATATGCTCCCAGGTTTTTACAGTCTTGCCTTAAAAGGAGGGCAGATTTTTAGCATGATGATTACTTTGTGTTGTGGGCTCAGAAAAGACAGGTATAATTATTAACCTAGAAGAAGTCAGAGTTCATACTCAGAGGCATGTGGTGTGCATAGATGTGTGCGTTGGGAAGCATTTAGATCTTGTTCACTAGGGAGAAGGACTGAATCATTTCTTCTTGACAAAAAAGCATCAATGGAGACTTGTAGTTTCCACTGTAGCTGCCCTGACTTTTACTTGTTCCTCTGGATCCTGTGGAGAAGGAATTTGATTCAGGCTATGGTTACAATGTTTCCGATGTGGGCTCAGATGAGCTACATACTCTCAATGTGTAGAATGTGACATGTGAGGCAGATGCTTTTTGCTTGCACTTTCAAAATCAAATGATTATATATTGTAAGTGTGTTGATATGCCATCTGCAGCTCCAAGCACTGAGATATGAAACTGGAAGATAACTGATGTAGGGAATTGGGGTTTCTCAGATCAGTAGGGTAAAAACTTGTACTAGGAGAAACTGGTTGGCTTCAAACAAACTTTCCCACTGAGAACTGCTAGAAAAATCAGATGAATGCAATAAACATCTGTTTGAAGTCATTAGTGAAAAGGGAGGCAGTACTTGGGAAGGCACTATTACACAGAAGATGGAACCAACTGCCTATGTTTTGCTTGTCCTTTCTAGAAGTCAGGTTGTCTTTGGTGACCAGGGACAGGCAGAACAGCTCAAGAGCCATGTTAAGAGACAAGGAAGTCAACAGAGCTCTGGCTATCATGGAGCTGCAGGAACAAAATGTGTACTTCAGGGATATCAAAGCAGTCAGGATGTGCTATACCAATTTCTAGAGTGAAGAGAATCAAACACAAGTTAGTCTCACTCATCCTCAATACTTTTCCCCAGAAGCACTGAAGGTCAGTGTTAGAAGCTAAACAAAATTATGTTAAAATGACATAGATTTTCAAATAGTCCCATGGATTAAATAAGTAGACAGAAAGACAGACATACATGAAAACAAGGAAAACAGGATTGGTGTTTTGTCAAACATGAAGTGCTTTGTAAATATGCAAGGGTTGACACCAGGATCTCTGAAAGGCTAAAGTATAGGACTATGGGGAAAATGTAATAGGCATAGAATAAAGATTATCAAGACAAAAGATACGGACTCAAATTTGCTTGGTTGCTTACCCTAGAGTAGCGGTTCTCAACCCCTGGGTCTCAATGCCTTTGGGAGTAGAATGACGCTATCACGGTAGTTATCTAAGACCATTGGAAAACACAATTATTTATATTATGATTCCTAACAGGAGAAAAATTACAGTTCTGAAGTAGCAATGAAAATAATTTTATGGTTGGTGTCATTACACCATGAGGAACTGTAGTAAAGAAACACAGCATCGGGAAGGCTGAGAACCATGCATGAGAACATCTTATTACCTTGCTGAGTAGAAAGAATAACAATATTCTGATACGTGCCTACATTTACATGTAAACCCCCTAATATTCTGTAAGAAGATGCATGCAGATATGGAGACCAAAACATGTCCAGAATTTCAAATGCACCTGGAGGTAGTGATAGGTCATAAACAATCATCATTCAGAGAGCTTGGTTTTAGATAATATGGAAATACTTCAACAGTAGTAAGGTAAGGTAGAAAAAGCTGAAAGGATGATTTATTCATCCTTCCAAATTGTACTTACATCTGTTTGACATTCATATGTAATAAATATAAAATCTATTTATAACTGACTAAAAGTATGAAGAGGATTTTGTAGCCCTTTCAGCTAGGAAATACTGAGATGGGCTGTGTTAATGAGCTTCCATTGTGACAAGATACCAGTGAAAATGACCTAAAAAGAGAAAAGGGTTACCGGTGGTCACAGTTTCAGATTTCTTAGTTCATTCGTAGTGGCTTCATTACTTTGGAGTCTGTGTAGAGTCAAACTACAATAGTCTTTGGAAGAGGAAGGCTGGTGGCTGTGGCAACCTAAAAGCAAGAGGGAGGAAATTGAGAGTGCCGTATCCTATGTCAGAGCAGATCTCCAGTGGCTTAATTTCCTCTAATAATTCCCTCTATCTTTCCCCATCAGCCATGGACTAAGACTTTATGATATGAGTTGTTGGGGTACAACTCTGATCCAAACTACAGTATTTTTCAAGCTATGGAATATATTTATTTCTAGAGCTCAATTTTGTGGCTGGAGACTTAGCTAAATTTTGTAGAGTGTCTCCTGTAAGCCTTCACAATAGTTACAAATGGTGATCCATGTGCACAATTTTCTTCTAGTGTTGATGTCCAGTCAGTTTTTTGTGACTGTGAGAGACATTCTAAATCCAAAACCTCCAGGAAATATGTTCTGAAAACCATTGAGTGCAAACTAGGTTAATCGTCCAAGGAAACTAATTCTCTTGTGCTAGAATTCAGACAAATAACAAAACAATGTCTTGGCTGTTGAAAAACAAACCTATTCAACTCCAAGAACAGAACATTTCAATTCTTATGACAGAAGTGATGGAGAAACAGAATCAATAGTTACTGAAAAAGAATTGAATACCTTGTATGAAGTATGTATAAGAAATAGCACACAAGTATGTAGAGAAACTATGACAATGCTTGCTGGCAAAATAACCTTCCTAGAAGAAGATATATTGTAAGAAATAGAAAAGAGCCCAAGCACAAAATGCTAGGAGACTCAAATTCTAACCTAAATACTAAATACATAGACAGAAAGTTTAAAAAAGAAAAATGCCAATATTAAGAAAAAATATAAGTTAACTTTTTATTGCTGTGATAAAACATCACCATAAGCAACTTGGGGAGAAGGAATGGGATTAATTTCACTTTCACATCACAGTCTGTCGTCAAAGGCAATCAGGTCAGGAACTCAAATAGGGCAGGAATCTGAAGGCAGGAACTGCTACAGAGGTTGTGGAGGGGCATTGCTTACTGAGTTGCTCCTCATGGTATGCTCTACCTGATTTCTTATAGAACCTTGAAACATTGGCCTATGGGTGGCACAACCCACAGTTAGCCAGGCCCTGCAACATCAATCATTAATCAAGAAAATGAATCACATATCTGCCCACAGTCCAATATGGTGGTAACAATTCTCAATTTAAATTCCCTATTCTAAAATGACATTAGCTCATGTCAGGATGACATAAAGCTAAACCTAAAAACATCTATAAGCCAGTTTTAAAATGCTAGTTAAAAGTAACACTATTATTGTATTAATTCATGAATCATCAATAGGAACTTATATACTAAACAAACTTTTACATCAGTAATATTAAAATAAATTTAAGATAGCTACAAATCTCAGAGTGTGATAAAATTAAAAGCAAAACTTAAGAAGGCTGTAATTATGGAGACTAAAAGTTAGAGATCAAACCTAACTGAGATACTGAAAAACACAGAAAAATGTAATTAAACAAAATGCATTTCGACGTAGGATGGAAAATATTCTATGAAATGAGAGAAAATATAACCTTGCCATAAGTCTTAGTCTATATCAGGAAAAATGGTTTACAGCAAAGACAAAAATGCAACCCGAGAGCTGACTGAAGTTACATGGCTATGAAATAATTAAATATACAAAGTCCTTTCCTTTTTTATTCAGAAAAAAGGATTGCTCACAAATGAAAAATAAGTGTTATGAAAAGACTCAATGTTGTATTAAAACTTGCAAACATGTATGAACTCATGCAAATATATATGTGTGTATATGCAGAACCAAACATGGAGAGGTACACAAATAAATCCTGAAGAACAAGATGAGCAGTTACCTTGCTAGAACTGTGCTAATTGTGGATATACAATGCTGATACCCAATGGACAACTATTCAGGGTTAGCACATTAGAAAACCCCTTCACACATAAACCAATATAATCAAGCTTGATTTATTTACAGTGGCTAGAATGGACTTTTGAATTGTCACACTTGGATAATTGGTTAGATGTGAACAAATAAACCAATTATCACCTAGTCTATACTTACAAAAAATAAATAACAACTGAATTGGAATTCTAAATATTAGGTGATGAAAAGTGTTTGGAAGGATTTAATGTCCTCAGAATTCTTAATATTTCTGGTGAGAATACAATCAGTACAAAAGGAAAATAGTTGATTATCTTGTAAATAGTTACAGTTATCTTGAGAATGCAACATACATATGTACTGGAACACCATGCAATACTTTCTTTTGTGGGATAATTTGCAAAACCAAAATAGACAAGGACTGGAAACACTATCACCCAGAAATGGAATGAATAAGGTTTTCTTTATACAAAATCATATTATGTAGCCTGACTGACCTCATATTTATAATCTCCCTGATTTACCTTCGTATATACTGGGATTATAGGTGTGCACTACCACAATTGTTGTCTAGATAATCCAGTGAATGGTAGAATCCTGTGTAAAGGAATATGTAAAGGAATTTGTGCCTTTTAGTACAGGTGTTATATTTATCTAAGAAGCATTTATTGAGAGAGGAACAAAACAAGTCACACTTAGGGCATATAGAACATGATCCTACTTGGACAAAGTACAAAGCTGGATTGTATGTCTCAGGAATTATTACAGTAGAAAAATAGTGGTAGACCAAATGGATAAATATGAGCATTAGACCTTTGATAAAAATCTGAGGCAAGTCATAAACTGGAAAGAATCACCTACAGTATTGAAGCAGAGTGGAAGCAGCAGAGTCCATGGCATCAGAAGATGGCAGCTTCATGGATCACTGAGGTGGTTCAGCAGGCAGAGCCTGGCAAGTCCAGAATTCACATAAATGCAGAAGACAGGGAGTCAACTCCATAACATTGTTCTTCTCTGACCTCCATACATGCACCATGGCATTTCCCTCAACACATACACATGCACACACACACACAGACACCCACACATGCACACAAATCATAAAACAAACAAAGGTGGTTTCCTATAATTGCTGTTATAATTAACACCGATTAAATTTTCTACCTCATAGTTCTGTGAGTCAGAAGTTCATGGAGGTCTACTGGTCCTCTACTTGATGTGAACCGAGTCTTGCAGGAATGGAATGGAAGTACTAATTAATTTGTCTTCATCTTAGAGGCCAAGTAAAAATCAGCTATCAGGCCAGTTTAAGTGTTGGTAGAAATCAGTTCTGTAGTTGTTAGGTGAAGGTCATGGTTGCTTGACTGACAGAGTTAGAACTTATTCTTGCCTCTTATAGTTTTCTCCAATCTTTGTCAACATTCCTCTTCCATCTTTATAGCACAAGGTTCAAAAAATCCAGAGTCAGATATCCAGATATGGTAAGAGAGACAAAGGAGCCAGACATTAGATAGAGAGACCTTTCACATCTATTGAATCTTCAGACCAAAGTGGTGTTCATGTCCCTACAAATCCTCAGACTGAATGCAATGAGCTCCTGTATCCTCCTTCCTTATATTTCTCTCTCTGCCCATCCATATTCCTCCTGTTTTCATCTCCTTAGTGCTGCGATTAAAGGTATGAGCCAACATCACCTGTCTCTGTTTCTATTTTGGACTGGATCAACCTTCTGTAGCCCAAGGTGATTTTGAATTTACAGAGATCTGCCTGCCTCTGTCTCCCAGGTGTTGGGGTTAAAGGTGTGTGCCACCAAGACCTGTCATCTATGGCTAGCTAGTGTTGCTAGATGGGCACTCTCATCTTCAGGCAAAGTTTGTTAGATCACAAACAAAATGTGCATCTTCACAGCAACATTTGTGTGAAATAATTTTCAAATTACTGGTCTCATGTTTACTCACATACATTCTCTTTGCCACATCCATGTGACTCACCAAGGAAAACAAAAATCCTCTGCTTTTAAGTAAGCCCTTTGAAAAGGTTGGGTTTTCCAGGGTGATCCAGAAAAGAAATTCTTCCTCATGGCCCATACATTCAACATCATCTACAGAGATCCTATGTCATGCAATATAATCTATTTTCAAATTATGATGACCAAGCCATAAGTTTCTGCTTTTGTTGGGAGATGAATATGCTTGCTATCACAAGAGAAACATTAGAAAAGAGAAACAAATTACATGCACAATAAAATAACTTATACATTCCTGTACATGCATATATGAAAGCCTACTGGAATGAATAATTCCCTAAGAAAACACAATGTAGTTCATCTTGGATGAAGAGAGGCAGAAAAAAAAATTCTATCTATGCAAAGGAGTTAAGAATACAATATTCCCAAAAAGTGAACATGTCCCAGGGTCTTAACAGCCCCCCCACAAACCTTTAAGAAATAAGCAATTTAAACATTAAGGATATAATGCAATGAAATTGAGAAATGGTTACAGTAGCTGCTGGAAAAGATATACAGTCCTATTGTGACCATTAGTGTTCTCTGTATTTCAAGGTTTTGCAGGCAGGCCATTGTTAGCAGAGACCTGGTTAGTTCAGCTAGTTGAAGGCAATAGACTGCCCAGTAGTGGTGGCATTACCCAGTGTAAGCATGAGAACATGCATGAATAGGCTCTAGCTTGTGGGCCACACAAACTGATGGCCACTGCTGCCCTTCCAGGGTTGCAGCCATTTCTTGCTCACCCCCACCCCAGCCCCCATATTAGCCAAACTGCTAGCTTATTGAGTTCCTTCTAAATGTTTTGAAATCCAATTTCCTGTTTCAGATCTTTCTCTACTTGCAACACCTTGAATAGTATATATACTTTTTTATTGAAGTCTGATAGACAGGGGTACTCAAATTGTTTACTTACTCTGACAAAGGAAGTATAAAAGGAAAACTAAAAACAAGTTTTTTTCAATAGTCTTAATGAAAACTTCTAGATAAAATATAAAATACTAAAATAAAAACAAAATGAAGTAAATAATTTTAAAAGAATAAATGCTGTGTAACTAAGGTTCACTGTAAAAATCACTTAGTGCTTTAATATATCAAATGAATTCAGGGACAGAAACAGAAGTGAACTTCATAAAAGGAGAGATATTTGTGCATATATTACACCAAGCCCTAGCTGAAAGCTATTAGAAACAATGAAAATCTTGGATAAGGAGATTGGCTACAAATTAATTAAAAATTGTTATCATCTACTTAAAAATTATAACTGAAATGAAAGAAAATACCCCTGTCAAGAGAAAGGAGAAAATGAGACTTGAAATAAACTTGGGAAACTAAGCACAGCCTACAGAGAGCAAGAATGAAAACACTGTTGAGGGGAATAAAAATAACTGAAGAGAAGCCTAGGCAATATGTCTATTTGTTAGATGACCCAGCCTTACAAACATATTAATTTATTGTAAACTAATCTACAAATCATATTTTACTGTCAAAATACCAATCTGTTTTATTTTTCAATTTTAGAATTTAAGACATAAACTTGAAGGGTTACTAAGAGGAAAAAATAGTAATGTGGGTGGACTAGCTGTATCCAACTCTAAAAATGTACCCTGAATGCTGGAGTAATTAGACAGTGTGGAGCTGCAGGGGTGGAGTGCCCAATGCTGTGACAGAGGAGGTCTTCTAAAATAGACACTGGAAATCAGGACAGAATTGGTATAGGATGTAGCTGACATTCCAAGTCTTCAGAAATTTTCTCTTTGTAATAAGTACTAATAGGGCAATGAGCTATTTGTGTGATGTAAGTTTAAATAAAGGCAGATATCCCTCCCTCTCTCAAAATGAGTTCCAATTCAGTAAAACAAGTGTTACACAAATGAACATTCTAAATAGTGGACATGTACATGAATCAACTGGTTTTTGTTCTTTTGTGGAAAAATGCTTCTATGAGTAAATAAATATAAAACTCACTGAGCATGAACAAAGATGATGATCCGTGATGATCTGATATATATATACATATATATATATATATATATATATATATATATATATATACACACACACACACACACACACACACACACACACACACACATTTTCTGTTACATAGATGTGTATTTATTTATTTTGTTTGTTTTTTATCTATAATTTGCCTGTATAGTTATAGTTGTATTTATTTATTTATTTATTTATTTATTTATTTTATATAACCAAGTCCACTTAAAGGAAAATAAACATTTATAGACAATATTTGGGAATTTGGGCGTCGTTCTTTCTAACTACTTCCTGCTGGTAAGGGGCGCTGTTATGGGAGATTCTAAGAAGATGCAGAAGTCATGGCTGTAGTCTGTAAGGCTGCTTTGTCCAGCTGTTTTGAATGTAGGATCATCTGGTACCCAGGTTTCAGGCGGTCTGGTCTGGCTTGATCAAACCACATTAGTCTGGAAGGAATCCACAGTTTTTCATTTTCTGTGGAAACAAAAATAGAAATTCTTTTCCCCAGTAACTTGTCCTTGAACTTAAATTTTGGAGTCAAAGCATTTTTTTTTTATTTAACTTATTATTTTACATGTCGATCCCAGTTCCCAGTTCCCTCTCACTTCTGCCCTCCCTCCTTTCCTCCCTCCCTCCCTCCTTCCCTCCTTCCCTCTCTTTTACCCTCTCTGCCCTCTCACATGCACAATAGATGTGTATTTAAATAAAGTCAAAACCAAAGCATGTGATACTGAGGGAATTTTCTGACAATGTATGTTAAACAAAAGGACTGATCTCTACTAATACAGACAAGCTCATTGAAATCAATGTGACAAAGTTTAACAAGGCAACAGAAAAATGGACAATATATAAAAAAACCAATAAAAGGGAAATAGAGTTAATAAATATATGTCTTAGTTAGGGTTTCTATTGCCATGAAGAGAAACCATAACTAAGGTAATTCTTATAATGGAAAACATTTAATGGGGTGTCTTACAGTTTCAGAAGTTTAGTTCATTGTCATCATGGTAGGACATGGTGGTATGCAGGCAGATATAATGTTTAACTTAGAGTACTACATCTTGATTGGCAGGCAACAGGAAGTCAACTGAGACAGTGGGCATGGCTTGAGAATATATGAGATTCGAGAGCCTGCACTAACAATGACACACTTCCTCCAACAACATCATACCTACTCTAACAAAGCCATACCTCCTAATAGTGCAACTTCATATGAGCTTATGGGGCCAGTTACAGTCAAACTGCCACACCATATGAATATTCTTAAAGTTCTTAAAAATCAGCAAAATAAAATTTAGAATAACTAATTATACTTCTTCAATGACCTCAACTGGAAAAATTCAATCAGCCCATGTTCTCACTTCGAAGTGGAATATGTATGATTACATGATCAAATGTTGTAGGTAGATTATTTATGTAATTTTTCATTCACATACCCCCAAAGTAATTCAGTAGCTGGAATTTCTCCAAGAAGACTGGACATACAGATTAACATATAATAATTTAACATATACTTGATTACACACTTTGTGTAAATACAAGGGATACATCAGAGTCCAAATCAAAGGCTTCAATCTAGAACAACCTCAGTCAGCATGTACTGTTGCTCAAAATGATGAAACAGAAATAATTGAGGCAGAGAGAATATCGTGTGTTGATAATCCATACCACATAATAGTGTGGATATGAGTGAAAAGAAATGAACAGGATGGACTACTCTGAAGAACATTCATATATACAAAAATATTAATGGAAATGTTCTTTTTATGAGCTCAAAAATACAACATAAGCAGTTATTTGCTTACAAAATGTCTGGACATACTTCATTTGAGAATCTACCTGTAAAAGTACCACAAAGAAAGAGAGACAATGCCTGTTAGTTGGCATTACAGAATTCCAGGAGGCTTATTTTTTTCTGTATTTAGGTTTTTTTATACTTCAGAAATTTATTTAAGATTCTCTTAGAAATGTATTTTCTAATTTTATTTTTTTAACTTTTTAAATTATTATTATTATTTCTTATTTTGCATATCGATCCCAGTTCCCTCTCCCTCTCATCCTCCCATGCCCCCCCCAACTCCCCCATCCCATCTTGGAAGGGTGATGCCTTCCAAGAGGGATCATCAATATCTATCAAGTCATTTGGAGTAGGGCCTAGGCCCTCCTGCCTGTTAAGGCAGGTTAAGGGAGTAGCCCTCCATGCGTAATGTGCTCCCAAAGTCCTTTCATGTATCAGGAGTACATCCTGGTTCTACTGTCAGAGGTCCAGTAGACTGCCCAGCCTTCTAATTGAGACCCGTGTTCAGGGTGTCTGTGTTGGGGTCCATGAGCTCTTCCTTGTTCAGGTCAGGTGTCTCTGTGGGTTTCTGTAGCCTGGTCTTGACCCCTTTGCTTATCACTCCTCCCTCTCTGCAACTGGATTCCAGCAGTATGGCTCAGTGTTCAGCTGTGGGTATCTGATTCTGTTTCCATCAGCTACTAGATGAAGGCGCTAGGAGCATAAAAGTTAGTTATCAATCTCATTATCAGGGAACGGCATTTAAGGTAGCCTCTCCACTGTTGCTCAGATTGTTAGTTGGGGGTCATCCTTGTAGGTCTCTTGACATTATTATACCTGTGTAGGTATGTGTACAGATATCTAGATATTCACATCAGTATTTGAAAATAAAGATTACATTTAAGGCAGAAAAGCTATATGCTCTGGAATAAGTCATTAGATATGAGATGAATCCACGAGAAAGAGAAAGTTTTGCTGGGAGGATAACTGTAGTGTTGTTCTATGCAGTGAGGATTAATAACCCCAGTATTGAGTTTCCCTGTGGCCATACATGTGGGAGAGCTATGTCTTACTCCCAGATGCCAAAGCTTGGGAGAGAGGGCACTGCATGCAGCCAGAACAAGACAATAGAACTAACTCTTTTAGCAGAGGTGTGGGTGAGCCAGAACCGAAATCATGATCATGTGACACCTGCCCCATTACTCATCTCTCCTTTGGCGGCAAGGGCAGGGTAATAATACATGCCCCCTCCTCTCCAACCATCTTCTCTCATCAAGAATAGACGCCGGTGGGAGAGATGGTCCTCTGGTCACAAGAGTGAGAGAGCGGTCCCTGAACGCCACCAGCTGCAACACTCTGGAGAACAAGTCCTGCCCCTCTCCAGGGCAGCATAATTGAACCAACACCGTCAGCACAGGTGTAGGTGAGCCAACCCAGAAGATGTGACCATGGGACAACTGTCCCCATTTCCTCTCTGGTAGACCAATCCTGCAGCTGCCCAGGCCTAGACCCAGACCCATGGTTGACTTGACCTGCCCCAACATCTACCTCTTCTATGATCTGTTGGAGCATCTAAACAGACCTGACCCAGAGACCCAACGCTGTAGGATCTCCATGGCACAGGACAACAACAGGATATTCAAGAAGAGTCCTTGTGGGGGCCCATCATCAAATGTGTAGTGGAGAGCAGGGGCCTCAAACCTGACCAATTCAAATTCTTTGCTGTCAACACTTGCAAGTGTGATATATGGGCCAAGGAGTATACAATAGGACTTGTTGCATCACACCACAGCTTCCATGATGAGATTTTCAATTCCTTCCCTTTTTACTCTTCTCATTTTATTTTCTTCATGTTTTTTCTCTTGAGTTTTGTTTCATTTGGGGGATTGGGTTTGAAGGGGTGAAGGGAAGATACAAAGGGACAGGGAATGAATATGATCAAGAAACAGGTTGTGGAAAAAAACCATAGAATACATACATTTAATTTTAAAAAGAATAGCTGGGAAAAATCCAACCAGAAATATGTCTCTTAAAAGGTTTTCTGCACTTATGTCCATACATCTGTTGGTGAACTTCATTGTTCCATCTGCCCCTGTGGGGAGTGGATTCTTGCCCAATTAAGCAACACAACTGGCAGAGAAGGTACTAGTAATGTGACCAGAACTCCTGGTTTCACACTGAGACTTGCACACAATTGTGTGGCAGCCCATCTCAGCTAGCATTCATTTTCTCTTGAAGTTCAACTTTTTATAGTCATTTTTGCAACCCTTCCCTTACCTGTGGAGCTCTTATTGCAGAAGCCATCATTGCTGTTGTTTGGTGTTTGGAGGTGCTGAGTAAGGGCTATTGTTTACTTTGTTATGCAGAAAGGGACATAAAGTGGCTATTTTAATAATCTTCACATTTTTATTCAATTCCTGGTTGAAATAGGAAGAGTCTATGTCCTTGCCATTTCATTTTGTAAATAAACTTTAAACTTTTTTTTTTTCTGGCCCCAACGATTTCCCCTGGCAGCTATGCTGTGGACACTTGTAATAAAACTTCTTCCTACCTGCATTCTGTAAAGGTTTTGCCATGGCATTTATGTAGTTTGATATTCTGCAATGTAGTCATACCTACAAATATGATGAATTGTATTTTAGGCACAATGATTGTTTTCAGTGGGGGAAAAGCCTCCCCAGATGAATTGATACCGGCTTCATGCTGGGCCTTATGCATTAATCATGAAGTAAGTATCATACTTATGCAAATGTGTAGAAGCCCAATTAGGCAGAGAGCACAGAGCCCTGGGAATAATGTTATGGGCTATTGGGCCTTTGAAATATACTCCTTGGCCAAATTTTCAAAAGCAAAGCAGATATGAGATGCCTTTTTCCTCTTGAAAACAGGTGTACAATTGTCTTCATAGTGCTTGTTTCATGCCTTCAACCTTAAAATAAAGCTTTCTCCCACTTGGCATGATTTTCCCTCGTTGCTCAACAGGAGCAGTGGAATTCTGAATCTCTGACAAGAAAATAGAATGCTCATTCAAAACCTCGACGTGCTGAGAATATTGAGAATACATCAATATTTGTTTTTTGCAGCACATTTGGAATGTTTCATATATTCAGTTTTCCTCTGGCTAACTCTGCCATCTCTTATATTTTGTGTGATTAATCAAAACATTCTGGTTCTCTTTTTCAAAGCCTCTGAATACAATGAAAATATTTTGAAGAAAACACAGACTTTCTGGAAGACATGTTCTCCCTTTTATATATGATTTCTCATTTTCAAACTTTAGTTTGCTAAGTTAAAACCACTGATGCCTCACCTCCTGAATCTCATTTTCATAATATACTATTGAAACTACTATAATATTTGGAAAGGATGTGGTTATGAGTAAGAATGAGGAAAACTAAAAAAAATGCTATTTTTCATTTAAATGACAGTGGCGGGGTCTTTCTTATATTTTTAGTTGTGAGCTTAGCCTTTCATGGCTGAGCTATCCCTCACGCTCTAGGAGGCTCTTTCTAAACCATGGTGTTTATACTGCTAATGGTTGCTTTAGGCCAACCAGTTGCTTATCGCATAAGAAAGTTGAGAGTACAGTAGAAAAGACCTAACTTGTTTTGTTATCAGATAAAGCCCTTGTCTCCAGCTATATATTTCAACATGGGTGTCAGACACCAATTTAAGCATTTTGTTATTTAACTAGGAATCAGCTTTGATTCTGAAAATTACATTTGCATCATAAAAAGTTCAAGGAAACATCCATGTATACTGCAACTTTTGGAAGTCAAGGCAGGAACTCAAGGCTGCAAAGAGGCAGGAGCTAAAACAAAGAAAATGGGCAGGTGATGCTTACTGTCTTACTCCTCATGGCCTGTTCAGCTTATTTCATACACAGTTCAGAACCACTGTGGTAGCACTGGTCACATTGGGACGGGCCCCCTCACATCCACCAGCAGCCAAGAAAATGCTCCCATTTGAGAAAATTCTTCATTTGAGATTCCCAGATAGGTCTAGGTTTGTGCCAAGTTGACAAATACTCACCAGCACGGGCATTAATCCACTATCTTGGCTTCTAGAGTGCCTCTGGGCATATCAGTCGTACTTCTAATTAATCTGCTTAAAAACATGTACAAAAAGCAAACAAACTAAGGTTTCTAAATATAATGTGTACATTAGTCTGCTCATCCAATGATTGGCTTGTTTTGGCCCAAACCACAGCATGGCCTGGGTGAGCTAGCATAGTTGATATTTTTGCACATAGCCTCTCGATTTTTAACAGTGTATACTCTTCTCCCCTTCTCAGTTGGTCTGCCCTTCTCATTCAAACACATACTGAAAATTTCTTAAAAAGCAGTTATCACTGATCATTCTGTGAAGAACATAATTGAGAGTATTTTTGGGAATGGAGAAATTGCTCTGGTGTTAAGAGTACTGGCTGCTCTTGCAGAGGAACAAGATTCAATTCCCAGCATTCACATGGTGGCTCAAAACCACCTAGAACTCTACTTTTAGGGGATCCAGTACCCTCTTCTGACCTCCACAGGCACTAGCCACACACATATCAAGCAGATATACACAAAGGCAAAACATTCATATGCAAAAAATAATTAAAATATTTTAAAAATAAGTGGAATTCTCACTGTGATCAATGATTTCAGAAAGGGTTCTTGGCCATACCCCTTAATTAAAACTCATTGTTATGAAACTTAAAGAGAAAAATTACAAGTCTCCTCCTCCAAAACAGGAGTGTTTCTTCCCTCTTCTATACTCTCCCGGATCTTCATCGACCCTAGGGCATATGCCAATCTCTGAAACTATAGGAGACCATTTGATATGACACCAAAGATAGCACTAAATGAGCCAGAGAAAGATCAAAAGCAAAGTAGCTTCATTGTGCATGACTGTTGGCCTTAGCCACCATTTGCAAGTTTCTGGCTGATGGGACTTTGAGACCTGGTTTACACTGAACGAGTATATAATTAGTCAGCTCATCCTAAAAAAGCATCCCATTAACAACCCCTAATTCACATTTACACACGGAATCAACACTGTCCTCAGTCCAGTATTCACTTAAGAGATCACCTAGAGCTCCCAAGTAAAACTGTCTTTGCTGAGCTGCTGTGTCTGTCTATATATTCTTTAAAAAGAAGAACCTGAACAGAAAGAAGGCTGGCACCCCTGGGCAGTATCCTCTACAGTAGTTTCGGTAAAGAAAATTAGTAGAGGAAAGGACTTTTCAAGACATGTACTACTGTGGTAGCTTGGATGTATTTAGCCCCCAGAAATTCATAAGGAGTACACTATTAGGTGAGGTTTTGTTGGAGTAGGTATGGACCTGTTGGAAGAAGGGTGTCACTCTGGGGAAGGACTTTGATGTCTTTTATTCTAAAGCCACATCCAATGCCTCAGACCACTTTCTAGGGTGTACAGATTAAGATGTAGCTGCTTCTATGCTCTTAGCTCCTTCTTCAACACCACATATACCTGCATGCCACCCTGTCCTGCCGTGATGATAATGGACTAAACCACTGAAACTCTAAGCCACCCAATTAAATGCTTTCCTTTTAAGAGTTGCTGCTGCCCTGGTATCTCTTCACAGCAATAAGACAGCTACATTTCCTAGTATTTAAGTTGCTCTAAAGGGAGAGAAACGATTCAGTGAGTAAGAACACTTGATATGCAACCATGAGGACTTGAATTCAAAACCCCACAGCAAAGTATAAGAAAAACATTGTCAGAAAGGCCTCACCTACATCTGTAACTCCAGCAATCACTAAGTAGCGGAGAGGAACAGAGGGATGTATGGAGTTTTCTGGCTACCATATTAATTCCTGGCACAGTGAGAGACTCTTTAGAGAACAATGCAAAGAGTGATAAAGCAAATCATTCAATATCTTTCGTTGGCCTCTATGTGTGCAGACCCCAACACCCATACACACATGTACAAGCAGCATGCACTTATATACCACAGAGCATACACTACATAAGTAAATAAATAAAATGTTTTGTGATAGGCAGAGGATTGCAGACACATATTTAGCCCAAACAGAACCTGTACATGAGAGTCCTCTCCTCCATCTCCAAATATATAAATCCCTCCTGTCTTATAGTGTTATCCTATTTGAAGCCAGAAACCTGGAAAGTATCCAATTTACACTTAAGATAGGAATGAGACATATCATTCCAGAAAGACATCACATTGAAATTGTAAGGTAGTTTATTCAGGTGTTTTCTGTTTCCATAGCAAATAACAAAGCTTCAACAAAAGAAAAAAAAATATGAGAGAAGATTGCAATTTCATCTTGAAGATTCTTGAATAGAAATTTAGTAAAACTCAATACCTTGAAAATTTCTTTAGAAGCAGATCCCTTGTGTTGGTTTCTGCTTGTGTGTTTGCTTCCTTCCTGGTGTTTTTGATGTTTATATTCACTGTGTAAGATGTGAATCTCCAATATGATCAAAGCAGCAGAGTGATGCTGGCTACTGAGAGATAAGAATCTCATCCTGAGAAGCCTGTACTGTTATGTGGTGGGAAGAGAGTGTGAGAGTTCATCTTGATTCTTGATTGTCAACATGGCAGGATTAGGAACCAGCCAGGATACAAGTTTCTGGGCATGCCTTTGAAGAAGTCTCCCGAGAAGTTTAACTGAGTTGGGGAGCCCCACCCTGAATGTAGGTGGTACACTTCCATAAACTAGAGTGTTGTGTGGGAATTTCTTCTGAGACTAAACTTCTGTCTTGGGAAGGAGCCCTATCAGACAGTATACTGTAAGGGATGATGAAGCCCTAAATTCATAAAGTAAACAACTGAAAGGCTTTAAAAGTCCCCAAAATTGACTAACTTCACTGAGGTCCTCCCTCCCCTTGCTAATAAAGACAGAAAAGATTGCGGAGAGGCATGCTTAACAAACTGAGATGCCTAGTATATGCTAAGAGCCACAGAGCTGCCTGAAGGAGAGCTATTGAAGTCACTTGGAAGCGGGGGGGGGGGGGGGGGGCGCTGCACTACCTAAAAGAAGCTCATAGAGCCTGAGTTGTCTGAAAGTCTTCAACTGGTTCAGCAGCCTTCAGGTTGTGAAATGTGCTCTAGGTTTCCAGCTTTTGTATGTTGTCAGGAATACCAGGGTTTGCTGTTGGTGACACATCATTCTGTCTTTGAATGATTCTTGCCCCTGTAAGTAACCTTAATAAAACTTATTGGTTCACCAAGTTGGACTTTGGTGGTTCCTTTATTTTGGTTTGTCTTTGGTTCCCTATCTGCAGTGATCAGACCTTTGTTCATGTCTCTTAGTACACACAGGATCTCAGACTGAGTGGTAAGGAGAAAGTGAGCTAAACATGAATATTCACCTCTCTCTGATTTCTGACCTTAAATGAATGGGTTAATCATTTCATGTTCCTGTTGCCATCTCTTTTCATTCATGATAGACTGTACCCTAAGACTATGAGCCAAAATAAATGTATTCCTTCCTAAGCTGCTTTTGTTAGGTATTTTGGTCATAACAATGAGAAAATTAACTTACAGAAGAAAGTTTCTTTCAGGCCTACAGATTCTGATGGTGAGTCTATGACCATAAGGGTGCTGAAGATGGTAGCAGTCAGGAGAGAATGGCACTGAAGAAGGAGCTGAGTGCTTGCATTCACAAGCATGAGGCAAGGAGGAAGAGATGCAATTTGGAGTAGTATGGGCTTTCAAACCCACAAAGTTCAACTCCCAGTGACACACCGCCTCTGCCAAGGCCTAATCTACTAATATTTCCCAAACAGTTCCACAAGCTGGGAACCAAGTACTCAAATGGATGATTCCATGGGTACCATTCTCATTCAAACCACCACAGGATAGCATTAGACAGGTTAGCATTTCCTAGGAGGAGTGGTGGGATTTGCCATACAGAAACTAAAAAACTGAAGAAAAAGAAGTCTTTGATTTTGTAGATACTTGCTCTGGTCTGGATATGGTTTCAGTGTGTTTCCCAAAGTCCATGTGGAAAAGTAATGCCTACTATGAGCCATTGTGGGCCGGGGGAGAAATCCTCTGATTAAGGTATTTAGAAGTGAGGCCTGTGGAAGATGTTTAGGATCAAATGTGACTATGATGGAGGAGTCTCATGAACACATTCTGGGTGACCTTCAAACAGAGTAACAGAAACAAGAGAGGGAACATATATGTTCATACACTTCCAGTTTTCTGCTGGGAAGCACTCTGAGGTGCTCGAAGACTCTGCCAGACCACCAACAGATGTGAACTCTGGGCCTGCTATGACCATATACATTCTCTCTCACAATGTGTCTCTTTGTGGGGCACATGCCCCAGTAGTAACAGAAAATGGGTTTAAAAAGAACTCCTCCAGCTTATATGACCCATGGTATTTTGTGCCAAAAAAATTCTGTTGTGATCTGGGGGATTTTCAACATCTTTTCTAAGCATCTCAGTTTCAACAGTACTTTGTTAGAATTATACTTGACATTTTCTATTCTTGCAGAAGTGGTCAGTAGAGTCATGTAGAAGACATGTGTCATGATAGTGTGTATCAGTACTGGATTCAGAAGCATGTATGTTGTTGCCTCTGGCTTTTATTACCAGGACATAATCAAAATGTAGAACCATGTTCATGTTCTACTTATTGTAGTATAGAAAATATAATTGTGTTAATATGTAGTGCTTTGTTGCTATTTTAATCTAGTAGTTAATATATATTATTGAAATGTCTTTGTTTTAATTTCAGATTTAGAAAGTACTCATGGGTAAATGTCACAGACACGTATTTGCAGGGGGCTACCTAAAAGAACACACAGTAGGACAGATGACACATGTGAATTTGAACTGTGGCAGTATGCCTAGGGTCTGCACAGGTCCAAACCAGGTGGGGTCTCCATGCTGAGGGGAAGTGGACATGAGTCCTGTCCCTAAGAAGCTATCTCCAATTGACAACTGTTCACAAAAAGTACTGGCTTCTCCAAGGGAATTGTGCTTGATGAAAAACTTTCACGTTTAGGCTGGATCTCAAGCCTATCAGTTAGGTATCCAGACACAAAATGAAATATTGTTTTTGGCTTTTGTTTTTCCCCTGGAGAATCATTTTTTTCATGTTTGAGAGGTAGAAAGGAGGAGGCACGGAGTTGGATGAGGTAGAGGAGCTGGGAAGATGAGGGAGAAATTGGAATATATTTTAAATGACAAGTATAAATTCCTTAAATGACAAGTATTAAGTCCTTAAAAGGCTGGCTGCTCCTGGAGTCTTCTGCACTGTTAGGTGATCAGTGCCTGCCCTCACTGGCCGGTCTCAAGTCAAATCTTCTCACTTGGCTGAGCTCTTCCTGCTGAAGCAGACTCTTGAGTCAACTTCACTAAAGTGAAGGGACTCAGAGACAAACAACCCCAAAAAACAAAAAACAAAACCAAACAAATTAACAAAAAAAAAAAAAAAAAAAAAAAAAAAAAAAAAACAGTCTAATCCCTGAGTTGTGAGCAGAGCAGAATAATACTGAACTGGAAAGAGGACATAAACCTTCCGCCACTGTCAAACCGCCAGGGACTTGTAGATTAAATACAGGTAGTCCTCTCTTTACAGAACACAATATGTTAAGATTAGAATTCATAAGAAAGATAATTAGGTTATGAAATTCAAATTATAAAGAAGGGTTTGATAAAAATTCTTTTAAGCACATTGCACCTGAAAAATGTTTAAAGTATGACTAGTTTTTAAACCACAAGTATATTTTCAACTTCTCAGGGCACATGAGGTGAGGCTTGGGTGAGCACAGTGGCCTTAATCCTAGATGGAGTTAATGTCGCACTCTTTAGATACGAGGAAATAATAGTCATTTAATTGGGTTTTAAAGGCAGCAAGGGTGAGAAGTCTATATTTGGCATTAAAAAAAAAATTGAAACCCAGAATAAGAAATAAGGGATGTCACAAAATGTGCCTGGGCCGAGAAGAATGGGGATTAACAGCATTTTCAGAACCAAATGATTTTAGTGTAAGTTGGATTTTTTTTTTTAAGTAAGAAAAGGAAAGAATTATCCTGCAAGAAACTGGATTATTTTCTTAGATTTGCAGCACAGTGATGCTATTTTAGGCCATTTCAGAAAATTAGAGTAAGAAAACTCAATTGAAATTGGTTTGAAGGAAACCAAAGATTGAGGATAGAAACACAAAGTTGAAGTCAGGAAGTTGTACAGGAAGCTGTTCTATGTGGATCTAACAGATAGTGTGGTTCAGTAACACAAGACTGCAATGCAGTAGCACAATATGCAACTGTCCTAAGAATAGCAAACATGATTGCAATTGCATAGGAAGAACACTTCCTGCTGTGTGTATGTTTGGTGGGGAGTCTCTTTGCCCCAGTGATCACACCCTGCAGGGATAGGACTTTCTGGTCCTGATAGATCTGGGAGGCAGTCTCTTCTGAGGAGGACGTTTTGGGGCCTGAGAAGTTGAGACTGAGTAAGTCTGGCCTTTGGAGAAAGAAAGAAACTCCTGTAAGTCTCTTGTTCCCAGCATGAAGCTGCTATCCACAGACCAGCAGCACTTGTTCCTAGGATGTGATGATTGAGTAGTTACTTCACAAGCAAAGTCTACTCATTCTGACATTTGACTGTCAGACCATTGGATCAACTGATATTTGACCACCTTTCAGATTTACAAGGGGTGATATTTACTTTTACACAATGATTTTACTTGCTGAACTAATTTTTCCTCAAAATTTCAAAATGTCATCATCTTTTAACCAGAGAAAAATAAGGAACAGCTTCCTTCAAAGGAGAAGGTGTTCAGAGATTTTGCTCAACACAAAAAGATACGTTGAAAAATATCTGGCCCTCTTCCTCATAGCCATGGTCACAGATTCTAAATTTTAATTTAATGTCTTCTACTTAATACCTAGTACACCTGGGTGTGGCTTTAGCTTAGCAATTCCAGTTTTTAAATATTTTTGTGAATTTATATATGAGTATACTGTTTTTATATAATTTCCATGCTTCCCTATTCTCCCTCAACTCCTTCCTTCTCACAATACTCCTTGGCAGATTTCTGACCTCTTCTATAATGATTATTTTATATATAGCTTCATAAAACATGCTGAATTTATTTAGTGCTGCTATCATGTACATGTATTTAGGGCTGACCACTTGGTTTTGGGTAAACTGCTATGGGTCTGTGCTGTGGAAAAACCCTTCTGCACACTGTGAAATGAAAATTTGTTGTCTCATTGTTAATAAAAAACACATTGATCCATAGGTAGGCAGTATTTTAGGGGCAGAGAGAATGCTGGAAAGAAAGGAGCTGCCAGCCAGACACAGAGAGGAAACAGGAGGTGCAAGATAAAAGAGAGGTATTGCCATGTGGCAGAATGTAGATGATATGGGATATCCTTCTGAATGCTGTAAATATATGCTGTTTTAATTGATTGATAAATAAAGCTGATTTGGACAATGGCCAAGCAGAATATAGCTAGGCAGAAAATCCAAACAGAGAAAAAAAAAAAAAAAAAAAAAAGGCAGAGTCAGGGAGAGACTATGTAGCTGCAGAAGGTAAGATGCCAGAACATTACTAGTAAGCCATTTCCCCATGGTGATACACATATTATTAAAAATGGATTAATTTATAAGAGAGAGCTAGCCATTGGCCAAACAATTATATTTAAAGTGGCTGCTTTAATTAAATATGATCAGGGGAGAAACTGGTCCAGGGGAACCAATGGGAAAGAGACAAACCTCCCACTACATGTAGATTAACAAAACTGGGCTAATTTCAGTTTTAAGTGCTAATTAGTAATAAGCCTGAGCTCTAGACCTAGCATTTACAAATGCTATTAAGGCTCCATGTTGGTTACTTTGGAAGTGGCTGCCAGAACACAGAGAAAATCTGCCTACTGTCTGTTGTGTTATATTATTGCTGGGGAGATGGGAACAAATACCTGTTCTCTAGATAGGAAAACAATATCAGTTCAAAGCAACTTGTGAACAAATGAGATTTATTAAGGTTACTTATAGAACCAGAAATGACCCAATGACAGCTGAATCACCAAAAACAAACAAGCAAACAAACAAAAACATTCCTTAGCATGGGTGAAGAAGCTGGGAGCTTGGAGCACACTACACAACTTTCAAGCTCTTCAACAGGTTGATCAGTCTTTTCCAGGTAACTCTGGGGACCTCTGTCTTTTCAAGGTGGCTCAGTTTGTCTGAACATTTTTCAGGCAGTTCAGAGAGCATCTCTTAGCAGTTGGTACTGCTTGTACTCACTTGGGGAGGGAGGAATTAGTTCATGTGGTCAGTTCGAAGCACTTACTAAGCACTCGGAGTTGTTTACTCCTTAAGATTAATGAGCTTCCCTGCAGGTTGGCATGTTCCACCTCCCTTGAGAATTACCTGTGTCTTCTTTATTGAATTTCCCTCTAAGATGGACAGTTTTATCTTGGAGTAAATTGCTACACAACAGAGTCTTATTCTTTAAAAACAAACAAATATTTTCCCCCCTCTCTTATCAGTCATTGATTGAGTATAGTTCTTTATCCAGGAATGTGGCTTTGTGGAATTTCCTCCATCTTGGTTGGCTTGGCAATTGATGTAGACATCATGCAGGACTTGTTTAAGCAACCATATTGTGAAATTTTCTTAAATGCAGCATCCCTGCCATATCTAGATGTTTTCTTACAGTATATGTACTGTTCCAAGACTTCTATAACCTTCCACCCTGTCTTCTGCAATGGAGACTTAAGTATGTGAGCTGTGCTGCAGATGCACTGCGACTGGGTACCTCATGGTTACTTATTCTCTGCAGTTTGAACAGTTGTGGACCACTGTAGAAGCCTCCATCTGCAATAAAAGGAGCTTCTATGATGAAGGGCAAGAACTATAATTATCTGTGGGCAATAAGTGTTTAGCAGCTATACCAATTTCAGAAAATATAGGAATAGTTTCTCCTCTAGGGTCTATGATCTCTCTAACTGTGAGTATTTGGCTAGCTTACTCCAGGTTATGTACTCAAATCTAAGTCACAGAGCTAGGATCTTTTAATAAAAACAGTGCCTTGGTGGGGATTAGGGGAGCATGCTTGGAACCCAGGAATTTCAGAGGCAGAAGCAAAAGTTCAAACTTACTCTTGACAACATCATAAATTGAGGCCATCCCAGGCTACATAAAATTCTGTGTCAAAATGCTAAAATTATTTCCCAAGATGGTGGGGGGGTGTGAGGGGATATTAGCATTATCTACCTTCTCCTAAGGTTTCAATGACAAACAAGGGCATAGTTCTGCCAAATTTCCCCATGCAGAATAATGTGTTTCCTTCAGGGATTTGAGTGCTCCTAACCCCAACAGGCCAAATTTGAAAAGCCTAATCCAGCACAGATTAGGGCTTCCCTGTAACCACGTAGATAGCGCCACTGCTCTAGTCTTCCTAGGCCTGTATTTATACTCTGGACCCATGTGCAGGGCACCTGCAGAGTTGCCTGTTGGTAGGGAGCATTTGGATACTCAGGGGTGTGTGTAAACATTCAAAGAATCATACTGGCTATGTTTGGGAACAGTTACTTGGCTCAAAGGTCAGTCATGACAACAAGTAGTCAAACACTACCCCAGTAGCCTTGCTCCCCATTTGCAAATTTACTTAAGACACTATATCAGAAAGCTTATTGAGTTATTGACTTTGATAATCAAGCTTGAAAAAGTCCCAGGTACTATATTTTCTTTGAAAAATTTCTTGTCTTTGAAAATAATCTTTCAGGTTGCTGGCTTGGCTTTCTGAAGATGATCACAGCATTCATTGAATGAACTATTTCAAGCCTTCCCTGCAGGATCTGACAAAAGCTCAAGCCCAAGAAGTTTATAGTCTCCAGTGGAGCAAGTAAAGAATGAAGAAAACAATCATTGGAACCAAGAATATAGAAATTAATAAAATAAACAAGTCCCCAAAGGAGTGAGCATTGAAGATCATGAGGACACAAACCTGTCTTTTTGTTGCGGGTGAGTCTTAAGGTAGCTTTATTTATTAATTTTTTTAAAAGTGTTATTGGTTGGTAAATAATAACTATGCATTTATGGAGTAAAATGCCAGGCTTTTTAAACATTGTAGAATGAGTATTACCATAATTAACATTTATACCACTTCATATCTCGATTTTTATATGTGATGATAATATTTAAAGTCCATGGATAGCAATTTTTAACTGTAAATTTTTAATGACTAGTTGCTTTGCTGTGTGGCAGAACAGCAGAGTTTGTTTTTGTATCCAAGGGCAATTTTGTATTTTTTGGCCACACTTTCCTTTCCTCACCACACCCCAGCCTCTGGTAATTACCATTCTACTAGGTACTTTTAGGTACCTAGTACCTAGATTCTGTGTCTACTTGGAATCACATGCCTCCTGGATTTCTGTGGTTGGTATTGTTTTGCTATTGTAAGTTCTGTGAGGATGAAGGTGTGCTTTCTTCAGCAAGGGCATGTGTTTTCTTCACTCCATTTGTCCACATGAGAACAGGGCTTTGTTATGTAGGCCCAATGCCCATATGCAATCACAGTATAAGGGTTCAGTAAATATTTGATAAATAAATACAGAAGTGAGTCATGTGCCCCCAAAGAAAAAGTTCTTCCTTCCCACTCCAGAATGTAGACACAAATTATCTGCATGGTTCCAGGAATTAAAAAGGTATTTCCCCTTTAAATCAGAAGATCTATGTCACATATCTCTTTGACTGGGGAATCCTATGTATTAAATATCAGAAGGAATTAATTAATGTACTGAAATGAATTGTATGGAAATAAGAACTAATCAGGTTATTAAAAGATAACTTTCAATGAAGTTATATCTATGTTTATTTATTTACTTACATTTCCCATGTGTTGGGAATGGAACCCATAGTCTAAAACATGTTGGTATATGTTTTACTGCTAATCTGTAACTCAGGCCTCTAGTGTATATTTATATTTGAGAATTCCCTTCTTTTTTCTTTTCTTTTATTTGGGGGTGGGGAGAGGTTGCAAGGGCAGAGAGCAGTACAAAGGGATGGGGAGATGAATGGGACCAGGATTTATGATTTGAAATCACCAAAGTAGCAATAAAATGTAAAAAAAAAAAAAAATGCAATTTGGTGCTGAATTGTGTGACTTGCTTCCTGGGAAGATTAGAACACAGGCCTACTCACCTCAGATAGGTAACCAATAACAGGCCAAGATAAAAATACAGCCAAAATCCATGTTGGTGAACCAATGAGTTTTATTTCAGTTACTTTCAGAAGCAGAAATTACCAATCAGCATGGATGAATGATAAAGAAAGCTAGGAACCTGGAACATGTGACAAAACCTGTAGGCAGCTCAGTAGATTGAAGTGCCTTTCCAGGCAGCTCAGGTGGTCTGAACATCATCTAGGTAGTTCAACCTGTCTAGAAGTCTTCTAGAAGTATGTTATGTGAACATAAAATAAAGATACAATAATCTGCATTTGTGGAGAGCTTAAGGGTAAGATGAATAGAGAAAATTACAAATATAACAAGGAAGAAAATTATGCAGTAGTTGGTGGGCAGGATGGACCTTATGGGGCAGATAATAACAAACAAGGATTAGAAATAAGTGAGTGTGTGATCCATGTTCATATTATAAAGGTGAGTAACTTCAGTAGAGGTAACAGGAGAGGCAACCTGAGTTCAATGTCTGTCTATGAAGGAGAAGTTGGGGGTGGTATAGTTGTATCGAAGTTCCCCAGAGTTTAATTAACTAGATAGTAAGTTAAGCACTATGCTTCAGAGGGGAGAACATGATGATGCAATGTTTTTCTGGGTCCTTGGAAAGTTCACTAGGATATGTGGAAATCCTCAGAAGCACCTAAAACTGGCATATAAGACCCTGAGTTGCTTGAAACACCTGGTTAGATTCTGAAACAGCAAAGATGATGGTAAATTAGTCATTGTATATTGAAGGTGGGAGATGATGTTGAACAGAATAGAGTGGTAGGGTTGAAAAGTTAGACATGGATTCAGTCTGGAGGCAGAAGCAGCAGAATCTCTTAATGGATTTGATCTGGTCTCAGTGAATGGGAAAGCCCAAATAGAACTCTAAGGTTGGAAGGTGAACACAAGGGAGGGTAGGGTGCCCACAAACTCGTTTTTACCAGACATTTCAGAGACATAGAAGAAGCAGTATGGTCTATTGCTGTTAATGACTTTTCCTTCATCAGTAAACATCTAAGAATGTGAAAGCCACTAGATCTTCCTTTGTTTCTCTAGAAGGAATTTATAATGAGCCCCAATGAGTAAAGAGACTATAATGAAAGATAGCTATTTAATAGCTTATCCATCAATGAGATATGGTTTATTTGTTTTACTCATGCTTTCCTTTATTGCTAATTGATAGACTTATTAAATCTTTCTTATACTGTAACTCTTTCAATTATTTGTATGGCTGCTACTCTCAAATAAATAGTCCTTGTGAGAGAGCCTGCTCATGGGCAGGCTGATGTAAACAATGTGAAGAAACTGATGAGAAATCATCTGCTATGTAGATAAGATTTGTAAATTTTGAGGTGCTGTGTGAGCTCAGTGAGGTACTAGGTATAGAAGTGGAGCATGTTTATCTCAAAATATCATTCAAGGACCCTTGTCTGGACACGGGCTACCCCCCCAACTCTGTATGGGGACAAAATAGAAAAGTAAAACCGCCCAAGAGTAAAATAGAATTGTGTTGTTGAAAACAAGTTACTATTGTCCATCCCATGCTATAGAAATGCCTGTAGTAGCCTGGTGGTGGTGGTGCACACCTTTAATCCCAGCACTGGGGAGACAGAGGCAGGAGGATCTCTATGAGTTCGAGACCAGCCTGGTCTACAAGAACTAGTTCCAGGATAGGCTCCAACGTGACACAGAGGAAGCTTGTCTTGAAAAACAAACAAACAAACAAAAACGCTGTGGTAGAAATGGGAACCCAGGAAAAGAGGAGGAGGAGAAGGATGAAGAATAAAAAAGGAGAAGAAGACAACCAAGTGGCAGATAGAAAGACTAGATAGATAAAAATCATCATCAAAGCAGGTTCTTACAAAATCCCCCAGAGACAGCTAGAGTAGCCTGCATGAGAGAGCAAATTAAAGATGATGTCACCAAATTGCCAGCTTAGAACACACTACAGAAATTGACTGGAAAAGCTCAATTAGGCCATCGTCTGGAGTTGCTGATCAAGAGGTTCCTGATGAGTGTTCCTTCAACTCTTTCTTTTTCTCTTTCCTCTTCATCTTCTCCTTCATCTTCTCCCTTTACTTAATGAATTCATTCAGTCAAAACTGAAACACCAAAAGCACAGCTATGGTAGACTATTCTCTTTACCATTCAGAACACTATACCGAGCATGAGAGGTCAGCCCATGAAAGGTAACACTGACATTGTTAGTCTATATTTTACAGAACAGCTTTCATTTGTAATTATGTCTGATCACTGCATTGCATGTCAGTCTTTCCATCTTTGGAGTAATTAATTAAATGTCCTATATCAACTTCATTCAAATAAGAAGTTCAGCATTATCCTGACTGCCTCCTCTCCCCATGCAGAGCCAACTAACATAGAAGAACAGGTAGTGAGTATAGTGAGTAGTCGTGGGAAGTATGGTGCTGATAGATAACTAGATGAAGAAATGTAGACGGACTTTAATTCTGAATCTGGTTGTCTCAGTAGGCTGGCATAGACAAGGAAGGAACTCTACTTGTCTGGGAATGCTTCTCACTTTATCTTGGAAACTACTGACATTAAAAACCAAAATATTTTAGAAAAATCCAAGTCTTTGTAGCTATCAAAGGGCTGTCAACAAGGGAAAAGGGGAGCAGGGAGATAAAATAAACTTGAAACTAAGTGGAAAGTTATCTTAACTATTACTGTTGAAGGATTTTGTAATATAGATTTCCTATATTTCCATTTAGGGATCTAGGGGTTAGGCTTCAAAACATACTGACACAGAATATTATTTGTATTCCTTTGTAAGATGTCTTTTAAATTTTTTCTTCCTTGCTTCCTTCCTTTCTTTCTTTCCTTATGTTTTTTTTTTTTCTTTTTGGTTTTTCAAAGACAGGGTTTCTCGATAGCTTTGGATCCTATCATGGCACTCTCTGTGTGGACCAGGCTAGCCTCAAACTCATAGAACTGTCTCTGCTTCCTGAGTCCTGGGATAAAGGTGTGCAACAGCATTGCCTGGCTAAAAGAAAGATTTCTTTTATGTGCATGCATATATGCCGTTTTTTTGTGTTTTTTTGTTTGATTTTTGTTTTTGTTTTTTTGGTGTTGTGTATATGTGTGTGTTTCAGGTGTCCATTGAGGACATCCGAGGATGTCTAGAGTTACAGTTACCTGTGAACTATGTGGTTTGGGCACTCTGAACTGAATTCCAGTCCTTTCTAACAAAAGTATATTTTTTTAACATTTTTTAAATTTATTTTTCTTATTTTCAAAATTATGTGTTCTTATTGACTTAACTATTATCTAGCTTTTTACCTTATTTTACTTACAATAAATTTAATTCTCTCCTAGATTAGCATGTGACCCAGAGAAGGTATAAAAACTGTTATGTTTGCAAGGGTACCATGGAAAATAAGAGCACATTGTGCTAGTGGAAAGACAGAGAGGAGTAAATAAAGGGCCAAAGACAAAGCTACAAATACCAGAACCAAAGTGAAGGAATAACTTGGACTACTGAAATCCTTTGTCAATATTCACATTGTGTGTTCTTCACTCTTGGTTAGACACATAAAACATTAGCTAATCACAAGCAAGCTATACCCATGGAAAGTCAGTGAATTTATTTTCATCATCTTTGTAGTTCTTTCTTTGGTATTTCTCTTCCAATATGGGAGCAGTCTGAATATATATTTTAGTACCTAATTGAAACCTCTTAGGAATTTCAAGATGGGGACTGAGAGATGCTTCAGTAGCTAAAGTGTTTGCTATGCAAACATGCATAACAGAGTTTGGTTGTTCAGGAACCACACACAACAGTGAACTTGGCAGTTAGTGTCTGTAAATTCAGTATTCTGGGAGCTGAGACAAGAGGAGCCCTGTGTTTCATGGGCTAGCTGATATAAACAAATTGGTGAAACGCAGATTCAATGAGAGTCTGTCTCAAAACTAAAACAGATGATAACTGAGACAGACACTTGGCATCCACATTTGTCCTCTCCATGCATGCACATACATATGCACATAAGAACATATGAACGTAAATACAACCACAATGAAAATTCCAGGTGGACATACTGAGGCTCCTTTTCTTTCCTCTAAACACAATGTATTGCATAGCAACAAGTATCTGAAAATTTTATGTTTTTAGAAGGCAATTTTATGTTTTTAGAAACACCACTCACTGTCCTTGTAGAAACCTAGATGACAGAGGCCAATCACTGCATATGCTTTTTTAATGTTGCCATGAGATGTAGCATAATTTGTGGCATGAAACTGCTGTTGGTGCAACATGGTACATTGTTTTCTGCATGCAACATTTTAAACAACATTAAGTGTTAGAATACTTTATCACTCTAAAGACTGATAAAAAGGAAATGAACCAGCACATAGTTGCTGATACTTAACATTATTACATATACAACACAATTAGCTGTGTTACCCTTTATACAAAAGGCAACACAGTAGGTCTATTTATACCACAAATACACATTAGTGAACCATGTGAAAAAGTCATGATGCTGCTGCCACTAGGCAGTTGTAATTTTAATTGGACTTTTCAACTCCTTTACAAGTGTAGAGGGTCATAGTGATGTATGTTGTCTGTCATTGGTTGAAATATTAGTGTGCAGGACATGGTTGTATATTCTTTCCTTGCCATATGAATTCAGAGCCTAGAATGTGACTACTGCTAATTAAATCTTCTTTCAAAAACACTCTAAATCATATAATTAAGTTAACTTTTATGTGGATAATTATCTAGATAATAGATAATGATTTCCAGCAATATTTTGGCTCTTATCTTATTTTACATATTACTTTATGTTAAGAGTGCTTTTATACCTTCTCCCAAAACAATAGCACAGCCTCTGAGTCCCTGTAAAAAAAAATAGAAAGCTGTATTCTGATATGCTGTCCTTTCTATTCTTTCTGAATTTGACCTTTAGGTGACCACTTATTAGGGCCCAGAAACCATACAGAAAAACAAGACAGTCACTTATTTCATAGATTTATATAATCTAGATTTTCTTCTGTTTATTTTTGTAAAAAAACTTATACCTTAATTTTTGTCATTTAAAACAATATCCCTTCCTTCTCTCATTCAGTTCGTGGCATCTCTTTTCATTTATTGTTATTACATATATATGTTTGTATGTAATATATAATATATCCCTATGTATGTAATATATATATATATATATATATATATATATATATATCCCTAACTATAACCTGCCAAGTTTTGTATAATGGTACTTGTACTTTGATTTTAGGGCTGATTATTTGACACTGGACATCCAATTGATGTGCTCTTCCTTCATGAAGATTATTTCTCTTGTTCCCAACATGATTCAGTTGCCTGCATTTTTTTGTGCAGACTTGAGGGCTCTTGGCCTTTTTCCCATCCACTTTGGCATGTTTATTGGTGTCCTCCTTGTTCACTTTACATGTGGACAATAATGCGGATGAGATTTTGTGACTGTAGCTTCTGACATTCCTAGGAGACACAATCATACAGCAAACTCCCCAACCTTCTGGCTGTTACAATCTTTCTATCCCTTCTACAATGTTCCCACCTTGGGTGTGGGAGTGTTTTGTAGATGTATTTGTTAAAACTGGGATCTATTACTCCTCATTTTGATTGTGGTTTTCTATAGAATTCTCCATCTGTTGCAAAGGAAGTTTCCCTTGATGAGGGATGAAGACTATACTTAGCAGAGTAGACCCTGGAGGAGGACATGGAAAGTGTGGGTATTGAGTCTACTCCAGATTTTCTGTAGAAAATCTGTCATACTTTATCAAATAATATAATGGTAGATATATAAAAAGTGAAAACATGGTGATATTTGCACTGAGAAGATATTTTCTATAAATATACATATACATATATATGTATATGTATATATTTATTTAAAGATCCACTTCATAAAATTAAAATAAAGTCACTCTAATTATATTAGAAGAATTCACTTAGGGTCAAAGACAAGCATGCTGTTGTCCTTTGGTAACTCAAATTCTAAAGGTTTACAACAATATCTTGTCAGATATTTCTCTCGACATAAACACAACCCAAGTGCCCTTATAGTACTGAAGATTCAAAAATGTCATCTTGCATTGTCTTCTCTTTTCCTCTTCTTACATGTGATAAGAGGGGCAAAAAAACCACAGCTGATTAACATCCCTGTGTATGGAGCAAACATACCATATTTCTCCTGCTGCCCTCTTCCTTTTTGCATTCCAGCCGTTATTAATATTAGCATCTAGAAGTTCAAAGTCAAATTGTATGCCACCATATATGGGTGACAAAGAAACCAAAAACATATGAAAATTTGAGTCTCACTTTATATAGTCTCATTCTTGAGAAAAATACTTTCCAGTGCCTGTTTATAGCAGAGACAGTAAACTACTTCCTGGTAAAAAGATACCTTGAGGTCCAGTTTTCTTAGACCAGACAGCCTGCAATGCCACAGTTGTCTTCTGATGCAAATGAGAGTCAGGGAAATACATATTATTCTTCCATTCTTTCTTAGCTAAGAGAAGCCTCATAGCATTTGGAGCATTTGCAGAAGATTCTGTATTGTTGTAAAGATTAAATTCTCTTCCTTCTCTTTTTCAAATATTTCAAATTATCTGCCAAGTATTTAGGTTAGGCCTGTTATAATAACTGATACATGGAGGCATGCATAATTTATAATACGCTAGTATTTTGGAAATAAGAATAGATTTATTTTGGGAAAACTGAGTCTAATCTCCAAAATTTTTCCATGATTTTTGTTAGACTCCACAGAGTGCAAAATTTGCTTCAGAGGGATACTGGTGGCTCAGGCCTTGCTAATGAAAGTTGAGACTTTCTGAGAGAAGTTTCATCTCATCTTTTGGGAACTTGGTCCTCCTAAAGGCTGGATCTAGGGATATTAAATAAAGCCTCATAAGGGTGGTGGAGTTAGTATGTTAATAAGATGGTTGTACAGGGAGGTTTGGGGCTTTTGTCCACAACCATCTGTGTGTGGAAGCATTTGACCTAGTCAAATTCATCTATTGGTAACATCAAAGCATGTGATCATCCTGTGCAGACAGAGAAGCTGTGCTTTCTCTGAAGTAGGTTTAACTCTGACCCAACCCAATCACTTAGAAGGATGTTAAACCTCAAGTTGCTGAGTGGAAGGTAGCTCATAGTCCATTTCAAACAGTGCATTTGGTGGTTATTTTTGTTCTCAATCTCTTTTTCTTTCTTAGATTTATTTTTTTATATTTTTTCTCATTCATTTAGTTGTTTGAGATTTTTTACAATATATTTTGTTTATATTTACCCTCTCTCCCACTCCTCCCAGATACACTCCCCACTTCTCTATCCACTCAACTTTGTGTCCTCTTGGCTTGCAACCTATCAAGTGTGTGCTGCCTCCATACTCTTGAGCCTTAACTGGCAGGTGGGAAAGGGGCCATGCTCTTAAAGAAAACCTACTTTGTCTCTTCCAGTCACTATCAGCTTCCAATAACATCTTAGCTAGGAGTGAGGTTTTATGCTCTCTTCCACTTTCTAAGCCCTAACATTGTCTCTCCTGAGTCTACAAATTCTTATGAATGCTATCTCAACTGTTGTGAATTCATATTTGCAATTGCCTTTTTGTGTCTAGAAACCATTGTTTCCTTGTCATCATATACCACCTTTGGCTCTGACAATCTTTCTGTCTCCTCTTTCTCAATGATCTCTAGGTCTTGATGGGGTGGGGGGGAGGAGTATGATATAGATATTAGATTTAAGGTTGAAGAAAAAAGAAATACTTATTAACTTCTGGTGGGAGTGTAAACTGTTGCTAGCTCTGTGGAAATCAGTGTGGAGGTTCCTCAAAAAGCTAGAAGTAGATACTGCACCTGACAGTCCCACCACTCTTGGGTACAAACACAAAGGATTTCATATCTAATGACAGAGATACCTGCTTGCCCATGTTTACTGCTGCTGTATTCCCTTAGGTAAGTAATGGAAATAGCCTAGATATCCATCAATTGATGGCTAGATAATTACAGTATTGTATGATTGCACAATGTACTATTATTCAGTTATTAAGAAAAATTAAATTATGAGATTTTCAATGGCTATAGCTAAAAGTAGGGAAAACCAGATTCAGAAAGACAAATATCACATATAACCTTGATTCTCAGATACACATGTTTCATTTGGAATATCTGTACACATCAAGCAATTAGTAAGGTACCTCGGGGAGGATTTCAAAGGAAGAGACATGAAATTCACTGTTTTAAAGGAAAAGCATAGTAAAGGAAGGTCTTAATATGGAAGTAGATGAAAGAGTAGGCAGGGAAGATGAAGAAATATGGGGAAGAAAAGCTAAAAATAATGACATTTAAACAAAGACATATGGAACCTTAATATTGTAGAAACTTCCTAAATTATGTGTATGCACATATATAAGAAGTTAAAATAACATTAACATAAAATTGCAAAGTAATATCCCCTCTAGATACCACAGGATAACAAATACATAGCTTCATGCCAGAAATAAGCTACTTTTGTTTGAGGTGTTGGTAAGATCTCACAGATAACCATATATTGCACACTATGGCCAATGAATGCTCTTGGTTGCCCTGCAGAACTTGAGACCACTTATTTGAGTAACATAGTATGGAGAAACCAAGCTGCTACTCTCCTAGAAGGGGCATTCCTACTGGCTAGCTCTCAGAGTACTGAAAGGTTTTATGCATGCTACTATAAAATGAGTAAGCAGTCTTACCCAGTTGTGAATCCTGCAGGCTACAACAATAAACAGGACAAGACAGTGGAATGAAGTAAACAACCATGTTCTGATTGTATCTACTGCCCACTCTACAGCTTGAAGTCCTTGCTTGGCAATATTTCAGGGGCCAAGAACCTGTGGCTAGCTAGACAGGTTATAGGTCCTAGGGGGTATACTAATATCATGATGCTAAATGGACATAGTGTTAAACCTACTCTTAAAGACTTAACATTATATCCACAGATTAGTGCATCTGTAAACCACGCCAGAGAAATGTCTTTTTGCAGTAGATAATAATTAACAGAGACCCACACTATTCAAGCTGAAGAGAATAAGACTGTAGAATGCTCAGTCTCATTTTCATGAGGATTAGATTCTCTGAATGAGAGAACAGTGGTGTGGGAATGGACAAAATTGCAAAGCCTCAGGGTGAACAGAGTTCATTCTTCATTCAAGTCATTTTTTGGTGAATAACTGAAATATTGGATAGCTCTATAAGCTTTTTGTAGCTGGTATGTAGTTTTTTTTTTTTTTTTTTTTTTTTTTTTTTTTTTTTTTTTTTGTGGCGTGCATTAAATCCAAATCCTGGCATAAGTCTCACATGTGTTCTATCTGTAAGCAGCATACCAAGAGTCTATTTTTATATGTTTTAAAATTCCTTTTTATTTTTTAAAAGTTGTGTGTGTGTGTGCGGGAGAGAGAGAGAGAGAGAGAGAGAGAGAGAGAGAGAGAGAGAGAGAGAGAGAGATAGCACCGGTGCCGCCAGAGGTCAGAGGCTTTAGCTCACCCTGTAGTTGAAATCAGAGGCAGTTGTGAGCTGCTCAGCACAGTGCAGTGAGCTGATTCATCTGTTCAGCCTATGCCTCTATTTTTACAAAATGTTAACATAGAGCCATAGATAGGTGAGCTTTTAAGCAAGTTAACGATAGGGAAAATTATTCTGAAAGATTCATTTATAATATGTTAGAGACATAAAATATGTATGTGTCTTTACCTATTCACATATTTATACATTTATGTACATACAATAATACATATATCTCCAAAATGATATATAATGTTTTTTTTTTTATCTGTGAGAAGTAAATGGTTAAATAGCATGTTGATGGTCCACTGAGAGTGAGGAGGAAGTATTGTCTCTGAATTTATATGTAGAAAAATGTGGTTACATTCAAAAGACACATATTCAATGAGTAAATATAAACACAACAATGACAAAAACTCAAAAACAAAACAAAACTTGTTTGTGCTGCTGTGCGAATGGACTTTTATACTTATTTTATACTCATTTTAAATTGGAAAAAGAGAGATACTTAAAAATATGTATTTGGTTGAGGTGAAGTGGCCTTGATCATTGGTGTTTTATTTTGCATCATTTAATTAATTCTTACTGGCTGAAGTGCACCCTGGAGTGATTCTAAGTAAATACATAAAGAGTTTGCATTTGTACTGTTGAATTGCCACACTAAGTAATCTTTTAGTCTAGCTTCTGTTTCTTCACAAAGGCCTTCTTTTTCAGTACCTCACTCCAACACACACACACTCAATTGTGAATGTTCATGCCACTGGTCATTATATTTCTAGCTTACTAATTTTTAAATTTAGTTTCTGGCCAAAAGTATTATGTTTCGGGAAAGACTAATACTATGGTAAGAAATGTGGCATGTAAAATTATATAGATTAAAAAAAAAAAAAAAAAAACCAGAAATGGAGGTTCCTTTATTCTCATTTCTGTTTATCATCAAAATAATTATAGCCATTACAATTTTAACAGTCATTTAATTTTAGAGTCCAAACTTACAAATTCTACTTCTTTCAAATCGCCTTACTTCTAAACATGGAATTATAAATATGGGCCAACAAACAAACTTTCTGGTCTTGTAGCTTTTGCCAGTTCTCTGGCTTCAACAGCTTCCTCTTCTTATGCCACAGCCTGGGCTGAATAACAAACAGCCAGTCTTTGCTTGGGTCCTTGCACCAAGTCATGAAGTACAACAGAAAACAAAGTCCAAATGAGGAAATTCCTTTTCACCATTTTCCTTTTTTCAAAAGGATGAACTCTAACAAGTGGGGCAAAGGGACCAGAAATTAATTTTAAAAATTAAGAAAAACATGGTGTGATATGGCAAGACTGGAAACAGGAGGAAAGCTGCAAGGTGATAACATGGGAGTTCTCCCTTTAGTGACTCTATTTGAAAATTATTGTATTTTATTTCAAACTAAGATGTTTTTAATACTAAGGAATGGTGGAGTTTTTTTTTTTTCTGCTTCTCAAAGGACACTGTCTTGAAGGAAGCTAAAGACATAACTAAAATGGTGTTTTCCTTGTATATCTTACTTAGTATATTATATTTTATAATATTTGGTAGGGAAGGAGGTTATGTAAAAGACAAATTCTTTCTACCTAGCAGACTCAATTGCCAGTGAAGCCATTTTCTTCCTGTGCATCCTGCAAAACCCCTTTATTTGAAAAGACATTGCTTTGTGTGGTTGAGAGGAGAGGAGGCTGGACATGGATTTCAAGTATGGAAACCATATCCTATTTCTGGTCTGTCCTCTTCTTCATCGTTTTTACATCGGGATTACTTGGTGAGCTTTAGAAATACATTCTTTCTCCAATGGGGATCAATTTTGTCACAGGCTCCCTAGGTAATTCTAATGTGTAGCCAGGGTAGAGAAACATTGGTCTAGTCCATAGGGAAGGAGCCTGGTGGCCACATTGGCAGTAGCCTTCTAAATTTGGGATAGTTTTAATACCATTAGCACCACTGAATGGCTGCCAACTTTGTTCTGCACATTTAAAGGAAGTTGACTTTCAAAGGGGTAAATGCTTTTCAATGTCTTAACATCTATTTAAAGTTTTCCTTGCTGTGCTAATGATTTTGTATCCGATATAAAGCACTGGGGTTTTACTATGTTCTCATCAATGTCCATTAATTCCCACTTCCCTCTCTGTGAGGCAATTTCAATTTAGGTAAATGAAGAAAACCTAGGGAAATATCTGCCTCTGACCCAAGCTTCTTCCAGCCAGCTGCATAAGCATTCTTTTTCAGCAGATAAGGAAGGCAGATGGTTTTTGGTATTAATGGTATGTTTCTGGTGTTTATGTTTATATACAGTGAACTATTTGTGTAGTGATGACCATGGTGTTTAATGGGAAAAGAATTGGTGTCATTATTGAAGACTTGGAGGACTAGGCTTCAAGAGTGTCTTCTGTGGGGAAAAAAAAATATCCTTGTTACCCTTGATAGCACTGATTTAATCATTTGGAGGCAGTTCTATTCTATCATATGAGTCTTTCCCTCCTTTTGGGGAAGTGTGAACATTGAACTTTTCCTTTAAAGCATTGGTTTACACAATGAGGTCATAAATACCAAGAAAGGGGATAACTTTGAGTTCATTTGGAGTTGATGTGCTCCAAGTGCACTCTGGTAACCGTCTGGTGCACTCCAATAGTCTTGCTTAAAAAGCTGAACCAACAAATCTTTTAACAGTTTCCAAAGTGATACATGTTGAGAGGGAGTTACTGCATAAAAACTGCGTTCAAGATGACTTTCTTTTTCTTGTTTGTTTGTTTATTGTTTTTATTTATTTATTTATTTATTATTTATTTATTTTATATAACCAAGTCCATTTAAATGAAAACAAACATTTATAGACAATATTTGGGAATTTGGGCATCGTTCTTTCCAAACTACTTCCTGCTGGTAAGGGACACTGTCATGGGGGATTCTAAGAAGATGCAGAAATCCTGGCTGTAGTCTGTAAGGCTGCTTTGTCCAGCTGTTTTGAATGTAGGATCACCTGTTACTCTGTTTCAGGTGGTCTGGCTTGATCAAACCACATTAGTCTGGAAGGAATTCACAGCTTTTCATTTTCTGTGGAAACAACACTAGAAATCCTTTTCCCCAGTAACTTGTCCTTGAACTTAAATTTTGGAGTCAAAGCATTTTTTTTTTAAAATTTAATTTATTATTTTACATGTCGATCCCAGTTCCCTCTCCCTCCCTCCCTCCTTCCCTTCCTCCCTCCCTCCCTTTTACCCTCTCTGCCCTCTCACATGCACCCTAACCACCCTCCCCTCCCATTCCCCCTCCCCAATTCCATATGTAGGGGAATGCCATCCAGTTGGGGTCATGTAGATCTGACAGGTCATGTGAAGTAGAGACTAGGGTTTCTCTCCTGTCTCTAGGTTAAGGCAGTTATCCCTCCATGGGGGATGTGTTTGCAAGGTCCTTTTGTGCACCAGGGATACATCCTGGCTCCACTGTCTGAGGTCCCTTAGACTGCTCAGTCCTTCTGGCTGAGACCCATATTGAGGGGGTCCTGAGTCAGTCCCATGCTGGCTTCCCAGCTATCAGTCTGGTGGCCCGTTAGCTCCTCCTTGTTAAGGTAAGGTGTTTCTATGTGTTTCTGCTGCCTGGTCTTGTCCTCTCCATCTGTATCAAGATGATTTTCAATAGAGCTGATTTGAACAACACCAGAAAAAATGTCATAAAAGTACAATTTCACACACGAAGTGTACAAACTGAGGTTGATGGTGCAATATTAATGGACATTCTCTCCTTCCTACTTCCCATCAAACTTCCTAGCCATTGGAACTGAGAGATTCTGATTGTAAAGCTCAGAGGAGGATTTTTATGGATAGCAGTTTAGAAAAGACAACAGCTCCTTATGGCCTAGAATATCAACCTTCATCTCTTATCAGAGATCTGCAGAATTATAAACTGCAGAGCACCTCGGAAAATTTGTGACACATATATGAAAAACTTTGAAAAAAATTGAAAGTCTTAACATGAGAGCAGGATCTCAGAGTTGTGCATATTTTGTGAAGAGAAGAGAGAGAAACCTATAAACTTTTCCATATATATTGGATTTATTATATTTCTCCAAAGCAATTTGAAAGGCATTGAATTATGTTCTGTTTCAGCTTCCCTCCACCCGCAAAATAAATAAAAACACCATAAGTAATAAAACCACAAAAGTTGACTCTGAAATTGATTTTCGTGTAGATTTATAGGAAAATTGCTTTGATGTCTTTTCCACTCCCTTACCAGTTTTTTTTTTTTTTTAAGGCAAGTAGGGGTATGTCTATTAAGTTTAACATAAAACTCTATTTTTAAAACCTCATTTATCTTTGATGAGCCCAAGGCACAGTGCCGTAATAACAATATGCACATTGTATGAGTCCCATAGTCAGCTGGAGTCTCTTATCTTTCTTTTATAATCAACTGAAGATTGGTATGGGCTTCCTACAAAGGAAGTCAGCTGGGCTGGGCTGACATCTTCTCCAGTGCTGGCTGTGCTACACAGAAGGGAGCAGAGATCAGATGTCAACTTCTCTCAATGAGGAAATCTCACCAGTCTCAGCAGACTTTAAGGAACCATTTTTTGTATCTGTAGAGCTAACATCTTATAAGTCAGCCTGACTGCTCTATGTGGAGGGATGAGGTGGGGTAGAGTAATAGGTGGTCATACTGGAGTTAAATACAATCTGCCAATGTCCTTGGTAATGGATGGTAAATGGATACCCTGTGCTTTTTCTACAAGCTCAGTGTATGTGCATTGCCCAGGCTATAGTTTTGAATCATGTCTGAATCCTGGCTATGGTTATCTGCTCTAGGCATCATGAAATTGCAAAGTGGAAGGGTGCAAGCTGATGTGCTGGGGCATATTTATGCATCAGGTGAATTATGAAATACAGGGTGAGTGGAGGTGGCAGGCTGGTCTTTTGTCTATTCGTCCTTTCTCTTTCTAGCCCTGACATCAAACAAAAAACATATTTACCTGAAATACTAGAGAGTGAAGCAAATCACTTGGGTTATTCTTTGACATAACTCTTTTAAAGTTTTTTAAAAATATTTTTTTAAAGAGCAAAAGTAAGAGCTGTGTAGGAAAGCTAGCTTTGATTTTATATTCTGCCACTGCATTAATGGAAGTCCTGGTTAATAAAACATACATAGTATACTTTTCTTTCATGATCATATAGTTTCTAGATGAAGTTATAGTGAACCATCAAGTAAACTGTGGGCTTAGGGTGATTATGATATGTCCATATAGGCGCATCACTGAAGATATATGTAACACCTTACTGGAGAGGCTCTGCATAGCTGGAAACTGTCATACATGGGAGATTGTTATTCACAAAGATGGGAAGTGAAAGACCACTGATGCAAATCAGCATGGCCAAATTAATTAAAGCAAGCTTTTTTATTTTTGTATAAATGCTGCCTCCCCCCAAGACTGGGTTTAAGAGGCCTAGAGAATACCTCTCTTTAGCTAAGGTTTATTTATGCTTCAGAATATATGCCTAGCCTCCTTATCTTTGGTAACTTTGCTAAGCTTAAACTATTTTTATAAACTGAGTCATAAAAGAAACTGTTATAATCAGTAGTGGTGTACTATAAGAGGAACAGGAAAGTTCCCAATATCCCTGTCGACTGTGTTTTTGAGCTAAAAGTTTTATCTTGATTCTAAAAGGATCTTCAATTCAGAAATTGTTGTCTTTAAGGCTCAACCTTAACAGAGATGAAGCTGTAAAATTCTAATCTTATAAAAGCTTTTAACTGTTAAAGATAATTAAGACACACAAATTAATAGTCAGTCACCCTATAAAAGATCACATTCTTTAATGTGTTCAGAACTATAATTGTAGTCATGCGAAGTACTAATGCAATTAATTATAGGAACAGACTTTATTTAGCCTCCTGTATGTGTTTTCAAGGCTAAGCCTTGTTTTGTTTAGCTCAGATATACTTAATTGATAATGGCTCTCATAGTTGCCAGAGTTCTGATGACTATGGCATGTAAAATGTTTACTGGGAAAAGCTTGTGGTGACAGAAACCCCTGGTTCCTGGCAGTGACTTTAAGGTCTCCAAAGAAGATGACAGGGTACCACAACTACTCCATCTAGATTCTGATAATGCTAACCACTGGGCAAGGCTGCCCAAATCTGCACCTGAAGTCAGAACCCTTTCTTCCCTGACTATGGACAAGGAAAACACTGTAAAGTTGATTTCCCCATTTTTCCTAGAAAAGTTAAAGTTTGTTTCCCCCATACCCCCTCCCAGAGGAAAATCTCTCATCGGTTGGGCCTAGAGACTGAAGACTGAAGCTATTCTGGTACCTCTGCCCGTAGCATCCTGGGGACCACAAGGGCCTGGGAAGACCATCTTGGGAACGAAATAGTCTCTGTCATTTTAACAGAATCATAGGTCATTTGGATTGTTCTTTCTGCTATAATTAATACTTCTCAGATCTCTGATTGTATTGATGGCAAGGCTAACTATAGCTTTGTCAACTTGGCAGCATCAGATAACCAGTTTTTCCCCAAGGCTGCAGCCACTTTTTAGCTTATTTCATATGAAAAAGTTAGGCCTTGCTTTTTCTGGAGCTACTAAGTCTCTTACAGAGAAAAGGTAGACAGGTTTACTTTGCTAACAGATTTCAGAGCTGGGAAACCAGCATAGGACCAACCCAGATCCCCTGAATGTGGGTGTTAGGAGGACTGGGGAAAAGGATTTCTATTTTTGTTTCCACAGAAAATGAAAAGCTGTGGATTTCTTCCAGACTAATGTGGCTTGATCAAGCCAGACCCCCTGAAACAGAGTAACAGGTGATCCTACATTCAAAACAGCTGGACAAAGCAGCCTTACAGACTACAGCCAGGATTTCTGCATCTTCTTAGAATCCCCCATGACAGTGTCCCTTACCAGCAGGAAGTAGTTTGGAAAGAGCGATGCCCAAATTCCCTAATATTGTCTATAAATGTTTGTTTTCATTTAAATGGACTTGGTTATGTAAAATAAATAAATAATAATAATAAAAGAAAAGCATGTGGGGGCCTCTTGTAGTGGACCAGTATTTATTCCTAGCATACAAATGGACTTTGGGAGCCCATTTAACATAACATACAATCTCAGCTTAGACACATGGGGAGGGCCTAGGACCTGCTCCAAATGATATGACACTTTGAAGACTCCCCATGGAAGGCCTCACCCTCACTGGGGAGCAGAAAGGGGATGGGGTTGGTGGGAGGGGGCAAGGAAGGATGGGAGGGTGTGGGAACTCGGATTGACATGTAAAACAAGCTTGTTTCAAATTTCAATAAAAAAAATCTCCAAACAAAACAAACAACAACAAAAAAATGATAAACAGGCTTCAGATATAACTTTCCACTAAAGTAACATGCTTTTCTTTTATTATTATTATCTATTTATTTTATATAACCAAATCCATTTAAATGAAAACAAACATTTATAGACAATATTTGGGAATTTGGGCATTGTTCCTTCCAAACTACTTACTGCTGGTAAGGGACACTGTCATGGGGGATTCTAAGAAGATGCAGAAATCCTGGCTGTAGTCTGTAAGGCTGCTTTGTCCAGCTGTTTTGAATGTAGGATCACCTGTTACTCTGTTTTAGGTGGTCTGGCTTGATCAAACCACATTAGTCTGGAAGAAATCCACAGCTTTTCATTTTCTGTGGAAACAAAACTAGAAATCCTTTTCCCCAGTAACTTGTCCTTGAACTTAAATTTTGGAGTCAAGCATTTTTTTCTAATTTAATTTATTATTTTCATGTCGATCCCAGTTCCCTCTTCCTCCTTCCCTTCCTCCCTCCCTCCATTTTACCCTCTCTGCCCTCTCACATGCACCCTAACCACCCTCCCCTCCATTCCAATTCCATATGTAGGGGAATGCCATCCAGTTGGTAAGTAACATGCTTTTCAATGACTGTTCTCAGTAATAACTTCTCTGGTAAATGATTAGATAGAAAGAGAAAAGTTAAAATCTATGTAAGTTTTGAGGGTCTAAGAAAGTATTTTAAGATGTACAAAGGTCTGAGGATGTGAAAACTAAGAAGTTCTGAGGGTTTCTGAAAATTATTTAAGATTTATAAATGCAAGTTGTAAGGGTATAAGTACATTATTTCAGATATGAGAAAATGGGAAATGTTTCAGATTCTTTCCCCTTCCATTCTATTGTTACACTAAGATTTCAAAATTTCAGAAATTTAACATTGATCAATGGAGTTCTGATAAACACTGACTATTTACTGTTCAGTTAAAATATTTTAAATTTCCTTTGGTTGTCTTTTAAGTATAGATTTAAAGAGCTTCTCATCGGGATAAAGACCTCTCTGTCTAATCTATATCTGGCTGCATGATGAAAAAAATGTTCATGCTTTTTAACACAAACCTATAGCTTTTATTAAATCTCAAAGGTGTGAGTCTATTACAGCTGTTTTAAAGACACCTGTTACCTGCTTTTTCTACAATGTGGATTTCAGTAAAGATTGGTAATGCTAATATATCTAAAACTTTTATGTCTTTTTGAAAGAAAAAAAATCATGCAAGCTTCAGAGTACCTAGGGAGCACAAGACTTGACTCCAACTCTTACAGTTCAAAAGGAGAGCAGATAAGTATAGGCCAAGTTTCCCTACCTCTCTCTATTGCTGAAAATGGGATCTCTCCTCTCTCTCTCTGTCTCTGTCTGTCTCTTTCTCTCTCTCTCTCTCATAGTCTTGGGATTCTTCCTCTCCCCCGACTACTATTATTATGACCATGCAAATTCCAAAATGTAATATTTACTTTAAATTCCTAAATTTTAACTTCTGTCCCTAGTCTACATTTGTCTCAGCAGATTTCTACTCTACTTGGCAGACAGACACATCCAAGCATCAGCTGTTGGTTAAAACCAGCCCTGGACTTGCTGAAGGCTGAAGCAAACCAGTCTATCCAGTGTGATTGTTCCTTGTCTCTTCAACAGGATCAGTGAACCAGATGCTTCTGATGAATGCACCATTGCTTGAATTTCCCTCCTTGCCTTTCAATTCCCCCCTATCTCCCCTGGGCTCTGACAAAACAACACTGTCTTTGTTTCAGTAGGAAGTAGTGGCAGAAGAGTGTACATTGTCTCTTGTCCCCCGACTGTCTGGAATGCTACAACAACTTGGTATAGGGGACAAAAATAGTTACCTAATGTGCCTATTGTCATACTAGAAAACTTACTGTTAAACAAAATATATCCAGATCTATCAACATGTAGATTAATTAGCTCATAGGGCACTCAAACTGCTCAATGTAAAGAGGGGCTATTGTACAACTTTAAAAGAAAATTGTTGTTTCTATACAAAACACTTAGGAATCATTAGACATAATCTGGCCACACTTAAAATATCATTGCCAAAAATGAGGGACCTGAGGTAAAATAAATAACTCGTCTCCATTCTCATTTGTAGGTTTATTTTAGATAGTAACTCTGATGTAATCCATCAGAGGGCCTTTGGCCCTTCTGCTTCTGCTAATTGCTGTTGGTTCTTGCATCATTGATGCCTTAACTAAATGATACTTCTTGTCTGGTTACCATTAAGCTAATGGCTGTTAGAACCCAATATAAACAGGTACCCATCAGATATCAAGAATTTGACTCAGTATACAACTCAAAAGGGGGGATGTGAAAGCCAAAATTATATTTTAAGTTTTAGTTACTATGCCTAAGAGATTCATGAAACAAACAAAAACTGCTTTGCTTCTCCATCTTTCTTGCCTCTCTATCACCTCTCCATTTGTCTTAATGGCAATGGGAGCTGTGGTGTATCATGCAGTATTTTTTTTTTTTTTCCAAACAGCTTTACTTGCAAATGTTCATTGTGTAATGTTTTGTTGGTCAGGTTCAAGGCCTCTCTGGCTTCTAGTATGCCAATATTAGACCCTCAGTGAAACTCCCTTTGGATTTCTTGCTATTAGTCTTGAGTCATGGGAATTGTACAGCTATATTTATGTGTCCCTTTGTGTACTCTAGCAGGTCACATACAGAATGAGTCGATGTTGGGGTATGCCAACTTCCAGTCCTAGATATGTGCCTGGGTGGTAGCTGAGCTGGTTAGTATAAGCCTCTATGACCACTCCTCTCTGTTGAGGGGTGGAGCCAGGTCCCATACCCATGGTGAGGGTTGGGGTCAGCTGTAGTGAGATAGTCCTTCTGTGGCACTGATCACGCCCATTGGGGTGTGGAGCCATGGGTGGAGGTGACCTGTGGAAGGAGATGGCAGCAGGACAAGACCGGGCGGTAGGTGGAAAAACTGTACGCCTTACAAATTAGCCCACATGGCTAATAGGAACTTCCACCTAAAATTTAACAGAAGCTTAAAAAAGGGTTTTAGAAACAAAAGAACAGAGACAAGCAAGGTTTCTTGGTAACAACATTTTCCTGGATTGCACTCTGTTTTGTGTGAGACAAGCAAAAATTTCCACGGCTCCTTTAAGTGAATTTTCCTGACTCAGCATAAGTTGCAAAAAACTGTACGGCTTTTAAATAACTCTGCTAACAATTTATTGGTGTGCATGAGAAATGGCGATGGCAGTGACCACATCCCCAAGCCGGCAGCATGCCTGCTGGACTGCAGCGTTGACCAGGGCAGTGACCACAGCTTTCATTGCTGGCGGTAAAGGTACCTACCCCCATCTTTGATAACCACCGCAGAAACAACTATGAATTTCATTTTAACAATGTTGTTGTTTAACAGATAAAGACTCATGGCCAGAAAAAGATAAAAATTTATAGTAAAGATAGATTCATATGAGGAAACCTCTAAAGGTTTACAGTGTGTTTTAAAAAATACATAGGCTTGAAAAAAAAAACCAAAAAAACAAAACAACAAAAAAAAAAAAAAAAAAAAAAAACCATGGTTTTAAAAAGACTGAGAACAGCTGGGTGTGGCAGCATACGCCTTTAATCCCAGCACTTGAGAGACAGAGGCAAGCAGATCTTGTGATTTCAAAGTAAACCTGGTATGCAGAGTAAATTCCAGGACAGATGAGTGTTACACAGTGAAACCCTGTCTCAAAAATTTAAAGAATAAAAGAAGAAAGAGTAATAATAATAAAGCCATGTAAAAATGAAGAGCTCAAAAAGAATCTGTGTACTGTATGGCATTATGTTGTCTTTATATCGTTTGACTGCTAAGGAAACAACTGTTAAAGGAAATACTGCTGGATTAATTCAATTTATATATTTTAAAAATGCTTTGACTCAAAAATTTAAGTCTAAGGACAAGTTACTTGGGAAAAGGATTTCTAATTTTGTTTCCACAGAAAATAAAAAGCTGTGGATTCCTTCCAGACTAATGTGGTTTGATCAAGCCAGGCCCCCTGAAACAGCATTCCTGGTGATCCAACATTCAAAACAGCTTGGACAAAACAGCCTTGCAGACTACAGCCAGGATTTCTGCATCTTCTTAGGATCCCTATGACAGCGCCCCCTACCAGCAGGAAGTAGTTTGGAAAGAACGACGCCCAAATTCCCTAATATTGTTTATAATTTTTTTTTTCATTTAACTGGGCTTGGTTATAAATGGTTAATGACCACAACCAATCTCTTTTTAAAGGTAAAAAGGGGATTATGGTATAGATATGGATACTTTGTTTTGGAATGGATTTTCATTTATTGATACAATTTAAGGTCAATTTTATGATATGTATATTTCTCCTTTTGTTTAGGTATTGTGTTTATATAGCTCATTTAGAAATGTAATGTATAATGTAGTACAAATTATAGATAATTACCTATGATAGTCAAAACTTAGAGTTAAGTTACTTAGGCTTTCAAGATATATTTGAGATGGATAGGTATTCTTCAAACCTTTCAAAGATCTACAGAATATGGCATTTAAACTGGTTTAGGGTTTTTCTTGACAGTGAGACATAAATGCTCCTGGCAATACCACCTGCGTCAGAAAGGAAGATGGACATTGAAGAAACACGTTATAGAGTTTGCCTCCAATATGGCAAAACTAGCCATTTGGACAAGATACTGCTCTGGTCTGGACTGTTTGACTTTATGCTGTATAAACTGGACATGCAGGACCCACAGAAAAGTGACTGCTGATTCAAGATGGACATTGCTACAGAGTTCCTGCTTCATGGAAGAGTCTGCCAGACAGTCTGCAGTGCACAGAGGGAAGTGACTGACAAACTGCCAATACAAGAAGATAGTTTAAGGTTTCCTGCTTTGCTGAAGAGTCTGCCAGACACACTATGGTCTATGGGCTGAAGATGGAAGATTACAAAAGAACTTCGGGTGACCAGGCAGTGAGTTGTCTCTGTCATTTCTAGAGTTTATAAACTATCCTTCTGTGGTCTTTGATGGAGTTGAAGACAGATAGTTATGGTTATAGTTTTCCTTAGTTAGGATTAAAGATAAGTTACACATAGACTTTAGACACACAAAGATATGATAGATGATGAGATATTTTCTTAAATCTTGCTAAATGTTAATGGACTAAATATTGTTAACTGTGATTCTTACTTGATAACTGTTGTGTTATATATTTTGCTATGTTAAGGTTAAAACCCTTCTTTTTATTTAGACAGAAAAGAGGAGATGATGGGAGATGCAATTATGTATGTATGTTTCTAATACTGGTTAATGAATAAAGCACTGTTGGCCAATAGGAAAGCAAGATAGGCGGGACTATGAGACAAGGAGGAAAGAGGAAGGACTAAGAAGGAGAGTCAAGATGGAGAGTCTCTTACTGGCTCCCCGGTAAGAGAAATACATAGACCAGCAGAAATGGGTTAATACTTAAGACAGAGCTAGCCGATAAGAAACTAGTACCGAGCCAACAGAATTATATTTAATACAGAGTCTTAGTGTGTTAATTGGGGCTGGCGTGGTGGCAGGACAAGACCAGGAGGCAGGAGGAAAAACAGTACTCCTTACAGCCAGCTTTCCTAAATGTGTGTGTGTGTGGGGGGGCAACTCTCCTACTATGGGCAGGGCTAGCTTTGCCATGTCAGGGCCTGTGAGGGGCAAGGGTAGCTCTCTGGTGGGGTGGCAGCCCTCGCAGGGTTAGGAGTGGAACCACTCAGCAAGGCCCTCATACTTGGTTGGATACATGGTTTAACACATGGTTTACATGGCTGTCTGTGGTAACACAGGCAATGAGCATCAACACAGACCCCAGCTGCTGCAGGACCATGGACCCAGACATGGCCAGTAGAGGCAGCTTGGGCCCAAACATTGATAGGAGATGCCATTATGTATATATGTTTCTCATACTGGTTAATGAATAAAGCACTGTTGGCCAATAGGAAAGGAAGGTAGGAGGGACTAGGAGACATGGAGGAGAGAGGAAGTAGTAAGGGGAGCCATGATGGAGAGACTGGGGAGATGAGATGCTGGCCCCTTTCCCCGGAAAGAAGACCATGTGGAAATACATAAAAATGGGTTAATACTTAAGACAGAGCTAGCCAATAAGAAACTAGTACCTGGCCAACAGAATTATAACATATGAAGAGTCTCTGTGTGATAATTGGGGCTGGCACGGCGGCGGGACCAGACCAGAGGCGGGAGGAAAAACCGTACTCCTTACCATGGCCTCTCAGATTGTCACAGGTCCAGCAGCAGTGTGATCCCAAGATTACAATATGGTCCCAGGTAGCTGGGCAGTTGCAAAGCTTATATGACAACAGGAGCCATGGATTTCAATGCAGACCCTGGCTGTGGAGGGCAGACATGGCCCCTGTCTACAGCTGAGACCTATACATCAGCATGGACCCAGGTGCAGCACATGCTACCCTGATCTGTATGGCCCTGGTGACAACATGATTCTCAGGCACCAACATAGCCTCAGGGACCAGCCCAGACCCTGGGCATCTACACCATCTTTGTTGGTAACCAGAGCCAAGGACATCAAAGTAGACCTTAGCATTGGTGGGATCACAGATTCAGACATGGTCCTTGGGAACAACAACTCATCCCAGATGACTTCATGGCCCTGGGGATTGCCCAGACCATTCAAATTGAGATGGCCCCTGAAGTGGCATGGCCTTCAAGCACCAAATTGGCCAAATATTATAGCCCCAGACCCTGGGTATCCTCACATTCTTTAGTGGTAACAGGAACATAAACATGGACCACAGACCACAGCTTCAGGAGAACCACTGACTGAGACATGGCTCTTGGCAGCAGCCAAGGACATCACCATGGCCCCAGGTGGCAAATAGGCCACCAAAATCAGCTCATTCCTCATAACCTTCACCTTTCAGATCTACCTCTCTCTACTCTACATGAACTTCTCTGCCTCTCTCTCCCTCCTGTACCCCACCATACATTTGCTCATGATAATGGTGACTGACTTTCTGGTGATGCAAAGGGTGGTCCTCCTACCTCCCACATCCCTCTATACTCCTGGATGATGTGCATGTGTGATGGGAGATGTCATTCTGTAAATGTTTCTCATACTGGTTAAGGAATAAAGCACTGTTGGCCAATAGGAAAGCTAGATAGGCGGGACTAGGAGACAGGAGGAAAGAGGAAGTAGTAAGGAGGGGCCAAGAAGGAGAGTCAGCATGGAGAGATGGGGGAGAGGAGAAGCTGGCCCCTTTTCCTGGTAAGAAGACCACGTGGAAATATTAGATTAACAGAAATGGGTTAATACTTAAGACAGAGCTAGCCGATAAGAAGCAAGTAACGGGCCAACAGAATTATATCTAATACAGAGTCTCAGTGTGTTAACTGGGGCTGGCACGGCGGCAGGACTAGACCAGCTGCGGCGGGGAGAAAAATTGTACTCCTTACACATGTGTGCCCATCTCTGCTGTGGGATTAGTTTTAAGTTACATTTCTGTCACCTTTCTAGGGTGACTGAGAATGTCAAAATTAGAGCTCAGTATATTCAGTTATACCTATTTATTATAAGTGGATCATTAAACTTTTATATTTCATATGTATAGATTTGCTCTGTGAACAACTCTCAATAACATTATACCTTTCCCACATGTCTTTCAGGACAGCCTAGTAACCCAGTGTCTGTTTTCTCCACCCTTCTTTCAGACTACCTGCTTTTTATTTTACAACACACAGAAGCATCAGTATACAGGTTGTATGAAGGGGCAAAAGAAGAAATTTGGGAGGGGAGTTTAATTGTGGAAGTGGAGAGGTCAATAAAGGAGTTGGGGAGGGGGAGAGGAACAAACAACAGTAAGAATGTCTTAAAAGACCTCAAGGAACCATATTATTTTATGTTTACATAAAATTATAAATAATATATATATACTTATATGTATGCATATATATGTATGTAAGTGTGATTATACCACTTGGGCTAACAATACTTCCCCCAGCTATAAACTAGAAAAAATTGTAGTAGAGTTGTTAGTCAGCATAGTTCCAGAGGTTCTTCAAACAATACAGGCTACTGCTGTTACCCTTTATTGCCTCTCAGAGATAGAATGCAAGTCTCTACTGCTGAAGATACCACACAGCTCTAACACAGGACTCATGATTTGGACTAGTTCTGAAATGAAACGACCTTCCTGAATTCTAGTTTTAACTATACCAGAAGTGGTTATGCAAGTTGCAATGGGAGAGAAACAATTTAAGCATAGTGATGACCAACATGGCAAGGTATCATTAAAATAGTGGCACTCATAGCTTGGTAGCAAACAACAACTATGCAATTGGAGTAACATTATGCCTGTTGTAGAGAAGGGTAATTTAAGTCCTTGAAAATACATAAGTAATATAAAATAACTAGTCTTTTTGGCTTGTTCAAAGTGTAGAATAGTGATGTGGGTAATGTCTATCATTCTTGGATAAAATGAAAACTTTGGCCTGGTGGCACTTTTGACTAGCACAAGGCAAAGTTTACAGTCTTTTTCACATCTGAAGTATACCTATGAACTTACAAGGACAACAGCTGTGTTTGGAATGACTACACAATTAAGTGTATCATAAGCTGAAGCACTTTTCAAATGTTCATCTGTCTTTTTGGGACAGATATTAGGAGTTGGCAGAGTCCTCCTATCTGCATTGTGGAAGCTTTATTGTTTATGGAAATATTGAGCTCTTGGTTTACTTCTGGGATGTCTCAGCCCATGGCAGGGCTTTACTACTCCATTTCAATTCTCCAAACAATACATATAGCAGAGTGCTTTATTAGTATGTGTCAGGCCTTACTAGCAAATACCCACTTCAATTCCCAATGCTGTGGTGCAAAATAAAAGTGCTTTGCCATTCCAAATTTGTACTTTATGTCCCATATTTTTCATTGAAGTAAGGCTGTGAAACTCAGTGGCATAGACCCCACTAGCTTCCTAGCCTGCACAGGTCTCTAAGACCTTTCCTGTGGTATGGGTTCTCCTCTGCCCAATGCGCACTTCAATGACTCCAGAAATGAAGGGTTATCTGGGCCTTCTTGAAAACATGTCAAATAGGACAGGTCATACATAATAAATCCATCCAAAATTTTATATAGTAAGATTTTTGTATTTCTTTTTCTTCTTTGAGAATTTCATCATTCAACAAATCAATGCCATTTCAAGGTGTTTATAGTAGCACAAATACCATTATTCTGAGTGTGCCCTTCTAAGAAGTACACTCAGAGGAAAACAATTGCCTTGAGAACAATGTTGTAGTCTGCTCTCATTGGCATAGTATTCTTTTTTCTAGACTGGGTTTCTCTGTGTAACAACCCTGGCCAACCTGGAACTCACAGAGATTGGCCTGCCTCTGCCTCCTTAGTGTTGAGACTACAGGCATGTACCACCACCGCCCAGTGGCCTAGTGTTTTCTTTCTTTCTTTCTTTCTTTTTTTTAAATCAACCAGATGCTAACTGATGCACATTAGTGAAATCTACAAGTGTTTTAATAAATCTCTTCTTGGGTCATTGTATTCATTGATAACCACAATCTGATTTTTTATCCTTTTATAAGACAAACACCTTGGGAAAAGCTGCAATAAGGATGCTGGCAATGGAAATGTGTTTCTTCACTGGCCAGTGAAGCTCATGTTTCAGATTGTTCTTCAATCACCCAAACTTTTCTATTTCAAGTTTCAAGAAAATTTTTTTCCTACCAACATTTTCATGTTTAAGGATGTTTTCAACTTATTTTATAATACACCAAGAAAAACAGCTAAATGATTTTAAAGCTGTGTTCTAGCCATATTGACTATGTATTCAAAATAAAGAAAAGACTTTTGTATCATATATATGTAATATGTTATATAATTATATTCTACATAACTATTTTGCATATAATTATATTATATAAATTGTATTATATCTGTAATGTATTATTTTATTATATGTGATATATATATAATTATATATGTAATACTATATAATATAATATAAAACATTTATTATACACACACAAACACATATAGGAAATAGTGAGCACTATCTCCCATTACCACAAATTATACAGTAGTATTTTCGTCATCTGACAAAAATCACAGGGGTCAGCATAGCTAGAATGCAATAAAGGAGATTCTCCCTGGAAAATCTCCCTACTTGATCATGGCACCTCTCTGATTCAGAAAGAATGTGTTAATATATATTTTTGAAGCCCCATCTTGTGTTGCAAAGTTAAAGCCTGGGGCATATATACACACATGATTTTATTAAACTTTTTAGGAAATAACAAGAAATCATGGCTCATCCCCTGGTAATTAACATCATCATTACCAAAACAACAGTTAGGTACAGTGTCTATATATTTCTTTACATGGATACTTTCCATACATAGTTAAGTATTCCAATGAATAACCTGAAAGATCATAATTCCAGTGCTTGCTGTAGAGCACCACCATGCCAGTTTCTAGTGGGGTTATCATGTGCCTGCACTTTAAGCTTCCATGGATTAGGAACTCCACAAGAAGACAATTTTAGTAAATCTTTTTTCCAGTGCTTATTGTAGCTCACAAGTGTTAGATAATTTTGTCTAGTCTTTAAAAGAAAAATGATTGTGTTTAAGGCCAGAAATCACTTACCACCACGCAATGGTTATAGATATGCTTTTAAAATAAAAAGAACTAAAAGGGGTGGTGATGTAATCTAGCAATTAATGTAGGGTACAGCCAGTATGCCTATATTTGGGGTAAAAAGAAAAATTAATATTAGAAGTCAAGGCTTCATTATGCTCATTTCTTGAAGTAATAGAAAGTGTCTGATACCTAGTGAGAATTACTGCCCAAAATACTGTGAGGCCAATTTCTGATATTCTCAAAGATTTTATAACCATGGACCATACAACACACAAGAACTGGGACTGACAAAGAGGTCTTGTCCCTGAGCAATAGAAATCCTGAAAGGTGTTGCCTAAGGAAGGCTCAGAACTTAAAAAGAGCCTCTATCTGCATCTTATTTCCCATTGTTCACTTGCCTCAAATAGCAGACTCTAAGCAGAAGCTAGTAATCAAGGGAACTTGGAAGCTGCCAAAGAGTAGATGCAGAATACTTAATATTATCCTTCTCAACGTTTCCTTTGTTTAAGGTCAGTCTGTTCTCCATAGTTGTCGGGTGTAGAGCATCTGCTTCTCTTTATAAGTTTGATTCTTCAAATTGCCACTGTGATTTATTCTAGCCAATTTGACTAGTTAACATAGTCTATGATATTTCCAACCAAACTGTTGGAAGTCTTTACACTTTTGAAGAAAATAGAACTAAAAATTTGAACTCTTTCCATTTAAATTTAAACTTTAAAATATTAATTGAAATGCAATTACATTATTTTCCTTTTTCCTTCCCTTCATCTTTTTGCTCCCATGTCTGCCCTATTCCTCTCAAATTCCTGGTCTCCTCTCCTTTAACCATTGATGTTATATACACATATAAACAAATAAACATTTACATACAACTTGATGACTTCCTTCAGTGTTGTCTTCATGTGTGTTTTAGTACTGACCACTTGATATTGGATAAACAGTCAGAGGGTTCATTCCTAGGAAACACTGATCCCCTCATCTCTGAAATTCGTAGTTCTTGTAGCTCTTCATGTAGGAATGGAGGGGGGCCATATTCATGCCTTCTTTAGGTAGCCATGTTGTTGAGATATCATGGGTATGTCTCCCCCTGTTGTCATGACAACAAATAATCTGATAGGAGACATGCTGGTCCCTTGAATATTACAATCTTTCTGCCCTCTCATCCACAATACCCCTTGATCCTCTGATGCAGGGATTGTGTTGAAGATGTGTCAGCTATGGCTGGCTACCCCTCAGTCAGTTGTTAGCTGTATTTTAACCAATCATAATTTTCTGTAATATATTTATAAAAAATTATACATTATTTATATAAATTACATAATTGCATAAAATTATTAACATATATGAAATTACCACAATCTAAAAAAAAATGTCCTAGTACCAGGCATGAGAACCTTCTTTTGACTTGTTGGCAAGAGACTATGACAAAAATATAATTTATTGCTACTGCCCTTAGTTGCCTCCTAAAAGTCAAGTTAAATTACCATTGCTGAAGACACCACAAATCTTTGATAAAGTGCTAGTAGAAATTGAGCTTAAAATAACCTGAAAATCTTCTCCAAGAGGACCATCTTTCACAGTACTAGTAGTAGTATAAGCAAGCTGTTAACAGAGGGAAGAAGCAATCAACAACCTTCCTAGCTAACATGCTTATGAAACACAACCATGACCAGCATGGCACAATACCCTAAAGGAGCAACAGTGGTTACACGGTGGTAACCAACAGCTGTCTAATTGAACTTAAGGCTCACTCAAGAGGACAGAAATCACCCCTAGTACTGTAAACTTAACTAATACATGTGGCTAGTGAGGTCATGGATCTTAGAGAACTTTCTATAGCCACTTTCCTAGATGAGTGTTAATTCCTAACTGCATTCTAAATATGTATCCTTATACTTACAGACAAGAGTAGCTTTCATTCCTCATCAAGTAAGCTTCTTTTGCAGCAGGAGACCATTATAGAAAGCCACAACTAGTATTACTATTTTAAATGTATGATGCGTGTTGTACTCCACCCCGAAGAACTCTTACTATGTTATTTTGAGTGTATATCTAGGAATTTAAACTTCATGGTTGTTTTATTATGCAAAAATAAAACATTGTAGCTTAGAAAATAAAGAGCTACCATTATCAGTACTAGAAGCACAGAATTCACAAGACCTTGTTTATTGAGGAAATTATTAGAGAAAGGATTTCTTAAGAAATTCCACATTGCTATTGTAATTTTGTCTAGTGCCTCCACCTTGGTCAAGCTTAAGGGAGTCTTCATGCATGTTTCCAGAGTCCTTGGTTCTTACTGGGTGTATCACTTGTCACAAGATGTTTTCAATATATGTGGGCTCCATAAAGAATGTGGAGTTTTATGAACTCCTTTACCAAGCAAACCTAACCAAATGGGAATCTCAGCATTGCATCTAATATTTAATGCTTTCTATTTCCTCCATTAAATTTTGAGTTCACTTCCAGGCAATAAATAAATGTAATTTGTACTTCTATTTCTGGCATCAAGTTTAATGCTGGATATATAGCGTACTTCAATAAATGCCTAATGTAATTTTACTGTCTGTCATTGGAACAATGCCAAAGTCACATATTATAACGGTTTGGATGGTGTGCATGTTTCAGCTTTTCCTGTTCGTTTTGATCTGACAAGAACCAATTTTCTAACCTTTAAAGCACCTGGAAAATATTTTCTTAAAGTTAATATTCCTGTCTGAGGCTATTTATCCATTTCTTGCCAACATTTGATACCCCGAAGAAGTACGTATTATTCGAATTTTATGAGAAGATATTAGTTTTACCTGATTAGTAACTGTTAGATTGAGTTCAATTTTAATTCCACAGTTATCATATCAATAATTTATTTAGGAAATATTGCCTCGCTTCCTTGAGAAATTTGGCTTTGCTTGAAGAGGAACTTTCATGGTCTCTGTTACACTATAACTCTTAGTTTGGTAACAATGCTCTCTAGGCTGTCAGTTATTTCTAATTTTTTCATAAATACTTTGAGTTGAGTCTATGCTCGTCAGGACTAGTAATTAAAGTCTATGCTTATGTTGAAACAGCAACAGTGATTGTAAGAGAAAAGGATTGTAAGACAAAGGGTTGTCTTTATCTAATTGCTAAGGAGTTCCTGGGCAGGGTGTATATCCTCATGAAGCTGTGTGTGTAGCTTGATCTCAATGGTCACTTGTAGTATCCTCTTGGGTGATAAACAATTATGTTTGGTTACTATATGTTTGCCCTGATGTTGTTACTTTGTTTATTTCTGTGGATTATTGTCCTTTAGAACAAAGGCCTAAAAGAAGAAAAGAACTACCAAGAAAAGAGAAGTATATCTTATACTTAAATATTGAGTGCTAGGTTATTTCATTTTCAAACCTGGAAAGCTAGTATGTTACCATAGTGAACAAATGTGCTTTTTGTCCAGGCAGAGCCTGCTTGCCCTTCTTGCTGACTCCTCTCTGCACACTAATGGGTCTAATGCTAATAGAGTCCAGTTGTGTTTCCCAAACTCATTTCTTTTCTCTACATCTTGACACTATATCACTTTGAGGCAAGCTGTGACAGGCACATTTTCTAAAAGGATACCCATGTTGGGGAGCAACAGCCAAAGGCTCAGTGCCAGGTTTAGCCATTAGCAGTAGGAGGAAACAATTCCTTGTTTTAGCCTTGATCACGGGAATGCTACCCACTGACATTTGAAATAGCTCTGTCCTGTTAATTAAACAAATTGTTTTGCACATCTGCTAGGTGTTTAAAGGATGTGAGGATAGCATTTTCAGGTCCTTGATGCTGTTTCAGGAGAAGATTTGCATGTATTCTGTAGCTATATCTGGAAAAAAAAAAAAAGAAAAGAAAAGAAAAAAGAAAACAGAAAGAAAAAAAGAAAAGGATGAATTTTCTTCCACAATGGTGTTAATATACTAACTGTACACAGGGATGGCTGAGGATAAGGGTTTGCACAGGTTCACTAAAATAACACCCCTTTACAAGGTTTGTTAATGGAAATAGGAATATAGGAATGATCATTACTTTGCTTTGTTTCCAGAATATCAAGGTGGCTCAAGATTCCAGTATGACAGATAATGGCAGCAGTAGGAAAAACCAAGATAACTTTTTTATTTAGTCTTCAAGTTACCTTTGCCCCTGAATCCATACTTCAAGGTTACTTTGTTTGTTTGTCTATTTTCACTTAGCTGCCTTCATGAGGAAGATTAAAAATCAGTGTACAAATTAGACTAGAAGAATGCTTATGAAATCTGTAGATGCAGCTTAGTGTATTGATATTTAAGTTATATTAAGAAAAAGAAAGACATGTAAAATAATAAATTAAATTAAAAAAAGAAAAAGAAAGACAAATGATCTGGTCTTTGGTGGCCACCTATCTTTGTCAATCCCTATATCACAATCCTTGTGAGGTTTCTTCAGGTCTGCCTGAATTCGTTTTGTCACGGTATGGTTTAACTCATATTCTCTTAGCCAAAGACCTGAGTAGACACCATGTACATACTACCAGTGCATTTTTATTGTGTTTTGCGAGTTGTTGGTGTTGTTGCTGCATGTAAGAGTGAGGGACAATGATTACTTGAAAATGTGTACATATGAGCCATTGTTTTACTCCATCAACATATATACATAATGTGGAGCTGTATTTTCTAGGATTCTCTTGTTGGTATAATTCAAGTTTACAGTGAACCACTGGAAAATTTTATGCAGGATTTACTCTATGAATGCGAAATAGTAGTCATTATATTTGAAAGTATAATTGCCAAGCTGCGATCCAGCTCACTGCCTGCTCTTGTAAATAGCTGCACTGGAACACAACCACATTTGTTTATCAATTTTCCTCATACATTGAGAGATTTGAGTTACTTTAAAAGAGATCTCATGTCTTGTGAAGTCTGCAGTGTTTTGCCACATTGAATTTTTGCTGGCCTCTCTATTCCAGATTGTTGAAGGGTTATAGTTGGTGCAGCTGGTGGATCTCATTGTTGTGATGTAGCTGGATTAACTCCAGTTGCTGTGAGTCTCAAGCCAGGCATGTGCAAGATTTTACAGCAGTGTGCACTAGCTTTATAGGCAAGCCATCTGTATTCTGAGGTTAGGGGTAGTGAGAGATAGAGAGGGTTTACATTTCGTCTTGTGAATGCCAAGTTATTTACATATGTTCTAGCTTGTTCACTGGACTTCCTATTCTGTTTACTTTTCTTTTTTGACTGTTTTCCTGTTTTTGACTTCAATGATTTCCCATCCACCATAGAAAGCAAAGCAACAATTTTCCTTAAGTATTTTTTCTCTGGTCTCTGGTTGGTCACTTTTCTGTGTGTATCTAATTGTTTTCTCCCTCAACACTATTTCTCTGGAAGCAATAACTCATATACTTCCTGTGATAGAATCCCAATAATAAGTTTCAGTTCCAACTGATTATTTTGATAATAAAATCACCTGCTTATTCTTTGAAATATTGTCTCTCCATTCACTTTTGTACTCTCCTCCCAGCTATTAATTCCATACTTCTATACAAGCTGTCAGCCCTCCCTTAGTTGTGTTTACTCTTTCTCTGGCTCTGTTTTAGTACATAGTTGAGCTTTAGATACTAAGTCTGCCCTTTACACATCCCCTAAGTTTGACACCTTTGTGTATATTCTATTTTTTTCACCTTTGACTTACTTTTATCTCAAGGCAATCTCATATCTCAGCTTTTCATCTTGTTCAGACTCCTCCAAGAGATTTGCATTCAGACTATGTTTCCTTTAAATGTATTATAATTATTATTCCTAATACAACCTCCATTCATCCAGGCTTCATCAGTTCAGTAAAGCTTAATATGAAAATGCAGGGATAACCTGCATATTTCCTAGTACATGGTGACTTCCTTGGTCTATGTTATCTCCTATTGAGTTGCCTAATCACTCACTTGCACTTGTGATATTTACCATACCTTATTTATGGAAATGTCCCCTTTCTTTTCCTTATTCTATTGCCATTTGGTCCAGTACCGATTTCCTTGGCCAATCCTTATTCTACTTTGTTAGTCCTTCTCTCTCACCTAGTATCTTTTCATTGGGGCTTACTTTTGCCTTCTTTTCTGATAGCCTGTCTTTACATAATTTCCTAAATGCTATACTTGAAGAACTTGACCCTTTCACTCATGTCTCTGTCATTGGCCTCTTCTCTGAGCAGTCTTAAGATCTAGCTGTTTAAGGTCTTCCTTTGAATACTTTTTATTTAAAATAAATTCTTCTTTCAGGGTAATGTTAGAGGTAAAAGAAAATCTCAGGTATTGAAGATACTGTGAAAGAAATGGATACATCAGTCAAAGGAAATGTTAAATATTAAAATAAAATCCATGACGCAAAACAGGAAATCTGGGACAACATGAAAAGAGCAAATCTATAAAATAGAAATAGGATGTAGGAGAGTATTAGTTTAAATGCCCAGAAAATATTTTGAAAAAAATCATAGAAAAAAACTTACTAACCTAAAGGAGATGCCTATAAAGATATAAGAAGCATATAGAAAAAGGAAGAAGCATATGGAATACCAGCTAGTTTGGACGAGAAACGAAAGTACTCTAACCACATAACAATCAAAACACTAAACATACAGAAAAAAATATGAAACAATATTAAAAGTTAAAAGCTAGAAAGGAAAAAGGCCAAGTAATATGTAAAGGCAGACCTGTTAGAATCACATGTAATTTCTCAATGGACTCTAGGAGCCAGAAGGGCCTGGACAGATGTGCTGCAGACACTGAGGGAACACAGATGCCAGCATGTATGCATGCATGTATGGATGTATGTATGTGTGTGTATATGTATATATACATATTATATATATATATATATATATATATATTCCACGATAAAGTAATATTTTAACAATATCTATCACAAATCCAGCCCAACAGAAGGTTGTTGAAGAAAAAAAAAAATCCAACCTAAGGCGGTTAACTATACACATGAAAGCAAAGGAAATAAATAATTTCAGATTAGCAAAAAGAATGGAAGCACACCCTTCCACACACACACACACACACACTTACACCACCACCACCACCAGAAACAAAACAGCAAAATAACAGTAATTACCAATCATTGTCTATTGATATCTCTCTATATTAATGGCCTCAATTCCCCTGTACAAAGACACAGATTAATAAAATGGACACAAAACAGGAGCAGTCCCACTGTTGCAACCACGAAACACATATTAACACAAAGAACAGACATTGTTTCATGGTAAAGTGTAAAAAGATATTTCAAGAAAATGGGCCTAAAAAGCAAGCTGGTGTAACTATTTTAATATTTAACAAAACAGACTTCAAATCAAAATTAATGCAAAAAGATGAAGAAGGACACTACATATTCATCAGAGAAAAAATCCACCAAGATAACATTTCAGTCCTTAACATGTGTGCTCCAAACACACGGGTACTCCAGTCTGTAAAAGGAATACTTTATAGATACATTTATCTTTACATACTGATAGCTGATTAATGCTGAGCATCAACAAAACAAAACAAAACAAAAACAAAAAAGCTTGCAAACTCAGAGAAACTGAACAAGTCTATATTGAATGTTAATGAATATACAGCATACCCAAATTTATGAGACACAGGGAAAATGGTGCTAGGAGAAAGGTCTCTAACACTATCAACATAAAAAAAAAAAAATTGGAGAGATCTCATACTAGCAACCTAACAGCACACCTGAAAGCTTTAGAGCATAAAGAAGTAAGAACACCCAAGAGAAGTAAATGGCAATAAATGATCAAGTTGACTGAAATCAGTAAGATAGAAACAAAGAGAATACAAAGAATCAATGAAATAGAGTTGGTTGTTTAAAGAAAACAAAGAATCAATGAAACAGAGTTGGTTGTTTAAAGAAAATCAACAAGCTAGATAAATCCTTATCTAAACTAAGGAAAAGACACAGAATATCCAAAATAATAAAATGAGAAACAAAAAGGGGGACACAGCAACAGACACTGAGGAAATCCATTCATTAAAAACAGGTACTCCACCAAATTGGAAAATGTAAAAGAAATGGATTCTTTTCTGGATAGATTAGATGCCACTTACTAAAGATAAATCAAGATCAGATAAAGAATTTAAGCACACCTGTATCTCCTAATAAAATAAAGAAGACATTAACATCTCCCAAACAAAACAGAAAAATAAACAAACAAAAAACTCCAGGGCCAGATGGTTTAATGCCAAATTCTACCAGACTACCAAAACAGTATTAATGCCAGTATTCCTCAAATAGTTCCAAAATAGAGAAAGAAAAGGAACATTGTCAAATTAATTTCTTGAGGTCACAGTTAAGAATATACCCAATCCACATACAGACCCAACAAAGAAAGAAAATTACATACAAATTTCTGTTATGGGCATAGATGCAAAACTTCTCAACAAAATATTTGCAAACAGAATTCAAGAATACATCAAAAAGACCATCCACCATGATGAAGTGGCTTCATCCCGTGATTGCAGGAATGGTTCAATATACTGAAACTGAAAAATATAATCCACTATATGAGGAAACTGAAAGAAAAATAACACATGATCATCTTGTTAGATTCCAAAAAAGCCTTTGACAAAATTCAGCATCCCTTCATGATAAAGGTCTGGGGGAATTTGGGGATATAGGTGACATACCTAAACATAATAAAGGCCATTTACAGAAAGCCTATAGTCAACATCAAATTAAATAGAGAGACGCTCAAAACAATTCCACTAAAGTCAGAAACAGGGCTGTCCCCACTCCCCATTTCTATTCAACACAGTACTTAATCTTTTAGGTAGAGCATTCAGGAGATCAAGGGGACATAAATTGGAAAGGAAAAAGTCAAAGTATTGCTATTTGCAGATAATACGATCCATATCTATAACTGACCCAAAAAATTCTACTAGGGAACTGCTACAGATGATAAACACCTTCAGCAAAGTGGTGGGATTAAAGAGAAACTAAAAAAAAAAGTCAGTAACTCACCTCTATGAAAAATAAACTGAGTAAGAAATCAGGGGAACAATACTTTTCACAATAGCCTGAAATAATATAAAATATTTTGGAGTACCTAACTAAGCAAGTGAAAGACTTGCATGACAAAAACTTCAAATCTTTGTATTCCCCATATCTTACAGCATGTGTTACTTTTGTGTGTTACTACTTACTCACAGCATCTGTGACTTTCAATTAATTTCTCTCCTTTCACATGCAAACATATTTAAATATTTTCTACTTAACCATCACATATTTAAGGCTTTCTTTGATGTTATAATTGGAGGTTAGATAATTGGAAATACTGATTTATTTTAGACATGCAATTATTTTATTTATGACAATGTCAATAGTATATATGTCTATAGGTCTTTGTTCTTAATTCTACAAACTTATATGTCCTAAATATAAAAAAAAATCCTTGTAGTTTATATGACATGCATGTAATACTGTACTCCACCAATCTTATTTATCTCAACATTACATTCACATTGCTGTTCTAAAGCCAGAAAGCTTCTGCATCCTGAAATACATCAACTTCACATATTTAATATCTTTACAAGAATTGTTTGCTTCTTTTACAACCTGATATTCCTGTTTTCCTAAAATTCATTTAATAATATAATCCCTCCAGTGATGATTTGAAAATGAGGATTTGGTGGATAACTAAGACATGAGAGTAAACCTCTTATGAGTAAGATTCATTCCTTCCAATAGCAAGTCCACTCTCCATCAGGCGAGGACACCAGAAACACAATTCTCTGCAACCAGAAGAAAGCCTGAGATGAATTCCATCATTTCAATCCTCCAAAACCATTTAACACCAGTTCCTGTTGTGGTTTATGGTCGTAAAAATCAGAAAGAATCGTCTCCGGTCCCCTTTGAGTGCACCCTTGGAGCTCTGATACACCCCCACCCATCCCAACCTCCAGCCTACCCCCCCCCCACCCTGTGCCCTACCCCACCTACGGTCCTGCCGCTCTGGTTGAGCACTGGGACAGAGGGTGGAGCCAACAGTCCACCCTACTTCGGAGACCTCTCGGAGCAACTCCGAACAAAGGAGACCTGACTATCCACGTGGGACCACCTGTAATTTCCACCAGCTTGGTCCCTGACCCCGCCTCCAGTCCTCTGCTGGAGTCCCAGGCCCCTCCCAGAGATCCGCCTATCTCAGCGGGTCCACTTGGAGTTCCTGCAGGCAAGATCCTTGACCCCCAAATCCGGGCCCCTGCAAAAGAACGAGGTCTCAGCTGGAGAGCGCCAGTTTCCAGTGAGATCCCACTACCCTGCAAAACCTTCTCAAGTTCCAGCCCAGCCCTCGTCCTCTTCTGCCGGCTATTGGCCAGAGGTGAGTCTGGGCCCAATCGGGGCTGCCTGTCCCCTTCAACCTCTTTACCCCCCCTCCCCCGCCTGAACTCCCTGGATTGGCCCCTGATCCTGCTGCTCCTGTCTCCGGTCCCCTTTGAGTGCACCCTTGGAGCTCTGATACACCCCCACCCATCCCAACCTCCAGCCTACCCCCCCCCACCCTGTGCCCTACCCCACCTACGGTCCTGCCGCTCTGGTTGAGCACTGGGACAGAGGGTGGAGCCAACAGTCCACCCTACGCCGGCGACCTCTCGGAGCAACTCCGAACAAAGGAGACCTGACTATCCACGTGGGACCACCTGTAATTTCCACCAGCTTGGTCCCTGACCCCGCCTCCAGTCCTCTGCTGGAGTCCCAGGCCCCCTCCCAGAGATCCGCCTATCTCTGCGGGTCCACTTGGAGTTCCTGCAGGCAAGATCCTTGACCCCCAAATCCGGGCCCTGCCAAAGAACGAGGTCTCAGCTGGAGAGCGCCAGTTTCCAGTGAGATCCCACTACCCTGCAAAACCTTCTCAAGTTCCAGTCCAGCCCTCGTCCTCTTCTCCCGGCTATTGGCCAGAGAGAAGCCTCCTAGAGAGCTTGGACCACACAGAGATACAGACATTGAATCTTTGATCCACATAAGCCCATCTGGGAAGGACCATAGAGAGAGGGAAGAGACACCACCAACACCTACAGGAAGAAACTATGGGAAGAAGGCAATACAAGAGAACACCTAACAACAGAAAGACAAACATGACACCACCAGAATCTAGGGAATCTACACCAACTAGAATGGAACACAACAACAAAGCAGAGGAAGCAGAAGGGTATGACTTAAAAATCACCATCATAAAAATGATAGAGGCCCTCAAAGAAGATATGAGAAAATCCCTTAAAGAAATAGAGGAAAAAACAAACAAAAAAGTGGAAGAAATGAACAAATTCCTTAAGGAAAGTACAGAAAGCCAAGAAAAAACAATTAACCAGGTGAAGGAAACGGTTCAAGATTTGAAAACCGAAATTGAGAAAATAAAGGCAACACAAATGGAAGGAAAGCTGGAAATTGAAAAGCTGGGCAAAAAATCGGAAACCACGGACACAAGCATAACCAATAGAATTCAAGAGATGGAAGAGAGAATCTCAGGCGCAGAAGATAAACTAGAAGAAATAGATTCATCGACCAAAGAAAACCATAAATCCAACAAATCCTTAACACACAATATCCAGGAAATGTGGGACACCATGAAAAGGCCAAACCTAAGAATAATAGGCATAGAGGAAGGTGAGGAAGCCCAGCTCAAAGGTGCTGAAAACATATTCAACAAAATCATCCAAATCTGAAGAAGGACATGCCCATGAAAGTACAAGAAGCATACCGAACCCCAAATAGGCTGGACCAAAGAAAAAAGACCCTCGACATATAATAATCAAAACACCTAGCATACAGAATAAAGAAAAAATATTAAGAGCAGCGAAGGAAAAAGGACAGGTAACATATAAAGGCAGACCTATCAAAATTACACCTGACTTCTCCATGGAAACCCTCAAGGCCAGAAGGTCCTGGATAGATGTTCTAAAAGTATTAAGAGAACACGGATGCCAGCCTAGGCTACTATATCCAGCAAAACTCTCAGTCAATATAGATGGAGAGAACAAGATATTCAATGACAAAACCAGATTTTCCCAATATGTATCTACAAATCCAGCCCTACAGAAAGTATTGGAAGGAAAATTCCAACCCAAGGAAGGTAACTACGCCCACAAAAATGTAGGCAACAGATAATCCAACTACACCAGAAACCTAGGGTGAAGCAGAACAAATATATTCACAATACCACTGCCAACAACAAACCTAAATCAAACAACCATCAACAATCAATGGTCCTTACTCACCCTCAACATTAATGGTCTTAACTCACCTATAAAAAGACACAGATTAACAGAATGGATACGAAGACAGAATCCATCCTTCTGCTGCATACAAGAAACACATCTTAGCTCCAAAGATAGACATTACCTCAGGGTAAAGGGTTGGGAAAAGATTTTCCAATCAAATGGAAATAAGAAGCAAGCAGGCGTAGCTATCCTAATATCTAACAAGCTAGACTTCAAACCAAAACTAATCAAAAGAGATGAAGACGGTCATTTCATATTCATCTCAGGAGAAATCCATCAACACAAAGTCTCAATTCTGAACATCTATGCCCCTAATACAAAGCCACCCACATTCGTAAAAGAAACACTACTAAAACTCAAAGCTCATATAAAACCTCACACACTTATAGTGGGAGACTTCAATACACCACTCTCAACACTAGACAGGACCACAAATCAGAAACTCAACAAAGAAACAAAAGAATTAACAGAAGTTATGTCTCAACTGGGGCTAACAGACATCTATAGAACATTCCATCCAAAGACAAAAGAATATACCTTCTTCTCTGCTCCACATGGAACCTTCTCTAAAATCGACCACATACTAGGAGACATAACAAACCTCAACAGATACAAGAGAATAGAAATAGTCCCCTGTATCTTATCGGACCACCATGCTTTAAAATTGGAATTCAACAACAATACAAATAGCAGAAAACCTGCAAACTCATGGAAACTGAACAATGTGCAATTGCACCACTCCTGGGTCAAAGAAGAAATAAAGAAAGAAATTAAAGACTTTCTAATATTCAACGAGAATGAGGATACAACATACCCGAACTTATGGGACACCTTGAAAGCAGTGCTACGAGGGAAGTTCATTGCACTAAGTGCCCATATGAAGAAAACAGAGGATAGTCACATAAATGAATTAACAGCGCAACTGAAAACCTTAGAACAGAGAGAAGCGAATTCACCCCGCAGGAGCAGACGCCAGGAAATAATCAACTTGAGGGCTGAAATCAACAAAATAGAAACCAGGAAAACAATACAAAAAATCAATGCAACAAAGAGTTGGTTTTTTGAGAAAATCAACAAGATTGATAAACCTTTATCCAAATTAACGAAAAAGCAGAGACAGAACATGCAAATTAACAAAATCAGAAATGAAATGGGGAACATAACAACAGACACAGAGGAAATCCAGACAATTTTCAGGTCATACTTCGAAAATCTGTATTCCACAAAAATTGAAAATTCAAAGGAAATGGACAAGTTTCTGGATAACTATCACTTACCAAAATTAAATCAAGAACAGACAAACAACTTAAATAGACCTATAACCCGAAATGAAATAGAAGCAGTCATCGAAAGCCTTCCAACGAAAAAAAGTCCAGGGCCAGATGGATTCAGTGCAGAATTCTACCAGACATTCAAGGAAGAACTAATACCACTACTCCTCAAACTGTTCCACAAGATAGAAACAGAAGGTTTATTGCCAATCTCTTTTTATGAGGCCACAATAACTTTGGTACCCAAACCTCACAAAGACACAACTAAGAAAGAAAACTACAGACCAATATCCCTGATGAACATCGATGCAAAAATACTCAATAAAATAATGGCAAACCGAATTCAAAAATACATCAGAGAAATCATCCACCATGATCAAGTAGGCTTCATACCTGGATTGCAGGGATGGTTTAACATACGAAAATCTATCAACGTGATCCACCATATAAACAAACTGAAAAAGAAAAACCATATGATTATCTCCCTAGATGCAGAAAAAGCCTTCGATAAAATTCAACACCCTTTCATGATAAAGGTATTAGAGAGGTCAGGGATAACAGGAACATACCTAAACATAATAAGAGCAATATACAGCAAACCAACTGCCAACATCAAACTGAATGGAGAGAAACTTAAGCCAATTCCTCTAAAATCAGGAACAAGACAAGGCTGTCCTCTCTCTCCATATCTCTTCAATATCGTACTAGAAGTTCTAGCTAATGCTATAAGACAACAAAAGGAGATCAAGGGCATCCAAATTGGAAAGGAAGAAGTCAAACTGTCTCTATTTGCAGATGATATGATAGTTTACATAAGCGACCCAATAAACTCTACCAGGGAACTCCTACAGCTGATAAACACCTTCAGCAAACTAGCAGGATACAAGATAAACTCAAAAAAATCAGTAGCCCTATTTTTTTCAGACGACAAAGAGGCAGAGAAAGAAATCAGAGAAACATCACCCTTTACAATAGCCACAAGCAACATAAAGTATCTTGGTGTAACGCTTACCAAACAAGTAAAAGATCTATATAATAAGAACTTTGTGACTCTAAAGAAAGAAATTAAAGAAGATACCAGAAAATGGAAAGACCTCCCATGCTCTTGGATAGGTAGGATAAACATAGTAAAAATGGCAATCTTACCAAAAGCAATCTACAGATTCAATGCAATCCCCATTAAAATCCCACCACAATTCTTCACCGACCTTGAAAGGATAATAATTAACTTTATATGGAAAAACAAAAGACCCAGGATAGCCAAAACAACCCTATACAATAAAAGAACATCAGGAGGCATCACCATTCCTGACTTTAAGCTCTACTACAGAGCTATAGTTCTGAAAACAGCCTGGTATTGGCATAAAAATAGACAGGTAGACCAATGGAATCGAATTGAAAATCCTGATATTAATCCATGCACCTATGAACACCTGATTTTCGACAAAACAGCTAAAATGATACAATGGGGCAAAGACAGCATCTTTAACAAATGGTGCTGGCACAATTGGATGAGGGTGTGTAGAAGACTGCAGATAGACCCATGTCTGTCGCCATGCACAAAACTCAAGTCCAAATGGATCAAAGACCTCAACATCAATCCAGCCACATTGAACCTCTTAGAAGAGAAAGTAGGAGGTACCCTTGAACAAATTGGTATAGGAGACCGCTTCTTGAACATAACTCCAGGGGCACAGACACTGAAAGAAACAATTAATAAATGGGACCTCTTCAAACTTAGAAGCTTCTGTAAGGCAAAGGACACAGTTGACAAGACCAAACGGCAGCCCACTGACTGGGAAAAGATTTTCACTAATCCTATATCCGACAAAGGGCTGATCTCCAAAATATACAAAGAACTCAAGAAACTAGTCAACAAAACACCAAATAACCCTATTAAAAAATGGGGTACAGAACTGAAGAAAGAATTCTCAATGGAGGAAATCAAAAAGGCTGAAAGACACTTAAGAAAATGCTCCACATCCTTAGCTATCAGGGAAATGCAAATCAAAACAACTTTGAGATACCATCTTACCCCTGCCAGAATGGCTAAAATTAGAAACACCAGTGATGACTTATGTTGGAGAGGATGTGGAGAAAGTGGAACACTCCTCCACTGCTGGTGGGAGTGCAAACTCATACAGCCACTTTGGAGATCAGTATGGCGGTTCCTCAGGAAAATGGGAATTAGTTTACCACAGGACCCGGCAATCCCCCTCTTAGGCATATACCCAAAGGATTCACATCAATGCAACAAAGACATCTGTTCAACTATGTTCATAGCAGCACTATTTGTAATAGCAAGAACCTGGAAGCAACCTAGATGCCCTTCAATTGAAGAATGGTTAATGAAGATGTGGCACATCTACACAATGGAATACTACTCTGCAGAAAAAATAATGGTATCTTGAAATTCGCAGGCAAGTGGATGGCACTTGAAGAAACCATCCTGAATGAGGTAACCCAGTCACAAAAAGAGGAACACAGTATGTACTCACTCATATATGGATTTTAGACCTAGATCAAATGATCACCAGCCTATAATTCACATCACCAGAGGAACTAGGATACAAGTTGTATTCTAAGAGATTCATATAAAGTCCCTCACAGAACTGGGAAGGGACAAGTCCCCCAGACCTCAGGTATAGTGGGGGAGGACAGCTAATGGAGAGAGAAGTAGGAGAAAATGAGAGGGAGGAGAGGAAGGCATGTGTGACTAGGAGGATTGAGCCTGGTTAGGAATGGAAAATAGGAAAGAGAGAGAGAGACAGAGACAGAGAGAGAGAACATAAAGAGAGGGAGCCAATATTGGTTTGAAGATAAAGTTGAACACAAAGAAAGGTCGAGGGAACTACAAGACTGCTCCCAACTAACAATCTCAGCTTCCGTGGAAAGGCTATCATAAATGCCCTTCCCGGAGAGTGAGATCAACAACTAACTTCTCCATGGAGTCCTCAACTAATGCCTGTTGAAAACAGGAGCAAACACCCATACATAAACACTGAGTCAAACTAGAACCCAGAAGCAGATGGAGAGGACAAGACCATGCGGTAGAAGTACATAGAGACAGCTTACCTGAACAAGGAGGAGCTAAGGGCCACTAGACTGATAGCTGGGAAGCCAACAGAGGTCTGACTCGGACTCCCCTGAATATGGGTCTCAGCCAGAAGGTCTGAGCAGTCTAAGAGACCTCAGACAGTGGAGCCAGGATGTATCCCTGGTGCACAAAAGGACTTTGCAAACATATCCCCCATGGAGGGATAACTGCCTTATTCTAGAGATAGGAGAGAAGCCCTAGTCCCTACTTCACAGGACCTGTCAGATCTACATGACCCCAACTGGATGGCATTCCCCTACATATTGTATTGTGGTGGGGGGTTGGGAGGGAGGGTGTTTAGAGTGCATGGGAGAGGGTAGAGAGGGCAAAAGGGAGGGAAGGAGGGAGGGAGGGCTTGGGGGGAGGGAGGGAGGGAGGGAGAGGGAACTGGGATCGACATGTAAAATAATAATAAAAAAAAAAAAAAAAAAAAAAAAAAAAAAAAACGCTTTGACTCCAAAATTTAAGTTGAAGAACAAGTTACTGGGGAAAAGTATTTCTATTTTTGTTTCCACAGAAAATGAAAAGATGTGGATTCCTTCCAGACTAATGTGGTTTGATCACACCAGACCGCCTGAAACAGAGTACAAGCTGATCCTACATTCCAAACAGCTGGACAAAACAGCCCTACAGACTACAGCTAGGATATCTGAATCTTCTTCGAATCCCCCAAGACAGCGCCCCTTACCAGCAGGAAGTAGTTTGGAAAGAACGACGCCCAAATTCCCAAATATTGTGTATAAATGTTTGTTTTCATTTAATTGGACTTTGTTATATAAAATTAAATAAAAAATACTCTATATGCAAAAAAAAAAAAAATTGGAAAAAAAAAAAAATATCACAAATGAGGAACGTTCAAAAATACTATTTGCCTCAATGAAATTAACTAAATTTCTTATTACTAATAAATTCTCATTTTTCCAAAGAAAAAAAAAAAAAATCAGAAAGAATCTTAAAATGGTCATCAGATGATTGAGATATTGTTTCATTAATTTTGAGAAAGAGAACATACTTTTACAGAGCTATCGTGAAGATATAAGCTGAAGCCACAGAATTATTTTAGAATTTTATGTGTTTAATGTTGCTTTATCTAAAGCTGTAAGATAGTTTGTTTGATATGTATACTTACTAGCAGATTAAGGCCACCTTGAAAGGATAAAGCAGATGCTTGACAATCCAGTCCTATATAGAAGTTCAGATTCTCAGGCAGTCATGGAAAGTTAAAACATGACTCATGCTCAACAGTTGTGGATCTCCCCAGAATTTGAGACTATAGTTAAGGTAAATAACTCTGTAGATCTTTAGAAACTGGAGGGATGCTTAGCAATGAAAAATAAAGAAGTATACAATGAACTCAATGTTCAAGAATAATTTAGGTATGAAAGAACTCTTCCTGGAACAAATCAGTAATGTTTTTATATCTCATCCTATAGTTCCAAATTCATTGTGTTGAGTTATTCCATCATATCAGAAAAAATAATATAATCAAGTTGAGTACTGGTTGAATCAATCTGTTAGAGATGCCAGAGATAAATAACTATGTCTACTTTTTTTTTTTTTTTTTCTGAAGTGTGTGACATAGGGAAACAGTTTAGTCAGTAGTTCACTGAGTTTCATCGACAGCTTCAGTAAGCTATTATCTTTCAGAATCATATCCATATAGTGAAACTCAGCTTGGTGATACTGGGACTGGGAGTCAGTAATCTGACTCTTCCTTTTGCTAGTTGACTTCCCGCTGGTCTTGGCTGAAAGGGGGTGTTAGCAAGAGTTCAGAAGACAAGAATGGGTTTCCCTTGCTTATTCTCTATGGTTTTCATTTTCTTTCTCTCGTTACCTTAGCTGTATTTCCACACCAGCAGCAAAACATTTTTCTAGTACACCGGGTTTCATCTTGCTGGCTGTCAAATACCTTCCCCCCAACCATTGTCCCCCCACCACACACCCCCACCTCACAGACCCTAAGATGTCAGCACAGCAGGTAGGAGACCACTCTCATAGTCTGAGGTTCAGTACAGAAATCTTTCTTCTGATTATCAGCAATATTGGCACCAGCTGTCTAGAGTTGTCCCCAAAACTGTATTCCCCACCCTAGTGTTCTCAGATTCTAACATCATCATTTAAAACCCACTTGGCAGGAGTCCCTTCTTACAGTTGCAAGGTGCTTAACACGTTAATGTTTCCTTCTTGGCTTGGCAGTTTTCTAGAAGCCAGGGGAAATTTGTTTGCACTCCATTTTCCTGCAAAAATAACAGGTGTCAATTATCTCATCTGACTGGGTCTTGATGAATACCACAGCAGAACCACAGACTTGGACTAAAATATGCCAAAGCTGAAGATGTGAATCTAGCTTTTCAATATGCCTAATGAAGCAAAGATTGAAACAGAATTCAGTACCTTGATGACTTTTGCCATGGCAACAAGCACTGAGTCGATGTGTAAGTGCAGAACACTAATTTCTGTCATAAATTTCTTCTTGTAAACTTCATCTATTAAATCATTTTGCCCTTTTATAAATTATAGTTGTGTGGTGTCACAGTTAAATACATTTTCTCATATTTGAAGTAGAGCTCAATTTAATCATTGGGGACATACTACTGTTTATTAGCTAACTAGCTAATATAATGAAGACTGTTTTCTCTAAAATACTGGGTGGGCTCTTTTTGACCTTAAGACCACATGCTATATAGGCAATATCCAAACAAATTTGTTTGTTTGCTTGCTGTTTTGCTTTTTCAAAATCATACAGTACTATGATCCTTGCTTTAGTGAAGCTAGCCACAGCATTGTTTTAGTATTCCATTTATTTTGGAGGTATGACTTCAAATTCAATACTAGTATCTTAATGTATGTATTACTATTACACTGTGGATTCTATTTCTAAAATTCCTCAGGTGTGTGGATGATTTCAGAAATACCACAGAAATCAACTCCAAAGTACGATTTTAGGTTTTGTGGAAATCATTTTTTGAAAGCTTTATAGTCCACAATTTCTCCTCACATTTTCATCTTCTTTTGTAGGTTATTCATTAATACTCTGAAATGAGAAGTAAATCAAGGCAAGTGTCCTAGTTCCTACACTGGTATTATATTGTGCACGATACCAATGCTACCCTAAGTAAGGTAGATCCTGCCCAGTTTACCAACTCATCATGGACTACAAAAGAGAAAAACAAAGGGGAGGCTGCTTTGCCTTTGTTTGCAATTCAAAACAGTTTGCTTTGCTCTCTTTGACTGGATTCAGTTTAAGGCCCAATAGATCTCAGAGAAAACAGCCCAGAGCATTTGCTATGCTTTTTATGTTTGGCGTGGGGATCATAGTATACAATCTTTCTTCTCAGTAGTCTTCCTGACTTAATTCAGATTAAATCATGCCAACTAAAAACTCCAAATCACTAGCCCAGCAAAGTCCATAGGAAAAAATAGCATCTTTGGAGAAGGATGTCAGTGAACAGAAAGTCTCCCTTGAAACTTAGTTCAGACAACCAGCATCTGCAAATGAAGTATTGGCAAAGTAGCTAGTCTGGCTCTTATGAGAGCCTTAGGTGTGCTTTGCAAACATTGCTTCGAATTTCTGACTATCATTACCTTATAAATAATTTGGGGGGAAAATACCAGCAAACGCTTATGTAATTCCCTTGCTCTGAAAAATGCAGCCCTATCTTCTTCCTTGGGATCACTGTCACACAGATTACACACCGAGTGCTAGCAGCTGAATGGAGCACACTGCTGATGCAAGGAATATGTTTTCAATATTTAATGATGTGTTACTTGTCCACACATTATCTCTTCTAGTTTCCAGTCTGTGTGCCAGTGATAAACTACACAGCCTTACATCTTATCTATTTTTTAAGTGACCAGTCCTTAGGGGAAAATTCCCTGTTTCCCTCATTGAATTGATCCAGTGTTTGGTGAGCATCAACTTCATTCTGTTTGCATAATACCAGCATTTAAGTGTGGGGAAGAGTGGGAAGGAAATGTTAAGATGTATGCATTGCTAGATGTAGTGTTCACTGGTTTAGAGGCTCCGGGTTTTCTACCTGAGATGGTTAACAATTATTGTATGATTGATATGAGGAAATCTGGCAGCCAGTTAAGCAGGGATCAGGAAACCACCCTCCATTTATACAGTGCAAGCAGCAGAACTTCTAAGCAACATTCTCAGAAAAGAAGAAATGACTGAAGCCAGAATTAAGCAGCTGCTGAATGGAAGATCATGGGTAAAGAAAAGGAAGCAGGTCTCAAGGCCATTGGCTTGCCTCTACAAACAGAGCTCAGTGAATGTGCCTCACTAGGGATGCAAGCATGTCAGTATGAATGGCAGATAGATGTCTTTTCTGCAGAGACAGGCATGAGTTGCTGCAGCTAGACATCAAATGACTTATTAAAATGTAAGCATGAGGTTCACTATAGCCCAATAAAATTTACAAAACTCCCAGAAAAGGAGCTAGTTGGAATGACTCACATGACACCATCATTAGCCAATTTGAAGTCCTGTTAGAAAGGTAAGGGCTAGAGAGAGTCATGTTGTAACTTTGATTACTCTGTTTTTATTTTCAGGCTGCAATGTTGGTAAGTAAAGAAGAATACTGAGACTATCAGAAAACACCAGAATTTTATATTTTGAATGATCCTTTAGCGTTTTCACACAATGGAATTATGAAAAGATTGTGTTTGGCAGGAGAATACTTTTCTGATTTAAATACATGAAACCAAAAGTTAAAGGGAAAGCACTAATACAGAAAAATACCAAGGCAAAGCTATAAAACATACCATGTGGAGGGAAATGGTTACATCAGGCAATTTAATAAAGGAGTAGAACTTTTCAGAACAAAAGAAACCCAAAAAGAGCATTAGCTCCACATAGGAATGATACTGACCTACAGTGTGTAGGCTATAAAGTAGGCCTTGAGTTTAGCAACCTAAGTGTTCTCAAGAGGAGCTATCAATCTTCATGTTGGTACAGATGATCATAGCATTGAGGCATAAATAGTTTACCTAGAAGGAAGGCAAAACAAACATCAGAATGGTAGACATATTAAAGACACAAACATGCACATAAACACACACACACACACACACACACACACACACACACACACACACACCCTTTCCAGAAGTTATCTGAAGGTATAAACATGATAGAGGTATTTGTGTAAAACAAAAACTAGTAAAAAAACAATAAGACTTGAAAGAGTTATGATTCATTATTGTAATCCCTAGGTGGTTGATATTTGAGATTTCTTTTCTTCCCTAGTAGTGTGCCAAACACCTTCTAATACTATGTAAGCTAACCAACAAAGATGAAACTAATAGGTGATTATAAGCTCATTTTTCCATGTTCTGTATGACTCTTGTATATGGTGTCTGTAGCAATAGGGTCTTACCCTCTAGTTCTTGGTGGTAATAAAGAGAAATAGTAAAAGCCTGCAGTTTTGGGGTCTGAGGGACCTCATTTGTCAACAACCCCAACAGAAATAACCCATTCCTGGCACTTTTTATTAAAAAAAAATTATCCACTGGTGTCTGGAAGATCTGTTGTTGTTCCATTAGGGAATAATTCCATTGATCAGCCTGGCAAAACATTCCCATTAGTGCAATAGTGGCATGAATGTCTTGGGAGCAACCAGTAACTTTATGATTCAATTTAAAGTAAGTTCTACAAGTTGAAATTCATTCCTGGCCAAGAACATGTGGATATACACATCATTGGTCCTAGGGAAGAACCTATTACTGTCACTCTATTCAATAAAAACAGCAGCATTAAACCAACTCCTAATGACTTATCTTTATTAGTGCCTAAGTCAGTCCTCATCAGAAAAACTCCTTTTTGCAATAGATACAGATTAATACAGATATGCACAACTGATCAAGGTTCAGAGAACAAGAGACTGTAGAATTCTGAACTATAAATGTAACAACTGTACTTCACACTCTTCCCCGCCACACACAAAAGACACAAAGTTGGGTCAGTGTGGAAGGTGAATGGATTTTGGAGGAGTAGAGGGAAAAGGTGAATCTGACCAAAAAGTGTTGTACAAAATTCTCAATGAACTAACAAAAACGTAGAATAAATATTTGAGTCAGTTACACAATTCTGCTATGATGTAAAAACAGTAGTGGAAAGAATTCAATACTGATGTTTTAACAGAAGTGCTATTTTATTAGGAGCAAAACACTAGATAATGTTTAACTTTATCTGGTGAGTAATTTGCTCTTTCTTGAGAGGACTGAGGAAGCAACCAGCAGCATTGAAATTTTGGATAGTGCTAGGCCCCTGGAGAGACTGCAAGTAGGCAGGATTTATCTCTTCAAAATCTACCCCAGTGAGCTGAGGATGTCACTCAGTGATAGAGCACAAGCCTATGACACACAGGGCGTGAGTTCAATCACTCTGCCAAATCTCACACAAGAGAAGGAGAACCTCTCCAGGACTCTAAGATTTCCTACTCTCTCATTAGCATAACTTTACTTTAAATCAGCATGCAAGGATAGGTTGTTGGTGTTTTTCAAACCGACTACTAGAGGATTATTACATCATATATTTAGCCTAGTCATAAACTAACTGTACTAGGCATTAGAAATACAGATCCTAACATATTTATCTGGATGAGTATTTGTAACTGCTGAGCAATGGCTATGGTCCTGGCACATTTACATAGTGACACCAAAATTCTCATACTTTAAAAAAAATCATAATTGTTGCATCAAAACATAATAGTTACTATGAAATTTCAAAGTAGTAACAAAATCAGAATGTATTACTTGCTTTAGGTATTCCAGGCAGCCAAGACAGAGCCATGATCTAAGTGAATGGGTTTAGCTTCAGTGCTCAGGCTTTTCAGAATGAGTCTGTGGCCTCAAAGAACCAGTTAATATCCTTTTAAAATGTTCCAACTGAGATTCCTAAAGAAATGCTCCTGATGACACAGAAGATCTATGATGAGTTCATATTATAAAGGATATATGCAAATGATATTAGGCAGACACTCACATGAATAGAATAACCCTATAAATCTTATGGCATAAGACTATGTAAGGAAGGCTGAAGTCAAGGATACCAAGACCAAAGGGCACCTCATTGATCATGTTCTAAGCAAGAATGGGATTTAGGGAGAATTAGAGGGAGGAGGAGAAGGAAGGAAGAGATAATGAGAGAGAAGAAAGAACACAAGTTTTTCACTTTTCAGGAAAGCATCTCTCACCTCACCTGATATATATGTTCTTTCCCATATTTTCAAGTGAAATAATAGTATCTGTTGGGGAATATTTGTTTAACTATGCAAAGATATGTTACATTCATTTAATTACGTAAAGATACATTGTTTTACCTCGCCTATCTAATGTACCTGATTGGTCTTATAAAAAACTGAGTGAACAATAGTGAGGGAGGATGTGTAGGTGGAACTTGCAGGTGGGAGAGTAAGTGGGAGGAAGAATTTAGACTTGGGGAAGAAAGAAAAAGAGGTGACAGGGAGATGCCAGGGGCCAGTCGGCTAGACATGGAGGAAATAGAAAAGTAGGATGCATAGAATGAAAGATAAAAAGCCCAAGGCAAAGCATACATGAATAGGAACAGGACGAGTTAAATTAAAAGAGCTAGTGGGACAAGGCTTACCAAAGGTCAAACACTCATAATTAATAAGTCTCCATGTCTTTATTTGGGAGCTGGTTGGCAGCCAAAAGAAAATTTCAACTACGGGAATCCTAGTAAACAAGTGCTCACAAAGGGCAAAATATTTGCATTCCAGTCCCTCCTACTACTATCAATCTTTACCAGCATGTGAAGTCTTTTATAGCATCTGAGGTTTCCCAGTCTTAATTTATTTCTGGCCATCTCCATTGTATTCAGACACAGGTATAAGTTGGCAACATCTAATTAGTCACTCAAGGCCTATGAAAAAATCACTGTGTACCCACAAAGAGCTCCACAATTACTTTAATTAGAGTCAAAACAAGCAGTATTAAAATAGTTTCTCTGGCCCTTTATACATTTACTCACTTTATAAGCTTTAGATATAAATGACTAATTTTATGACTCTGAATGTGGTTGGTGGATATGTGAAGTTATTACTTCTACTCATTACAGGGGTCACTTTGTCAAATTCCTTTCAGTATCTACAATCATAGGCATTGTTGGGTGAATCATAAACTTAGTCACTAGGATTAGGTAATCAGTGGGCACAGCTAGGTCCTGTGTCTCTGTGTAGCTCCTGATATTTGAAAGCCATTTCCTGTTTCAAATGTCTGAAAATAAAGCATAACAGAAAAAAGTAAAATTGCTTCCAGTACAATCCTAGATCAAGTATTCAACCTCAACACTCAGAATTCTATCCATTACCCAAACAAAGGTGGAGATGTCCACCTGTCTGGGGAACTTGATGGGCTCCTTATTATTTTACCCTTGCTATTGTACTACAGTCTAGGACTTTTCAAGGGAGTTCTGTTCACCAGGCATTGCTTAGTGTCAGTAGTGTACTGAATGAAACATATCCTGACCTTTCAGAGCTGGTGTCTGTAGGGACTTACAAAGGTGGACACTTATAAAGGGCTGTCATTGGTCATGTGTGCATTTCTACCATGGTCTTCTGACTATGGAGTCTTCTTTCCTGAGTTGTATGCAGATCTGCTTACTTTTATGTTGTAGACCAATAATAGGAAGGGTTAGTTGACAACTCTAAGAACCAAATCTTTGTGTATTTTGTTTCTGAAAGCAATAAGCAGTTACACAAATATAACAAAAAACAAAAAAGTTTTCCTTTTCCTCTCCATCTGTAGACCACCCTTATTTTAAAATTCTTTATCTTTCAAATCTAAGCCAGGTTGGAAAATCTTCAAGGTTCTTCCTTTAAAGTTCAATTACATCAATTTTATTTTATGTGTATGGTTGATTTGTCTGTGTAGCATGGGTGATTTGTCTGTGTAGGCAGATATCATGAGCTTCCTTGAAATGGGAGTTACAGATGGCTGTGAGCTGTCTTGTGAGTGCTGGGAATCAGGCCTGGATCTTCATAACTACTGTGCCTTCTTTCCAGCGCATAGCTTTCTGCTTTTTGATTTGTATTTTTATGAACCTCCCATTTTCCAAATGTGGTTGTTCTAATATGAGCCTTATGTAGGAGCTATAGCAATTTGTTAAGGACTAACAGCCACTGAGGCACAATTCTCCCTTATACTGAGTATACTGAGGCTCAGGTCATGTAACTCTTTAATCTACACTCTTTTCTTCTTCTTCTTCTTCTTCTTCTTCTTCTTCTTCTTCTTCTTCTTCTTCTTCTTCTTCTTTTTTTTTTTAATCTATGGCTTTGCTAACTCATTATAAGATGAAAACACTAAGAGAGGTGTGAGAAAACCTGAGGCTGCCAGAATCACTTTACACTCCTGGTGTTTCCTTCCCCACAGAGGGAATGCCACTAGACAAACTCATCTCTATTCACCATTGTACATATGTGTAGAACCCTGCCTAAGCCATGAGTTTTGATACTACCCTGTCCTTTTCCACCCATGGGAAAGTGTGTTGTGACATTCAGACCCTCAGATGCTTGCTGTCACTGGCTAGGAACAGCTCTGTAATTTTAGCATTCTGTGTTGGGAACATGCTTGTCTTGCTCTTCCATACAGCCTTTGTGAGAAAAATGGGGTTCTGGTTTCTATTTTTAGACTTTTTTTGTCTTTGAATAGCTTGGTGCTCAAGAAGAGAGGATGTCGCTTTTGGGGAGCCCTTTCAAAGACAAATGAATGTAATGTCAGAAAAGACACTTTAACTCTATTCACCCCCAGTTAAAAAACAAGAAAAGCTAACTGTCACAGATCCTTGGCTCACACACTGTTCCTCTGGGTACTTATCACATTTCCTAGGTGCCTGCTGTATGTGAGTGGGTTGTGAGGCTCTGATATGCGGTACTGTGTACTGTGAGAGAATCTACAGAGATATAAAGTAAAAACACTTTTCACTTTTAAAGTGTCCACAATCTAAAGAAGAACAATAGTTTAGTAATCTAAGTGTCATAGAAGGGACATAGACAAAATTTTACTGTCTCTGGAAAGATTAAAGGAGACAAAAGGCAAAGCTATCTTGCTTAAAGTACTTCTAACCCAAAAGTCTCATGCCAAACAGTTATCTCTTAAATTATATTAACTCTAAACACTATGCTAATGAAAAGTTGATATGGAAAGATGAAGAAGTTGGATAACCCCTGAAATGCTTGCTCTTAAGAAATCAGGAACTGAATGCTTTGATTTTTTTGCTATGGTAGTTGTCTACTAGGGTCACACTGGCAAAGACTATAAATGGGGAGGCTGGAACAACAGAAATTATTCCTCAAAGTTTCAGAGGCTAGAGCTCTGAGCTCAGTCCTGAGTGTCTGCAGATCAATTATGCCTGAATCTTCTGTTCTTGGCTTCTAGGTGATTGTTTTTTCACATGACATCATAGGGGCTTCCCCTCTGATAATTACTCTGCTAAACATTGCTTGCTATAAGGATATGTTACATGTTGTATTAGAATATTCCCCTAAGGCCTGTTTTCTCAGTCACCTCTGTGAGACTATGTGAAAAGAGAATCACATTGAAAATCAGCTGAGGGTAAAGACTCACCACATGGGTTTTAGAGAAACAGCCTAGCTCAGAACATTGCCAGTGTAGAACTTCTTCATTAGTAAGGAACTGTGGCCATGATGCTGAGAAGGAGCATTTTAAGCATTTTTCACTCAATATTTTGTCAAATGGTCCTTGAGACATGGCACTTTTTCTTGTTTATAAGTCCCTTCCACCCAGCATGTACTCTTCTCATGGTTCGTAATGAATGAAAGTAGTGTCTATTATAACATAACTGGAGATGGAGAACTCACTAGAATTATGCTCAGTTCTTTTTAATTATAAGAAGGAGTTAAGAGTGAGACCTTGATCTAATTAAAAAAATACCCTTTATACAATGTATTTTGGTCATAGTCTTCCCCCTCTCCCAACTCCTCCCAGATTACACCCGCTACCCACTCCACTTCCAGTTCATATTATTTTTCTGAAAAAAGAATCATTTTTTTTAAAAGCACCCAAACAAAATGAAGGGGGGGGAAAAAGACAAAATACAGAAATGGGGTCTATATTGATTAATTTGTTTATAAAATCTCTCCTGTCCATACTTATTGTTTCTGTTTTCTCTTCATTTCAAATCATACTAAGAACTATGATTGGTTGAAAGGAAACTGTAGCTTAACTAAAAGAACTGGATTCATGCAGCTGTTCTAATCTAGCTGTTTTCTTGACCTTAACCTACATTCTTAAAAGAAAAATATGGAAACTATTAAAGGAAAGTGTTGTAAAAATGGAAAGCTCTTAGCTGTCCTTTGTTCAGGAAAAGATATTTCATGAAATGTATTTTGCATCTGAAATTACATGGCTTGAGCATAATACTTATGCCCTTTAGATCTTTAGGAATTAAAATTTCCTTTACCTTGTCTATGGTATGTCTACAGAAGGGCCTAGAATTTTTACCTTAACCTGTGCCTCTTGACATTAAATATGTCACCCCTTTACCCTTCTAGCTGTAGACTTTCTTGTCATTTTGACTCTTTTTATTGATCCATGTTCTGCTTTTCTACCTCTATTCTTAAATACAGTACGTTCTTCTGTTGTTTTCACTTTGTAGCTCTCTATATAACCTTCATTAGTTTTTAACACTCTCAAGAAGAGTTGTCCAGGCTTAACACCTAGAATATGAAGCACTTCAAGTTCAAGATACCAATTTTGTAGGCAAATGTTAGCAAAGATGTTATTCTGTTAGACACCCATGGAGTATTTCTTACTTTGCCAGGTGAAACAAATCTAATTGAGAATTTCTTAGGTGTGATTTAAAAAGTTGAGTACTGGGGATTTGGCTTTTAACATCACTATTTTGATCCCATAGTGACAGAAATCTTTTAATATGGGGTGATTAATTGTAGGCATGTCTTACCCTATGGAAGTTCCCTAATATTAAGCAACATTAGCTGATTTAATATTTTAAAAGCCTCTCAATCTCAATGGCTGTGTCCTATATGCAAAAATAAAATTTAGACTTCTTGAATTAATAAAATATTTGCTGGACAAATTTGTCTTCTCACTCTGATACCAAGTTTTGTCATTCTGATTGTGGTCTCTGAAGGGAGAACAGTGACAAACTCATAAACACAGGGAATCAAAGCAAATGGTAACCTATTATGTCTTTTCACAGGAAAGTCTATTTTACTATATCAATAATACTAATCATAAAATAATAGCAATAACCATACTAATATCCAGCACTTACTGTGTGTGAACTCATTGCCTAGTAGGCATCATGCAATTATTACTTCATTTAAACCTGAAACTGAGAGTTATTATTCCAACTTACAGAAACAGCAAACTGAAATATTAGAAGGACCTGGGGTCATGGACCTAATAAGTAGAAAAACGAAACACACCATCTTTTTAAAAATTATCTCTCACCATTTTAACTATTATGATTTAATGGCCAGAAGACACCCTAACACCTGATCTATTCATTTGAAAAGGAAACTTGTGATTTACTATAATAACAATTTTCTACATCAAACTCCTTCTCTGAAACTTCTTTCTTATAAATATTTAAAGAAAAGTATTTTATATAATTTTTATAAAAATGTAAATTGACTTAGAGAAACACATTACTCAAATGCAGGTAATAAGGGAAATGGGAATTAGGCATTCAGGAAGAAGAGAGAAATTGTGCTAGAATATTAAAATTTTAATAATGCTGCATTCCTTGCCACTGATGTAGTATTCATATCTGAGTCTTGGAACCAACCTTGGGGGTTTCATTTCAAATTGGCCAAAAGAACTTCCAACTTGGGCTTTCCTGGTTTCCATACTTCAGTTGCTTTGCTTGTCTGATTCTCTTTTTATTTTTTAATTCTCTTATGCCATTTCAAAGCATGTGGGTCCTGCTTTTTCTTTTCTTTCTTAATTTTCATCCCAGAAGACTTTCTTTCAGAATATATGCATATTTCTGGGAAAACTGTTTAGGGAGTAGGATTCAGGCAATGAAGTGGCAAGTTACATGAAAATGTAACACAAAAAGTTGTATATCAAGTTGAAAATGTAAAATGGTTTACTGGGTCTTTGAGTTGTTATCTCCTAATTTGTTATTAATTACTACTTTCTTCATTTTCTTAAAAGAATTGGAAGACTTTGAAAAGTAAAGCTGAGGTTTCAAGGCAATTGTGTGTCAATTTGCTGTTTGGTTTGTATGGCTCAACTTCAACAAATACTTCTCAGATTTCTTTAAGTCTTGAAATATACCAGTATCCTTTATTATTATTAATTATTATTACTATTACTATTATTATTATTATTATTATTATTGTGATTGGGATTTAACTGTGGTAAGTGGTATCTATCAAGAAAATTGTCCATTTCTTTAGATTTTCCAATTTATGTAGTACAGGTTTTTGAGGTATGACCTAATGATTTTTCTGGATTTTCTCAGTGTCAGTTGTTATGTCCCCCTTTCATTCTGATTTTGTTATTTTGAATATTCTATCTCTATCTTTTAGTTAGTGTAGATAGGGGTTTGTCCAACTTGTTGATTTTCTTAAAGAAACGTTTTTTTTTTTTTTTTTTTCATTGAATCTTTGTATTGTTCTCTCTACTTCTATTTTATCAATTTCATCCCTCAATTTTACTGCTTCATGCCTTCTACGACTCTTGGGTATGTTTTCTTCTATTTGCTCTATAGAGCTTTCAGATGTGCTGTTAAGTCTATAACATGAGATCTCTCTAATTATGAACTCTCTTCTTAGCACCATTTTCATTGTCTCCTGTAAGTTTGGGTATATTTTGCATCCATTTTCGTTGAATTCTAGGAAGTATTTAATTTCCTTCTTTATTTCTTCCTTGACCCAATAGTGATTAGGTAGAAAATTGCTCTATTTCCAGGATTTCTTTTGCACTGTTGTTGTTGAACTCAAGCTTTAATCCATGGTGGTCTGAAAATGTATAGGGTATTATTTCAATTTCATTGTATCTGTTGAGACTTGCTTTGTGACCAAAAATATGGATAATTTTCTGTGACATGTTGAGAAGTAGGTATTTCATTTGTGTTTGGGTGAACCATTGTGTAAATATCTGTTAGGTGCATTGGAGACATAGTGCCTGTTAGCTCCATTATTTCTGTTTAGTTTTTCTTTGGATGACCTGTCCATTGGTGAGAGTAAGTTATTTCAGTCTCCACAATTTGTGTGTGAGGTTGTGATTTAAGCTTTAAGCTTTAGTAATGTTTCTTTTACAAATGTGATTGCCCTTGCATTAGGAGTATTTATTTTAAGAATTGCAATGTCCTCTTGGTGGGTATTTCTTTAGATGAGTATGGAGTGTCCTTCTCTGTCACCTTTGATTAATTTTACTTTGAAGCTTAGTTTTTAGATATTCAAATAGCTATGCCAGCTTACTTCCTATGTCCATTACTTGGAAAAATCTCTTTTCTAACTCCTCTTTACTTTGTGGTAATGTCTGTCTTTGTTGTTGAGGTGTTTCTGTTATGCAGCAGAAGAGTGGATCCTGTTTTCATTTCTATTCTGTTAGTCCATATCTTTTTATTGGGGAATATAGCCTATTGATACTGAGAGATATTAATGACCAATGATTGTTAATTTCCGTTATCTGATTTTTTATAGAGAGTGTGTATATTTCCCTCTTTGGGTTTTGATATTAGCCAAAATGAAAGGTAACCATACTACAATCCACAGACGCAAAGAAGCTAAGTGACAAGAAAGGCTCCAGTGGATGACACCTGAATCTCACCCTGATGGGGAAAGAGAATAGCTGTCACAGGAATGGCAGGAGGTGTTTGGAAACATGGGGCTTGGCATGGGAACAAGTGGGATCAAGTCAGGAAAGGATGGAGGGAGAGAGCCCTGGAAGAGGTAACTAAAATCAAGGGGAAGTCTTGGATAAGCCAGAAACCTAGTGCCATGGAAACACCTAAGAATCAATGGGGGTAAGCTTAACTAAAACTCCTAGCAATGGAAGATATGAAGCTTGAACCATGCATCTCCTATAACCAGGCAAGACTTCCAGTGGAGGGCTTGGTACTCCAAGTCAGCCACATAATCTGTGACCTACAACTTGCCCTGCCTACAAGATGTGCTGGGTAAAAGTGGCTGCAGAAATTATGGGAGCTACCAAACAATGTTTGGTCCAGCTTGCAACCCATACCATGAGAGGGATCTAACCTCTGACACTGCCTGCAGAGCCAGGAGCCAGAGGTTAGATAGCCCAGAGACCTAGGATAGAACCAAACATGAATACTAAATTATTCCTAATGATATTCTGCTATACACATAAATTATTGCCTAGGCCAATTATCATCAGAGAGCCTTCACCCAGAAAGTAATGGAAACAGATGCAGAGACCCAGAGCCAAGCAGGAGCCAGAGCTCAGGGAATTGGGTAGAAGATGTGGAGGAAGGACTGTGGGAGTCAGAGATGTCAAGGACACCACAAGAAAACCCACAAAATCAACTAACCTGGGCTCAGTGGGGCTCATAGACATTGAACTGACAACCAGAGGTCTTGCATTGGACTGACTGACCTAGGCCTTCTGAACATGTTACAATTGTGTGGTTTGGTCTTCTCAAGGAACTCTTAACAGTGGGAACACAGGTTGTCTCTGAATGTTAATTGCCTTTGGGACCCTCCCCTCTGTTATTAGGTTGCCTTGCCCATCCTTAATAGGAAAGGAGGTGCCTAGTCTTAAATACATACAGGAGCCTGCACTTTTCTCAAGGGAAAGGAGGAGTAGAAGGGGCTGGTGTTATGATAAAGCTTGAGAGGGATCTTGTGTGGTGGACCTTGCGTGAGTTCCAAGGCAGACAAGGGTGATTGAGGTGGGGGAAAAACACACCAAGCAGACAGAGCTTAAGTGATAAGTTTTATTGGGCAAGAGAGGGGGAAGGAAAGAGAAAAGAGGTAAAGAGTTATAGAGACACACAGAGAGAAGACAGAAGAGAAGAGGGAGACAGGAAAAGTTCTGTCTGCCCCAGGGGAACAGCGGGAAGAAGAGAGTAGGAAGACAGCTATAAAAGACAGCAGAAAGAGAAGAGTGTGGAAAGAAAGAAGATACAGAAAGAGAGCACAAGTGGGCAGGTTATGTCTTTTAAAGGGGTCCTTTGCACCTGCATGCAGACTAGTACCCATGAAACCCTGGGCTGACCAGAGTATTGCCTGAGTGCATTCTGCCAGGTGATGAGCAGGCCAGCATAATGCCTGAATCCTTACAGCTAGAAGTTAGGGGAATGACTTGGAGGGGAGGAAGGAGAGATAGGAAACTCTGATCAGGCTAGAAAAACTTAATTAATAAAAAAGAGAGAGATCTGGAAGAAGCTGGGCTGTTCATTTGCCATATACAAATGAACCCAAATTGTCCAGTTACTAGACAACTTTCAAAGGTGGGAAAGCTAAAATGGTATCCAGGTCATCATCCTGAATTTTTCCAACCATTTTTTTGACTGACATATGTAGACTGATATATAACCTACTGCACCTACATGCTACACTAGTATACCACCACCAAAGCAAATCAGAGAGAAAGTGTTAATTTGGCATGCATGTCATGATCATTAAAGGAAACCAAGGTAGGGCAGGAACCTGGAAGCAGGAACTGCAGCAGAAGGAATACTGCTTATTGGCTTTTTTCTAGATCATGTTCAGCTAACATTTTTTACCTCCCAGGGCTACTTACCCAAGAATGATACTGATTCTAGTGGGCAGAGCCATCCCAAATCAATAAAAAATCAATAAAAAATCAATAAAATGTCACAGATATGCCAACAGACCAATATGACTGAGACAGTTCTTCAGTTAATATTTCCAGTTTGTGTCAAGTTAACAAAATAAAACAAAAACAAACAAACAAAACAACAACAAAAAGCTAACCAGAACACTTTCCCTCTAGATTTTGTTTAAATTCATAAAACACTTTGTGTTAATTTCTAATAACCAAATGGAGAAGGTCTTCACTGAATCTGACCCAACTTCTTCAGGAATTATTGCAGTGTCTCTCTTCTGCCTCTCCTGCTGGATATGAAAGTGTACTGTGAAGTTTCTCAATGTCTTAGACATCCTGGTAATCATCACTCAAGATTCATAATCAAATATCACAAATGGTAAATTCTTGTTACCCTGTGACCTCTACAGACATAAACATATAAGCAGTTTAGACTTGCTGACTCCTCCTGGAAGGCATCACACTCCCTGTGGAGTGTGTGTGTGTGTGAGAATGGGATGGGAGAATGATTGAGGGGGAGGAAGAGAGAGAGGGACAGAAGGAGGAAGGGAGGGAGAGGAAACTAAATAAGAGCCAAATATTTAAAATAAAAAAAATAAAAGTTTAAAAAGCATATAAGCAGTTAATTATTTAGCTATAAATTTAGCTTAGATCAGGTGAAGGGTTTGACATTGTAAGGTTTTGCCATTTCAGTGAGTCTGAGGAGTTCTTACATGGCTGGCTGGCTCAACATCCATTGAGTTGTATAGATGTTTTATCTGTTTGATTTTTGTGCATGATTTTTATATTTGTCTTCAAGTTTTTATGAGAAAGTTTATGTTAGGAGTAAGGTTTTTCCCCACCAGTCTGGTCCTACCTTCACGCCAGCCTCAATTAACACACAGAGACACTGTATTAGATATAATGCTGTTACCCAGTTCCTTGTTTCTTTGTCTTAGTATTAACCCATTTCTATTAATTTAAGTATTTCCACATGGTCTCCTCTTACCAGAGAGTGGGGCCAGAGCTCTGTTCTATGCAGTCTCTACATGTGGACTCCTCCCTAATACTTCCTTGAATCCTCCTTGTCTCCTAGTCCCGCTATCTTGCTTTCCTATTGGCCAACAGTGCTTTATTCATTAACCAGTATGAGAAACATATTTACAGAATGACATCTCCCATCATCTCCTATTTTCTGTCTAAATAAAAAGAAGGGTTTTAACCTTAACATAGCAAAATATATCACACAACGGTTATCAAATAAGAATCACAGTTAACAATATTTAGTCCATTAACATTTAGTAAGATTTAAGAAAATATTACATCATCTATTCTATCTTTGTGAGTCTAAAGTCCTATATGTAACTTATCTTTAATCCTAACTAAGGAAAACTATAACCATAACTATCTGTCTTCCACTCTTTCAAAGAACACATAAGGATAGTGTATAGACTCTAGAAATGACAGAGACAACTCACTGCATGGTCAGTCACCCAAAGTTCTTCTGGCAGACTCTTCAGCAAAGCAGGAAACTTTAAACTGTCCATCTGTATTGGCAGTTTGTCAGTCACTTTTCTCTGTGTCCTGCAGACTGTCTGGTAGACTCTTTATATGAAGCAGGAACCCTGTAGCAATGTCCATCTTGAATCAGCAGTCACTTCCCTGTGGGTCCTGCATGTCCAGTTTATATAGCATAAATCAAACAGTCCACAACAAGAGCAGTATCTTGTCCAAATGGCTAGTCTTGCCATATTGAAAGCAAACTCCATAATGAGTTTCTTTGATGTCCATCTTCTGTTCTGATGCAGGTAGTGTTGCCAGGAGCAGTTATGTCTCATTGTCAAGAAAAACCCTAAAACATTTTTAACTGCCATATTCTGTAGGTCTTTGAGAGGTCTGAAGAATGCCTATTTATCTCAAATACATCTCTATATATCTAGAAATCTTAACTAACTTAACTATAAGTTTTGATTATCATAGGTAATATCTATAATCTGTATTGAATTATATATTACAATTCTACACAATACCTAAACAAGAGGAGAAATACACCTATCACAAAATTGACCTTAAATTGTATCAATAAATGAAAATCAATTCCAAAACAAAGTATTCATATCTATACCATATTCCCCTTTTTACCTTTAAAAGAAATGGTTGTGATCATTAACAACGTATAATCAAGTCCATTTCAATGAAAAAAAATTATAAACAATTATTTGGGAATTTGGGTGTATTTCTTTCCAAACTGCTTCCTGTTGGTAGGGGTAGCTATCACTGGGATCCTAAGAAGATACAGAAATCCTGGCTGTAGTGGTCTGCAAGGCTGCATTGTCCCATAGACATTGCTTCAGGGGGTCTTGCTTGATCAAACCATGTTAGTTTGGAAGGAATCCACAGCTTTTCATTTTCTGTGGAAACAAAAATAGAAATCCTTTTCCCCAGTAACTTGTCCTTGAACTTAAATTTTGAAGTCAAAGTATTTTTAAAATATATAAATTGGATTGATCCAGCAGCATTTGTTTTAACAGTTGTTATTTCCTCAGCAGTCAAAGGATACAAAGACAATATAATACCTTACAGTATCCAGATTCTCTCCATCTTTATGTGGTTTTTTTATTACTCTGTATCTTTTACTTCTATTTTTTTCATTTTTTGAGACAGGGTTTCTCTGTGTAACTCTTATCTGTCCTGGAATTCACTCTGAATACCAGGTTTACTTTGCAATCACAGAGATCTGCTTGCCTCTGTCTCCTGAGTGCTGGGATTAAAGGTGTGTTCCACCACACCCAGCTGTTCTCTGTCTTTTTAAAACCACTTTATTCCTTTTCTCTCCCAAGCCTAGGTATATTTTAAAACACACTGTAAACCTTTAGAGGTTTTTCTTAATCTGAATCTGTCCTTACTGTAAATCTTTATCTTTTTCTGGCCACGAGTCTTTTATCTGGTAAACAACAACATTGCTAAAATGAAATCCTCATTTGTTTCAGCCGCGGTCAATCCAAGATGGTGGTGGGTACATTTACCACCATAACTGAGAGCTGTGTGACTACCTTGGTCTACGCTGCCATCCAGCAACATGCTGCCGGCTTGGAGATATGGTCTCTGCCATTGCCAGCTCTCCTACACACCATTCAGTTGTTAGCAGAGTTTTTAAAAATCCATGTTTTTTTTTTTTTTTTTTTTTTTTTTTTGCCATTTATGCTGTGTCAGGAAACCTCCCTTAAAGAAGCTGTGCAAATCTTGTCTCTCACAAAAAAAAAAAAAAAAAAAAAAAAAAAAAAAAATGCTGTTAGCAAGAAGCCTTCTTGTCTTTGTTCTTTTGGTTCTAAAACCCTTTTTTAAATTTTTTGTTAAATTTTAAGTGGAAGTTCTTATTAGCCAGGTTGAGGCGCTATAATGTTACAAGTAAGCTTTTCCCTGCTGGCCTTGACCCACCATGGCAACAGCCTCAAATAACACACAGAGACTCTGTATTAGATATAATTCTGTTGGCCAGTTACTTTTTTTCTTATCTGCTGGCTCTGTCTTAAATATTAACCCATTTCTTTTCATTTAAGTATTTCCACATGGTCATATCTTACCAGAGAGTGGGGCTGGCCTCTGCTCTCTCCAGTATCTACATGCTGACTCTTCCCTACTACTTCCTCTAATCCCCCTTGTCTCTTGCTTTCCTATTGGCCAACAGTGCTTTATTCATTAACCAGTATGAGAAACATATTAACAGAATGACATCTCCCATCAAGTTTATAGTTACTAAAATTAAAAATATGCAATTTAAAAATATTTGACAGAGCCTCTTGAGATCGTTCATTTGGGGAAATAAAACATAAAAACACTTCATGTTGGTGTTTGGGTCAACTTCAAATAATATCTCAAAGTGTAGAAGGGTTATAATTCAATGCACCAATGATGAAGCACTTTGAAGTGTGCTAATCATTGTAAGCCATTTCCATCTTTAAAAGGTTCAGTGGGAATGGGAATGTCTTCCATAGGCTGAAGAGATTATGTTAGACAATAAGATGAAAAATAAAAATAATCATATTAAAAATGACTGCAATGAAAAAACTGAGAAATCCATCTCACAAACTGTTGTTTTATTCATTCGTGACTGAATTGGGGTCACCTATGGTAAACATCTGAGTTTATTTCGTTATTGTGGTCTCCAATAGCTGTTGATAGAATGGTATTCTGCCCCTTAAATGAGGATCTAGCCTTTAATTAATAGAATTGTTGTGAAAGCTGCTTGATTGAGCACCTGATGTATTGATGGCAGGCCTCCAAGGCTCTCCAAACTGCACTTTATAGAGTGCAACTCTAGCATCAGTGGATCTAACACATTGTGAAAAATAGTTTTTTGAACAAATTAGAATGTAAAGCTAATATAATCTCAACTACTGTTTTGAAAGTTTATTATTTATACAGATTAATATAAACCTCTTCTTATAAAATATATAAGAGTTATTAGTCTAGTATACTACAATGGTAAAAATAGAGATTTTAAAATATGACCCTTATACTTACTAGCTGTGTGAGTATTGACAATCAACACCTGACTTAAATTTGCTTTGAAAACTGGTTTAAAAATGTTTCTTAAATGCTTATACATATTATATCAGGTGACGGATGTTCAAGCATTTGGCCAATGGTGACATAAATCTCTGAACTTACAGTACTTAGGAATGCCAAACTAGTGTTCTTAATTTTAAATGCCATGGGGAATTAGAGCATAAGAAGATAGTACCAAAGATTACTCTAATTTATCTTTGTCCTCCTGTCCTAATTTACACATTATAATAACTAAAATCCACATTCCTCTTTGGTCTTCAATACTATCCATCTCCTGTCAAGCACCACAACTAACCTATGTCTCTTGATATTGATCACATTAAAGTAATTCTGAGTATAACAACAATTTTTCCATGGGTGAGGAGACATGTTTCAGAGCTAAGTGGCAAGCCAACAGTATTATAGTTCACAACTTTGGTAATATGTAGCCTACCCACAGTATCATCTACTTCCTTTTGAAGGGCTTCTTTCTCTTTAAGAGTAGCATTTTGGCAAATATACTTTTGAAATAATTAGTCATGAAATTATTCCTAGTAAGCTTTCTTTTCTAAGGGCAGGAATACTTGCTATATATCAATAGAAACAATGTCACTGCTCAGAAAAATCACTCCGATGCAATATTCCTGGCTGCATCAGGCTGCAGAGCTCTCTATGGAAATTGTTTGAACATCACTCTTTCTCATTTCTTTGTTTTTCTCTGCATGACCTCCCCTTCACTACCCTTTGCGCCTTGGCTTTCGATTGTCCTGCTGTGTTATTCTTCAACCTTTTTACATATTTATTGTTCCATAAACCTAGATGTTGATTTTCTTTCATAGTTGATTTAATTTATTTTGTGAGTTTGTGTTCAATTTATGGATTTTGAGATAAATCTCTCACTGGTTCTTTACACTATAGACTGCCTAAAATCTGATTTATAAAAGTTCACTTTGTTTTTGATGTAAAAGCAAATACTGCATTTGATTTGCCCTTGGTCACATGGGGTTATCGAGGAGGGGGAATGCTCTTGATACCGGTTAAATTGGTCCTTTTTGCTTTTCAGTTGAAACAAAGAAGGGAATTGACATTTGCCTGAGTTTGATATTTGAACTGACTCTAATCTTTGATTATTTTCTAATGTTTATGTATATTTGAGTTTCCCTAAGCAATTAACATCCACAGTGGAGCTAGCTTCAGAGAAAGAAACCATTTCTGTACTTAAAAGAATAAAACCATACCACTTTAGAGTTTGCACCACTCTAATGAGCATGACATAGACCATTGTATCCTCCCTGTCTTGGGTACACATTGCTATCATTTGGGTCTTAAATGTTGATTTAAACTTCATATATTGACTGGTGTCCAGCTGTTGGCAATATCTGGAGATGATACAAATGTAATAATTGGGACCTAGTTGAAGGAAGCTGGTTATCTGAGATATTTATTTGAAGAATATACTTGGACCCTGTCACCACAAGCCCTGTCTTCCTAGCTACACTGTCAGGAGCTGCTTTGTTCCACAAAGTTCCTGTTGACATGATGTTCACTTTTGCCACAGGCTGAAACAGGCAGGGCTTTGACCCAGGCTCTGACCTCTCTAAATCCATGAGTCAGAATAACTCTCCATGTCATGTATTTCCTGAAGATTACTTAATTAAATTCTTGAGATACCTCTAGCAGCAGATAAAGCATGCTGCTAGTGAACAACACAGATTTTAACAATTTTCTTTTTCTTTCTTCAGTAAGCATGGTTTCATTGTTTGGGGAAGAGGTTGAGCCATAGTGGGTTCTATTCTTGTATCAATGTGTGTCCTGGTAACAGAACTCTAGCTTGTTGATTGATTACGGACTCAAATATACATAAACATTAGAAAATAATCAAAGATTAGAGTCAGCTCAAATTTCAAACACAGGCAAATGTCAATTCTCTTCTTTTTTGTATCAACTTCTACTTTTGCCCACTCAGCCATCATGAGCTTAGTAGTTTATTTTAAAGAAATGTATAGATTTTAAAAATTGTGACTAGTGTAGGTCATGAATTGGGATATTTTCTCACTTTCATCTTGTTGGTTTTTCACAAAAAAAATTTTATTATTTCTTTATTTTTGAGATTATAACACAATTGTTCCTTCTAATTGTCCCATATACCCTGGCTTGCTCTCTTTAAAATTAAAGGCCTCTGTTTAGCTAATTGTCTTCACAAGTATCTATTTATAATATAGTATATTATATCCCTAAGTAAAACCTGCTCAATACCTATATTGTTATTTGTATATATGTTTTCAGGGCTGTCCATTTGATATTGGATAACCAATTGGTGTATTCTTCCCTGGAGAAGGGTATTTCTCCCCTTGTCAGCAGCTGACTGTAGTTCTTTGTGCAGGGCTTAGACCTTCTGGACTTTCTCCTTGTCCACTTAGGCATGTCTGTTGTTGTCCTTGTTCAGGTCATATTTAGGTAATCATGTTGGTGAGAGTTTATGGGTATATTTTTTGACATACTTAGGAGACCCACGATCTATCACAGCAAACTTCTTTGTTCTTCCAATCATTTTGACCCATCTTCAGCAATTTTCCCTCAGTCTTAGGGTTTACGAGTTGTTTTGTAGATTTTTTTTTTACCCCTCCCCAGTCTTCTGTATTACTCTCTATCCCCTCCATAACTGGAACCTCCAGGTTTTCAAATCTTTCATTAAATATACTTTTGTTTTCACAAACATAGCATAGCTTAGGGAAACATAAGAAAGTCAAGTACAAACCCAAAGTGTAATTTTTTTTTTTCTACTTGGTGAACAAAAACTGTTTTCTACAACATTTAGGCTATCTCATTGTTGAGGTAAAGCTGTCCTTTCACATCTCGGTCATAATGCTCCAACAGGCATTCTTGTGTATTTAATTTATGGGAATAAGGTCTCACTTGGAATAGCTTGCTACGTAGCCAAAGGCAATCTCAAACTCCTGATCTTCCTGACTATACTTTCCAAGCACTAAAATCACACAGTGTCACTATGCCTGATTCCAGAAGACATTCTTGAAGATGACAAAGCAGGGGTTGGGGTGGGGGAGTTTATATAATGCTGAAGGGTATCAGAAAAGCACATTAGTGTCATTTTTAGCTGGTAAGTGAATAAAAAAGCATAGAATCATCAACATTCCCAGAGTCCCCTGCTCTGGAATCCGAAGAAAATTACTAAAATAATTCCATAGGTGCTAGTGAAGCAGCAGCTGCTTAAACACTTGTGTATGCATATTGGTGAGTAAGCATATTCCTGAAACAATGGTGGTGGACTGTATGTATATATGTATCTGCAATGTTGTCTCTTCTCCACAGTAAGGAAAAAAAAAAGTCCCTCCTGACTGCCTGTCTACTAGATCAAATTCCTAACACTAAATGTTTGACTGTCACATTGTAAAGAAGCCTGAACGCAAACTCAATTTTTACACTAAGATTTCTCAAAGGATACTCCACTGTATTTGTGATGTCTAAATTGCCCCTCCAAATGAAATTTGCTGCAGAAGTCACCAATGTTGGCTTCTTAAGGTCGCTTGAAAGTTTTATTTTCTGGGTCCTTTTGAAAAGAGGGGTTTCCTAGGAAATGGCCAATGTGTGTTGGCATGAGGAGCTCTGGCTAGGCAGACACAGGGCTTTTTGTCTCCCTGCTTGCCATCCTGAAGCAAACACTGTTTGTTAGAAAAGATAGGATGCTGCTTCAACCTTGAAGGGGAGGGAAGGAAGAAATAGCATTTTCTCAATATAAGCCTCTGTGATAACACCGAAATGTGAGACTTTATGAATGCTCTTTGAGAGATTCCATTTTTTGATAACTCAGAAATTGCATTTTTTGGCAGGGTGGTTTCAAAAGAGGAACGCCGGGGCTTTGATTTGGTCCTCTGTTTCTATCTGCAACTTGAATCTGTATAGGGAAGGCTCTCTTTGACATTTGTAGCAGCATTCCTGAGATTGATGCTGCTGTCTATTATTATACAGGAGAACATTTGATACTAAAGGTTCCCGCAGCTCCCATAAGCTTTCTGTAGCAGGTCTGCTCTCCTGACATTTAATGTCCCTTAAGCCCGATATGGTCTGATAACTTCAACGTGCCAGCTGCTTTGTGGGGAAATAAAGAACCACAGTGTCCTTGATTCTTTGTAGGAACTGTCACCACCCACATCACCACTTAGCCCTCACACTTCTCTATAATATGTGCAAATTAACAAGTATGGGAAAAGTGCATTTAGCTTGGCTGTTGTGAACCAAATGTACCAAGAAGAGACAAGGTGAGACAAAAAAAAAAAAAAAAAAAGTCTGCTTTAAAACTACAGGATCTAACATCAATCCATCCTCTTTTTGAGGTTTCTAGATTATCCTCCTGAAGCTGACCTTTATATGAGCTCAGGTAAAAGAAACATCTCCTATGCCTCAAATAGCAATTTCCTCACCACACACTTTTTAATTTCTGTGCCTGAAAGGAAGTGCCATTTTTGTAAACATCTTAGCTAACAGGAATTAAGGGTGTCCTTGGAACAGTGACTGAGATTATAGGTTCGAACCTCAAGAAACAAACCTACCTTTCCACACATCTGGTGACCTGTCAGTGGATGGATGAGAATTCCTTGATATCCCAAACTAAAAATCCCCCAGAACATGTCATCAACTGAATAACCAAAGGCTTTTTTTATTGTTCACAATATGCTATTGTGAGTGTGCCTGAAACATATCTGGTTTGTTTTGTTTTGTTTCATGTAAGAAAACACAGGTATTCAATGAAACAATGACAGCGTTGATCACCAGAAAGCAAATCAAAGGGACAGGACAGGAAAACTCTGGGGTAGAGTGAGAGCCAGAAAGCTTGATTTATATCTTTTTACATTATTTAACAACTTGAGAATGCTAAGCCCATGTTTGTAATTTTTTAAAAGTTGAGTTTTGTTTGCTATCTAACATTATTACCTATGATCTTGGAGACCAGAGTTATTGTGTTAGGTCCATAAGGTGTACAACAGTGACACAGAGTCATCCCAGTTAGTGTCCCATTGTCTGTGTGAAAATTGTTGTTAGTCTATCAGAACCCTTGGTAGGTGATCAGTGGTAAGACTTACATGTACTACTCAAAGTTCTTCTCCAGGCAACTGTGATATGCTCAAAATTAGATCAAGAATGGTGACCCACTTTCTCAGCATAAAGACTGATTGGTTTTTAAATTTGATAGTATATAACCAAGATACCAATTTATAAGAATGCTGTTTTTCAGTCTATTGCTCAAGAACAAAATTAGCCTTTCTCATTTTATCAGCTTGAGAAGTATGCAAATACAATAACAATGAAATAACAGGATGTGGATTCTCCAAAGTTATTCTTCTTGCATTATTTTTTTTAAAGGGCTCATTACACTGTAGTCAACATACAAACAATGGATGATATGGACAACCAGGCATGACAGAAGAATGACATGATGGTTTTGTACAACTGGAAATGTAAAATGACATGTTTGGATAACATGACATACTAAGAAACATAATATCATGAGATGAACTAAATAACTTATTGTTAAACTAAAATATAAACAATAACAGCTTAACATTTACTTAGCAAGGGTGTTATACTGAAGATGGTCTAGAAACGTGAATTCAGTCTAGTAAGATGAGAGAGAGAGAGAGAGAAAGAGAACAAAGAGAGAGAGGACAAGAGAGAGGCTTGCTTGGCATGCTTGCTATAAAAGGGAAACTTGAGCATGTGTTACTAAGTCCCCTGGCAGCCAGGTAAAGCTTGAGCACCTAGGTAAAGCCTGATGTAGCAATGACATGGCCATGAGTGTCCCACTCATCGTTGGGGGTGGGGGTCAGCAGACTGCTGGTTCTCAACATTCCAGCTGCTAGCACCACCCATTTCCTTCAAGAAGACTGATGGGCACTGAAGAAGCTCCACCCACAAAATTGGCAATGCTAGCCACTGAGCAATCCTGCCTTTCATCTCAACTGCTGCAAAGGGCTCTAAGGATCATGGACAAGAGGGCAGTGGAATGGACTTTCTCCACATTTCTTGGGCCAATGGTAGGTAAGTCTTCCAAAAGCTCCTAATCCATAGGTCTCATGCTATCAGCAGAAGACAGTTGTCCTTACGGCTTCTACCCTCAACAACTGTGGAGGACCTGGGGGTGGCTGTCCATGCTGCCAGCTAGTAAATTCCTGTTACTCTCTAATCATTCAGGTAAAATTGTATCCTTCTCAATAACTCTGATACTTTTGATGACTGGTAGCTTTGTCAGTTTAAAGAAGCAGCCAAAGGACCAATACAAAACAGATTTCAAAAAAGAGTATTTTAAGGTTGCTACTGTTTATAGTCTTAACATTAATCATAAAGTTTTAATGAGCTACTAATCAATTCTCATAATACTAAACACCATACTATGCCACTATACGATCATAATTATAACTATAAGCTCACAATTAAGGTGTTTTTCATTGTGCTAAAAAATTCTGCCAGTTGTATATGTTAATTCTTTCAGTCAAATCATTTCTAACATGAGTATGCTGCTAATGTGTCTTAATATTTATGTTTTCACAAACTCAAAGGATTCTTATAAGTTCAACGGAGCCAAATTGGACCCATCCAAACAGGTCAGATTCACTCCAAATAAATATTACTCAACTTTTTCCTGGCCTCCTAACCTTGTCCTGGGACCCCCTTGGGAGTCCCTTCCCCACCTTACACTTCTCCCATTAAGTACTTGGACCTAACGGAAAAAAACAAAACAACAACAACAAAAAAAAAAACAAAAAAAAAAAAAAACTTAACCTTGTTCTCTGCTCTGCTAACAATTTGTCAGGTCTCAAAGAGATGCCAGAGCTCCACACTGTCAGGACTGTGATGAAACAGCCAGCTACCAGGATGTGGCAGCACCCCAGCTTTCTCGGATCCCCCAAAGACAATCAACACCCCCAAGTCAGCAGGAAGCAGTCTTGAGAACTCAATGTCCTTATTCTCTAACCTGCCTGCCTGTCCCCACCTTTGTAATAACAATAAGAGGTGGGAATGTTTGGAACGAGCAGTCTGCTGACGCAGCCCCCGATGATGGGCCAGATGCTCATGGCCATGTCATCACTACATCAGGCTTTACCTGGCTGTTCAAGATTTACCTGGCTGCCAGGGGACTCAGTTACACAAGTACAAGATTCCCTTTTAAAGCAAGCATGCCAAGTGCGCCTCTCTCTGGTCCTCTCTCTTGCCTTCTCTCTGCTCTTTCTCTCTCTTCTCTATCTCTCTTTCTCTCCCCTACTTTCGGTTGGCCACCAGCTACCTCACTTTCTCTCCCCTCTCTCAGTAAACTCCACGTGGGCGCTGAGTCTCGTGTTTGTGTTTCATAGGCTCAATAGTCGTAGCAAAAGAACAACAGTCAGGATCAGTGGTTAGCCTGTTGCTAGACATATTATGGCACCAATCCTCTCATTCCACTAACATTATCAAGGTGATGCCTGTGACAAGGGTTGGAGGGTCAGGATACACACTGCAGTTTTTAAGGAATGATGGTAATAAGACTACAATGGCTAATGTATCCACCTGTAGATATAGGGACACATTATTTTCAGGGTTTTCAGCCTGAGAAGAAAAGGAAGAGGGAAACTATAACAATATGGAGAAGGTTGGTCTTTCCTACTCTCATTGCACCATTCCAGGTAAGATTGTTTCAGTCCTTAAGAAAGTGACATTTCTGTGAAATAATTTCACATCCCTCATTCTGTGGGGAACATGACTTCTGACAGCAGCGTGCTGAATGACCATTTCATTCTGTTCTCCTTCCTACCTGGCAACATACTTCTGACAAACACAGCTCAGTCCCAGTGTCCCCTCACCCTCTGTGCTCCAGAACACTGCATATTCCAAAGGGACAACATAGAAAAAGCATGAAATTTATAATCCCAATGCTTGCTCAAGCCACCCTCCTTGGGATGTTTTTGTTCTTCGTTGTCAATTCATATATTAACAATTGGTAGCCAGTTAACAAGCAGAAGCTCTGACCCAGATCTAGGCTTATGCTGCCTTTGCTTTTCAGATAACCCTAATGAGGAGATGCTTTTAAGAGAACAGAGGAGTTTCCAAGTTTCCCAGCTATGTAAATAATTTAGTAACATTTAAAATGAATTTGTATTAATACAGTCAGGGCTCCCTGGTGTCGATAATAATAATTTTTCTTTCTATCCTTTCTCCTGCTCTAAATCGCCTCTCTCCATGAATCTACAATCTACAGGGACCATGTTACAAACTCAGTAGAATTCTCAGCCATTTCCCAAAATCTTGAGTCGTCCAAAAAACTGTTTTTTGTTTTTTTTGGTTAAGCTAAACTAGAAGTTGGACTTTTATGTGCTGTACATGGCTTTGCAGTTCCGATTGGCCCTCAAGGCTATCCAAGAGACTGATGGTGACCGCCCATGGTTTCAGCCCTGGCCTTAACTTTGTCAGTGCTTTTCAAGAGATTCAACAGATGAGACTACTGCTGTCCCTTGAAAGTCCTGCTTAGTGGCCTGGAACCCCAGGAATTTGCCCAAGTTACTTTGTGATGCTTGTCTGACTCTTCCCCTCACAGTGGGGTTTCCCAGGTATAATAGGATTTTACTTCTAAGGTAGTAGACAAGCTGCCAGGCAAAGAACCTTACAGAGAGGCTGCACTTCCTATCCTTTGCCTGTGCTAGGAGTCTTTGATTAGAACACTGCAGCTGTCGTACTTCATTACTGTACATTTTAGAGTCAAGTTCGACTCTATCAGTGGGCTACCCCCTAAAGTGCACCACTCACTGTGATAATAGCGAAGGATATTACAGACAAGAGGAGTCCACACACTGCCTTCAGAGCACCACTATTCTCAGACTTAAGTGGGATTGCAAGTAAGAGGAAGAGTGCTACCTTTACAGGCTAGCTGTGAATCATGGCTCCTAATGGTCTATGCAAGAGGCAGGAGTTTGTCACTGTGACTGATACATGCTGAAATGCCCTTGGGACTTTCACAGTTAACAGGTAGGGGAGCCAGGGATGAGCCAGGAATGTGATTTCAGCACATCAGAAATGCTTCTTGAGCACTATTTGTGTTGTGGCTGTAATCCTTCACTTGTAAACGTTGGATATTATGGGAAAGAACCCCAAGATATGTATTATTTTCTAAGTCTTGACCGAGGAACAGCAATTCCAACCACTCAGGCAATGAGGATGAATGAAGTCATATCCAGTGGTTAAATAGTATAAGGCAGAAGTATGGTGCAGTGCACACAGCAATAAAGTGGACATCTAGGACCACAGGCATCTGATCTTTGGCTATTTTTGAAACCCCTTTGTGCTTTACACTCCTTGACTAGAAAATGATATTTGCTGGGTGATGAGCCTTTCAGGAATGTGCTTTACACAGAGACATGGCTGGCCATCCGTTATATTAATCTTCTATAACCTACATTCTTAGATAGTGATGAATGTCTTCCTTCTTCATATGCATGCACATGAGGTAATTCTTATTTACCATGCTTCTACATAAAGGTGAAATCTATAATTGATCAGTAATGTATCCAGGAAGTCCTAGGCTAATCAGTACTTATGACAATTGACACTTTTGTTTTCATTATGTATTGGTATTCTGCCAGAAATTTCATATTACATCTGTTTTCTGAAAACCATTCAGCAGAGGGTTTGTTTTTCTCACTTTAAATGTCATCAAACTAAAATCCACAACTCATGCAGTCTTCCAATGAAGCCTCTGTCTTAGTCTTCAGACTAACTCATTTTTCTCTCTTTGGTCCACCACATCTGTCATTATCAATTCCCTCAAAATTTCCTTTAATTAATAAGACATTTTATTTTCATACACACACACACACATATATATATATAATATTATTATTAGAATGGTTTACAGGTGGTAGTTCAACTCGACCAACTATGACTGCTTTCCAAAAGAAGGTCTAACAATCTAGTAGTTGTTCAGTCCATGAGGATGTGTGTCTCATCTGGTCTTCTGTATACACTGGAATCCTGAAGAAGTAGTACAATCCCTAATGCCAGTGAAGGAATCGACTTGGTAGGGAGAGTGAGAATAAACAGCAAAGGGAGAACAAGCTTCCTTCTTCCATGTTATTTATATAGACAGCCCTCAGAGATTGTTGTCCAGATTAAAGGTGTGTCCTCCTACTACAAAACACCATATTGTAGAAAAGTCTATTACAGACATTCCCAAACATTGGGGTTTTAGTTCAGATGTAGTCAAGTTGACAACCAAGAATAATCATCACTAGATAAAAGATTAACTCCTAAATACAAAGGACAAATGTGTTGAAAAAGAAGTTAGGGAAACAAGACCCTATACAATAGCCATAAATAATATAAAATATCTTGGGGTAACTCTAACCAAGCAAGTGAAAGAACTGTATAGCAAGAAGTTTAAGTTCTTAAAGAAAGAAACTGAAGAAGACATGAGAAGATAGAAAGATCTTCTATGCTCAATCATTGGTAAGATTAACAAAGTAAAAATGATCATCCTACCAAAAGCAATCTATAGATTCAAGTCAATCTCCATGGAAGTTCCAACACAAATTTTCACACACTTTTAAAGTATAATACTTAAATTCATATGGAAAAGCTAAAAACTGTGGATAGCTCAAACAATCTTTTACAATAAAAGATCATCCTGAGATTTCATCATCCCTGATTTCAAGCTGTACCTCAGAGCTATAATAATGAAAACTGTATCATAACAACAGGCAGATTGCTCAATGGAATTGAATAATGAGTCAGATGTAAAATAATACACCCATAGACACCTGATTTTTGATAAAGAAGCCAGAAATAAACAATGGAAAATAGAAAGGATCCTCAACAAATGGTGCTGTTCTAGCTGGATTTCAGCATGTAGAAGAATTCACATTGATTTTTATCTATCACCCTGTACATAACTCAAGTACAAGTCCTGATTGAGTTACTTAGACCCCAAAAGACAAACATGGTATACACTTATATGCTATTAAATAAATGATAATTAGGCTATAATCCACAGATCTAGAGAGTCTAGGTAACAAGAAAGGCTCTGAGGTCATGCATGCATAAGGAAGAAGAAATAAAATAGCTTTCACACATGAACAGGGAGGGGTAAGTGGGTATGGGAGTAGAAGGGACAAGGTGTGGGGTGGGAAAGATAGAGGGAGAAATCCTGGGAGAGATGACTGGAACTGGGGAAAATTTAGGTGGTGATGTAGAAATCTATTATAATGGAAACTCCCTGGGATCTATGAAAGTGACCTTAGAAAAGTCTCCTAGCAATGTGGGATATGAAACCTGAACTGCCTATCTTATGTAACAAGGCAAGTCTCCTATCAGTGGGACTGGACCATCAAATCAGCTACAAATCTTCAACATCTAATCTGTTCTGCCTACAAGATATGCTGGTGTAATGATGGTGCAGAACTTGTGGGAGTGGCCATCCAATGACTGGCCCAACTTGAGGACCATCCCATGAGAGGAGCCCATGGCTGACCAGGACCAGAGGCAAGACAGCCTAGAAACTCAGGATAAAATATAACATGACTGGGAAAAAAAGCCAATGAACTGATTCTTAACAATATTCTACTATACTCATAGGTTGGTGCCTAGTCCAGTTTTTTATCAGAGGGCTGTCATCCAGAAACTGATAGGAGTGGAGATCCAATAAAACATTAAGCAGAGCTAGAGAGACCCATAGTCAAACACTAAGCAGAGGAACCCCACAGAAGACAGGGAGGTATGATTATAGGAACCAAAGAACTCACCCTACAAAATGAATTAAAGAAAGACTCACAGAGGTTCAAAGAGACAGAAGGAAAAAACACTGATCCTGTATGCATCTGAGCTAGATATTCTGCATATACTTTATGGCTGTGTAGTTAGTTCTTGTGGGACTCCAAACAGTGGGTGTGGGGATTATCCCTGACTCTTTCACATGCACTTCGGACACTTTTCCTCCTACTGAGTTGATATGCGAGTTTGTGCCCAGTCTTATTGTATCATATTAGGCCATGTTTGGTGGATATCACTGGGAGGCTTGCTTTTTTTCCCCTTTGTTTGTTTGTTTATTTTTAAATGGAGGAAGATTAGATTTGATGTGGGGTAGGGTAGATGGAGGGAGTTGGGAGAGTGGAGGTAGGGGAAACTGCAGTTGGGATGTAATGCATGTGAAAAGACTAAAAGTTAAAAAAAAAAATAGAATATTCATTACACCCTCCCATCTCCAAACTTACCCTCAGGATTTCTGTTCAACATCATATTCCCAGTACTTCTGGTGCATTGATGGGTCAGTTTCTTACGAAATCACAGTAGCCTATCTATGTCTTCATGGTACTTGTTCCTCATAATAAATTTTTGGTTGATGTTTGTCCTCACTAGTGTGTATGCTATGAAGAATTCTGTGGCTATTTTGCTTATATATTTGTTCTCCTTAATTCTAGATGATATCAACCCTCCAGCAAAACAAGATCAAAACAAAACAAATCTGCTTCTTTTTCTGACATGCATGCTGTATGGCCATATGTTCTTTTCTATTTCACCTTTACTGTGTCATATTTGGGATGTTTCCACACTTATTTGAAACTGATTCTGGTTAACTCTCAACACACTTCTCTAATTCTTGATATCTTAGTTACAACAGGCAGATTATAACTATTCCACACACTGTTTCTACCTTTCCATTTACATTTTATTCACCAAATCTTAGTCATCCACTCACTTGTCATACTCAGCATCTTGTCAATCTGGAAAAGTTGAACCATCTCCAAATTTCAGTTGTTAATATGAAACTGTAAGTAGTTGTGGTCCTACCTCCTGTTATCTTCCTATTTACCTGTTCAAGTTCTTCTCCTACCACAAGAATCCTTGATCTCATTCAGATTGGCCCTTCTAGATAAATTCTGATATCATTTCTTTACTACTATCAGGATTACACAGACTTCTTCATGTATGCCCCATTCTTCATCTGTCTGGTACTAAATTTCTAACCTACTGGGTGTACTCAACAATCATTCTACTTATACCCAAACTGTAAAATCTTGCTAGAAAAAAATTATTTGCTAAGTAGTTTCATTTCAAATTTCTTTCAATGTCCTCAGTCATTCAACTCTTTCTGAATTCCAAATACATTTCTATAGTGAGTTTGCTGGCTCACTTTCAGTATTATCTCTTTGTTTCTTCAAAACTACCATTCCCTTTATAACTTCTTATTTCCACTTGGTGATTTCAAATCATATTAAGTTGAGAAATTAGAAGTCATCAAATGAAAATTACTTCTCTATCACCAAAATTTAACTGTCAGTGTCCACCATTGTCTCCTTCTAGTTCTAGTGATGAAAGCTTGCTCTGCTTACACCACTAAAAATCCATCTCTTACTTGTGTCTATATTTTTGACTTCTTTTAGGTTCTTGCTTTCTACACTACCCATTTGGGTCTTTGCTTTGACAATATTTCCTTCTATATAGGCTATTACTAAAATGTCAGAAAACACTGTCTAATGACTTACATCTGTATAATCACCATTAATATTGTATTTCTTTTTAACTACTTCTATTAATGGCAGTGATCTAATGAAAAAGAAAAGAAGTTTGTTAGCACAAAATCTCAGAGTCCTTCACTGTTTCCTTTCCATTTCCCCTTCTTTTGAATAAACTTGTTTCACTTGTATCCATCTTAAGATCTTTCCTTTGGGTACCCAAGTCTCTAATTTCCTTATCATCATATATCTGCTGATTTACCTTGCTGTTCTTCATAGAGATCTGGATAATTCTGTGTCTCAACAGATAAAATAAAAACAATGTATTACATTATTCCCTATTTTAAAATATCCAATGAATTCATTTTATGTAAAATCCAGTATTTTCATACTCTTACAGAAATGTTAATAAACAAGGAGAAAATGAATCACAGACAATTCTGTTCTCAAAGAGCTTTAAATGTTTGCAGTGCCATGATATTCAACAGATAGTCACAAAAATAGTCACAATCATTTGGAGTATAATAAGACAAGAGTCCAATATGGATTATAGACTATGATAACATTGTGAAATTTCCTTATAGAAATAATATTAAACCTGGATTCTTGTGGGGGGAGCAGAGTAATGAAATGTTGAGGCAGGATGAATGGAGGTCTCTTCATTCACTGAATTAAGGTCCATGTGGCTGGAATATTGGAATTTTGATGCAGAATTCTATGAGGTACTACTGGAAAGGTAGACAAAAGATAGAGCCTGAAAAACTTAAAGGTATTTGGATCTCTTTCCCAAGACAAGGATATGTAATTGAATGATTTTGTTTTATATTAAATTTAACTTTAAGGAATTCTCAATCTAAATTAAAATGCAGGTAAATCATTTGCTGTAAATTTCTGAGACAAAGATACTTGAAATTTATACTGGGGTGCTATTAGTAGAAATATGAGTGGGTATCAGCTAAGACATTTTATAAGTTGGGTTGACAGGGCTTAATAGTTGATTGCATTTTGGAGACTTACATCTGGAATAAATATATCAAGTTTATGGTTGAAGTACATGAACCCTTAAATTGACCAGTTTCTGAAGTTTAATACAGCAGGAGGAGCTTGTTTGAGAGACATAGTTGAGACACAGGCATTGAGATTTTGTAAAATGTCTTAGGGTAAGGCCTAAAAATATTCTTAACAAGGCTTCCTTCCCAAACAAACACACAACTTATCAAGTGAGATGCTATTTTTAAAAAGTATTTTGAATCTACTTTTTTCCATGACCTCTCTTAGTTTTATCATGAACTAGAATCTTCTAATCACTCTTCTAGATTATTATTTCTTAATTCACCCTCTGATATACTCTTATTATTTAGTCTTCAATGCAGCTAGAGGAGCACTTTATAAATGTGAATTGTGCAATACCACATGCTTGTTACATCTTGTGAAGTACTACATCCCCACCATTGACAAAGTCATCTAAGAGTCCTTGTCTTCTACCTTAAATCTGTATCTCAGTTTCAGCAGGTCCAATTTATTGATTATTGCTCTCACAGTCTGTGCCACTGGTGTTAAATTTAGGAAGTGGTCTTCTATGCCAATGCATTCAAGGCTACTTCTGACTATCTCTTCTATCAGTTTCAGTGTACCTGGATTTATGTTGAGGTCTTTAATCCATTTAGACTTGAGTTTTTTTTGCATGGGTATAAAAATGGATCTTTATCATTCTTCTACATGTCGATATCTAGTTATGGCAGCACCATTTATTGAAGGTGATTTCTTCTTTCCATCATGCTATTTTGGTTTGTTTGCCAAAAATCAGTTGTTCATAAGTATGTGGAATAGTATCAGGGTCTTGAATTTAATTCCATTGATCCATGTGTCTATTTTTATGCCAATACCAAGCTGCTGAAACTAAGAAGCTTCCATAAAGGTAATGATGTGGTCAATAAAACAAAACATCAACCTATAGAATGGGAAAAGATCTTCATGAAACTCACATCTGACAGAGGACTGATCTCTAAAATATATAAAAAACTCAAGAAAAGAGACATCAAAGTACTAACTAATCCAATTTAAAATGGGATACAGAGAATTCTTAAGAGAAGAAATTCAAATGGCTAAAAGACACTTAAAGAATTGCTCAATATCCTTAGCCATCAGGGAAATGGAAACCAAAATGACAGATACCATCTTATACCTGTCAGAATGGCTATGATCAAAAATACTGGCTAAGCTCCTGAAGTTCAGCTGAAGAAAGGGTGGAGGGATCATATGGATAAGGGGCAATCATGACTATGATAGGGAAAACCACAGAGACAGCTGACCCAAGCTAGTGGGGAGCTCAAGGACTGGTGGTTGCAGAATATGCATGAACCAAATTTGACACTCTGAATGTGGGTGACAGTTATGTGATTTGATTATTTGTGTGTATGTGGGGGGGGGTGGCTGGCAGTAGAACCCAATCCAGGAGCATGACCTTGTTTATTTGGAGTATAGTTCCTGTGGTGGGACTATACTCTGTATGCTTGATACAGAGGGAAGGGATTGGTTCAGCCTCAACTTGGTATGCCATATTTTGTGGGCTCCTCAAGGAAAGCCTTACTTCCTCTGAGGAATAGATGGGGTGAGAATGAGGATAAGCAGGGGGTGGGGGAGCAGATGGGGAGGGAAGAAATAGGGTTGGTATGTAAAACGAAAAATAAATTTTTAAAATAAATAAAAATAAAAACTATTTTATTGATCTCAACCATAATATCAAATAAAATTCTTGTTTAGTAATTAAAAAATCTGTATCTCATCATTTATTCCATCATATAATATCTGGGCCCATTGACCCTTTTCCTGTTTACTAAATATCTATGATCTATTAGTCCATTGTACTTTGAATTCTTCTGTCTCTCTCATTGTTTGAGTTTTCATTTAAATATCCCTTGGATGACTTTGATAGTGGGTGTGCTACAATATTCAGAATAGAGTTATTTTTCTGGCATATGTATATAACATGCAAGAAAATGCACTGGGTGACTTCTGTTTGCTTATGAGAATACATTTTGTACCATTGTGCATTCTTTGGGGGCTGTGATACACAAGCAGTACACCAGCAGGAAGGGAGGATATTGCTGTATGAATAAAAGTGCTTTATTGCTTTGTTCACAGGAAACAGCTGCTGGTTAACATATGCCTCCTGATCTTGATTGATTGTGGAATGACACAGTGAAAATCATGGCTGTGATCATTTCAGGGCACTGGGTGAAGTAAAGGCTATCAAATGAAATAATCCTTGCTTCACCACACTCAACATTTCTCACTCTTGGGGTAAAAAGCTGAAGATTTTTATAGCAAGATTTAACCATTCTGTTTTTGTGGGTATACATGGCTTTATAAGAGCTCCCCAAGGAATATACCCCATTAACATCAACAGTACCTCAGAGTCACATCCTACTATCTTATGATATACATTTTAATGTTCTCAAAGTAGAGAAGCATGAAGAAGGAGTAAAAGGAGACACCTTGGTCAGCATTTATGAAATTTGTAGAATAATTAGAATCATAAATTTGAGAGACAAAGGGGAGTCAAAAACCATACCCAGTATTCCCACTTTAGGAACCTCATGACCCTAAAATTGCTCATAATAAGATCTAAGTTTTTTACTTACTCAATACAGTGAGTGGTTCCCTTCATGAAACGCACACTGAAGTGTCCAGTAAATTGCATAGGAAGTGGATCCAGAATTCAAAGAAGCAGAAACAACAATATGATGACTTTAGAAACCAGAAAAATAGAAAAGATCACATTAAAGAACATTAACGTGAAAAGTAGGAAGTGCTGAAAAATGAAGCTTTTCAAGGATGGCATGTGTGGTGGTGGTGGGGGGGGCAGAGTGCTAGAGGGGCAATCAGTGAAGGCCTGAGCTGTAGAGTAAGGGAACACAAGACAGTAACAGGAAAAGAGCCTGATGGGATGGATTTATTCGTTCGATTTGAATGGCATTGGTCTAATATAAAAAATAAGAAATAAAATAAAAGGTTAATTCATGAGTGACAGTTGAACTCAGAAGAATGAGGAAGAAAGATTGTAGTAACTTTTTAACAGACTTCTCATGATATCTGTTATTTGAGAACTTTGATAACACTGCACATATGTAACTAAACTTATTATTGAAAGAAGAATTTGAATATGGATGACACTATTATAATAATTATTTACTTAATGAGAAGAAGAATTCACCTATCTCTTCAAGCCGAAGACTTAACTTCTGAAAAATCACTATGGTTTCTATGAACATGGAAAAGACCAATAACATGGTAAATAACTAACAGATGGTTCCTGGCATAAGAAGGGTGCATAAGAGTTTGTGTGTGGGCTCATTGCATTTCCAAGCTATAGTGGATAGTCCAACATGTAACATGATGTACTCATATCCTTCTTGTAGGGCATAGTTATTTAACAATGTGCCTAGGAATGATTTAGCTGGGATAAATGGTATGTTAAATATAGTTTTTGGAGAAGCCTCAAAATTATTTCCAAAATGGCTCTTTAAGGCTGCAATTCTGAAATAGCCTGTACTTATATTCACAGCATTTATTTTAACATTCCTATCCACAGTACACAAGGGTACTCTGTACCCTTTCTACATATGCAAGCCAGCTTTTGTTGCTGTTGGTATTCTTGATAATCAATATGCTGATTGAGTTGAGATGAATCTCCAAGTGCTTTTAATGTGTATGTCCCTAGTGGCTAAGAATGTTGAGTATGATTTAAGTGTTTACTAGCCTCTTGTTCCTTTGAGAACTTTCTGTTTGATTGCATACTAGGTGGAGTGTTCTCACTCAGCGGACTCCTAATTTTATAATTATTCCGTGATTTTGCATTATTTTATCATCTTAATTCATATTTCTCAAACACACAGAGAAAGAGAGAGGGGACAGAGTAAGAGAGACAGAGAGAAAGATTTCTGGTTTGAGGGAGGCTTTCCATGTTCCAGCAGTCTCTTAAGAAATCTCCCCATTTCTACCTGCTTTTCCTATAATCATATTTCAGGCTGCATTTTCTTCATGACCATTTTGTAAGCCAGGTTGTGAGGTTTTGTCACCTAGAGAGAAGGCCAGAATCTGTCACCCATCACTTGTTTTACTCATTTTACAGTCTGCTCCCAGGAAACTTTTGCAAACCCTTAAATTCTAAAGCTGTCCATACTTATATTCAAAGAATTAGTTCTCAACCTTCCTAATGCTATGACCCTTTAATATATCTCATCGTGTTATTGCCACTCCATATCTGTTCTTTTGCTACTTTTATGAATCATAAAGTTAAATACTTTTTAATATAAAGTTTTGACATAGGGGTCATGACCCACAGGTTGAGAACCACTGATTCAAAGTACCTCCCCTTTACTGAAATATCCCCCATAATATTAACCTAACATTCATTCCCAAGCCATTTGTTTTTCTTGTCCACACGTCCCATGTCATCTTTCTAGATCTTTCCTGTCTTTGCAAGTTTATTGTTAATTATCTGTGATTCACTCTCAGCAGCATGTTTCCAAATGATGTAGATTTATTAGTTACTTTTCTAGTTTACTCTCTGTGACTCTCTGTGAATTTTCTGTGAATTTCAGATATATTTTTGTACTTTTACAAGCAACCTTACTAAACATATACTTTTACATCCATGATCTGAAAACTTCTCTTTTAAGAAATGGTAATGGTGATAATGGCTAAGCCAATGGATTGCCGTGATAATGAATGGAATGTTACAACCACTGAGTTCTACACACAAACGTAGAAGTTGTGATTTTTTGCACTTTTACATCCTTAGTGGTCACTTTTAATGCACAATCAATAAGCATTAGTTGAAATAAAAGAATACTGTATTCACTTCCAGAAAGAGATTCTTTTCTGAAGTTGTTCTTTTTCTTTAAAAACATTTTTTTTTTTTTTGCTGTCTTCCTTTCTTCTCCTATCCCCCAACACTCTTCTCCTTTCCTTCCTTTATCAGTTCCACTTGCTTCTCTATATATTACAATTTCAGGAATATACACATTGGTACCAAAGTGGTCATCATTTAGTCTCCTGTTAACTATTGTCATTGATAGACCTTAGGGCTGACTGTTGTAGTATACTGGAAGAACTCAGATGATTCTAGTTTGAATTGAAGTACTTTCCCCTACTCTTTTTTTTTTAAGCTGTTTTGAGAGATTAAAGGGTAACTCAGAATCTCAGCTAAAATTTGGTTTTCACTTTTATTTTACAGAAAATATGTTCTATTAAAATTTTTATTTACTGTGAGCATATTTTTCTGCATTTTAAAGTAGCTGGATTTGTAGTATGTGAGACATTTTTGGCTGTCCAAACTACTCCAACAAACAGACATTGTGTAGTGGGGACTTCAAACAGGCAAAGCCTTTGGATCTAAGCCATTTCCCCAAGGCAGCATCAACTCGGCATAAAGTGAAGGCGTGATTTGGCGTTTTTTTTTTTTTTTTTTTTTCATTTGATCAATGTAGCTAGTCTCAGCTTTATCTCCCTGCTGAATTAGCTGGTTTGACTGTCTACAATAATTAAATCAGAGGGATAATTGTACAATTCTCTCTCCTCCCTCTGTATTGTAAACACAGCTTATAATGAACAGGACTAGCCATACTACAGATAAGACTGACCATCCTACTCCCCTATGATTATCATTATGCTATCAATTGGCCAATTGCCCAAGGTCAGATTGTTCTTTTGGTTTGTGTTTTGTATTAATTTAATTTTCTGTAATACAATTTAGCTTATTCAGAGATATTTAACATCATGTTATAACCCAACTGTGAATTCCAATGATGTTTGAACTGAAAAATAACATATGAACAAGGTACTACCTGAGTTTCTGTTTCCTAAAACACAGCTGTTCATCTCTCCAGTCCATTTAACAGTATGTTCCAAGAGCCATAACACAGCTGTACTTAAGGAGTGTTAATACCTGTTGTTCATTTAAAGTTCTTAGACAAGAAGGACATTGTTGTTTTACTACTAAACTTCCAACCCAATACCCTCAGCCAAAATGAGTTTTCTATTTTTAATGACGGTTCTAAATGATAATTAGACTACCAAGTTATTATGTTTTTGTGAAATTCATTGAAATTTTTTCTTGCCTTTCTTGTGCATGACCCATCAGAAAGGTGACTTTGTTCAAAACTGGTGTGTATTCCTTTTGGGAAGCTTTATCTGCTGGCTGATGAGAGGAAGGAAGCTATGCGTTAAATGATTTTGCCCATAAAAAAACAATGGTGACTTTGTTGTCTGATCTTGGGAAAGCCATAGAAGTAAATATTTTCTTTTAGAAGAGCTGATATGCTCAAATAACAGAGCAATCTGATTGCTGTTCTTCACATATTAGGTTCTGTCTACTGGCAAAATGCCTGTGGGTGTCCTTTTGGAATCTGACTGCAGACTAGATATCCTGTAAACATGTAAGACAGTAGTAGGACAAAACACGCTGGACACTTGTGGCTACTTGATTGGTTGATGAGACTCCTAGGACATTAAGAAAGCCCAACTCTGGGTATTTCTGGGATAGCATTTCCTGAGACAATTTAAGCTTTGTGGGTGGAATTGTCTTGTGGGGGGATGCCTTTGGAGGGTATACTCAGATCTTCTCCAGATTGCTGTTGTTTGATTCCTGACATCCATGAGATGAATAGCTTCTTACACAGGGTTCATTTTCCATGGCAGTCTGCCTAACTTGGATCCTGCTCACCTTATACTGAAGTGAAGGGCTGGATTAATCTATCCTCATATTAGATTATTAGGTTCTTAGGTGTTTTGTACAGTGACAAAGAGTTAGCAAAACACTGATTTGATTTTTTATTTTTTGCCTTAATATAAAATACACAAACACACACACACACTCGGGTGTTATTAAATCCTATTCCTCCTCGTTCTTTGTTGTTTGTTTTGAGAAATCTTCCTGTGTATCCAGGCTGGTTTTGAATTTTCCATAAATCTCAGCACAATCCCCCTCTTACCCTGTTATAATCTCTAGCCTCCTGAGTGAACTGCAGTGCCTGGACACAGAACTATTTCTTACTCTTTGATTCTTTTTTATTTTTTTAAATATTATTTTTTATTTTACATGTCCATTCCAGTTCCCTCTCCCTCTTTCCCTCCATACACCACTCCCTCCCTCCTTCCCTCTCTCCCTCCCTCCTTCTTACTCGTTAACTCTTGTTCCATTTCCTATCCCTCCAAAATGGGTTAAATGCTGCATCACTTTTTTGGTAGTCTTTCCTACTGATAACCTCATCATTTCCTCACACGTATTACCAAACCCAACTTGATACCACAAAGACAAAATTGGTATGATTTTTGTTTTATATTTTAAGACAGGGTCTCATTCTATAGCAATTTCTGGTCTGGTACACACTACCTAAACAAGACTGGCCTCTGATTTGCAGGAATCTACCTACCATATCCAGCTACTAGTATGCTTTTACTTAATTTAAGGAGATAGTACTTATTCCCAGAAGACTTCAAAATACCTTAATTCCAAACTCTTAAATAATAGAAAGGATTTAGCAGTTTTAGTACAAGGTCAGTTGGAAGAGACACTTTGGTCCTAAAGTGAGGAACAGCATCATTGTGGTGGATTCTGTGTCTGAGGATGTTCACCTCATGGAAACCATGAATAAAACAACAGTAACAGGAAAGACCAAAGCCAAGGATATCCTTTAAAAGTATCACAGACATACTCTCACAGAAATACACATAGTTGGGCTTCACTACCATACTAGGCTTCCGTTGATTGAATAAGGTTGACAAGAGTAGCCACAAGTGTCCAGTTGAAAAGAATCAAACTGCAGGAAATAATTTTTCCCATTTTCTGATGAAGGAGGCCATTAAACCTTAGCTGACCTTGTACGAGAAACTAAATGAAAGAGAGACATTTGGGTTTGAAGTTAAAATCTGGGCTTCATTTGAAGAACATTCTGGTGGTAAATATTTTCCCTTTCCTATCTTCATATGTGTAAATTTCTGTGTATTGGTCAATGGCAGGTAGTATTTAGGAAAAGAAGTTGTCTCAACTTTGGATAGAAAACACAGGACAATTAAGCTGGCATTCCCTTATTCTGTATGTATGGCACAGGGCACCTAAAGGGCATTGCATTCTTTCTTAATTAGTCAAACAGCCCATCTTTCTATTCATCATCTTCAGGTGGAATTGGTGGGGAAATCACTTTATAACCCAGACTTCTTCAAACTCCAGAATCTGTAAATGGATCTGCTGGTACTTCATACTAAAATTAAACATTCTCCTGTAGGCTTGCAATTCAAAGTTAGCATGGTCTTTATTGGAGCCTCTTGGGAATTTTACATGTCTCATGAAAACTTTGGGAAGCACTTATGCCTTCATTTCTCTCTAGAACATCTGTTTCTACTAGCAGGTATCTGGCTTGCTGTTTTATTCTTTATCATCAACTGTCTAGGGAACCTCCAAACTTCACATGCCAACAGACATTCAGCATATGCTTTGTATTTATTAAAAGTGGCATTTGCTAGAAATTGAAATGGAAATGTGGGTAGATTGTTGTGGAATCTGTCACAGCATAACATGACATAAGCAAAAGCTCTATTTTTAGATCTACTCGCTCCAGTTTTAAGACTACCAAAGGTATGATTTTTCTATGTGTACTACATCTGGATGAACCTAACTTACACTAGGAAAAATACACAGAGAAGTCATGTGGCATAATGGTTCACTGATTAACACCAGACTATCTGTGTTGGAATCCAATGCAGATATTTGTAAGCTATGGGATACAGAGTCGACCACTTAACATTTTGGTGTTTGCTTTCTTTATATGTAAAGTAAGGTATTAATAGTCCTTGCCTTCTAAGATTATGTTCAACAAGTTTTGTTTTAATACCTATCAAGTATTTAGAAGGCAAATATATAATATTAAATATTATAGTTATACAACTGAAACTAAATTCACCACAAAATGTTATCGCTTAATCTGTCTTTCACCTCTTTTATTTTGACCTATTTAACTCCAAAGATATTTAAGATTTTAAGAGATTTTATATGTATCTTATTTAAATAAAATGACCTGACCAAATATAAACCAGTGTAATTACTAGCTGTTGGAGGATGTCATATGACATAAGCACTACTTAATGACTATCTTATTTACTATCCTATATAGCAATAAGAAAATAGGTCGCAAAGAAAGTAAGTAACATAGTGCTTTTGATAGTGTAGAAAAAATTAACCCTAACACACTGCTGGCAGGGGGAAGTGTATAATGTAGTCTAGGGACTATGGAAGTCAGAACGAATCTTTCTAGAAAACTGAAACTAGATCTTTCATGAGTTCCAAATATACCATGACCAGGTATTTATTCAAAGTACACAAAATCAACATATGACAGAGATACTTAGATATCAAGGTTCATTCTAGTGTTATTTACAACAAATAACTTACATAAACTACCTTGGTGCCCAACAACAGAGGAATGGATAGACGATGAGTTATATGTTCACAATGGAATTTTTCAGTCATAAAGCATGAAGTTCTAGTGTTTTTCATGAAACTGGATGCAATTTGAGAGGATTATGTTAAGTAAATTAAGTTATTTTCAGAAAGACAATAGCATATATTTTCCTCTCATTCATAGCTCCTGGATTTCAAATAGTTAAATAAGATCATACATGAATATATACATTGAAAGTAGAAATACAATTGTCTAGAGGAACATGGAGGACAATCAGGAGGGGAAGGAGATATGGGGGAAATGTTTTCAATGTACAGTATATAACTATATGAAAGTTTAAGTTAAAAAGATAAGGGAAAAAACAACAACAAATGAAGTCTCAGAAGAGAGGTTACTTCAGTGCACTAGATAATAAAGGATACAAGAAACCACTACGTGTCTGCTTGTTCTGATCTCTTTCTCTCATAATAAAACATATAGAGAAATGTTTAACAGCAGACTTCCTGGTATTCTGGCTCTTACAGTCATTGATCACCTTCATTTATGAAGTTCCTGCAGTCACTGATGCAAGAGTTGTGATATGGATGTAGCAGTTAAGGCTGAGCTTCTCTTAATCCATTGAACTCTGCATTGTGTCCAATTGTAGTTTCCTGTGATGGTGTCCATTTACTGTAAAAAGAGGCTTCTCTGATCAGGTGTGGTACCACATTTAGGGTATGAGGATAAGATTTAAAATGCAGTAAAGAACTATGCTGGTTTAGCAAATATCACTAGTAGGTTCTTTTCTAAGGTCCATGATCTCATTAATCCCTTGAGGCTGGCTGGATTTCCACTCCAGACATAATTTCCCTCCAGTTGGGTAGGTCTTAAATGTATTTAGACAAGTGTTGGATGCTACCACCATGTGTGTGCTACTCTTGCCATGCTAGGAATTGCCATGTTTCTTAGGTGGTGCAACTGGGTGAAAATATTTAATTGCTTCCATCCCTTAGCAATTTACCTAGTATTTTCTGGAACCATGAAAGCTATAACAGAAATGAGGCTATCAGTTCAGATCTAGCTGGAGTCAGTAGTGTCCCATGTTGTAAGTAAGTGGTATTTTCGGCAATAGAGGACTACCTTTAACCTTTGAGAAGCAACTAAGCATGACATTGATAATCTATATTATTTGTGAGTCACATGGACTACAGTGAGCAACAGTTTCAAAGGAGTATGTTTTCTTGTTGTTGTTGCTCATCTATGGCTAGGTAAATAAGACTTTAACAATGGCAATAACAATGGACATGTTAATTTGGAAGGGAGAAAATTTCATAGTGCACCAGCCCTAGACAAAGAACTACTAGCTATTAATGAAAGCCAACAGAAGGAAAATTAACTTTTCTTTGGGATAATTTCCCTTATTGTTAGTCCAATATACAGTAGTCAGCTTTGTACTCAAACAACAAAAACCAACTCACAAGTCATATGACTTCGTGTGTGTGTGTGTGTGTGTGTGTGTGTGTGTGTGTAACAATAATAATAAAGGAAAAAGATGCTACCAACTTGAGGGGGCATGGGAAGGGTATCCAGGTGGGTGGCTGGGAGAGACAGGAGGAAGTAAGAGTGAATAAATAATGTAATTTTATTGTAACTAATCACATTTTTTAATGTCAGAAAATAAAAAAGAAACATACCAGACTCATGAAAACTCCAGAAAATGTACAAGAAGTGGAAAATCTTTGATCATTACGTATTTCTATTTTGAAATCTAACATTTGGAAACAAATACCATCTTCCTGAACTTGAGGGAGAATCACACTAGCTCTGCCTACCTGACTTCAGAAAATGATGCTGAGATTGATAAAATGGTGAGTGAGGCAATAGGCAAGAAGGAAGCAGTGGGGATAAGATAGATAGTACTGAACTCAGATTTCAAGAAAAAAAGGCATAGTAGAACATAAGAATGCAATCTAAAAGCAGCAATGACAGTTAACTTCCTCCTCATTCCTCACTGCCTACATGCCTGCCTTCCTGTCAGTAGTAGAGTTTGACTCTAGAAGGACATGATATGTGCTCTTCCTACCACTGATTTACTTCATCTTAGCTTCTTTATAGATTTTATAATCTTTAAACCCAGACTACTAGCATTCTTTTTTTTTCTTTTCTTTTCTTTTTTAATTTAATTAATTATTTTACATCTCGATCCCAGTTCCCTCTCCCCCACTCAATTTCTCCCTCTCTCCTTCCCTCCCTTTTAAACTCTCTGCCCTCTCACACACACCCTAACCACCCTCCCCATCCATCTCCCCACCCCAATTCCATATGTAGGGGAATGCCATCCAGTTGGGGACATGTAGATCTGACAGGTCATGAGAAGTAGGGACTAGGGCTTCTCTCCTGTCTCTAGGTTAAGGCAGTTATCCCTCCATGGGGGATGTGTTCGCAATGTCCTTTTGTACACCAGGGATACATCCTGGCTCCACTGTCTGAGGCCCCTTAGACTGCTCAGTTCTTCTGGCTGAGACCCATATTCGGGGGGGGGGGGTGAGACAGTCCAAAGCTGGCTTCCCAGCTATCAGTCTGGTGGCCCGTTAGCTCCTCCTTGTTCAGGTAAGCTGTTTCTATGTGTTTCTGCAGCCTGGTCTTGTCCTCTCCATCTGCATCTGGGTTCTAGTTCGACTTAGTGTTTATGTATGAGTGTTTGCTCCTGTTTCCAACAGGTATTAGATGAGGGCTCCATGGATGAGTTAATTGTTGATCTCACTATCCAGGAAGGGCATTTATGGTAGACTTTCCACGGATGGGGATGATCAGATACTCAAATTGTTAGTTGGCTGCAGACTTGTAGTCCTCTAGACCTTTCTTTGTGTACAATTTCAGCTTCAAACCAATATTGGCTCCCTCTTTTATGTCCTCTCTCTCTCTCTCTCTCTCTCTCTCTCTCTCTCTCTCCTGTCTTCTATTCATAACAAGGCTTAATCTTACTAGTTGCACCTGTATTCCTTTCCTCCTCCCTCGCTTTCTCCTACTTCACTCTCCATTTGCTGCCCTCCCCACTTGCCCTGTGTTCTGGGGGACTTGTCCCTTCCCAGTTCTGTGAGGGACTTTATATGAATCTCTTAGAATACCCTTGTATCCTAGTTTCTCGGTGGTGTGAATTATAGGCTGGTGAACCTTTGATCAAGGTCTAAAATCCACATATGAGTGAGTACATACTATGTTCCTCTTTTTGTGACTGGGTTACCTCATTCAGGATGGTTTCTTCAAGTGCCATCTACTTGCCTGCGAATTTCAAGATTATTTTTTTCTGCAGAGTAGTATTCCATTGTGTAGATGTGCCACATCTTCATTAACCATTCTTCAATTGAGAGGCATCTAGGTTGCTTCCAGGTCCTTGCTATTTCAAATAATGCTGCTATGAACATAGGTGAACAGATGTCTTTATTGCATGGATGTGGATCAGTTGGATATATGCCTAAGAGGGGGATTTCCAGGTACTGTGGTAAACTAATTCCCATTTTCCTGAGGAACTGCAATACTGATCTCCAAATTGACTGTACGAGTTTGCACTCCCACCAGCAGTGGAGGAGTGTTCCCCTTTATCCACATCTCCTTCAGCATTAGTTGTCATTGGTGTTTCTAATTTTAGCCATTCTGGCAGGATTAAGATGGTATCTCAAAGTTGCTTTGATTTGCATTTCCCTGATAGCTAAGGATTTTGAGCACTTTCTTAAGTGTCTTTCAGCCTTTTGGATTTCCTCTATTGAGAATTCTTTCTTCAGTTCTGTACCCTATTTTTTAAATAGGGTTATTTGTTGTTTTGTTGACTAGTTTCTTGAATTCTTTGTATATTTTGGAGATCAGCCCTTTGTTGGATATATGATTGGTGAAAATATTTCCCAGTCTGTGGGCTGCCGTTTGGTCTGGTCCACTGTGTCCTTTGCCTTACAGAACCTTCTAGATTTGAAGAGGACCCATTTATTAATTGTTACTCTCAGTGTGTGTGCCCCTGGAGTTATGTTCAGGATTTGGTCTCCTATACCAATTTGTTCAAGGGTACCTCCTAGTTTCTCTTCTAAGAGGTTCAATGTTGATGGATTGGTGTTGAGGTCTTTGATCCATTTGGACTTGAGTTTTGTGCATGGCGACAGACATGGGTCTGTCTTCTACACACCCTCATCCAATTTTGCCAGCACCATTTGTTGAAGAATCTATCCTCGCCCCATTGTATAATTTTATCTGTTTTGTCGAAAATCAGGTGTTCATAGGTGTGTTGGTTAATATCAGGATTTTCAATTCGATTCCATTGGTCTACCTGTCTATTTTTGTGCCCATACCAGGCTGTTTTCAAAACTCTAGCTCTGTAATAGAGCTTTAAGTCAGGAATGATGATACTTCCTAAAGTTCTTTTATTGTATAGGGTTGTTTTGGCTATCCTGGGTCTTTTGTTTTTCCATATAAAGTTGATTATTATGCTTTCAAGGTCAGTGAATAATTGCAGTGGGATTTTAATGGGGATTGCATTGAATCTGTAGATTGCTTTTGGCAAGATTGCCATTTTTACTATGTGTATCCCACCTATCCAAGAGCATGGGAGATCTTTCTATTTTCTGGTATCTTCTTTAATTTCTTTCTTTAAAGCAACAATGTTCTTATTATATAGGTCTTTTACTTGTTTGGTAAGTGTTACACTAAGATACCTTATGTTGCTTGCAGCTATTGTAAAGGGTGATGTTTCCCTGATTTCTTTCTCTGTCTCTTTGTCGTCTGAAAAAAGTAGGGCTACTGATATTTTTGAGTTTACCTTCTATCCTGTGAAGGTGTTTATCAGCTGTAGGAGTTCCCTGGTAGAGTTTATTGGATTGCTTATGTAAACTATCATATCATCTGAAATAGATACAGTTTGACTTCTTCCTATTCAATTTGGATCCCCTTGATCTCCTTTTGTTGTCTTATAGTTTCAGCTAGAACTTCCAGTATGATATTGAAAAGATATGGAGAGAGAGGGCAGCCTTGTCTTGTTCCTGATTTTAGAGGAATTGGCTTAAGTTTCTCTCCATTCAGTTTGATGTTGGCAGTTGGTTTGCTGTATATTGCTCTTTTTATGTTTAGGTATGTTCCTGTTATCCCTGATCTCTCCAAGACCTTTATCATGAATGGGTGTTGAATTTTGTCGAAGGCTTTTTCAGCATCTAGGGAGATATCACATGGTTTTTCTTTTTCAGTTTGTTTATATGGTGGATCACGTTGATAGATTTTCGTATGTTAAACCATCCCTGCATTCCAGGGAGGAAGCCTACTTGGTCATGGTGGATGATTTCTCTGATGTATTCTTGAATTCGGTTTGCCAGTATTTTATCGAATATATTTGCTTTAATGTTCATCAGGGATATTGGTCTCTTGTTTTTTTTCTTAGTTGTGTTTTTTTGTGAAGCTTGGGTACCAAGGTTATTGTGGCCTCATAAAAAGAATTTGGCAATGAACCTTCTGTTTCTATTTCATGGAACAGTTTGAGGAGTAGTGGTATTAGTGCTTCCTTGAATGTCTGGTAGAATTCTGCACAGAATCCATCTGGCCCTGGACTTTTTTTGGTTGGAAGGCTTTCGATGACTGCTTCTATTTCATTGCGGGATATATGTATATTTAAATTGTTTGTCTGTTCTTGATTTAATATTGGTAAGTGATAGTTATCCAGAAATTTGTCCATTTCCTTTGAATTTTCAATTTTTGTTTAATACAGGTTTTCAAAGTATGACCTGAAAATTGTCTGGATTTCCTCTGTGTCCGTTGTTATGTTACCGTTTTTGTTTCTGATTTTGTTAATTTGCATGTTTTCTCTGTGCTTTTTCGTTAATTTGGATAAAGGATTTTTATCTTCTTGATTTTCTCAAAAAACCAACCCTTTGTTGCATTGATTTTTTGTATCGTTTTCCTAGTTTCTATTTTGTTGCTTTCAGCCTTCAAGTTGATTATTTCTTGGCTTCTACACCTACTGGGTGAGTTTTCTTTTCTCTGTTCTAAGTCTTTCAGTTGTGCTGTTAATTCTCTTATGTGACTATCCTCTGTTTTCTTCATATGGGTACTTATTTCAATGAACTTCCCTCATAGCACTGTTTTCAAGGTGTCCCAGAAGTTCAGGTATGTTGTCTCCTAATTCTCGTTGAATATTAGAAAGTTCTTAATTTCTTTCTTTATTTCTTCTTTGACCCAGGTGTGGTGCAATTGCACATTGTTCTGTTTCCATGATTTTGCAGATTTTCTGCTATTTGTGTTGCTGTTGAATTCCAATTTTAAAGCACGGTGGTCTGATAAGGTACAGGGGACTATTCCTATTCTCTTGTATCTGTTGAGGTTTGTTATGCCACCTAGTTTTTGGTCAATTTTAGAGAAGGTTCCATGTGTAGGAGGGAGGAAGGTATATTCTTTTGTCTTTGGATGGAATGTTCTATACATGTCTGTTAACCCCAGTTGAGACATAACTTCTGTTTGTTTTTTTGTTTGTTTGTTGAATTTCTGATATGTGGTCCTGTCTAGTGTTGAGAGTGGTGTATTGAAGTCTCCCATTATAAGTGTGTGAGGTTTTATATGAGCTTTGAATTTTAGTAGCATTTCTTTTACAAATGTGGGTGCCTTTGTATTAGGGGCATAGATGTTCAGAACTGAGACATTGTGTTGATGGATTTCCCCTGCGATGAATGGGAAATGACTGTCTTTTGATCAATTTTGGCTTGAAGTCTAACTTATTAGATATTAGGATAGTCAAGCCTGCTTGCTTCTTGGTTCCATTTGATTGAAAAATCTTTTCCCAACTCTTTACCCTTTGGTAATGTCTATCTTTGAAGCTTAGATGTGTTTCTTGTATGCAGCAGAAGGATGAATTCTGTCTTCGTATCCATTCTGTTAGCCTGTGTCTTTTTATAGGTGAGTTAAGACCATTAATGTTGAGGGTAAGTTAGGGCCATTGATTGTTGATGCTTGTTTGATTTCGGTTTGTTGTTGGCAGTGGTATTGTGAATACACTTGTTCTGCTTACCCTTGGTTTCTGGTGTGGTTAGATTATCTGTTGCCTATATTTTTGTGGGTATAGTTATCTTCCTTGGGTTGGAGTTTTCCTTCCAATACTTTCTGTAGGGCTGGATTTGTAGATACATATGGGAAAATCTGGTTTTGTCACTAAATATCTTGTTTTCTCCATCTATAGTGATTGAGAGTTTTGCTGGTTATAGTAGCCTAGGCTGGCATCTGTGTTCTCTTAATACTTGTAGAACATCTATCTAGTACCTTCTGGCCTTGAGAGTTTCCATGGAGAAGTCAGGTGTAATTTTGATAGGTCTGCCTTTATATGTTACCTGTCCTTTTTTCTTCGCTGCTCTTAATATTCTTTCTTTGTTCTGTATGCTAGGTGTTTTGATTATTACATGTCAAGGGGTCTTTTTTCTTTGGTATAGCCTATTTGGGCTTCGGTATGCTTCTTGTACTTTCATGGGCATGTCCTTCTTCAGATTGGGAAAGATTTCCTCGATGATTTTGTTGAATATGTTTTCAGCACCTTTGAGCTGGGCTTCCTCACCTTCCTCTATGCCTATTATTCTTAGGTTTGGCCTTTTCAAAGTGTTCCACATTTCCTGGAAGTTTTGTGTTAAGTATTTGTTGGATTCATGATTTTCTTTTGTTGATGAATCTATTCCTTCTAGTTTATCTTCTGTGCCTGAGCTTCTCTCTTCCATCTCTTGAATTCTGTTGGTTATGCTTGAGTCTGTAGTTGTCGATTTTTTGCCCAGTTTTTCTATTTCCAGCATTCCTTCAGTTTGTGTTGCCTTTATTTTCTCTATTTCAGTTTTCAAGTCTTGAACCATTTCCTTCACCTGCTTAATTGTTTTTTCTTGGCTTTCTGTACTTTCTTTACTTTCTTTAAGGAATTTGTTCATTTATTCCACTTTTTTATTGTTTTTTTTTCTCCCAGTTCTTTAAGGGATTTTTTTCTCGCATCTTCTTTGAGGGCCTCTATCATTTTTATGACAGTAATTTTTAAGTTATTGCCTTCCTCTGTTTCCTCTGCTTTGTTGTGTTCCATTCTAGTTGGGTAGATTCCCTAGATTCTGGTGGTGTCATGCTTGTCTTTCTGTTGTTATGTTTTCTTGTATTGCCGTCGTCCCATAGCTTCTTCCAGTAGGTGTTGGTGGGGTCTCTCCCTCTCTCTATGGTACTTCCCCTGTGGGCTTATGTGGGTCAGAGGTTCAATATCTGTAGCTCTGGGTGGTCCAAGCTCTATAGGATGTCTCTCTGCAGACAGGGACCCAGGGATGGTCTCAGGGATGAAGATCCAGTAGAAGATGCCTGCAGAAACTCAGAGTGGTCCTGCAGAGATAGGCAGGTCTGGGAAGGGCCCGGAACTCCAGCAGAGGCCTGGAGGTGGGGGTCAGAGACCAAGCAGGTGGGAATTACGGGTGGTCCCACATGGATAGGCAGGTCTCCTGTGTTCAGATTCGCTCTGAGAAGTCCCAGGAAGTAGTCTGGACTCTAGCCAATGGCTCTAGGCCAATGGCTGGCAGAAGAAGACAATTGCTGGACTGATACTCAGGGTGTTTCTGCACAGATAGTTGGGTTTCACTGGAAACTGGCACTCTCCAGCTGAGGCCTCTTTCTTTAGCAGAGGCCCTGCTTTGGGGTCAAGGATCTTACAGGTGGGAACTCAGAATATACCCTCAGAGATAGGTGGATCTCTGGGAGGGGCCTGAGACTCCAAGAGAGGACTGGAGGTGTGGGTCAGAGATCAAGCAAGTGGAAATTACAGGTGGTTCCATTTGGATAGGCAGGTCTCCTTTGTTGAGAGTTGCTCTGAGAAGTCCTTGAAGTAGGGTGGACTGTTGGCTCCACCCTCTGTCCCAGTGCTCAACCAGTGGGACAGTGGGCAGGGTAGAACACAGTGGTTGTGCAGGTTCGTGGTGGTGATGAGTGGGGGTGTATCAGAGCTCCAAGGGTGCTTTTGATGGAGACAGGACACAGGAGCAGCGGGATCAGGGGCCAACCCAGGGAGTTTGGGGGGGTTGTAGGGGAGAGGCTTCCCCAATTGGACCCAGCCTCACCTCTACCCAATGGCTAGTAGAAGAGGACAATGGCTGGGCTGATACTCGGAAGTTTCTGCATGATAGTCGGGTTTCATTGGGAACTGGCACTCTCCAGCTGAGGTCTCTTTCTTTTTATCAGAGTCCCTGCTTTGGGGGTCAAGGATCTTGCTGTTGGGAACTCAGAGTGGACTACTAGCATGCTTTCTCCTTATAAAAATTAGAGCATGTCTCTCAACATGTAAATTTTAGTATGTTTTCTTATCTCTAAAACAAAGTGTTCTTTACACAGCTGTATGCAACATATCTCTGCAAAGATTCTTCTGTTTACCCCACACACAGAGATATTAGCCAATAGCCATTAAAATAAATGGGAAAAATTTAGCAGTCACACAAGCTTATATCAGAAATATTTACAAGAATATTGCATCTATGTAAAACATTGACAGACTTTGTCAGTAGTCTTTAAGTATAGTACAACAAAGACTTATGTGGAATTTTCATTATGGCTAGGGTTGCAATTGCCCAGAGCTAACAAAATATATTAGGAAATATACCTGGATTATACACAAATACTGCAAGAAACTTCAGTGCTTGTAAATTTAAGCATCTGCAGGTATTCTGAAACTGAGCCCCACTTAGTGCAACCACACTGCCATGTATGTTTTTTCCTGTAGTAAGACATTCACTTTGTCCACACCTGTGGCACAGACCATGCCCATTGTGGGTGGGGATAGAGGCAGACATTACCTGGGAGAACTAAGTCTGAGGAGGCAGCTCCAGGAGCTCTCTTGCTTGCAGCATGGGGACAGGATAACATCCAGAGGCATCCTTGGGACAGGAACCTGCTGGTGTTCATCTGTCTACATTGTAAGTTATTTCTTCCTGAATAAACATCTATTCTGCCTATTTGTTTCTCCTGATCCTTATTAAACCTCAATATTTCCCTCTTATTTTGTAAATTATAACTCACATTTTTCTTAGTCAACTTTTGCCTTATTGATCTATCTTTCTATTTTATCCTTCTTTATATCACAAAAGAAGTTTTCAGAAAGGCCTGTGTGTTTATTGTAGTAAGTATGCTATCCTTTCTTGAGCTCAGCTTCTCTGAATTTGTGCTTCCTCCCATCCAGTAGCAATGTTTACAAAGGCTACAGTGTCACCAACTGCATTGGAGTATCTTTGTGTTCTTCACATAGCAGAGGAACATAACTGGAGTAGACTGGACAATAGGGGAAAGCTTTTTCACCTCAATGCTCAATTATTCAAAAGAAGAGAAAGAGCTTGTAATGGCATACCACCACCTGTGAGACCAAGAAAGCAGGCAGAGGGCTTGGGCTATAGCTCTGGTAGATTTCCTGTCTTGCATACAGAGGCCCCCAGGTTACCAGAAAGAGGTAAATGATGAAAGATACTTGATATGGAAAAAATATGATTTATTTGGGATAGTCTTCCTAAACGAAAAGATAAGTTTACCAAAGTCTCTAAAAGGAGACAATGGAAACTGTGCAAAGCACAGCATAGAAGTATCTCATTCTATTTGCATCTCTTACTTGTTTGGTTCTGTATGTGTTTTCTGAAGGATTCATGATTTTTGTCTCCAGAGTTGCTATTAGGTCCTGTAAGGCTGTGTATCCATGACACTATGTGTGACAATGCATTGTGACTTTGAAATTTGCATAATTTTTAATTTTAATGAATCCAAGGTGTTTTTTTTTTAAATTTTTACTGGTTCTTTGTGGATTTCACATTGTGTGTTCTGACCCCCACTTATTGCAACCCCCTCCCATCAAAACCAAATTAGAAGAAAAATGCAAAGCAAACCAAAGGAAAACAAGAACAAAAATAAAAAGAAACAACAACAATAACCATAAAGAATCTTGTTATAGAAGCTGCAGTGTGGCTCTGGAATCACACAGTTTAGTTCATTTATCTTTACTCATGTTTATTGCTTTGAGTCATTGATCGGGTTCGAGACCTCTGGTTTCTTTTAGGTCACTGGTAATGGGCTTGGCTAGCTTACCCAATGGAACCTACAGCAAAGAACAGAGCCAGTTCTCCTGTTCTTGGGTCCTCAGATTTAGGTGACCCTCACCTAAATCACCTTGGCCAGGTGAGGTCAGGGCCCTTTCTGCTGATTGTTGTAGGGTGAATACAAGGTCCAAGGTGGGTGGAGAGGATGGTCAGGTCTCTTGCCCTCAGGACTGGGTCAACTGAGCCCCAGACATTAAGGTCAGCTCTAGAGTGCTGCGCAGCCCAGGTGTCAGGCATGCTCTCCTGTGTGATGTATTTGGTGTGGGGCAGGGCTAGTTCTCTCACTCTGGAGACTCCAGAGCCATCTCTCTTGGCCTGCTACAGGTAACAAAGGTAGGAGGAGAGAGGGCATCTTCCACTCACCCCTAATATCACATGGCAGAGTGGGGTCAGGTCTCTTGCTCTCATACGTTCAAGGTTGGCTCACCTGTGTTTGGGTCCACAGGGTCAGCTCTAGTGTGCTTTCCAGGTGAAATGTAAGTCTATGGTAATGGAGGGCTCCATCTTTTCTGAGGGGTAGGGTCAGCTCACCTTTCCCAGTATCCAGAGGAAGGGTGGGGCTGACTCAGCAAAGCATAATTCCAATGATTCCCCTCCTAACACAGGCCATGGACATCACTAGCAACTCCATCACAGCACCACCAAGGATCCAGACATGGATTTTGATAGCAGCTCCTACTCAGACACTACCATGACCTGTGTGCCAGCACAGGCCACCCAATCAACATGGCTCTGGAGGCAGTATGGCCCCAAGCACAGACATTCTCCCAGATGGCTGACCAGACCCTGGGCAACTGCATAGCACTTGGAGGCAACAGGAGCCAAAGATACCACTCCAGATTCCAGCCTTCCTAGGGTCATGGATTCAGACATCTCATGGCTCCAAGTAGCAACACTGGCCACCCAGATCAGCATGATCCAATCCAACAGGCCCAGCATGGTCCTTGGACACTGACATAGTGAAAATTAGCCAATTAGACCCTGGTCATTGGCATGGCCCTCAGTGACAACAGGAGCCTTGGGCATCAACTCAGACCCTGCCTACTGCAGGGTCACAGACCCAGACATGGCCCTCTGTAGCAGCCCTGGCCTGGATGACACCATGGCCCCCACGTGATAACACAGGCCACTCCGATCCCTAGTGGCAGCATGGCCCTTAGATGCCTTCATTGCCACAGTTTGTGGCTAAGACAGACACTATACATCTAAGTGGCCCTTGATGGCAACATTGCTATGGATATCAATAGTCCTTGGCTGTGGTAGGACAATGAACCCAGGGATGGCCCTGGCAGCAGCTCGGGCTAGATGGCACCATGTTCCCAGGAGGTAGCCCAGCCCTCCTCAACAGGCACAGCCACTACTGCAGCATGGCCCTCATGCATCAATAGGGACCAAGGTAACAGCCCAGACCCCTGGCATCAACAAAGTCTTTGATAGTTTCAAGAACCATAGATATCTACACAGATCCTAATGTAACAAGACCATAATTGAAATTTTTTTATTGAATATGTTAGAATAATTACATATTCTACCTACACTTACTAATTAGTAAGGGATTGTTTTTTTCAGTTTTTTAAAAATTTATTTTACATACCAACCACAGTTTCTCCTTCCTCATTTCCTCCTACTCCCTACCATCCCCTACTCCTATCCCCACATCCACTCCTCCTCCATCTCCACTTAGATGGGGTAAGGCCAAGGGACTACCTTTTAACACTCAGTTTTATTCTTGTATTACTTCATTTTTATACTGAAATGCAAGTTTCTTCATCTCTATATAGACATGTAATACTTCTAAGATATAGTGCAAAATTCACACAAACAAAATGATGCCTTCCTTAGGATAGTTGTTCTTTTTTCTTTTTAACTTTTGTTTCATTTATTTATTTGTTTATTTATTTATTTTTACATACCAATCCCAGTTCCCTCTAACTCCCTCCCTTCCTCCCTTCCTCCCTCTTTCCCTCTCTCCCCCCTCACATGCACCCTAGCCTCCCACCCACCCCCCCAACTCCACATGTTGGGTGATGCCATCCAGGAGGGGTCATTTAAATCTGTCAAGTCATTTGAATTAGGGATTAGGACTTCTCTCCTGTCTCTATGTACAAGAAGTATACCTACATAGGGGATGTGCCCTCAAGGTCTTTGTGCACCAGGAATACATCCTGGTTCTACTGTCTAAGGTCCCTTAGACTGCTGAGGCCTTCTAGCTGAGACCCATGTTTAGAAGTTCTAAGTCAGTCGCATGCTAGATTCCCAGCTATAAGTCTGGGGGCCCGTTAGCTTCTTCTTGTTCAGGGACACTGTCTCTATGTGTTTCTGCAGCGTGGGCTTATCCTCCCTCTCTGCTTCTGGATTCTAGGTCAGCTCAGTGTTTATCTGTGGTTGTTTGCTTCTGTTTCCAATAGGTACTAGATAAGGGCTCCATGATGGTGGATAAGTTAGTCATCCATCGCTGATCTCATTATCAGGGAAGGGTATTTATGGAAGCCTTTCCATTGTTGCTCAAATTGTTAGTTTGGGTCAGTCTTGCAGGTCTCTGGACATTTCTTTAGATTCACTTTTCTCTTCAAACCTATAATGGCTCATGACTCTTTCTTTTATGTTCTCTCTCTCTCTCCTCCTCTCTTTCTCTCTCTCTGTCTCTCTCTCTCTCTTCTGACTTCTATTCTTCCCCTGACTCAATCTTCCTAGTTCCATGGGCTTTTCTCTCCTCCCTTTCTCTTTCTCCTAGTTTCCTCTCCACTCACTGCCAACTCCCACTCCCCATGTGCTCTGGAGCACTTGTCCCTTCCTCCTTCTATGAGGGACCTTATATGAATCTCTTAGAATCATCCTTGCATCCTATTCCTCTGGCGGTGTGAATTATAGGCTGGTGATCCTTTGTTCAAGGACTAAAATCCATACATGAGCAAGTACATACCATGTTCCTTTTTTTGGTGACTGGATTGCCTCATTCAGGATGGTTTCTTCAAGTTCCATTGACTTGCCTGCAAATTTCAAGATTCCATTGTTTTATTTTCCACAGAGTAATATTCCATTGTGTACATGTGCCACATCTTCTTTATCCATTCTTCAGTTGAAGGGCATCTAGATTGCTTCCAGGTTCTTGCTCTAACAAACAATGCTGCTAAGAACACAGTTGAACACATGTTTTTGCTGCATGAATGTGAATCATTTGGGTATATGCCTAAGAGGGCGATTGCCGGGTCCTGTGGTAGACTGACCTCATTTTCCTGAGGAACTGTCATACTGATCTCCAAAATGTTTGTACAGGTTTGCACTAACAACAGTAGTGGAAGAGTGTTCTCGTTTCTCCACATCCTCACCAACATAAGCTATCATTGGTGTTTCTAACTTTAGCCATTCTGGCAGGAATAAGATGGTATTTCAGAGTTGTTTTTATTTGCATTTCCATGACAGCTAAAGATGTTAAGAATTTTCCTAAGTGTCATTCAGCCTTTTTGATTTCCTCTATTGAGAATTCTGTCTTCAGTTATGTATCCCATTTTTAAATAGGTTTATTTGGTGTTTTGTTAACTAGTTTCTTGTGTTCTTTGTATATTTTGGAGATCAGCCTTTTGTCAGATGTAGGATTGGTGAAAATCATTTCCCAGTCTGTGGGCTGCCATTTGTGTTGCCAATTGTGTCATTTGCCTTGCAGAAGCTTCTCAGTTTGAGTAAGTCTCATTTATTAATTGTTGATCTCAGTGTCTGTGCTACTGGAGTTATGTTCAAGTGGTGTCCTATAGCAATTTGTTCAAGGGCACCTCCCACTCTCTCTTCTAAGATGTTCAGTGTGGCTGGATTTATGTTCAGGTCATTGATCCATTTGGACTTGACATGTGTGTATCTTCAGTCTTCTACACACCATCATTCAGTTGTGCCAGCACCATTTGTTGAAGATGCTTTGCTTCTCCCATTGTATAATTTTAGCTGTTTTGTCAAAAATCAGGTGTTCGGTTGTGTGTGAATTAATATCAAGATTTTTGATTCAATTCCATTAGTCTACTTGTCTATTTTTGTGCCAATACCAGGCTGTTTTCAGGACTATAGCTCTAAAGTAGAGCTCAAAGTTGGAGATGGTGATGCCTCCTGAAGTTCTTTTATTGTATAGGGTTGTTTTGGCTATCCTGGGTCTTTTGTTTTTCCATATAAAGTTGATTATTATCCTTTCAAGGTCGGTGAAGAATTGTGGTGGGATTTTAATGGGGATTGCATTGAATCTGTAGATTGCTTTTGACAAGATTGCCATTTTTACTATGTTTATCCTACCTATCCAAGAACATGGGAGATCTTTCCATTTTCTGGTATCTTCTTTAATTTCTTTCTTTGTAGCCACAAAGTTCTTATTATATAGGTCTTTTACTTGTTTGGTAAGTGTTACACCAAGGTACTTTATGTTGCTTGTGGCTATTGTAAAGGGTGATATTTCTCTGATTTCATTCTCTGTCTCTTTGTCGTCTGAAAAAATTAGGGCTACTGATTTTTTTTTTTTTAGTTTATCTTGTATCCTGCTAGTTTGTTGAAGGTGTTTATCAGCTGTAGGAGTTCCTTGGTAGAGTATTTGTTGGTTTCTGTAAACTATCATATCATCTGCAAATAGAGAAAGTTTGACTTCTTCCTTTCCAATTTGAATCCCTTTGATCTCTTTTTGTTGTCTTATTGCTATAGCTAGAACTTCAAGTACAATATTGAAGAGATATGGAGAGAGAGGACAGCCTTATTTGATTCTTGATTTTAGAGGAATCACCTTAAGCTTCTCTCCATGCAGTTTGATGTTGTCTGTTGGCTTACTGTATATTGCTCTTATTATGTTTAGATATGGTCCTGTTATCCCTGATCTCTCCAAGACCTTTATAATGAAAGGGTGTTGAATAATGATGAAGGCTTTTTCAGCATCTAGGGAGATGACCATATGGTTTTTCTTTTTCAGTTTTTTTATATGGTGTATCACATTCATAGATTTTTATATGTTAAACCATCCCTGCAACCCAGGGATGAAGCCAAGTTGGTCATGGTGGATGATATCTCTGATTTATTCTTGGATGCAGTTTGCCTATATATATATATATATATATATATATATATATATATATATATATATTTGAGTACTTTTGCATCAATGTTCATCAGGGATATTTATTGGTCTGTAGTTTTCTTTGTTTGTTTTGTCTTTGTTTGGGTTGGGTACCAAGGTGATTGTGGCCTCATAAAAAGAATTTGGTAATGAACCTTCTGTTTCTATTTTGTGGAAAAATTTGAATAGTATTGGTATTAGCTCTTCCTTGAATTTCTGATAGAATTCTTCACTGAAGCCATCTGGCCCTTCGCTTTTTTTGGTTGGAAGGCTTTTGATGACTGTTTCTATTTGGTTAGGGGTCATAAGTTAAGGTATCTTGTGTCATCATTCTCTGTTGGGAGATACCATTATGTATATGTATATTTATCATACTGGTTAATGAATAAAGTACTGTTGGCCAATAGGAAAGGAAGATAGGATGGACTAGGAGACAAGGAGGAAAGAGGAAGTAGTAAGGAGGGTCAACTTGGGGAGTCTGGAGAAGGCAGAACCACCAGCCACCTCTCGCTGGTAAGACCACGTGGAAATACATAGAAATGGGTTAATAATTAAGACAGAGCTAGCTGATAAGAAACTAGTACCTGGCCAACAGAATTATATCAAATACAGAGTGACAGTGTGTTATTTGGGGCTGGCGCGGTGGAGGGACCAGACCAGTGGCAGGAGGAAAAACCATACTCCTTACAGATGGCACCCACATGGCTAGTAAGAACTTCCACTTAAAATTTAACAAAAGCTTAAAAAAGGGGTTTTAGAAAGAAAAGAACAGAGACAAGCAAGGCTTCTTACTAACAACATTTTTCTCGGTTGGACTCTGCTTTGCTAGAGACAAGCAGATATTTGCATGGCTCCTTTAAGGAAATTTTCCTGACTCAGCATAAGCGGCAAAAATCTGTATGGCTTTTAAATAACTCTCCTAACAATTTATTGATGTGCATGAGAGATGGCGATGGCAGTGACCACATCTCCAAGCCGGCAGCATGCCTGCAGGACTGCAGCGTTGACCAGGGCAGTGACCACAGCTTTCATTGCTGGTGGTAAATGTACCCACCGCCATCTTTGATAACTGCTACAGAAACAACAAACACTTTCATTTTAACAATGTTGTTGTTTAACAGATAAAGACTCATGGCCAGAAAAAGATAAAGATTTACAGTAAAGACAGATTCATATGAAGTTAAACCTCTAAAGGTTTACAGTGTGTTTTAAAAAATACGTAGGCTTGAAAAAAAACCATGGTTTTAAAAAGACAGAGAACAGCTGAGTGTGGTAGCACACACCTTTAATCCCAGCATTTAGGAGACAGAGGCAAGCAGATCTCTGTGATTCCAAGTAAACCTGGTATGCAGAGTGAATTCCAGGACAGATAAGAGCTACACAGTGAAACCATGTTTCAAAAAAATGAAAAAAAAAATAGAAGAAAAAGAGTAATAATAAAAGCCACTTAAAGATGGAAAGCTCAGAGAGAATCTGGATACTGTATGGTATTATATTGTCTTTGTATTGTTTGACTGCTGAGGAAACAACAACTGTTGAAGGAAATGCTGCTGGATTAATTCAATTTATATACTTTAAAAATGCTTTGATTCCAACATTTAAGTTCAAGGACAAGTTACTTGGTTATAAATGGTTAATGATCACAGCCAATTCTTTTTAAAGGTAAAAACGGGATTATGGTATAGATATGAATACTTTGGTTTGGAATGGATTTTCATTTATTGGTACAATTTAAGGTCAATTTTGTGATGTGCATATTTCTCCTCTTGTTTAGGTATTGTGTTTATATAGCTCATTTAGAAATGTAATGTATAATTCAGTACAGATTATAGATAGTACCTATGATAGTCAGATATTATAGTTAAGTTAGTTAAGATTTCTAGATATACAGACATGTATTTGAGGTAAATAGGCATTCTTCAAACCTTTCAAAGACCTACAAAATATGGCATTTAAAATGATTTAGAGTTTTTCTTGACAGTGAGACATAACTGCTCCTGGCAATACCACCTGCATCAGAAAGGAAGATGGACCTTGAAGAAAGGAGTTATGAAGTCTGCTCCCAATATGGCAAGATTAGCCATTTGGACAAGATACTGCTCTTGTCTGGACTGTTTGACTTTATGCTGTATAAACTGGACATGCAGGACCCATAGAAAAGTGACTGCTGATTCAAGATTGACATTGCTACAGAGTTCCTGCTTCATGGAAGAGTCTGCCAGACAGTCTGCAGGACCCAAAGAAAAGTGGCTGACAAACTGCCAATACACGAAGACAGTTTAAAGTTTCCAACTTTGCTGAAGAGTCTGCTAGACACACTATGACCTATGGGCTGAAGATGGAAGGTTACAGAAGAACTTCAGGTCACTGACAAGGCAAGATGTCTCTGTCATTTATAGAGTTTATATACTATCCTTCTGTGGTCTTTGAGGGAGTTGAAGACAAATAGTTATGGTTATAGTTTTACTTAGTTAGGCTTAAAGATAAATTACATATAGGACTTTAGACTCACAAATATAGGATAGATGACAGAATACTTTCTTAAATCTTGCTAAATGTTAATGGACTAAATAGTGTTAACTGTGATTCTTATTTGATAACTGTTATGTGATATATTTTGCTATGTTAAGGTTAAAACCCTTCTTTTTTTAGACAGAAAAGAGGAGATGTTGGGAGATGCCATTATGTATATATGTTTCTCATACTGGTTAATGAATAAAGCACTGTTGGCCAATAGGAAAGGAAGATAGGAGGGACTAGGAGACAAGGAGGAAAGAGGAAGTAGTAAGGAGGGTCAACATGGGGAGTCTGGAGAAGGCAGAACCAACAGACGCCTCTCACTGGTAAGACCACATGGAAATACATAGAAATGGGTTAATAATTAAGACAGAGCTAGCCAATAAGAAACTAGTACCTGGCATTTAACAGAATTATATCAAATACAGAGTCACTGTGTATTAATTGGGGCTGGCGCGGCGGTGGGACCAGACCAGGAGGCGAGCAGAAAAACACTACTCCTTACAATTCTCATTAAGTTTTAGGAAGTCCTTAACTTCTTTCTTTATTTCTCTTTGACCTATATATGGTATAATTTCGTATTGTTCAGTTTCCATGAGTTTTGGGGGTTTCTGTGATTTGTGCTGTTGTTAAATTCCAATTTTAAAGCTTGGTGGTCTGATAAGATACAGGGGAGTATTCCATTTTTTTTTTTTTTTTATCTTTTGAGGTTTGTTATGTTGCCTAGTATGTGTTCTATTTTAGAGAAGGTTCCATGTGGAACAGAAAAATGGTATATTCTTTTGTGTTTGGATAGAATCTTCTATAGATGTCTGTTAACCCTAGTTGAGACATAACTTCTGTTAATTCTTTTGTTTCTTTGTTGTGGTCCTATCTAGTGGTTAGAGTGGCATTTTGAAGTCTCCCACTATAATGTGTGAGGTTTTATGGGAGTTTTGACTTTTAGTAGAGTCTATTTTACGTATGTCGATGCCTTGGTATTTGGGGCATAGATGTTCAGAATTGAGACTTTGTGCTGATGGATTTCTCCTAAGATGAACACGAAATGACCATCTTCATCTCTTTTGATTAAGTTTAGTTTGAAGTCTAACTTGTTAGATATTAGGATATCTGAGCCTGCTTGCTTCTTGGGTACATTTGCTTGGAAGATCTTTTCCAAGCCCTTTACCCTGAGGCAATGTCTATCTTTGAAGCTTATATGTGTTTCTTCTCTGCAGCATAAGGATGGATTCTGTCTTCGTATCCATTCTGTTGGCCTGTGTCTTTTTTAGGCAAGTTAAGACCATTAATGTTGAGGGAGAGTAAGGACCATTAATTGTTAATGCTTGTTTGTTTTAGATATTTTGTTGGCAGTGGTATTGTGAATATATTTGTTTTTCTTTACCCTTGGGTTCTGGTGAAGTGGGAATATCTATTGCCTATGTCTTTGTGAGCATAGTTAACTTCCTTGGTTTGGAGTTTTCATTCCAGAACTTTCTGTAGGGCTGTATTTGTAGATATGTATTATGAAAATCTGGGTTTGTCATTAAATATCCTCTATGCCTATTATTCTTAGGTTTGGCCTTTTCACGGTGTCCCACATTTCCTGGATGTTTGTGTTAAGGATTTGTTGGCTTTATGATTTTCTTTGGTCGATGAATCTATTTCCTCTAGTTTACCTTCAGTGCCTAAGGTTCTCTCTTCCATATCTTGTATTCTGTTGGTTATGCTTATGTCTGTAGTTCCCGATCGTTTACCCAGTCTTTCTATTTCCAGCATTCCTTCAGTTTGTGTTTTCTTTATTGTTACTATTTCAGTTTTCACGTCTTGAACAGTTTCCTTCACCTGTTTAATTGTTTTTTCTTGGCTTTCTGTACTTTCTTTAAAAAATTTGTTTCTTCCAATGTTTTGTTTGTCCTTTCTTCTATTTCTTTAAGGAATTTTCTCACATTGTCTTTGAGGGCCTTTATCATTTTTATGATGATAATTTTTAAGTCCTTTTCTTCTGCTTCATTTCCTTTGGGGCCTTCTGACATAGTTGCTGTAGGGTCTCTCAATTCTGGTGGTGTCATGATTGTCTTTCTTTTTTTGTTTTCTTTTATTGCCGTCTTCCCATAGCTTCTTTCAGTAGGTGCAGTTGGGGCTCTCCCTCTCTCTCTCTCTCTCTCTCACATACTCTCCAGGTGGGCTTAGGTGGGTCAGAGGTTAGATGTCTGTAGTTCTGGGTGGTTCAAGCTCTTTAGGATGACTCTCCTCAGGTAGATGCTTGGCGATGGGGTCAAAGATCAGGCTCTAGCAGAAGAGCAGGATGGGGGTCATATATCCAGAAGGCTGGGACTTGGGATGTTCCATGTGGGGATAGCGGGATCTAGCCTGGGTCTGGCACTCTCCAGCTGAGGCTTCTTCTCAGATGCCCTGTGATGGGTGTCAAGGATTCAGTCCACAGGGGCTCAGGATGGCCCCAAGGGCATAGGCGGATCTCTGGGAGGGGACAAGAACTCTGGTATAGGACAGGCAGTGGGGGTCAAAGAGCAGGCAGGTGTAGATCCTGGGTGGTCCTGTGTGGATAGGCAAGTCTACTGTGCTCAGATCACCTCCATGATGTCCCTGCAGGAGGTAGGATTGTTGGCTCCACCCTCAATCCCAGTCCTCAATCAGAGCAGTGAGACAGTGGGCAGGGTAGGGCACTGGATGGGGGGAGGGCAGGCTCTTGGTGGGGGTGTGTGGGTGGGTGCATATCAGAGCACCAGGCATGCACTTCATGGGGACAGGGCACAGTGGGAGCAAAATACAGGGCCATCCAGGGAGTTCCCAGGGAAGAGGGGGGGTTTCCACCAGAATTGGTCCCAGATTCACCTCTATCAGATGCCTGGAAATGAGGTTCAAGGCAATGGGGGTTAAAGACTAGGCTGAGATTCACGATGTTTCCTAGCTGATAGGCAGATCTAGCTGGGCAGATAGTTGATTTTTAAATGGATACATTTTATAATTCTTGATATAAATCTAAATATAGGAAAATACCTGTATCTGAGTGTTATCATGTTACAATGTCTGTTTCCTTTAGTTTATTAGAGCTTTGAGTATCTTATGTACACTATTTTATCATATTGTATTTTATAATGTATATGGTAATTAATTTATTGTAATAACATAAAAATGTAAGCACTATTTTTCTCTCAAATGTACATTAGCAGTTTCATCTAGGTCCTCCTTGGTACACCCTTTGATAGGTTCTCTGTCTCATCCTCTAATATTCTAATTAACTAATACATTCTGAGTTTATTGTTTCCTTAATTTTAATTTTAAAAGGATTTTTTCCTCATGTACATACTGTACTTTTGCCTTTGTCAAAGTTTAACAGTGGCTTCATAATAGATAAAGCCTTCATGAGACTTTTTCCAAAAGTTCTTTATGTTCATTACTATTTATTTAATTAATATGTAATGCTTAATTAGATAAATATACCATTGGTATTGTGTTCATATCTAATTCATAATATTTGGATTCTATTACCTTTAATAGGGAAATGACTAACCCCATGCATGTTTTTAAGTACAAGTCAATTGACTTCAAGATCACATATCTAGAAGTGAAATTCATTTATGAGTGTCAGACCATGCCTTTAAGCAAATTTACAGGACAAGTTGGTTTCTGTGTTGGATAGTTTCACATCAACTTGACACAAGCTAAAGTCATCTGAGAGGAGGGAACCATAATTAAGAACATGTCTACAAAATATTGAGTTGTAGGTAGGCCTATGAGGCATTTTCTTAATTAGTGATTGATGGAGAAGGGCCTATTGTAGGTGTTGTCACCTCTGGACTGGTGGTCCTGGATATGGTAAGAAAGCAGATGGAGTAAGCCATGAGGAACAAAGCAGTAAGCATTATTCCTCCATGGCCTCTGTCTGCATCAGCTCCTATCTCCAGGTTCCTGCCCTGCTTGAATTCCTGTTCTCCCTGTTATTGATAATGAACTGTTATGTAGAACTATAAGTCAAATAAATCCATTCTTCCTCAATTTATAACTGTCATGGTGTTTCATCACAACAATAGTGACCATTATTATGATAGTCTCTGGCATTATCAAAACAATTTACATATTTACTGACACACATGAGAATCTACATTGCTCTATAGCCTTACCAACAATTGCCAATTACTTTTGTTTCTTTAGTGGGTATAATTTATGTTTTACATTTTAATTGGTGACATTCTATTGTCTATTAATCACATATGTTATATTTTTACTTGATTATTTGGCATTAATGTTTTCTCTACCAAGCACTGCTTATTAATACATTTTTGTCCTTATTTTCTAATATATTGGCATTCTTCTTTGATTTGTAGTTTTTCATGAATTTAGGTTGTGAAATTTATTCATTTTATTTGTGACTTAAATTACTTGTTTTGTCAGTAGATAAACAGATATTGTTGATTTTAATATGGTAAATTTATCAATCTTTTAAAAAAGATTTTTCTTCCATGTTTTAAAAAATTCTGTATTGTGTATTTTCCCACTGAACTTGAATTTCAGCACCCATGTTAAAGTCTGAGCATAATGGAGTATGTCTATAACTCCAGCACTGGGAGTAGAGGTGTGTACATCCCAAGTACTTGCTGGTTAGTCAGCCTGGCAGAAACACTGATGTGTACATCTCAACAGTCAGGTATGTACATCACACATATACACTCAAAACAGTTTGAATTTATTTTTATAAAGAAGAATGAATATTTTCTACTTTTCTAAAATGCTTACTTTATAAAGTAGACATGTTGGTGGTTTTGCACTTATTGGAGAAGAGGAGGAGGCATATTTCTGTTTTCCTTTATAAATTCGATATAACTAATTTGTGGAGCTCTAGAAGCTGGTTCTCTCTTTTCTCTTCTTTCTCTCTGTCTCTCTCCCTTATTTCTTCATACTCATAAAATTTCACAGAATAAACATATCTTAGTAGTAATAGAAAGCTATTCAAACTGTGTTTTGTGAGCGATTTAATAATTTTAATTTTATTTCAAAATTAGCATCATTGATTAAACTTTACTATTAGAATAAATCTGTGTATTTCCTTGAATTCACACACATATGTATTTGCTTGCAGCCCTTTTCAGTTTTACATCTTCATTCTGATATCTTTATTATTCTCTCTGAAGACTTCAGACATCCTAATGGAGTTTGTTGGTAAAAAACTAAACAAAAATAATGTTTTTATATTTTAAAATTAGTGTCAAACTCACAACTGAGAAATATCTTGTGATCCTAAAATGCTAGTTTGAAAGTCATCTTCTATTATAATGTTGACCATCTTTTCATGTCTTTGGCTGTAGTTTTTGGTTTTTAAAGATGCCTGTTATAAGTATTTGTTTCATTGAATGAACCTTATTTTATTCTTTATTATTTTAAACAATTTTACATTTAAATATATTTTGAGCATATTTTTCCTCCTTCTTGAAGTAATTTTATATTCCCTCCCCATCAAAATCCCAATGCAACAACAAACCCCCCTAAACCAAGAAAACAATACTGAAAATGATGAAAAACAAAAACAAACTGTACCTAAATAAAATCACACACACACACACACACAAATAATGTACTCCATTATAGGTTGTTAATCTACTCCATGTGGCCTGTTGGAGTATTCCATACACCCAGTGCACTCCACTGAAGGAAACTGATTTACTTTCATGCAGCAGGCATAAATGAGAGTTCAGTTGTTAACATTTACCCTAGTGGCTAAGGTTTCATCCATCCTTCAATTCATCTTTCCACCCATTACTTCATTCACTGATTTCTTATATATAATGAAATAAAATATAAAAGATAAAACAAAAGTTAACACATTGAAGTTACACAAGGATGTCCATTATAAATTAATTTCTATATTGATTTGAACATCAGAAGATTTAAATGTCCTTTTTGTTTGAAGATCTCTGTGCCTTCAGTATTGTTTCAATGTGTGGATATTTTAAAAAGCCATATACCTTGGTATGTGATGTACCTCTGTATGTTCAAATGATGTCAGTGGTAAACAACAAATAATATACTGAGATGAGTAAGAAATTGAAATGAAGATTTTTATATTTTCTATATAAAAATAATGAATGTTTTATATGTTTATTCTGATTAATAAATATTTTATGTTAGATACCACATGATATTTAATAAGTCAGTACAATTTTATATCTATGAATCAGTTAATAAACAGTCAAAATTCTACAAAAAATTGTAGCCTTTATGTGACAGACAAGAATTGAAATCTCTGTATCTGGAATGTTCACATGCAAGTTAAATTTTCTTATTCTATATTTTGTATCTTTTAATGTCTCCCATTTTCTCTCTACTCTGTGTATCTCTTTCTATGAAAGTTGTGAGTATCTTTGTCATAATGTCTAATTTGTCCTAATTTGCACAGGAAGTTTTAAATTTTCAAACATTATAGCTGTCATTTTCAAAAGCTCTATTTTGAAAATCCTTGAAACTTCTTGATAGTCTCATTTTGTTCTCCAGCCCATGATACCTACAGTGCAGCCACTCTTTTCTTTTATCTTCAGTCTTCTGTATCTCTGTTTCTGCAAGTGTGTCATATAATAGCATAGTAGCTTCAGTTCATATCTAGTAACAGGGTTCTAGGCAAATTGGTTGCTTTATCATTTTCACGTCTATTGCTCATCACTTAGGAACACACACTCTTAAGGTTTGCTAGTGGAACTTTCGAGGGTGACAATATCTTACTGAATCCTATCTGCAGGAATTCTGAAGAAATAAAAGGACACCTTTTATTTTAGAGGAGTTTTGCACTCTGTAAGTTTAAAAGCCAGTGTTGATGTGGGACCACTAGACTAGGCTCTCTTTAATGCTTTTATGATTAATGCAGCAGTTTGAAATTTTGTCCTCATCTCACCTGGGGCATGGATGGAAGAGCTGATGAAGGCTTTAGCCTCCAGTCAAATTTCCTTTACAAGTCTCTGATCCATTTACCTCTATTGTCAACTGGTTTTCACTGCAGTTTCACTTAGCTACTGTTTCTCATTTTGTAAATTTTCTTTATGTTTAACAAATTTAGTAATTTGTTAGTACTTAGACATTTATTTTAATTTATCTAAGCTCTGGTTTGAACTGCCAGCCCCTAAATAATGACCGGAGACTTATTATTAATTATGGAAGTTTGGACTTTAAACTAGATGTGTTCCCAACTAGCTGTTATAACTTAAATTAGCCCCATTTGTATTAATCTACATTGTGCCACATGGCTCTTTATCACTCCTCCATTCCACGTGTTCAACTCCCTCCTTGTCTTGCTGCTGTCTTCTGCACATCTAGATACCTAACAACTTCCTCTCTCTCCGTGGAAATCCCACCTATTCCCTCCTGCGTAAGTATTGGTCATTCAGCTCTTCATTAAAGCAACCACAGTGTCACACTTTCACAGTGTAAAAACATGTCCTGCAACACTGGTTACATTTTAGCTGATGGAAACTTCTGAGTAGCTAATCCACTTTTTAAGAGTCTGACTTCAATTTTATATTGGTTCTTTGATGTTTGCTATTTAATTTTCAAAACTGAATTACAAGCAACAATCTTAGTAACTCAATTAGAATTAGAGGCACACATGCATACATTTGACATACAAATTATATCATAGTGGTTTTTATTTGTTTTTTTTTTCTTTTGAGACAGGGGCTCACTTTGTAGTCTAAAACTCACTATGTAGTTCAGGCCGGTTTCAAACTCACAGAGATTTGCTGAGTGCTGAGATTTAAGATGTTCACCACCATACTCAATCCTTCATAGTTAGTGTTCTAGTTTTATTCTGGTGCTGTGATAAAAACAGTTTGGCCAATAACAATGAAGGGAAGGAAAGAATGTCTTTGGCTTAGAATTCCAGATTACAGTCTATCTTGAAGGGAGTCAAATGGGACCTTACACAGGAATGTGAAGTTGTCCGAAGACTGCTTGCTGGCTTCCTCTCTTGTTACTACTCACAGAATTAAGTTTGATCTCATTCTTCTACAGCTTGGGACCACTTGCAACTGTGCTGTTCATAGTGACCTGGTCCATCCTACATCATTAACAATCAAGATATTCTCTACATCTATGACCAGAGGCCAATTTGCTTTGGGCAATAACGCAGGACTTTCTTATCAGGTGAGTCTAGACTGTGACAAAATGACAGTTAAGGTAATAAGTAAACTTAAATACATAAATCAATATTTAAATTTTGAAAAAAGTTAAATAAAAATATTTTGATACAATGGATGGGTGTGGTGATGTGTACCTTTATTCTGAGCACTTGGAGGGAGGCAGGGCCAGGGGGATTTCTCTAAATTCCAGCCCATCCTGGACCGCAAGAAGTTACAGGGCAACATGTTGAGACCTTTGTCTAAAAAAATTAAGAGGTATAGTAACAATGATATTTTTTATTACATAAAGGTAATTATTTTTAATTGTATTAGAATTTAACTTAATTGGGCTATAGAAAAGCCTGCAGGGAATTATTTGTTTATTTATTTTTATATTAGTTTATTTTTTTATTTTTATTTTACATATCATTCTCAGATCCCTCTCCCTCCCTCCCTTCCTCCCTCTTCCCCTCTGTCTCACCTCACATGCAACCCGACCACCCTCCCCTTGCACGCCCCCACACCACATGTGTAGGGTGATATCATCCAGGAGGGGTCATCTAAATCTGTCAAGTCATTTGGAGTAGGGACTAGGCCTTCTCTCCTGTCTCTAGGCTAAAGGAGTATCCCTCCATGGGGATGTGCCTGGAAAGTCCTTTTGTGCACCAGGAATACATTCTGGTTCCACTGTATGAGGTCCCTTAAGACTGCCCAGGCCTTCCTTCCAGCTGAGACCCATGTTCAGGGGTTCTGAGTCAGTCCCATGCTGGATTCCCAGCTATCAGTCTGGGTGCCCATTAGCTCCTCCTTGTTCAGGTAAGCTGTCTCTATGTGTTTTTGCAGCCTGGTCTTGTCCTCCCTCTCTGAATCTGGATTCCAGTTCAGCTCAGTGTTTAGTTGTGGGTGTTTGCTTCTATTTCCATTAGCTACTAGATGAGTGCTCCATGATGGTGGAAAAGTTAGACGTTGATCTAATTATCAAGGAAGGGAATTTATGGTAGCCTTTCCACTGTTGCTCAAATTGTTAGTTTGGGTCAGTCTTGTAGGTCTCTGGACAATTCTTTAGGTTCACTTTTCTCTTCAAACCTATAATGGCTCTCTCTTTGATGGTCTCTCTCTCTCTCTCTTTTCTGTCTTCTGTTCCTCCTCTGCCTCCTGCTTTCCTCTCCTCTCACTGCTCCCCCACTCCCCATGCACTCTGGAGAATTTGTCCCTTCCCCCTTCTGTGAGGGACCTTATATGAATCTCTAAGAATCATCCTTGCATCCTAGTTCCTCTGACGGTGTGAATTATAGGCTGGTGATCCTTTGCTCTATGTCTAAAATTGATATATGAGCAATTACATATCATGTTCCTCTTTTTGTGCCTGGATTACCTCATTCAGGATGGTTTCTTCAAGTTCCATCCATTTGCCTGTGAATTTCAAGATTCCATTGTTTTTTATTCCGCAGAGTAGTATTTCATTGTGTAGATGTATCACATCTTCTTTATCCATTGTTCAGATGAGGGGCATCTAGGTTGCTTCCAGGTTCTTGCTATTACAAATAATGCTGCTATGAACGTAGTTGATCATAAGTCTTTGTTGCATGGATATGGATCATTTGTTTATATGCCTAAGAGGGGGATTGCCAGGTCATGTGGTAGACTGATTCCTGTTTTCATGAGGAACTTCCATATTGATCTCAAAAATGGCTTTACAGGTTTGCACTCCCACCAGCAGTGGAGGAGTGTTCCCCTTTCTCCACATCCTCTCCAGCATAAGTTGTCATAGGTGTTTCTAATTTTTAGCCGTTTTGGCAGGAGTAAGATGGTATCTCAGAGTTGTTTTGATTTGCATTTCCCTGATAGCTAAGAATATTGAACACTTTCTTAAGTGTCATTCAACCTTATTGATTTACTCTATTGAGAGTTCTGTACCCCATTTTTAAATAGGGTTGTTTCGTGTTTTGTTGACAAGTTTCTTGTGTTCTTTGTATATTTTGGAGACCAGCCTTCTGTCAGATGTGGGGTTGGTGAATATCTTTTCCAAGTCTGTATGCTGCCGTTTGGTCTTGTCAACTGTGTCTTTTGCCTTACAAAAACTTCTCAGTTTGAGGAGGTGCCATTTATTAATTGTCAATCTTAGTGTCTGTGCTACTGGAGTTATGTTCAGGAAGCAGTCTCCCATACCAATTTGTTGAAGGGTACCTCCCACTTTTTCTTCTAAGAGGTTCAGTGTGGCTGGATTTTTGTTCAGTTCTTTGATCCATTTGGACTTGAGTTTTGTGCATGGTGATAGAGATGGGTCTATCTGCAGTCTTGTACACACACCATCATCCAGTTGTGTCAGCACCATTTGTTGAAGATGCTTTCCTCCTCCCATTGTATACTTTCAGCTGTTTTGTCAAAAATCAGATATTCGTAGGTATGTGGGTTAATATTAGGATTTTTGATTCGATTACATTGGTCTACTTGTGTATTTTTGTGCCAATGCCAGGCTGTTTTCAGGACTATAGCTCTGTGGTAGAACTTAAAGCCTATAGGGAATTTTATTAATTAGCGATTACTGCAGAGTTCCCAGCCTATTATGGGTAATGACTCTCCTGGGCAGGTGTTCCTGGGTTCTTTAAGAAGCAGGCTGAGCAAAAAGATGAGGAGGAAGTCAGTAGGTAGCACCCCTCCATAGCTTCCTGATCCATGTTCCTGACTTGCTTGAGTTCCTGGACTGACTTCCTTTGATATTGAACTGTGATATGGAAGTTTAAGTCAAATAAACCCTTTTTTCCCCAAGTTGCTTTTGGTCCTGGTATTTCATCATATCAATAATAACTCTTACTAAGTTACTGAGAGACAAAACATATTTGGAAACATTATCCCTTAAGAACTACTCGTTTTAAGTGCAATTGAAATTAACAGTATACAAATTGCCTATGAAGAAAATTTCTTTCTGCCACACATGCATGTCTGACCCCAGACACATAGTTGAAATGCCTTATAACTTAATAGCAATAGAATTATCCATTGAGAAGGTTTTAACTTATACATGAGAACTTTTTAATGAAGTATTAAAATTATAAAACCTACACCATTTCAAGAATGTTTCTTCTAGTTAATTTCTGTGACTCATTTGATCAATCCCTACTAAGGAGACAAAGGCATTAACTCCTTTTAAGATGAAGTTTACATATTTTACATAAAGGAAGGAGGGATGATTGCATACAAATAGCTTTTAAAATTTGCCATACAAGACTGCAGGGTTTATCTGTGAGCCCTGCATTGTGCTTTCCGGAGCCAAGCAGGCAGATGGGCTTTCATTATTTTTTGACTTTTTATATTTGTTGATAATTGTTGTAATTAATTTTTAATCTGAAGACTTGTAAAGCAATACTTGGGGATTTAAAAACCAAACTTGTGTTAATGAAGCCTACACTGTCCAAATACTCTTTCCAAATCCATCTTCACTAAGCAGTAATAACTTTTTCTGGTCAAGGGCTGATCCCAAGGCATCTGGCAAATAATAAGACAGCATCTGCCATCTTCCATGAACTCCTGTGATCAGGAGCCAGAGAGGTAGATTCATCAGACCACAGCCCCTGCTTAGCATACACTATCTTGAAGCAAGATCACTATTGTTCAGTCAGTGCATACTAACATATTGGGATCTAGTTCGTAGTTTATAATAGTAAAATTATCAAGGAACACACTAGAGAGGTAAAGTTCAGAATGTCAGATTAATGCAGTATCCATTTCTGTAGACTCTAGATTTATTATTGTTAACCCTTTTGTACATACTCATGCTGTATGTTCTGACACTGTCGACTTTCCAGTAAGAAATACAAATTTTAAGAACCTCTCTGAAATCATGGTGTAACATGAGTTCTAATAGATCTTAAAAATAAAAGCCCTGAATCAGATATTAGGGGGTGAAAGCTGTGAGATTAGAGAAGCAGAGAAGCCAACCACTAGAGCTCTACCTCTATAAAATCCTTAAACTGAAAACAGACCGAGTTCCTGCCTCCTCTCTCATATACTCCTTCCTCCACCCAGCCATCTTCCTGGCTGTCTTTTCAGTCCTCCAGACCTCTATGGTTAGCTAGTAGATAGCTCCTACTTCTGATCTTCAGGTCATGGTGTTCAAACCATGATCATCATTATACACTGGCAATTCCTTCTGGAGTCCTCCACTGAGTAGAAATTTGTAATGCATGTAGTCACACAACATTTGTAGCAAAAACGAACTTATTTTAGCAAGAAAGAAAGAAAGGAAAGGAAAAAAGAAAAGAAAAAATGAAGGAAGAGTAAAAAGAAATCTAAGGCATGCAAAGAGTAAGTTTGCAATATCTGGATATATTAGAAATCGAGCTATAAATTTAATACATAACAAACAAGCCTTGCTTGTCTTGAGGACAATAACAGATGTGTCTTAGTATACAGAAACTTCAGAAGAACAACACACACATAAAATATGAAATATATAAGCTCCCCAACCAGCCAATTAACTTTTTCAGAAACTACATCATGCAATCTGAGGGCAAAAGGGAGGCTCATCATATAGTAGATATAATAATATGATTTGATTTCAGTTGTTTTCCTGAGCTTGGAGAAGAACTTTGGAAAATACAATAGATACAATTTGTCAGCTGGATGGTGAGAGATCCAAGGGGTCAAGAGAAACCACCCACCTTTGCCACTCTCTTATTTCTTTCCTCTTCTTCCTGTCAAGGAATAGCACTACTTCATGCCCCAAGTAGCCTTCTGATCATTGTCTACTAGTCACACAGTTGACCCATGCCAGCCTTCAGAGGAATCCTTTCCTGAAAATGGGTTGGATAAATGCATCCTCTGTTGCTTCTGACTACAGCATCACCCAAAACTCTTCTTTGAACATTTAAAGTATTTTCATTCAATACAATAAAGGAGAAAATTGTATGTGGTTTGCAATCTTGTTTGAAGTGGTATGAATTCAGACTTTGAGATCCTATGAACACTACATGAAGGTCAAGAAATAACTTGGAGGTATGAAACAATCATTGTATCTGTTGAGATCTAGGCAAATACAATTAAAATAGTTTGTGAAACAAGAATTTCAGCTGTGCAAATTCAGCTGTGTTTTTCCAGAATAATAGTATAAAATATACTGCCTACCTTCAGAGACAGATAGATTCTAAGATTCATTGGAGATACGATGAATGTCTACCTATCACAATGTGTGAAGGAATGATTAAAATAGAGTTAGAGCTTACTTTCTTTAAAGTATATCAGATACACACTGTTGGCAGAATGCATTTAACAAGTATTCTACAAAGGAAGGAGTATATTCAAGGGCTCACCAGGGTCCATTACACTGCTTTGGGTTGTCAGAACTACACAGAATGGAGCATTAGGGAACAGTGCTGTGTGACATACATATTAGGAGACAAGTTATGCTATGAATTCAAATCTTGTCTCCTCTCAGCAGTATTACCAAACAGGTTACCAAACAATAGTATTATGAGCACAGCCTTTGTAAATGCAGAGATCAAATAAATGATATCCGTGCCCTTATGAAAAAGCTCATTCACCCCTTTTACTCTGAGGTGATGCTACAAGAAAACACTATCTATGAGGAGCAGGCACTTCTCAATCCTGGATGAATTGGAATCTTAATGTAGGACATGCAGTCCTTCAGTACTGTGAGCAAAACACTTTTATTAACAAGCTGTAATGGTAAACCTTTATTGTCAGCTTGATGAGATTAAGAATCACCTGAGAGACAAGCCTCTGATTGTGGGTATCTGTAAGAGTTTATACACTGGATGAATTAAGTTGGAAAGACCCATCCAAAATGTTGGATACACCAGCCTGTGGGCTGAAATCTGGTATTGAATAAGGAAAAAGCCAGCTGAGCATGGCAGTCAATACTGTCTGCTTCCTGTAAATTAACACCTGCCTCATGTTCCTGTCATCATGGCCGACCTGACCTGAAGAACTGAACACTCAAACAGAGCCAAAATAAAACCTTCCTTTCTGTGTTGCTTTCCCCAGATGTGTTAACACAGCAATGAGAAGTAATCCCCTAGCCTAAGAGGTTTTTAATGCCTTATCCAAGCAAATCAATACAATATAACAAACAAAAAATATGCTACAAGTCAACCATCTAGAGAGAAAGAAGATTCACACTGAAAATGTAGTACTACTTCATTTAACAGACAATCCATGAGTATTCTTAGGTAGGACTATCAGACATTTGAGCTTACCACCATAACTGTATGTTGTACAGTTAGTATACATACAAAATATACAGATTTTGGAAGGTGGAAAAACATCTATAGCTCTCCAAAGCCTAGGAACTCTCTAGAATCTGATGCAAGAAGGTATATACACATGAAAAATATTTGGATTCTTTCACTGTTGTTAAAAGTAAAATGTTGCAAGTACTACTTACACTATTAACATTTTTCACAAATACCTCTAACTTTGTTTTGGATGCTTGCATCTGACACACAGGTAGTGATGGCAGCAGTTTTGCAAAAATACCCTTTGGTTTATGAGAGTACGTTTCCTCTACCACTTGAACAGGGGAGCATGTGTTCTCTGGACTCCTTCAAAGGGCTGTAAAACGTTGGGTCTGCCTACTGGAGGTGGAGTGTGGAGCATTTGTCTGGTGATTGATAGTGACTCCCTACCAAGTCTGCAGGTATATGTAGCACTCCCTCCCGTATGCACACAAAGAAAGATCAAGTTGGCCTTCCCCTGCCTTTCGAACTTCATAATCACTGATCTCAGTGGCGTGTCACTGTCCTCTCTATGACAGCCACCCCTTTCCCAGGCCTGCTGTGTTTCCAGAGTGACTTCCTATTGTATATGTACACAGACTGATTATAAGTTCACCACTCTTCCCCCACTTGGTGCGGGTTATTATCTCTGACAGATGAGTGCAATAAAATGAGTCCATTTTTCCCTCTTTCAGTCAGCACAGTGAGTTCTAACCAACAAAGGCATACTGAGGCATGTCTTTAACAGTGTCACCACACTGACTTTCATCATTTTCACCTTCCCTTTCACTGGTTTTCATCTCTGAAGTTGTAAAACACAGTTCCACATTGTGGCTGTCCTCCAGTCCTCAGCAGAATTAGTTACACAGACAAGAGCAGAGTCTTTCATGGCCACTCCATCACAGCTCAGCCTGACTTACCACTCTCTCCACAAACTCTATTTTATAGATAAAAGCACAGAGTTTCAAAAGATGAGAAACTTTCATAAAAAAAAGTCAAGCTTTCATTTTTGAAAGGTAATACAGTGCTGGAAAACTATTGAAAAATGTGATTGAATATTTAATAGGAAGGGAAAATATGTCCCATACATGAGAACATTTCCAAACACTATATATTTGACTTTATAAATATTTCTTATTTCATATGTGCGATAAATGTATACATGGTTGATTGCTTTTCTTTCATTAATAAAATATGTGATTTTATAATAACATTTTAAAATTTATAAAAGTGTAAAGAGGAATGGACAGAACACAAGGGATAATGACAAGTGGTTCTTATCTCAGAATATTCACCCTCATAAATAAAATTTGATCTGAAGGGAAAAGATTGTGCCAAGTCTGTTATTTCATTTGGTGTGCTAGCTGCTATGGGCTACTACTACAGAATGTCACATACTAAGTGACAGAAAATTGAGTACTTAGATACCTAGTTCTAGTGTCTGAGAAGTAAAGATCAAGAAGCAAGAGAACTAGTGTCATTGGGTTCACCCATTCTGGTTGTCAGAACCTCACACTGGTAGAAGGACTTAACTAGACTTTGGGGGTCATTTTCCACTAAGGACTGATCTTCATTATCTTCATGACCTACTCACCTCTCAATTATTCTACTTTCTTACAGTTAGGAAGTCAACATAAATATAGCACTGGAGGGACAAACATCCAGACCCCAGTGTTCTTTCTTACATAAAGGAAATATATTTCAGAGGTAAGGATGCATATAAGAAACAACCTGTTAGCCAACATAGTGATTTTTACCTTTTGGTGCTTTTAAAAGATTTGTTTTTATTTGTGTATATTTTGGATATTTGTGTGAATACATGTCACATAATATATGAGGGGCTCTGGAGGCCAGAAGAAGGTACTGGATCTGGAACTGGAGTTACAGGTAGTTGTTTCCACTGGATGTGGAAGCTGCGGATAGATACAACTGGAGTCCTCTTGAAGAACATGAAGTTCTTTTTATGGCTGAGTCATCTCTACCATCCTTACTTTCTATATCTTTTAAATTGCAAGTCGTTTAAAAGCAAATGCTACTCGAAGGAATATGATTTTCAGAAATTAGTTAGAGAAGGCCTCAAAAAGGATTATTTACAAGGAAAATAAGAATCTTCTTGCTATATTTTCTTTTTACAGGATTGCTATCATTGCTATTGCAAATCTTTAATAACTCCAAGGACAATTATTACATTGATTCTTTGAATCATATGTTTCCTTGCTTAGTTAACCAACCAGTAACTATCCCCCTGCTCTTATTTAGTAATAATTCTTTTTCACCATCCTCAGAGATCAAGAATTTAACAGAAATGATGAAAGTGAACTTTAGGTTAGGAAGACAGAACAATGAACCAAAGAGGAAGTATTGAAAGCTCATACTCTGGAATTTAAATGACTGGAATAAAAAGGAAACTATGATACAATACAAGAACCAGGTGAAATTTTATTATTTACAGAAAAAAAATCAAGTCAAGTCAATATGACATATAAGGAAGAAGTACTTTGAGAGGAACCTGAAACCCACATAGAAGGAAATAAAAGTAACTAATTAGCAAAGACCAAGCAGGTGGAATGATAAGCAAAGGGGTCAAGACCAGGCTAGAAAAATCCACAGAAACTGCTGACCGGAACAAGGGAGAGCTCATGCACCCCAGTCTGATAGCTGGGAAACCAGCATAGGACTGACCCAGACCCTCTGGACATATGTGTTAATTTGAAGGACTGGGTAGTCTATGGGGTCTGGGTAGTGGAATAGCATTTATCGCTAGTATATGAATGGACTTTGGGAACCTATTCCACATTGAGAGATACACTCTTAGCCAAGGCACATGAGAGAGGGCGTAGGCCCTGATCCAAATGATATGATAGACTTTGAAGAATCTCCATGGAATGCCTAACCCTCCCTGGGGAGCAGAAAGGTGATGGGATGGGGGTTGGGGTGGTTGGGAGGAGAGGAGGGTGAGGGAACTGGGATTGACATGTAAAACAAGCTTGTTACAACTATAAATAAAAAAAAAATTATCAAAAAAATTTAGGCTTCACTGTGAAGGTACCAGAACCTAAAATAATCTCATGTCCTCAGATTACTGGAAATCAGTGAAGACCACATCTTTGAAACTGATTAGTGGATATTGTACCATTTAAGTCATTTAGTCAGTCCTTGATAGACAGCCATGTTCATAGACTCTAAAATGGAAAGACTACTGGATTATTCTGTGTGTACATATGAGAATTGAGGTATTTGCAATAAAGATGACATATGCCAATTAACTGCAATTATGATACATTAAATTTAGCATAGCTGCTGTGGTATTTGCATGTAATTGGCCTCCATAATGTCATAGGAAGTGACATTATTAGGAGTGTGGCCCTACTGGAGGAAGTATATCATTGTGGAGGCAGGTTTTGAGGTCTCTTATGCTCAACCTATGTTCAGTATCTCAGTTCACTTCCTGATGTCTTCAGATCAAGATGTACCAAAACACTAAATAATCCAATTAGAAAGTGGTGTATAGAACTAAATAGAGATTTTTCAATTGAAGAATCTAAAATGGCTGAAAGATACTTAAGAAAGTGCTCAAAATCCTTAGCTATCAGGGAAATGCAAATCAAAACAACTCTGAGATTCAATCTTACTCCCATTAGAATAGCTAAAATCAAAACAAACAGACAGCTTATGCTGGAAATAATGTGGAAAGGGGAACACTCTTCCACTGTGGGTGGGAATGCAAACTCATACAGCCATTTTGGAAATCAGTATGGGGGTTCCTCAGGAAAATGGGAATCAGTCAACTTCAAGATACAGCAATTCCACTTCTTACACACATACTCATAAGATGCACAGTCACACAACAAGCACATCTGTTCAGATATGTTCAGAGCAGCATGATTTGTAATAGCCAGAACCTGAAAGCAACCTCAATGCCCCTCAACTGAAGAACAGATGGAGAAAATGTGGTACATTTACACAATAGAGTACTCCTCATCAGAAAAAAAGAAACAATGGAATCTTGAAATTTGCTGGCAAATGAATGGAACTACAAGAAACCATCCTGAGTGAGGTAACCCAGTCACAAAAAGACAAACACAATATTTACTGACTCAAATATGTTTTTAGACTTAGAACAAAGGATTGCCAGCCTACAATCTATACCTGCAGAGAAGCTAGCAAACAAGGAGGAGCATAAAAGACATATACATGGTCTCCCAGAGAAGAGAAAATGGACAAGATCCCCCAAGCAAACTGGTAGTAAGGATGAAGGGGAGAGAGAGAGGGAAGAGGAAGGGTGAGGTGGGCATGATGGAGTAGGAAGATTGAGTCAGAGAAAGAATAGAGGAGAGCGAGAAAGGAGATACAATAATAGAGGGAACCATTGTAGGTTTGAAAAGAAATCTGGCACTAGGGAAATGTCCAGAGATCTACAAGGATGACCCCAACTAACAATCTAAGCAATAGTGGATAGGCTGCCTTATTAGCCCTTCCCTGATAATGAGATTGATGACTACCATATATGGCATCCTGAAGCCTTCATCTAGTAACTGATAAAAGCAGTAGCTGACACCCCAGCTAAACACTGAGCCGAAATCCTGGAATCCAGTTGCAGACAGGGAGAAGTGATGAGCAAAGGGGTCACGACCACACTGGAAAAAACCATAGAAATTGCTGTCCTGAACAAGGGGGAGCTCATAGACGCCAGTCTGATAGCTCAGAAACCAGAATAGGACTGACCCAGATCTCTTGAGTGTGATGTTAGTTGGGACAACTGGGGAGTCTACAGGGCCTCTGATAGTGGATCAGTATTTATCCCTTGTATACAAATGGACTTTGGGAGCCCATTCCACATAGAGGGATACTCCCTTAGGCTAGATATATGAAGAAGGGCCTGGGCCCTGCTCCAAATGATATGACAGACTTGCAAGATCCCTCATGGAAGGCTTCACCCTCCCTGGAGAACAAAAAGGGAATGGGATGGGAGTTGGGGGAGCCAGGGGAGGATGGGAGGGTAAAGGAACTGGAATTAATATATAAAACAAGCTTGTTTCAAATTTAAATTAAAAATCATATTAAAATACATTTTTAAAAATATGTAGAGTGCTCAGCTCCTTTTCCAGAACCATATCTACCTGCATACCATCAAGTCCCACCATAATTATAATGAACTAAGCCTCTGAAACTATAAACTGTCTCAATTAAATGGTTTCCTTTAGAAGGATTGCCATGGCCATAGTGTCTCCACAGAAATAGAAACCCTAACTAAGGTAGCTGCTATGTCAAAATAAATAAATAAATAAATAAAATAAAAAGAAGCTCTTGGTTTAAATTTCAGATTAAAAATTACATTTCAGTAGGTCCCTCCCATGCTTCCATGCAATATGTGGGATATGCTTATACTCACTGGGGTTATCTTAAATTCAAACTTAACTGGGCATCTTGTATTTTACCTGGGGACCTATTTAAAATTGGAAATTGGTAGACACGAAGGTTAGAGTTTTTGCTGTGGAGAAGTATGGAAGGAAAGAAAACAGAAAATGAAAATATAGGAGACAAAAGAATGAAGGAAAAAGGGGAAAGTGGGTCAAAGAAAGGGGGAAGTTAAAATGTTCCAAACTAAAGTATCAGGTTATCTTCTTACCTGTTGCAGAAGGTAAAAGAAGAAAATGAAGATGAATAGTCAAGTTTTTTAAAATATACAATACATTTATCAAAATTACTTACAAATAGAATAAAAGAAATATTTAATGGCTATATTGACAAGAGGGTTCAGATCAACATATTCTGAATACCATTTTCTCTTCTGTTTGATTTCTATTATGAAATATTTGAAATATTTAGAAAAGCTCTGGAAACAATGTAAAGAATATTCAAACATTTTATCCTAGATTTAGCACTGTTAAGCATTTTTAAAATGTAGTAGTCTTTTAATTTTACTTTACTTACTGACTTTACTATTTGTGAGTCTCTCTCTCTCTTTCTCTCTCTCTCTCTCTCTCTCTCTCTCTCTTTCTCTCTCTGTGTGTGTGTGTGTGTGTGTGTGTGTGTAAACATGGGCCCATGCACAGCACAGTTTGTATGTGATCATGGTACAACTTTTGAAAGTTGGTTTTTGTCCTTCTATCTTGTTAAATCAGGGTATCTCTTACTACTGATGCACATTATATTCTGAGCCTCTAGTTAATTCTCTTGTCTTCACCTCCCATTTCTCCTTAAGAGTACTGGAGTAACCAAGGAATTTTACTGTCTCCAAATTTTTATATCTGCTCTTGTCAGGCTTAATTGTCTTTACCTGCTGAGCCATCTTACTGATTCAACTTCTAAAAAATTGTCTAAGTTCAGAATTAAAACTAGTATCTACCTGGTTATTTATCCCATAACAGTCATGTCACTATTTCACCAGGACCAGTACATATTTTGCCTGATAAGTTGGAGAGTCCATGTCTTTTCTCCTCCAAAGAATAGTATTTTCTGACATTTTGAAATACAGCCAGGTTTCTCTTTTCTTGATCTCCTCTCTTTGTCACCCAATTGAATCTTCCTGGACCCTCATGTTATCCTCTCCCCTGCTCTTCTCCCCTTCTCTCTCTACTTACGAACTTTCCACTCACTGCCTCCCTCCCAATATGCTCAAGAGAACTTGTCCCTTTCCCCTTCTGTGGGAAAACTTGTATGACTCTCTAAGGGTCCTTCTTGTATACTAGCTTCTCTGGTGGTGTGAATTGTAGGCTGCTGATAATTTGCTCTATGTCAAAAATCCATATTTGAGTGAGTACCTATAATGTTTGTCTTTTTGTAATTGGGTTACATCACTCAGGATGGTTTCTTGTAGTTCCATCCATTTGCCTGCAAATTTCAGGATTCCATTGTATTTTGTGTGTGTTTGGTTTTTTGTTTCTTGTTTTCTGCTGATTAGTACTCCTTTGTGTAAATGTACCACATCTTCTTTATCTATTTTTCAGTTGTGGGGCATCTAGGTTGTTTCTATGTTCTAGCTATTGCAAATCATGCTGCTATGAACATAGTTGAACAGATGTCTCTGTTGCGTGGATGTGCTTTCAGGTATGTGCCTAAGAGTGGAATTGCTGGATCCTATTGTAGACTGATTCCCATTTTCCTGAGGAACCACCATATTGATCTCCAAAGAGGGAGACATTATAGGTTTGAAGAGAAAACTGATGCTAGAGAAATGTCCAGAAACCTACAAGGATGTCTCCAACTAACAATCTGAGCAATAGTGGAGAGGCTACCTTAAATACCCTTACCTGATAATAAGATTCATAACTACCTTATATACCATCCTAGAGTGCTCATCTGGTAGCTGATGGAAACAGAAGCAGACACCCACAGCTAAACATTGAGCTGAACTCCCAGAATCCAGTTACAGACAGGGAGGAGTGATGAGCAAAGGGGTGAAGACCAGGCTACAAAAACCCACAGAGACAGCTGACCTGAACAAGGCGGAGCTCATGGACCCCAGACTGATAACTGGGAAACCCCCTGAATGTGGGACTAAGTTATAAGGCCTGGGAAGTCTAAGTGACCTCTGACAGTGGAAGCAGGATATATCCCTGGCGTACGTAAGGACTTCTGGATCACATTGCCCATGGAGGGATATTCCCTTAACCTAGAGAGAGGAGGGAGGGCCTAGTCCCTACTCCAAATGACTTGACAGATTTTGATGACCCCTTCTGGAAGGCCTCACCCTCCCTGTGGAGTGGATGGGGAATGGGTTGGGAAAGGAGGGGGTCTTGGGGCATGAAAGGATAGGAGGGACAGGGATCTGGGATCAATACATAAAAAAAAAACTAATTATACATACATAAATGTGTATGTATATGTATATATGAAATATACCCAGGTAAAATCTCAGAATGGATGGGGCAGATGATTAGCAGCCTCCAGACCAGACTGAGAAGCATGGGTAGTGGATAGTTGCTGGAAAAGGGAGATCCATTCTTTTTTGAAGATACAGCCATTGCTTGGTATGGTATGTTCTAATGGAGGGCTTCATACATATGTATATATGGGAAGCACTAGCTGGATATAGGTGTGTTATAAAAGAAAAAGGAACAACAAAAGCTTGAAGAAGAAAGAGGCATGTGTTGAGATTGCATGATATGGGAGAGTTGGAGGAAGAAATAGGTAGGTGTAACATCATATTTCATTGCATACATGAATGAAATTCTCAAGATTAAAGAACAATATTTAAACAAAACTAAAGAATTTCAACAATAAAAGAGATGATTTCAGTGAGTTATGTCTTAGTAAAGACTAATTTAACTTCAATCAATATGGTCAAACTTCATTGTATACTTAAAAAAATGTCACTGAACATTTCAATGTATAAGTATTGGCACATCTAAAATTGTAATTAACTTACTTTTTATTTATATACACAATGTAGGGGATTAAACTCAGGTTTTACATACCCCAGGCAAACACTCTACTGAGCAACAGTGCCTGCCTTGGCTAGTCATTTATTTTAACCATGGTATAAAGCAAATATGTCATAATTTATCTATTACTTTACTGGTAGTGCCTTAAGCTATGCCCAATTCATAAGTATTATAAATAGTGCCATAGTGTCTATCTTCATGCATTTAATACACCTGAGTATTTCCTGAGTGTGTGTATGACTGCTAGATTATAGCCTATGTATTTGCCATTGGTAAAAGGATTAAAAAAATTCAAGTAATAACCTCAGATATTTTTCAATTGTGTATATCATGTCTTAATCTCAGAATTATATTTAATTTTTATCATCTGATGATTAGATGAGACTGAATACATTTCTGTGTATACATTTTGCCTTTTGATATCCTTCCCAGTGTTTTCTGTTTTTACACTGGTTATCTGTTAAGCCCAGCTCCCAGGACTCCAAAAAGACCATCACCAAGGAGCGGCTCACTGAATTAAAAAACAAAGTTTTCCTTTATTAATGAGCTGAACCAAGGATTCTTCCTGCTCAGGAGCTAGAGGAATATGGCTTATAGATAAGGGGGAATTTTAAAGGGAAAGTTCACAAGATTGAAATGCTCAAGATTACAAAGCTTCCATGGTTACATTGGATAACACAATAACTGTATGTTTAAGCAGTATAGAATTGAATAGGATATTGTAGGAGAAATAAGTTTGTTAATTATCTCCTGGGCCAAGGATTTTTACAACTGTGAGTTGATGGTTATCTGGTCCTCTTTAGGAAAGAGAAATGTTGACATAGCTGGAGTGAGTTATCTGGTTTTAGGCCTCTAGTCACATACCCAGTCCTTTGTTTAGCCTTATCTGTCAGGCTGTGTTTGGGAGCTTAAAGGAGCTTGAAAGTTTACTTTTTCCTGTATGACCTTTGAAATCTAAGATTTTAAACTTTTATTAATTTTTCCTGTTTCACATACTAATACCACTCTTTGTTGCTATGTTAAACAAATGTATGAAGTCCTTTGGTTTGGATTGAACTTTGCTCCCAAGAGAAAATGGCTTTTATCCTGGATAGTTTTATGTTACAAGACACAAACAAGAATCATCATGGAGAAGGGAACCTCAGTAGAGAAAAATGACTCCATAATATCAGGCTGTAGGACTAAAGGGCATTTTCTTAATTAGTGGTTGATTGATGGGGGAGGGCCCAGTCAATTGAGTGTAGAGCCATCCCTGGCTGGTTGTCATTGATTCTAAGGAAGCAGGCTGAGAATGCAGGATGAATAGTATGTAAGCATCACTCCTCCATGACCTTTGCATCAACTCCTACCTTCAGGTTCCTGCCAAGTTTAGATTCTGTCATGACTTTTTTCAATACTCAACAGTGATGTGCAGTAAAATAAACCCCTGTAGTGATATATTATTTGTGATTTATTAAAGCTCTCCTGAGAATTCAGAAAGCAAAGTCAGCCTCAAGCTATAGAGATCAAGTAGTGGTGTTACACACCTCTCATCCTAGCAGCCACAGAGCTAGGCAGTGGTAATACACACCTTTAATCTCAGGACTCAGAATAAACAGGTAGACAGATTTCTGAGTTCAATTCAACCCTGGGCTAACAGAGAATGAATCAAATGTCATGCCTTTATCCCAGGATTTGAGAGGTGAAAAAAAAAAAAAAAGGTAGAAGCATTCAGTCTGAGTGTTCATCTCTAGCCACACTGAAGAAAGCATAGGAGTCTAAGTGAATCTGAGGAGCAGTGAAGTCAGGAGCAGTTTGAGGATCATCCATTTTGTCTGAGATGAGGTAGAGAAAACAGCTGGTGGCTAGCTGCTTTGCCTTTCTGATTTTTAGTGTGAAGCTTGAACCCCAGTATCAGTCTCTGGGTCATTTGTTATCATGTTACAAACCCTCCTTTCCCCAATTTGCATTTGGTCATGGTGTATTAAAACAGCAATAGAAATACAAAATAAGGCAGCTATGCAACATTTTTTATTTCTCTATTATTGTACACAATATTCTGTCTCTTGAGCAGTCTTTCTCTAGTGCATTTTTTTCTTTCTCTTTACTGTCAATCATATTTTCTCATTTATTTTACATGTCTATTACAGAATAATGCATGTTAATGATCTTTAAAGACTTATTTTGACTTTTATGTATATGTCTATTTAACTGTATGCTGTCTGCATGGATACAGACACTAGCTAGAGTTACAGAGAGTGTGAACTTTCTGATGTGTATGGTGGGAACTGAACTCAGAAACTTGGGAAGAGAAACACAAGCTATAAAACACTGAGCCATCTCTCTAGCCCTAGAACCTTGATACTCATATTTTTTTCTTTCCTTTTTTATATCTGAAGACCAAACCCAGGGTCTTTGGCTTACTAAGTAAGTGTTCTGCCACTGAGCTAGATCCTCAAGACCTATTATTTTTATTCAAACAGAGAACCAGCTTATAAATATCATATACTAATATTTATTATATTTACTGATATACTTGAAATATTCTACCATTTTGTCCTGTTTTATGATTTTTACACTGTCATAATTTTAAGTTTACTTTGCTTTTTTATGTATTCTTTTTGCCTTCATTAGGTCAGTTTATGTTGTATAGTTCCTCTTTCTTTAGAAAATAGATATTATACCTCTATATTTTTGAACTCTAAAATTACTTAACTTTTAACCAGTACGTTTTATCTTATAGTTTATAAAATAATGCTTCAAAGTATATAAAACAATTTGATTTCAGTGAGTAGTGAGACCTTAAACAAAAGATACAGAGTCACAGTTGAGAGCAGGTATAAATCTGAAATGGCAGTGATAAAGTACATTGACTACAGTAAATAACATGATGGATTTTATTTTTGGAAAATTTGGAATGGATAACTGCATAAGTTAATCCACTTGTTTATTAGACAACTTAATGATTTCACAATGTGTATGTTTCTATTCCTAAAGGAAATTCTTGAATATGCAAGTAATTCTTATGCTAAAATTTCCAAATTTCTTACCTGTACACTTCCCCTTCATAATTGTAGTACTTCCACTTCATCCTTGTCTAGGATCATCATTCTGTACCATACTTTGTCATTGTCCTGTATCCACACCTCTTTCTTTGCTCTTTCCTTCCTAAGTTTGTTGCTTCTGGCGGCTTGTAAGTAGTCCTTCAGTCTTCATTTAAATAGATATAGTTTTATTATTCCATTATCTTGAGCAGGTAATGGATTCTGCATAACAGTTATTTTCCTCAGCACTTGAAAACATTCTTCCATGATTTTCAAATTAACTGGGCATTCCTTTTTGTTTTTATGACTTTGTGTTAGATGTACTGCTATTTCATCCATAACTAGAGTGTATTTTGCTCCTATTGTTTATTTTTGCATTTGTTCTCTTAGTAATCTTGACTTGTTTAGTTCTGTAAGTTCTGCATGAATACCTATAATTCAAGTGCAGCTTTTCTGTAACTCTTTAATAGCTTTCTGAAAATCAAATGAATGCATTCTTATTTGTTGACTCATTTATTTATAGAAAGATTCTTATTATGTAGCACATCTTGGCCTTGGACTCAGGATCCTCTTCAATCTGCCTATTGAGAACTCAGATTACAAGCACATGTTACCAGCTGAAACTTTTCTCATTAATATGTAAAGTCGTGTGTGTGTGTGTGTGTGTAAATAAATAAATATATATATGTGTGTGTATATACATATATGATATATATTTATATAATTAAGGATATATATGTATATCCTTAATTAACCTATCCTACATGACTCATCCCCACAGAGGTATGGGGAAGTCTTGTCTCACAGGTGATTCTAGGTCCTGTCAAGTTGAGAATAAACACTACTGGGTGAATATGGGGCATATAATACATATTTAATATGTAGTGATATATACATATATTTGATATACTATACATATAGTATACATGACAGACTATATAATGATATATATTTTAGATAATATGTACATACTACATAACCTATACAGTGTTACACATCAAATTTCTTTCCTATATCTAGCTTGTGCTTTTCCTTTGTTCACTTGTTTGTCTTTAAGGCAGACTGACCACAAACCTGAAATTTGCTATGTAGATGAGTATAACACTAAATTTTGATCTTTCATGATTCTCTCCCTAATGGTGGTTAAAGGCATGAGTAATCATCCAGGGCATCACATATGCCAGGCAAGCCGCCTACTAACTGATCTGTAACCCAAGCCCTACATTTAGCTTTGGCTAATTTGCTATTTGAAGCTTTCCCCACACCCATGTCAGTATATGTTTATGTGTTTACTTCAGTGAAGAAATGATCACCTTGACAGTTCTTTTGGTTAAAGCGTCTGGCTTGAAATGATACCCTTCTTTTCTATTATCATAGTTATTTATATACTGTTTATGTTCTTGTTTATGGATTGACATGGTTTTATTTTCTCATTATTCTTATGGTCAGGTCTGTATCTGTTTTATTCCCTAGTTGTCTCCTATACTGGGTAGAAGGTCAGAATTTTAAAGTCACTTTCAGCTCCATATGCATATGTGTATGTGAAATTTATTTTGTTCAAAATGATTAATGCATATACATATATGTACTTACATGCTTACACACACACACACACACACATATATATATATATATGTATATATATGTGTTCTTTTGAAAAACTTGTTAGAAAAATGTTCTGTAAATTTCCCAATTTTGGTGTCCAATATAAAGTAGTTGGGAAATGATTTTGCTGCTATTAATAGGAACCCAAGACACAGAGTAGTGGTTAATGGATTAAATTATATTCAAATTTAATAGCCCATAGGTGCCCTACATCTTAATGTCCTCAAAGACCAATATTGACTCTTTTTTTCACTTTACCAGCATTAATTCATAATATCCCTTCTGTCATTAACAGGCATCAACAAATGACATTCTCAGTAAATGAAGAAAGATAAATGGAGAGGGAACAATGAATTTACATAAATTAAAAAGCCTTCAAACCATTTTATTATAAATGATGGTCTTGATCTTGTCTTGTAATAAGTTATGAGGCAAGTTTACAAGTAAAAGTATGAGTCATTGGAACTTATCTTGCTATAAGATAATCAGAAAAATATTCATTGGACAACTTCCTAGTCTAGATATCATGAGAATTGTCTAAGTAAGGAATAGGAGTTTCTGTACAACTAGCTAAAGCATGTATAATAACTTTTATTCATATGTACTTAAAAACTATCACTTTACCTTGAGGTACATTTTCTCCATTCATTGTTTAAAGCAATTTCTTAGTTTACACTGGTCATCTAAGCTACCATAAAGGAATTTTAATTAAGTCTTTCAAACATATTTCTTAATTATTCTCTACACGTCACATCTAATTAAAATTTTGATTTCTATTGCATCGGTTATACGGAAAATAAAAAAACAAGATTTTGCATATTTTCTCTTTATTATAGTGAAAAGCTTAGCCATATCTGTAAAAATGTGGCCAACTATAAAACTGAATAATATTTTACCACACACTGGTTTGTATTTACTCATTCTATACATAGATCTTGTTCTTCAGAAATAATTAAATAGTAGTGATGTACCAAACAGCAGGAAATACATTTGTTTGAAAAATTGCTTTTCAATGACAAATTCATATAAACAAAAAACAAAAACAAAAACAATTTCTGTTGTGAATAACTGTGTGTGAAAATGGAAGTGGGCATGATAATTGGTAAAAATTTATAAAAAAAAAGAATAAATATATATTTGAAATCTTCCACATAAACAAACAATATAGCAGTCTGGGGCTTACTAGCAATTATATATTTCTACCTGGAATGTAAGAAGTATATATTATAAAGCATTAAAGGGAAGATTTTAAACATTCCATTAACTTATATAACTTCAGGAATGGTGTGTGTGTGTGTGTGTGTGTGTGTGTGTGTGTGTGTGTGTGTGTGTTACTGTTACCCATTTATGAAGTAAAACGTAATCAATACTCTATATTTTTACATTTTTATTTTTCTTACAATATTTAGAGTTCTACTTTACCATCTCTAGCAAAAATGTTAAAAGGTAATTATTTGAGAATTGTAACCTTTAGCAGAAGGCAGCTGGAAGCTTCCATATGCAAAGACCATTATTCTGGAAAGAAGAATACAAAATGAAAATAAAAACAAAGATCTCTAAACAAACCTCAGTTTTCTTTATTATGATCAAGGTAGGGCATTAAGAATGTCCTCCTTTCTTTGACAATACATAAACCAGCGGATGTAACAGGAACTCCTGAGATAGTGAAACAGAAAATGACCTAGAAATCCAGGCTACTCAGTCTTTAGGTTTGTCCTGAAGACCATCTATCTAGACGGACTTATTCAGTATTTCCATGAAAAAAAAATTTTCAGCAGTTACTGTAATAACCTCTTTTTCATTACCACCCAAATCCATTATTCTGTTCCATTTCTGTTTGGACTCATTCTACATTTCATTCTCTTTGCTTACAAGAGAAAGAAATGTCATAGACTTTCATAAGGTATGGGTATACTGAGAAATAAATAATTATGAGATGTATATGATACTTCATCCCATACTCCAGACAGGAAACTAGTAATCTGCAATGTGCACAGGCAAAACTGCTCAGTAGGTAAATCATGGGCATGAGAAATAGGGATGAACAGTTTTTGTCCTAAAAAGTCTGGTTTTATGTGCATTAAGACATGACACTATTATATAATTTCATGTGCAAAGACGTCTTTCTTTAGCCAACATCTAAACCAAATTGAAGAAAAGGTCAGAAATCATCTTGGAATATGTCCAACTGGAGCATCAATTTTTATCACCAGGTTTTTATGAGAAAGGGTTAAATAAACACAAATTTGGCAGATTCATACAATTGAAATACAAAACATTGGAAAAAATAAAATACAACAATATATTTTTTAAAAAAAAATGACTAATGTTGCTATGACTCTATCTGTTGTTCTTTCGTAAGGAACACCTAGATCAGTGGTTCTAAACTTATGGGTCTCTACCCCTCTGGGGATAAAACAACCTTTTCACAAGGGTTCTAAAGATAATAAGAAAATTCAATTTCCATTATGATTCATAACAATAGCAAAATAATTATAAAATAGCAACAAAAACTTTTATGGCTGGTGCTCACCACAACATGAGGCACTGTGTTAAAGAGCTAAAGTTTTAGGAAGGTTTAGAACCACTGATCTGGATTTTCTTTTAAATAAAAGCTGTGTTTTGGAGCTTAAAGCACAATCAAAGGCTCTTGTATTGAAGGCTGGGTTGCCAATATAGCAACAACTAGAGGTTAGGATTTGGGGAAGTAATAAGATCATTAGGGGATCTGACTTAATCAGTAGATTAATGCAATGGTTGATAGGTGATGTAAATTTAGAGATGGAACCAAGTGTGAGGACTATCCTGTGGGGAAGCGTATCTTATCCACAGGCTCTTGTCTTCCTGTTCACCAACAGCTGAGCTACATTTTTCTACCACATGTTCCCTTCCATGATGTTTGGCATTGCCTCAGGTTTGTAAACAAGGAAGCCTAGGGACCATGTACTGAAACCTAGAAGGAAGTTAAAACCATTTTTATTCCTTTGAAGTTAATTTTGAGTTAATTTTCCTCATGCACTTTGTGACAGTTGTAGAATGCTGGCATGATAGGACAATCAGTAGGTACTCTGTGTTTCCCCTGATGAGTAGATGTGCACATAACCCAAGAAAAATGAATCATACCTTTTGTTTTGTTTTAAGTCTTGAACAGATTATAGGTGGAAAAAGTAGCAGGATAGATGAATGATGGCATTATGCCTTCATGAGCTCCTGAACTACTCTGCTTCTGCCATGTCTGAACCAGGCTCTGAAACTACATCTAATTTTGGGAGGTGAACTCTTTCCCTCGAAGGAATTACTTGTTTACTTAAGTGGAGAAATTATGAAAATACTCAAATGAGAAAAGTTATTTGAACTAAGGTAGTGCATTGACTATCAACAAAACTAACTGGATTCTTGAATTTTTCACTCTGCAGTACTTTGGAATTGGTAACATTTGCAGGAGAAGAGGAACACATTCAAGATGTCATTTACTTTCAGGCTTTAAAACATGTATAAGTGATAAAGATTTGGGGGAAAAGAGATGAGAAATTCACTGAAAAAATTATGACATGTTGAATAAAAAGCCTTTTCTATTGGGCCTGCTTCTTGCCTGGACAGCACAGTAGAGCTGATGTTGTCCACAGGCCAAAGCTGAGCTGGCCCTGAGAATTAGTCTGGGAGATATTACTCCACCCCTCAACTTCCATATGGTGGTGTGAGCAAAGGAGAGTTACACCTCCTCCCTGTCTCTAGCCACCTGTGGTGGGTGGGGGATCTGGCGCTGAGGTCATCAGAGTGGGGGAGCTATTCCTGTCCATCACCAATTGCAGCATTCAGGAAAAGGGACCGGCACGCACCTTGCCTAGGCAGCATAGTAGAGCTGATCCTGAAGTGTAGGTGTGAGTAAGCAGTCTCAGAAGGCATAAAAAGAGGGTAAAAGGCTTCATCCATTGCTCCTTGCTGCATAGTGAGAAGTAGCCTGGAGAATTTCTGGAGAGTTCTCCCTGGTGGCAAGGATAGGGGGAGAACTGGTGGGCTGAACTACCCTTGAAACCACCCAGGTCAAGAACCAAGGCTATGAGTTGATCCATCCCAATTCCATCCCATCTGTGAACTACTGGAGCATGTGAAGGGGATCTGCTGGAACATGTGAAGAGACCAGTCCTGCAGATCCAAAGCTGCAGGATACCACAACACAAGACAATAATAGGTTATCCAAGAGGAGTACTAAGTTGATAGCATAGCAGAAACTAGAGGCCTCAAACCAGACCAATGATTCCTTGTAATGAGCACTTTCAAGTAAAAGAAAGGGTATTCTGTGTGACTCACTGTGTCATACTACAGTTTCCACTACATTTTTCTTTTTACTTACTTTTTTCTTTTCTCTTAAATTTTATGTCAGTGGAAGTGTAGCAAGGGCAGAGGGTGGATACAGAGACATATGGAGTTGAATAGGATCAAGATGCATAATGTGAAAACCAATAAGAATAAATAAAATGTTATATAAAAAGACTTTTCTATAAATAGTTAGACATGGATGCAGTTCAAAGGAATTTTTAGGAAAGAAATGAGTGTTAACTCTTAAAATCTCCCACCAGTGCATTAACAACTTGATTCAAAGATAAGGACTATTATGATAGAAAGATGCACTTGAGAGATCCCTGAAATCACCATTGCTGGCGAGAAGAGTGCTGCATTAAAAGTGCCAGTCATGGGGTATTGCTGAAGTATCTGCTAGCACAAAACATGTGAAAGTGAAAGCATGGAGTGTGGTGATAAGAGAATGCTGTCATGTTGTATTAGTTACTTTCCTCTTTTTTGTAACAAAATGTGAGACAAAAGCAAGTGAAAGAAGTAAGGTTTATTTATGCTTTAGCACAGCATAAAGGGAGGGCATCCATTGCATGAGGAATGCATGTCATCTGGTACACGGGTGAGGATGTTGGTCATGCTACATCTTCAGTCAGAAAGCAGAGAGATGGATGCTGGTGCTCAAATTGCTTTCTCCTTTTGAGACTGTCTGGATCCCTAGTCTATGATAGATACACCACATTCAGACTGGATCTTTCTTCTTCAGCTAAGCCTCTCTATAAAGGTCCTCATAAGTATACCCAAAGGCATGACACTCAGATGAATAATGATAGGTCAAACTGGCAATGGAGATTAATAATCATTCATATATAGTAAAAAAAAAAACAAACTATCCAACAGGCAAGTAAATAACTCATTTATGTAGTCAGAAATCCAAGGCTCAGATGCTCTGGAATGGGATGAGCATATATTAGCTAATGTTACCCAAGTAAATAGATGGATTGCCAAGGTGACTATCAGTTTGAGATATGTTTGCTCACATATATTGGTGGCACATGATCTAGGATAGCTTGTCTACCATAAAATCTGCCCCATGTATCTCATCTTCCTACTGGATAGCACAAGCATGTTTACTCCAAGAACAACATACTAGACATGCAGAAGCCAAAATATCCTATAGAGAATTGTGATCAAAGATGCACATCATCATTTCTTTCTTTTCAATTTGCCAAAATCAGTCAAAACCATAGTATAAAGTTTTGTTGCACAGCATGTTTATAGAGAAAGATGATTCATCAGGTCAATAGAATCTGTCACTCACAGTGATTTCTATGACCTTCGCAGTTACATCAAACTGGTTACCACAAAATGGTTGCTGTTATCTAGTGATTGCCACATGTTAAACTATAGTTGTATCTAGTGTTGACTTTAATGCTACCGCTGTTCTGGGAGTAAGTTTCTGTTAATTTATACTAACATTTAAGAAAGACACTTGTTATTAATCTTCCTATCCTTCCATTATTTTGTTAGCTATTAACCCTAAAAGTATGCCTTCACTTGCCAGGGCAAATGAACACTGCTATTATTCTACACTTGAAGAAGACAATTGTATAAAAGGTTTGGGAAACAATTTGATATGTAGGGACATAGCCACATCAGTACACTCATGTACATGGTATAGCTTGTTTTGTAATAATGATGATATGCTAATAATGATCTGCATATGACCCCTGAAGGACACAAAGGGACAATTTCACTGTCTCCCTTCACAAATTACATGTGTAAGAATAGTGAAAGGTAAGGATGATGATACACTGACTTCTCACAATTTTAGTCTTATTTCATTCAGCTTCTTAGTTTTAGGAGTTCATAGCATATTAGAAAATTCATTGCAAAACAGTGATAATTTTGCATGTACTGAATGTCTCTTGAAACAATAAAACTGTTAGTCATGCTTACCAGTGAGATATTGCTAGTGCTATTTGAAAAGTTAAGGCAGGTTACAAATAATGATATGTGAGCTTGGCTGACTTTGATGATAATGTAATACGATACCTCGCCTGGCTAGCTTACATGGGTAGGTTCTAAACCAGGGCTCCAACTCTGTAGAGTTCCCTCATCTCTGCCTTTTCTTCAGGAGTCTTCTGAGTCATGCACAGGTATTAATGTTAATAAGCAGATCATTCTAGTGTTAGAAAGAGTAGTTATATATTGTTTGTATCAAAGGAAGTAAAATATTTTCTGTTAGACTTTTAATATCTCAAGTGGATAGCAAGTACCATCTTCTTTATGTAGAAATACCACTTGTTTATCAGCTACCTAGGCTTCAGTTGTCCAGTATTTTTGCCATTAAGCAAGGCTTGACCTGCCTTCAGGGAGTTTATCATGTGCCCATTCCATACTAGGATCAAAATACACATATTATTCCTTAAAAATATATAGCTCCTTGCCTTGACGTAAATGATGCATATCATATATGTTACAATTAATTATAAGCTTCTTGGGTGGCTTTATTTGACCTCTAGAGTCATTTTGAGAAAACCTGTAGTCAGTGTTTCTATGGTTTTCTTTCTAGAACACATCTGTTCATTGGGCCAAACCTATAATCTGAATTCCAGATTCACATATTGGGACAGTTTACATGCATTGATAGATACATTAACAACCTCTTTAAACTCATTATCTCCATCTTATCTATGGTAAGGTAACACTTACTAATCCAAGATGTAGGCCATCTTAACTCTCCTCTTCATGTGAGCGCCAACAACTTATCTTCACTATTATTTTCCATTTTACCATGAACTATCAACTTATTTCTGGAATTTTTCAGAACCCTATACCTGTTGTCATTCTACTTCAAGAGAGGTATTTTCAACTCAGTCACTTTCCCCCTATCTAAAGCATCATTGTGGATTACTTTAATGTAAATGATGAAAGTGAAACATATTTACAATGCTTAAGATTCTTAGACATGTCATACTTCTATTTTGAATATCTAACTTTATGTCATACAATTGTTTTATGCAAGCAGAATGTTGCTTTCCTTCAAAGGTATTTTAATTATGGGAGGCAGAATTCATTTTCTGCAAGATAAAGATGCACTATTTATGAAAATGAATTTAATGTATATCTTATACATACAATGCCCATTTACTGAGACTGTCTCCCTTAGGAGATTCCACAGGAGAAGGAAGAGCAGAAGTATTCATGGATTTGCTGACCTAATCAGCTGCTTAATGGTCTTCTAACATTTGGTTGATGGCTATTCTCATTTCTTTTTCTTTCATTCTCATTCAGAATTTCTCAACGTTTCACTCATTTAAACATCAATAGGCATGTTTTTTCATTTTTATAATGAAAAATCTTCAAAAAATATATTATTTTCTTTTGTCTATTTGACATTAACAAGCATTTGCTTTATTTTTCAATGTGGCCAAAATGTACCGAGGCCCTAAAAAACTATTATTGTTCTTGAGGATCTTTACTATCCTGTTGTCACAACCACCACAGAGTGTGGATTTTTTTTCTGGATCTCTTTTTTATTAACTATTTTTCATTCCTATCAGTGTATGTACATGTACGTGTGTGTGTGTCTGTGTGTGTGTGTGTGTGTGTATATGTCAGTCTCTGTGTGTGTGTGTGTGTGCTTTCTCCTAGTTTAATTAGTTGTCATGTGTTGTAAGTAATTCTAAATTTATAAGGCCTCTTTGCTTGCAAAGCTTTCTAAGTCAAGCCTTGCATTTTCTGTGTAGGAAGACTTCATTGTGATTTGAATCTCCATAAAATATGACTAAATAGGTGGCAGATATTGTTCAAATAAATCAAATATAAAGTAAAAATGTTGGCTTTCCCAGTGTTGTGGTTTGAAAGAAAATAGCCCCCAATGGCAGTGGTACTACTATTAGGAGGTGTGGCCTTGTTGGAGGAAGTAAGTCACAATGGGAACATACTTTGGGGTCTTCTTTGCACAAGTTTCCCTTGGTGTGACTTTCAGTCAACTCTCAGGTCCAGCATGATGTCTTCCTATATGCTCCCATCCTCCCCACATGATGACAATTGACTAAACCTCAGAAACTATAAGCAAGCCACTTCAATTACATGTTTTCCTTCATGAGAATTGTCAAGTTTATGGTATCTTTTCACATCTTCACAGAAATAAAAACCTAACTAAGACAGAAGTTAGTACAAGAGACTGGGGTGTTGTTTTGATAGGCCTGACCATGATAATGTTTGTAGTAATATGGATTTTTGAACTTTGGGCTAGGAAAGCAGTGGAATGCTTTAAGCACTGCTTAATGGGAAAGAACATGGAAGACAGTGCTGCTGAGTGTGATTTGATGAACTGTGTGGGGCTGGATCAAGAAGTTTCAGAGTGGAAGAATATTAGTATAGAGCCTAGAAATCATTCTTATTATATTTTGGTGAAGGAAGTGGCTCCTTTTTGCCATTGTCTAAAGAATCTTCCTGAGGCTAAAGTGAAGTTTTTTGGATTAATTCTGTTAGTAGAAGAAATCTTAAGACAGTCTATAATAGACTCTGTCATGTAAATGAAGAAATGGAATCATGGAGGTAGTGATCCCAGATCGAGATCCCACCTGGCTAAGTTTCCAATTTGTGAAAAGGAACTGAAGAAAAGGTTAGAGCTAGGTGTGGTAAGGTACACCTTTAATCCCATCACTGGTGGATCTCTGATTTTGAGGCCAACCTGGTCTACAGAGCTAGTTTCAGGATAGCCAAGCTTAGACAGTGAAAGACAGGAAACTGGTGAAGATGTAAGTGAATGAAGTGACCAAGTTCCAGCATCAGGACTTGACTGCTTCAACCACATGGTCCTGGGTTTAGAGCTAGGAATAGAAGAAACAAGTTATGAAATAAAGTTGCTGACGCTAGGCTTGTGTCAGTGGTGTAGTACAGAGACCATTGCATGAAGCTGTAAAGTTGAAGCCTGTATTTTATTGGAGAAACCCAAGGTGTTTGAGATGCCAGAATCATTGTATACTTGCTGAGGAGGAGAGCAGATAACAGGGAGTGGAATAAGTTCAAGAGAAAGAAGTATGTTGTAGTCAAAACAGAAAAAAAAAAAAAAAAAAAAAAAAAACAAACAAACAAGAACCTGAATAGAGTTTGAGATCTGCAGAGAGTTTTGACATCAGATATGGAGCTTTAGAATTTGGAGCTTTCAGTTTTGCTTTTGTCCAGTATTTCCTTGCTTTGCTCCCTTCCCTACATTTTGCAATGATAATGTGTATCCTGTGCCATTGTACATTGGAAATATGTGATCTATTTTATTTTACTTCATTTTATTTTGATTATTATAGTGGTATTACACTTAGGAGATTGACATGTTTCTAAGAAGAGACTTGGGAATTTGAAACAAGTTTGAGACTATTATAGTCTATGGGGACTTTTGAAATTGGACTGAAGTTGGACTGCTATGGCTATAAACATTTGGGGTGCAAGAAGTAAAATGTGGTGGTTTGAAAGAAAATGGCCCATAAAGGGAGTGACATTATTAAGAGGTGGGGATTTGTTGGAGAAAGTGTGTCACTGTGGGGTTAGGCTTTGAGGTCTCTTTAGCTCAAGCTTCCCTCAGTGTGACTTTCAGTCAATTTCCTGTTGCCTCTACATTAAAATGTAGGACTCTCAACTCTAGCTAAATAAGACACTATCTGTTTTAAGCTGTTCAAGAGTTACATACTATGCATTTGAGAGTAGAAAAGCTAATATGTCTATATGACTCTGTGAACTCTTTGAATATTTTTATTTATAAATTATTTGAATGTGTTTTAAAATCAAAACTCAAGCCAAATCAGATGTTCTTAGTGTCTTAGTTATTAAAGCATGGTGTCTTCTCTTTAAACACTCAGAATTATTATAATAAGTATTCATTTGTCAGAAATATATTATGAACCCTTGTTAATCTGAATTAATTATTATGTTTTTAAATATAACTTCAGGATACTCAGAAGTATCTTGTGATATTACATATTTCTGGCTTGCTTACCTGGTTTTAGAGCCCCGAGTATAGAGGCATGGGTGAAATGAAGATCTGCTTTATTTCTATAGGGCAACCACAAAGCAAAGTTATTCACATATGGTATAATTTACATCTATGGTAATTCAGTGTTTTACACGTGTGCCTGTGTGGTGATGGAGGTGAGTAACAAAGAAAAAATCTACATGGTTCTTCTGATAGTCAGCTTTGGAAAATGTCCTCTATTTTTATTTTCCACACTTGCTTTTTGTTCTCTTCTCCAAGTACTTTACCAGCATCACAGTCTTCTTCTTTTCATCACTTCTCTAATAACCATTGATCCTCTCCAATATGTGAATTAATTTGTGGGAAAATTACAGTTATGCTTGGAGAAGGAAAGAGAAAATTGATTGGCTCTTTTCCCCATCGCAAGTCCTGGTGATCCCTGCTGTGGTTTAGTTTCACTTCTAGGATTTGGATCTGTAAATTTGTGGGAACTACAAAGCCAGATTTCTCAGTTTATTGACCTTCTGTTGAAAGCAGACACAATTTAGCCAACATCTGGGCAGTATTTGTCAAGGCCAAATGTAACCCAAATCCAAACCATAGAATAATTTGATGCCTTCTCCAGCTAAGCTAATTCATGGATTATAAAGACAAAAAACCAATAATAATCTATCTGCTTTTAGTCCCACACTTGGTTTATTTTAGCAAAGCAGTGTTAGCATGAAACAGCACACACATAACATAGTTTCTCCCTTTCTGGTGCCTATAATTAACTGTGTACCTGCAAGATACTGTGTAACCTGAGTTTTGTTGTAATGACTAAACTCCTTGCAGTCATGGACACTGGCTAATACGGGTAGCTGCTTTATCTCTTTCAAATGTTAGCTTTATATCTTTTTTAAAGATTAGTACTGATTGTCCCACTGTTAGATTGACTTGGTAGAGGTAATAAGTGGAAGGCCTTCCAGCTGCATTCAGTGGATTTGTTAATGAGGATAAGTGGGAATTGAGGCCCAATATTTGGAGAGAAGAGATCATGGATTACAAAAGATAAATGAAGGGAGATTTGTAGTTATTTATTAATAATATACAAAGTGACTGGACTAGAAAAGCAAGGCCAACTGTATATCTATGTGATTTAAGTACAAAAAGAAAAAAGGAAGCATTGACCTTTGTCTTTGAAGACTTTTTAAAAAGAGATAAAATACTAAGCACCACTCCTCAAATTTTCATTGAAATGGGAAGATTTCTCAACTATATTCTAGTTTCCTTATGCTACTTTGTTTAATCACCATAACTAAAAGGAACTAGGTGGAAGAAAGGGTTTATTTGGCTTGCACTTTCTGGTCACAGTCCATCATAGAGGGAAGTCAAGGCAAGAACACAAGCAGAAGGCTGGAACAGGAATAGTGTTGGCTTGGTCGGTCTCAATCTCAGCTAGTTTCCTTGTACTGCTTGGGGCCACTTGCCCAGGAAAGTGAACTGTCCACCATGGGCAACACACTCTTACATAATCAAAACAAACAAGACATTCCCTCACAGACAACTTGATAAAGAGAATTAATCAATTGAGACTTTTTTTTTTCCAGGTGACTCTAGATTGTGTCAAGTGGACAATCAACGATAACTAAAATGGAATGTAACAATAGTAGTAAGAGGCATATTTAGCAGTTTTGAGATTTTGAGAGACTGCTTTGACTGCTGCCACATTTACGGTTTTTGTACCAAAATCTTGTATGAAACAATGTTAGTTCTTAGTTCTTCTTCTGGATATAATAGTAGCATTAGCTGGGAGCTGAAAAAAGATAACACATAAAGTTCCTTGTATTCTTCCATGTCATGTGATTTAATTTAATTCCTCCAAATACAACTCATTATTGTCTTTATAAACTAATGTGTGTGTGTGCGTGTGCGTGCGTGCGTGCGTGCGTGCGTGCGTGCGTGCGTGCGTGTGTGTGTGTGTGTGTGTGTATGTGTTGTACCTCATTACCTAGGCTCTGGAGAGAAAGTTCATGGAAAGCCTTTACCACTCTATTCCAGTTCCCCTTTTAAAGAAGCTGGGCTTCTCATGTCAGATCTGTTTGGAGGACAAAGGCTTGGGCTGAAGGGCTATGCTGATTCTTTTATCTTGGTCAGGACAGCCACTTCATTAGACAGTAAAGGAGTAACATTTTTAAAAAACAAATTTGCAGTTCACTTACATGTCTGGTAGGTCAAATATTTAAACCATGTTTAAAGGAACTTCTTTGGCCAGAACCTTGTCAAATCATTGCAAAACAGAAACCATTGATAGTTCCTTGGGTAGTAAATCTTTCTTCATCTTTCCTTTGTATCCACCTTAAAGAAATCCCTTTCAAAGTCTCTATAGAAACTAAATGATTATTTATTTATTTTGGATTTTTTTGAGACAGGATTTCTCTGCATAGCCTTGGCTGTCCTGGAATGCACTATGTAGACCAGGTTAGCCTCCAACTCACAGTGATCCACCTGCCTCTGCCCCCTGAGTGCTGGGAATTAAAGGCATGTGCCACCACTGACTGATTTCAGATTTTTATCTATCACCAAAATATGTTTTGTTTGTTTGTTTTTTAAGGAGAAGCATAGCTCTCATATTAAAGAGATATACAAAGTATAGAGGCAGTTGCCAACTTTAGGGAGGTAAGTCATTTTATTTTGTGCGTGGATCCTTTTAAAAGGCAGTGAACCTTTTCACTTATTTCTGAAAGAGCAAACAAAAACTAAATGGTGAAGTTGGTTATTTAGTCAGCAGACAAGCAAAAATTTTACATTCCTTTCCCATAATCTAAATCTGAAAACACTCAATATAGTAAATTATTTGGTTTCTAAAGCATTATTTACTAATCATCAAAATTCAGAGTGGTAGCTTTTAAATTTTTAATTTCATGTTTCTTCTAGTTACATGCATTGACTGTCTAAACTTCTTTTGAAATTGGTAATCTCTATTATACTTCTTTGAATTTAACTGAAGACAAAATAGCTTGCTTTTGGATGTCTCCATATAATTACAATTTAATTTTGTCTGGTTGATATGCTAAAGATAATGGCTTTTATTTTGCAAAATGAGACCCCGCTCCATGCAGCACCACTGCCAGAGCCTCTTTCAGATGCAGAAGCCAACTGTTCCATCATTCCTGCAGAGTGCATGCTTTCCAATTTTGGAGGCATTTCCGTGGCTCAAACAGGATGAAAATTCCTCTTGATTTCCCTAAAACTCTAGCCTACCTCCTGAGTGATGGGCACTGAGCAGAGCCCCCTCCATGATTGTGACAGAGAGCAAGCTGGAGAATCTGAATTGCCTCTGAAATGGTACTCTGCTGGAGAACAGTTGATTTTATCCCTTTTACTCTATTGTCTTTAAAAGTATTGCCATTGAAATGATCTAATCGCTGCCGTAAACTGACCCACCTGTAATAAATGTTTGGAATCATTGCATCTCTTTCCCGTAATCTGAATTCCTACAGGAGAGGCATAGCTCTCATATTACCACCTGGCACTCTTAGATAACAGTGTCATGTTCCAGTCAGAAAAGGTCTCTTTCTATCCAGATTTTGTCTGGGAGCTGTTTTTGTGAGACTCATATGTCTTTTGGTTTCTACATTGGTCTGTCCATGACTGTGGATTGAAAAGGCACCGTATGTATAGATCTAGAAGTGAATGTTGCATTTGAAGGCAGAGTGACAGTGTTGGCAGATGCTGGGGTATTGAAATGCATGGGAAAAGGAGACAAGACTGTCTAACTCCAGGTTTGGATAAGGAATGCTCAGACTTCAGACAACTATGAAAAAACTAAATTCAAATTCACTTCCATAAATCTGGTTCTAGAGGAATATAATATGGTAATTAATTCTGGAACATCTTTTTTACAATAAATTTTCTTTATTTCTTATTTTCCTCCTGCTTAATTTGGCTTTGAGTCTTTTAAAAAGATAGCACAATTCAATAAAGGATGCCTATGAATTCAGCTAATAAGAGAACAAGAAAAATACTTAAATATGAAAGTGCCACATTTGTAATTGTCTAATATTAGAAAAAGTCCACTTACTTGAGTACATGTGTAGTGAAAACCCAGAAATAGGACAAAGGTCAGAAAAAGCCTTCCCTAAGTAGATTTTAGTATCCATTGAGAGAACCAGATGAAGAAGCTGGAAACAAGTTAAGAGTCCCTTAGGGTTTGACATGAAACAGAAGAAACATAAAATACTCAGGCAACATAGAAAACCCATGTAATAAATCTCCCTTGACTTCTATGAGCAGCTGCCTCTGTTTCCTGCTCGTTTGATTTTCCCATCATGAAGGACTTTATTCTTGAATGGTGGGCAAGAATAACTCTTTGTTGAGTTACCAAAAGAAAATAGTCAACTAAGCTAATAACTCCCCCACCTTTTTAAAACAATTCCATCCACTCTAAACTTAAGACAAACTAAGTGAAACAAGTTAACTTTGGGTGATTTTTTGGGAGAAGGATAACTTTGCTTTGTTAACTAATAGCTTCATTTTATTCCCCTCTCAAACTTCATATTACTGATTTCTGAAACACAATAAAAACACAAAGCCAGATATATTTTATGTATGCTATTTATAACTTAATAATTTGTCTGAAATTGTTTAATGACTATACCACTTTTTCATCATTACACTTGACAGGTGCCAAAATGATAAAATGGCTGAAAATATGACCTATGTGATAATTGTTTTAGTCTCACTAACTTGACTAATAATGTAATAAAAATCATGATTTAAAATTCAGAATAGAGCTTGAGAAACATGGTATCAAGTACTGTATCAAATGCTTGAGCATGTTTTTAATTGGCAAAACTTTAATGTCATTAAGAGTTTTGCATATGCTTCAGCTAGCTTTTGTGCAGTTGAGAAAAAAATCAATACCCATCTGTCACTGTGAGTGGAGCACATATGGTAACTGAAGACCTTAAAATACATCAGATGTGGCTTCTATTATTTCAGTCTCTTTGGCTCCAAAAGGAGTTCAGCCACCTTGATATTGCTTTGGCTTTTAGAAGTTTAATTTTGCCAATTAAAATTGTTATTTTATGTGTAACTATGACAATTCTGCTTGTGTTTCTCTGCTGGGTTATTAATAGACATAAGAACAATTCTGAGCTCATGTAAACACTATCTGAATTCGTGTTTTGAACTCTTACAGGCAATGAATCTGCCTTTAAGTAGGCATCTTTCTCAGATAAGCAAGTGATCAGCATCTGCAAAGGCCATTTGTAGGTGCCTTCTGTCCTTGCTGGAACTGTCCTAGCTTGACTTACAGTTTCAAGTATCAAACTTGAATGAGGAAGTGATCCAATTCCCCAGATATTGAAAGTTAAAGCACTAATGTAAACTTCTTAAAGAATTTTTTTTAACATGAGGAGGGAGATAAACAATCATTTCTTCTTTATCCAACATTCATTAAGTGGCTACTCCACAGCAATACTGTACCCCAAACCATATTGAAGAAATAGATTTGTAACATTTTTATATCAAAGTGTGTAGGAGCTATAGATACAGGAAGAGGGCATGATAGAGGCTCCTTGAGGATGCACAGTGTGCAGAATGACTCACGAAGGAAGGCAAAGAAGACTTTAAAGGAAAGAAGGAGGGTGAAATAATAATAAACACAGGAGAAATGTTGCTGCTAAAGAGTGATCCATGATGTAGCTTCTATGGGGGGGGACTAAAGCGACACAACTGATTTGTATAATTCTTTATCCCATGTTCTGAAAGTAACCCATTAACTCAGTGCTACACACACCCACCCACACATCCACACCCACCCACCCACCCCCACACACCACTGTGTTATATATTGTTTATGATTTACTAAAGCTTGTCTGAGGCCTCAGAGGGCAAAGTCAGCCACAACCCATAGAAGCCAGGCACACACCAGCAGCCAGAAACTATGAGGTGCTGGTACATACCTTTTATCCTAGGACTCAGGATTAAGAGGTAGGTGATCCAAGACCACCCAGATTTACACAAGAGTGAATCGGGCAAAAATAAAATTACAACTCACACCTTTAATCCAAACATTAGTGAAGTATATAAGACAGAAGCAAGGTCTGAGTTGGAGGCATTCATTCTCCAGCCACACTGGGAAGAGACAATAGTTTGAGGCTTGGTGAAGAGTTTGTGGATCAGCCCTTTCAGCCTGTGCTTGAGATGAGTATGGGTCTTTTAATTTATCATGTCACATGCCACACACACACATACACCACACTCACATGGGTCAGGTTTAAATTCTACTTCTGGGTTTGAGGCTTTTTTTGAAGATATAAGCAATTTTCAGTGGATGTCTAAGAATAAAAGTTTCCATTTTGTGGTGGGTGACACAGTAGAGGATAAATTGGGAAAAATAGGTAAACCATGAATCCCCAAAACTCACCACTGCCTTCATATTCTCTACCTACTGGGTTTACCACTTAATTGTTACTCTTTGTTATTGCAGCAGAAACTCAGATGTGTGATCAACATATCTCAAATAGAAGGTACAGTAGGAAATAGCAACTGATTCTACTTTTAAAACATTTATGTATCAATTCATTAACCAATCTTGTATTATAGGGGACTGAATCAAAAGTCTTACAATTGCTATGTCACCACTCTCCTACCAACTATTTTATCACATTCCCAGATCTGACACACATTTTTTAAAATATGTGCTTTTCTGTAATACAATACATCTCTACCACAGCTTCTCCACTCTCCACTCCTCCCAGTACCCTCACCTTCCCTTGCTCCCAAAGCCAATGCCCTTCTCTGCTCCCAGAAAACAGCAAGCCTCCCAGGGACATCAACCAAACACAGCAAAATTAAATACAATTAGGTCGGTCTCCGAATTACAGAGTTTGTGACCCATGGGAAAAGACCATAGACTCAATCCAATTATAATTAAAATATTTATTGATTCTTGGTAGCAGAATAAACAATCTCTGAACCAAATTTTAGGTTGTAATCAGAAAGGGGCTCACAATTAGAAAAAAAAGAGTTTCATTAAAAACTTAAAGCTAACATTTTATAGGGGAAAAAGTGTAAAATCCTAATCGTATTAAAGCTGCTAACATTTCATAAACTATTAAAGAGAATCAGGACATACAAGTTAATGTTCAGTCACCTTATAAATGATTGAGTTCTTTAATGGTCTCAAAACTATGTTTGTAGGCATGTTCAATACATACAATTTTGTCCTGTTGACTGTGTCCTTTGCCTTATAGGAGCTCACTTTCATGAAGTCCCATTTATTATTTGCTGATCTTAGTGCCTATACTACATTGTTCTATTCAGGAACTCTGTATAGGGTTTTATGTTGACGTCTTTGATACACCTAGATTTGAAATGTGTGCAAGGTGATAGATATGAATCTATTTGCATTCTTCTATGTGTAGACATCCAGTTAGAGCAGCACCATTTGTTGAAGATGCCCTTTTTTCGTTGTGTATCTTAGATTTCTTATCAAAAATCAGTTGTCTATAAACTTGTGGATTTATGCCTCATCTTCAATTACATTGGTCAAACTGTCTGGTTTTACATTGATACAAAGTAGTTCTTATTACTGTTGTTCTTAAATACAGCTTCAAACTAATGATGGTGATATCTTCAGAATTTCTTTTATTCAGGATTGCTTTAGCTATCTCAGTGGTTTGTTTTTCCACATGAAGTTGTATGTTCTTTCAAGATATATAGAGAATTGTGTTGGAATTTTAATGGGTATTACATTGAATCTGTAGATTGCATTTGGTAGAATGGGCATTTTTATTATGTGAATGATGCAGATTCAAAACCATGGGAGATATTAGTATCTTCTGATACCTTCTTCAATTTCTTTTTCAAAGATTTGAAGTTTTTCACTGCTTGGTTAGCGTTAAACCAAGGTATTTTATATTATCTGTGGCTATTGTGAAGAGTGTTCTTTCTCTTATTTCTTTCTTAGTATGTTTGTCATTTGTATATAAGAGGACAACTGTATTTTTGAGTTACTTTGGTACCCAGGTGCATTGCTGAAGGTGTTTATCAGCTGTAGGAGGTCCCTGATCAAATTTTTAGTGTAATTTATATATACTATCATGTCTTTGAATAACAATACTTTGATTTCCTTTTTCTAAATGTATTTCCTTGATCTCTTCCAGTTGATCTAGTTTTTTCTTCAAATACTATATTGACTATATGGAGAAAGTGGACAGCCTTATATTCTTCCTGATGTTAATGGATTTGAGTTTCTCGCCATTAAATTTGATGTTGGCTATAAGTTTGCTGTAAATTGCCTTCATTATGCTTATGTATCTGCTTTGTATCCCTGATCTTCCCAAGACTTGTATCATAAAGAAGTGTGGGATTTTGTCAAAGTGTTTTTCAGAATATAATGAGATGATAATAGTTTTCTTTCAGTTTGTTTTCATGGTGACTGATTTTTACATGGTGAACCATCCCTGCATCTCTGGTATGAAACTTTCTTAGTTAAGGTAGATGATCTCTTAAACTTGTTCTTGTTAGAGAATTAACAGCACAACTGAAAGCTCTAAAACAAAAAGAAGCAAACTCACCCCGGAGGACTACATGCCAGGAAATAATCTATTTAAGAGCACCCTTGGAGCTCTGATACACCCCCACCCATCCCCACCACGAGCCTGCACTGCACCCCCTACCCTGTGCCCTACCCTACCCATGGTCCTGCTGCTCTGGTTGAACTCTGGGACAGAGGGTGGAGCCAACAATCCACCCTACTTCGGAGACTTCTCGGAACAACTCTGAACACAGGAGACCTGACTATCCACGCAGTACCACCCGTAATTTCCACCTGCTTGGTCTCTGACCCCACCTCCAGTCCTCTGCTGGAGCCCCGGGCCCCCTCCCAGAGATCTGCCTATCTCTGCAGGTCCACTCTGAGTTCCTGCGGGCAAGATCCTTGACCCCCAAATCTGGGTCTCTGCTAAAGAAAGAGGCTTCAGCTGGAGAGTTCCAGTTTCTAGTGAGATCTGACTATCCTGCAAAACCTTCCCAAGTTTCAGCTCAGCCCTTGTCTTCTTCTGCCAGCTATTGGCCAGAGTTGAGTCTGGGCCCAATCGGGGCTGCCTGTCCCCTACAACCTCTCCCCCGCACCCGCGCAAACTCCCTGGGTTGGCCCTAGATCCTGCTGCTCCTGTCTCCTGTCCCCATTGAGAGCACCCTTGGAGCTCCTAATACACCCCCCACCCATCCCCACCATGAGCCTGCACCCCCACCCTGTTCCCTACCCTACCCACGGTCCTGCTGCTCTGGTTGAGCACTGGGACAGAGGGTGGAGCCAACAGTCCACCCTATTTCGAAGACTTCTCGGAGCAACACTGAACAAAGGAGACCTGAATATCCTCGCAGTACCACATGTAATTAACACCTGCTTGGTCTCTGACCCCACATCCAGTCCTCTGCTGGAGTCCCGGGTCCCTTCCAGAGATCCGCCTATCTCTGCTGGACCACTGTGAGTACCTGCTGGCATCTTCTACAGGATCCTCATCCTTGACCACATCCCTGGGTCCCTGTCTGTGGAGAAACCACCTAGAGAGCTTGGACTACACAGAGCTACAGATATTGAATCTCAGACCCATAAGCCCACTGGGGAAGTACCATAGAGAGAGGGGGAGACCCCATCAACACCTACTGGAAGAAGCTATGGGAAGAAGGCAATACAAGAAAACACCTAATAACAGAAAGACAAGCATGACACCACCAGAATGTAGGGGAAACTACACCAACTAGAACGGAACACAACAACAAAGCACAGGAAGCAGAAGGGAACAACTTAAAAGTTAACATCATAAAAATGATAGAGGCCCTCAAAGAAGATGTGAGAAAATCCCTTAAAGAAATGGAGGATAAAACAAACAAAAAAGGGAGGAAATGAACAAATTCCTTAAGGAAAGTACAGAGAACCAAGAAAAAAACAATTAAGAAGGTGAAGGAAATAGTTCAAGACTTGAAAACTGAAATAGAGAAAATAAAGGCAACACAAACTGAAGGAATGCGGAAATAGAAAAACTGGGCAAAAAATCAGCAACTACAGACACAAGCATAACCAACAGAATTCAAGAGATGGAAGAGAGAATCTCAGGTGCAGAAGATAAACTAGAAGAAATAGATTCATCGACCAAAGAAAATCAAAAATCCAACAAATCCTTAACAAAAAAAAAAAAAAAAAAAAAAAAAAAGGGAAATGTGGGACACCATGAAAAGGCCAAACCTAAGAATAATAGGCATAGAGGAAGGTGAGGAAGCCCAGCTCAAAGGTGCCGAAAACATATTGAACAAAATCATCGAGGAAAACTTTCCAAATCTGAAGAAGGATATGCCCATGAAAGTACAAGAAGCATACTGAACACCAAATAGGCTGGACCAAAGAAAAAAGACCCCTTGAAGAAACACATCTAAGCTTCGAAGATAGACATTAACTCAGGGAAAAGGGTTGGGGAAAGGATTTTCCAATAAAATGGAAATAAGAAGCAAGCAGGCATAGCTATCCTAATATCTAACAAGTTAGACTTCAAACCAAAATTAGTCAAGAGAGATGAAGATGGTCATTTCATGTTCATCGCAGGAGAAATCCATCAACACAAAGTTTCAGTTTTGAACATCTATGCCCCTAATACAAAGACACCCACATTCGTAAAAGAAACACTACTAAAACTCAAAGCCCATATAAAATCTCACACACGTATAGTGGGAGACTTCAATACACCACTCTCAAAACTAGAAAGGACAACAAATCAGAAACTCAACAAAGAAACAAAAGAATGAACAGAAGTTATGTCTCAACTGGGGTTAACAGACATCTATAGAACATGCCATCCAAAGACAAAAGAATATACCTTCTTCCCTGCTCCACATGGAACCTTCTCTAAAATCGACCACATACTAGGTGACATAACAAACCTCAACAGATACAAGAGAATAGGAATAGTCCCCTGTATCTTATCGGACCACCATGCTTTAAAATTGGAATTCAACAACAACAGAAATAGCAGAAAACCTGCAAACTCATGGAAACTGAACAATGTGCAATTGCACCACTCCTGGGTCAAAGAAGAAATAAAGAAAGAAATTAAGGACTTTTTAATATTCAACGAGAATGAGGACACAACATACCTGAACTTATGGGACACTTTCCAAGCAGTGCTACAAGGGAAGTTCATTGCACTAAGTGCCCATATGAAGAAAACAGAGGATAGTCACATAAGAGAAGTAACAGCACAACTGAAAGCCTTAGAACAGAGAGAAGCAAATTCACCCCCATAGGAGAGTAGACGCCAGGAAATAATCAACTTCCGAAGGCTGAAAGCAACAAAATAGAAACCAGGAAAACAATACAAAAAATCAATACAACCAAGAGTAGGTTTTTTGAGAAAATCAACAAGATAGACAAACCTTTATCCAAATTAATGAAAAAGCACAGAGAGAACATGCAAATTAACAAAATCAGAAACGAAATAGGGAACATAACAACAGACACAGAGGAAATCCAGACAATTTTCAGGTCATACTTTGAAAATCTGTATTCCACAAAAATTGAAACTTCAAAGGAAATGGACAAATTTCTGGATAACTATCACTTACCAAAATTAAATCAAGAACAGACAAACAACTTAAATAGACCTATAACCTGCAATGAAATAGAAGCAGTCATCGAAAGCCTTCCAACCAAAAAAAGTCCAGGGCCAAATGGATTCAGCGCAGAATTCTACCAGACATTCAAGGAAGCACTAATACCACTGCTCCTCAAACTGTTCCACAAGATAGAAAGAGAAGGTTCATTGCCAAATTCTTTTATGAGGCCACAATAACCTTGGTACCCAAGCCTCACAAAGACACACCTAAGAAAGAAAACTACAGACCAATATCCCTGATGAACACCGATGCAAAAATACTCAATAAAATACTGGCATACCGCAATTCAAGAATACATCATAGAAATCATCTACCATGACCAAGTAGGCTTCATACCTGGAATGGATGGATGGTTTAACATACGAAAATCTATCAACGTGATCCACCATATAAACAAACAGAAAAAGAAAAACCATATGATTATCTCCCTAAATCCAGAAAAAGCCTTCGACAAAATTCAATACCCTTTCATGATAAATGTCTTGGAGAGGTCCTGGGATAACAGGAACATACCTAAACATAATAAGAGCATATACAGCAAACCAACTGCCAACATCAAACTGAATGGAGAGAAACTTAAGCCAATTGCTCTAAAATTAGGAACAAGACAAGGCTGCCCTCTCTCACCATATCTCTTCAATATTGTACTAGAAGGTCTAGCTAATGCTATAACACAACAAAAGGAGAACAAGTGGATCCAAATTGGAAAGGAAGATGTCAAACTGTCTCTATTTGCAGATGATATGATAGTTTACATAAGTGAGCCAATAAACTCTACCAGGGAACTCCTACAGCTGATAAACACCTTCAGCAAACTAGCAGGATACAAGATAAACTCATAAAAATCAGTTGCCCTAGTTTTTTCAGACGACAAAGAGACAGAGAATGAAATCAGAGAAACATCACCCTTTACAATAGCCACAAGCATCATAAAGTACCTTGGTGTAACGCTTACTAAACAAGTAAAAGACCTATATAATAAAAACATTGTGGCTCTAAAGAAAGAAATTAAAGAAGATACCAGAAAATCAGAAAGATCTCCCATGTTCTTGGATAGGTAGGATAAACATAGTAAAAATGGCAATCTTGTCAAAAGCAATCTACAGATTCAATGCAATCCCCATTAAAATCCCACCACAATTCTTCACCGACCTTGAAAGGATAATAATCAACTTTATATGGAAAAACAAAAGACCCAGGATAGCCAAAACAACCCTATACAATAAAAGAACTTCAGGAGGCATCACCATTCCTGACTTTAAGCTCTACTACAGAGCTATAGTTCAGAAAACAGCCTGCTATTGGCATAAAAATAGACAGGTAGACCAATGGAATTGAATTGAAAATCCTGATATTAACCCACACTCCTATGAATACCTGATTTTCGACAAAACAGCTAAAATTAAACAATAGGGTGAGAACAGCATCTTAAAAAAATGGTGCTGGCACATTTGGATGATGCGGTTCAGAAGACTGCAGATAGAACCATGTCTGTCCCCATGCAAAAAACTCAAGTCCAAATGGATCAAAGACCTCAACATCAATGCAGCCACATTGAACCTCTTAGAAGAGAAAGTAGGAGGTACCCTTGAACAAATTGGTATAGGAGACCGCTTCCTGAATATAACTCCAAGGGCACAGACACTGAGAGAAACAATTAATAAATGGGACCTCTTCAAACTTAGAAGCTTCTGTAAGGCAAAGGAAACAGTAGACAAGACCAAATGGCAGCTACAGACTGGGAAAAGATTTTCACCAATCCTATATTCAACAAATGGCTGATATCCAAAATATACAAAGAACTCAAGAAACTAGTCAACAAAACAACAAATAACCCTGTTGAAAAATGGGGTACAGAACTGAAGAAAGAATTCTCAATAGAGGAAATCCAAAAGGCTGAAAGACACTTAAGAAAGTGATCAAAATCCTTAGCTATCAGGGAAATGCAAATAAAAACAACTTTGAGATACCATCTTAATCCTGCCAGAATGGCTAAAATTAGAAACACCAATGACAACTAATGCTGGAGGAGATGTGGATAAAGGGGAACACTCCTCCACTGATGGTGGGAGTGCAAACTCGTACAGTCATTTTGGAGATCAGTATTGCAGTTCCTCAGGAAAATGGGAATTAGTTTACCACAGGACCTGGAAATCCCCTTCTTAGGCATATACCCAAAGAATTCACATCCATGCAACAAAGACATCTGTTCAACTATGTTCATAGCAGCACTATTTGTAATAGCAAGAACCTGGAAGCAACCTAGATGCCTCTCAATTGAAGAATGGTTAATGAAGATGTGGCACATCTACACAATGGAATACTACTCTGCAGAAAAAAATAATGGTATCTTGAAATTTGCAGGCAAGTGGATGGGACTTGAAGAAACCATCCTGAATGAGGTAACCCAGTCACAATAAGAGGAACACAGTATGTACTCACTCATATATGGATTTTAGACCTAGATCAAAGGATCAACAGCTTATAATTCACACTACCAGAGGAACTAAGATACAAGGTGTATTCTAAGAGGTTCATATAAATTCCCTCACAGAACTGGTAATGGATAAGTCCCCCAGAGCTCTCGGGAAGTGGGGGGCAGGGAATGGACAGAGAAGTAGGAGAAAACGAGGGGGGGAGAAAGGAAAACATGTGTGACCAGGAAGATTTATCATGGTTAGGAATAGAAGACAGGAAAGAGAGATAGTGAGAAACACACAGAGAGAGAGAGGACATAAAGAGAGGAGCCAATATTGGTTTGAAGATAAAATTGAACACAAAGAAAGGTCTAGAGAACTACAAGACTGCTGCCAACTAACAATTTGAGCTTCCATGGAAAGGCTATCATAAATGCCCTTCCCGAAGAGTGAGATCAACAACTACCTTATCCATGGAGCCCTCAATTAATGCCTGTTGGAAACAGGAGCAAACACTCATACATAAACACTGAGTTGAAGTAGAACTCAAATGCAGAGGGAGAGGATAAGACCAGGCAGCAGAAACACATAGAGACAGCTTACCTGAACAAGAAGGAGCTAACAGGCCACCAGACTGATAGCTAGGAAGCCAGTATGGGACTGACTCAGGCCCCCCTGAATATGGGTCTCAGCCAGAAGGACTGAGCAGTCTAAGGGACCTCAGACAGTGGAGCCAGGATGTATCCCTGGAGCACAAAAGGACTTTGAGAACACATACCCCATGGAGGGATAACTTCCTTAATCTAGAGACAGGAGAGAAGCCGTAGTCCCTACTTCACATGACCTGTCAGACCTACATGACCCCTACTGGATGACATTCCCCTACATATGGAATTGGGGTGGGGGGATGGGAGTGTGGTCAGAATGTATGTGAGAGGGCAGAGAGGGTAAAAGATAGGGAAGGAGGGAGGGAGGAAGGGAGGGAGTGAGGGAAGTTGGGAGGGAGGAAGAGAGGGAGAGGGAACTGGGATCAACATGTAAAATAATAAATTAAAAATAAAAAAATGCTTTGACTCCAAAATTTAAGATCAAGGACAAGTTACTGGGGGAAAAGGATTTACATTTTTGTTTCCACAGAAAATAAAAAGATCCTTCCAGACTAATGTGGTTTGATTAAGCCAGAGCACCTGAAACAGAGTAAGAGGGCGATCCTACATTCAAAACAGCTGGACAAAGCAGCCTGACAGACTATAGCCAGGATTTCTGAATCTTCTTCGAATCCCCATGACATTGCCCCTTACCAGCAGGAAGTAGTTTGGAAAGAACAATGCCCAAATTACCAAATATTGTCTATAAATGTTTGTTTTCATTTAAATGGACTTGGTTATATAAAATAAAATAAAAAAATAGAAATAAATATTTTGCCTATCCTTATTAAAAAGAAAAGAAAGAAAGAAAACTACAGACCAATATTGCTGATGTACATTGATGCAAAAATACTCAATAAAATACTGGCAAACCGAATCCAAGAATACATCAGAGAAATCATCCACCATGACTAAGTAGGCTTCATACCTGGATTGCAGGGATGGTTTAACATATACAAATGTATCAACTTAAAAACTTAAAAAAAAAAAACATGTAATCACCTCAATAGATGCTGAGAAAGCCTTCCACACCCTTTTGTGATAAAGGTCTTGGAGAGATCAGGGATAACAGGAACATAAATAAATTTAATAAAAGCAATATACAGTAAAAACAAAACTGAACATCAAAGTGAATGGAGAGAAGCTTAAGGTGATTCCTCTAAAATCAAGAACATGACACAGCTGCCCTCTCTATCCATATCTCTTCAATATTGTACTTGGGGTTCTAGCTAAAGCAATAAGACAACAAAAGGAGATCAAGTGGGTCCTAATTGGAAAGGAAAAGCCAAAACTGTCACTATTTGCAGATGATATGATAGTTTATATGAATCACCAAAAACTCTGCCAGGGAATTCCTACAGCTGATAAACACCTTCAGCAAATTAGCAGGATACAAGATAAACTTAAAAAAAATCAGTAGCCCTTCAATATACAGACAACAAAGGGGCTGAGAAAGAAATCAGAGAAACATCATCCTTTACAAAAGCCACAAACAACATAAAGTATCTTGGGGTAATGCTTACCAAAAAAGTGAAAGACCTATATAGCAAGAACTTTGTGTCTTTAAAGAAAGAAATTAAAGAAGATACCAGAAAATGGAAAGATTCCCCATGCTCTTGGATAGGTAGGATAAGCATAGTAAAAATGGGAATCTTGCCAAAAGCAAACTACAGATTCAGTGAAATCCCCATTAAAATCACACTACAATCCTTCACTTAACTTGAAAAGATAATTATCAACTCTATATGGAAAAACAAAAGAGCCAGGATATCCTAAAACAACCCTGTAAAAAAAAGGAACTGCAGGAGGCATCACCAACCCTGCCTTTAAGCTCTACTACAGAGCTATAATCCTGAAAATAGCCTGGTATTGCCCAGAAATAGACAGGTAGTCCATTGGAATCTAATCGATAATCTTGATATTAACCCACATACCTATGAACACCTGATTTTTGACAAAACAGCTAAAAGTATACAATGGGGGAAGGAAAGTATCTTCAACAAATGGTGCTGGCACAACTGGAAGATGGTGTGTAGAAGACTGCATAAAGACCCATGTCTATTGCCATGCACAAAACTCAAATCCAAATGGATCAAAGACCTGAACATAAATCCAGCCACATTGAACCTCTTAGAAGAGAAATTGGGAGGCACCCTTGAACAAATTGGTACAGGAGACTGCTTCCTGAACATAACTCCAGTAACACAGACACTGATCTCGACAATTAATAAATGGCACCTCCTCAAACTGAGAAGCTTCTGTAAGTCGAAGGATACAATTGGCAAGACCAAATGGGAGACCACAGACTGGGAGAAGAACTCCAAAATATACAAAGAACTCAAGAAATTAGTCACCAAAACAACAAATAACCCTATTAAAAAGTGGAGTACAGTACTGAATACATTATTGTCAATTGAGGAATCCAAAATGGCTGAAACACACTTAAAAAAGTGTTCTACATCCTTTGCCATCAGGCAAATCAAAGCAACTCTGATATATCTTCTTACTCCTATCAGAATGGCTAAAATTAGAAACACCAATGACAGTTTATGCTGGAGAGGATGTGGAGAAAGGGAACACTCCTACACTTCTGGTGGGAATGCAAACTTGTACAGCCATTTTGCAGATCAGTATGGCAGTTCCTCAGGAAAATGGGAATCAATCTACCACAGGACCTGGCGATCCCCCCCCCCCCTCTTAGGCATATACCCAAATGATCAACATCCACACAACAAAGACATGCATTCAACTATGTTCATAGAAGAATTATTTGTAATAGCAAGCAACCTGGAAGCAATCTAGATGCCCCTCATCTGAACAATGGATAAAGATGTGGCACATTTACACAATGGAATCCTACTCTACGGAGAAAAACAATGGCATCTTGAAATTGCAGGTAAGTGGATGGAACTTGAAGAAACCATCCTGAATGAGGTAACCCAGTCACAAGAAGAGGAACATGGTATTATTCACTCATATATGGATTTTAGACAGAGAGCAAAGGATCACCAGACTATAATTCACACCGCCAGAGAAAATAGGATGCAAGGAGGATTCTAAGAGTTTCATACAAGTTACTTCACTGAAGGGGAAAGGGACAGGTCCTCCTGAGCATATTGGGAGTGGGGATGGTGGCAGTGAATGGAGAGGGAATTAGGAGAAAGAGAATGGGAGGAGAGGAAAGCACTTAGGACTAGGAAGATTGATTGAGTCAGGGGAGGAATACATGAGAGAAAACGAGAGAGAGAGAGAGAGAGAGAGAGAGAGAGAGAGAGAGAGAGAGCATAAAAGGAGTCATTATTGGTTTGAATAGAAAACTGATTGTAGAGAAATGTCCAGAGATCTACAAGACTGACCCCAAGTAACAATTTGAACAACAGCGGAAAGACTACCATAAATGCCCTTCCCTAGTAATGAGATTGAAGATTGATGACTAACTTATTCACCATCACAGAGCCCTCATCTAGTAATTGATGGAAAGAGAAGCAGACACTCACAGCTATACATGAGCCGAACTGGAATCCAGATGCAGAGAGGGAAGACAAGACCAGGCTACAGAAACACATGGAGACAGCTGACCTGAACAGGGAGACTTTCTCCATCTCTTTTGGTTATTTTTGCTTTGAAGACTATTTTTATTAGAAATTAGAATGACTATGCCAACTTGATTCTTAAGTCCATTTGCTTGGAAACTTTTTTTTTCTTAAATAATTACTATGAGATTATATCTATCTTTGATGTAGCATGATGGGCAGCATGATGGATTGGTTTTCACAGCCATTCTGTTAGTCTTTGTCTTTTTATTGGGAAATTGACTCCATTGATATTAAAAGATACCAGTGACCAATTAATATTAATTATTGTTATTTTGTTATTAGTGCTGTGTGTGTGTGTGTGTGTGTGTGTGTGTTTATGTACGTGTGTGCTTCCTTTCTTTTGGTTTTGCTAGTATGAGATTATTTATTTCCTGTGCTTTCATGAGCTTATTTAACCTTCTTTTGTTGGAGTTTTCCTTCTAGTATTTTTGCAGTACTGGAATTGCAGACAGATATTATTTAAATTAGACTGCATCATGGAATATATTGTTTTCTCCATCTATGGTTATTGAAAGTTTTCCTGGCATCTGTGATATATGAGACTGCAGCCCATCTCTCTAGTACATTATAGCTATTAGTGTCTTCATTGAGAAGTCAGATGTAATTCTAAATATATGTCTTATATGTCATTATGTGTTAATTGCTCTTTCCCCCTTTCATCTTTTGATGTTCTTTCTTTGTTGTGTATGTTCAATGTTTTGATTATTATGTGGCAAGGGCACTTTCTTTTCTGTCCCAATATATTTTGATGCTCTGTTTGCTTTGTGTACATTTGTAGGAATCTCTTTATGTTAGGAAAATTTTCTTTTGTGATTTTTGTTGAAAATATTTTCTGGGTCTTTGAGCTGGTATTCTTCTATTCTTATTATTTTTAGGTTTTGTCTTTTCATAGTGTCCAAGATTTCCTGGATTTTTTGTGTTAGAAATTTTTTATATTTGACATTTACTTTAACCAATGTGTCTAGTTCTTACTTTGTATCTTAGGTGTCTGAGATTCTTTCTTCTGGTTAAGTTTCCCTCTGTAATTCCTGTTCATTTACAAAGATTTTCCATTTCCTCAATTCCAACAATTTGTGTTTCCTTTATAGTTTGCATAATCCACTTTTAGGTCTTGAATGGGTTTATGTTTTACTTATTTCTTTTATTTATTTTCCTTAAGAGATTTATTCATTTTTCTCCAGATTTTTTGTTTGTCTTTAAGTACCTCTAACATCTTCATAAAGTTGGTTTTAAGAATTATTTTTTGTTTGGGGTTTTTTGTTGTTGTTGTTTGTTTATTTGTTGTATTTCAGAACTTCAGATGTGCTGACCTTGCTATAGTAGGATAACTAGACTGAACTCTGGTAGTGACATGTTGCCTTGACTTTTGTTGGTTGTGTTCTTTGACTACAGGCTAGGCATCTGATTTTGGGGTGATTATAGGTCTAGGGTCTGATCTCCGAGTATCTCTCTGTTGTTTGTTCAAGCAGTGGGTCTTTAACTGAGTTGGGCCACACGTCATTACTATAGAAATTTAATATATCCACCAAGTCCTATAAAATTCACATGAAAATATCAAACATTAAAAAGATAATAGAGTTTCCTTGTACATTATAATATCTTCTATACAACTCATCTGAAAGAATTTTATATTCTTTTAAGCATAATCAAAATTTATTCTCAGCAAGAATCTGTAATGAAGAAAGCCAGTCCTAACAAGACAGGAAGCAATACTATCATCAGGGCTTGCAAGATTAGGTCATTCATTGTCAGGATTCACAATAACAATGATTTTACAGATTGATCATAAGCAGTCCAGGCTAGGTTATCATCTCCACAGTATCAGAAATATGTTATCCTCTCTGTTTGTTTTGCCAGTGACATGGCATTGCCCCTTCAGTATGAACTACTTTGTCCTGAGTCCAGATAGTGTGATGGACTACAGGATATGATCTCCTCCTTTAAAGGACACATATACTTTCTACATCCATATCAGGGCCTATAGCCAGAATGTGGTCATGTGTCCAAACCTAGACACAAGGAGTACTAGAAAAAGATAGTTTCTGTTTTCTGAGTACATATAACTCCAGCTAAAATTCTTTCACTTTAGAAGAAGGAGGAGGAGAAGAAGAAGAGAGGAGGAGGAGAAGGAGGAGAAGAAGAGAGGAAGAGGAGAAGGAGGAGGATTGGCAATAGTTTCCAATACAGTATCCTCTGACATTTTAGAAGTACACATTAAAATGGTCTATTCCCTCCCACATTGGCCTGGACTTTCAGGTCTGTAACAGACCATGTTCATATCTCTGTTATTTGCTGATTTTACTCATATAGTGATTCAACAATCACTGATATTCCCATTTGGATCACAAAAGTTGGAAATAGAACATTCAACCATGACAAGTTTTTCCCCTCAAGAGTTGATAGTTCAAAATACTGAAATGGAGACTAATTTCATTATTACCAGGTACTGCTAGATAAATGCTCTACCTTTGTTTGCTATGTGCACAGGCAATTGCACTGATTTCTGTGTTCTTGCTTCTATACTACTAGAGTTTTCCCTTTCCCTTCTCTTTTTTGGGGGACTTGGAGGCAAACTCATAAGGAATGTCTTTGGTGTCTTGCTTTCAACTATTTTAAAGGCCATTCTATTCAAACACAAGGCAGAAGAGACTGGTACTTTCAACTAAGAATTTCTTTGGTTTTCTACATTGATTGCACTGACAGTCTCACTTCTATAGTGTAGAAGGTAATAGAGTGGGATTCTTTGAGAAGAAAAAGTAGGTATCATGTGCAATTGCTGGATGAAACTGTAACTGGTAGAAGGAGAGTGGGATGCCAGGAGACTGGGACTTATTTCTTGCATTTGCCTTAGCAGTCAGTGCTGAGGTCTCTATAGTACTTCAACATATAACGTTATTTGGAACTTTTATTTTCTTCTTAAAACATGTACAAACTTAATTTCTTACCATTTTCTTCCTCTTTCACTCTACTGCCCACTGGTTTTTCAAGTGCATTCATGCTGCTTCTGCTATGGCTTGATTATGTCCTTAGTTCCCTTAGATCATGTGCTAGAAATGAAATCCTAGAAGTCCAGAGTTAATATTTTTTAGAGCTGGTCTCTTCCAGTGATGAGTAGGATTAGAAAAGCTCTCTGGAGATTGCTCAGTAGTTAAGAGCTCTTACTTCTCTTGCAGTGGATCCATGTTTTTAAAAGGCATTTCTAGCAGCCTGTAGAAGGCAAAACCACATGTAATTCCAGTTCCTGGGGGATCCCTCAAATCCAGGCAGATCTGATATCTCTGGATTCCCCGGGCACTTGTACTCACACATTCACTTAAACATAATAAATTTTCTTTTTAAAAAATTCTCTTGAATTTTGGGAGTGGGGAGGGGCAATGAGTGGAGAGGGGAGTTAGGAGAAGGAGAAGGGGAGGAAAGGAGAACATGTGGGGCCAGGAAGATTGAGCCATGGGATGAATAGATGAGAGAAAAAAAAAAGGAAGAGAGAGAGAGATACCATAATAGAATAATAGAAGGAACCATTATAGGTTTGAAGAGAAAACTGACACTAGAGGAATGTCCAGAGACCTTCAAGGATGACCGCAACTAACAATCTAAGCAACAGTGGAAAAGCTACCTTAAATGCCCTTCCCTGATAATGAGATTGATAACTAGCTTATATGCTATCATAGAGCCCTCATCTAGTAGCTGATGGAAACAAAAGCAGACACCCATAGCTAAACACTGAGTCAAACTCCTGGAATTCAGTTGCAGAGAGAGAAGTGATAAGCAAAATGATGATGAAGACCAGGCTACATAAGCCCACAGAGACAGCTGACCTGAACAAGGGGAAGCTCATGGACCTCCAGACTGATAGTTGGGAAACCAACATTGTACCAACTCAGACCCTGTGAATGTGGGTCTCATTTAGAATGCCTAAACTGTTGAAAGAAACTATGACAGTGGAACCAGGATGTACCCCTGGTGCACAAAAGGACTTTGGGAGCACATTCCCTCTGGAGGGATACTCCTTTAGCCCCTCCCTCCCTTTTCCCCCTTACCCCCTCTCCTCTCCCTCCTTACTCCCAATTTGCTTGTGAGATCTTGCCCCTTTTCCCTTCTATGGAAGACCATGTATGTCTCTCAACATTCTCCTTGTTTCCTAGCTTCTCTGGGGTTGTTGATTGTAGGCTGGTAATGCTTTGCTCTATGTCTAATATTCACATATGAGTGGATAAATTCACTTAACTTTTAATTGAAGACAATTTTAAGGTAATTGAAAAATACACAAAAATGAAAAATATTAAAAATACTTAATACTTTAAGGGATCTAAAAGCATCATTTATTGCATGATTATAGGTGTCTTGTAGCAATTCAGTAAGATCATGGAGTGAATGGTGTCCACCCAACTTGAAGAGCAAGAAGGCAAGCTGAAAGGATGCAGTAAATACCAGAATTCATTTTCAATGGGTAGCAGAGGCTGCTTTGTGTCGAAGCTGATAATCATAGGGGATAGCATTGAAATCTTGGATCTCATTTGGTTTGGAATATCCATACTCCTCTATTCTACAATGTACTTGGTAACTAGAAGCCTTGTCTGCATGTACTGTGCACATCACACTTCTAACAATATACCTAGCAACACACTGACTACCTAGGGCCCCTATTTACATAAAGGTGGCTGCTTTAGATAATGAAATAAAATCAGTCTTGTTACAAGCACTTTTCCCACCAGCCTGGTCCCATTGCCACATCAGCCCCAAATAACACACAGAGATGCTATATTAGACATAAAGCTATTGGTTTGTTACTAGTGTTTCTTTATTGGCTAGGTCTATCTTAAATATTAACCCATTTCGATTAATCTAAGTGTTTCCATGTGGTCTTACCTTACCAGAGAAAGGGTCTGGACCTTCTTCTCTCAAGTCTCTACATCTTGACTCTTCCTACTACATCTCCCAGAATCCTTCTTGTCTCCTAGTCGCTCTTATCTTGCTTTCCTAATGTGCAACAGGGCTTTATTCATTAACCAAAAAGAGATCCATATTTACAGAAGTACATTTCCTTCATCTCCTCTTTTTGTCTAAATAAAAAGAAGGGTTTTAACTTTAACATAGTAAAATTACATTAACAAAACAGTTATTGATCAATAGCTATAGTGAACAATATTTAGTCCACTAACATAAAAAAATTAAAGAAAATATTCTATCATCTATCCTATCTTTGTGATTCTAAAGTCTTATATGTAGTAACTTATCTTTAATACTAACTAAGGAAAACTATAACCATAACTATATGTCTTCAACTCCTTCAAAGACCACAGTAGGACAATATATAAACTCTAGAAATGACAAAGATATCTTGCTAACTTGTCAGTCACTTGAATTTCTTCTGTAATGTTCCATCTTCAGCCAATTGGCCATATTGTGTCTGACAATCTCCTCAGCAAAACAGACAACTTTAAACTGTCCACCTCTATTGGCAGTTTGTCACTTTTCTCTGTGTCCTGTAGACTATCTGGCAGACACTTCCATAAAGCAGGAACCTTGCAGCAATATCCATCTTGTATCAGCAGTCAGTTTTCTGTGGGTCCTGCATGTCCAGTTTATACAGCATAAAGTCAAATATTCCAGACAAGAGCAGTATCTTGCCCAAATAGCTAATCTTGCCATATTGGAAATAAACTCCATAATGACTTTCTTCTATGTCCATTTTCCTTTCTGAAGCAGGTGGTGTTGCCAGGAGCAGTTTTGCCTTACTGTTAAGTAAAACCCTAAACCATTTTAAATGCCATATTCTGTAGGTCTTTGACAGTTTTGAAGAATGCCTGTCCATTTGAAATTTATCTCTGTATATCTAGAAAACCTAACTAACTTAACAATAAGTTTTGACTATTATAGGTAACTAACTATAATCTGTACTAAATTATACATTACATTTTTAATGACCTAAATAAACACAATAGCTAAAAAAGAAGAGAAATATACATATCACAAAATTGATCTTAAATTTGTATTAATACATGAAAATCTGTTCCAAAACAAATTATTCATTTCTATGACATAATCCCCTTTTTTACTTTTAAAAAGAGATTAGTTGTGATATTAACAATTTATAACCAACCCCATTTAAATGAAAACAAACATTTACAGACAATATTTGGGAATTTGGGCATCATTCTTTCCAAACTGTTTCTTGTTGGTAGGGGAAACTGTCTTGGGGAGCCTAAGAAGATGCAGAAATCCTGGCTGTAGTGGTTTGATACCTGAAATGATAGTCAATAACTGTCCTTTCTCCGTTTCTCTCTCATGCACACACACTATTTGTATATTTAACTATATTTCTCATATAATATATAATTAAACATGATATGTATATTAAAGTTATGCTCTATATTCATTGATTTGAAAGCACAAGGGAATACCCCCAAAATATTGTATCTGTATTAAAAATGTACAAATTTTGATTTCTTATAATTATTCCCTAATTGATACAAAACACCAGCAAGATTCATAGCATTTCCATTGTTTTTGGTACTATAATTTAGAGATGGTTAAAAGGATGTGTCCATGAACTGGAATTAGATGCAATACTCTGTGTAAGAGATTTGAGTATCTGGACTGAATGACTTAATCCTTTGTGCATACTCAGGGTTTGTTGTCGTTGCTAAAGGTATTCTTTGGTGGAGATGCAAGCTATGCCTGTCCTTCCTCCTAAAGTTTTAACCACAAACAGAAACGTGATGAAACTCCCTCCTCGTCCTTCCCTCAGTATGTGCTCTATATCCTCCCAAGATCACATTAGGGGAGGGTTACATGCAACTGGTTGGGAAGGATGGATGGAAGGTATCCTGAACCCTGCTTGTATGAGGAGGGGTAAATAGTCAACAGACCAAGCAGTCTTTCCAAAGCAGGCCCAGAGAGATTTGCAGTTTAGCTCAGAGAGAACAGTGATGCCCAACATTCCATTCTCTGAAGTGAATTCAATGGGAGTTTGAGTGTGACTACTGCAAACTTAACTGAAAATCTGACAACAGCTAGATGCAACTAAAGAATTCATGGGCTTCATGGTCACTTCCTTCTTCAGTTTAGAACTTTTGCTATAACCAATTGGAAGTGGCAGCCTCTGTTTCTTAATGAGATTTCAGAACAGTAAGGTGATGGCTAAGCTTGTATTAATTATCATAAGAAAGCTGCAAAGACTCTCTAAAAGACAGTACCAAAATTGTATCTCAGATGTATTCATTTTTTTAAACAAAAAATCCATTTTAACTTGAAATAAGTAGAGGAGTGTTTAAAATAATCATGTGTATAATGTTAATATCTTAGTAATATGAAATCTGAATATATTTTATTCATGAAGTTCTAACTTTAGAAGAATTGGGCTTATGACAGTATCCCGTAAACTGTGCAATTCTAACAACAAGTTAATTGTGCAATTGGTTAATTTTATTTTCATTTATGAACATTCAAGGCAATGTGGGGCTAACTAGGCTATGGATCTAATAGGCAAAAGATATTGTAATAAATTATCTTGGAAGGTTTGTCAATCCAAGTGTTAGGAAACTTTAATAAGAAATAGGAGATAAGTCAATTTTTAAGAAGAGTTAGGGATTTTTTTTAAAGTATCTTGGAAATGGGATGAATTCTTGTTGAATTTCCTATATTTATAAACTTAAAAATAAAAGATATATGGCGGGGCAGAGGGGAGTTAAACACAAGAAAAAAAATCAAGTGGGCCCTAGTGTTTCAGAGCTGTGATCCCACCATTAGAAGAGTCATAGTTGGGAAGAGCTGAGTTCAAAACCAAACTGGAGAAGACTGGCTCAAAAGCAAAGCAAAGCCCTCAAATCATATTCTGAATTTTAGTATCATATGGTGTGCTTAGGCAGTCGTCTTTCATTAGTGATTGCACTAAGGTCTCACACACACACACACACACACACACACACACACACACACACACACACACACACACACACACATAGAGCTTCATATGTTTAGTGGCTGAATTGTTCATTTCGGTTCTCATTGCTGTTGCTTGTTTATTTAAAAGGTGCTTGGTGCAGAGAGCAGAAATGAGGAGCATGGATGCCTTTCATCGAGGCTGTTGGACTCCAACAGGACCGACTTTTGCGAGGATCCTAGCCCATACACCTGCAGCTAGGGCTGGTGATAGGCAGGGGCCCACTTGTTCCCTTCCCTCTCAGGGTGTGCAAAGCCAGGTCCCAGGGCAGCCATTATGACCCACCCACCCAGGCTGGTCCGGCGGCTGTCAGTTGCCCTCCCCTCCTGAACAGCGCGACCTGTCAGCGACCACTGATTTATACGACCGATTTACCTTCTGCAGGGTGTAATTACGCTCATAGTTAAGAATTAATCAAGTGAAAGAATTATGGAATAATTATTCTCCGGACTTTGAAGGACAAACTAAATGGAGTCGCACTGTGCGGATCCCGCCCAAGTTCTAGAGGGAATTTTCTCAGCTAGCTGTGGCCTTGTAAAAGAGATCTCTCCACAAGGATAACTCCTTTTCACGCAACATAAAAGGTGGTGTCGTCGGTTGGAAAAGAATAAAACAAAAGCCAAAGCAAACCCTCCAGGGGCGGGGTATCTGTGCCTCTGTCCGTCTTAGCCCAGCGGGTGCCTCTGGCGCAGTCCGCATTGCGGAGCACAGCTTTGTTTGCGCTCAAGGTCTGCCTCTTAAGAGTGGCTCCGCTGACTCTCGTTTTCTAAACTGTGCACTGAGTAGACGCTTATTACGGTATTTTCTTTGTGGGGAAGAGGGTCTGTCAGCTTATTCAGTTTACTTCCCAAATTATCGCAGCATTGTTCTCCCCTTACATCCATTTCAGAAACGAGGTTCCCTGTTAATAGAACTGTGATGCCTATGAGGACTTCTAAGAGCCCCAAGACAATGACCTTACAATCAGATCACATGTTTTTTATTTTTATTTTTTATCTTTTGTTTTGTTTTGAAGAAATGTGATGGCAACAGAAAAGAAAGAGCAGGCTGAATGAGATTATCTGTATTATTATGTTGTACTTGAAGCAGTGCATACTGTCTCCCTCACAAGACACCTTAAAATTCTCACAATTCCTCTTAAGCAGAAAGAAGGGCCTCAAGCCATCCAGACTCACAAATGCCAGTTTTGTTAATCATTCAACAACAGCTGTGGTCTGGACAGTAGTAATTCAGTGAATGAAGGTGCTCCTTGTCATGCCTGAGTACCTGAGATTCCCTCACACAGTGGAAAGAGCTTCAGCAAGTTATCCTCTGATGTTCATATGTGAGTTGTAGCACACAATAAATAAACAAATAAACAAGCATATGCTTTAGGAACATGAACACCATAAAATAGAGTCTGAAAGGCCCCAAACAGTCTTCTATGACATTTTTCTTCAGCTTACTCCTCCAGACCTTTTCCTTGGTTTTGGAAATTTCCACTAACAGGCCTTGCAGAGTCTCTATTGGATTGCTCGCACATGGCCTCTGAACACATCTAATTTGCATGAACTGGTCCTGTCTTACTAAGCAGACCTTAGACCCAAGAAGGAAACTGGGAAATTTCAAGGGGCTGCCTAAAGGTAGAAATAGCATAGTCAAGAATATTACAGACCAAAAAAAAAAAAAAAAAAAAATTGCCACTGTGTATTTCTTCTGTACAGTTAGAAAAGAGGAAAGAGAAAAATAGTGTAGGTTTGAATGAAATAAACATAGACACTTCCACAAGTAATGCATCTTAGAACATGTTCCTCGAAGTTGGCCATGGACTCACACTCCCACCTAGTTCCTCAAAGCAGGCTTTCTGCTCAACCACAGGACTCTGCTTTGCATCCTGCCAGGTGTCTGCTTCCCCAAACCTGAGCCACTGCAATCTTATGGAAGCCCAAGGACAGGAGCAAGGTGAAAGGAGGGAGTTTTTAGTCTTGACACCAAAGACCTATCAGGAAATCTCATGCAAGCAGACAGACTATGAAGGATGGCTCTTATCTCACCATTTCTGCCTCGTTAGATTTCCTATTCCAGTGCACCTGTCATTGACATTTTCATTTTCCTATTCCTTCCACCATACTGTTCCACCAAGACAGGCAGCTGCACTCCTCATATGACATTGTGGGAGAATGGGACATCCCTGATTGAGATCCAGGACCAGGTTCTGGCTCTGTTTTGGCCTGGTCCATGGTCCCCAGTATGTGGCTGGTCTTGAGCATCCCTTTGGTCTCTTTAGACATTGGTGTCTGGAACAGAGCAATTTCTACCTAGAATATATATTCATGAGTAGATGTCTTGGGCAATGTTGTACATTCTCTCTTCTCAGGAACCTGCAGTGCACGTGGATGCCAAATGGCAATGACATCGTGCACTCTTGGCTTCACTGAGAGTTCTCTTAGCTAATCTGACAGAAGAATATGCTAACATTTAAAAAACAAAAAGTTGGCTAAATATAATGGAGAAGCTGCATTCTAAGGAACTCACTGTGGTAAATGCAAGACTCACTGAACCTTTTCTAGGTTCATTTGTTTTGTCTCTACATATGGAATCTACATCTAACCAGACAGCGGCAGAGAAAAAAGAACAACATATTGTTTTAATTATGTGTAATTATTGTGTCATTATACTTACTGGTTTCCTGAGCACTAATGAAATATATGAAAAGTAAACAAGCTAAGATGTATTTTGTTTGTATTTTGCTGTGGTGAGATGAGGTTTGTTATGCAGACAAGGCTGCTGTAAGAAATGTGAGTCTTTAGCCTCAATACCTCAGGTATTGGGATGTCAGACATTTGTCACTACATACAGATTTTTGATAAGACCAGCTTCATTTCAAATGGTCATCACTATACTTTTGACACCCTGGACACATACAGAGAGCTATAGACTCTAGATTAACCTAAAATTTGCCACTTAACTGCCAAGAAGATTTCATTACTGCTATTCATTTTTAAAAAGTATTTAAGTTAGGTTATATCTAAACCTTATTGGCTGAAGAATCTTTCTCAAAACAGGAAAGTATTCCAAAATCCCCAAGGAAAAAGAAATAAAAATTCAAAGAAAATATATTCAAATACTGCAATACATTTATTTATCAAAATATTTAAAAATATGCAACATGCATGTACCTCTAGATGATAAGACCTACCAATTACTTAATATTCGCTATAATTTCAAAGTGGCATAAGTTTCTGTAAAATCATAAATTATAAATGGGGCAGAGTAACAATTCATAACCATTGTATCTATTATAGACTGTCCCTCCCAGAGATAAGTGCAACAATATTAATGAAGAAACCAGAAGATGGTGTAGTCCTGGTCACTCAGTCAACCACAGCTTTTGAATATTCCTATGCTCACACATTTCACTAAACAGAGAGAAGCCATCTTTACTATCTTCTGCATGAATTCATGACCTACTGAAGAAAATACCTGTTTTATGTTGCTAAATTCTAGAGTGTTTGTTCAAAGGATGATGAGCATAATTCTCAAATAAAAGAAATGTATGTCCTAAAAGTGACTGTCCTACTTGCAGCTCTAATGACGGGAGTAGGAAGTCCAAGAGAGGACAAGTTCTTGCTGTCCATGATGGTACTGAATGGAGGGTCACTGCTGGGTGAGGTGAAACCTAAGGAACCAGGTAGAATTTTGTGGTCAAGAAACATAGCAGCTATGAAACATATTTAGGCAAACCTTTATTCCATGTTTGTGAGCTTTTACTCAAATGATCGAAATGCAGATCAGGAACTCAAAAAAAATAAATTTACATCAGATATTAAGCTTGAGGATAATTGTGTTTATGGAGAAATGAAAGCCTTTAACTTCATGGCACACATCACATAGACAAATTGACAAGAAAATCTGTAGACAGTGGAACTGAAAGAATGGAAAAGAGACAGAGAAATTGAGGAGGGAAATTATATATATATATATATATATATATATATACATATATATATATATTCCTTCACAATATCAAACATTTCATAGTTTAATCATAGGTTCTCCCTCTAAGAATATCTTCTGGGTATGCAAATAGATTGTGGGTAGGAAACAAGAGACTGAAAACCACAACTGGGCCAAAATAGAAGACTATAAAGTACTGCTGATTTCTGGCAATTAGGAGAAAACAAATTGTCTTTCTTTCCCTTCCAAAATACTCAAAAGGCTTGGCTCTTATCATCACGCCATAGATGACTTGATGAACATATGATAATAGTATTATAGTCAACTGAGAATTTAAATTGCGCCTTTGGGAGCATGGTGGTAAGCCCGTAAGGGTTGGTTTGCAAGCAACTCCTTGTCCTGTGGTTCTGTTGGCTGGCTGCTTAGTGGTTCCCTATGACTGCGCTCTGGGGTTGTTGTGGTTTGTGGTCTTTCCCACACTGCGTTTTTCTTTGTTTTTTTTTTTTTTTTTTTTTTTTTTTCTAGTTGGTGGTTTTACACTTCTTTCACTTTCAGTAGTCCTTGCAGCTGTCTGTGCTATCTGTGCGCCTGTTTGAAGTACCTATGACTGCTCTCTGTAGGAGACTTGGCTGGCTTCTTGGGTTGCTTTAGTATCCCTTCTGAGTGTTCCGGTGTTCGCTATTAGCTACAACAAATTATGATGTACTTAAGGGCTTAAAAATAAAACAAATTTTTTAACTTACAGATCTAGAGGTGAGAAGTTTGAAGTGGTTCTTTAAGTGTCGGTGGGGGTTGTTTCCCCCTCCCCCCAACCCAAACAATCTGTTGTTAATTACAACTTCTACAGGCTGTCCACATGGCTGGGCTCCTCGTGGTTCCCAGAAATCTTTAAGGCCTGGGCTACTGGCTTTTTCTGCTGCCACTTTCCTGGTTCTTGCTCTTCGCCTCCCTGCTGTGCTTGCACGCTGTGATGACATTTGTCAAACCAGTTAATCTGCAAAATCGATACACATTAAAGTCAGCTGATTAGCTATCTAACTTCCTTCTGTAATCTGGATTTCTCTTTGCTGGCAATAGAATTTTCACAAGTAACAAGGATTAAGATATAGTCCCTCTTTGGGAGTCATCAATCTGACTATTTCACCTAGGACAACAGTAATTTTCCAAGAGCAATAAAGCTACCAGTAAGTGTAGAAAATTATCTCAATTTTTTTTTTCTAAATATCTTTGCATCACAAACTTTTTTGCCTGCTTTGGGAGCCTTTTCTTTTGGAATTTCTGAAAGGCTCAATTTTTGTGTACATATTTTTGTTTTTATCAAAAAATGTCTGAACAAGTTTATATATTCAGATAGGAAAAGCATTGTTTAAACTATTCTATGGATGGTAAACAAGTTGATGATTTCAGTGGTCATCATAGATCTCTGAGACCTACTCTGTCTCTGAAGTAGGCCATGTATGTACCAAGCTACAAGGTCACTGTAGGAGCTTCAGCTTGAATCTAAATTAACATCCTCTTTCTCCAAGAAGTGGGCATCAAGAAGGATGCTATTGTTAATTCTGCTTCAGGACAGAGGCATGAGGAAATAACTGTATCAATCTACTGAATTAAAAGGTACTTAGTCATCTCTTGAATATACCGAATTTCACCTGAGGACACTAACTGTGACTTAGACTTCTTTATTTCCCAGTCTTGTTGTAAGTTCTAAACAATCTTGTGATCCAGAATGGTAGAAGGTGTCTTGAGAATTGATTGAACAGGCATTGTATATACTGGGGTGTTTCTTAAAGAGGTGTTGCCATGACAATTAATGAAAGCCTGGACTACATTTTAGCTTTAGCTAAATGGAAGCAACTGGCGTGGCCTTGATAATGGTATGGATATGGGTATATGTGAATTAAATGTGACAAAAATCACATCATTTTAAATATGCATAACATTGCCTTGTGCAAAGTGCTGGCTGCAAACAGGCAGAGACTGTTTTAGGCATTCATAAGGCCAAGCCTCTTATTGCCTCTGAGCCTCAGGGCTGGCCTCAGGCTTGGAAGATCTGTTACATTTGATCTGAGCCCCAAGGACTCTGAAGTCTGATGGTGTCTGGTTTTTCTTCTTTTTCTTACTCTTGGCATCATGATTTCTATTATAAAGGCCTTCATCCTGAGCTAATTCTTCTGGGTCTGCTCCCTCTTTCCCAACCTAGCCAGCACCAATTTTCCTGGTCTCCCAAGGGAGTTTATGATATGACAGAGGGTTACACAAGAAACAAGAATATATCGGAGTATGAGAATTATAGAATATTATTTCTAGTAGGATCCACTGAGATCTGCCAGCATACCCTCTTTGTAGCCCTCTATTATCTGCCTCACTGAAGTGTCTGAAATTCAGAAGGCTCAATAGTCTCGAGGTGTTATTAATACTATAGGGTGAAAAAGTATTTTGAATACATATATATTAAGAATTATTAAGATTAAGAATAAACTAATGGAACTAGAAAAAGCCACCCTGAGTCAAGAAACTCTGACCCAAAAGACAAATATAATATGTACTCATTCATAAGTGGATATTAGACATAAAGCAAAGGACAACCAGCCTACAATATACAACCTCTTTGACCTAGGTAACAAAAGGACCCTAAGAGAGACATACATCGGTCTTTTTAGGAAGGGGAAAAAAGACAAGTTCTCCTGAGTAAATTGGGATCATGGGGGGGCAGGGTGGAAGGTGGAAGGGGTGAGGGGACAAGGGAAGAAGAGTGATGGAAAAAATGTATAGCTTAATAAAAAAGAAGAAATATCTTATTCAAAGCAAAGAAAACAAAACTGGAGGGAAATTCTGGTGGCCTTTGGGGCCTCTTTCAGTGATATTCTGGAAAAAATTTCAATCATGGGTCTAAATTTTCACACTCTAGATGAACCCCAAATGTAATACAAAATTAAAGCTTGAATTTCCCAGCATGGCCCAGTCTTTGTCCCTCTAAAGCATGCCAGGGACTTTCCTCTTTCTTTTGTGAGGTCCCTGTCATGTTCTGGAGAGAGCCCTTCCCGACCCCTATCATGATTAATGTGTCTTCTGAAGCATGCAGTCTGATTATGACCTGTGTTGTTATATTTAATTACAAATCTCATCACGGCCTAGCCACTGCACTGTGCAGCCCTCCCTACAGTCACCTTTGCGGGATCTGACTGCCTCAAGGTCTGTCTTTATGATTTACTCTAAATTGTTTTAGAATCATAGACTTCTGGAGCTCGAAGGGAGGTTAGAGATCATGAAGTTCAATCCCCTCATTTTACAGATAAAATTACAGAGGCCCAAGGAGAATAAGCCATCATCCAAAGGTCATTCAGTAGATATGGAACGGAACATGGGATGCTGATTTCTCCACAGTGACTGTTGTCTGTATGCCAGGCTACTCCTCTGGGCAACACAGTGTAAAACATTATCTGTACCCTCCTTGGCTCTATGCTATACAGCGACAGCTTCATAACACTCGTAGGTTGTATTGTATTATCTCCTCAGAACAAAGTTAGTCACAAATTCAATCAGAGGTGCTGAGGTTCTTTGGAGATTGAAGGAAAATGCTTGATGGGATTGTTCACCTGTGTGGGCCTTGGCTTTTGTGGATACACAGTTACAGATTAACCACTCTGCCACATGAAGGAAGACCTGAATTTAAGTGAAAGTGCCAACTGTTAACTAAAATCTAGTCCTGATATAGGAACAGAGAACCCCCCTTTAAAGCTGTACTGTGACAGAGGATTATTGCTGTGGGACAGAGAGGATGCTGCAATAGTGAGAGAGGATTAGCTCAGCAGGGGTCATGCTTATACTTAGAAGGGGCATCTGGAAGGTCATATGCAAAAGGGCTTGTGTAGGGTGGAGAAGACAGGAAGAGGGGTGGTCTATTGTTCAGAGACTCCCCCAGCACTCTCCTCCTGATTTTCAGGAGGTTCTGAAGTCAATCCCTCCAATGCAGGCTTTGGCTATGGGTGGATAGAGAAGTCTATGGCTACAGGAAGGTCATTTTATCAAGTATTTTCCAGACATATTTTGGTCAGTGAGGACAAACAGTTTAGTATAAGATTTGTAAGACAAATAATAGAAATTTGGGGGTGATCTGCCTAACTTTTTTGGAAGTAAGCAAGAAATTTACCTGTGGGAGTCTTATGGAGGTCAAAAGTGGAAGGGTGTTTCTTTGTTGCAAGTAATTTACTGGAACACATACACAGGGATCCTTCTTCACCAAAACTTTTTCCTGAAGCCCAACACTTAGGTCAAGTTTAACATGCCTGGGGCATGCTTGTGACTCTTAACATTCACATATTTTTCAATAAGGATTTCTCTTGTCACATTACTGTATTTCTTATTTTGCAGAGAAGATATGGAGTGGTGAGCATTGAATTTGAAAAAGTGAGTAAGCTAATTAGCATCTGACAGCTCTCTCTCTCTCTCTCTCTTTCTCTCTCCTCTCTCTCTCTCTATCTCTATCTCTCTCTCTCTCTCTTCAGGATTTCTCTGGGTAGCCCTGACTGTTCTGGAATTTACTGTGTAGACCGGGCTGGTCTTATCTCAAAGAACCCTTTATTCTGCCACCTGAATGCTGGGATTAAAGACATGGGTCACCACTGCCCATCTTGCTTCTATCTTCTTAATGTAGACATAAAACCTCACTTATTCCATGGAGTCTAGAATGAGAATATAAAGAGACATGACTACTGTATTTACCTTCTTCATAAATAATAAATAATGCCTCCAGTAAAGTTGAGTCAGTAGGGCTCTATGTATGTGAGTTTTTGGCTGTGTGAAGTACAGTATGCCCTTGAATTTGCCTTAGAAGTAGGCCAGCCATTGATACTGAATTATAATACCATCTTCAAGTGCTCTATGCATTAATTCCTATTTAATGTGAGTCTGCAGAATCCTTTGCAACTAATTCTAGGGCCAGAAGGGTGAGTGACAGCACTGATTCTACTTTTGTAGAAGCTCTCTAGCAGTCATCAGGGGAGGCTTGCTGGTTCCCATTGCTCATAACTCGCCCCCGAGAATCACCATGAAGAATCTGCAGTTATGTAAAAGATATTTGCCACAATGGTAAAAATAGTAAAAGTTGTCAAAGCGACTGCTAGAGGTCAGAATATGAGAATATGAGACAGTCTGTTTTTGCTTTGATCAAATCAGTCTGGTCATTGCTAAACACAAGGTCACAAAGTCATTTGCAGACTCAGTGGTTGAACTGAAGTGGGAAACAAAGTTTAGCACTAGCTTAGTGCATGCTGAATAAATGCTCCCATATTTTATTGTAGAGAAAAAGGCAGCTTTAAAAAAAAAAAAAAAAAAAAAGGATTAATCTTTCCCTTTAAAACAGTCACCGCAGCCACATTTAAACTACACACGCGCGCACACACACACACACACACACACACACACAACTTACCATTGCACCTTCAGCCCAGGGCTTGCATAACATCCCTATACCTCCCAGGACAGTACAGGTACAGATGCTGGACTGTTCAAGGGTAAATAGGTTACTACCACACTTGAAGGTCTTTCAAAATGCTCATTCCAAGATCTGCCTGCACCAAAATGCAAAAACAACTTGAAGGAAAATGAATGGTGAGAGAAATTCATCCAACAGTAATCTGAGCTTCAACTTGGTGAGCTGGTTCAAAGTCCGCATAGGATAGGAAAAACATTCTCTGCAAAGTAAGAACTGAATGGCAAAGACAGCTTTGCTAGGAATTAGTAGGCTTATCTCCAGTCTACTGCAGTCTTATGTGGTAACTACTATGTGTTAATCAGGTGACTTCTCTCTCAAATTCCTTCTGCCTTGTCCTTCCAACTAGTTTTTAGAATTTATTTCTGTACCTCAAGAGAAGGAAATCTACCTAAACCTAACCTCTGCTAACTCCCTAGAGATCCTTATGCTTAAACTGTAAAAAATAAAGTTACCCATTTCTCCCTTAAGTTGCTTTTGTCATGATATTTTAAACTTTTCAGTTGCATTTTTATGGTGTGTGTGTTTGTGTGTGTGTGTGTGCGTGCACACACACACACACACGCTAATATCATGTACACATAAATTTCAAAGAACACCATTCTGGAGTCCTTTCTCTCTTTCCTAAATGTAGGTCTGATGATCACAGTTGGCTGATGCCCTTCACACTCTACTGTGCTTGCATGTTAATGACTACTGTTGAACTCTCTCCCTTGTATTCCTCTACTCACTTTTCTTCTTGGGTTTGGTCCTTCCCTATCTCCCAAATTATCTTTTCTGTCTCAACTTTTCTTCCTACACACTCTGCCTACACTATGAAATCATATCTACAACATCAACAATATAGACCTCTATCTTAAGGTCAGGTTTTTCCACATTTTCTTTCTTTGCATATACAATATCTTATCTTGGTATCATAATTTCAATATATTAAACAAAACTTTTATATTGGATAACACTCCACTTCTGCTATTTCAAATCATTCTGTATCTTATCTTTATCCAATAATTATCCAAGAAAGGTAGACATACATTTGATTGTTTCTCATGTTCCTTGTAAGTTGATGTAGCATGTAGTCTACTGATCATGTTTTTCATTCTATTTTATTCCTTTTATTTCTCACGTCTCCTGACTCACATTAAGCTTCTGAAAAATTTAATATATGTTATAGTCCTAAATCAGTGTCTGTTTTCCCTAAAGTCTTATCATTAACGTTCTAGCTAATACTTATACCATAATCTTTCCCCCCAAACTTGAGTATAACCAAGTCACCTAGTGGATTTGTCAAATCCCTTTTCCTACTCTGTGCCTACAAAAAAACAAAAATGTCATTTTAAACAATGCAGGTATTCATATAATGGCATCAACTTTTCAGTATTTACCACACATGTATCATCTGGATCATGTCATTCAGACAACATAAGTTTATTAATAACCGGTTTTCAAACCCATATTTCAGCTAAGGATGCTTATACAATACTTCCAGCTTCTAAGCTAAGACCTTAAACCCCAAAACTTTCAGGAGTGCCAATAATTATTCACAAAAATGTCTATCATAAACTGGGAGCAAATCCCTTTTTAATAATTAAATTTGTTCTTACAAATTTACATAATCCATTTCATGCATGTGTGTAATTTGTTCTGATTGATCTCACTCCCTACTCTCTCTCTCTTCTCCCTCCCACCTCTACTAAATCTTCTCTACCTCCATATAGGTCTCTTACCAAAGCTCATATCATTTTGTTTTCTTTTGTGACTCATTGCGTTTTTTCCAGAGCTATCTGTATGACCAAGGGTATGGATCTATCCAATGGAGCCTTGTGAGCTTACCAGTGGATACACATATGATGAGACTACATCCCTATTCTTCAGTATCTATGCACACTGATAATTCAGCAGGAAGGGGAAGGGCTCCATGAGTTTCTACCTCCATCTGTTCCAGGATATTGACAGGTTAAATCTTGTATATGCCTAATGCAGGCAACCTGATCTTTTGTTCAGTCATAATTAGAATGCCTGTGCCTTGAACTTTCTTTACAGACCATCTAGCATCTGTCCTGGAAAGACTATTGACAAAATCAAAACAGGAAAATTGTTCCAGTGTTAGAACCTTGGTTTTGAAGAGTGAACTTGGAGTACAAGAGCAATAGGTGGACATTGGCACATTTGGATCTTCCCTTTAATGATGAACTGTGGTATCCTCAGAGGTCAAAAGGCATTCATAAAGTGGTGCTTTATATATGCTACCTCATCACATTGATTTTTTTTCTGATTCTCCAGAATTTGAACATAGCTTTGTCTCCACCTCTTTACTTCTTCTGTTGCAAATATGCTTATCTTTTATGTATCCTATTGGATTCTGTTCAAGGAAAGTGAAGGAACAATTTCAGCAACTGCTGAGTAATGAACCTAATTCACTCCAACTTCATTCTGATGTTGGACTGAATATCCTCTCTACGATACTCTCCCTGTTTTCCTTTAAGATGACGATTCTCCCTCTCTCTGTCTCTGTCTCTCTCTCTTTCATGTGATGGTTGTAATATGCCAATGGCTACAGCTGGTTCTTGCTCACTGTTGTAGATGTGTAGTATATGAACTGTTATTCTGAACAGGAGGATAACTGGGAAATATGCACCATGTTACTATTTGTAGTAAAGAAAAACATGAATTTGACATAAAATATCAATATTCACATATAAAAAAACCAGTCTAGTGAAAATGTGATCATTTGTGTACTTTCTAAGCAAAGGTCAATTTGCTCTGCTGCCTTGGTATATGATTTTTTAGCATGCCAAAAGTATTTTCTAAAAAATAATAAAGTTATTTTGGGGGACTGAAAGTAGTTAATTTATTGTGAGGGTTAGTGATATAAAATTATATGAATTCTATATCTTTCAGGATAGTAAGAAGAAATATTTAACTATTTCTTTTTGGGATAGTAAGACGAAATATTGAAAAGTCTAAGTATTTTTACATGCATCTTTTCATTTATGAGAAATAAATTTGTACTGGGATGGTCTATTTATAGAGCATTTGAAGAGACAGATAATTAGGGTACAATTCCAATAACTGAATGCATAGTTTGTGAAGTAAGAGCCCTGGACCTCTTACACAATTACATACTTCTCACTAGTGTGTAGATCTGAAAGATTTTTTTTTTTTTTTTTTGGACAGGGTAGGGAAAAAATAAGGTATCATTACCAGTCACAGGTAAGTTTGGAGTTAGCATTGATTTAACTATCAGAAAGCTACAAATGAGCTGTAGAGAAAAATCAACCCATCATTTCATAGGGAAGTGCTTTGTCCGTCAACACACAGATTATTCACTGTCTTGTAAAGAGTTCATAAGTATATTCCAGAAACCTGAATGGTTTCAGAATACATATAAGAAACTTGCAAGTAATGTAGTATTGTATCTTTCAATTTGTTGTGAGAAAAAACAAGAAGAAAGATGAAGTCTATTTACAAGTTTAAAGTTTTTTTTTTTTTCCTTAGTAGATCAAGTAGGTTGCATCCCAGAGATACAGGGATAGTTCAGCATAAAAAAAAAAAAAAAAAAAAAAAAAAAATCAGTAAATCACTAAATACATTAAATAAATAAATAAATAAATAAAAACCCAAAACCAAAACAACAAAAGAACACATGATCAACGTGATCATACATGATCATCTCATAAGATGATGAAAAAACCTTTGACAAATTCTAATATCCCTTCATTATAAAAATCTTGGAGAGATTAGAGATACAAGGAACTTATCAAAGATGATAAAGGCAATTTATAGCAAGCCTATGTCCAACATAAAAATTAAATAGAGGGAAACTCAAAGAAAACACACAAAAATCGGGAATAAGAAAAAGCTCTCCACTTTTTCCTTATCTATCATATCTATTTATTATGGTACTTGAAGTCATTGAACAATAAGATGAGTGAAGATCAATGAGATACAAATTGGAAGGGAAGAGGTCAAAATATTGTTATTCACAGATGATATAATAGTATGCATAAGGAACTCAAAAAATTCTACCAGGGAATTCCTATAGCAGATAAACATCTTCAGTGTAGTACAGCATTAACAACAACAACAACAACAAAAATCAGTAGTCATCCTATATACAAATTACAAATGGATCGAGTAAGAAATGGGGAAACAACTCTTCACAATAGCCAAAAAATACAAGATATATCTTGAGATAAATCTAATGAAGTGAAAGAATTGCACAAGAACTTCAAGTCTTACAAGAAAGAAATTGAAGATGTTATCAAAAGATACAAAGATCTCCCATGTTCATGAATAACTAAGAGTAACAGTAATAATGGAGATCATTTGCTCTATGTCTAAAATCCATATATGACTGAGTACATACCAAGTTCCTCTTTTTGTGACTGGGTTACCCCACTCAGGATGGTTTCTCCAAGCTCCATTCATTTGCATGCAAGTTTGAAGAGTCCATTGTTTTTTTTTTCCACTGAGTAATATTCCATTGTATAAATGTGCCTCATCTACTTTATCCATTCTTCACCGCCAGAGAAACTAGGATACAAGGAGGATTCTGAGAAATTTATACAAGGTCCCTCACAGAAGGGGAAAGGAACAAGAACCCCTAAGCATATTGGGAGTTGGGGGGGGGCAGTGATTGGAGAGGGAGTTAGGAGAAAGAGGAGGCGAGAATAGGAGAACATATGGGACCAGGAAGATTGAGTTGGGGGACAAATACATGAGAACAAAAAAAGAGAGAGAGAGAGAGATTCCATAATAGAGGGAGCCATTATATGTTTGAGGTTTGAATAGAAAACTGACTCTAAAGAAATGTTCAGAGACCTACAAGTGTGACCACAACTCACAATTTGAGCAACAGTGAAAAGACTACCTTATATGCCCTTCCCTGATAATGAGATTGATAACTAATTTATATGCCATCATAGAACCCTCATATAGTAGCTGATTAACACAGAAGCAGACACCCATAGCTAAACACTGAGCTGAACTTCTGAAATCCAGTTGTAGAGAGGGAGGAGTGATAAGAAAAGGTGTCAAGACCAGGCTACAGAAACTCACAGAGACAGCTGACCTGAACAAGGAGGGGCTCATGGACCCTTAGACAGATAGCTAGAAAAAAGTATTGAACCAACTCAGACTCCCTGAATGTGGGTCTCAGTTCGGAGGCCTGGGCAGTTTAAGAGTCCTCTGACAGTGGAGCCAGGATGTATCCCTGGTACAACAAAGGACTTTGGGATTACATTTCCCATGGAGGGGTACTCCCTTAGCCTAGAGGCAAGTGGAAGGGCCTAGACTCTACTCCAAAATGCTTGACAGCTTTTGATGATCCCTTCTGGAAGGTATTACCCCCCCCTCTGGAATGTGGGTGGGAGGATGTGATGGGAGAGGGGTCAGGAGGCATGGGAGGAAACTGGGATCGATATGTAAAATAAGAAAAATACTAAAATTAAAAAAAAACAGTAATAATGGCCATCCTACCAAAATCAATGTACAGATTCAGCACAATCCCCACCAAAATGCAAATGCAATTCTTTGAAGATCTTGAAAGGATAATATCCAACATCATATGATAGACAAAAAGCCCAAACTTGCTTAAACTATCCTGAACAATACTAGAACTACAGGATCACTATCCTTAATTTCAAGATATAGTACAGAGCTATTGTAATAAAAATCACAAGTAGGATGAAGATCCAGACATAAATCCACACATCTATGGACACCTGATGTTTTATGAAAATTACATAAATATACAATGGAATAAAGACATCATCTTCAATAAATGGTATTGGTAACTGGATGTCTGTATGTAGAAGAATACAAGTAGATCCATATTTCTCACCATGCACAAAACTCAAGTTCAAGTGGATAAAGAAATAGTGGAGAATAGCCTTAAATACATTGGTAAGGAGACAACTTTCTGAATGGAACACCAATAGAATAGGCACAAAGAACAACAGTCAATAAATTGAACCTCATGAAATTGAAAAACTTCTGTAAGGCAAAGAACACCACCAACAAGATGGAAAGGAGGCATACAGAATGGAAAAAAGTTCCCCAATGCCACATCCTATAGAGGCCTAATATCCAAAAAGTATATATAAAGCACTCAATAAAGTAGACAAAAAAAAATCTGATTTCAAAATAGGGCATAGATCTAAACAAAGAGTTCCCAATAGAGGAATCTCAAATAGCTGAGCAACACTTAAAATGTTAAGCATCCTTAGCTATCCAGGAAAAGGAAATCAAAACTACTTTGAGATTCAATCTTAAAACTGTCAGAATAGTTAATATCCAAACCACAAGTGACAACTTATGCTAGGGAAGATGTGGAATAAGGGGAACACTCCTCTATTGCTGGGTTAACTTGTACAGCCACTTTGGAAATCATTATGGTTGTTCCTCAGAAAATTGGGAATCAATCTACTTCATCTCATACCTGATGGAAACAGAAGCAAACACCCTCACTGAGTCAAATTAGAATCCAAATGCAGAAAGAGGGGACAAGTCTAGGTTGCAGAAACACATAGAGACAGCTGACCTGAACAAGGAGGAGCTAATGGGCCCCCAGACTGATAGCTGGGAATGTAGCATGGGACTGACTCAGAACCCCTGAACATGGGTCTCAGCCAGAAGGACTGAGCAGTCTAAGGGACCTCAGACAGTGGAACCAGGATGTATTCCTGGTGCACAAAAGGACCTTGCAGGCACACCCCCCATGGAGGGATACTCCCTTAACTTAGAGACAGGAGAGAAGTCTTAGTCCCTACTTCAAACCACTAGACAGATTTAGATGACTCCTCCTGGATGGCATCACCCTACATGTGGAGTGGGGGGTGGGAGGGGAGGGTGGTTGGGGTGCATGTGAGGGGGGAGAGAGGGAAAGGGGAAGGGAGGGAGGAAAGGAGAGAGAACTAGGATTGATATGTAAAATAAAAATAAAAAAATAATTATGGAAAAAGTAAGATCCAGCTATATATCCAGCTATATCTTTACTGAGCGTACACCCAAAGGACTGATTCTCCACCCTACCACAAGGACACATGCTTAGCTATGTTCATAGCAGATTTATTCATTACAGTCAGAAACTGGAAAGTAGGTGTCCCTCAAGCAAAGGGTGGATAAAGAAAATGTGGAAATTTTACACAATGAATATTATTTAGCAGTTAATAATCATTGGCATCATGGAATTTCCAGGCAGATTGATGTCACTAGAAAAAGATCATCTTGTCAGAGGTAACCCAGACACAGAAAGACAAAAATGTTATGTACTCACTTATAAGTGATAATTAGATGCTAAGTAAATGAGAGTCATGCTACAATTCACAGAACTCAAGGGGCTATGTAACATGGATACATGCTATAGCAGGACACATGTGCCTCCCTGGAAAGAGAAACAGAACAGAATTGCAAGTGGACTGGGGGTTTGTGGGATGGGAATAGGAGGGATTGGGTATTGGTGAAGGAATGGATAGAGTATGGGGAGGGATGAATGGAATTCAAGGGGCAATGTGAAAACTTAGTACAATGAAAACTCCCTGGAATCTGTGAGAGTAACCCCATTGAGGATGCCTAGAAATGGAGGATACAGAGAGTGACCTGGCCATCTTCTATAACAAGACAAGGCTCCTATATATAATGGGACTGGAACAGCATACCCATCACAAAACTTTTGGCCTACAATCTTTGATGCCTACAAAATGCTGCTGAGACAATTTTGGTTCAGAACTTGTGGAAGAGCCCAACAAATGAGTGATCTTATTTGATGCCACTTCCTGGATGACCAGGGCCCAGGGAGAGGATAGCCCAGAGACCTAGTATAGAGCCAAACACAACTGGCAAGCAAACAAACAAACAAAAACAAACAAATAAACAAAAAACAATGAACTGACTTGATTCCCAATGATATTCTGCTATACTCATAGCAGAATTATCAGGAAACCAGTCCCTGGCAGCTTATAAGAGCATATCTAAACATTAGGCAGAGAGAGAGAGAGAGAGAGAGAGACCCAGGTTGGAGGTCTCCACTGAATATCTTTGAAACGTGGGGAGGAGGAACTGTGAGATCCAGAGGGATCAAGGACACCAGGAGATCACAGTCCATGTAATTAATTAGGTAGGGCTATTGTGGGCTCACAAAGAATGAACAGGGAGTTGTGGAGCCTTCATGGGTCTTTGGTAGATCCTCTGCATATATGTAATGTGTAGTGAGATGTCCAGGTGGCTTGCTGTTTCTGTCCTTGCTGAACCTTTGGGAAGTTGTCCATCTGCCCTTCCTGTCTACTCTAATATCATTATTTTCCTTCTCAGGTCTTGATGAGGTTGAAGATTAAACTATCACAACTATTATTCTCTCTTCCTAGTTAGATATATTAGGTACTAGACTTACGTTTTCCAGCTTAGGACAACTCTATTGTAAACTCCATTATGCCTTCACCCTAGGACTAGATATGTAGGTCATTTTGTTCTCGATTTTCCTTTTCTTAGAGCACACTTGTTATGCACTGTTTTGTATATAGTTTTTGTATTAAGCCTAAATCTTTTCTTTAGACTAAAAGGGGAATTGTAGTGAGATAGTTACTTTGTCTCCTTTTGTGGCACTGACCATGCCCATTGGGGGGTGGAGCCATGGGCGGAAGTGACCTGTGGAAGGAGGTCGGAAGATAGCCGGGTAAAGCTCTCTTGCTGGTGTGACTCGGACAGGAGAGCATCAGGTGGAATTCCCTGGTGTACATCTGTCTAGGTTGTAAGTTATTTCTCCCTGAATAAACATCTATTCGGCCTATTTGTTTATCCTGATTCTTATTTAACTGCAATAGTAATGGATCTTGGCTTGGTGTTTTGGAGGGCCTCATGATAGTGGGAGTGGAGGAGTCCCTGACTCTTTGCCTGCTCTTAATACCCCTTTGTACATTAGGGTTCCTTGTCCTGCCTTGATATGAGGGTTTTGCCTAGTCTTATTCTGTCTTGATCTGCCATATTAGGTTGATGTTTCTAGGAGACTTGCTTTTTTCTGGGGGACAGAAATGGAGTGGATCTGGGGAAAAGGGGATGTGGGGGAGAACTGTGAGGAGGAGGGAGGAGCAGACACAGTCAGGATATATTGTAGGAGTAAAGAATAAACAAAAAATTTAAAAAGTAGATTCATTTCTCATACAATATATCATGATTACAGTTTCCCCTCCCACTCCTCTTCATTGGCTCTTCCATCCTGATCTACTCTCTCTCTCTGTCTCTCATTAGAAAATAATAGGCTTCTAAGAGATAACAACCAAATATAACAAAATAAAATGTAATAAGATAAAAACAAAAGCTATCTCATGTAGGCTGAGCCAGGCAACCTAACAAAAGAAAAAAGAGCCCCAGAACAGGGATGGGAATCACAGACCCTCTGGTTCACACACTCAGGAGTCCCATAGAAAACACTAAGCTGAAAGCTATAATAAATACACAGAGGACCTGGTGTAGACCTGTGTCAGCCCTGGATTTGCTGCTTCAGTCTCTACTAGCTCCTATGAGCCTTGTTCTCCTGGTGCCCTCCATCCCCTCTGACTCTTGCACTCTTTCTACCTCCTATTCCATGGGTACCCTGAGCTCTGAGGGGAGAGACTTGATAAAGGCAACCCATTTAGAGTTGGTATTCTAAGGCCTTTTTCTCCATGCATATTCCTGTTTGCTGCAGATGGAAGCTTCTCTGATGATGACTGAATGAGACACTGATCTATCAGTGTAGCAGAATATTATCAGGAGACAGTTTACTGTTTTTTGTTTTTGTTTTTAATTGTCAGTAGTGTTTGTTTTTTCCCTATGTCTCTGGGCTATCTAGTGTCTTGTTCTTATCTACCCAATCAGTATTAGGTATGGGTTGCATCTCATGGAGTGGAATGTAAGTAAAATCAGACATTGGTTTGCTACTTCCACAAGTTCTGTGCCAACATTACCCCACAATATCTTTCAGACAGGACAGATTGTAGATCAAAAGTTCTGTGGCTGGGTTGGTGTCTGTGATTCTCTTTTGGTAGCCAAATGAATACCTTCTATCACCAAAGACATTAGAAGATAGGGGTGAAGGTTATATGTAGTCACAATCCCTACTTCTCCATGTTCAATGAATTGTGTGAGCATTGTCCTCAGCAATGTGGCCCTGCTGCCAGTTTTCAGAGAGCAATTCATTGTCTTGACATCAGTCGGGATTGTTTGGGGATTTCCATGGGATGGCCTTTGAATGATTGAATGTGACTTAGTCCCAAAACTGGAAGCTTATTTGGTGATATGAGATGGCCAGTTGAGGCTCTATCTCCCCCATTCTTGGGAGACATCATGAGGCTATATGACTTTATATAACTTATGAAATGTCCACTGTTTGGTTTCCATATCATCAGTCAAATGCCCCTCAATTCCATCTCCCTCTCCACAAATTACCTTCCTCAAGCCTGTCTTCCTCCCCACTGGATTCTTCCATACCCTCATCCCTAATTCACCCAGAAAATCTATTCTATCTCCCCCCTCCCAAGGAGATCCATATGTCCCCTACCTAGTCAAATCTAATTGTTTAAATGGCTGTGACATATGTGGAGAGGTATAATTCAGTTTGTGAAATGTATGGAATTTATAATTCATTGTGAATCTTTCAAACAATAACAAATGATGACCTATGCTATAATTATTTAAAAGAATATGAATATTCTTGGTTATTTTTCAACAAAAGTAAAGATGATGATAGGAAAGTGTTTTGAGTAGTTTGCCATGGCAATGCACCACTGGTAGGAGTAAATACCCCCTCTCTGGTATTGTGTAGCTCATACCCTGAAGAAAAAAAATGTGAACCCAATTGCTTCTTAAGGGAATGTCTAGTTTTGTAACCTTCTGAGCTCTTCTCTCCATCTAGATCAGTGGTTCTCCACATTCTACAGGGATCACCTAAGACCATTAGATTCCACAGATATTTTGTATTGCAATTCATACCAACAGTAAAAGTACAGTTATAAAATAGCAATGAAAACAATGTTATGGGAAGGTGTCACCACAACATGAGGAACTATATTAATGGGTCACAGATTTAGGAAGGTTGAAAACCACTGTCCTAGTTTATAAGGGTAAATATTGTTGAGATATGGAAATTCTCCTGTTGTTTTTGATTTTGTGTGTTCATTTCTTTTGAATAATTAAAAGTATAAAAGCGAATTCTCAAAGAGAACTATGTGTAAGAATAAAAATAAAAGGTAATATTGTGCCTCATCCCCGCTTGTCCTTACTTATACTTAAAAAATATTTTGAAACTAAGGGAACAAATATAACAAACATCCTGTTTTGGTGCTGTGTGGGCAGTTCAGCCTCTGTCCTTTGTTCCTGGTTAGGGGTTTGTTTCTTTCCTTAGGTTCCTCCTTTTTGCTGAAGTTCTGTCTCTGCCCCTCCCAGCTCTTTGATTCCCTGAGGTGTCCCTTGCCATTTCAAGTCTTTGTTATTTCCTAGGCTCCTTTTTCTAAAGTGTAATCCTAGAGGAGCCCTCTATGGACTCAAGAGATTGCAGAGTTAGTCAGTTTCATCCTCCATAGGGAACAAGGCTTCCTATTTGAGATCTGAAAGTGAAAGAGTTAGAGAAAATGGGGGAGTAGTAGTGAGGCTCCAATGGTAATACCCTTGTTTATTGAATCTCACTGTAAGTCACAACTACTATTACTTTTTATAAAGATTTATTTCTCAAGCTGTGCTGTGGTGGAACACACCTTTAGTATTCTCGCTCAGGAGACAAAGGCAGGTGGATCTCTGAGTTCAAGGCTAGCTTGATCTACAGAGTGAGTTTTAGGACAATCAAGACTACATAGAGAAACCCTGTCTTGAAAAACAAACAATGAACAAACAAACAAGAGGACATTGGATCTTATGGAACTGGAGTTATAGGCTCTTGTAAGCTGCCATGTGTGTGTTGGGATCTGAACCCAGAGCTTCTACAAGAGTGTCAGATCTTGGAACTCTGAGCCATCTCTCTGGTCCACACTGTGGTACTGTGTGTTATTTGATAATCATGTTCTACAGTTGAAGTATCCCAGTCTAGGACAGTTAGAGTTAAGATTCTAGCTCAGGGAAGGCATTTTCTGGTATGCCCTCTTAACTATGAAAATATAGAATAAATATTTAATCTGCTGTAAGCTTCTGAACCAATGTCCTTTTCTCATCTTTGTTCTTGCTGCGGAATGAATCTTAAGCAGTGATCACTTACTGAAAGCAAAAAATGATGACTTGCCCAGAACCCTCTTATATCTGACATCATATTTCAATGTGTGAAGAACATGTGGCTTTAGAAATAGTGCCAAACTTTACTATATACATATATATATACATATATGTATGTATATATCAGCTCAGCTGGCTTTACTGAATTAAACACATGAGTAGAGTTTGGACTTGGGTTTAGCCTCTCTTTGGGCTGTGGGATGCTCATAGCTTGCCAGCTCTGTGTCATCTGTGTACTTTAATCTTTTCAGAGCAACTCTAGGAGACATAAGGACTCAGCCCTGACATCAAGTGGCTTTCCTACCTGTTGAGGGTTCACAGTGGTTCAGCTCTATTGGCCTACCTCTTCTCTGGTCATCAATACATTTTTTTTTTTTTGCTTCATCAGATAAATGCCTTCAATAACACTTACAGTCTATTAATATTTAGAATAAAAATTTGCCCACATAATAAGAACATCTATAACTATAAAATAATTGAATGTTTGGATGTATTTCACATTAATTTTTATCAAATAAGAATTCTAAGGAGAGCTAGGTAGATGGCTCAGTGTGCTTGCTGAACAATTAGGAGTACAGGAGTTTGAATCCCCAGAAGCCATGTAAAAAGTCAGACATAACAAACGCATGTCCATGATCCCAGTGCTCTTGTTGAAAACCAAGGGTATGGCAAGAGAATCCCCAGAAGCTGTGAACTGGCTATCCTAGTATATGGAGCAGCCTTCAACATAAAGGAAATGCCTAAACCAAGGTAGAAAGCAAGGACAGACCTCAATTTTGCTCTCTGACCTTAGCACATAAAAATGGCACATACATGCCTCCAAACATATGGGTTTGGGGGGCAGACAGAGAGACATACAGACAGTGAGACAGACAGACAGAGAGAGAGAGAGAGAGAGAGAGAGAGAGAGAGAGAGAGAGAGAGACTGAGGAAAATGGATTTTTTTTTTCAAAGAGTCAAAAGGCATCTACTGGGACTGATGAAAAGAAATTACTCTCTCTGGTCCTTCTAGCAAGAAAGTTCTAGCAAATGGCTCTTGGCAGAGAAAGAGGTAGTGGGGATGTCTAGGTTTCACATGCTTTGGGGCATACTGATATAATACACAGTTACTGGCTGCTTATATCTCTAATGTTCAGATCATAACTACACCAGAACAAATTAAAGGAACTGGTGGTTCAGGATTCTCTGATAATTGTAACTTCAGCATGATAAAACATGTCAGGGATATCGTTCAGACCTAAGGAAATAGAATCCCTTATAGTTCAAGTCAAATTGATGAGTTTTCTATCAATAAACACCTGAAAAACATCTGAAACAGAAAAGGGTTGTATTTGCTTCAAACTTAAGTTTTAATTTAAATTAACATTCTGTTAACTCCTGGTCTATTTTTTAAAACAAAAGGAAGATTTCATTCAAATTATAGAGTACAAAGAAATGCTATATGCAATAAAAAACAAACAAAAAACATGTTTTACCTACTGAAACAGATATGCAAATTTGTATCTAGTTATATAACAGTGTTTTCTTTATTGCTTCATTTGGCTATAGTCAAGTGAATTACATTCAGTATATATTCAGCCAAAAGGAAAAAAATCATTGTGTCTGTTGTACATAGAGTCTCCTCCTCCAGTAGGCTACCCTGAACATACCCTTCTCATGGTCAGAGGGGAGTTCTGAGAAGAAAAATCATGCAAGGCCTCTTGAGGTCCGGGACAGGATCTGACACAATGCACACTCCACTGAATTCTGTTAACCCAAGCAGATGGCAAAGGCCAAGAAAATAATTACTACTGCTTCATAATAGAAGTTCCAGAGTTAACTACTAAAGGGGTTGTGGAAGCTACCATATTTTCATGATTAACCTGCTTTAATTTATCTAAGTTCACCTATTCTACAGTGACAGTCCAGTAGATTGTAAATTGTGTCTGTGTCTATGTTTTATATATAAACATGTATTAATTATTACAAAAGCCTTCATTATCCATAGATCCCACATTCAGAGACCCAACAAATGTCAACAGAAGATACTGGAAAAAAATTAGCATCTACTAGATATGTATAGATATTTCTTATTATTTCAAAAACAATAGGGTAAAATAACTGTCTACGATGTATTCACATTTTATCCACATTGTGAATAATATAGATTATTTAAACTATATAGAAAGATACAAGCATATTATATACAAGTATCAGTAACAAATCCCCCACATTTACCAAGACTATACATTAATAAAATACTAACATGAAATGTGATCTATAGTAAAGAACATGAATGTATTATTTACTTTTAGCATTTGTGGGACAAAATACCTGACCAAAGCAAGTTACAGATGGAAAGGTTTATTTAGTGTCATAGTTCAAGAAAACAGCTGATCTGGTGGAAAGCCATGGTGCTTTTCACACTTCAGCTACAGCAGGAAAGCAGAGCTCAGCTTGACGTCACTTTGTTTTTATTTTTCTAATAATTTTAAAATGAATTCTTTGAGAATTTCATATAGCATATGTAAACAAATGCACCCTCCTCAACTCCTCCCCTCCCCTTCCTCTCAACCCTTCTATAAATTCTCGCCTAACTTTGAGATTTCTTCTTCCTTTCTTATTTTCTTCTTTCACCATCAAGGGCAGTTTGTGGAGACAATTACCAGAGTGATTTCAATTAGTCACTATGCAGAGAACAAAAGGTAGTAGAGCATCCCTCTTCCACTCCCAATGGGTCTTCTCAGAAGAGAGTAGGGAAAGATTTTAAGAGCCAGGTGTACTGGACAACTTTAAGAAAACAGTTTTTATGTTTATACTATCTATACAAGAGCATGGGATCTTTCCGTTTTCTGGTATCTTCTTTAATTTCTTTCTTTAAAGACACAAAGTTCTTGCTATAAAAGTCTTTTACTTGTTTGGCAAGCATTACCTCAAAATACTTTATGTTGTTTGTGGCTATTGTAAAGGGTGATGTTTCTCTGATTTCTTTCCTAGTGCCTTTATCATCTGTATATAGTAAAGCTACTGATTTTTTTTTAAGTAAATCTTGTATCCTGATAATTTGCTAAATGTATTTATCAGCTATAGGAGTTTCCTGCTAGAATTTTTCTGGTCACTTATGTAAACTATCATATCATCTGTACATCTGCAAATAGTAACAGCTTGACTTCTTTCCTTCCAATTTGTACACCCTGATCTCCATTTGTTGTCTCATTGCTTTAGCTGGAACTTCAACCACAATATTGAAGAGATATAGAAAGAGGGGGCAGCCCTGTCTTGTTCCTGATTTTAGAGGAATCCCCTCAAGCTTCTGTCCAATCAGTTCGATGTTGGCTGTTGGTTTACTCTATATCACTTTTACTATGTTTATGTATGTTCCTGTCTTGTGAACAGCAATCTACAGATTCAAATCAATCTCCATCAAAATCTCAGCACAATTCTGACCTTAAAAGTATAAAATCAACTTTATACAGAAACACAAAAGACCCAGGATAGCCAAAACAACCCTGTACTTCAGAAGGCTTCACCATCCCCGATTTAAAGTTCTATTACAGAGCTATAGTCCTGAAAACAGCCTCACATTGGCACAAAAATAGACAGGTAGACCAATGAAATGGAGTAAAAAAATCTTCATATTAACCCACACACCAGCAAAACCTGATTTTTGAAAAAACAGCTAAAAGTATACAAGGGGAGGAGGTAAGCATCTTCAACAAAAATGGTGCTGCACAATTGGATGATGCTGTGTAGAAGACTGCAGATGCACCCATATCTATGGCCACACACAAAACTCAAGTCCAAGTGGATCAAAGACCTCAACATAAATCCAGCCAGACTGAACCTCTTAGAAGAGAAAATAAGAGTACACTTGAACAAATTGCTATAGGGACCACTTACTGAACATAACTCCAGTAGCATAGACACTGATATCAACAATTAATAAATGGCAACTCCTCAAACTTAGAAGTTTCTGTAAGGCAAAAGACACAGTGGATAAGACCAAAAGGCAGCCCACAGTCTGGGAAAAGATATTCACCAATCCTACATCTGACAAAGGGCTGATCTCCAAAATATACAAAGAACTCAAGAAATAGTCAACAAAACACCAAATAGCCCTATTAAATGTGGAGAACAGAACTTGAGAGTTCTCAATAGAGAAAACCAAAAAGGCTGAAAGACACTTAAGAAAGTGCTCAACATCCTTAGCTTTCAGGGAAATGCAAATCAAAACAACTTTAAGATACTATCTTACTCCTGCCACAATGGCTAAAATTAGAAACACCAATGACAAGTTATGCTGGAGAGGATGTAGAGAAAGGGGAACACTCTCCATTGCTGGTGGGAGTGCAAACTTGTACAGCCATTTTGGAGATCAGTATGGCGGTTCCTTAGGAAAATGGGAAAGAGTTTACCACAGAACCTGGCAATCCCCCTCTTAGGCATACACCCAAATGATCCATATGCATGCAACGAAGACATGTGTTCAACTATGTTCATAGCAGCATTATTTGTAAAAGCAAGGACCTGGAAGCAACCTAGATGCCCCTCAACTGAAAAATGGATAAAGAAAAAAAATAATGAAATCTTGAAATTCGCAGGCAAGTGGATGACACTTGAAGAAACCATCCTGAATGAGGTAACCCAGTCACAAAAAGAGGAACATGGTATGTACTCGCTCATATATGGACTTTAGACCTAGAGCAAAGGATCACCAGCCTATAATTCACACCACCAGAGGAACTAGGATACAAAGTGTATTCTAAGAGATTTATATATATATATATATATAAAATCCCTCACAGAAGAGCAAAGGGACAAGTCCTCCAGAACACATGGGAAGTGGAGGGGGCAATGAATGGAGAGCGAAGTAGTAGATAGAGAAGGGGAGGAGAGGAAAGCACGTGCAACTAGGAAGAGTGAGACAGGGTAGGAATAGAAGACAGGAGAGAGAGAGAAAGAGAGAGAAAGAGAGAAGAAAGAGAGAGAATGAACATAAAAGAGGGAGCCATTATTGGTTTGTAGAGAAAACTGAACCTAAAGAAAGGTCTAGAGACCTACACAACTGCTGCCAACTAACAATTTCAGCAACCATGGAAAGGCTACCATAAATGCCCTTCCCTGACAGTGAGATCAACAACTAACTTATCCACCATCATGGAGCCCTCATCTAGTAACTGTTGGAAACAGAAGTAAACACCCATAACTAAACACTGAGTCAAACTAGAATCCAGATGCAGAGGGAGAGGACAAGACCAGGTTGCAGAAACACATAGAGACTGCTGACCTGAACGAGGAGGAGCTAATGGGCCCCCGATTGATAGCTGGGAATCCAGCATGGAACTGACTCAGCCTCACCCCAACCCCTGAATATGGGTCTCAGCCAGAAGGACTGGACAGTCTAAGGTACCTCAGACAGTGGAACCAGGATGTATTCTTGGTGCACAAAAGAACCTTGTGGGCACATCCCCCATGGAGGGATACTCCCTCAACCTAGACACAGGAGAGAAGTCCTAGTCCCTACTTCAAATGACTTGACAGATTTATATGACCCCACCTGGATGGCATTGCCCTACATGTGGAATTGGGGTGGGCAGATGTAAGCAGAGGAAAAAAATGAGATAACCCTGTCACAAAAGAGGAACATGATATGCACTTGCTCATAGAAATTTTAGACATAGTGTAAAGGATCACTAGCCTATAATTCACACCTCCAGAGAAACTAGGTTACAAGAAAGAACCTAAGAGATTCATACAAGGTCCTTCACAGCAGGGGAAAGGAACAAGATCTCCTAAGAATATTGGGAGTTGGGGTGGTCAGTGAGTGGAGATGGAGTTAGAAGAAAATGAAGGGGAGGAGAGGAGAACATGGGACCAGGAAGATTGAGTCCTGTGACTAATAGATTAGAGCAAAAATAAAGAAGAGATAACATAATAGAGGTAGCCATTATTGATTTGAAGAGAAACTTGACTCTAGACACATGTCTAGAGACCTACAAGAATGACCCCAACTAACAATCTGAGCAACAGTGGAATCTCCCTGATAGGGATATTGATAACTAATTTATATGCCATTATATAGCCCTCATCTAGTATCTGATTGAAACAGAAGCAAACACCTACAGCTAAACACTGAGGTGAATTCTTTGAATCCAGTTGCAGAGAAGGAGGAATGATAAGAAAATGGGTCAAGAGCAGGCTACAGAAACCCACAGAGACAGCTGACTTGAACAAGGGGGGACTGATGGACCCCCAGACAGATAGCTGGGAAACCAGCCTTGTACAGACTCAGACCCTCTGAACGAGGGTCTCAGTTAGAAAGCCTGGGTAGTCTAAGGGATATCTGAGAGTAGAATGAGGATGTATCCTTGGTGCATGAAAAGACTTTGGGACCACATTCCCCATGGAGGCTTACTCCCTAATCCTAGAGGCAAGAGGGAGGGCCTAGACCCTACTTCAAATGACTTGACAGATTTTGATGATCCCTCCTGGACAGTATCATTCTCCCTGTGGAATCGTGGGGGGGAATGGGATGGTGGGGGGTTGTGGTCGGGGTGTATGGGAGGGAGGGAGAGAGAGGGAATTGAGATCTATATTTAAAAATAAGAAAAAATAATATATATTCATATATATATGAATATATTTTTTTAAAAAGAAAGAAAATAGTTTTCAGCCATAACAGGGCAGAGACACATGTGAACTTGAACTCACAGCAATTGTGACAACATACACGAGACTGACACAAGCACCAGCCAGACAAGAAGGCACAGGAGGGTTGATATGCAATCCCAGAACCAGCTGAGGAGCTGTTAGTATTTGATGACTGCTGAGAGAGAACACAGTCAGTTGTCTGTTTTTTCAAATGTGACCCCAGCAAGTAGGCTAACCACAAAGCAGAGTAGGCCCCAATCTCAAGACTGAATTTCTTGTTTTCATTTAGTATGGGAGTCCAGCCCATGGAACAGTGCTACCAAAATCCACATTGGTTTAGTCTTTGTAGTTCAGTTAACAGAGTCTAGAAATATCATTGCAGCTATGCACAGAGGTCTGTTTCCATGGTGAATCTAAATCTCATCAAGTTGACAATTTTATCTATCACAGCATAATATAGTATTTGTCAGTTGTTATGAATATGTATAGATATAAGTTATGAACCAAAATTAAGAAAATAATATCACCTATCAGTTTTATATGTTATTACCACTGTGTTCCTTTCTTAAATGATTAAAATACTATTCTATTAGCATATATTTATTTTTATTAGCATTTATATATTGAGATGGAATTTGGCATTTTTAATTGTACATGAGCAATTTTTCCCCAACATAATGTTTTTATTAATTACTTGGAAATTACATACCATACACTCTGGTCATACTTCCCATTCCTCCCAGGTCTACCCTCCCACCCATATGCTGCCCCCCAAAACAGAAAAAAAATCCCAACAGCCAAACACCAAGTCCCCTTGTATTGCCCATGGTCAAACTCCCAGTGGTCAGCTCCTTAAATATAACTGAATGGTTGTTGATCTCTCCTCCCCACCTGCCAAAACTAACTGTGAAGAGCTACACTTCAGCATCTTTATTGCAATTTTTTAAGGAATCTCTTCAAAAGCTTACTTTCTAGACTGTATTTTTTTTTCTTTATTGGGGAGGGGCTGCTGTAGAAAACATCTTGATGTTGGTGATCAGGCTGGCATGGTCATATTGACATTCATGGTCTGTACTGCTGCCAGCTGCTACGGGCAAGGAAGCTTCTTTTACAGTGGTATTGTTAACTACAGACTTGTGGTTGAACATGGAAGACATGGACACTTTCTTCATGGAGGTTGTTCTTTCTCAAATTTTGAGTTCTCACTTTGTGAATGGGCTAGCCTATAATTCCAAAGATGAATGATCCACCTGCCTCAGCCATGAGAGTAACCAGGCATACATCTTCCAGCACTGTGCCCAACTATTCAGTTTGGGGACATAAGTCTACTCTGTTTAAATTATACATTATAGCTCCACAAAAGACAAAGAGCAATACAATCTCTCCAAAGTAGAATTATTTTATATAAGTGATAGAGAATATTAAATGCCATAAGCAATGATAATTTCAGAAAGTTAGTATGAAATGAATTTTAAAGTGTAATATATAAGACAGCAAATAAATATTAAATAATGGATTCCTTCTGTATTTTGTGCAATAATAAAGTCAAATTGGACTAGGCATTTCAGGAATGAAGAGAAGTTTTTGCTTCCACTGGGAAGGGTATGGTATCTTTGGCATATATGGATGGCTCAGCAATATTTAGAGGTGGCATATCTAAGATGCTTTGACATAGAAGCCTTATAAATATACAAATGTCACAACTGCATCATTTTTAACAGTAACTAAGCTGGGAATATTCAGTATGTCCATCAGCTAGACAATAGGGAAAAACATAATACATTTACAAAATGAAAATATTCTTTAGCAGTGAAAGCTACTGTGTTTCATAATGCCTTCTTTCTAGCTGGGGTCCCTTTTTTATTGCACCCACTCAGTTCATCATCTCTTTTTATAAACCACTCATTAGTGAAGCTGATACTCCTTATTCATCATGCCATCCCTAGTCGCCAGGCATAGTGATTTCTCCCATTCTTCATACCATGCTATCTGTTTCACGACCTGCTTTCTCAGTCAAACTATGTTCCCCATGCACCTTCCTCACCTCTGAGTCTCAAATGCTGAAACTGTTTGGGGTATAGATAAGGTAGTCAACTTCCTCCTCCTCTTCCTTCTTGACCTTCTCTTTAGTGGTGAATGAATGACTGAGTAGGGTTGAATCCTTTCCCATTAACTGATTGACAAAGACTTGGGAAAGTCACATAACCTTTTTGAGATTAGGTTTCCTCATCTATATACTAATTCCTGCTTTGGTTGTGTGTCATGGCACTCTGCAATGATGAGTCATTGAGTAGATTTGAATCTTTTCCTAACGACTGACTGGGTTTAATTTTGGGAAAATCATATAACCTTATTGAACTGTTCTCATTCATACCTGTCTTTCTTCAGAACATTTGTAACACTTAATTCATGCTTTTCTTGAGACTTTAATTGCCATAGAACTTGTATTATTCAACAATTCATTAAAAATGTAGGAAGTAACTCAATCATTGTAATGGAAACTGAAGATGATAATAAGTGAAGAAAGGAGGGAGGAAAAAGAAAAATGGAAGAGAATAGTTAGCCTTTTCTGATCTCAAGTTATGCCTCAGACCGGAGCTAAGCATTTTCATAGGCTGTCACTGTGTGTCATTAAGACACACCTCCAAAAAACCTGTGTGGTATGAAGTAAGGAGTGTCCTGAAGGGAAGACAAATGCCTGGCTATGGTGGATGAAGGGCCTGAGAAAGACAGTTTTAATAGTGCCCTACCAGGCAAATGTGCCTCTGTGTGGCTTCTCTCAATATTTCCCAAGGCAAATGTGATCCAAATGTCTTCTGTTGGCTTTGAACTGAGAAGTAAATGAGAACTTCTGGAAGAGTCTCCAGTTGATGCTGTCCCATAGTACAACTTGGAAAACAGTCAGTTGGAATTGAGGAGACATTTTACCAAAATGATAAGAATTATGACAGATAGAAAATGAATAATGAAATGCAGATGGGATAAGATGAAGTCCAAGATGGCTAGAAACGAACACAATGACTTAGCTTCTGAGAGATACCATAGAAAATAAAGTATGAGAATGAAGCTTATGAGAAGAAAAGCATCATTCAGCCAGGATGCTACCCATCCTCTCTTTTACTATACTGTTTGAATTTTAGTGGGAAAGTTTCAAGAATATTCTGAGTGGGAGCTTAATAGAATGAGAACCATGCTTTAGTGGGAATGACTGCATGTCAGTGGTATGTAGCCTTGATTAAGGGAAAAGACTCCAGGCAACGAGACCAGTCCCTATTGGGTGCCTGGCACGTAGCTGTATTTGCTGAATTAATTGAATATTAAAGATGTATTTGCATTTTGTTAGGTGCAGTATCACCATTCTAATTAGTGTCTGGAGACCTTGTGCTCATAATAACACATTACTTACTCTTTCCATTGCTAATGCATGTAACAAAAATAAAAGGAATGGACATGTTCCAGTGACTTTCAGGCTTGACACACCACATCCTTTCTGCCTCATTTGAAATGCAGAAATTCAAATTCAAATTTAAAAGATAGGGAAGACTGCATTGTTATTAAATAAAATATCTACTGAGGGTGAAGGTGTGATGGGATGTAAGTACCCATTTGTCAGCAATGTGGCACTAACCATATTAAACTTTTACTTTTATTTTTTTCTAAACTGGTAGCTTTTGGAAATATAAGCAGACTTGTTGTCTGAAGTGATCTTTTGTTGACACTTGTGCCCTAGTGGAACTGGCATCCCAATTTGTGAGCGGGCACCCAGCCAACTTGCAAATGGGTATGAGAGCAGGCGGTAGTGTCTACAGCTGACATTCATTGAATTTGCAGTATGTCAGGCTAGTAAAGTTGAAATGGCCGTCTGTCCCCAGCTTCTGTGCTTTCCACTAAGGAGGTGGGCTGTCACAAGTCCAGCTTTCAGCTCAATTAATTTCAAAAGTAAAAATTACCTTCTGTGGTGAATTGCAGCAAATTAATATGCCTAGAAATCAAAATGGGTGTACCCCCAAAGAATATAGAAGAGCCTTTCTCTTTGTGGCTGTAACCATAAATAGAACTAAAATCCAGACCCTATAATAAATAGTCACAAGCTTCATTTTTAATATTCTTTTCTAGAATGAGTAAGTTTCTAGGGAATGGCTGAATTTTCCCCTTGTTTGCCACAAAAGCCACAAGACCTCAGACACTGCCATTTTACTATTGAGATTTTAAAACTATATTTGATAGAATGCAAGGTGAAAAAGCACAGACTACCATCTCTGTTGTTGGCTTTTGAAGTTTATTTACTTGTGGTTCCCGAGGTGGCTCTCAAATCTGGTCTTTCAGGGTACTTTATAAGGGACCCAGGAAATTCCACTTATGCACTGTATAGTAAATTGCTATTATGTCTGAGATTCCACAGATCAGTATATACCCATTTATGTGCCTGCCTCATCACTAACACTGACACTGAATGTCAGTCAAGGCTTCTAAAATCAATGAATGGAGTCCATTTTGGAAGGATCTTACTGGAGGAATCTGGGAAACTTAGCAGAAGGGAAAGTAAAGAAAAACAAGTCACTCAATGAACTGCTGTGTTCATTGATGACTTACCCATCATTTGTCAGCTTACACATAGCTGTCGTTTTTCTGTAGGGCTTTCTAATACCTCAAGCCTGTGTTATCTCTCTTCTCTGCCTCCATGGCTTCTCTTATGGCACCTACAATTCACTGGGTGTTACTGTTTATAGGATTTCCCCCATGGACTGCAATAGTTATGAGCATATACACAGAGTCTGTTCAACATGGTAGGCCAAGGGCCTATAATATTGTCTACATCTTAGAAACATCCCTTGAATAGGTTGCTTAGTTAAATCTTTGCCATGATTTAATGATAAACTACTATACTAAAATTTAGACGAGAAAAATATGATTTAGAGCCCGAGGAGATGGTTTTATGGAAAAAGCATCATGTACTAAGCAAACATGAGCCCTAGAGTTTGGATCATCAGTATGCATACATAAACTCTAGATAAACTTGATGGCCTACCTGTAATTTCAGTACTTGGAAGGTGGAGATGGGATTCATGGGATAAGCTGACAGGCTGGACTAATGTATCAGCGAGCTCTGAGTTCAACTAGGAGACGCTATCCCAATAACACGGTGGGAAATGATTGAGGAAGACTCACGAGGTAAACTTTGGGCCTGCACACACATACACACATACATATGCAACTACACACGTGAAAAGGTACATGCATACATACATAACATACACAGAGACAAATGCAGAAAAGATAAGATTCCGATGGGTTCAAACACTTCCCAGTGTCAAAGGACTTATGAAAGGCAGAACCTGAACTGAGGTCCAGGTTTTACCTAGACTATTTTTCTTCTGCATAGATCTGCTGTTAGTTCATCACACTGATAATTTGCTATCTCAAGCCTAAGGAAAGTTCCGGAAATGAGAAGACTGTCATCAGGGATGTGTTTCTGAAAGCCACAGATCTGCCACCTGAGACAGAGAAGCTTTTGGTTTTATGTTGACCATGTTAATGCTGTAATGTTGATCCTGTTTCATGAAACTGCATCCCTAAAGCTTTATGTTTATTTTCAATATTTCATTTATAAAAATAAACCACAGGCCTGGACAGCCTGGAATATAGGCAAACAATGAGATATCATACATTTCAATTTCAACCTGAGCCAGAGGGACTCTATCAAATCAGGCAAGAGCCTGACTGGAGAAAAAGGATAAATTTTTATCAAGAGAATATATTAAAAACAGATGGAATTGGGAAAGAGGAACAAGCACAAATCACATGTGCTGCCCCTAACTATATTGTGGAAACTCAGACTACAACTTCCTAGAGCCAATCTAAAGGTAAACTGCAAGAGAATGGGCTGACACCCTGGGGCAATGTGAGGTTTGTCAGTGATGTTTCTCTCCAGTGTTAGCCACAGCAGCATCAAGCTTTGGTGAGGCAGAACCAAAGCTTCAGAATTTATTTGTTAGCCTAATCAGAAATAGCTAAAGGACTAGCAGGGAAGAAACAGAATGCCCTCTGGCTAATGTTTCCCACAGCTATTGTCTAGATTGAAGAAATGGCAAGAAAAAGTTTAAATTTCTGTATTCTGCACATAAGCTCTGAAGATTTCAGAAAATCACCCATACCTGCTTCTTATAAAGATGCCCCAGAGGCAAAAAAAAAAAAAAAAAACTCTGAAAAGTATAGTAAGATGAACAGTATATCAATAAATAAGACAATAATTTTGATGAAAGAATCATCAAATGATACATTACATTAATGTTATTCAAATCCTTTGACCTAATGGTCCTCCATACTCTTTTCTACCTCTAACTAACTTTCAGTATGTTTATTCATTAAACTCCTTAGTTTATGTCATATCCAAATGAAAACAGCTTAGAACATGCGCCACATTTCAGTCTTTGCTTCTACGGTGCTTGGTGAATAACATCCTGCAGAATAATAGCTTGCCTTCCTCTCTTTTTTCCTTCCTTCCTTCCTTCCTTTCTTCCTTCCTTCGTTCCTTCCTTCGTGCTTCACACCTACCCCATGCAGTCAGTGCTACGGTTGAGAAGGAACAGTAAAGACCACAGCTCCCCACCAGACACTTTGCCTTCATTTATAAAATATTCTGTGATCTAATATGATGAGCAAAATCTTCAGCTATGGGTTCAGAGTGGAGGGGTCAGTCTTGACCTATGGTAAGCACCCTAAAAGAACAATTGTATTAGAGGTTGGGAAGGTCCTGTCTTTGCTTGGGACTTTTATTTGGCCTCTTGTGACTGATCAGAAAAACACTGTTTCCATTCAGCAATCAACAACAGAAAAATCTTTCTTCCTACTTCTAACATATAGACAGAACTTACAATCCCTGTAATATATTCTATGTAAGTCACATGAATATACATAAAATATGTTTAATTGAGCACAATAGAAACAGGTATTTATACTTACCATGGCAAAATAAAAATTTGAGACACAGGTTTCATTGTATTCATAAAAAGAAGGTATTGAAGAAAATAGGTGTGGCTTATGCTGGAGTTCAACATTGTTTTCTCAGTTTTACTAGAAATTTTAAATTATACTATAAAAGAGAATGTGGCTTATAAATAAATGAGCAAGGTCTGCAGTCTGCAGATTGCTTGCTGCCTACATTTTCCTTGGTCCCTTAAGTGTTTTATTCTGGGTCCAAAGCTGCTTAGCTAACTGAAATCCCAAGCTGAAACCCACAGGTAGGAAAACCTGTTAGTTCACTCCTGACTAAATAGAAACCTCAATCCTTTAGTGCTTAGAGCTACCTTTAGGTAATGTTTTTTTTTTTTTTTCTTCTGGAAAAGAAAAGAAAGTAACAACAAAAAAATGTTTGGGTCTTGTTTGAGGAACATGGTCTCTGAATATTTCTACTTTAAATCTTATAGGAAGCATAGATTCCCTGAGGCCAACATTAAGAATGCTTTTTCTACTCTCTGCAGTTTGCAAGTAGGATGGATTTTATGTGTAATTATAAGGAAAATATAAATACCCACACATATGTAGGTTCACAAAAAGATTACACTTTGCTGTTATAATTATTGCAAAAAAGGGGGGTAAGCAAAAGAAATTAATTTAGTTTGTTTCATAACAAAAGAACAAGCACCTAAAACTTGGGACTGACATTTAAAAAAACAATGGCCAAAACGATGAGGACAACAAGAATACAGCTCATTCTTGTGTTATTTTGTGTTAAAAAAAAAAAAATGAATAGATAAATGTCACAGAACAATTAGAATGGTTTCAGCTGTTTCTCTTGAGAAGAGAGATCAGCTGATTGAAAATAAAGGACTCAAAGCAAACCAGCTGACCAGGAGGTTTGTAGTCATCTGTTCATGCCTGTGGACCAGATAAGGCAGAAGTTTCATTTTACTAGTGTACAGAAATACATTCTTCAGGAATAGCATGAGCTCATATTTAAATATATACTCCTAAAAGAAATCTGTCATGACAGCAAGAACCCATACCATATTAAATTAATAGGACACATAGAGTTAATAAATCATTTTTATTAAGGCTGGATCTCTCCTTTTTTTTGACACAGTGATATATGTATGCAACAAAATATCATAAGCCCAATATTTGAGTGCATGTAGATGAAAATAAAAATAGTCATTTATTAATAAAAATTGTTTCCTAAGGCTTATTCATTTGGGAATTCGCTAGGTGTCAGTTCTATTCTTTTAAAAAAGAACATTAACAGGCAAGGTCTTTGCTAGGCAAAGTCACTTTCTTCCTCTCTCTGCTTTGCTTTGCTCAGCTGGAAAACTACCTCTATTCTCTACTCTATTTGGGTGAAGAGACCTCCTGATCCTGTGACTAAATGAAAGGCTGGAAAGGTTCTTATTTGCCTTGTACCTAGTCAGCCATTTTAAACACATTTGTATTCATACTGCCGCTCTGGGTTATACTGGCTGCATCCCACGCACTGTCTCTAATGCCTGCTTGGAGAAGTCACGCAGTGGATCCTGATGGAGCCCAGTTACCTGAGCATCGGTCTCACATACTGGATGCCTGGAGACCATAGTCTGCCTTGGTGCAAAGAAATCATGAATTAACACAGGCTCTCCCTGCTGTCTTTTTCAGGAAGATGTAAGCAAAGTGCTATCGTAGCAAACACAGAACTAGATGCAGTGAGTAGTACATGGTAAACAGAAAAGATAAAGCATAAACATGCTTTGGATAATTATGTATTGACTAAGGATAGATGGCATCTTTCTCCTCCAAAATCCCATTGTGTATTCTTAGAAAAGGAATTTGAATTAGTTTTTTTGTTTGTTTGTTTGTTTGTGATAATTTCACACATCCAAGCTATGCATTGATAGTATAATATAGCTTTCCAAGAATGTATGCATGCATATGCTTACCTGAAATCACTTCTTAAAATACAAAATTTCCCCATGAAGTGGCAGTGTGTGGCAGACTTCCCACCAAAAAAACATTATGCAGTTTTGTCTGGTGTACAGTCATTTGCTGTTTATCATGTTATGGGATGTAGGCTGTGGTTTCTCAGAAAGGATATTGGGGTATGCATCAGTCTTGTGAATGAGATCATACAAAGTGCTACATGGGGAAGTGAGCTTCTGAGCCACACTAACTTCAACTCCAGTTCTGCTACAAACTATTTGTGCAGCTTCAGCAAGATATATATCCATACATGCTTCAGTTTTCTCTCCTAGAAAATGGGTATTATAAATATCCCTGCCTGACAGAGCTTCTGCAAGCACTGAAGCAATTTCTGTGAGTAACTTGCTCATCAGGGCACTTGGGCCATTGTAACATTACAAAGCGTTGTGAGGGATATTGCTTTGCCACTCAGAAAGTTGTGAACCATCTCTGACCATGCTATTCTAGCACTGGCTTCATGTTCCTAGTCTACTAAAAGAAAACAGCAAATGACTATTCCCGTACTTGTGGGCCTGTAGTGGTAGCTATGTGGTCCCTGTCTTCAAGGAAGTTCTAAGCATCGGGGAAAAATGAGGACATATAGGTAAGAAAAGAAAAACACCTAAGTCCCATGCCAGGTACATATTTAAGTATTGAGCAAAATCTCATAAATCATTAGAAGCTTTAAAAACTGCAAGCCTAAGCAGATGATTATGGAACTATGAGGGAGCTTTAGGATCTTAGGATCGACATGGCTTGTCTTCAGGTTTCCTAGCCTGACAATAACTCTTCACTCTGTCTGCCATACAGAATACCATTTCTCCTGATAGGTGTTACATTAACACCAGTTCCTGTGGTTTTCTGATCAATAACCAAATGTATATAGTTTGCATCTTGGTTAAGCCTCTGCAGACCACAACTTATTTCCCTTCTGATGCTATTTTTATATCTTGTCTTCTAGGTATCATAACAAACAAAATTAAGAGTAATATATGTTCATTCTTAAAATAAGCAAAACCAAGCTATAAAATTTTATATGCCTTTGAGTGTACCTCAAAGAATGTGACATCAGCAGTTATATAATTTTATTGCTGATGTTAAGTCTGTGACAAACTCTCAGCCACAGTTTGCTCTGGATGTCAGAAAATGAGCCTTATGAATTTTAATGCCTTTTACTTCTGGCATTGATTTATGTTTTGTACAGCTGTACTTTTCTATATACTGATATAAATAAACACCCTCCTTAATAGAACATTGCAAGGATGCCTTGTTCCAAGGTGTTCTTGTTTTTTAAACATCAGCTGGAGGTTGTTTAAGTAATAATATTCAGCATGTGCACACTAATCACAACAATTTGAAGTGATATAGGGGTGTCTGTAAATGTTTGTCTATTTGTTTTACAGATTCAAGCTTTTGGTATGAAAACGGTGTTCAAATAAAGTTGCTAGAGGTGCTTTCAAACACTGCCAAGAACAAAGATGACATGATGATAATCTAATCGACTTAGAGCCAGCATCTGACAGTGAGTCATTGAAAAATGAGGTGTTTGTGTTCACTCAAGGGCAAAGTTTGGCCTCTAACATGGGGAAATGGAGGGCACAGGACAGGAAATTTTATTTTAGTCTTTTTATGATGTTTACAGCACTAAATGTCATGTTAATTAATTTGACTTCATCCATGCAACAAACAATTGGAAAAACTTTCTGGGGATGCTATAGAGTATTAGCACAAAAGAAGCTGCCTTTGTCTGCTGTGTACTGCCTCCAGTGTAATAGTGTTGACAGTGAGAAAGTTTCTCATGAATCATCTTTTTGATGATGCTTGTTACTTTGTTCATTAGTAGGTCATCACCTCAGAAGAAAGGGGTGCTCTGTATCCTCAGGATCTTTCAAAACATTGCCTCATATTCTGTTTCTTTCTGACTAAAATAATGTGTATGGAGAAAACCAAGTGTTAGGAACTTTTCATGTGTTTAGTAGACATGTGCCATGGTCAGTGTTGCTTGGCAGGATCTGGGACCACCTAGGAGACCACATTCCAGGTATCCCAGTGAAAGATATTCTTAAATTAGTTTAGTTGATGTGGGAAAGAGCAAGTGAATTGACCATTAGCATTTTCCAATTGCTTCTTGATTATGGATTCAAAGTGCCTCAGTGTCTCAAGATCCTGCCACATTTATTTCCTTGCCAGGGTGAACTAAATAACATGCCATGAGCCAAAAGAATGTTTTTTTTTTATCTGCCTGAAACTGCTTTTGTATGGATATTTTATCGCAGAAACAGAACAGTAACTAGTAGAGAAAATAAAGTACCATGGAATGAGACCATAAGTGTGATTAATCTGACCTTGGTGCTCTTGGGATGTGGAATGAATTTGTGGGAAAAATGTGGAAAAGTTTGGAAATTTGAGCTCTATGGACTGTTGTGATGGAAGATGATAAAAGAATACACTTGAAAAATACATAAAAGTCTGGCTCTTGAGCCTTCAAAGAAGAGCAAGAGCATTATCAGGAATTGGGTTAAATTTATCTTTGTGGAAAACTTGACTAAGTGTCTAGTTTCATTGTACCTGTTTGCTTGGAATTCCAACGGCGTCTCATTAAAATGAATTAAGCAGGAGACCAACTGGGTTGGCCATGAGAAAGTAGTTGTAATTCTTAGAAAGATCAGCACCACTAAAGAGAAACCTCTTGTGCTGCACTGGGACAACAACAAAAAAACTACCTGGAGGGTCACAAAAGCCTACCAGTTGGAGGGTCTATCATGTAAAGATCCAAATGCATATGAAGGAAGATAGCCTAAGCTGAAGGGGTTCCATGACAATTGCCTGGGTAATGTTTCCCTTGGATAAGCTCACAAAAGTTAACATCTGTGTTCCAAAGTACCAAGTCACACCTCAAGCTTTCAGTAGAACTTAGCATGGTTCATAAGATAAACAGGATCATGGAGTTCTGCTCTACCATTACAGAGAGCAGCAGGAGACAGGTAATTTATGGCCATGTCAGAGCTCCTGAGAGGCACACCAGTGTGTGAAGGAGTGAAAGTAATGCCAAAGTAGCAATGGAGACACCAAGATACTGGAGATGCCAGGCTGAGAAGAGGGATGGGAGATTATTTTTATCAGACTATAGGACTGAAGGAATGAGGAAAGCCCTTTGGAACCCAGCTAATTTCAACACAAGTGCTAGATGCTAGATGTGGTTGTGTGGTTGTAGAACTTTCTGTTTTCCCTGTTTGGTTTGGTTTTACTTGGGTATGGATCATTACTTGCTATGAGTCTATTCTCCCTATTGTTTAATTTGTGTCAATTTAAGTTTGAATAATTCTAACATTGTAACATGTCTTTTATTTTTTCAGGTATTTCTGGTGAAAATTGCCCTGTGTTATGTATGAGACTTGGGATCTGGAATTTTAAGTGGTAATGAGAATTGTTAAAGACTTTTGAAAAAGGACTGAATATATTTTTCTTTTTTCCCCTTTTTTATTTAAATTTGAGACAAGGTAGTTTTACATGTCAACCCCAATTCCCTCTCTCTCCTATCCTTCACTATACCTACACCACACCTCAGAACATACCCTTTCTGCTCCCCAGGGAGGGTGAGGCCTTTTGTAGGTGTCTTCAAAGTCTGTCATGTCATTTGGAGCAGGGCCTAGGCCCTCCCCCTTGTGTCTAGGCAGAGAGAGTATCCCTCTATGTGGAATGGGCTCAGAAAGTCAATTTGTATACTAGGGATAAATACTGATCCACTACCAGACGCCCCATAAACTGCCCAGTCATCCTAACTAACACCCATGTTCAGAGGGTGTAGGTTGGTCCTATGATGGTTTCCCACATATCACACTGGAGTCCATGACCTTTTTCAGGTCAGCTGTTTCTGTGGGTTTCTAGCCTGGTCTTGATCTCTTTGTCCATCACTCCTCCCTGTCTACAACTTAATTCCAGAATTTTGGCTCAGTGTTCAGCTATTGATGTCTGCTTCTGTTTCTATCAGCTACTAAATTAAGGCTCTAGGATGGCATATAAGGTAGTCATCAATCTCATTATAATGGAAGGGCATTAAAGGTAGCCTCTCCACCATTGTTTAGAGTGTTGGTTTGGGTCATTCTTGTAGATCTCTAGACATTTCTCTAGTGCTAGATTTCTCTTAAAATCTATAATGCATCTCCCTATTATTCTATCTCTGTTTTGCTCTCCTCTATTCTTTCCCTGACTCAATCTTCCTACTCCCTCAAACCCACCCCCTCCCTTCCTCTTCCTCCTAACTCTTCCTTCCCCTCCCTCCATACTTCCAATATGCTTGGGCGATCTTGTCCCTTTTCCTTTCTCCAGAGGACCATTCATGTCTCTTTTAGGGTCCTCCTTGTTTCCTAGCTTTTCTCTCAGTGTGGATTGTAGGCTGGTAATCTTTGATCTATGTCTAAATCTATATATGAGTGAGTACATGCTGTGATGGACTTTTTGTGATTGGGTGATTTCACTCTGGATGATTTCTTGTAGTTCCATCCATTTGCCTGGGAGTTTCAAGTTTCCATTGTGTTTTTCCACTGAATAGTTCTCCATTGTGAAAGTGTAGCATACTTTCTCCATCCATTCTTTAGTTGAGGGGCATTTAAGTTGTTTTCAGGTTCTGGCTATTACAAATAATGCTGCTGGGAACATAGTTGAACAGATGTTCTTTATGTATGAATGTGCATCTTTTGGGTATATGCCTAAGGGTAGAATTACTGGATCTTGAGTTAGACTGATTCCCATTTTTTTTGAGGAACCATCACACTGATTTCCAAAGGGGCTCTTTGAGTTATTTTGACTTGCATTTTCTTGATGGATATGCATGTTGAGCACTTAAATATCTTTCAGCCATTTTAGATACTTTTTTTTGTTTGTTTTTCAGAATTCTCTGTTTAGTTTTGTAGCTCCCCCACCCCTTTTAATTGGATTATTTGGTGTTTTGGTTGCTACTTTCTTGAGTTCTTTGTATATTTTGGAGATCAGCCCTCTATCAGATGTGGGGTTGGTGAATATCTTTTCCCATTCTCTGGACTGCAGTTTTGTCTTGTTGACTGTCTCCTTTGCCTTACATATCTTTTCAGTTTCAGGAAGTCCCATTCATTAACTGTTGATCGCGGTGTCTATGCTACTGGTGTTATTTTCAGGAAGCTGTCTCCTGTACCAAAAATTTCAAGGTTATCTCCCACTTTCTCTTCTAAGAGGTTCAGTGTGGCTGGGTTTATGTTGAGGTCTTTGATCCATTTGGACTTACGTTTTGTGCATGGCAATTGATATGGCTCTATTTGCAATCTTCTACATGCCAACATCCAGTTATGCCAGCACCATTTGTTTAAGAGTCTTTTTCTATTGTACAATGTTAGGTTCTTTTTCAAAAATCAGGTATTCATAGATTTGTGGGTGAATATCAATGTTTTAAATTCTATTGCAGTGGTTTGCCTATGTATTTTTGTTTCAAATTCAAGCTGTTTTCAGGACTATAGCTCCATAATGGAGCTTTAAGTCAAGGTTGGTGATGCTTCTGGAAGTTCCATTATTGTTTGGCTTTCCTGAGTCTTTTCTTTTTCTATATAACCTTGAAAATTGTTATTTCAAGGTCTGTGAAGAATTGTGCTGGGATTTTTATGGGGATTGCATTGAATCTATAGATTGCTTTTGGTGAGATTGACATTTTTATTAGGTTGATCCTACCTATCCAAGAGTGTGGGAGATCTTTCCATTTTCTCTTATCTTTTTTAATGTCTTTCTTTAAAGACTCAAAATTCTTATTATATAGGTCTTTCACATGTTTAGTTTGTGCTACCCCAAGATATTTTATGTTGTTTGTGGCTATTATAAAAGGTGATCTTTCTCTGATTTTTTTCTCAGCCCCTTTATCATGCATATATATTAGGTATCCTGATGTTTTTTTGAGTTAATCTTGTGTCATGTCACTTTGCTGAATGTGTTTATTAGCTGTAGGAGCTCTCTGGCAAAGATTTTCGGGTCACTTATGTAAACTATCATATCATCTGAAAATAGTGATAGTTTAATTTCTTCTTTTCCAATTTGTATTCCCTTAATCATCTCCCTTTGTTTTTTTTATTGTTCTAGCTAGAATTTCAAGTACAATATTGAAGAAATATGGTCAGAGTGGACAGCCTTGTCTTGTTCCTGATTTATTTTGAGGTGAATACATCCATACAAGGCCTAAGGTGCTATCACTTGTACACTGTATGACATGATGTCTCTCCACTTGTATACTTACTGAATCATGAACGTAAGTCAGGGTTAGGACACGTGCTACTGAGTAACCTGCATTGGTTTTTCAAAGTGTATATTCTAAGTACTGAAATCATTGTGTCATCATTGCCTTGTTTCAACTTAATATGGAGTTTCCCCTTTCCAGTCACTTTTACTCTTCTATTGTTCTGTCCTGTCATGTGAAAACCCAAGAAGGCTGAGTTCCATAAGCTTTTGGATGGTTTTTAAGAATGAAGCAAGTACTATAATCAACAAGACACACAGTGTATAGTGCTTGGTTTCAGCACCCTGTTAGACAAATTATAGATATTTTCTCCTAAAGAAAAACACCAAGGTCTTCCTGGGGAATCAGTGTACAGTGACTTTACTTTCAAGAAGATGCTGTTTGTCTAAGGTGGTGTTAGAGTCATTATATTTTTATTCGATGCCTTTACAGCTAATTCATTCACTGCAAAGAAAAAGGTTTTCTTCATTAATTTATTTTCTATAACTGCTAATTTTTGTAGGTCAAATTCCAAAATTTGTAGATATGAGTGTTTTACACTGAGTTTTCATTTTGCTTGTCTTTTGTCTTCCTCTTACTGGACAGACAAGGACAGGAGGTCACACAAATATGTTTTGTTTAGTAAGAAGAGATCATTCCAGCCATTACTTTTCATATCAGGTGTATTTACTCTCTCTTGAATCAGTCTTTTTTCATCTCCCATCTTCAGTCAGGTCACAGATAAGGACAAGATTATCCAGTGGGCCTTAAAATATGATTATTATCCAAATGGGAACATTTATAATATCTAACTAGGAAAAATGAGGTAAACAAAATGTAAACACAGAACATTGCTTCAATTTTATATGGTGAGATGGGGATAATAAAGCTTGTGAGATCATAAAATGAGCATAAGGAGCATATCCACCTGAAGGGATGGCTTTTAAGACTGTGGGATCTAGTTTTGGTGACATTGTTTCTCCTTGGCTACATTGTACTGCCAAGAGAACACGTTAACATCTACATCTACTGACCACAGAGGGCCAAGCACAGCTTCTAAACCTAAGCCATTTTCTAAATTACCTGGGAGACAATGTCCTACACTAAAATGATGCCTGTTTAAAAGGAAAACGACACTTGTATTTATGGTTGTGAGCCTAGCCTTTAAGGTTGTGAGTCCCTCCAGACTCAGATGCCCCTGAACACGGGTCTTAGTTAGAAGGACTGGGAAGTCAAAGGGACTTCTGAGAGTGAAACCAGGATGCATCCCTGGTGCACGAAAGGACTTTGGGAGCAAATTCCACATGGAGGGATACTCCCTTATCCTAGAGGCAGGAGGGAGGGCCTAGTCCCTACTCCAAATAACTTGACAGAATTTGTTGATCCCTCCAGGAAGGCATTACTGACCCTGTGGAGTGGGCAAGGGGTGAAATGGGAGGGGAGTCAGGGGGCTTTGGAGGAAGGGAGGGAGAGGGAACTGGGATCCATATGTGAAATAAGAAAAAAAATAATAATAATAAAGAAAAGAAAAAAAAAGGAAGAGGATGATTTATTCTGCTCTTAAAGATTTATGGTATGAGTCAGTGAGAGAATAGTCCTTTACTACATCCTTTTCCAATTGAGTCTTTCTCATGATTGACATCTGCTGTGAGACTGGTTTTAAAAATTATAAGGTGAATGCCATACATTTGTCTGCCATGGTGTACATTTGTCTACCTACAGAATTTGTGTTGCACCTGGCAACACTACATTTTCCCTCTGCAGGAGGCACATCTCCCTTCTGGATGCTCTGTCTTCTGAACTTTTTGGTTATCCATGGGAACACATTCCTTAGTTAGCTATCTGGGAGGTTATCTCTCAAATCCCATGTCCCAAAAGTAGGTTAACTATGTGAATTAAACTGATAAGTCACAAAACTGGGTGTTGTTGCTGTTGAAATGCTTATTTAAATTGACTGGCTGTTATATGGAGGGATTGTTTTTCTCCTTTAATAATAAGGATATCTTTCCCACAGTTTTCCAAGATGGGTTGGATTATCAATGCAAGTAAATGTTAATAGTAAAAATTATTGTGGCCTTAAGCTCTGAATTCGTTGAATTCACATTTCAATTCACTCAAAACTGTGGGTTGCGATTCTATCTGTAGCACACTTAAACAGATCATTGAAAAGCAAAGCTCATCAATGATTCTCATAACCAAAGTTCAACATGCTATCCCCCGGGCCCTCACACATATCAGTTGATGATTTACTTTTGAGAATGCTTATAAAGATATTTTAAAACTTGTTCTGTAAGAGGGTCTTCAAAATTTTGATGAGGTTAACACATACTTTACCAATTTTCTTCTTGTTCACATTGAGTCCTGCTCAGTTGTAATTTGCAGTTTGAGTCCTTCATAATCCTAGACTCTACATATGTTGTTTTGCTTTAAAAGCCTGACACACTAACTTCTTTTTGTCTAACTAGTGTTCTTTCACAATGTATTTCAACCCTTTTTTAAATAAGTTATGAAGTTACAAAAATGAATTACTTTGGTTATTGTTGTTGTAGAGATTTAAACAGAATTCTAAATAAGAGATACTTAAATTCCATCACATCCCTGCACCTTAGATCTCCATACCAACTTTAGAATTTGCTTAAATCTGATCAGGATGATTTATATCTGTATTCTTTCTGGATTATTAAGTGTTAATACATTGAAGCATACATAGTAAACATAGAAAGCTATGAATTGTCACAGTCTATAGTCCCTCTAGCCTGATATTTTTCACAACTTAGGTTAATAAACTATATTGAAACCTTAAAAATGGAAATTAGTGTTAGCTTAAGTGTTTGTAAGAATTAGTTACCAAAAATATTTAGTCAAACAAAACAAGTTTGAAAAAAGTAAGAGTAATTAAATTTTGAGATTTATTTCTCATTGATTATAACATGTGCTATGCTAAGAGTAGAAAAGTTACCCACACTCATAATTACAGCTTTAGTAGTCAGTTAAGTATCAACAATGGGCACAGACAGGACAGCTTTGTAGCTATTCTTAACAGAAACGCTTTTGGGTCTGAATCAATGTGTGCCAACATTGTTTTATGGATTTGGGAAGTATTTTTAAGTAGACTGAAAAAACATCTTTTAGTTGTTCTTTTAAAATTTTATATGTATCAGTGTTTTTCTCATTTGCAATTTTTAAAACAAAGGAAATTAAACAAAGTATATAGGATGGCATTATGTTGAGGCATAAAAAAATGTAAAAATATCATGACTTTTTCATGTTTTTCCTGGTCAAATAGCTGGATATCAGTATGAGATGCCCCCGTCTCAATGACTATTCCTTTTATGCTGAGCATCACTGTTTTGGGGAGATCTGTGAGCAGTAAACAACTCAGAGTAGTCATTTGTTAAGTTGGAGTATTTCAATGATTAAACAGTTCTTCTGGAATAAAAGTTCCTTCTGTTAGTCTTAGAAAAATGTGGTATTTAATTTCATTTTACAGACACAACTGCAAGTTGGTGAGTTAGGTTATACATCAAAGTTCCTCTACTTTTAAGCACTATACAGATAGAAGGAGCTGGAAGTTTATTAGGTTCATAATGTGCCTAAGTAGAGCCTGGAGCCTGAGATGCACTCCTGGTTATGAAGGATGCTGGAAAGCTGCTGACTCACTGCTGGAGGTTATAGCTTCCTAAGAAGTTTTGCGCTTAGAAAGGCAGGAAGAAAAACTACCTTAAGATGAAAAAGCACCTTAAACCATTCAGTGGCTTGGTGGCTAGTTCTGATACTATTACCTGGAACAGAAATCCTAAGTTACATTACAAAGCTTGAATAAGAAATGAAGGCTCCCATGTATTCTGCACATTAACAGACAAGAACAATGGTACCCCACAATAATGGGAACAGATACATTATTTTACAATAATATTTATTCTCTCCTTCCTCCTTGTGAGAAACACAATTTCTCACTTCCATGTTTGGCATGAATGGAATGTGAGGTAGCCTTGGAGCCAAATTTGAGATAGATCCTAAGGCCAGTCAAAAGCTCCTGGGATTCCCCTCATCCACTGTGGGTCTACAAACCTGTAAGGAGTAAGGTTTTTCCGCCCGCCACTGGTCTTGTCCTGCCACTGCACCAGCCCCTCTTGTCCTGCCACTGCACCAGCCCCAAATAAAACACAGAGACTCTGTATTTTATATAATTCTGTTGGCCAGGAAATAGTTTCTTATCAGCTAGCTCTGTCTAAGTATTAGCCCATTTCTGTTAATCTATGTTTTTCCAGGTGGTCTCACCTTACCAGAGAGCCTGCTGGCATCCTGCTCTCTCCAGACTCTCCATCTTGACTCCTCCTTCCTACTTCCTCTTTCCCCCTTGTCTCCTAGTCCCGCCTGTCTTGCTTTCCTATTGGCCAACAGTGTTTTATTCATTAAGCAGTATGAGAAACATATTTATAGAATGACATCACCCATCATCTCCTCTTTTCTGTCTAAAATAAAAAGAAGGGTTTTAACCTTAACATAGCAAAATATATCACACAACAGTTATCAAATAAGAACCACAGTTAACAATATTTAGTCCATTAACATTTAGCAAGATTTGAAGAAAATATTCCATAATCTATCCTATCTTTGTGTGTCTAAATTCTATGTAACAGATCATTAATACTAACTAAGGAAAACTATAACCTATATAAAACTATATTTGTCTTCAACTCCCTCAAAGACCACAGAAGGATAATATATAAACTCTGGAAATGACAGAGACAATTCATTGCCTGGTCAGTCACCCAAAGTTCTTCTATAATCTTCCATCTTCAGCCCATAGGCCATAGTGTGTCTGGCAGACTCCTCAGCAATGCAAGGAACTTTAAACTGTCCACCTGCATTGGCAGTTTGTCAATCACTTTTCTCTGTGTCCTGTAGACTGTAGACTGTCTGGCAGACCCTTCCATGAATCAGGAACCCTCTAGCAATGTCCATCTTGAATCAGCAGTTTGTGGGTCCTGCATGTCCAGTTTATACAGCATAAAGTCAAACATTCCATACAAGAGCAGTATCTTGTCCAAATGGCTAGTCTTGCCATATTGAAAGCAAACTCCATAATGTGTTTCTTTAATGTCCATCCTTTTTTTTTCTGATGCAGGTGGTGTTGCCAGGAGCTGTTATGTCTCACTGTCAAGAAAAACCCTAAACCATTTCAAATCCCATATTCTGTAGGTCTTTGAAAGGTTTGAAGAACGCCTATTCATCTCAAATACATCTAGATCTCAAATATATCTAGAAATACTAACTCACCTAACTATAAGTTTTGACTATTATAGATAACTATCTATAATCTGCACTAAATTGTACATTACATTTCGAAATGAGCTATATAAACACAATACCTAAACAAAAGGAGAATATACACATCACAAAATTGACCTTAAATTGCATCAATAAATGAAAATCCATTCCAAAACAAAGTAATAATATCTATACCATAATCCCCTTTTTACATTTAAAAAGAATTGGCTGTGATCATTAACCATTTATAACCAAGTCCATTTAAATGAAAACAAATATTTATAAACAATATTTGGGAATCCAAACTGCTTCCTGCTGGTAGGGGGCGCTGTCATGGGGATCTTAAGAAGAGGCAGATATCCTGGCTGTAGTCTGCAAGGCTGCATTGTTCAAGCTGTTTTGAATGTTGGATCACCAGCAACTGTTTCAGGGGGTCTGGCTTGATCAAACCACATTAGTCTGGAAAGAATCCACAGCTTTTCATTTTCTGTGGAAACAAAAATAGAAATCCTTTCCCCCAGTAACTTGTCCTTAGACTTAAATTTTGGAGTCAAAGCATTTTTAAAATATATAAATTGAATTAATCCCACAGCATTTATCAGTTGTTATTTCCTCAGCAGTCAAAGAATTTAAAGAGAACAAAATAGCATATAGCATCCATAATTTTTCTGTGCTTTCCATCTTTCCATCGCTTTATTATTCTGTTTCTTTTACTTCTATTTTTTCATTTTTTTGAGACAGAGTTTTTCTGTGTAACTTTTATCTGTCCTAAAATTCACTCTGCATACCAGGTTTAATTTGCAATCACAGAGATCTGCTTGCCTCTGTCTCCCGATTATTGGGATTAAAGGCGTGTGCCACCACACCTAGCTCCTCGCTGTATTTTTAAAATCATTTTATTCATTTTGTCTCCCAAGCCTACATATATTTTAGAACACACTGTAAACATTTACTGCTTTTTCTTAATTTGAATCTGTCTTTACTGTAAATCTTTTTCTTTTTCTGGCCACGAGTCTTTTATCTGGTAAACAACAACATTGCTAAAATGAAAGTCATAGTTGTTTCTGCTGCGGATTATCAAAGATGGCAGCGGGTACTTTTACTGCCAGCAGTGAGAGCTGTGCTCACCACTTTGGTCTATGCTGCACCCAGCAGCATGTTGCCGGCTTGGATATGTGGTCACTGCCATTGCCAGCTCTCATACACACCAATGAATTATTAGCAGGGTTTCTTAACAGCCTTGCAGTATTTTGCCACTTATGCTGAGTCAGGAAACCTCCCTCAAAGGAACCGCTCAAATATCTGCTTATGTCTTGCAAAATAGAGTCCAACTGAGAAAAAATGTTGCTACCATGAAACCTTACTTGCCTCTGTTTTTTTTTGTTTCTAAAACCCTTTTTTAAGCCTTTTTTAAATTTTAAGTGGAAGTTCTTATTAGCCACATGGGCGCCCTATGTAAGGAGTAGGTTTTTCCTCCTGCCTCTGGTCTTGTCCTGCCACCAGTGCCAGCCCCAAATAACACACAGAGAGTCTGTATTTGAAATAATTCTGTTGGCCAGGTACTAGTTTCTTATAGGCTAGCTCTGTCTTAAGTATTACAGACCCATGAGAGAGAATTAAACAGAGGCCCTTCTATGCCATTGACACTCATGTTGGCCATGTGTAGAGTTAAGTTCAGTAAACAAAATTTGGCAAGTCCCTCTTACAATGATTGATGTCCAAAATTTAAAAACAAAAAATAAATGCAAATGACCTTATAAAGAAAAAAAAACAAGAAAAAATTTATTTCTTTTTTGGGATATTCACTGATTTCTTTGATAAAAACTTTTGAAGGACGCTTTCAAAAAGGTATATCTATGTCCTTTCACAGTTCCTATACACACACACACACACACACACACACACACACACATATATATTTTCATATATACATATATACATAATTATGTATACATTATATACATAATTCCCATTATGATGAAATAATTACTAAATTCTTAAAGATTAATATGAGGGTGAGTACTTGTACAAGGATCTGTGTTCTTATAAAAAAAATGACCCACTAGAGTCCTTCATTCTTTATATCATACTAAAAAAGATATGAGGAAAAAGAGGGCTATCCAAGAACAAAAAAATGTATCCTTAGCAGACCATGAATTATTGGTCCTTGATGGGTACTTCTCATTCATTAGAATTGTATATCTTCATCTGTTTTAATTCACCTTTTTAGACAAAAGATATTTCTTAAGAAGACAGAGTAAGGTTTGAACACTGGCAATTGCTTCCCCTTGCCAAGGAGTCTAATTTCAACCTCATATGGCTTTAGGGCAATTTAGTCCACACTGTCAGTTAGTCACAGGGGAGGCTTTGTAAGATAATAAAGGCTGGTAATTTTGAAGATTAACTGGAGTGCAAGGGAATAAATAGTGAGTGATGCTGTCTAAAAACCAAAAATGTCCCTAACCATACAGTTTCCTTAAGCCTGGATCCCCTCAGGAATACTGTTAGAGGATGTATAGGTTGTATGAAGTAGCCTCAACAAACTATTCTAATTATATAATTTAGAAGATAAACCAGCAGGCTAGCAGACAGCAGATCTCAGAAGAATACAATATTTAGACTTGGTACAATATATTGTATAGAATATTCAGTGAAAACACCACAAAACATTGAATAAAACTCAAAACATAAACTATATATGAGTGGAAAGCAGATAATAAAATATAAAACTATATTAAATATAAATATAAAAATATATAAAATATATAAAAATAAAAATATAAAACTATATTAAAAACTAAATTAGAAAAGAAGCAAATATTGGGCTTGGCAGACACCTATAAGCTGCTATTATAATGTAGAGGAAATTAGTAAATTCAGAGAAAGATATAACCTACCATGATTATAAAAATGGAAAATCTGAACAGACCAATAATCAATAGGAGATTAAATCTATAATGAAAATAAATCCACCATCAAGAAAAATCTAGGACTTCATACATTCACTCTTGATTTTGATCAAAGATTTAAAAAGGGATTAACATCAGTCAGTCTCAAATGCTTCTAGAAAACAAATAAGAAAAAATATTTCCAAACTCATTTGGTGAAACCAAAGTTACTCTAATATGACACATGCACACACACACACACACACACACACACACACACACACACACAGAGAGAGAGAGAGAGAGAGAGAGAGAGAGAGAGAGAGAGAAAAGAGAATTTTAAAAGAAAAATTGAAGGTCAGTGTTCCAATGAATATAAACATATTCACTGAAAATCAGCAGAATGGTTAAAGACTCATTCTCTACCACCAAGTGGGATTTATTCCTGGAGTGCAAAGAGGCTTCTAAAGAGTCAAATTAATAAATGTGAACTAAAACATTGACAGCAGAAGCAGTAAAAATTATATGATTGACAAACAAGGTACAGAAAAATACCACAATAGGATCAACACCTGTTCATAATAAAAATCCTCAGCAGATTAAAATTAAACGACCATATCTCAACATAATAAAGACCATTCATGACAAACGTGCAAATAACATACCACTCTGAGGTTCAAAGTGTTTTCTCTAAAATCAGGCCCACACTTGCTGCTTCTGTTTAACATGAACTCAGAAGCATGGCCAAGCAATTTTGCAATAAACCTTGGGAACATCCAATTTAAAAAGCAGCATTGGTTTCATGCAGGCAAACCCCAAAAGGCTGCACCCCAAACATTGTTAGACTAAGATATCTTTTGCCATTTATATGTATTCAGTGAATTCCCCTATGGAGATATCCAGCAAGACTCTCTTATAGTTGCACCCAAATAAACGTATTAAACCTCAGAAAAAAAAATGAACATATATAAATAAAACCTCACACAGATGTTGGATACACTATTAGACAAACTAACATGTGCAAAAGAGAAACCAGCAGGTTTGAACACTTTGCTCTAGGGACAGATAAGTAAATTTGGACAGAAGAAAGAGCAAACTGGTATCCCCATTACATTTATACTGGTAGGCTTAATGGAACCCTACATTCTCAGGAACTGTGTCAATTATTCTCTACTTTGTGGGACATTTTTTAAATTCTCCAGTTGTATCTTCTGGTCTCTTCAGGCAGAAGATTTCTTGCTGTTACTGAATCGATGTGAATCAATTGGAGAGGTGAATTTTCTACCTTGGAAAATGTTTCACTATTTTGTGTCCTTAACTGTCTTATAGTTAGGCATTTTATGTTAGAAGCACACACATTCTATAGATAACCCAGAGTCACACAGTTCTCTTTGGATTTTATAGTGTGTGTGTGTGCAGGGCTAACTTTTCTGACTTTTATATCTAAAAATTCTTACTCCATATTTGTGGTGACTGTTTCTTGTTTGTTAATCAGCTATGTGCTGTCAGATGTCTTGATGACAGTAAAAGTAGGAACTCTACTCTTGTTTCCCCATTGTTCATATTTTCTTAATCATTATTTCCATCAAAATTTTATAATTTTACACATTGTCATGAAGCCAACTAAACATTTCTTCCAAGTATCTTCAAATGTGCTTATTTCTTAGGGGACAGAGATGACTGGCTTTGTGTTTCAGAGGGATTATAGTGCTATAAACATTTTTTAAAAAATCTACTTCTATTAAGTCTAGGATATTTTACTAGAGCCTACCACCATTAGAGCCAGTATCTAGCTTTATATGTCTAGCCATGAGATGTAATTACTTTCTACATTTACCTATGTGGAAATAAGTGTAGTTGATTTGCACAGGCTATACCTCTCATGATGAGGCTAAGATTATAATTCATCCAGAGTTATTCCCAAGTGACCCTCTGTTTTCTATATTGTATTGTCTCTAACATAAAAACCCTAAGATGACGTTAATAATTTTCTTCAGCATTTAGGGTTTCATGCTCCAAGTCACATATTGTGGAAATTTCATGGCAGCTTCCTGGCATTCAAGTAGCATATCTTAGAAGAAAGAAAAATTTCCACCCAATGCTTTTGCCAAATGTGTTACTATAAGGAATATCTAAGACATATAGACAAGAAATTAAAATTCTAAAGCTTTTTTAACTATTGAGATTAAGTAAGTTAATGACAAGAGAAAATGATCAAATAAACCAGGGTGAAAATATGTGTTATTTGTGCTGTTACTGTGTAGAAATACACTGATACTGTCATGGCATTATACAGCCTTAATGCTTGGAAAAATAAACCCTAAAAATGGAAATATTGAAAAACAGCATATCCATATAAATAAGCAGTTCAGATCTGTTTTGTCTTCTAGCTGTATCTGATGTCAAAGGTTACAGCCCTAACTTTTCACAATTCCTAAAGGACCTTTAACAAAGATTAGCAAACTCTAAATGTAAATAAAACATTTTTGTTGTTGTTTTTTAATTACTTTTATTTTACAGATCGATCACAGTTCAGTTTCTCTCCCTCCTCCCCTCCCTCTTTCCCTCTTTTCCCCCCTCACATGCATCCTGAACCCTCTCCTCCCACCCCATACCCCCACTCCAAATGTAGGGTGATGCCATCCAGGAGGGGCCATCTAAATCTGTCAAGTCATTTGAAGTAGGGACCTAGACTTCTCACCTGTCTCTAGGTTAAGGGACCATCCCTCCATGAGGGATGTGCGTGCAAGCTCCTTTTTTTTTGCACCAGGAATAAATACATCCTGGTTCCACTGTCTCAGGTCCTTTAGACTGCTCAGGCCTTGTAGCTGAGACCCATGTTCATGGGGTCTGAGTCAGTCCCATGCTTGATTTCCAGCTATCAGTCTGGGGGGCCCTTTGGCTCCTCCTTGAACAGGTCAGGTGCCTCTATGTGTTTCTGCAGCATGGTCTTGTCCTCCCTCTCTGCATGTGGATTCTAGTTCAACTCAGTATTTAGTTGTGGATGTTTGCTTCTGTTTCCAACTGGTACTAGATGAGGACTCCATGATGGTGGATAAGTTAGTCGTTGACCCCATTATCAGGGAAGGCATTTACGGTAGCCTTTCCGCTGTAGCTCAAATTGTTAGTTGGAGTCAGTCTTGTAGGTCTCTGGACATTTCTTTAAATTCAGTTTTCTCTTCAATCCTATAATGACTCCCTATTTTATGCTCTCTTTCTTTCTCTCTCTCTCTCTCTCTCTCTCTCTCTCTCTCTCTCTCTCGTGTCTTCTATTCCTAGTCTGAGTCAATCTTTCTAGTCCCACACACTTTCCTCTCCTCACCTTCTCTTTCTCCTAGTTCCCTCTCCACTCAATGCCTGCCCCACTCCCCATGTGCTCTGGGGAACTTGCCTGTTCCCCTTCTGTGAGGGAACTGATATGAATCTCTTATTTTCCAACTTATATACTATTATCCACCTTGTATAGTATCCACTTATATACTATATATACTTATATACCTTTGGCGGTGTAAATTATAGGCTGGTGATTCTTTGCTCTATGTCTAAAATCCACATATGAGTGAGTACATACCATGTTCCTCTTTTTGTGATGGGATTACCTCATTCAGAATGGTTTCTTAGGTTTCTTCAAGTTCCATCCACTTGCCTGCAAATTCCAAGTACCATTGTTTTTTCCCACAGAGTAGTATTCCATTGTGTAGATGTGCCACATCTTCTTTATCCATTCTTCAGTTGAGGGGCATCTAGGTTGCTTCCAGGTTCTTGATATTACAAATAATGCTGCTATGAATATAGTTGAGCACATGCTTTTGTTGCATGGATGTGGATCATTTGGGTATATGCCTAAGAGGGGGATTGCCGGGTCCTGTGATAGACTATTTCCCATTTTCCTGAAGAACTGCCATACTGATCTCCAAAATGGCTGTACAAGTTTGCACTCCCACCAGCAGTGGAGGAGTTTCCGTTTCTGCACATCCTCTCCAGCATAAGTTGTCGTTGGTGTTTCTAATTTTAGCCATTCTGGCAGGAGTAAGATAATATCTCAAAGTTGTTTTGATTTGCTTTCCCTAAAAGCTAAGGATGTTGAGCACTTTCTTCAGTGTCTTTCAGCCTTTTTGATTTTCTCTATTGAGAAGTCTCTAAGTTCTGTACTCCATTTTTTAATAGGGTTTTTTTGGTGTTTTGTTGACTAGTTTCTTGAGTTCTTTGTATATTTTGGAGATCAGCCCTTTGTCAGATGTAGGATTGGTGAAAATCTTTTCCCAGTCGATGGGCTGCCATTTGTTCTTGTCAACTGTGTCCCTTGCCTTACAGAAGCTTCTCAGTTTAAGGAGGTACAATTTATTAATTGTCAAGATCAGTGTCTATGCTACTGGAGTTATGTTCAGGAAGCAGTCTCCTATAGCAATATGTTCAAGGGTACCTTCCAGTTTCTTTTCTAAGAAGTTCAGTGTAGCTTGATATATGTTGAGGTCTTTGATCCATTTAGACTTGAGTTTTGTGTGTGGCAATAGACACGGGTATATCTGCAGTCTTCTACATAGCATCATCCAATTGTGGCAGCACCATTTGTTGAAGATTCTCCCCCCAATTTATACACTTAGCTGTTTTGTCAAAAATCAGGTGTTGATAGGTGTGTGGGTTAATATCAGGATTTTCTATTTGATTTTAATGGTCTACTTGTCTATTATTGTTCCATTACCAGGCTGTTTTCAGGACTGTACCTCTGTAGTAAGCTTAAAGTTGGAGATGGTGATGCTTCCTGAAGTTCTTTTATTGTACAGGATTGTTGTGGCTATCCTGGGTCTTTTGTTTTTCCATATAAGGTTGATTATTATCCTTTCAAGGTCCCTGAAGAATTGTGGTGGGATTTTAATGGGGATTGCATTGAATCTGTAGATTGCTTCTGGCAAGATTGCCATTTTTCTATGTTTATACTACTCAACCAAGAGCATGGAAGATCTTTCTATTTTCTGGTATCTTCTTTAATTTCTTTCTTTAAAGACACAAAGTGCTTATTATATAGGTCTTTCACTTGTTTGGTAAGTGTTACCCAAGATATTTTATGTTGTTTGTGGCTATTTTAAAGTGTGGAGTTTCTCTGATTTCTTTTCAGCCTCTTTGTCGTTTGAATAAAGTAGAGCTACTGATTTTTTTTTTTTTTTTTTTTTTTTTTTTTGTATCTTGTATCTTGCTAGTTTCCAGAAGTTGTTTATCACCTGTAGGAGTTCCCTGGTAGAGTTTTTTTAGGTCACTTATGTAAACTGTCATATCATCTGCAAATAGAGTTAGTCTGACTTCTTCCTTTCCAATTTTGATCTCCTTTTGTTGTCTTATTGCTTTAGCTAGAACTTCAAGTACAATATTGAAGAGAAATAGAGAGAGAAGGCAGCCTTGTCTTGTTTCTGATTTTAGAGGAATTGCCTTATGCATCTCTCCATTCAGTTTGATGTTGCCTGTTGGTTTACTGTATATTGCTCTTATTTTGATTAGGTATGTTTCTGTTATCCCTGATGTCTCCAAGACCTTTATCAAAAAAGGGTGTTGAATTTTGTTGAAGGCTTTTTCAGCATCTAGGGATATGATCATGTTGTTTTTCTTTTTCAATTTGTTGATATGGTGGATTGCGTTGATAGATTTTCATATGTTAAACTATCCCTACAATCCAGGGATGAAGCCTACTTGGTCATGGTGGATGATTTCTCTGATGTATTCTTGAATTCGGTTTGCCAGTATTTTATTGAGTATTTTTGCATCAGTGTTCAAGAGGGTATTGGTCTCTAGCTTTCTTTCTTAGTTGTTTCTTTGTGTTGTTTGAGTACCAAGGTGATCATGTCCTCGTAAAAAGTAATTATCCTTCTGTTTCTTTTGTGTAGAACAATTTGAGAAGTATTGGTATTAGCTCTTCCTTGAATTTCTGGTAGAATTTTGAACTGAAGCCATGTGACCCTGGGCTTTTTTGTTTGGAAGGCTGTTGATGACTGCTTCTATTTCCTTAGGGTTTATAGGTCTATTTAAGTTGATTGCTTGTTCTTGATATAATTTTGGTAAGTGACAGTTATCCAGAAATTTGTCCATCTCCTTGAATTTTCATTTTTGGTGGAGTACACGTTTTCAAAGTATGACCTGAAAATTGTCTGGGTTTCCTCTGTGTCCATTGTTATGTCCCCCTTTTCATTTCTGATTTTGTTAATTTGCATGCTTGCTCTCTGCTTTTTGATCAGTTTGGAGAAAGATTTGTCTATCTTGTTGATTTTCTTGAAAAACCAACTCTTACATTGATTTTTTTGGGGTATTCTTTTCCTGGTTTTTATTTTATTGATTTCAGCTCTCAAATTCATTATTTCCTGACATTTACTCCTCTGGGGTGAGTTTGCTTCTTTTTGTTCTAAGGCTTTCAGTTGTGCTGCTAATTATCTAATGTGACTATCCTCTGTTTTCTTCATATGGGCACTAAGTGCAATGAACTTCCCTCCTAACACTGCTTTCAAGGTGTCCCAAAGGTTCGGGTATGTAGTGTCCTCATTCTCATTGGATTTTAGGAAGTCCTTAATTTCTTTTTTTATTTATTGTTTGACCCAGGTATGGTGCAATTATGTGTTGTTCAGTTTACGTGAGTTTGTAGAGTTTCTGCTTTCTGTGTTGTTGTTGAATTCCAATTTTAAAGCATGGTGGCCTGTTACGATACAGGGGACTCTTCCAATTTTTTTGTATCTGTTGATGTTTATTATAATGTCTAGTATGTGGTTGATTTTAGAGAAGGTTCCATGTAGCAGACAAGCTATATCCTTTTGTGTTTGGATGGAATGTTCTATACATGTCTGTTAAACCCAATTGAGACATAACTTCTGTTGGTTCTTTAATTTCTTCTTTAAGTTTCTGACTGGTGGTCCTGTCTAGTGGTGATAGTGGCAGGTTGAGGTCTCCCATTATAAGTGTGTGAGGTTGTATGTGCACTTTGAGTTTTAGTAGTGTTTCTTTTATGAATGTGGGTATATTTGGGGAATAGATGTTCAGAATTGAGACTTTGTGCTGATGGATTTCTCCTTCGATGAACATGAAATTACCATCTTCATCTCTTTTGCTTAATTTTGGTTTGAAGTCTAACTTGTTAGATATTAGGATAGCCACACCTGCTTGGTTCTTGGGTCCATTTGCTTCAACGATCTTTTCCCAGCCCTTTACCCTGAGGTAATATCTATCTTTGAAGCTTAGATGTGTTTCTTGTATGCAGCAGAAGGATGGATTCTGTCTTCGTATCCATTCTGTTAGCCTGTGTCTTTTTATAGGCCAGGAAAGACCATTCATGTTGAGCTACCATTGATTGTTAATTCTTATTTGTTTTAGATTTGTTGTTGGCAGTGGTATTGTGAATATATTTGTCCTCTTTACCCTTGGATTCTGGTAAAGTGGGATTATCTATGGCCTATGTCTTTTTTTATGTAGTTGACTTCCTTGGGTTGGAGTTTTTCTTCCAGAACTTTCTGTAGGGATGGATTTGTAGATACCGTATTGTGAAAATCTAGATTTGTCATTAAATATCTTGTTTTCTCTGTCTATTGTGATTGAAAGTTTTGCTGGATATAGTAGCTTTGGCTGGCATCTGTGGACTCTTAGTACTTGTAGAACATCTATCTAGGACCTTCTGGCCTTGAGAGTTTCCATGGAGAAGTCAGTTGTAATTTTGATAGGTCTGCCTTTATACGTTACCTGGCCTTTTTCCTTTGCTGCTCTTAATATTGTTTCTTTAGTGTATGTTAGGTGTTTTGGTTATTACGCGTCGAGGGTTCTTTTTTCTTTGGTTCAGTCTATTTGTTGTTCGCTATGCTTATTATTCTTTCATGGGTATGTACTTCTGTAGATTGGGAAAGTTTTCCTCAATGATTTTGTTGAATATGTTTTCTGCACTTAGAGCTTGGCTTTTTAGCTTTCTTCTATGCCTATTATTCTTAGGTTTGGCCTTTTCACGGTGTCCCACATTTTTGGATATTTTGTCTTATGGATTTGCTGGATTTACAATTTTCTTTTGTGGATGAATCTATTTCCTCTAGTTTGTATTCAGCGCCTGAGATTCTCTCTTCTATCTCTTGTATTCTGTTGGTTATGCTTGTGTTTGTAGTTCCTGATAATTTGCCCACTTTTGTTTTTTATTTCCAGCATTCTTTCAGTTTGTGTTTTCTTTATTTCAATTTTCAAGATTTCAAGACTTGAACTGTTTCCTTCACCTATTTAATTGTTTAATTGTTTTTTTTCCCCTATTTTTTGTTGTTTCTTCCATTTTTTAAGGGATTTTCTCACATTGTCTTTGAGGGCCTCTATCATTTAATGATGATAATTTTTAAGTTGTTCTCTTCTGCTTCTTTTGCTTTAGGGTGTTCAGGTCTAGTTGGTATAGCATCCCTAGATTCTGGTGGAGTTATGCTTGTCTTTCTATTGTTAGGTGTATTCTTGTATTGCTGTCTTTCCATTGCTTCTTCCGGTGGGTGTAGTTGTGCTCTCTCTCTCTCTCTCTCTCTCTCTCTCTCTCTCTCTCTCTCTCTCTCTTTCCTCAGGCAGGGGCCTGGCAATGGTGGTCAAATTTCAGGCTCCAGCAGAAGACTGGCGAAGGGGGGCAAAGGTCCTGAGGGCTGGGACTCAGGATGGTGGGCAGATAAGCAGATCTAGCCTGGGCCTGGCATTCTCTAGCTGAGGCCTCTTTAGCAGATTCCAGGTGATGGGGGTCAAGGATCCAGCCTGAAGGGGCTCAGTATGGCCCTGAAGGGATAGACAGATCTCTTGCAGGGGCCAGGAACTCTAGTAGAGGATGGGTGGTTGGGGGTCAGAGGCAGGTGGGGATTGCAGGTGGTCCAGCATGGATAGGCAGGTCTAATGTGCTCAGAACAGGTCCAGGAAGTTCCCCGAAGATGGCAGGATTGTTGGCTCCACTCTCTGTCCCAGTGCTCAACCAGAGAAGTGGGACAGTTGGTAAAATAGGGCACAGGGTAGGGGGAGAGCAGGCTCTTGGTTGGGGTGGTTGTGTAGGTGTATATTGGAGCACCAGGAGCACTCTTCATGGGGACAGGGCACAAGAGGAGCAAGATCCAGGGCCAATCCAGGAAGTTCTCAGGGAAGGGTGTGGGGGAGATTCTACCCAAATTGGTCCCAGACTCACCTCTAGCTGAGGCCTGGCGATGGGGGTCAAAGACGATGGTGGTCAAAGTTTAGGCTGAGACTCAGGATGTTTCAGCACTGATAGGTGGATCTAGCTGGGGCCTGGCACTCTCCAGCTGAGGCCTCTTTATCAGAGGCCTGGAGATGGGGGTCAAGGATACAGCTCACAGGGACTCAGGGTTGACAGTGAGTTAATTCTTATACTAACTTTTGAATTATGTGGCTATGTTTGAGAATTCTTCTTTGTCCATTTTTATTTTTACTCGTTTGTTGACATGCATGTGTGTATGTTTAGTACACATGTGTGAGAGGGTGTGTGCCCATGTCTGTAAATAGAGACTGAAACTGATGGCTGATGTCTTCTGTTACTCTCCACCTAAAGATTTTATGGTTTTATGGTATTTTTTTTTTTTTTTTACTCTAGGCATCTCACTGAATCTGGATATCACCATTTTGGTGACACTGACTGATGCCTAGGTCCCTAGGATACATACTTTCCATTCTTTCTCTGTTCTGGGATTATAGATGAACAGACGATGTCCAACATTTTAAACCATTTTCACAGATCCAATCTTGGGTCCTCAATATAATAGTTTTGCAAAAAAAAAAAAAAAAAGCATTTTTTTTTTTTTTTTTTTTTTACTAATCCACACCCGCAAGCAGACTATAGCATGGTATAAGGGAAAACATTTTTAAATGTTATTGTTTTTATTAATCTGTTGATAATTTTGTATAATGTGTTTTTATCATACTCACTTTTGAAACCTCCCTGTATCTCCTCGTGGGTCCACCTCACCACTGTCTCCAAACTTTATGCCCTCTTTTTTTTTTTTTTTTTTTTTTTTTTTTTGTTTTGTTTTGTTTTAAAATAACCTATCAAGTCCTACATACTCATTGAGTCTTAGTCAACTTATCGGGGACCACAGCCTTAAGGAAAACTGACTCTCCCACCCCTAGAAGCCATCAGCTGTCAATAGCTCCTTCATTAGGATAAAGGCTTGTAATTTCTCCTTTCCCCCAGTGCAGGAATAATAGCTAGCTTGAGCTCATGTAGGTCCTGTGCAGGCAACCATAGTTGCCATGGATTCATGAGTTTACCTATTCTGTCATGTCTAGAAGATACTGTTTGGCTCTCATCCTCTGACTTATGGCTCTTAAAAATCTTTCTTCCCCATCTTCTGAAATGTCACTTGACCCTTGGAGGGAATGTTATATGGGTGCCCTAGAACTTTCTACAGAGCATTCTTCTGATACATATTCTGGGAGTTTTCACCAGCTGTGAATTTCTGCATAAATTACCATCAGTGGCCCCAAAACCTTCTCTGATTAGGTCTGAGAACTATACCAATCTATGCATGAAGTGGTATGGATTTAGAAGGTATTTTGATACTGTATCTGCTTAGTATAGAAATTATAGTTGGTTTACCGCAGGGCTTGTGAACTCCCCAACCATGGATTCTTGACTAGTACTAGGTATGTGTTTCTTCCTGTGGAACAGGCCTTAAACCTAGATAGAAAGCAATTAGTAGATCCTTGTCTTCTATTGTATGTATGGGCATATTTTACAGTGACAGTCATTATGGCATTTCACTGGGTCCACAGGGGAGGAAGAGTGTTGATAACTTTTGTTCCTGTAGCAAAAATCACATCACCTTTCAGTGTTATGAAAGCTAGCCAGCAGGCTGCAGCTTCCAGAACAGTACCAATTTTGTTTCTTCATGTTCTATGACCAAAGTATATGGTATATTAAATAGGATGTTGCCATTCAAGAACAATGACAATACACTGAAATGTTTTGAGGTCCTTTTCTCCTGAAATTTGAAAGTTCCTTTAAGATTTGATAGTAAACTGAACCTCCATAAAGCAGGTAAGGCCAAGAGGTAGCCTAGTAGCCCATCACTATAACACTTAAAAGGAAGACACTGATCCCTGTCTTTATTGGTTGAGCCTGGCCATCATCATCATTATTCTCTCTCTCTCCTCTCTCTCTCTCTCTCTCTCTCTCTCTCTCTCTCTCTCTTTCTCTCTCTCTGTCTGTCTCTCTGTGTGTGTGTGTGTATGACAGAGAGGAAAAAATTAATCTATCCTGTATTGTTAGAAATGTTGATACTTAGTCTTGACATATTCTTGCATTAAGCTTTTGAAATTAATTTCTGTGTCACTTGTTAGAAAAAGACAGTCTTGTTTCAAGCATTGGATATCTGGTCTAGAGATACCTTGTGTTGTTGGGGCCAGAAATTTTGCATAACCCATAAAATGTAAGCCACCCATTTTATGAGAGTTCATGTCAGGCTATGAGCCAGCTTTACATTGTAGCTATATTGGAAACTAGTCTTGTTTTCTGGGAGGGGAACAGGAGAGGAGGCTGTTCCTGCCTCCCCTGTATGCCCCCTGCACAGGAAAGATAGCATGGATCTGCTGAGTAGGGATACTTAGTACCCATTTACATCGCTTCTTAGTCTAGTACCAAGTCTCATATCTAGTACAGAGAAGGGAGAAGGAAAATTAAAATAAACAAGCAGAAAGGTTTCCAGCTCATGTCATGGTGTACTTCAATGAAGAGGTATTCAGATGGCCAAAAGCATATCAGAAGAAACTAGGGGAAGAATAGGTATCTGTTGGGGCTTCAGAAATGGCTCAACAGGTAAGAGTGCTTGCTACACCTCTAGGGAACTCCAGTTCATATCCTACATCCATTACAGAGCTCACAACTACACCTAACTATAGCTCCAGGGAATAATGTCACCCACTTTTGACATCCATAAATATCTGCACAGGGCAGCCACATATATACACATATGTTTCTATCTAAAAATACATATTAGCTTAATTTCATTAATTGCAGTATTTGCTGGCCTCTCATTTGCTATGTAGACCAGGATGGCCTTAAATTCCCAATTCTATTGCCTTCACTTGCCAAGTGCTGGCATTACAGGCAAGTCACACTACTTCTAGTCTATGTGATGCTAAAGATCAAACATAGGACTTCATGAATTCTACAAACTAAGATTCATCTTCTACCCTATTTTAAATGATGATTCATGGAAGTAAGTGGCAAAGAAGATGAAAAAAATATTAAGCAGAGTAATATCTCCAGTGACATTTTGAGATGGAGACTATGATCAGTGTCATCCATTTCCTGATAGACATTAATGATAGGTTTCTTTTCTGAACTTAATCTTACTTAGACTCTGTTGCTGCTATGTTCTAAATAAAGCACCCAGGGCCATAAACATATGCTGGTTGTTCACATTCCCATCCAGTTCTTGCTTCCTTGATAGCTGATGTTTTATTTGAACATATTGTCCTTGTTTTCATGTTCTGAAAGAGAGATCCTAGTGATGGCAGACTCTGTGGTCCCCCTACCCTTTTAACATAAGCAGAACGAAGACAGTGACAAGAGAGGACACATACACCCCTTCTGCTGTCAGCATTATTCTGCATGAAATTCAGAGACAAAGGCCAAATACCTGTTTCTTTATGAGTCCCATATCCTGGTTTCCAAATTCACTTTCCTCTTGTCTTTGTGTTTTCATCTGTTCTCGAGGACAGTAAAATTGCCCAATATCTGAGATACAGATTGCAGAGAAGATCAGTGTTCTGGGTGGAGGAACAACTCATTCCAAGCTAATTCTGGGTGCACTGAGAGAAGTAAAAAATCTCCCTGAACTATTCTGGATTTGCCTCAGAGAACTTCTCACCCCCTGAAGTCTCCTGTGCATATGGACTTTTATTAAAATGAAATGGAAACATCATGGAGGTAGGCTCAACCCAAAGCAGAAAGTCAGGTGTGTTGACTGTACAGGAGACATTTTCCCCACTGTGTTAAAAGAGATTATTTCTTGGCGGCTTATCCTCCTCTAACTATATTTATACAGTAACAGTAGGTCTGGATTGGAGAGGTTCTTAGGATCGGCTAATCTGGACCTTCTCCAAAACCCTCAAATGAGGTGATAGAGGCATGAAGAAATTGATATCTCTCAATTCTTTGAGACTTTAAATGGAATTTAGAGAAAATTTAGGGCTTCTGCTACACATCAAATCTTTCAAAGAGCAAGTTTAGTTTCAAGATTCAGAAGCTCATATACTTCTTTTAAGGTTGTAGAGTTTGTTTTCACTGTATGCTTGTGTGTTTTCCATTCTGACAGGTTGGTTTTATTTCCCTATAGAATGGATTAATATGGACAGAGTTTAGTTCTGGTTCAAGTTCAGCCATCTGCTCATCATCAAAATTCAGATTATCCTGTTATTAATACAATTCTCATGTTTGTTGTGATGATTAAATGAGCTATCATCATTAACATGCCTTCCACTTCATAGTCAGTACTCAAGTGTTGAATCCTTAGTTTTTGTCTGTTGTGTTTTCATCAGCATATGCAAATGTTTGTGTTTCAGAGGAACACCAGTGATAACTTCTGTGATGATAGTTTACCTTAGCATGAAGGAGGTTTGTTGCTTTTCTAGGAATAATGATAGGTACAGCAGTAAAATCCACACCATTTTCCTTGTTATCTCAGTGGCCACCATCCCTAATAGAAGTGACTTAAGATAGGAAATATGTGTTTAACCTCACAGAGTTCTCAGTTCATAACACCTTGAAGGAGAAGGGAAGAACAAAACAGTTGGTATTATCACAGGTTAGCAGCCCGTGGCTTTCTGTCTTCATGAATTTAAATATTCTACATCCTTTATTTAAGCATATTTGAGTTTTTGTTATTGGCTTATTTCACATACTATAATATTTTCGATGTTCCTCCTCCTGAAGTAGCCACTGTACACTTACACAACATTTTATTTATTTCTTCATATATTGACAGAAAATTGGCTTCAGTGAACAATGCTGGTGTAATTAATGCATACCTATCTCTTTAAAAATTTTCCATTTTGTGGTATTATTCCTGGAGGGACATGAATACACATCTACTCACACTAGATAGGGAACCAACAGCAGACCAAAGCACAGGTATCACCAAAGTTCAACTTAATGACTCAATGAGTTGCACTTGAGTTACTTAGAGGAGTATGAGTGAAGGGTTACTTCTCTTGACTTATTGATAAAAACTAAGTCCTCTAGGACTAAATTGAATCAACATGGGCATTCTTGTCTCATTGCAGATGTTAGAGCAATTGGTCTCAGTTTTCCAATTTGGTATAGGTCTGCCACATGTTACCTTTCTTACACTGAGGTTTATTCAATCTACTCCTCATTCTTTAAAATTTTTACCATTAAGCCATATTTAATTTTGTTACATGCCCTTTCAAGTGTTTATTGAGATGACAATGTGATATATGTCTTTACATGAATTAATATGATGTATCAACTTTACAGATTTGTGTCTGTTGAAACAACCTTGCATTCTTGAGATGAAACCATTTGGGTCATGCTGTTCAATGTCCTTAAACTGATCTTGAACTCACATTATATTTTGCTGAGGATTTTTGAATTTATGTTCATCAAAGAGATTCATTTGTAGTTTAAGTTATATATCTTTAACCAGTTTTTGCTTCAGAGTTACATTGTTTTTTAAAGTGAGTTTGGTAGTATGACCCTCCTTTTTCTTTGTATAACAGTTTAAGAAATGTTGGTGTGAGTTCTTCCTTGATGCTCTAATAGAATTCAGCAACAAATCCATTTATCCCTGCATTTGTATTTCTGAGAGATGTTTAATTATTACTTCAATATAGGTCTGCTCTGGTTGTTTAAAATTACTGGATTTAACTTCTGTAGGTCATGTATGTATGCTTAACATTCTTTATAATTATTGCTCAGTGGTCTATGATCCTTTAGATTATATAGTCCTCTCTCTCTCTCTCTCTCTCTCTCTCTCTCTCTCTCTCTCTCTCTCTCTCCCTAACCTCTATGTTACAGTCCGTGTGGTTTTACTAATTTACAAACTTAGAAAATACAGGGGAAAATATTGTAACTTCATTACCTTTTCTTGTTGGATAATGAACTATAATTTCTGCCATAGACTAGCTGGAAATGTTTAGATTATCACTTATATAATCATACCTATGGCATGCAATTTAGAATGTCTATAAGATCATTGTAAGTGGGGAAAAGAGAAATAGAGTAGTTATCAACATTCTACCTAATTCTTTGAAGTGACCCACCACGTTTCGTCTTACAGTTAATTTGTGCAGGTCATTGATCCATTTGCAGTAGAAGCTGGAGATTCCAAAGGAATAAGTAACAGAGGTAAACATTGATTCTGAAAATCATCCTTAGTAAGTTAATAACTTTATTTATTTATTTATTTTTTGTATCACTGAGAATTGAACTCAGCACTTATTACATGCCTGGCAGGCACTTTGTAGGACTATAGTCTTCTGCTCTAAATAGTTATGTATTTACCTACTTATTTTTGACACAGAATATCCTATATAACTCATTCTGGCCTTCAGTAAACTCTCATTTGATCTCTTGAGTATTGGGACTGTGGGCATGTACATTTGTGCTAGGTTGGGAATTGCATTTTATCAAATAGAATAATCATTATATAATTGAAAAATAGCAATAAACACATGATTTACTTCAGTTACTAAACTTGTTTTTAGGAGTTCATAATGTGCTTGTAAAAAACTCTATGGACCATTAGAGTGTTGTAGATAATATAGATTTATAGTGTCCTATTATTAATTAAATACTACTGTAATTTTAACTAACATACAATAAGACTCATGGCATACTATGTTATTGTTTTGTTAGATAAGACTGCTAATACATTTAGCAGGTAAATGCATTATTCATTACTTAATAAAAAGTCCAAATCACTAATAATAATCGTTTCTTTAATAGCCACTAACTGGTCATCTATTTCAGTTATTTGTTGTAGGATTCCAGAATTGGTTTTTTACTATGGACTCCTTGATCTCTATTGTATAATAAATTAAAATTGTCTTTTTAATTTGAAAATTTTTAGTTTTTATAGTGATTTTGACTAATTGAGCATAACTTAAACTTGTTTTAATTAAGAGCTGTTCATAAATTCTTATATATAAAATCGACACTTCAAAAGCATATTTATGGCATATTAACAAGAAATATATGTATGTATCTCCTTGTATTTGTTCATAATAAATACACGAGAATTGTGTCTGTATTATATCCAAATAGCCAATTATAAAATTTGTTAAATCTGTGAAATCGGTGTCTATCATAAAGAGACAAAGAAATTCTATTTAAATATTTTTACTTCATAAAAGAACAAACAAACAAACAACAACAACAAAAAATACCTACTGAATTCCATCAAAACATGGAACCCAGTGGCAGCATGAAACAGTGCCATCATATGCTTTAATATGATTTCTAATTTTAGACCTTAGCATTATTTCTGGAGGCCTTGTCTAACACATTTGAGGGAAAGAGATATTAGCTTACACCTTGCTGTGAACTGACTCATCTTGTTTTTCCAACACAGAGGCAATATACAGGTACTTTCAAAATCAGTTTTGTCAATAACTGGGATTTATTTGAAATTCTATTTTTACAGTAAGGAACTGAACAATCATCTTGGATTAGCAGTTCTTACATATTTTAAATATGCCGAAATTACATATATACTTTAATTAATACTATATTAGGATGTTTTAAGAGTAAAATCCACAGTCCTGATTCATACCACAGTTTACTCTTGTGGAAAATGAGATAGTGAGTATATCTAAAGGATAAGACATAATTTATCAGATTTGTATAGAGGTAAAAATGTCTTGAAGAGTCTCCTACATATGGGATCCACATTTCAACTGTAACAGTAGAAAATAGAAAATGTGCTTATTGTTTTGGCTGACAACAGCATAGCTGAAGTAAAAATGTGGTTCAATTGCATGGCTCTGGTGGTGCTGGAGGACATGGAACTTCAGTATCTCTGATGAATTATTTTTGAAATATCTTCCTGGACCCAAACAATACATTTTTTGTTTCTGGTAGATTTATTTTTGTTCTTCCTTGAGTTGTCCCATCTCAGGCTCATTTAGTCTCTACTGTGCAAGCAACCAAGATAAAATCAGATCCCAAGGTTTATACAAGAAATGGTGGCAAAATCCAAAATTGAAATGCATAGTCCATGAAAAACTAGTTTGCCTCATAGTCCATTGAAATACTGTTGTATTTTATCTCACATTGTTTTAGATGTTTTGGTAGTGTTTCTCCTTAAGAATATGTTGTCCCCCAACCCCTTTTTTTTTCTTGAAGGAAATATGAGTTAATTTCTTACCAGTGCTGTGTTTGGTCCTTTCATTTATAGTGACGACAGTCTATGAATCCTACAGATTTGTTTTTCTTCGTTTATCAAAGTGCAGTGGCAAAGAAAGGAAGTGATTACTAAGCTGGATTTCAGTAATGCAATAATCAGAGACATTTAGGGAGTTCATTTTGTTCCTTATTTATGATTTGTAGTTGTTTCTTTAACTGCCTGAAAGATACATAAAGGAGTGAAAGTGAGCACACTATGCAAACACATAAATATTTATCTAAACACATTATTTTTCAACTGATAGCACTGTATTCAGTGCTATTGGAGAATATTTTTCAGATTGACCCCTTCATTTATCTTTTCATCCTTGGTTTGCTTTCATTCACTTTTTGCAAATTGCTGAAGAAGAGACTGCATTTTATTTACTCACTCAAAATTGCATTCCCTGTAACTCTATTAAGTGCCGGGCAAGAGAACGTGAGAATAGTCTTGCAATAGCTTCCCAAAGAGCTGGAGGTAAAGACAAATCAGCAGCTGTGTGGCACACACAGCCTATGTTCTACAAGAAGAACATAGCACATATCTGGAATTTGTGTCTCTATTAAAAACAAACAAAAAACCATAGTGGGACGCGCACGCGTCTATGCGCGCGCGCGCGTGTGTGTGTGTGTGTGTGTGTGTGTGTTTTCTTTTATTCCTTAAATGCTTATCTAGAGATATTAATATTTTGGCAAAATAATAGATTGAATAGTACATGCCATCATTAAAAATTCAAACAGTAAATAAATGTTTTAACACACAGTGATATTTGTTTTATAAGGTTAGTAATTATTTTACTGTTTTTATTTACATATATATATATACATATACATATATATATACATATATATATATATATTACAAATTGACTGCTGTTCATCTCCCTTCTCCTCCTAGTATCCCCCACTTCCTCTCTGATCTCCTGACCCCCATCATTCATTCCTCCTCTATTCAGAAAGAGCAGGCCTCCCAGGGATGTCAAACAAACATGGCATCACAAGTTGAAGGTTGGATGAGGCAACTCAGTACAAGGGAAATGGTCCACAAAACTGGCAAAAGAGTGAGACGCAGCTCCTGTTGCCACTGTTAGGAGTTACACAAGACCACCAAACTACACACTATAATGTATATGCAGAGGGCCTAGGTTAATCACATGCAGGTTCCCTGGTTTCAAGCAAGACTGAAAATGTCTGGGGACCTGATAATTCAAACCATCACTTTGGATGATCTCTGCAACAGTAGTAAAACAGTCAAAGTGGTTGGAATTGGATGGGCTGCTTTTAGATCATGATATTGCACTCCACAGTTGTGTGAACTCAAGTGACTTGCTTACTCTTTCTAGGACTTCATTTATACTTCTTTAAAATGGGAGTATTAACCATACCTACCCTCTTTTTGTTATTGAGATTGAATACACTGAACCATTCAATTGTGAAATATTCTAAGTACTTAATACTCAGTAAGATTAGCTATCGTAAATTGCCCAAACACTTAATCAAAGATTTTATAGTTGACTGGCCTCCCATCTCAGAACACTTTGAGGGTGGGCAGTAATCAGGAGTCTAGGAGCTCGCCACAGGAGTGTGATGCCTCATGTGATTTAGAGAAAGAAATAAAGTCGACATATGTTAGAAATGTTGAACAACTGATTTTCAGTGCAAGAGAAATATTACCTGCCTTCAAGTGGAGACATAGCTTGTCTCAATTCAGGCTCCCTGTAGGAGAGGCAGATGTGAGAGTTTTGCATAGGACTACCCTTCACATGTCCTTCAGTTTAGCAGTAGCAACTCCAGGAAGAAAGGGATTATTTTATACTTTATGTTTGCTGTTGCAGTTTTTTTGCTTGCTTTGTGTGTGTGTGTGTGTGTGTGTGTGTGTGTGTTTGTATGTGTGTGTTTTGTTGTGCATGTGTGTGTGTGATATATGTGTTAGAGGTGCACATGCATGCTAGATGTCAACTTTGGGTGTCTTCCCCTACTATTCTCTAACCTTTCTTACTTAAAAAGTGTTTCATACTGAATCTAGAAATCTGTTTTAGTTAAACTTAGACTGGCCAGCAAGCCATAGCCTGCCTCCAAATAGGCTTTTTTCAGGGCCTTGAGAATCCGAACTCAGTCATCATGCTGGCACAGCAAGTTTTTTACCCTCAGAGCCATCACCGTAACCTCCTGGGGTCTTTCTTTCTTTGTTTTTTTTTTTTTTTTTTTTTTTTTTTTTTTTTTGTTGAAAGATTAAATACTCAGAATCTATTACTCAGCATCTGTTTTGGGGATAGTGAATTGTATATTAAATGTCTAGCAATTTCCAGTGAAGCTTGTTATAAGAGCAAATGTTTTGGTGACAGCAGCTGAAGACAGTCCCACAGGGTATTTCTATTCCTAAACACAGGTGAATGTGATTCATTACTAAAAAAAGGATCTGAATCATTTTGTTATTTTCTAATTGTTGATATTTTAAGTACACATGCCCACGTAATATATAATACTGGATCACAGAAAAACATCTATTTTCAAAGATAAAGGCAAACAACATTTTTGAACATGCAAAGCCTTCTGAAAGATGAAGCTATCTGACATCAAAAAACAAACAAAAACCAAAACAATATGAAGGTACATTCTAGAGAAGGGATACAGATGGCAGAAATAGCATCCGGACGGTGAGTCTTTGTTAGGATGAAACATTGTATGGAAAGACCAGGAGGAATGGAAAATCATGCTCTAGTACAGAACAGAGTGGCCGCCAGAATCCTTACCACCAGCAAATCTTCTAAGAGCAATTCAGAAGGAAGAAAGATTTGCAAATCAAAGTAGAAAGAAAACTTGTGTTTGCTTTGTTTTAATTTCTATCCATGGAATAAAATGCCCACTGAAAACTAGTATATCCAGTAATACACACACACACACACACACACACACACAGAGAGAGAGAGAGAGAGATAGAGAGAGAGAGAGAGAGAGCAACCTATAAATAAAGTCTGAAATAATGAGAAGGGCATCATAAACTCTAAAAATTGATGGTGAAGGGAAGAGGGGAACAGGAGAGAAGAATAGCTTTTCCTCTTGTAGTTAAGTAATTAAGTGTAAAATTCTGATAAAATATGTGGGTAATTATATTAAATGAATGCAAAAGGAATATCACTTCTTTTAGTACCAAAATATGTAGCTTCTCTATAACTCTGAGAGTTGTCAGAGGAAGCATAGCATCACAGGTGCAATCCACAGGGCAGTCTCCACCACTTGGCCTGTAAGGATTTTCACCGCCTGTATTGTTAGATGCATCCTAGTTTAACAGTATTAGGAAGTACTTTTAAATTTTTAACTAGGTCTTTAACAACATTTGCACAGTGTTTGACTCTTTACAATTTCTGGGAATAGAAGTGTGAACATGCTTTTAAAAAATATGGGTGAGACAAGATCAGGTGCAATCAGGGTAGTGATATGTCCACTATCCTGAGTGAGGTAACCCAGACACAGAAACACAAGCATTGTATGTACTCACTCATATATGGATAGTAGACATAGGGCAAAGTATCACCAGCATACAATCCACACCTCCAGTGGAGCTAGGAAACCAGGAGGACTCTAGGAGAGACATACATGGTCCCCCAGAGATGGGGATAGAGACAAGAACAAGATCTCCTGAACATATTGGAAGCAGGGGAAGAGGAGAGGGAGCTAGGAGAAAGAAGAGGGGAGAAGAACATGAGGGATCAGTAAGAGTTGGGGGAAAAATAGAGGAGAGCAAGAAAATAGACACCTTAATAGAGGAAGCCATTATAGGTTTAAAGTGAAATCTGACACTAGGGAAATGTCCAGAGATCCACAAGGATGACCCAAACTAAGAATCTAACCAATAGTGGAGAGGATACCTTGAATGTCCTTCCCATATAATTAGACTGATGACTACTTTAAATGCCATCCTAGAGCCTTCAATCAGTAGTGATGGATACAGAGCAGACATTCACAGCTAAGCACTGAGCTAAACTCCTGGAATCCAGTTGTAGAGAAGAAGGAGGGATGAGAAAAGGGGTCAAGACCTTGCTGGGGAAACCCACAGAAACAGTTGACCTGACCAAGTGGGAGCTCATGGACCCCAGTATGACAGTGGGGGAACCAGCATAGGACTGTACCAAGTCCTCTGAATGTGTGTGTCAGTTAGGAGTTCTGGGCAGTGTATAAGTCTTCTGACAGTGGAACCAGTACTTATCCCTAGTGCATGAGTGATCTTTGGGATCCCATTTTTCATGGAGGGTTATTCTTTCAGTCTACATGCACTGAGGCAGGCCTAGGCCTTCCCCAAATGATGTGACAGACTTTGATGGTCCCCCCATGGCAGGCTTCACCCTCCCTGGTGGATGGTGGATGGGATGGGGGGCGTTGGCAGGGGGCATCGAATGAAGGGAGGGAGAGGGAACTGGGATTGATATATAAAATATGATTATTTCTAAAATATTTAAAAAATATCTAAAAATAAAAGGTGGGGTGAAAATGTGCAGAAATAGCACATTTCAATCTTTGTTATGCTAAAGATGGACCTCAGCCCCCACATAGGACAGGAAAGTGTTGACCCAGTTAGCAACACTACCAGCCCTACCCCTAAGCAGAATATTTTAAAGTGAACAATGACATAGCATAAAGATTATACTAGGTCTGCAGAAAGTAGCCATAGGAGCAATCTAAGACATTTTAATACATTACATTTTCAAACATGTCATTAAATAAAAGCTACTATGTTGAAAATTAACAGTAAAATTCCACATAGCCTTCATCTTATTTTGGGAATTATCATTTTACCTGTGCATATGTATGGAGCATAAAGTGGCCATTATATTACATGAGTTTACAATGTGGAATAGTCAGTTTGGGGTAAATAACATTTCCATCTCCTTAAATATTCTTGTTCAGAAGGTATTTCTTTCTTTTTTTCGTTCCTTCTTTTCTTTTTGATATTTCTTTAAATTTAAATTAGAAACAAGCTTGTTGTAAATATCAATCCCAATTCCTGCGCCCTCCTGTCCTCCCCTAGCAACCCCCCCAACACCCATCCCATCCCTTTACTGCTCTCCAGGGAGCAGATTTTCATGAGGAGTCTTAAAAGTCTGTCATATCATTTGGAGCAGGGCCTAGGCCCTCCCTCATGTGTCTGGGCTGAGAGGGTATCCCTCTACGTGGAATGGGCTCCCAACGTCCATTCCTATACTAGGGATAAATATTGATCCATTACTAGAGGCCCCATAGACTGCACAGTCCTCCTAACATTCAAGGATTCTGGTTTCTCAGCTATCACACTGAATTCCATGAGTTCCCCCTTGTTCAGGTCAGCTGATTCTATGGGTTTCTCCAGCCTGGTCTTAACTCCTTAGCTCATCAATCCTCCCTATCTGCAACTGGATTCCAGGAGTTCAGCTCAGTGTTTAGCTATGGGTGTCTGCTTCTGCTTCCATCAGTTATTAGATGAAAGCTCATGTTTTGTCTTTTTGTGACTGGGTTTCCTCACTCAGGATGTTTTTTTTTTTTTTTTTTTTTTTTTTTTCTAGTTCTATCTATTTACCTGCAAATTTCAAGATTCTATTGTATTTTTCCCCTGAGCAGTACTCCATTGTGTAAATGTACCACATTGTCTTTATCCATTCTTTAGTTGAAAGGCATTTAGGTTGCCTAGTTCTGGCTATTACAATTAATGCTGCTATGAACATAGTTGAACAGATGTACTTGTTGTATGAATGTGCATCTTTTTGGTATATGCCTAAGAGTGGAATTACTGGATCTTGAGGTAGACTGATTCCTCATACTGATTTCCAAAGTGGCTATACAAGTTTTCACTCCCACTAGCAGTGGATGAGTGTGAGTGTTCCTCTCTCACCATATTCTCTCCAGCAAAAATTGTCTTTGATGTTCCTGATTTTAGCCATTCTGTTAGCAGTGAAGGGTATCTCAGAGTTACCTTGATTTGCATTTCCCTGATGGCGAAGGATGTTGAACACATTCTTAAGTGTCTTTCAGCCATTTTAGATTCCTCTATTGAGAATGCTCTATTTTGTTCTGTACCCCACTTTTTAATTGGATTATTTGGTGTTTTGGTGAATAGCTTCTTCATATCTGTATATATTTCAGAAATCAGCCAGCCCTCTGTCAGATGTGAGGTTGGTGAATATCTTTTCCCATTCTGTGGGCTACCATTTTGTCTTGTTGACTGTGTCCTTTGCCTTACAAAAGCTCTTCAGTTTAAGGAGGTCCCATTTATTAATTGTTGACCTCAGAGTCTGTGTTACTGGATTTATGTTCAGGAAGCGATCTCCTCTACCAATTTGTTCAAGGGAAACTCCCTCTTTCTCTTCTATGAGGTTCCGTGTAGCTGGGTTTATATTGAGGTCTTTGATATATTTGGACTTAAGTTTTGTGCATGGTGATAGATATGAATCTATCTGCACTCTTCTACAAATCAGCATCTAGTTATGTCCACACCATTTGTTGAAGATTCTTTGTTAAGAAGGTATTTCAAAAATGTTTCTATTTTAATAATGTATATAAGTGTTTTGCCTGTGTGTGTCTGTGCCTCCCATCTACAAAGGCCAAAGAAGGTGTCTGATCTTCTGTAACTGGTTATGAGCTGCCATGTGTGTGCTGGAAATTAAACCCAGGTCTCCTGTAAGCTTGAAGTGATTTTGAACATTGAGTCATCTCTTTTAGCCCCTAAAATTCTTGATGTAAACTCAATTACAAAGAAACTATGATTTCTTAACACAATAAATTTTCAAACAGCAATAAGACAATTTTAATCTTGCTAAATCATTAGATTTGCTTTTTTTCAGAAAATGGAGAGAATATTCATCATCACTGTTATTATTTAGTATATTATAAAGCATTGCATACAACAATAAGGGGAAAATAAATATAAATATGTCTTTATCTATTTTGTGTTGCTGTAAGAGAAAACTTGAGACAAGGTAACTTAAGCATAAAATATTTAAGTAAATAATTCTGAAATCATCGATTTCTAGTCAGAGGGTCAGCAGGGTTAGCACAGCAAGGCAGGAGCAGATATAGGATTAGTGAGTGGTAAATTCATTGAAGCCAAATATATGGGATGTTCTTGCTTTATAATAAGCCATTTTCCATAGTAACTGATCCATACCCATGAAACTGATTTTTCACCTGCAACATTGACATTAATTATTTCAGAGGGGGTACATTTATGATTTAATTAGTGCCTTCAAAGTGTTCTACACCTGCATACTCTTCCATTGGAGAAGTAAGCCTCAACATGAGTAAAGGACAGGACAGGAAAAAACCATGCCAAGGTCAGAGAAAAAGGTATACAAAGTAGAAAGGATATAAAATTATACCTTCTAGCTGGTAATATACTATCATACTCATAAGAAAAAGAAAATTACCAAAATAGGAGTAAAATTATTAAAGCTATTCAGTTGTTGGGCTTTGCATAAAGTTATTGTACAAAGCTAGCAGTCTGTCTAGATTTACAAAATAAAAATAGGAAAGGGTAAAATACCTATTATGACAAATATTATTAAATATTTAAGAATATAATCAATAAGAAGTAAATAGGTTTTATATTTAAAATGCTTTAGGGCTGGGACTATAATTCATTGATGAACTACTAGTCTTCAATACCCTACACACTGCTGAAGTTCTTAGATGCTAACAAATATAAAGTGAAGTGAAGGAAGATTTCATGTCTGACCAAAAGATCATTTTCCTAACAGTATGTTTTTAGGAGTATATTTAAACATGTAAACTCTGGAAGGACATGAACATTTCAATGTAACATATAGTATGCGAATAGTAAATGAACAACAGAGTACAAACTGGTGCTTGAAGAAAAATGTAAAATAAAGTTTCATGTGTCTGATAAATATGAGGTACTTGACTAAAAATACTGAATGTTAATTTACTGTAGGGAGTTTGCATTTCAATCCCAGTCCCTACCCTCTCTCTCCTCCTGCTTCCCCTCACCTTCTGCTCCTCAGAGAGGGTAAGGCCTCCCCTAGAAAGTCTACTAAGTCTGTCCAATTATCTGGTTGAGGCAGGACCAAGGCACCACTCCACCATTTACACCCCTGTGTCTAAGCTGTGCAAAGTATCTCTCCATATAGAATGGGCTCCACTGAATCAATTTGTACATGTGTGTTAGATTTTAGACCCACTGCCAGTGGCCTCTTATATTGTCCCAGCTGCATAATTGTCACCCGCATTAAGGGAGACTAGTTTGGCCTTATGCAGGTTCCCCAGTTGTCAGACCTGAGTCAGTGATCTCTCACTAGCTCAGGTCAGCTGATTCTGTGGGTTTTCCAATCATGTTTTTGATTTCTTTGTTTATATTATCGATCTTCCCTTATGTAGATTATACTGCAGGAGCTTGGACCATTGGTTAGTTGTGGATTTCTGCATCTGCTTCTATCTGTATCAGGAAGAGCGTTCTAGCTTCTCTGGGGTTTGGATTGTAGGCTGGGTACATAGTTGAGCAATGCCCTTGCATTGTGAATGTTCCTCCTCCCGAGTGGTATTGCAGCATCTTAAGGGAGATTGATCCCTAATTTTCTGAGAAATTGCCATACAGATTTCTACAGGTGCAGTAAAAGTTTGCATTCCCACCAACAGTGGAGGAGTGTTCCCCTTTCTCCACATCGTCTCCAACATAAGATGTCATTGGTGTTTTTATTTTTTTAATCTTAGCCATTCTGACAGGTGTAAGATGGAATCTTAGAGTGGTTTTGATTTGCATTTCCCTGATGACTGAGGATGTTGAGCATTGGGGATGTTATGTTATGCCATTTTGCTATATTTAAGAAAAACTCCTACCTTTTCCATTAAAAACAAAACAACACTATTACCACATATTAATTGTAAATAAGGAATATATTTTAGTATATGCATATATTTAATATTATGGCATAAGTACTTCTCTTACTCTTATCTTTAGCCCAAACAGAATAACTGGCTTATGGTTCTGCTTCTATAAAGTTCAAGGTCAGAGGGATGGGTCTGGAGAGTACCTCCTGGTACTGCAACCTAAGCAAAAAAAAAAAAACGTGAACTAGGGAGGGGAGAGTCTGAGTTAAAAATGTTTTGTAGAAGATGTCATTTTGTAAATATGTTTCTCTTATTGGATAATTAATAAAGCACCGTTGGCAAATAGAAAGGCAAGGTAGGTGGGACTAGGAGACAAGGAGGATTCTGGGAGATGTAGTTGGAGATTCAAGATGTAGAGACTTGAGGGAAGAGGTCTGGACTCTCTCTCCTGTAAGATAAGACCACGTGAAAACACATAGATTAATAGAAATGGGTTAATATTTAAGACAGAGATAGTCAATAAGAAACACTAGTAACTGGCCAATAGTTTTATATCTAATACAGTGTCTCTGTGTAATTGTTTGGGACTGATGCTGCTGTGGGACAGCTATGAAATATGGGAGCTATAATAAAGACTGGCATATGCCTATAATAGTGGTATGAATGTTATGGGGGTAAGAAACTGTTTTCTTATTAGAATTAAGTTTTATGTAAATACATATGACCTTATGAATGGTTTTGGAACACTACGGATTGGACACCATTCCACACATGTATGTAAACACAGTTGCCTATTTTTCTTTCCTCTTTTCTGTGTTGCTACATTTTATTTCTTTCCTGCTGATCGGCAGTGTGGTGCTTTTAGTTTTTGGCTATTTAAAATGATGTCAGAAACAGGTAGCTCACCCCAGGTACGTTAAATCTGTCTAAGAAACCTGTGTCTAGCGAGTGAGTTCTTAGGTTTTAAGGACAAATACATTACTACTATTTTGCTGAACTTAGTACCTTCCTGTTTACCAGATGCCTATCTCCACACTCATAGATTAGATCATCAACCAGTTCTCATCGGAGAAGCATCTCTATGCAATAAATTGTGGCTAATATAGGCTCACAACTGGCCATATTAAAAAAAACCCAAATATTTATGAGGTATTCAACCATAAATGAAATATATGTATTTTACTGTTTTTTTTTCATAAGGCTAGGGAACACCATAAAAGTAGAATAATAGTAAAAGAGTAAGTTGATGAGAACTGGGACAAAGCATCACCTTGTGTACATAGCATGACCACTGCACTAATGAACTCATAGAAGCTATGGTTTTCTGCACAAGGTTTGTACATGATCCAGCCAGTTACATAAGCCACCAAACCAAGCTGAGGAACTACTCCCAGCTGACGTCTGCTAGGGGAGGGAGAAGTGGTTTCCTTTAGGCATGTGGTCTCAGGCACCTTGACCATCCTCCAGTGAGTTTCTACAGAAGTAGGAGTATATGTGTGTCATTAATTGGAGTCAGTGGGTTGTAAAGACTAATAGGAAAGAAGGCATGAAATCAAAAAGTGTCACAGAGAATTGGGCTAAGTTGGGGGATGAAGTAGGTGTGAATATGGCAAAATGCATTGAATGCATGTATGAAATTGTCAAAGAATAAGTAAAAATATAATACTGGGATTGCAGAGATGGCTCAACAGCTAGAAGCTCTAGATTCTTTGAAGAATGTGGGATCCAATAGTTTCTATCATCCATGGGCACACACACACACACACACACACACACACACACACACACACACACACACATACACACACACACACACACACTTAAAAATAAATCTTTACAAACAGCAATTGTTATTGACTGAGGCAATAAGGACATTTTCTCTATTTCTGTAATGAGAAGAAAAAGGGGTATTGAGTATTCTTGGCAGCTGACACTGAAGTGTTCTATAACCATCTGACTCTTGTTACTTTCATATTCCACAAATAGGAACAGGATGTTTTTGATGGTAGTGAGGAATGAAAGAGTGACAGAAATTTTCTGTCCCCCTAACCCTAGGAAACATGAAAAAATAAAGTATAGAAGGGATGGAAAAAGGTTAGGAAAAGTTTCTATTTCCTGATCTGTATTTACTTTTAGAGATTTATCTTGTTTCCATTCTAATATTATATATTGTACACTAGTAGATAGTCTGTAACTCCTAGGTAAGTTTATCTTCCTTATATATATTTGCTTCTCACCATTGAATTCATACCCAACCCAAGCTGTGTTCACTCATTCACAATTTTTTCTTTATCCACACACTCTTGGATGTGTAATATCTGTCAATTTTTGTCAGATGGAAACTATTCTGAAGCTGACCTTCCCTTCCATGTTGTGATGTTAATCCAGTTTCTCTCATGAAGGCCTCTCCATATCTTCCTTTTGAAACTACTTTCAGAACACTCAACTCATGACATAGGCAGTTGGGTAGCATATAGAACCTGTTTTTCATATTATATGTAGAAACCCTGGAATCTAGTTCAATGCTATGGATTTAACATGGACAGCAAATGTTATTTGAAAATATGAAACATAAAATTTCCAGAAAAGTAGATTTTGACTGACATCAGCTTTGTTAACAGAGGAAACCAACACAGAACAAGACTTTTTCAAAGTAGAAAATTATTCCATCTTGTATGAGTTACTCTAGTTTATTGTTATTTTTTAAAATAGATAGACAGTTGGTCTAAATATACCTATATTTTCCAAAGCTTTATAGTTTATGGTTACTGGATTCATTATCTGCTCATAATTTAAGTTGAATCTTGAGTCTGCAGTTCTCAGTAGTAAGTTGTTTTGTTTATACAGGAAAGTGATTTTGTTCATGTTACATATTAGACCGTTAAAGAGCAAATTGTTTGCTCTTTACCTTTGCTGTAAAGGTTTATTGAAGGAGCTGATACAGTGAAATATAACTGTCCAGACTCTTAGAGCAGGCTCTCAAGATAACAAAGATGAGAGGGTTATTATCTAAAGGCTCCAGTGAGGACAAAGAGGAATGCACTAGCAAACAGGAAACTATGGGGAAAAGGTTTGCTCTGAAATACAGGGTTTTCTTCTGCAGAAGATTTTTTTCCAATGGAAGGGAGGATGACTGTTAAAAAAGTAACACTGTAAAACTGTAAGAAGAAAAGCATTATTAACATGCTTTTACTTGACATAAAAGTGATGGAGCTCCTCCCTGGACCCCAGATTAGGAATAAATCACACCCAAACACCTGTTTTCACAGAGAGGAAAAGAAAAGTAAAAGCGGCTGCTTTCTTACTAGGGAAGAGAGACAGCAATTGACCATAGCTTGTAAATTTTTTTAAGAAGGAAAAAAGGGAAGGTTTGTGTTAGAATGGGCTAGGATATGGTGGTTTGTTTTGATTGGGTGTGTTAATGAGTTGTTCCAAAGAGAGCTTTTCATTGCTCGACTTTGGTACTCTTCCTCAGGAAAGAGTCTGGTATAAGGAATTGTACAAATAAGGGAATAAACCTGATGACTAGCTTTAGGAATGTGATCTAATGGTTTTTAGCAAGGCAGAGGAAATGGAGGAGAAGGATAAGTCTCGCTAGAACCATGTTTACAGACTGGGGCTAGCCTAGGTCCCTCCAAAAAGATCAAAGTAATCTGCTGTGTGTCTAGCAAAAAGAAACAACAGTTCAGACTTAAATTTCTCTTTCAGTTACTTTTCCCCTGCCATGATAAACACCATTACCAAGGCAACTTATATAAGAAAGCTTTTAATTTGGGGCTTGTGGTTCCAGAAGGTTAGTCTATGGCCTTTGTTATTAGAAAAGCACTGTACTAGAGCAGTAGCTGATAGCTTACATCTAATCCAGGAGAAAAAGGCTAAGGGAGAAGAAAAATAAATGGGAATAGCATGAGCTTTGGACACCTCAACCCACCCACCCCATCCCTAGTAATCTACCTCTTCCAAGAGGCCATAGCTCACATTCCTTTCCAGTTTCACCAAATTCAGAATAAGCCTTAAATTATATGAGCTTATGGAGGCTATTCTCACTCAACCCACAACAGTTTCTTGTTTTTATTTGTTTTATATTTTGTAGGATTTTAACATTTATATTGGCTGGTATGGCTTCCTTCTATAAATATTTTATTTTCTCTGCATTGTTTTTATTTTTATTTTTTCTAGGAACATTTATGGATGTCTGTTACAGAGCAGACATTAAGAAAGTAACTGCATTTTAAGGTGATTAGGACATGGTCTCTTCACATGGACCTGACAAGTTGAACATCACAGAAAACTCAAGCTAGTATAATGGGGTGTTTAAAAAGCAAGACTTTGGGAAACGCCACAAATGCCCATTTTGATTTTATCCTGTGTCATCCATATAGAATATGGTACAGATAAATGCAAGTCTGATTTCAGTTCCTTTGCCTGTAAAATGTCTCATGAGTTGAGAAGAAAGGATATTTGATAAGTACATATCTAATGTGAAAATAGAGCTTAGTGCAGAGTGCATTCTTTGTACATAGTAGCTACTCTGACTAATTCTATTTTACCATTCTGAGAATTACTCTAGAAAAAGACATAAATATATACATACACATATATATTATGTATGTCTATATATGATATACTTGAATATATATATACATATAGATAGATAGATAGATGAATATGTATGTATTCAATTAGTATTATCATTAAAAACCCTAGGGATATTACTAAGAAGCATTTCTCACTGGGACCTTAAAAAATTTAATTCAATTTCTTTTGTAAAAGAAGGCAAAGATATGCCTAGCTGGATTCATGAAAAATAATTGGAGAAATATCATTCACTGAAGCGATTGTTGGAGAGACACAGATCTATGCAACCTCCTCTCTGGGCCATTCTCAGTCTTTTGTATTGTCTCAGGAGTCAGCCTAAATGGATGCTATCAGAATGTTCCAGTGCCTTTCTAGTTCCAGTAGGCTCCAGGCTTTCAGAAACTCCAGGAAATACCCAAGGAAGCTGAAGAAATATAAAGTCACCTAGTTCTTGGTTCTATCCATAGAAAGTGATTATAGGTTGGCATTAGCTTTTGAAAAACAATAAAATGCTCTTGTTCATGTGGCCTCTCCGTTGCTTTTTCTCTGGGTTCTAAGGCACATTCTTGTCTTGCTTTGCATCTGCCTAAAATATCATCTTGTGCTAATAGTTCCAAGATCCTATGATGTCTCTTTAAGGTTTCTCCATGGACTATGCACACCACAACAATTCATTTTCTTTGAGAATTAACTCTTTCAAAGTTTTCCTAATTTGAATGTATTTTCTGTACTTTGTTAGAACTTTATTGATATAACTATCGATTGCTATATGAGAAACTTTATTCATTGTTAATTTATTTTCTCACCAAATATTCATTACCAGTTTTGTTAAATGCTCTCTGTCTACTGTGAGATAAATACGAATAAGTAACAATTAAGACTCAATATAAGAGATAAGAAAGAAAGTGAAAGTGTTTAGACCTACAAACCAAAGACACCTAGCCTGAACACTGTTGGGTGACAAATAGACAATGTGAATTTTCTGCGGTGGGGGAAAAAGAACTGAGTGTGATAGATATGAGAACACAGGTTTTTAATTTATAAATAAGTGATTTCTACACTTGAGCAAGGACAAAAGAGAAAGAAAAATGATGGTTTCAGATAAACACACATTACCCAAATGTTGAAAGCTGTCACAGCCACAGCTGATTTGGATATGGTCCTTCTTTTAGATGAACTTAGACTCATTGGGGTCAATTTTATTCCTTAGTTGATGGAAAAAATGCAGCTGCCAAATATAATTCAGTTACCTGATCTCTGATTTATTTATATTTTGCATATCAAAACAATAGTATTTTCATTTGCTAGCTTAGTATTTAAGTCTTTTTGTAAACTAGGTTTAGTCTTTTCATAAACTGTGTTTGGCCAACCAGTGGCTTTTCTGAGAGGAAGTAAGGGGAAATGCGTAAATCAACAGAAATCAGGAATCAATATGGGACCCTCTCTCACACACACAGAATGTGTTTTCATTAGTAATGTGTTATTTTAATAGGTTAGAGAGTCAGTGTTGCATTAGCTCTGGAGGGTTTAGGCTGAGCTATAGGGTGACAGTTTATGAATGTCTATGTAACTCCATATACACAGAGATTCTCAAGTCAGAGAAATCCCTGCTCCTTCTCTGTGTCTCAGTGAGGAACCCTCATTCAGAATCCTTACTTTATCTGGCAAACATTTACATTTGAGCTATACTTTCAAACCCATTCAAGAGTTGCTACTTCCATGAGTCATTTTTATTTGTGTATTGTCCTGTCACTCTGGCTCTTACTAACCTTATACCATAACCATATTGTTTGTATAACATATAACATTAACTGATATTCTAACATAGTTATTTGCTTCTCTCTCTCTCTCTCTTTCTCTCTCTCTCTCTCTCTCTGTGTGTGTGTGTGTATGTGAGTGTGTGTGTGTGTTACAGTAATTGAAGAGGAAGAATCTATGAACTTAAATTTAAATAAAATAGAAAGTGACACAGAAGTAATGGAATGGCAATAGTAAGAGGTGGAAAAGATGAAACTACAGTACTCATGAGTAAAATCCAAAAAATACCCAAAATATTTATAAATACTAAATATATTGTTATTATTAACATACAATAGATATTTTGAAGTTCACTATGCCATTCTTCCTTACCTCTTTGTGTTTTCTATTAGGAAATAATCTTAATAAAAGCACTCCAAAGTAGAATCCTGCTGAATCCACTTAGCTTTGCTCTTATCTGTATGTCTTTATGTGTTTAGGAATGACTACTTTGGATTAGAAAATCAATGAGAAGCAGTCATCCTGGAGAAAACAGATCCTCTCTCATTGCATTGTATATATTATAATTAGTAATCACAACAGCAGAGGGAAGAAGTATTCTTATTTTTATTTCCAGTTGAACAAAAGGAGACTTTTACATGGGACGTAATTGGACTAGTGTGTCATAACTTGTCATTGTCATATCTAATCTCAGAACTTGGGACAATTTGAACCTAAGGCTCATCTGTTCCCAAATCTGCCTTGGTGCTATGTCATCACACACACATCATAGTGGATGCTTCGACATATCACTCACATTATACCCAAGGACTGATGCATGTGTTCTTTCAGGAGTCAGGATTGATAGTCATTGAAACAAAATGTAGCTGAAGAAAACATTCTCATTAATCATTTCCCTTTCCACCACAGCCCACTTTTACAGACTGCTTCACAAAGGACAAGACTCTTGTCTCACTGTTGGAGCACTCTGGGTAGCACCCCAATTCTAGAGGTGCTGGCAATATTGATAAGGCTGGGACTATGTTACAGGTCAACATTCCTCACTATTTATTCTGTTCTCCACATTAACCCTGTTTCACCCATGTTCAACTTATGATCTCACCTCCATGAATTACTTCTCTACTTCAGAGTCTGCTTCTAGAGGAGCTGACTTGAACCTATGTCATGTTATAATCTCAACAGATATCAGAAAATAAGTTTCCAGGTGTTATTCATACAGCTTATTTACATTCCTTTAAATAAATTTGACAGCCTCCATTAATACTAAAGCTTGATACATGAGGTTGTGAGTACTATCTTTTGTTACCCCTTATTTTCACTTCCAAACAAAAATAAATTCTTAATCTGAATAGCGCAGTATAGACTTTGTTGTCACCAGTAAAGCAATGACCTTAAATTGATATAAACAATAAAACTATTACCTATTGTTGCCAGCAGCAAACAGCAAAGCAGAAATTATTTCTACTCCATCAAGTATAGTTTACTGAAAAATAAAATTAAAATTGTGGGATAATTTTTATTTTGCCAACTTATTTTGTGTATATGCTATATCAGTGTGTGAATAATAAGGCAGATGCATGCAGTGGAAGCCAGAACAAGACATTGTCCATTATTCACCACCTTAATTTTGAGACAGGATCTTTCACAGATGTAGCTAGTATGAATGGCAAATGATATTCAGGAATCTGCCAAACCCCATCCTCACATGCTACTGAAACTACAGAGTATTGTGTTATACCTGACATTTATGTTGGTGCTGGACATCTGAACTGAATCACTGAGCATGGTAAGCCCTTTCCTGACAAAGCCATATGCCCAGTCCTGCAAAGGTTTGTAATGGTTTGATATATACATTCTACTTTTTTCATAACCAAACTATAAGGAAATGGAGTAATGACTGTTCTCGTTTTTCCACATCACTATATCTGTAACTAAACAAACAAACAAACAAAATGGAGGGCACACCTGTGAGAGAAGTTTTGCTGTGTTTAACATGTATGGATTATTTTTTAGTCTGGACCTTTGAGATAGGAAGACACTTTTGATTTGAATCTTGAGGTAAGAAAATGCACCTTTAATCTGGGCCACAGCATCTGCTGGAGGCCTATCTAAGGACAAGGAAGACAGAAACTTTTGTTCTTTGCTTGTTGGCTCTCATCTTGTTAGCAAGTCCACTCCTTCACTGGCATTAGAGCCTAGTTCTTTGGGATTCTAGTATCTACTGAAGACCAGCTGAGATATCTAGCCTTATGGATATATTGTGGACTGAGCAATTTCTAGATTCTTGGTCTTTGCATTTGTTGGCAGACATTGTTGTGTTAGTTGGGCTATATTCTATATTTCTAATAAATCCCATATCTATATCTATAAGTCTAGATAGATACAGCTCCATCTATCTACTTATCTATCTACCTACCTGTCTACCTATCTACCTATCATCTACCTAGCTATCAAGACTCTTTTTATAAATTCTGCTACTCCAGATAGAGAACCCTAACTAATAAAGACCATATTACAGAAGAGAAATCAAGATTCACAGGCAAATTAGCATATTTAATGTAGAACACAGATGTGCCTGTAACCTGATTCTGATTATAGGCCCATAAGTGTGCTTCCTACCCCACTGAAGACTGTTGGCTTTAAAACTCAGACAATTATTTGTGAGCATAGTTTCTCAGGAAATAGAAGTATGATTCATTCCAAAATAATTTGAGACTCCCGATTCATTACTTGCAAATTCAACATTTCTTTGAATTCATCTTGTTCATGCTTTTTAAATATTAAAGCCTAACCAGATGATGTTCAACCTATTAGAAAACTCTTTGTGGCTCTTAATTCTGCCATGCATGTGTAGACAGAGTTACTGTCTTATCCCAGTTTAGAATCACACTAAAAATGGAGGAGCCAATATACAGTTCCTTGTAACCATACAGACACTTCCACTAATGGAACATAGTGGTAATTGTTAAGGCCCAGTGATTTAGAAACAAGGACAAAGCACAAATGTGCAGGGAGAAATTGATTTCTAACTCTGGAAACAACGAACCCTTGGCCCAGACACAGATTTTTCTTGAGAAAAGGTAGTAGAAAAAAGGAGCCTGATATCATTAGGAAGTCACAAATAACCTTTAACCTATAGGAACTCAATTTCTAGACAAAAAAAAATTAAAAAATAATTATAGTAAAGACAGATGTGCAAGTGGGCAAGAGAGCCAATGTGACTTTCTGTAATTCTTACCTTGCTTTTTCATCATGTAGTTATGTGCAAAGGAAAAACCACTTTTCTTCTCTGCTTTTTTTCTACTTAACCCACTACTGTCTGATATCTCCTAGCTAGAAAACTGATGAGCCTGAGCCTGGGCTTAAGGTATTATTTGACTGACTTCTGGGTTTTTTACTTTCTATTTTTTCCCATGCCTAGACATGGCATCCCAGATTCCAACATTACTACACAATCCCATCCCATGCAGCATAATTGCTTGTCTGATGCAGTATTTGCAAGGGAATAATAGTAGAGGGGTCCTTTGTGTGTGATTGAGTGCCACAAGATGTGAAACAAAGGAGGCTATCTAGGCTGACTATTGCTAGTGTCTCACAAAGCTCTGGAACTTTCTGCACTTTGTTCAGAAACCAGAAAAGAGGCAACACAAGCTCTGAGAAGCATACAAGGGTGACAAGCATTGATAGTGCCATTATCTCAAGATAATGCTAAGCTGATAACATATTTGGTCATAGCCTAGGCTTTTATTTCCCATGGAAATATGAGTTTCAAATACCACAATCTATCACAGAATCTCAAGGGGACTGCACATTTTATAATGTATTAAATTCTTGTAAACTGCCACTATGAGGACAGGAAATCTAATTTAGAGAAAATATTCCAGCATAATAAGGAGGTTAAACTGAGGTGGGCACATTAGGGACACACTGCTTTTTGGCTGACTATTTTCTTAATCAAAGAACATGTCAGTGGGAAGGCCACCAAAAATGATGTGAGTTTCAGAGCTGTCAGTTATTAGATGCACACCACAGGTAAATGAATATTTGGAGATGGGCTTCTGGTACTTGGAGCCTGACAGCTTAAGCAATGCTACTTTGGCACTACAAATGAGCAGAGATCAGATTCTTTGTCATAGTCAACTGAATTATTACTATTCTACTTTCACTAGGTGGTTAAGAGTCTGTGTTAACTCTTTCAGACACCAAGAGCCTCTTTACAAAAATATTTTTCCCTAGAAAATGATCAGTTATTGGATAGCAGACAGAAAGAGTCAATGACTTAAACAAAGATTTAAGTACATTCATCTTCTTCTCTCCCTCCTCTTCTCCATTCTCTTTTCTCTTTCTAATCCTCTTCCTCCTTAACCTTCATATATATATATATATATATATATATATATATATATATATATATCCCTCATTCTACTTCTCATCACTTTTTTTTTGAATAAGGAAATAAAGTGTGTAAGAATCAATGTTTCCATTTTAAGCTTGCTTCTTGCAGTGTTTCTCTCAGAAGGTATGTGCTCTCTTCCTTTTTTATTTGTGTAATTTAAAGTCTATTAACTTCAAAAGGCTATCAAATCTCACAGACTATTCTTTATAGAATCATTGCTCAGGTCAAATTCAAATGTGGTTGTTAGTTTTGCAATCACTCAGAAAACCTCAAAATGAAAAATTACCATTTTTATTTTTAATATAAATGAGTGACATCTCTTGCTAGTCTCACTTTCAAAAGCCCTAGCTCACACTATCAGATTATGCCACAAAGAGGCAAGAAAACTCATGTTAAGGTGTAGTTCACTGAATCCTATCAGTCGTCAGTCATGAAAGAACAATTTCTCACAAGGGCCTGTTTAGAAAATGAACCTATTCTGACTCAGTAGCTTGAGCTTATACAACATTACCATCAAGGCCACTAATGATAAGATTTAATAGACACTTGAAAACATTTGCTTAGATAAAAGACTCTCTAATTGTTTTTAAACATTTCAAGTGGATTCATGCCTGGTGGTCTTTTCTTTCTTTCATTTTTGAAGTGATGCTCTCTGGGACATGAAAAACTTATTCTTTGTAGACAGTGCTATCATGATGTTACTGTGAACAAGAGGGGATGTTTGAAAGTGCAGGAGCTGAGAGTTTTCCTGGTAAGGCAGTGAAGAAGAAAAGCATTCAGATCTCTTCCAATTTAAACTTTCAAGTGTGTTACTACCCACACTTTCCACCTCAGCTCCAAGTTCTAGAGGATTTACCAAAGCTCGGGCAGGTAGCAATAACACTGATGGAGTTTCCTGGATTGCTGTTATTCCTAGGGTCCCCAAGGATACATCTAACTGTGGCAGCAACAGTGATGTTCTTAAGACACAGTGTTGGTTTGATTTTCAGCAAGTAGGACAATAGGGACTTCTCTATGAAGAAGTTAAAAAAGTACTCTTTAGCCTAATAAATTTGAACAAACAGTAGGTGTGCCTGTGTGGTGTAGAAATAAAAGTCAGATTTTAAAAGGGTATAAAGAGTACCCCTAAAATTAACCAAACTGACTTGATTGGGGCTGCCATCACCGAGTGTATTTAAGTTACATGCCAAGATGAAAGAAATACACACACACACACTTACAATTACGCATATTTAAATACCTATGTGCTAAGGGAATACACCTATCTGATTAATTTGGCAGTCTTCCTAACACATTGATGAATCATTGATTAACTGGCTTCTTAGAATGAAAGCTGCATATGCCTTGAATTGTGGGCCCATAAATATCATATAAATTGCTTCGTCTGATGACCAGTGGGAAATAGTAGTCTATTATTTTATTGAAAAAAAGTAAAACAAAACATAATGAAGTTGGACTTAGACAGCAGGCTTAACACAAACATTCTGATGGTGACTGATACTACATTTAAATGTAATTTTCACTTTGGAACTGAAATTTTGCCCAAGAGCCACTGACTATATTCCACCCTGCATGTTGAAATACGCTGCTCAGAAAAACAGGTTCTTAAAGCAGATTTAGGTGGATGCTATTACAAAAATATTTAGTTAATAGGTCCACTTAGTTAATAGGTCTCCTATTCCTATTGACATTCTGCTGAACCAAGTAAGAGCAAATACAAGATATGGGTACAATCTTTGTACTTAAACTTCTTTTAGAAGAATCATCTACAGACTTCATTTACTTCGTGCTATTATATCTGCTACCCAGACACTGAAAATATAAACATGCATATTATGTACTAACTGGTTCTTTTTCAAAATGTGCATAGATAATATGTTCAAATTAATTTGCAAAGCTCAAAAATAAAATATACTCGAGACTGATTGGTAAAAAAGAAATGTTCTAATCTCTTCAAATTAAACTTTCATGTGTCATGACTCTTGCACAGAAAGCTTTGAACAAAGGAATCAATTTCATGAGAATTCCATTAGTCATTCTGGCTGGCATTATAGACTAAAGTGCCTTGAAATAGGCAGAAAGCAGTCCTGTGAATCATAAGCCTTTTTCTTACTTGGAATATTCTAATATCTATCACTTTATGACAGTGATCTGGGATCTCCATTCAGCATGACTTTATGAAACATTGTAAATGTTCATTGGAACATTCGACCCCATTTTACAGAAACATCTTTCTCTTTTTTTATTTTATATAACCAAGTCCATTTAAATGAAAACAAACATTTATAGACAATATTTGGGAATTTGGGCGTTGTTCTTTCCAAACTACTTCCTGCTGGTAAGGGGTGCTGTCATGGGGGATTCAAAGAAGATTCAGAAATCCTGGCTGTAGTCTCAGGCTGCTTTGTCCAGCTGTTTTGAATGTAGGGTCACCTCGTACTCTGTTTCAGGTGGTCTGACTTGCTCAAACCACATTAGTCTGGAAGGAATCCACATCTTTTCATTTTCTGTGGAAGCAAAAATAGAAATCCTTTTCCCCAGTAACTTGTCCTTGAACTTAAATTTTGGAGTCAAAGCATTTTTTTAAATTAATTTATTATTTTACATGTGATCCCAGTTCTCTCTTCCTCCCTCCCTCCCTCCTTCCCTTGCTCCCTCCCTCCTTCCCTCTCTTTTACTCTCTCTGCCCTCTCACATGCACTCTAACCACCCTCCCATCCCCCCCGCTCCAATTCCATATGTAGGGGAATGTCATCCAGTAGGGGTCATGTAGGTCAGACAGGTCATGTGAAGTAGGGACTAGGGCTTCCCTCCTGTCTCTAGATTAAGGCAGTTATCCCTCCATGGGGGATGTGTTTGCAAAGTCCTTTTGTGCTCCAGGGATACATCCTGGCTCTACTGTCTGAGGTCCCTTAGACTGCTCTGTCCTTCTGGCTGACACCCATATCCAGGGGGGCCTGAGTCAGTCCCAAGCTGGCTTCCCAGCTATCAGTCTGGTGGCCTGTTAGCTCCTCCTTGTTCAGGTTAGTTGTCTCTATGTGTTTCTGCTGGCTGGTCTTGTCCTCTCCCTCTGCATCTGAGTTCTACTTCGACTCAGTGTTTATGTAAAGGTGTTTGCTCCTGTTTCCAACAGACATTAGTTGAGGGCTCCATGGATAAGTTAGTTGTTGATCTCACTCACTCTCCTGGAAGGGCATTTATGATATCCTTTCCATGGAAGCTCAAATTTTTAGTTAGCAGCAGTCTTGTAGTTCTCTAGATCTTTCTTTGTGTTCAATTTTATCTTCAAAACAATATTGGCTCCCTCTTTTATGTCTCTCTCTCTCTCTCTCTCTCTCTCTCTCTCTCTCTCTCTCTCTCTCTCTTTCCTATCTTCTATTCCTAACCAGGCTAACCAGGCTAAATCTTCCTGGTCGCACATGTTTTCCTTTCCTCCCCCTCGTTTTCTCCTACTTCTCTCTCCATTCACTGTCCCCCCCCCACTTCCCCTGAGCTCTGGGGGATTTGTCCATTACCAGAGAAACATCTTTCAATAAACATCATACCGTTAATTGTAATTACACACAACATATTGCAAAATGTGTGTAGTGAGATAGTCATTCTGTGGCACTGACCATGCCCAATGGGGGGTGGAGCCATGGGCAGATGCGACCTGTGGAAGGAGGTCTGAGCAAGAGCCGGGAAAAGCTCTCTTGCTGGTGGGACTCAGACAGGAGAGCATCCGGTGGAATTTCCTGGTGTTCATCTGTCTAGGTTGTAAGTTATTTCTCCCTGAATAAACATCTATTCGGCCTATTTGTTTATCCTGATCCTTATTTAACCCCAATATCTGGTGTCAGAAGTGGGATTAGGATTTTCATGAGGCCTGGGTGAAACCCATGCGGCAGATGCTGCTCCCCTCCCCCACCTTCCCCAATGGGCAGGGTCCCTTGCTTAACCAGGTGGACTCACCACAGCTTTGGAACATTTGCCTCTTCCTTACATCTCCTTTGCCACCACAGCGGACCTCAGAAGGCACTCACTGCTTCTCATTTTTTACCCATTTCTGCACTGACATATCTTGTCTCTATGCAGTACAGCAGCTTTGAATGCTTGGGATAAGGTTCATGAATTAGGAGAGAGGATAGAACCCTATACCAAGATAAGGCAAGGACCTAGAGAATGCTTCAGTGTCTTTCTAGAAAGGTTATCTAGGGCAGTACAATTAGAGGTAGCAGACCTTGATTCTAGGTGAATACTCATAGAATCTTTAGCTTACGAGAATGTGAATCCTCAATGCAAACAGGTGCTTTGGCCTTTCAAAATGTGATCAGCACCCTTGGATGAATGGGTCTTATATATAGGCAACATTGAGTATAATGACAATAAGACTGAAGCATGGGTAGGAGAAGCCATATCTAAAGGTCAGAGAAGGCATCAAGATAACAGAGTTCTTTACTATGGTGACTTAGAAGCTTGGGTAGGAGAACCCATCTGCAAAGGTTTGAAGAGATATCAACATGTCAGATGTTATAACTGTGGTAAGATAGGAATCTAAAAAGAAATTGTAGGCAAAGCTTCTCTAGAAATAACATTCCCAGGAATGAATCAAACAGAAGGCCTCAGCCTCCTGGGTTATGTATAAGGTTTGGCAAAGGCAGACACTGGACAAATGAGAGTAGATCGACCAGACACAACAAGGAAACCCTTTATCATTGGAAAACTCCTTGGGGGGGCCTCTCGAAGGCCCCCACGTCACAGGTGGTCCGAACATTCCCAGTCACAGTGGAAGACAATCTCCCACAGGACAATTAGAAAATTCTGTGCCTATTATAAAAACTCATACCGCTCTGGATGACAAACTAGTGACAGAAGTTGAATCAAACATGACAAAAGGAAATAAAAAATGTATATTTTGGCAAACCGCTATAAATAGTCATAGGCCTAGATTTATAGTTAAGATGAATAATAGACTCTTTGACGGTTTACTGGACACAGGGGCAGATACAACTATCATATCTAATAAATCTTGGCCTTGAAGATGGCCCCTGCATGAGGTAAATGTTCAATTCTTAGGGATTAGAACCCTATCTCAGGTAAAACGGAGCACGAGATGGAATGAATGTATAGGACCAGAAGGACAGAGAGGAGGGTTGAGACCATATGTGGCTGATGTAGTGATAAATTTATGGGGTTGTGATCTATTACAGCAATGGAATACACAGATTAACATTCCTCCAGTATTAGATAGGAACCATAAACGACCTCATGATTGTGGAAAAAATATTGTAAAGTACTATACAAGACATACCAAATATCCAGGCTGTACAAAAACAGAATACAAGTGCTGAACACACAGAGGAACCAAAAGCCCTACTACCTTTAAAATGGCTAAAAGAGGAACCTGTCTGGGTAGGACAATGGCCTATGACCTCTGAGAAGTTAGAAGCTTTAGAAAGCCTGGTTCAGGAACAGCTAAATGCTGGACATATCGAGGAATCAACCAGCCCTTTGAATTCTCCTGTATTTGTGATCAAAAAGAAATCTGGTAAATGGAGAATGCTTATAGACCTGAGAGCCATCAATAAAGTTATCCAGCCAATTGGATCTCTACAGCCTGGAATGTTCTTGCCTTATTTGGTACCCAAAGAATGGCCTATTATAGTTATTGATTTAAAGGATTGCTTCTTCACTATACCTTTACAAGAACAAGATAAAGAGAAATTTGCCTTCATGGTACCTAACTACAATAATTCTCAACCGGTGAAAAGATATCAATGGAAGGTTTTACCACAGCGAATGCTAAATAGCCCCACCCTGTGCCAATATTTTGTCCAAAACCGTTAGAAATAATTCATAAACAGTTTCCACAATCCATAATGTATCATTGCATAGATGATATATTGTTAGCTAACTCTAAAGGAGAAATATTAGAAAAAATGTTTGAGAAAGTAAAGGAAGTTTTACCTCGCTGGATCTTCAAAAAATTACTAGGAGAGATTTCTCAACTACAACCATTATTGAAGTAGAAGGGCATGATTTGAAAAACCCTAAAAGGAGATAAGGACTTGAATAGTCCACGAATACTATCAGCTGAAGCTGAGAAGGAATAGAATCAGTAGAAATGAGGATACTAGAAGCATATGTGGACCGTGTGGATCCAAACCTAGACTGTATTCTGGTTATATTACCATATAGAGAATATCCTTCAGGGATTTTGATGCAGAGAGAAGATATCATATTAGAATAGATATTTCTAGCACATAAAAAGAATAAAAAACTAAAAACATATATAGAAGGATCTCTGATTTGATTATAAAATGTAAATTAAGACTTCATGAGCTAATAGGAAGGGACCCAGCAGAAATTATAGTACCTTTAACTAATGAGGAAATTTCCTCCTTATGGAAAGATAACAATTGGCAGAGAGCTTGCAGTAACTTTTTTGGAATGATTAGCAACAACTATCCCAAAACTGAGATAATCAAATTCATAAAGAAACGATTTGGAGCCTTCCACGCATTGTAAGAAAAACACCTATTTCTGGAGTTCATATATTCTACACTGATGCAAACAAATCAGTTAAGACAGGATATAAATCAGGAAAAATTAGCAAAGTGGTTCAAAGCCCTTACAATTCTGTACAAAAGGCAGAATTATGTGCCATTTTCATGGTACTTCTGGATTTTACAGAACCCCTCAATATAGTTACTGACTCTCAATACACAGGGAGAGTCGTTTTACACATTGAGACTGCAGAATTTATTCCTGACAATATAGAATTAACTTCATTGTTTATACAGTGACAAGATACTATCAGAAAGAGGACTCACCAGATCCCACACGGGTCTGCCAGGTCCTCTAGCACAAGGCAATGATGAAATTGATCGTTTATTGATAGGAAGTGTGCTAGCAGTATCAGAGTTTCGTAAGAAACACCACGTGAACAGAAAAGGTTTAAAAAAGAATTTTTCTGTCACTTGCCAAGGAAATAGTAAGGAAATGTCCCACTTGCTCATTCTATAATCAAACTCCTTTACCACCAGGCAGTAACCCTAAAGGTATAAATAGGAATGAAATATGGCAAATGGATGTGTTTCATTTTGCAGAATTTGGAAAATTAAAATATGTAAATCACACTATAGATACATTTTCAGGGTTTCAATGGGCTACTGCTCTGAGCTCTGAAAAGGCTGATTCTGTTATCACACACCTAATAGAGGTAATGGCCATTATGGGCATACCTGCACAAATAAAAACTGACTATGCTCCAGCATATGTCTCCAGGAAATTGAAACAGGTTTTTGAGTATTATAACATAAAGCACATAACTGGTATACCACACAATTCTACAGGACAAGCAGTGGTTGAGAGATCCAATCGTACTTTAAAAGAAATGCTCCATAAACAGGCAGGAGGAACCAAGACACCCAAACACAGATTACATAACGCTTTATTAACATTAAACTTTCTTAATGCTGATGAAAAAGGAAAAACAGCTGCAGAAAGACACTGGACAATAGAAAAAACTAAATCAGCCAGTGTACTTGAAGGATGTATTGACCTCAGAATGGAAAGCAGGATATGTGTTACGTTGGGGTAGGGGTTTTGCATTTGTATCTACAGGAGAAGAAAAACTATGGATACCATCTAAGTTAATCAAGATCCGAGTTGAACAAGAGAAACATCTTAATGAAGAGAAATGACAAGTCATCCAACAAATTAGGTCTCATGAGGTGTGCAGAGACCTCTCAAAGGTAGGGGAAGTGTTCTGTTCTTGTTCTTACAGAAAAACAGAGACAACCTATCATCAAATAGCCAAAAGACACTGAAAATGTAGGTACCTACAGGAGCGAAGACAGCTCTTCAGAAACAATCACTTATTGAAGCAGAATCTGATATATGGTAAAAATATTTAATTGTAGTAAACTATTTCTATACAGAAATCTATTTCTCTCTACTATCTAGTATTCCTGAAGTCCCAATTCATGTAAACCAATGATGGCATTGGAATTGGATTTGGCTTTCCTTCTCTAAATTCAAGCATGTTGTTAAGATTACATTCATGGTTTCTGCCTTAAATCAAGAAGCCAATTGGTGTAAGGCAGAAGAAAACAAAATCTGGGGACTCATTTCTTACACACAATTTTCTCTCTGAAATCCTGATTTTCTCACATACATTTTAATGCTTATTGTTGTCTTTCCCTAATGCATACCTTAAAACTTGAAAAACTTTACTTTAATATTGATGTGTAACTTTTCCACAAGGAATAATAACGTTTTCTAACAGCAGACTTTGAACTCTCCGGAAAGAAGATGGGGCCCCACATCATCATTTCCACTTGACTCAACCTGATGCATCTGAACTACAAACATCACCCTAAAACCAGTTTGAGACTGTTTTGCTCGAGACAACTCATGACTAGCTAGCTGTAATGGTGAACCTTTTTATTCCACCCTGGCCAGAGTTTTAAATAGAACTACAGTCAAGCATTTTCTGCCACACAGTGACTAGCTACATATGTCATAGCCAGTTCTGGTGAGAAATTTGGTTGCTAAAAATTTTCTTCCTACAGGATTCATTGGAGCAATCATTTTCCCATTTCAGCAGGAAGTAACCTTAAGATAACGACGACCCCTTTCCCTACCTTTGGAATTTTGAGATAATAGTCATCTTCTTTGTGTTGGTTTTAGTTATTTAGGGTTGGGTATGGAAGGTGATGCTTACACTTGGGTTTATCTTTTAGACAGGAATAGGGAATGTTTGGGAAAGGTATGGTTTAGATGGGATATAAGTAGATTAACCTATTTTCTTGTGAATTTGAGTAAGAATGAGATAGTATTTTACAGCTTACATTGTTATATATTCTTATATGTGGTAAGCTATGTAAAACTTAGTTTATATTTTCTTATATTGTGTGGAATCTTTCCACTTATGATGTTTTATGCACATTAATTTTTACCATATTCTATGTATATATACTTTTCTTGTATTCAAGACACTTGTATATTGATACAATTTAGGATATTTTTCATTCTGCCCTTTATAGTTCTACCTCTTGTCTTGACATTTCTACTCTACCTCTATTTTAGGGATTTATATGTATGTATATGTATATAGTTACATTGTTTAGGCATTTGTTCCTGCTTTACTCAGGGAAGTTTTAATCAGTTTTTTAGCTAAGTTCCTGAGTATTACAGATTATCTTCACTCATGTTTCCTGTACCTATGAGATTAGTCAGATATATATGCTTAATCTTCAATCACTTTATAGGCATGCAGAACATGGCATTTAAATGTTTTAATATTGGTACTCCGTTGACATGAGACACTATTGCTCCTGATAGCACCGTGCACTTTCCTGAAAATATGTTGGACACTGTTGTTGCTCCTGGTGGAGTTCATTCTCGCCTCAGCTAATGGCCTGTTGGTCAAAGAACTGCCCCCACCTTGACCACTGATTTGGACATGCAGTCCTATGTGCTTGAAGGAGACAAATATAGAAGACTGCAGGACCTTGCCAAGTCAGGGTAAGACAGCCATTCTGCCTTCCTGCTGTTGTTGTGGTCTGTCAAGTTCTCTTGGCCTTAGCCAAAATTGGGTGTACCAATGTTGCTATGAGAACTAGGGTGACTGTCCAGGTAGCTTGCTGTTTCTGTCCTTGCTGTAATATTTGGAAGTTGCCCATCCGCACTTCCTGTCTACCCTAGTATCATTATTTTCCTTCACAGGTCTTGATGAGGTTAAAGATTAAACTATCACAACTATTATTCTCTCTTCCTAGTTGGATATATTAGGTACTAGACTTACGTTTTCCAGCTTAGGACAACTCTATTGTAAACTCAGTTATGCCTTCATCCTAGGACTAGATATGTAGGTCATTTTGTTCTCGATTTTCCTTTTCTTAGAGCACACTTGTTATTCACTGTTTTGTATATAGTTTTGTATTAAGCCTAAATCTTTTCTTTAGACTAAAAGTGGAATTGTAGTGAGATAGTCATTCTGTGGCACTGACCACGCCCATTGGGAGCATGGAGCCATGGGTGGATGCAACCTGTGGAAGGAGGTCTGAGGAAGAGCTGGGGAAAAACTCTCTTGCTGGTGGGACTTGGACAAGAGAGCTTCTGGTGGAATTTCCTGGTGTTTATCTGTCTAGGTTGTAAGTTATTTCTCCCTGAATAAATATCTACTCGGCCTATTTGTTTATCCTGATCCTTATTTAATCATGATAAATATGTGAATATATTATGCCATTGTTTTTCACTTAACAATTGGAGAAAACATCAGAGTGCCTTGATCCCAGAAAATGACCTCAATAGGTGTTCAGTCTGAATACCCAATGTTTGTCAATAGTTATCTATGAATACCTTCAATTTGTCTCCACAATGTTTCTTAAGAAGTCTGTGCTTGCACAAATAAGGGATCATTTCTGTCTGTTGAGGCTGTTGCTGCTCTTTGCACATTTTTGACATTCATTTTCAGTCTCTAAAAGTTAAATTTATGTATTAAGCATCTATTGATTGTTAGAGTTTTTGTTGTTGTTCTGAATAAACTAAACCTGAATCCATCCTTACTGTCACAGAAGGCATGTCTGATTGTGTGGCCTTCTGTGTTTCCTTCTCAGTGAAACATCATGCTGCTTCTGTTGATGTGCTTCTGGCCATACAGTAGGATTGGAAGGACATTACATTCTATCCTATTAGCCAGAAAAGAACCTCTCCTAGACTGGAAACTGTACAACTGCATTAAATATCTTTCTGGCTCTACAGCTGGGGAGCACAAAATTCACTCACCTCCTAGATAGTATGTGTGGGTCAGTATAGCATTCATAAGAGAACATACCAGAAGAAACCAGAAAAACAAACCATTGCATAAGTTAAGAATATCCAGAAGGAGGGGTTGACTCTATTCTTTGCCTAAGTAAAATTCTCTTGGCCTTTTTCTTATATTACTACTTAATATTGTATGCACAAACAGTAGAGCAAGCTGCCTGTTTAACTCAAATATCATCTGCTGTAAAGAAGTGGTGATTAAGAAAAAGACATATGTATGTGAAACATTTATTTCCATCATTGTCCCCTGTTAACCAGGACAGCACTGGCTTTTGCATTCTCTACTAAGAACTTAAAATCTCTAAGGAATACATTTCCAATGTTACCTTTTTCAGTAGTAGTTAATCTTGGAAACATTTCTTCATGAGTTTGTCTCATACAATCATTTTTGTCTTCCATTGCTAAGAAAAATAACATTAGAGATGTTCAAGTATTTCTTACTGTGCTTTTCTGGCTGTTTTCTGCACCGAATATGGTATGAGGTCTTCAACAAAAAAGCTCTTCCTCCATATGAATTTCTACTATACCTTTTGCTGGTGTGGCTGGTGGAATTTTCTTACATGAAAGGACAGGGTAAGACAAGCTGTAGCTCAAGTATCATATCTGCACCAAGGTCATTGCCAATCCCTTGAGTAGAAAAGGATAGACATGACAAATCAAACACAAAAGCAAGTTATGAAGCAGTGACCCCATAGGAATGTGCCATGTGGTCCATGAAGACTCCTCCTTTTCATTTTGAGTAACAAAGATAAGAAAAGGAATTTTTCTATAATCTTGTCATGATAGCAAAACTGCTATTTTCTTTATGATACTAAACAATTTCTGAATCTTTTTTTTCCAAACTCTGTTCTTCCAAGGACTACATATTACCAAAAATGCATTTCTTTCTCATCAGCTCTCATCAGTTCTGAGTTGATACTACCAAAACATGTCACAGAAAACAGAACACACAATGAATTGTTTAGTTCCTATAATGTCTTCATAGAGCAAGGTAAGTAGATGTTGTGAAGTGTTAGTAATTAGTCTCCCTGATGCTTATTAAAGATATATCAAAGGTGAAAGGGTATAGTACAAAACAGGGAACATTCATTCAATAGCACCTACAGAAGAAAGTCAGTGCAAATACGATTCTGCACATTTTCAGCATCTTGAGAAAAAAGTCTGAGAAGAACATTCACCCAGATTTCAGCACTCCTGCTTGCTACCCCTGAAAACAAAGCCAAACTTCAATTAAAAACCTAACCTGTGAGGGTGAGATAGTTGGGTAATAAACGTTCTTTTATTTCTAGCAACTGTTGTATTTTTTCCCCCTCATCCTGAAAAAAAGAGAATGGGAGCAAATATCTAAGGCTGAGCTTTTGGGGGGTGAGGTTTCTTGTAACACTGCGCCTAATTATCTGTGTGTACCATCAGCAGAGATTCTCAAGGTAGTGCTTATTGAAACTGACCTGGTGGGCATTCCAGGTCTTAAGGATGAATGAAAAATAACTGCTGAATGCTGCTGAATATGTGATAATGTAATTAGTATTCCTGCCAACAGAATTGAAAATGAGATGTTGCATCTCTGGGGACTCCTACAAGTCTCTGTAAATAGTTTTTCTTAAAATATACACGATACATATGGGCTGAGCAAAGAGGTTCACTCTAAATTAAAATGCTATTATGCTACAGATGAAGTGGGTGAAGGGCTTACAGATTGACAGGGGAAAGCCATCATTTACATATTTTCCAAGTATATTGCACCCCAAAGGCATTTGGGTTCTTCAAATGAAAATAAAAGCCATTTGGGTTAGACGTAATCCACTAGAGGAATACAATGGAAACCAATGGCTAGTATCTCCATGACTCTAAAAATAAACATTAACATTTATTTGATAAAGGAAAAGGAACTGTTTGAGATAAGGTACCTTTACATTTCAAAATGATTTTTTTTTTCCTCTTCTGTTTGAAAAGTCTAGTGTTTCAAAATTATGGAAGATTACTGCCTCAATTTGTTTAAAAGATTAAGTCGTTTTCTGTATTGGCACCAAATCAAGTCAATCTAATCAGTTTTCCCTTGGATACTTTAGTAACTTAGAATTTAAATGTTAATGAGTTTCATTCGGATTATTTACATACAGGTGCATAGGAAATAATCCAGTCAGTTGCTGCCCAATATCTGCTAGCTAAAACTGCACAGACAAGAATTCTTATGTTTTTCATTCTCCCAGAGCATTTGCAAAGGATGAGTGAGCTTCCTTCAGTCTCAGCAGGACTTCCTCAGTCTGGCTGAGTTTCAACACAAAATGATTTCCTGCTCAGAAACAAGCACACAATGTCAGTTCATCTCTCACTGCAAATAGGAATAGAGATGTATGTTTCTGCTAAAGATTCAAGTCAGGAAGTTATCAAAACAGGCAGCTCCTGGGTGGAATGACTACCCTCGGTGGTGTGACACCAAATTAAAATACCCAGAGTTGCAGACCAACAGCATCCAAATAGTTTTCCTCGTTACCACTAAGAAGATGTGTAGCTCTGAACAAGCTATTTAAGTTCTAAGAGCTTCAATTTTGCCTGGTGAAAGAAAATACATGTATTCAGGTCTACTGTGTGCTGACAATTTGCCTGCTACTGTGGAGGGAGACTGAATATAGAATCCCCAAATATGAAACATTGCCATAAAGACTATTCTGAAGCTGAAAGAAATGGAAAAGTGGCATGTGTGTATGTGCATATGTACACATACACACACACACGTGTGTGTGTGTGTGTGTGTGTGTGTGTGTGTGTGTGTGTGGTGTGTGTGTGTGTGTGTGTGTGTGTGTGTTATTTACCCCTCCACTGTTGACTTCAACCAACCAGGATAGTAGTATAGTTCACAAAGGGCTTCCTCCATAGGTCTAAGACTAAGGACAGAGCTGATACCTGAAGATGTTTTGAAACCTGCTGTATTCTGGGGGTAATATCTGAGTAATCTACTAATGAACTTTACCAACTAATCTTTATCTACCATGAAGCTCTTTCTGTATTGATCTTCCTGCAACTTTTCTGTCTCTAGAGAGACTCAACATCCTTTTTCTTTGTCTTTTCACTTCTCTGAAAATCCTTTGTGGATTTTCACACCATTAAAGAAATTCTCCTTCTCTGAGAAGCACACATATGTAAGGTGTGTATTAAAATGTTTGCTGATAAACTTAATAAACTTTCTTGATGGCTACCTTGGTAATATTTTTGCTATAAGAATCTGCCCACAGGGTCCAGGTGCTCATAATGTGATGGAATTCTCAAAGGAGACCACACAGAGGTAATGAGGAGCAGGTTTGGTGGCTGACACTTGTAATCTCAGCACATGGGAGGCTGAGACAGGAAAGCTGTCATAGATTTGAGATCAGCCTGACAACATAGTAAATTCCAGGCCACCTTTGCCTATAGAATGAAGCACTCTTTTTGAAACCCCAAATAGATCCCTCTGGAAAGATTTTATGTTGTGTTTGGCTATCCTTGTGCTTTTCTCTCATTTGTGGCATAGTCTGTATCTGTCTTGGAGGATGTACACTAACAACAAACCTCCTAATACATTTTTCCAGATATTCCAGCTTCCAGGAATGTGAGCAAAGAGTGCCTGTTCTCAAGTGTTCTCGTGTAGCAGCACAAAGACAGATATAGAGAAAAGGTTATTTGTCTTCCCTCACATTGTGATGGCTCTGAGGCTCTATGTACCAGGCTTTTTCTTTTGGGCTACCAACCAGCTCCCAAATTATGACACAGACACTTCTTTTTTGTTATGAATGCTCAGTCTAGCTTAGGCTCATTTTTGGCTAGCCCTTTTAACATAAATTAACTGCATTGTCTTTATCTATCTTTTGCCTCAGGATATTTACCTGTCTTCCTTCTGTGTATCTTTCACTGCTTCTCTTATCTGTCTGGCTGCAGCAAAGCCTGTCCCTCTCTCTCCTCATTGTCTTCTTTCTTCTTTTCCTCTTATTCTTTTCAAATCTAGATTTTTACTCTTATTTATTTTGTGAGCTTGTCAGCCCTGTGATGGGAGATGTCATTCTGTAAATTTCTGCTAACAATTCATTGGTGTATACGAGAGCGGGCAATGGAAGTGACCACATCTCCAAGCTGGAAGCATGCTGTTGGACGGCAGCGTAGACCAAGACAGTGAGCATAGATCTCAGTGCTGGCAGTAAAAGTACCTGCCACCATCTTGGATAGATCGCGGCTAATACAACTATGGATTTCATTTTAGCAATGTTGTTGTTTACCAGATAAAAGACTCATGGCCACAAAAAGATAAAGATTTACAGGAAAGACAGATTCAGATTAAGAAAAATGTCTAAAGGTGTACAGTGTGTTTTAAAATATACGTAGGCTTGGGAGAGAAAAATAATAAAATGGTTTTAAAAAGACAGAGAGGAGCTGGGTGTGGTGGCACATGCCTTTAATCCCATCACTCTGGAGGCATAGGTAAGCAGATCTTTGTGATTTCAGAGTAAACCTGGTATGCAGAGTGTATTCCAGGACAGATAAAAGTTACACAGAGAAACCCTATCTCAAAAAAATGAAAAAATAAAAAGTAAAAGAAACAGAGTAATAAAAAAGTCACATAAAGATGGAGAGAATCTGGATACTGTATGGTATTATAGTGTCTTTGTATCTTTTGACTGCTGAAGAAATAACAACTGTTAAAACAAATACTACTAGATCAATCCAATTTATATATTTTAAAAATATGGACAGTTTAAAGTTTCTTGCTTTGCTGAGGAATCTGCCAGACACACTATGGCCTATAGGCTGAAGATGGACACTTTAAGAAGAACTTCGGGTGACTGACAAAGAGAGTTGTCTCTGTCATTTCTAGAGTTTATATACTATTCTTCTGTTGTCTTTGAAGGATTTGAAGACAACTAGTTATAGTTATAGTTTTCCTTAGGATTAAAGATAAGTTACATATAGGACTTTAGACTCACAAAGATAGGATAGATGATAGAATATTGTCTTTAAATCTTGCTAAATGTTAACGGACTAAATATTGTTAACTGTGATTCTTATTTTATAACTGTTGTGTGATATATTTTGCTATGTTAAGGTTAAAACCCTTCTTTTTATTTAGACATAAAGGAGGAGATGATGGGAGATGTCATTCTGTAAATATTTTTCTCAAGCTGGTTAATGAATAAAGTACTGTTGGCCAATAGGAAAGCAAGATAGGCGGGATTAGGAGGATTTGAGGAAGTAGTAGGGAGGCCTCTACATGGAGAGATTGGAGAGAGCAGAACCGCTGGCCCCCTCTCTCCGGTAAGACCACGTGGAAGTACTTAGATGAATAGAAATGGCTTAATAATTAAGACAGAGCTAGCCAATAAGAAACTAGTAACTGGCCAACAGCATTATATCTAATACAGAGTCTCTGTGTGTTAATTGGGACTGGCATGGCGGTGGGACTGGTGGCAGGAAAAACATACTCCTAACAGCCCTGCCTATCTTTTCTCTGACTAGCTATTGGACTTTCAACCCTTTATTAATCTTTACATAATTAAACACACATCATTACATCATTGAGCAAATGCATTATAAACAAATGTAATACATCTTTCCATAGTTAAATATCCCACAACAGATCTACTCTCCATTTAACACAATGGCCTGTAACCTTGTTCACTTTAGTAGGTTTTCCAGGTGTCTTTTTTTTTTTTTTTTTTTTTTTTGATCTACTTTTATTGATATTTCTCTGTTTTATCACTTTTTTCACTTCAACTCTACAAAGATTTTGTCTCAGGTCAGGAGGCATCCCACTTACAATTTTCCCTAGTTTGAACTAATTTGGCTTAGTTAAAACGGGGGCACATGTGAATAATTAATAATTTATAACATGACCTATTTTTAGTGTTTTCACTTTTATTTTTATTTAAAAAACTCTGTATATTTTTGTTGTTGTTGTTGTGGTTTTATTCTTGTTTCTCAGCACAGGGTTCCTCTGTGTAGCCCTGCCTGTCTTGCAACTCACTCTGTAGATCAGGCTAGCCTCAAACTCCCAAACACCAAAATCTATCTACTTTTGCCTCCAGAAAGATAGGATTAAAGGCATGCACGACCATGCTCTGAAATTTCTGTATCGTATTTAAAATGTCATTTTTATAAAAGCTTCCATGATTGGAAATGGGTAGATCAGTTACCAATTTATAGATGGTAACAAAACTTACCTGTGTAGAAAACTACACATTTGTGGCTTCTTGGTTCCTAAGATAATATGATTTTTAACTAATTGTATTGAACCCTTGAAAAATCTCCATCTGCCCTAAACTTTATCAGGAATTTTGGTGACTCAGGCATAGAAATTTCATTCCATTCTTTTATTTGATTTTTTGGGTTAGACATTTTGTAACCCATGCTGGCCTGGAACTCACTGTATGACCTTGCAATCCTCACCCTCCTGTCTTACCTTCCAAGTGCTGAGATTAAAGGCAAGTACAACTATACTTCCCCAGTACAGCAGCTTCCCCTTTTAAAAGGTGAATGAGCACTTTGTTTTATGAGCAACTATATGTTACACTAAATTGGGATTTTTTTTCACTCTTACATTTCTCTGTGGTGATATATCTACATCCCTAATGTTATACTACATCTCATTCATTCTTTGTTTCATTTAACATATTTATTGAATATTGTCATTTGTCTGGTGTTATTCTAAGTGCTGGAGGTGAGTCAGAGAGTAGAATGTAACTCTGGTCTTTATATCATGACTGTGATTAAGAGTGCTAGCTTTGGAGTATTAGCTTCTGAACTGATGGCAAGTTCTTGAAAGTCTAGACCAGTTTTATTCTGTTGTCTATCTGCATGTAATACAAAATAAAATTGCTAAAAAGCTAGAAGCGTGTGTTAAAGAGGCAAAAACATAGAAATGTGAAACAACAGAACTTACTTCAAGTATATTCTGGAGTAGATTAAGATAGCCATATAGTCTTAACAGATATCACATTACTGTTGGTGTACCTTCATAGTTCATCTGGGCCTAGGAAGAATTGACATGCAAAACGCCTACTTATCACACTCCATTTCACCTGCCTGCCCCTCTTTCTCCATTTCTTCCATCTAGAATTATCTTCTCAGAGCATATGTTGTAAGCCTTGTACTACTCATCTTAAAAGATTAGCATCTAAAAGCTATGTGGTGACTGACACAAAGTTAGTATAGTGTTGAAGCATAGAATTTCAATTTCAGTGATTCAAATCTAGGAAAATTCTGCCAAAGCAATGGCTTTTATGAAACATAAAATTACAGGGCCAACTAGTGAGGAGGCATTTGTAAAGAAAACTGTCATTGTTCTAGCCATGAATACAAAGATCTACCATACTGGATAAACCTGTTTTCCTAAGAACGTGTCCTAGCACTAAAGCCTTCATTCGGACAACACACAGATTTCCCAACTTTCAATCTGACACCCATAAATATTCTTGCTCAGTGGGTCTTTGGGTTCCCCAGTCTCTATAAATATACCATAGCTTTTGATTGTTTTATGGTGGAAGTTTATTTTATTTTATTTTGTCTGCACAGTTGGCTTTGTTTTTTTTTCCATGCTTTATAGACCCTTGTCTTTTTATTAGTTCAGTGTTCCCTGTTGATTTTGTGTTTTATATTCCTGCTGTCACCACCAGAACCTCACTGTAAACAAGAATGTTGTATCTCAGTGGGTTATTTTCTGTTAATGACCTGTGATACAGTATATAAATAAACCAGAGAGCCATCCACAGGTGCAGTTTATTAGAGTTACTGCACTGTGGCTTGGGTAATGTTCCTTGGTTCTTTAAAACTTTGCGGCTTTGAGAAGCATAGGGGCCAGCTCACTGGCAGTTCTGAAGAGAGAAAAAATGATACTGCCACTTTGCAATGGATAGGAAGCTGGACTAATAATCATCACTTCAATTTCTCAGTGTCAACATCTGGGATGTTGTAGAAGATAAAACATTTCACTAAGCCAAATTACTCAGATAAAGTAGTCTGGTCCAAATAGCTGACTTGAGCAGGAGTAGAAAGAACACAGAAGGTCCCTCCTCACACATAAAAAGAAAAACCCACACTATAGTGCTCAATTAGAACAAGAGGGATTGTTTTGGGCTGCACACAGGTGCATAATGAAGACTGATAATGATGGTTTATTAATGAATTCTCATAACCCCCGGTGTGGTAGGGTATTATTAAGGCACAGTTCATGTGGGGCGATGGAGGCTAAGTAACTCGCCCAAGGCCACATAGTGAATCAATCTCCACCAGGGAGCACAGACATGAGATGAGCTTCTGCCACACCTTGTGCTCTCACCACTAGATCATGGTCTGTTTCTGTCTTGGGATGAAATTAATAGAACTGAAATTGGAGCTCAAGAGCCAAGAGATGGAGGGAATATTTGGTAATGATTTCTGAAGGGAACTGAGAGGCAATAAGGGGCTCTGAGGATACTGTAATGTGCTTCAGATAACAGATATGAATTTCTGGCTTTGAAATACATTAGGAACAGATTTTACCACACATCACATGCATTCAGGATTAGGTGAAGCAAGAAAAATAATTTGGGTAAAGCACAAGGTACAGAAGCAGGCATTAATATTCTGAGTATTCTATGTTAGCATGCAGAATACTGAAAACATGTTAGATGTGATCAGGCACATTCAGGGTGATATGGCTGTAGACTGGAAAACAATTTATTTTCGGGATTTTATGTCTGAAAGTGTATAGAAAATATGGCTCTAGGCTTCTACCTTCCTGACTGTGACTAGATTGGTAAGAGATGCCATCTTGTTTTTGCACATAACAATAATATTCATTTACAAAGCTGTATGTCTGTCTATCTGTCTTTCCAAAATGAACAATCCTAACAAGGGTACCCAGGATCAATCTATTCTACTAACTAAATCAGCCCATGCATAACAAATTGTCTGTAATTGAAGATGTTTCAGTAGTGTATGCACATACATATCATGACTTTCACTTTGATGCATCTCAATCTTCAAATTTGTTCCAGGTACTTTATCTGACAGACATAATTATTTCTTTTGCTGTGTTTGTTCTGGATATATTTCTGATGAGTGGAATTTAATGATCTATTCTCTTTACTCTTATATCAAATAGATGCAGAGCACATGCTCCATGAAATTGCACAGATTTACTTGGTGTTTAGCACTTTCAAACAGCTTTTTAAAATCCAGTATGAACTATTGGTACTGGTATAAACCACATAAACTTCGCAATAGTCAAGTCATACTTGCCTTCATTTAAATGTTATATCATCTTTTTTGCCATGCTGTGATAGTATTATTATTTTACTATTAGAGAATCATACAGTTTGATTTGAGATCACCCGCTAATTTGGCTGGATATTATAGGGTAGTCGTATCCAACTGTTGAAAAAGAGAGGTAAAGCTGTTAGAGTATGAAGATAGTGCCGAGTTCTCCAATATTTCTCAATAACACAATCTTTTCAGATGCTGAATGACTGGGTAATTAGAGACCCAGGTCTGTCAGACCTTCCTCACCATGGAATACCTGTAGGTTCTTATTATTTCTGCATTAGCTATTTGTAAATTATGTCAACTTTCTCAGAGAAAGAAAAGCCACATATGATGATATGTCACCCATGCACATGTGCAAACATTTGCAGACAAGTTTTTAATCATCTACCAATAGAGTAACATTTTCTTTGCTATTTTTTATGTTTGTCTTTAAGAGGAAAAAAAAAAAAAAGAAATACTTTGATACTTCTTTACCAGTAGGCAAAACAAACAAACAAAACTGGTAAAATGGCTCAGTGGGTAAAGGTGCTTGCTGCTAAGTCCTACCATTTGCATTCAGTCCCTAGAACTCACAGGATAGATGGAATGAAAGGACTCCTAAGAACTATCCTCTGACCTCCAAATGCACACACACACACACACACACACACACACACACACACACACATACACACACACATGCACACGCACATGCATATGTACACGTGTACATAGACAAAATAAATTTAAAAAATCACATGTACATTGACAATAATGTATCTGTATCAACTAACATTTCAAATGATTATTAACCACAGTACAGTTCTGGTTCTTTTTGAGAAGCAAAGGGACTAGCCCTTTGTTCTTGAGAAGTCTACCAAATTCATCATCTGTTCAGTTTGTTCATATTTTTGCTACTTCATACCTAACTTCCATTTTAACTAATTCAATTTCTAAGTTACTAAAGGCCAAGGAAATGAAAAATGTTACTGGTGCCCACTTTGAGAAATGATTTAAGAGTAACTTGTGGTGGAAATATTTGTATGAACTTTAATGTGAGTATGAATGCATATGATGACACATAAATTTTCATAGTGATTTTTGTGACCTAGTATTTCATTAAAATTAATATAGAAAAACAACACCAAAAGCCTCCAGAGGTTAGGACAGTAAGATGTTAATTGAGAGAATTCAACACCCCTCTCTATTGTTTCACTCAGCAGAGACTTCCAGAATTTCAGACTCCAGGCATAAAGGGAGAATGTGCTGAGGTACAGAGAAGGTGGGCGGGAAATAGACCAACACAGGACATACTTCAGGTGTAAATGGCTATTTAATAAAAATGATCAGATTTTAATTTTATGTTTCTTGATTGGACGAAGCTTTTATATTTTATATAGTTTGTCTCTGCTTTAATCCTAGAGCAATATTTTTTATAGAAAGTTATTCCCAGTTAGTACTTTCCTACTTTTTATATAGTGATTCTGAACTATGTTTTATTTCCAAAATTTGATTTTAACAGATAGTATAGTAACACAGAGCGTTGTAAAGGACTTTTAATCATGATAAATAAAATCAATCAGAATATTCCTCAAATTATAAAAATACAAAAAGAGTCAGATGATTTCATCAACTAAAAGAGAAGACACAGCACATCACTGACGGCATTCTTAGAAAAGATCTGGACTCTATCTGGGTACTTCTAACTCACTCCTGAAGCACAAAATTCCACAGGGTAAGATTCTTCATATCATCTGAGAGAGCATTACTGTGGACTTTGAAAATGTTGGATGATACTCATTTTCAAGTCCAATTCAATATCCCTCCCTGCCCCAGTAATTAACATTTCTCTTTTTTAATGGTTTACTTTTAGATACATTTTATACTTAAGATTTAAAAAGTTGCTTATGGTATTTAATATACTATCTGGCACATTTCTAAGTGATTAAAACATTAATCAGGTTTTAATGAAGTTACAAAAGAAGATACTATGTATCTTCATTTATTTAATCATGCTTTTTGTTAGGACTGGTAACCCTAAACTTCCTTATTCAAAACAAGTCCCCCAGAGCACATGGAAAGTTGGGGGGGGGGCAGTGAATGGAGAAAGAAGTAGCAGAAAGAGAAAGGAGGAGGGAAAAGCACATGCAACTAGGAAGATTGAGTCAGGGTAGGAACAGTAGAGAGAGAGAGAGAGAGAGAGAGAGAGAGAGAGAGAGAGAGAGAGAGAGAGAACATAAAAGAGGGAGCCATTATTGGTTTGAAAAGAAAACTGAACGTAAAGGAAGGTCTAGAAACCCACAAGACTGCCAACACCTAACAATTTGAGCTTCCATGGAAAGGCTACCATAAATGCCCTTACCATATAGTGAGATCAACAACTAACTTATCTACCATCATGCAACCCTCATCTAGTACCTGTTGGAAACAGAAGCAAACACCCATAATACACACTGAGTCAAACTAGAATCCAGATGCAGAGGGAAAGGACAAGACCAGGTTGCAGAAACTCTACATAGAGACAGCTGACTTGAACAAGGAAGAGCTAACGGCCCCCAGACTGATAGCTGGGAATCCAGCATGGGACTGACTCAGGCCCCCCTGAATATGGGTCTCAGTCAGAAGGACTGAGCAGCCTAAGGGACCTCAGACAGTGGAGCCAGGATGTATTCCTGGTGCACAAAAGGACCTTGTGGACACATCCTCCATGGAGGGATAACTGTCTAAATCTGGAGACAGGAGAAAAGTCCTAGTCCCTACTTCAAATGACTTGACAGATTTACATGACACCACCTGGATGGCATTGCCCAACATGTGGAATTGGGGTGGGGAGATGGGAGGGGAGGGTGGTTATGGTGCATGTGAGGGGGCAGAGAGGGTAAGTAAGAGGGAGGGAAGGGGAAGGGAGAGAAGGAGGGAGGGAGAGGGAATTGGGATCAACTTGTAAAATAAAAAATAAATAAATTAATTAAAAAACAATACAAAACTAGCATCCATGTTGAAAACATTCAAATGTTTTCACTATCTTTATAAAATGCATAATTTCCTTATTAGTCCCTATAATTTGGATTAAGTTAAAAGTAAATTTAATTAAATTAAATTTTACTCCATTTACTCCAATGAAAAGTATCCAAAGAACAGAGTTAGCTCTTCTTATCCAAAGTATAGAAGACACCAATGTCTAATAACAATATTCATGATGTTTAATAGCTGAAATACTAATATTTCTTGATTAGTGTCTAAGATGTCTTATAGTAGAGTTAGCTGAAAATAAAAAGGTTGGTTAAACAATAGTTGAGGTTTGCTAATAAAATACTATAGTAATTCCTTCCAAGGTCCCAATGTCTAACCATTTAATCTAAGTAAAATAGTTAATACTGTACAAATAACTCTAGGTATAATGGGAAACATATAGTCAATGCATTTTTTAAAGATGTAAGTTTTGGTTATTTAAAATACAGTTTATTTTGTCTTTGGGCAATATAATCCTATATATGCCACATATAAATGTTTAGGTATTGTAATTCTATTATATGTCTTTGTAAATGTTTCATCTGATGCAGAGGAAGTATAGAAACACAAGTCAAATGCAGATCGTGATGTCTAATAGTTTTGATATGATCCAGGAGAGTTTCTTTCTTAGTATTTTTTACTAGTAATTCCCCTGTCCCCCTGTCCAGAGGACCACTGTCCAGCCTACTATGCCACCTCATCTACATCAGCTGATCAGAATGAGTTTCATAGTCATGAGGAAATGTATACTATTTAATGAATAATAGATGGAGGGCCCCCCTAATGCCCAATGCATGGTGTTTTCTCAACAGGATGGACTGTCAACGGGAATTCCTAGAAAGGATTGACTGAAAAGAACTTCAATGATTTGGAAGGTTGGAATGTTGCATGTCCAGAAGCTAATTACTTTATCTCAACTAGCTTTAGTATCCCAAATAATTATTCCTTTCTCACCTATATGTGTAAACTAACAACTTGTGATTAATATATAAAACCCTTTAAGACGTCATTAACCTAACAGGCTCCTAGGTTCTACCAACCTCAAAACTAAGACTGTTACCAGACAGCATGAGAGATTAGAGAAAAGATTCCCCATCTTCATGTACCTGCTTCTCTGATGTACACACCAATGTTTATTAAAACTTGCTTTGCTTTATGAACTTCTAAGAGTGTATAGCTTCATGAAACTGCTTCTACTTTGGAACACTGAATTTGAAATAACCCAAATCTGTGTTCCATGGCCATACAAATATAGCTCTGGAAAATATGATCTCTTAATATCTTTAAAAATATGAAGCAATATAGAACCTAGCATTATGATGAATTATCTGCTATTATATTTGTTTTCAACAAAGAAATAAAACTTTTTCAAAACTTAAAAATGCTGTTTGATAAAGAAATAACATTAACATTGATTCCATGTAAAGTTATTATTTGGGCTTTTTTAGAATTTAATTAATATTAATTAAATTATTATTGTTACAATTACTATTATTTTGTGGTATTATAGATTGAAGGAGACTAGATTGTCTTCATGAAGAAAGACAAAAATACTGTGGCCATAGGAACAATTACTGAGTAAAGATTCAGATCATCAAATCAGCAGTAGAATCATCAGCTTCATGGATGGACCTCAAGTTCAAGAGTGTTGTCAGTTCAGACTTTCCTAATTAATTTTCCACTGAACTATGTTTCTTACCATCTTTGAAAAGCTAAAATTTTTATTCTCATCTTAGTAATTGATAAATATTATTAAATATGAGTTAATATGCTTGAAATTTTCAGATTGCTTCTTAAAAGTATTTTAGCTCATGGCATATACCTAACTCATGCCACACATATCAGCATTTTGCTTAAAGGTCCAAAAGCATCCTTGAATTCCACAGTCTTAATGGTTCTTAACTACTAAAGTTTCTTTACTCTTAAAGTTAGTGCCAACTTTATTATTAGGTTGAACTGATTGATGTAGGATACTAACTCTATCTTTGGGCACTTCCTCTTCTCACATGCTTTCACAGAACATGGCTATTTCATGAGTGTAATTCATCAATAAATGGCAGATGGGGAAGAAACACTGTGATTAACAGTGGGAAGAAAAGGAAGCATGGACATTCTCAGTTACATCAGTGCACAGAGTTTTGAATCTTGTTACTGAAGACAACTTTGGGTAACCATCTCTCTATAAGGCTTAACAAAAGAAACATGTTCAGGAAACAAACAATAAGGCAAGTAATTAAATGTTTGTTTTCTGAAGAGATAGAAAGGACATGGAGTATGATGGGTTGGGAGGGAGGGAAGTTATGATTAGAATGTGTTGTTTGAAAAGCATTTTCAATGAAAAAGATAAAGGTATTGAAGATTTTATAGTGTTGCTAATGAATGAAAATTGAGAAGTTGGAAAAATAACACTTCATTGAGTGGATCCTTATGTCTCTCCAATGGTGTCACATTAATTTTTCTTTTAACCAGTCTGAATGTATTTGTGTAATCTGAAAGGAAAATAGGTGAGTTGAGTTGAACTGATAATTTTTAACACTTCAAAAAACACCCAGCTTTCTCCAAGAGTGTGCCAGTTAATCTTTCGAATGACTTTGAAAGTTGCATATCTTCTTGTACTGGTTGGTTTTGTGTGTCAACTTGACACAAGCTAGATAAGAAGGAGCCTCAGCTGAGGAAATGCTTTCATGAGATCCAGCTTTAGGCATTTTTTCAACTAGTGGCCTATGGCAGAGAGGGCCCAGCCCATGGTGAGTAGTTCTATCCTAGGGCTGGTGGTCCTGGGTTCTATAAAAAAGCAGGCTGAGCAAGCCAGTGGAAGCAAGCCAGTGTGATGAAATTGTCCATGACCTCTATATCAGATCCTACCTAAAGGTCTTAACTTTGTTCAGTGATGAATACCAGTGTTGAAGTGTAAGTTGAATAAGCCCTTTCCTCCCCAATTTGTTTTGTGGTCATGGGTCATGGGGTTTTGTTTTGTCACAGCAACAGAAACCCTAACAAAGACAGTTAATTATTGGAATAAAATTCATTTTCTAAGTCTTCCTAACCTTAAGTCACATATTTCCACACTATTGCCACTTTCATTAGTGGTATCTGTTCATTATAATGGACTTTTAAATAATTTATCACGTCTTCCAAGTTTAAACGCCTTTCAGACAAAACTCTTTTACTGTCCTTGAAAAAAAAAAGTACCCTAGCACCCGATAGATTTTCTTTAAAAATCTCTTTTTCTCTCTCTCTCTCTCTCTCTCTCTCTCTCTCTCTCTCTCTCTCTCTCTCTCTCTCTCTCTCTCTCTCATGTCTGTGTGTGTGTAGGTATGTTTGGGTGCACATGATATGCACGTGGAAGACAGAGGACAGTCTCTGGTGTTACTCTTGCTACATTGTTAAAAAGGAAAACAAAACAAAAAAACAAAAAATGATCTTGTGCTGTTTGCCATCATGTATGGCAAGTCTGATGCGCACAGATTCTGGGTTTTCCCATTTCTGCTATGTATTTTGCAACAGCAGCCCTGGGTACCAAATGCACATCACAAAATCTGGCTTTATATGGTTTCTGGGATCTGAACTCAAGTACTGAAACTTGTGGGCACTTTATCCACCACCTCTTTTCCTCTAGATTTTATTTTTTTGTCTAACAAGTTGTCTTCTGAGAGAATCTATCTTTGCAAACAAGTTAATATTTTATAAATTTTGCCCATTTTTCCAGAGTTGGAACTTCTTGTGCTGGTTCCATTTTTGAAACTTGTTTAGAAAAGGGAAAAATAAATAAGAAGCTATCATTTATTCTGTGTCTCCTACAACAAATGTGATGCTAAGGGCTTTATTCTTTATTATCTACTACAGTTTTTAGACAGCATAAGATGTATTCAATTTAGCCTCTGTTTTTCCTTTTCCTTCTGCTTCATTGAATTAAAATGCTTCTTGGAGACAGATATGATTAGTCAAATCCCTCTCACATATGTCCCCATTGCCCCTCCCCATATTGAAGAAAGAAAAGAAATCTGTTGTGTGGCATACTACACATACTTTGAAATTCTTGAATTTGGCAAGGTCTGAAAAATATGCCTTGCATGAACTATTTTTAGAACTATGTGTGGCTTTTCAAAAATCATGATTCTATTTATGAGGTTCTTGCCTTATGTACAGAAATAAAATACTCAGGAAATGCTTCCTGTCAGTTTTCATCAGAAGCAACACCTAATCCAAGAATATAGAAAATTTTGTGAGGCCAGTAGTATTCTCTAATGTTTTACTGGTGAGATGAACTATTCCTCATGTGGTCCTGGTGGTAGATATGATGGCTTCTCCTCATCTAAAAACTCTCTTATCAGAATTGCATCTATTGAAAATGTACATATCCATCAATCCACATTAATATATGCATGAATGTACACATGGATATACATGTGGGTAGATGCATGGAAACACACATGAATGTACATATAGGTGTACACATGGATGTACACATGGATATACACATGGATACACATAAAATATACACATGACTGCACATTTGCATATATACATGGGTTAACACAGATGCACACATTGATATATAGTATACATGGATATACACTACACATGAATTCACACATAGATATTTACTGGTGAAGACACATGGATGCATATATGGATAGACATAAGAATATACCCATAGAGATACACATGAACACACATATGGTTTTGTGTATGGATGTACACAAGAATACATAAATGGAACCAGGCCCTCTGAAAGTGGGTGTCATTTAGCGGGCCTGGGCAATCTATGGGGCCTCTGGTAGTAGAGCAGTATTTATTCCTAGTGTACAGATGGACATTGGGAATGCATTCCTCATATAGGGATACTCCTTCAGCCTAGAAACATGTTAGTGTGCCTAGGCCCTGCCCCAATTCATGTGACAGACTTTAAATATCCCGTATGGAAGGCATCACCCATTCTATGGAGCAGGAGATAGGATGGAGGTTAGTAGGGGGCGTAGGAGGATGGGATGGAGAGGGAACTGGGAGTGATATATAAAATAGTATTGTTTCTAATTTAAATTTTAAAAAGATAAAAAAAGAAAGAAAGGAAGGAAGAACGAAAAAACACACTGCATCTAGGTATGGTGTAGTGTTATGCCCAATTCACAGAACCCCAAAAGTCCACCACCAAGAAGGTGGCTCAACAAATGTGAAAACAAAGGTTTCTTTTATTAACAAGCTGCAGCCTGGACTCCGCTGGCTTGGGAGCAAACAGAACGTGGCTTACCACTGAGGGAGGTTTTTAAAGGAAAAGTTTAAAGTACTGAAAGTCTTGAAATTATAAGCTTCCATGGTTACATAGGATGAAACAATAACTGTATGTTGTAAGCAAGATGTAATTATGCAGGATATTGTAGGGGAAATACGTTTGTTAATTACCTCCTGGGCCAGGGGTTTTTATAACAAGGAATTGATGGCTATCTAATCTTCTTTAGGACAGAGAAATGTTGAAATAGCTGGGGTGTGTTATATCATCTCAGGCTTCTAGTCACATACCCAGTTCTTTGTTTAGCCTTATCTTTTGGGCTGCCTTTTGGGAGCTCGGAAGAGCTTGAAAGTTTTCTTTTTTCTATATGGGATTTAGACTTTTCTTAATTTACCTCAATTTATTCCTTTCAGAGTAGAAAGTTTACTATGGATAAAAAGGAGAGCATAGGTAGAGGCAGGGACATCTGAGAGAGTCCAAAATACATGACCAGACTGAGCTATGCCATTGGTGGCCAGGGGACAGCAGCAATCAGGAGGCCAAAAGTATAAAAGTGGGTGGTAAGTAAAATGTCTGGATCATACAGGAGACAGCCTGTGGGGTAAGGGCAGCCCAGCCCCTAGGCTGGAGAGTTAGTGTAGAGGTCAGGGTAAGTCAGCTATATCCTATAACAGGTAGGGCCTGAGGGATGCTGGGAGAACCTGGAGGTCAGGTCCATTTTGGTATGTTAAATAGGTCCCTCAGCTATTTGTGCTGGGTGTGAAACTAAACAGTTTCTCTTTGTGTTTTTCAGCTACCAGGAATAGTTCATTCCCATTTATTTATTTATTTATTTATTTATTTATTTATTTATTTATTTATTTATTTAGTCTGTTAGTTAGTTAGTTGGTTATTTGCTGTCTTGTGTATCTAAGAGCTTAGAGTCTTCAGAATTTCCTTGGAAGTTGATATGAATGAGACCTGGGTGCAATGTATTTCACATGGGGTAATCTGTAGCTGCTCTGGTGTGTTTCTGATGATGAACTGGCTGTGAGATGGGTGCACACAACTCCTATCACATCTATACTGCCTTCTTGGATGTTTTATTGTTCTTACTTTGTATTTCTATATTCACTTTCTGTGACTTGGTGCTTCCATCATGCCCTAAACCAGTTAGTAGTCTCTCTCTCTCTCTCTCTCTCTCTCTCTCTCTCTCTCTTTCTTTCCATCCAATGGTTCACTCTTTCATCAAATACTTGGATCAGCTCACCTAGTTTAGGAAAAGAAAGATTCCTAGGTGACTGTAGCAAGAGGCAGAAAGGCCTGGGAGAGAAAGATTCCTTCACAAAACAAACATAAATAAAATAAAATAAAATTAAAGGAATACATAAGTGGGTAGATTCATAGATGCAAACAACTATGCACATATCATTGTAAAAAGGGATAGTCACATAAATTTCATAACACCAATTCTCAAAAGATGAAATTTTTATGTTTGTTCAAAAAATGTCAAGACAGCTTTGCTATCCAGTGGTACCTTGATATATAGTCAATGTCAATGAAAAATCTATGCATTTTCTATTATATTTCCTGATAATGTCAACTGCATATATGGAGAAAAAAACCCAAATGCCTCTAGTATACTTGAATTTTGTTAAATTGATGATAAAACTGATTAAATTAATAAGCACATACAAGTAGCATGTCTGTGAGGGCATTTCCAGAAGGCTTAACTAAGGGAGGCAGACCCACTCATAGGCTGGGTGTCTGGATAATAGCAGGGAGAAAGACAGATGGACAAGCTTTCTCTCTCCCCTTCCTGGCCCACAGCAGCAGCTGTGTCTCTGTTCTCTGTATGCAAATTTAGCTAAAACCTTTGACCTTATGAGCAAAATAAATGTGGCCTCCATTATTTCCTTATAGCATGGGTATTTCCTTATAGCATTGAAAAATCTAACATGGTATGAATGTTCTGTGTCATACATAGTTCTTATTTATCTAATATTTCAGATTTATCTAAGCATGTAGTTCATTTTTCTGCATTCTCATCAACTTATTTTAAGTCTTTGGTAGGATGATAGGCTGGCTTGCTAAGCACATATTTTTCAGTGCCCCTGTGCCTTCTCTCATATCTGGGAAACAGTTCCACTTTCAGAAAGACGAAGGTCTAATGAGTCCTTAGGAATCTTTGTTCAAAGATGTCTAGTCCACCAGAGACTGCTAAGAAGGTGTCTGAAGTGTGAATTATGTACTGATTAGAAGCTAACACTAGAATTTTCTCTATATCTTGAGGTCACCAATCAGATTCAAACCATGTTTTAAATTCCACTCAATAGTACAGTCCTTTTTAAACAAAGCTGTTTTCTTTTCACTGCTTTCCCCCCTCCTCACCCTGGGAGAGATATTTCAAATGCACAGCTTTCAAATTTTGTGGTAAATGAGAAATAATGCTTTTTAATAGACATCAAGCCTTTCCAAAAAGCATTTGGTTAAACGGCTTAAAACAGGTACACACAGACTCCACAAGTCCAAGTGGATGCATAGGCAATGTGACTAATGATAAATGGTAGGTAGATTATTGTCAATTAAAAGGTTATATTGATTTTATAAATACAAATATGAAAGTATTTTAACTAGTTTTATAGCATTTGAAAATTTTAAAAATGCAAATTAGTGGAGAGTTTGCATCTTTAGTTCTTTCTTTTATTGAGTTATGAAAATCAAAATCAGCTTTTAATAAGCTTGCAAAAATATAGGGAAATCTACCCACACTCATACCTTGAAATTCCTGCAATTAGAGCAGACAGGTTAGCAAGGTAAAGGGTCCATTTTTTAAGTGTCTTGGGGTATGTGAAGATGGAGGGCTGATTTGCAAATCATTATTGATGATGTATCATCTCCTAGCCTATATTCTGACTTGTCTGGTATCAGCGCTATTCTTAGAGAGTGTTCGGTGTTTCACATTAATCAAGAAAGGAAATATGTCAGGAATGAAGTAAGATATTGGAGAGGCTGGAAGAAGAAGTAAGGAATACAATGAAGGGGGATGAGAAAGAAAGAGAGGGAAGACGGGGGAAAGGAGGAAATCATTAAAAAGAGAGAAAAATATCAAAATCCTATCAGCAATCTACTTTTCTGTATCTTCTATACATATGGGCTACAGCCTTGGTCTTAAAGACAGAAGGCTCCATCATTTGGCCAGTTTCACATTTGTGTTAATTGTTGTCAAAATTAAAACATCATTTTAATCACATTTAAAATCATATCAGGTTCTATGACAGAGTGTCTGTCCTCAGAATCTGTTTTAATGAGTCACAAGTTAATTTATGGATGGGTTGAGCATTGCTGAGATGCACTATCCAGGAAGTCATGAGAAGGTGTTCTTTTGGGATAATATATAAAACTGTGTGTGGAACACTTGGAAAGTTTAACATTGTCTAAAATTAGGGTGAAGTGTTGTGGATGATCTAAGATCTACCATTTAAATTAAAACCATTGCTTACTTTGTCTCATGAAATAGAAGCATAGATTTTTTTTTTTTTTACATTCTGCTTTTCTTTCCTGTCATGGTTTTCTAGAACAGCAGAAATAATAGAATAAATATATATTAAAGAGGAAATGTATTAGATTAACTTACCTGGCACATGCTGGGCATCCCAACAATAGCTTTGTACTCAGGAACTACTGAAAGTTCAGGAGCTGCTCAGTCAACAAAGCTGGATGTCTCAGTACTTAGGGCCTGGCGTCTTCCGGAGAAACAGTGGTTTTTAGCTCATTTTATAAAGCTGAGAAAGCAAGGTTCTGACATCACAAAAGTATGGCAGAAGTGGTAAATGTGCTCACCAGTAACAAGAAGAGGTAGACAGGCACAAAGCAAGAGCTTTCCCTCAGACCTCCATAGATCTGGGACATCATTGGAAGGTTCAGCGTGTTCCTGAGGAACTTATTCACCCACCTCAATTAATCCTTCCTAGAAATGCCTCACTGGCCCTCTCAGAGCAATGCTTAATTAATTTTATCAGGCTGATAACCAAAATTAACTGTCCCAAGAACTGAATAGATAATCTTAAACCTCAAATTAAAAGCATTTTATTCATTCTATTTTGGAGAAATAAATTGACTTGCTATCTAATGTTATGCTTTAGGTGAATTTTTCCTGGTGCAGTCTCATCATTTGAAGCCATTTCCATCTCATCACTTACTATGTAAGTAATCATTTTGATTCAAAACACAGCTCCATAAGAATGCAACTTGAGCAAACAACAAGCAATGCTGCTCCCTTTGTGATGGAGAAAAGAAAGGTCTGGAAATCTTGTGTATTCCTCCAGATAGTATAGAGTGACAGGAAATGTGGTTACTGTGATGCACAGCTGGATGAAGTTTAGAACTTTATGTTCTAGAACCTCCTGGAATTGTTAGAGGCAGGACTGAGAAAGACTTAGTATGATGAGTCTTCTCAATGACAACAACATGGCCGCTGCAGATGTTTTCAGTTACTAGATACATTCAGTTATTGTAACAAAAGATAGGCTCCTCCCCTCTTTAGCAGTTTCTGTCTTCATCAAAATTCTTTCTTGGTTATGTGTACCTGTATTTTCTTTCACGGTTGATGCAAACATTTTCTAGCACTTTGTTCTGTACAACTCATCAGCAATCCTACAAAGCTATCTTTCTTGATAACGCTTCTTCAAATGTTAAGCATGTAAATAAATACAGTTCCAGAAAGTCATTTCATTTTTTAATATATGATATTAAGTTTAAGTTAAACACATTGTGAATATATATGGCTATGAGAATCTAATGCTGTAGTTGATTTTGTTGCAACTCTATGATGGCACTTTGGATTCTAGTACATCATAGAACAATCAAACTTTTATTAAAGGACAGAGGCACAGGAGGTAAACCTTAACTGTAAGGTCTCTCCAAGTTAGCCATGGGGTCACACTCTTATCTTTGATTCTTCAGTGGGATGTACGGAGAAGCCCCATACACATCTGGCTTTCAACGACATGACTCAATTCACATGCTGCCAGGTGTCTGCTTCCCCAAACCTGAGCCATCACAACCTCTGGAGGTCTGAGGACCAGAGAAAGGTGAATGAAGGGTGTTTCCACAGTCTTGACATCAAAGATCTGCCAGGAAGTCTTAGGCAAGTAGATATACTGTGAAGCTGTGAAGGATGACTCCTATCTCATCATTTGTCTCCTCAAATTTCCTGCAATTGACTTTTTATTTTCCTTTAGTATCTCTGCTTGCTCTTCCATGCAGTCAGACACTTTTAATTTGACACTGTGGGACAATGTAATATACCAGACTGGGAATTAAGTTTCTGTCAACAGCCAGCAGGCCTTGAGTACATTGTTGGCCTCTTAAGACCTGTGTTTCTTGGGATCTGGTGAGGAAATTAGGCCAACACAATTTCTGCCTAGACTATGGTGCTCATGAGAAGACATCTTGGACAATGTTGTTCATTCTCTCTTCTCATGAACCTGCCACATGCATAGATGCCCAGTGACATCTTGCACACTTGGCTTAACAGAGTTTCCTCATTAAATTAGCCAGACGGTTTGTTTTTCTTCCCCTTTTCCTCTTTCCTTCCTTCTTTCCCCTGGCCAATGCACTGACAATGGAAATGGAGTGTGGCTCATGATTTGAAGCTGACATTTGTTTACCACATATACAATTCTGTTTTTCTCACGCCACTTTTCTGTAAAAGCCTTTCCTTTCCATTTGAGTGTACTGCACAAAGGGATTAGACCTGTCAGTTTGCTATCACACTCCTTCCTATTGCCCCCCCCCATACTACTCAATCCTATGCTTTCTTTCCAAAACCTTTCTTTATACCATTGTCCTCTCTGGCATTGCACTCACATGCTTCTTTGGTTCTTTACTCTCCTGCACTGACTACATCTAGTCTATATCTAAGAAACTCCCAGGCATATCAACTCTATCTGATTGTTTGTTTTTGAGGATGGGGGGGTACCTACTTCATATTGCAAGTAGCCATGCCTTCATCTTTTGTTGCCTAATGTAACTAAAACATACTAAAACATGGGCAGCACAATTCAACTCTATAATATATAGTACTAAAATGGTAGCTCTAGGGGAGCAGCTGCTGAAGAGAATGATTGATTAATTTGTCCTCAAATATATATGACAAGCACACATAAATACACACACACACACACACACACACACACACACACGTACATATGAAAGAAAGAAAAAGGAAAAGACTATTGCACCTGCATCAGAAGAATGTTCTAGGATTCTGTTGGCTAGAATGGCCAGTCTCAGAGCTAGAATACTTATTAGCAAGGTGATATCAATTAAACCCTTGCGGTAAATTCCATCATTCTACTCTGAACCTCACTCAGAGCACATTCCACCAAGCAAATACAAAAGAACAGCAGAAGAATATAACTTCTAATGAAGGAGAAAGATCGCTGTAACAATTTTTTCTGCTTGTGTGAGCTACAACACCTCTTCCCATCATAATTGGAGACTATACAGTTGATTTCTTGCTCCCAAAGTTTGAGTTCAGGTTTTACTTGAGGTCCCACATTGTGTCTGAGAGTGCATCATTACTACTTGAATTTGCTTTCTCTGCAATATACATGCCTCTGAGGGCTATAGCCTGGAAGAGAAAAAATGGCTTGTAGTACCCTTGGGCAAATAACTTTCTAATAATAATCCTCTTGAGGAGGGAAACCAAACTTCTAGGGGAAAAGAATGGGCATGCCTGACACTGTCTCTTCAACAGGATAATGGTTGAAGGCAGAGTGCACCATTGCTTTGTTTCAGTTTTGATAAGAGTTTGGGCTCCATGGTATTGAGACTGTTTCTATGAGCTCAGGCACAGTAGCTATGTTGGCTGCAAAGGCCAGGAGAAATGGCAACTTTCTGAGTGGAGCTCCTGTGGTGAGTAGGCTCCCAGCGTGCCCTGTTTTGTTGGTGTTTGGTACCATTGTTTTCTAAATGAGTTCCTTCTCCCATTATCTTCTCTGTGATTATCCCCATTATTACTATTCTCTGTGTCATCCAGCAGAGCAAGCTTCCATATATCAACAGTGGCTGAATGTAAGCACTTTAGTTACTTTGTCAAAACAAGAGTGTACAGGGTCACCTAGTCTTTGTGGCTTCATAGGCAGGGGCCCTCCAATTACAAATAAATGCACCCAAATTACCTTTATGCTCCATTCACAAACCACACAGATGCATTTTCTCATTATATGCAATTCCATGATGACAACAAGGCAAAGTGGCACATATATATTATCCCATGGAAAGGAAAACCATATTCAGAATGTCCTAATTCACTAGGAGAAAAATAGGGAAAGCATCAAGAGTCTGGGCATTGTGGGAACAGAAATATTCACCGAAGGCCAAGGTGTTTCTCTGTACCCAAAGGTTCAAATCAGGTGTTTATTGTCTGAAATGTGTCTAAGAAAATTAATGAGGTAACTTGTTACCTACCATATCTGCAGCTTTGCCATTACTAGCTGGATGGCAGGCAGTGATCGCACTCTACCTTGAAGGCATCATTCATTATAAATGACTTGCTTTCAATCATGAGTGGAGTACAGTGAAAGGAAAAACACCAAAAAGTATTCACTGCCTTTGCTAAAAGACAAAAAGAGGGTTGTTAGACCTCCATGCTTTGTAAAACTTGCCAAATGATATACTTCACATTCAGAAGATTATTTGGTAACACAACACATAATATTCAGCATTTTGTGAAATCAGAGTGGCACCATTTTTTTTCTTGTATTATATTTCTTTTTTAACCTAGTAAAAGCTGGAGGCAATCATTCCTATCCAGATAGAAACTCATAATACTACAAGGCTAGAGAAGCATATCCATCTTTGTATTAGCTCAGACTAACTTCAGTTCTTACAGAGTTCAGTTGAAGATGAAAATCAGAAATGGAGAGAAATGTTTTCTTGTGTGTGTGTGTGTGTGTGTGTGTGTGTGTGTGTGTGTGTGTTTTATGGTCCAGACCCAATTTTTGGAGACAGAAAAATGGTAGATTTCTTTCTGCCTTGAAGAGTTATGCTTGAACACAATGATATATTTCTCTTAGAAGAAGACAAAAACTTCATTCTATTGAAGGATGTCTGAGATTCTGCAGAAGTCTCCAAGAGGACCAAATTACAGCAAAGAATAAAGCATGTAATAATTAATCTTGTCGTCCTTCTCAAGGCATGTTCACATTTATTTATACATGCAAATGAACTCCATTGCTTCATGTCAGATTTCTTCCTTATCTTTTGCTGTTTTAGTCTACACTGAAACTTGTGCATCATATGTGGTTGGAGTACATAATTCATCCTCATGGATACATATGTTAAACTAGCAAAGGCCAGCATTCACTGTCAGGGGTATGAAAGGTCATGGACAAAACATTTCCTTTAGAGAATACTCATGGCTGACTGTGAAATACTAACCATTTAACTACTCAAACTGAGGAAAAAATAATGATCCTATAGAACTTTACCTCAATTAATCACAGGACTAATTAAGAGTAAAATGAATATAACCCCCCTGCAGAAGGAGGAAGTGTGTGGTCATGCCTGATAAGCATAAGCAGCACAGAATCACTTATTTTTATCAAAGCTCCCCAGGCAGGAAAAAAAAAAAACCTAAGAGACAGAGATTACCATTTAATCTGTATGAACTGGGATCTTTATTCAGCAGCACTGATAATTCTTATGCTCTTGAACATTCCGTTGTACTTAAAACTTTAATATCTCAAATCTCTAAGCACTGAAATTGCTGCTGGCATACTATGGTAGTGCAGTTTACTCTTAAAATAGAAATGCACTTTGTCATAGTGGCCTGAATACATGATATCATGGTGGCTAGTAAATGAATAAAATGGTAATTAAACAGATGCACTGCAGTGCCTCTTTTTCTGATTCCTTTGTCAAACAGATTAGGCTATATGTTCTGCCATGGTTTGAGGGCATATTGGTGGTGGTGGACAGCACAAGCATAGCTTCCACCAGTCAGTTTATACACACTTTACCCCCATGACAAGAAATGATTATAATCCTTGTTCCTTTAACAACAGAAATTGATTGTCTGTATATTATTTAATTTTTGAAGGTGGATTTCATAGATATCTATGTTCATTTACATTTCAGGCCAAGGGATGAATAGTGTCATTCAGACTGGGTCTAATTGTAAAAGAAAAATAGCATTGGTAGGATCATGTGCAGGTTTTTTTTTTTTACCTTTCTCATGGATATAGGCACATATTACATTGGTTTATAATTTATTGGCAAAGTTAAGTCATATACATAAGCTGATTGTTAATATGGTTGGAAGAACACATCCTGCAATAAAGACTGGAAGTGAGAAGCAACTATTTTACAGCTAGCAAAAGAGCTATAACCACTCTTGATGGAAAGCTGAAGGTTGTGATGGAAATGAGGTTTGCAGCACGCAAACTACTATACATGTATTTATTATGAGATTTTGCCTTACTCATTAAGCATATAAGCATATATAGTTCTCTGACAAAGAATTCTGTATATATAAGTATACTGAGTAAGGAAATTGTTAAAGCAATTTAAGCCAGGTTTTACTTCTAAATACTATATTAGAAATCATCTGAGTAAGGGTGGCTTTTCTGCCATATGGCCATATTGAGTGTCCAATGCAAATGATACTGGCCATAGAAATCACAATAAGAGAAACTTTTGATTTAATTAAAAGAGCAAGCATGAATAATACATATTTCTGATCATCAGAAATCCAGGTGGAAATGGCAATTTCTATGAGGCCCCTCCCACCTCTTTATTAAGCCAATGGCTAACTTGTTTTGGCCTCCAGGCCTTCATTGCAGACTGTGCCAGGTAAATGAGCATCACACTGTAAAGTCTAAACCTGTCCGAGAACTTTTACCTGTTAATTTAATGTGGAATGATTCTAACATATGATAAGTTTCAGTTGCCCAAAGAGGCAGATTGTTAACTTGTCTGAAAAATGTGTGGTGCTGCATAGTCACTCTTAGATTATATATCATCAGTAAGTGCATAATATAAATAATTCACCTGCCCAGGAAAGAGAGAATCCATGAAAATGGTAGAAATGTGAAATACTTTCATTGTCATGTTTAACATTTGATAAGCTCTTAAAACTGAACAAAGTAAACGATTCATCTTAGTGAAGGCTACTTTTAAAAATAAGTTTAATACAGTGCTTAAACATTTTTTGAAGCTAAAAATCACATGTCTGAACTTAGGATTAGTTTAAGAAAGACAACTGAATCATTATAATGATAAATTAAGCATATTAAATTGCAAGTAATAGATGTATAAGGTGTCTGAGATTTTGAAGTGCAGGAACTATGGCCCAATACACAAGATAAATTAACTACCCTCTATTCTTCCTTCTGTGAAGTGGACATGGAAAAAACAACTTCCTGAGACCCAAGAAGTCTCAGTTTGAAGACTGAGTGATTTAGAGAAATTGTAGTACATTTCATAGAAATTACCCTCCTTGCCTTTTTAAAATTAATCTAATCTTGGATAATTTCATACTTGTGTAGAGGACACTCTGGTCCCTCTTATCATCCAGCCTAATTATCATCCTCCCACTATTCCCTCATCAAATGTTCATGATTTCATTTCTGTTCCTGTTTTAACTTTATTTTCCACTTAGTTTAACCAGGGCCACTTGTTTTGGAAGGGAAGAGGAGCTGTCCACTAATGAGTAATCCCCTAATTCTTATTGTTAGGCTCTAACATGCTTCTTCTCAAACATTTTCCTGGACCTTGGAGGGCAGGATCTGGGTTTACTGATTAATGCAGACCACTCAGTCTTCAATTGCTCTCACAACCTTGACCATTAAGAGGCAGTTAACAATGTGCCCATATTTCCAAATAAAAGTAGTAGGTTCGCCCCTAGTGCCTATGACCTTCGCAGACATGGGCCTTTGACAAAGTCTAAAGTACATGACATAAACTCTTCTTAGAAAGTGGTCAGAAATTCCATCAAAAATCTGTTTATATCCCCATAGCTGTCATGGCATCATTGCAATAATAAGTACTGATGGAGGGAACTCCTTCTGTATAAATGTTTCTCTCATTGGTTGATGAATAAAACACTGTATGGCCAGTAGCCAGGAAGGAAGTATAGATGGGGCTAGGAGTAAAGGAGAATTCTGGGAAGAGGAGGCCGGGAAGAGCCACCAGGGTGACAGCATGTAGCAAAACATGCTGGAACATTCTCTGGTATGGTCTTCATGGGACCACAGGGAAATACTTAGATTAATAGAAATGGGTTAGTAATTAAGAGAGAGCTTGTCAATAAGAAGTGTGAGCCATCAATCAAATGGTTTATAATTAATATAAGTCTCAGTGTGCTTATTTAGGGGCAAAACAGCTAGAATTCCAGGCAAGACAGAAACTCTATCTACAAAGCACCTTTGGCTATCAGGTTGCTATTGCAGCTTGTAGTTTCTAAACCTGGAGAACACCATGGTACCTCAGAAATGGCATGCATTTTTATTCATTTGAAATTATTACTTTTTTCAGTATCCATTTACACACTGATGGTAAGAAGGTTTATTTATTTTTATTTTTGTTTTCCCTGTGCCTTCCCTCAATAATCAAGTATCTATGTCTCACTTTCAGTGGAAATGATTCCCCTAGGATATGATCAGTAGCCCCATCTTTTGTTTATAGTGGATAAACTGCACTCTGGCAGACAACAGCTTTCTACTCATTTACTTCATTGTATGGATGATAGCTGATTAGCCTCCTCTACTACAGATAGAAATCTAGTTGTTATAAAAGACTGTCAACCTTCATTACAAAATGTAGCATGAATAATAAAAACCTAGAGACACATATTAGGGTTCAGTTTAAGGTCAGAAAAGCAAAGCAGCCAGCCATTAGCTCTTTCCTCCTCCTCAGACCGAAATGAGTGATCCCATCTTCAAGAATTCTCAGAGTGCAATGCAGACTGAATTGCTTTCCACCAAGCCTCAGACTCCAATCCCCCCAGTTCTTGTCTCCTTCCACCATATATTCCTTTCTTTGCTCAGCCATGCCACTCCTGTCTCCACCTTCCTCATGCTTGGATTAAAGTTCTATTATCCCAAGTGCTGAGATCACCTTTGTGTGAGCTGTTTCTCTTTTAGACTGGATCAATTTCATGTACCTCAGTGTGGCCTTGAAGTAACAGAGATCCATTTGCCTCTGTCTCCCAAGTCCTGGGACTAAAGGTGTGACCCATCACTGCCTAGCCTCTACCGCTTGCTAGTATGGTTGCTGGAATTAAAGGTATGTATCAGACTTGCTTAGTCTACGGCTATGGGTAGTTTTGCATTTTGATCTCCAGTGGCTTTATTAAATCATAAATAATATGTCATCACAACAAAACTTCTGTTTACAATTTTTACTAAACAAAATTCAGTTAAATGTTCTATGCACCTATCTTGGATAGATTGTCACCATTTTTCCATTAAATCTTATCAATTACAATCATCTGTTCCAAAAATGATAATGCTAAATTGTCCTCAATGACTTAGAAAATACCAGGAGACTTTTGTCCTCTCTTTGCACTTCTAAGTGCTACTCTCTCACCTTTTCCCTCTCTTTAAGGAGACACCAGATTATATTCACCTTGTGCTCTAACTCCTCTTACATTATAGCAGTTAAAGTGCAGTTACTAGCTTGAGTTTTAGAGCAAAGATAACATTCTCATAGCTGGTTAGGTTTAGTCCTCTATTTTTAAAATAATGCTGTTATTTTTAAATTTCAAATGCAATTACATTGTTTAATACCTTGTTTTTTTACTTTATTACAACTATTGGATAATTAACTGTGGCCATTTTTAGAATAGCCATTTCTTCCTAATTCACCTAAACTTGTTTTTTTTTTTTTTTTAACCCTAAGTTGAACAAAAATGAATCTTATTTAGCAAGGCTAAACTACACCATCCATCCAATTAATAAACAAGATCCTTATATCATTTATCCTTCCAGCTATCAAGACAGTTTCAGCTTTCTTTTACAGATCTCAATAGAAACACCGTACACCTTGTTTTTTGTTTCTTTGGGTTTTTTTTGTTGTTTATTTGTTTTTTTTTTTTTTTTGTGTGTGTGTGTGTGTGTGTGTGTGTGTGTGGGAGGGTTTCCTTTCCTTCCTATAAAAACTCCATGTAGAATTCCATTACTTTTGTCCCATATGCACACATCCTATTTCTAATTTATCAATCTATTTTTTTTTCAGATACAGGCAGCAAATTAGGTAAAGAAGCTATTATATGACACCATGATATCAATATATGATACACTTATGTACCCCTGTAACAACTACCACCGAGCAGGCAAAACATTCACTTGCTCATTCTGCTTTAAGACAATTCCTGATCAGCCCTTTACAAACTGATTATCACAGTGTTGTCCAAGTCATCTCAATAATCCTGTTTGAATACACCTTGACTCACACTTCAGTTCCCTTCTTGTTACTAGTATGTATTTCCATTCAAAGCCTTGTACATAGAGAAACTTACTCTGTTTAGATTCACATACAGAATTATGCCTAACAGGAAACCACTATCATGCTAGCCATGTAGTTATGTCTCCTTTACAGTAGGTTATTTCTTCTTTTATCAAGGACCTAAAGCTTTACAAAAACAATTTCAATTAGCAGAGATGCAAGCTAAACAAATTATTTCCTCTATCCCTATTGCCAATTGTTAAGCCCCATCATTCAAATGGGAGTTAACCACTATAATATTCACTGTAGTGATCTTTGGCCAATGGATATAGCTTGCAAAAATCTTTGGTTGCTTTAAATTTGTTTATGTTCGTGCTGATACTTTTTCAACCTTCATCTGTGCCACTTTTTAAACATACAAATATGCCCCAATGTTTTCTCTTTTGTGGAGATATACTTTTTATTTTATACTTTTGTAAGTTCTGGGAAATTTATGTACTACTGGAATTTCCAATAACTCCCCATGATAATCCATTATTGAAGAAGCACATTAATTACTGAAAAGAAAATATTTAAGCAAAAATATAGGAATACTGGATTATCCTCTTGTCATTTCTACTTCAAATTTTTCAAAATTGTTCCTCCCATCTCCAATTAGCATAAAGACAACATAAGAATCAATGAGTTTTATCAAACCAGTGGTTATATACAAACTTCCACAAATGCCCAACTAATGGCTGGGTCTTAATTCCCCCATTACTTCAGTGCCACACTTCATAACTATGATTTCTCCTAGTTCCTCTCTGAATCCAGTTATGTTGGGTGCCATGAATTGGCATCAGAAAACAACAACTTAAAGCAGAATTTCAACTGCCTGTCAATAACTTCACCACTTGGGTATGTTACTGCAAGAGACAACATGGAATTTTATGTAACCAGGACACTGATAGTGATTACTTTGGTCAGCATGCCCATTTAAAAACAAACAAACAAAAACAAAGAGGTCCATAGGAGGTTCTATGTGATTTTAGTAATTTTATGAATGGACATGTATTAAAAGTAATAAAGTTAGTCTGTAAATGAGATTTGTTTATTAGCACACGTTAAAAGGACTTTTCTGGAGATGGTGAGAACAACTACCTATTCACCTTGAACTAAAATAACAATGATTCTATCCACCTAGTTTATTGAATCAGTGCATTTATTGGGGTTTCTTACAGAGTATGGAGAAGTGGATACACGTAGAAACTTAGATAAGCACACCTTATCATGTGTTATGATTCACAGAAGTAACATCACTGGATCTCTGCACAAATTTTAGAGTTACCCAGGCTGGGGACTCACATTGCTCCAGTGGTTGTTACTGCTTATGTGACCTCCAAGAGAGGTTTTATGAATCTACTAAATAACAGGAGTTTCCATAGCGCTAGGTTAAGCTTTATCATTGTTTTGCATGTTTCCCTAGGTTATATAAGCAATAACAATAATGGAGAGAAAAGATCTTCTGATCTACTTAGCTACCTGAAATTTGTGCAGAAAGATTGAGAGATATTTTTGTTTTTCAATTTTTTTTTGTTTTATCATTCAAGCCTTCTAGTAAATAGTGCTCAAGTTTTAAAGCTTACTGATATAGCTTTCCTGGTATAGCATTTGATTTTCAGATTTTGTTTTTGTTGTTGTTTTGTTTTGTTTTAATTTAGGATCTCAGGCTCAACAACACACCTTTCTACGTTTGCCTTCAAATTGCTCAGACAAATCCCTTTGTCTTCTTTGGGCTTCTCTTATCCTTGATTGCCTTTTCACTTGAAAAACCCTAGATACATGCAGGCCAAAGTCTTTGAGACTTGTCAAACACCCTACTGCCTTGTTAAGATTATGCCCCACAACAGAGCTCAGCAAGACTAATACAGCCTTTTACTGATTCCAAAGCCCAAGTTGAGTCAAACCTCTTTCATAGTTCTCCTATGGACACAGAATTGGGCATCAAATGCTGCCTCTCACATGCCCAAACCACTTAGCAATGTCCATCCTTCCTCTACTGTCTTCCAGATCCTGACTCACAGGGTACTCAGAAAATATTGCATATACCTCATGGTTCTTTCAAGTCAGATCATTGGGACCTGAGCACTGGCTCACGTTATGCACCTTTCTGTCTTAGTTATGGCTTCTATTGCTGTGAAGAGGCACAATGACCATGGCTATTCTTTTAAAGAAAACATTTAATTAGTGGGGCTTACAATTTCAGAGCTATAGTCCATTATCATCATGGTGGAACATGGTGGTGTGCTGGCAGACATAGTGCTGGAGAAGGAGCTGAGAGTCATAAATCTTGATTCATGGGCAGCAGGAGTCTGTGTCCACATCAGGCCTAGCTTGAGAACAGGAGGCCTCAAAGCCAGCCTCCACAATGGCACACTTTCTCCAACAAGGTCATATCTCTTAATAGTGCCACTCTCTTTGGGAGGGCATTTTCTTTCAAACCACCACACTCACATATGGGCTAAGTAGTTACATAGTTCAATTGCTTCCACAGCATTCAGACTAATCATATCTGCCCCTATGTCAATCCCCATAGCCTCATGTGCTAGGCTGGGATAGGCTTGCTCACTCTTCTTAATTGTTTCTCAATTCAGTCAGTTCTGGTGCTGAGAACTTCCTATGATAATAATTTCTTATACTGGACTATTATTAAGAACCCTGTCTGTAACTTGAAGCATGGATTTCCCCTTATTCACTACTAAATGTTAGTAGTCTTCTATCATTTCTCCTTTGTTATCCACCTCTTAACTATCTGATTCTTCTCCTGTGTTTTGACATTGTGGATCCTAACAGGAGTCCTTTAGCTGAATCATCTCTCCAGCCCCCTCTCAGCTTATCTTTTGCCCTATTGGTCCCTGTTTGGGCATCAATTGTGCTGTATGAAATCCAGATGTCAAATACATTTTTATTAGCATATGTTGTGTGACTTATCCTGGGAGGGTATGAACAAGTGTCTATTCTTCCTTGTCATGTAACTAGCAACAGATCAAAGTGTTGAGCCCATTTAAGGCACAATGGCATCTTGGAAGTCAAAACCCAAGGAATACCAAACAATCATGCCATGCAATAAACTTCATACAAGAGATTTATGGGGGAGAGACATAGAATGAGAAGAGAGATAGCAGTGGGCTGGGTAGAGGGTGATGTTTTATGGGTTCTTTGGAGCATGCCCAATGAGATAATGGAAAAGTACTGTGTTTGGCCATTAATTCTAAAAAAAATTGTTTGACCATTAATGTTAACACTGAGTCACTGGGGTGGGGATTTCCAAGTCTCAGAGCTCTGGGTCAAGCAAGGGGTAGGGTGTTTTCCACTGTCATTTTACACTACAGTACAGCCAAGCCTAGCTTTGTGAACCATGATCTCTTGGAATTGCTTGTAAGGAGTGTGGGGAGCTACTTACAGGGACATGAAACACAAACACAGAGACAACACCAAGTAATTCATTTTAATCTGGATTATTTCTCAAGAAGATACATTCCCGGAGCTCTCTGAATGGCTTTCTGGTAAAACAAGAGATTAGAGAGTCTCTTCTCAGAAGTTGTGATTGCTTATAGCACCCCAGGTAGGGGTCCTGTGAAACTTGTAAGTTTATGGAGCATCCTGAGACTGACTTGTGAATTATATTTGCACCCTGAGCCTTGTGAAATACATTTACTTCCTGAAACTTAACAAGCCCCCCCCCGCCCCAATCCCACCCCATCCTCCTTCTAGGAGGGAATGTTTCAATTGGAGGAAATTGATAAACAATAACTTATATCAGTTTTCCACCACATTAGGTTTCTTTATGACACTTTCATACATAGGTATGTAATATATTTTGATAATATGTAGCTCTACAGCCCTTTGTGACCCAGCCCGCACTTGCTGACCCTCTTCTTGCTGATCATGGCATTGGGAAGTTTGAGAATCACTGTTTTATACGTTTTTGGTAGCCTGCAGAGTACCTTTTCAAACCAAGGAGACTGGAGCCTGGGGATGAAATCACTAGCTTGATCTCTCCATATTCAACGAATCAGGTGGGTGTTGTCTTCATCAATGCCCCCACCCTGTTAGTTTGTGGAGAGCAATTTTTTTGTATTGGCAACATCCTGAACTGTTTGAGGATTTACATGGGACTCTTTTAACAAACAATTTATTTGGCTGTAACCTGGTCCTGGGACTGAAAGCTTTGTTTGGGGACAAGAGATAGCCATTTGTGGTTCTGTCTCACTCATTATTTGGAGACATTATTAAGATCACAAAAATATATTATTTTAATCAGATGTTACGCAATTCTAGCTGTCTCTTCATGCATTCACTTCATCAACCACATCTTCCTTACTCCTTCTACCATGATTCTTCCATTCCTGCCCTCCCACCCCCAAGTCACCCATAAAATGTATTCTATTACTCCCTTCCCAGAAGTCTTTAGTCTCCTCCTCTATACTTAATTAATCACAGGAGACTGGCCAGAGCATGGGCCAGAGAGATGGTTCAGTGGGTAGATGTGCTTGTCTGATCTCTGAGTTTAATAACCAGAATCTACCTGGTAGAAGTAGATAACTAACTTCTACAAGTTGTCTTCTTGAGTTCCACATGCATGCTCTAGTATACATAGGCACACACATTTATACACATACACACACCACAAATCCAAACATAACTATTTTTTAATGAACAAAGAAATCTAGGCAGATAGGACTTTGACCATTGGTTAATAAAAAAAAATCTAATAACAGTAGAAGAGCTAAAGATGGATGCTGATGTAGAAATGCTTCAATGTCTGTGGATCAAATTGTGATATTCATATTTTATCATTTGGGTTTGATGCAATATCATGAGCTGAGAGGTATGCCGTCATGAGACTGGCATTTTCAAGATGAAGGGGAATTTCTAACATGATGTAGAGTTTTAGAAAGCACTTACACAAATAGCTGTTCCTCATATGTGGGAGAGGCTTTACACATGCTGAGCACAGTATTCCATGACACTTTATATGTAATAACTCATGTATCCACACTTCTAGATCGAAAACTAAGAAGGTTGTTCTCTTTTTGTTTACACAGTAGCTTTAATTAAAATACATCTTTAGTGAATGTCTTCTAAAGACCCCACTTTAATAATGACACTTGCCCCATTTTCCAGCCTTTACAATACTGAACAAAAATGGAGGATCTCTACAGTCTCTCTTCCAATGGTTTTAATTCTCCTATTTGTATGAGAAAAGCTGGTGAAGACAGTTTGACTGAACCACAGTTTGGGGTATACACACATCAGAGTTGTCATAATACATTGGAGCCACATTTTACATGCAAAAATGAGATGCTATAGCAATATGGTTTTGTCTTTTTAAAAACAATGTTCATTTGGGTGGGCATTGTAGCTCACATCTTTAATCTCAGCACTGAGAGACAGAGGCTGGCAGATTTCTGAGATCTAGGCTAGCTCAGTCTATAGAGAGGGTTCTAGAACAGCTAGGGCTACACACAGAAACTTGTTACCAAAGTAGAAAAGCCAAAAAGGTAACAATCATAATAATAATGTTTATCTATTACTACCTTATACACCCCTTTTATTTGTTTTAGATGAGGGTGTATTCTAATGGCATTCCATGTCTTAAGTATCTGAGTAAAAATGTTTCAAATCTCCATGTCAGCTTCAGAGTATTGATTATCTTCTGATCTAGTTCTGACTTTGCCTTGAGACTTCAACCATAAAAGATTTAAAAGATTCTGCCCTTCACTAAAAGCTATCATCTGCAATCCTTGCACTCACCTCTTTCAGAATCTAGATGACTGAATGTCACATTCAGTCACCTTTATAAGCTCTCAAATCAAAATTTCCAATATCAACAACTTGCCTAACTCATCACTCTTTCTTCTCAACTTCCAATTTACTGGCAATTCTTTACTGCCCCTTGCCACTTCCTGTCTGCAAGGTTCACGTGGTCAGAGCAGCAGGCAGGCTTCTTGTGTCAAACAGCTTAAAAACTTCCACAAATTTCATGTACGAAATAGGAAAACATAAAAGTGGTGCATGTCAAACATCGTCCCATGTTGACAGTAAATCTCTTCATTGACGTTCAGTTGGTCTGACACCACTAGCAGCTGGCAAGGTTGTCTGTGTGTGAATGTGTGTTTCAAAGTAATTTCTTAAGCCTTCACAAAATATGGCTGTCCTCTCCTCCATTCTTCTTTTTTAACCTTTAACAAATAGCCAAAGTAATGTATGGATGTACGATTTGGCTGTCCTTCCCTCTCAAACACAAGCAATAAAAGTTGATTTACACTAACAAGCTAAAAGCTCTGAGTGCTTCTAGACTGATGCATTCGAGGAGGGAGGGCCACTCTCAGTGCTTGATTGTAGAAAGCATTCTACAACAGATCCCACACATATCCAAATCTCAAAGCTGTGATTCATAGTATTGTTTAGCAGTCATCCAAAGGAAGAATCAATGCAGCTTAACATTGGTCAAGATGGACACCGTCTACTCCCTGTTTTCTTTGGATTCTAGCTAGTCCAGTTGCATAATGCAATATCCACTCTACTTTAAGCTCTCCTACTTGCTCTCCTCAGTCATTAGGGCTCCCTGTTATAATAAATTCAAAGCATTAGTACTAATAAAAGACAAAACACGTTTTTGAGAGATCTCATGCTAGAGAAATGTGCATGCTAAATACAGCATATGTTAATTCTCCTAGCTGCAAGTTAGCAATTCTATTAGCTGCAAAGAGATAAAGCAAGATGGAATAGAAAATTGGTAAAAGTGAAGGCATTCTCCTGATGAATTGCCTCTCCTACTAGTTGATATTTTGCTAGCAAATATACCAAATGTGCTTGAAATGATGTCTGTGTGTAGAATTACAGAGGACACAAATTTGGAATTTGCAAGAGACCAATCCTCAGGAAAGAATATGTAAGGACTTCATTAAACACAACAGAACCGAATGTTTTCAGATCTAAAGTAGCATAAAGAAGACATGCTAGCCACAATGCAAACACCATGATGGCTACATACGAGGGAGCAAGATGTGGTGCATGAATGAATGAGCTATCATCACAACAGAGTAGTGGGAAGGGACAAACAGTTAAGTAGGTGTTTCACTTTGGCATCCTGACTTGTTACCCTCACAAAAAAAAAAAAAAAAAAAAAAAAAAAAACACATAACTCAGGACTGTGGTGCAGAGGGACAGTCAAGTAGGCATTTCATTTTGGTATCCTGACCTGTCACCTTCATACCAGACAAAATCAGAAGAACTCAGATGACCATAATGACTATAAGCTCGTGTTCTACACTTAAGAGAGGGCATGTAAAGACAGTAGTTTAACATTTAAAGGTTTAGGTTATGTTCACAATCACAGATGAGAGAGGGATTCATGTGGTCTTATCCCTTTCTGGTGAACAATTGGATAGGTTAGAGTTTAGAGGAGCTACAGTTACTGTCTTTAGTTTTGTGGCCATTGGTGAGGCCACCAGGATGCTGTGGACAGTGGTCACATAGATGGCTCTGGCTAAACTTAGTAGTCACAAACCAAACAAAAGGACAAAGCCTTGGGAAAGGGACATACAGGGCAGGTAGCAGAGTTTCAGGGTGTGGGGGGGGGTTGGATGAAAGAGAGTGTAAGATGAAATAATCAGAATGCATTATATATGTATTAAATTGACCAAAACAAACTTAATTGATGGAAAAGCAGAGATTATATTTGGAAGCAATAGAGCTATCATGTTTCAATCTCAGCTGTTACTTACCTATTTACATCTGTTATAAATTTGGAGTAATTGATTGAGATTTTTTTTTTGTGTGTGTCTTCACTTCCCCTTAATATCAGTTTTGTTGTTGTATGAGCCAAGCACTAACTCCATATTATTTTTAATTATCAACAAAGGTCATCCGATGTTTAATACTATATTTACTGAAACCCATTTATAGAATTCGGGCAATGTGTAAAAATTTATTTCTACAACCTACAAATCATATTCCTAGTGAGGAACCACAGTACACATTTAAAAATGAATAGCATGTTTAAAAAGGGGGCTTCCTTAAAAAATAAAACAAAGCAGAAAACAGACAAAATATCCCAAGATGGCTCAACACATAAAGGCACTTTCTATACAGCTTGCTAAATTGAGCTGGACCTGAATCCACATGGTTGAAGAAGAAAACCAATACCTAAGGGCCGTCCTCTGACCTGTGCTGGTACTCTGTGACATGCTCAAGGATATCTGGTTGTATACACATCCATGTGTATGCACACGATTAAATATATGGAAAGAAATAGCCTTCTTAACAAACACCAAGAAACCATAAATAATTTTTTAAAGAATCCAATACATAAGTGGGCAAATTAAACTTACGTGGTTTTTTTCCCCAGATAATGAGTACTCATAAAACATGGAAAACTTATCAACTAAAGAAAGGAAAATCACTTATCTGTGAGTGTAAGGACAAATATTTTGAAGGCAACTAGGGATTATACTGGTTTAGTAGATGAAGGTGTGGGGTTCTCCTTTAAGCTCTATGACTTTACTTGTCCTGGGTTGTTAGCATGATTTTCTTTCTGTTGAGTATGCTCTAAGTCCATATAGCTTGCTGAGAGTTATGAAAGAAGTAGACATTGCTAAAATGAAGGGGCAAAAATCTAAGGAGAAGCCTCAATTCCACACAAAAGGCTACAGGCAACACAAAAGTGGTGAGAGTGGGAGAATTAGTCTTCCCAGGGAGCAGCACACTGTTGTTATCCAGTAACAAGTCTTGAGCCCTGAAAACATGCTACAAGTATCATCATACAGATTGAGTAGAGCATATTTAAATATTTAAGAACACACACACACACACACACACACACACACACACACACACCACCACCACCACCACCACCACCACCACCACACAGGTATAACAAGTAAAGAGAAAGAGACCATGAATCTGAAAGAGAGTAGGCAGTGCATGGAAAGGTTTGGAGGGAGGAAAGAGAGGGGAAAGTCATTTAATTATATTATAAACTCAGTATCAAAACTACGTTGAAACTCCACTTCAGTCAGAATGGCTATGGTCAAGAAAATAAAAAGGAGATGGAAAGAAAGAAAAAAAGAAGACGGTAGGACACATACAGAGGAGAGAGAAAGAGCTATATTCTTTAGAAAGTTATAATTCCACAAATAAATGTATCTTCATAATTGGAGAACATTCATTGGTGTCATGGTGGATATAGTGATGGTATTGTAGTTGTAGCAACACTTGCTGTCTTGATGAAGATGGAACTAAAAGGGACTCTAAGATAGAGAACCATGTGTGCCAATCTATTAGGAAGGACTTCCTATGACAAAACTTGCAATGAAGTGAAAGAATCAGCATTTGTCAGGACATGCTGAAGGTAGTACACTTGAAACCAAGACCTCAGCCATACCAGAGCACATATCAGAGAAATGTTGGAAAAACTGTTACTCCTTCAAAATTCTAGAAGAGCCTTGCCATCTAAATTGTCATGGCCCCTATTTTAGCCTCTCCATATACAAACACTGTGTAAAGAAGGAAATGTCACTGGAAGAGCACCTTCTGGTAGCCATGATGCAATTTATAAGATGTTTTCACTCGTGTAATCCTCCTTATATTAGTATCTATCTTTATCAATCATCTGACACACATCAGAAAAGTTGGAGCTAAACAATCACACTCATGAAACAACATGATTAGAGTAAGAAAGAATTTAGATGATGACTATAATGGAGTCAGAGAAGACTCTTGGAATCCAAAAAGCTGGAGTCTTTGACTGGTTCTGCATGGATTCAGCTTCTTGTTATCAGTCCTCTGAATCATGTCCTTCTGAATGAAGCTCCCTCATGATGAGCTTTGAAGTCACACCCACTGAGGATGAGGCCTGGACCATCTCTGCCTGACTCTCACTGGAAGTCAGACTAACTTCCTGATAACAATGGTGTCTGACTGGCCTTTCTTCCCTCCCGCACCCTGGTGAATATATCTCATTTGGATACCTTGTAGACTGTGCTGGATAGCATAGATGTATTGTGGACAGAGAAGGTTCTCCCCAGGAGGTGGAAACTTCAAGTGCTTGACCTGAGAAATACATATCAGAACTTCTGAGATGCATGAGCTTGACGAGGGTGGAGATTACTCAGCACAGGCTGGCAAGAAGAAGCAAATAGTATGGACCTCCCTAGATTCACAATGAGAGACACTGAAGGTAGTCCCTGACATTTGTCTCAGGTCCTACCTGGATGAATACCAATTTCACTAATTGCAGTGGGCTCAAGAGGGAAAATGTTCCCTACAGCTGTGTTATTCAAAGATGCAGATTTGGGAGACAGGGGCAAGCCACCCAAAGGTCAGCTGGAATTATCAATACCTGGGCACTCAGGAAGACATCCATGGGCTTGCCCAGTGTCTTGAGGTGCTGTGTAGGTGGATCCCATTATGCTAAGCAAGTATGTGATGGAGAAATTGGAAAAAGAAGCAGAATATTTGTGTGCTCTGGAAAGAGGCAAAACTAAATGAATGCAGCGAGGAGTAAGCTGAGGTGGAAAATTGTCTAGTCACTGAGGACATAGGGACATTAAGGCCTTGGCTGCTGACAAGGGCCATTTTTGGACCTGTGTCCTACCACAGGTAGGCTCCAGGTAGCCATCCATGGGCCATGTTGCCACCAAAGGATGCAAGGATACCCAGTGTCTGGTTCTGCCACTGATAGCCATGTAGGTGTCCTACAGCAGTGCCACCACTCAAGTCATGCTGATCTTGGTGGCCTGCATTGCCATGTGTGGCCATGGTGTCATCTAGGCATGAGCTCCAGCTGCAAACCGTGCTTGGATCCATGGCCCTGCAGGAGCCAGGGTCTGAGTTAACATTTACATCTCCTATTGAAACTGAGGGTCATGTGGTTGACTTGGGTCTGATTTACCACCTGGGACCATGTTGGTGTCCTGGTGCCATGGTGCATCCAGGGCCATACAGATCTAAATGGAATATGCTGCTCCTATCTGGTGTCATGGTGACACCCAGGCCAGTGCTGGTGCCAGGAACCATGTCTGGGTCCATGGTTCCAGTCTTAGGGTTTTTATTATTGCAGTGTATCACCATGACAAAAACACAAGCTGTAGAGGAAAATATTTATTAGGATTATACTTCAGTGTTGTGTTCATCACTGAAGGAAGTCAGGATAGGAACTCAAACTGGGTAGGAATCCAGAGGCAGGAGCTGATGCAGAGGCCATAAAGGAGAGCTGCTTACTGGCTTGCTCAGCTCACCTTCTTATAGAACCCAGAGCCACCTTCCCAGGAATGGCATCACCCACCACGGGCTGGACCCTCCTTCAAAAATACTAATAAGAATAAGCCTTACAGCTTGATATCATCAAGACATTTCCTCAAATGAGGCTCCTTCCTGTCTGATGACTCTAGCTTGTGTCAAGTTGGCAACACTAGCCAGTACAGTCCCATCATCAGGGCCTGTGTTGCTACCAAGGTTACATGAAAGACTTGAGTTGGTGGAGCAACCTCTGGTCTTGTTGGTTTCTGGAAGATGTGCACCCCAAACATCATTTGACCTGAGTGATCTATGTTTATATCCAGAGCCAGGATGTACTGTGCCCAAGTTGCTGCTGAGCCATGACTATGTCTGCTGTCCTTCTGCAGCTAGGGGTCTGTGTTGATGTCTGTGGCCTGTCCTGCCTTACGGAACCATAGGAACCATGCATGATGGAATCAGATGGCCATACTGAGCCACCCCTGCACTTCACTAGAACTGGGATAACTGACCATTCCCTTTGATGGATGCTTCAGCAGAAGAGATAGCTCTGACTTTCATGGGATAGTGCTCCCCTGCACTTGAGAGAGATGGACAGGACAGAGCTTCCCCTGTTGGTATGTGCTGGGTGGGGTGCTGGATCTCCTCCTCCCCAGAGAGGGGTGGCCCAGTGGCCTAGACTAAGCAGCTCAGCTACTGCCCAGAGCTGGCTCTGGAGTTGCCCCACCCTAACTTCTGTTCAATCTAGGACCTGCTGGAGCTCATGATAGGACTGGTCCCGTGGAACACCACCCACCGGATCTCCAAGACATGGGGCATCAGAGGGGTACCCTAGCAGAGTTTCAGTGAGGATCCAGTGATGATAATTGTGTACCAGAAACCAGAGACCTTGACTCAGACCAGTGACTCATTGCAATGAACATTTGCAAGGGGATATTGTATGACACACTGCTGCTCCTAGTGCCAACAAGAGGACTGAAGAGGTATTGGACAGGTGGAAATACAGAGAGTGAAGAGGTTTTTGTTCGAGTAGATGATGTGAAATTCCCAAAGATTCAATAAAGAAATTATGTTAAATATAAAAACGCAGATTTGGGCATTACCTGATAACACTACTATAAAAGCATGAACAAAATATTCAAGCCAGAGTACATTCAGGAGTTTAGGATGAAGTTTGTTCACCCTCCATGTTTTGCTCCTTGCCTCAGCCGGTTGAGTAATATTCACAAACCATCTACCATGCATCTGCAAGACCCTCCCTTCATGCATATATAAAAATAATGGATAAGTATGCCATCAGGTTCATTTCTCAGTTCCCCAAATTGTCTCTAAACATCTATGTCTTTCCAGTGTCTCTCAGTGACCACACGGAACAGTTGTTCAGGTGCCTGAAGATCCCCTTGGATTCCTTCTCCATTATTCTCTGCTAATTCTCACAATTAGACATGGACGGCTTCTCTGACTGACGGAGTCTAGTCTGTCAATTGAAACATCTATATTTGAAAGGTGTCATTTTATTTAACTTTACCTAGTGCCTTTCAGATTTTTTTTCTAGAGTGCTGTAGACACTCTCCAGATAGTACTATTAGAATACTTTAGGATGGGAACTTTCACCTCAGTCTCTTTCTACCTGCCCCAAGACAATGATCCCAGATCATTAAGGTCGATTTCTTTAACACTGACATTTCCCTGGCAATCATGAAGGACCTTTTGTGTTACATAGCATCCTGAGCCAGCTGACAGTAGAGCTTATACCCCACCCTTTCTGGAGTGTTATAATGACATGATTTATGTCCTAGTAGAGAGATTTGTCTAACTTTGTTCTGAGATTATGTGTACACTGAGGACCATATGACAGCCCAAGTTGTTCTTTTTCTACACAGTTTTGTCCTGTGAATATTTTGATTAATGTTCCTATGACCCAGAACCATCAAACTTTGTGTTTGTTGAAAATAAATAGGGGAAGATTGCTTCTGGGTAATGCAAAGAACAGAGACAGGTCTCACATCAAGGGGACTCAGAGCATATACTTTCCATTTTAGGGAAAAAATGGTGTTCAGGAGGTCAGATAACATAGGCTAAGGTTAACCTGGGGTGTCTTGTGGAATCAAAGTAATTTTGCAATTCTAAATTTGACTTCTGTCAGTACTGGATAAGTAGTAGTTTCTTCTTAATGATTGTTGTAAAGTAATATTCAGACCCCAGAAACCTGGATAGTCTCCTTTTGCCTTCTTCCACAGTACTTAAACTTATTTCCATGTTCATGGTCAGGAGGGTCTTCTAACCTGAAGAATGGGAAATCTGAATGAGACTGAGGTCCAAGATCTCTTGGTATCAATAAAGATGAAAGTGACTGACTGTGACAGTTATTCCATGTTGGTCCTTCTCTTGGTCATTAGATATATTCCAATTCTGTGACTGTGCAGAAGGGATGTACACAGTATTGTTAAGCTAAAGTGTGCAATACAGATATATCCTCTTTTGAAGGAGGTTTGGGGGAATTACAGGGAATTGTAATTTAGTGTGTTCAGGAGGCACTGTTGGCACCTCAAAGATGGCAGAAGATGAAGAACAACAGAAGGAAGTACAGTATTCACCTTACTTCTTCTCTTTTGTTTTAAATTCTCTATTGTATCCCAGACTAACCTTCAGCTCCTTATTCTGCTGCTCCTACTTCTCTGTGCTGAGATTACCCAACATGAACTATCATGCCTAGCTTTCATGCCTTATATCTGTTGGGGGCCAAATCTTCTTGGCTTTGCTTGCATATAAATTTATCCAGCAGATAGACAAAAGTCCCTCTTCTACCCTAAAGCATTTGATTTTTAACTCTTTAGTTGTAATCTCTGTCCTTACTTTACCCAAAATAGAGAAAACTGACAGTTGCCTTATATTTTATAGGTTTAATAAAGTATGAATAAAATAATTTCTTTCTCTCACACACACAGACAGATACAAATTTATAAAACAGTGGATAAAACTAAAATTGTCTTGCCATACTTCCTCGAAACTAATATTTGTGATCACTTTGTAAGAGGAAATACAAAACAACATGAAATTGTACGATATTAGAACTTTGTAAAAAGAAACATAATTGTGTTATCTTTGTTAAAATACATCAATGTATAATTAATTAAATAATTAAATTTACATGCTGTCAATACATTTAAACATCAAATAATTTTTAATGAAGAATTTTACAATTAAAGTCTCTATATTCTGACTTAATGGAATTCATTATTTTTTCATTTATTAATATTCCTAAGAATCTTTGGCTTCCATTTATAACTTTATGCATGGAAATAGGCACAGATCACATATGAGTGGTGTCTGTTTTCTCTATTGTCTTTCTAGAAATTGCCTACTGTTATACTATAGAATAGATACAATGTTCTTTTAGATTTTGATCTCAACAAAGTCTAGTGAGCTATAGGTCCATTAACTGTAATGAGAAGAGACAGGGATCATCTCTGAGTAAACCTTGAGCTAAGGGATTTATCTTTCAAGTAATCATCTCTTCTGAAAGATAAGAAAGGTTTTCTTAACCAGTTAATTGAAACTGTTGAACTGAATTTCCTGGCAAACAAATTCCGATTATTACTTTATCTTGTCACTTTCCATTGTGGACATTTTATACTTGTGTGACTGTGCTTCATTGTTATAAGTTAATAAGGACTTCTCAGAATACAAGGACTGAGTCTCTGTCAAAGCAGGTAACACTCAAATTCCAGTCCCCATAGACATCCCCATCTTTCTAATGATGGAGAGGAGCACCACATTTCATAACTTCTTTGCCATTGATAGTATTAACAGAGTTGGGAGCTAGGATCAAAAAATTTTCTATTCCAGACATGGAGATCCCAGAAGGTTCTAGTCTTCTCCAAGGGACTTATGACAGTTAATAGTATCTGGGAGAAGGGTATCAATATCTTCCATGATATGTCCACTGAAAGGTGCCCTTGTTCTACACCTACACTCAAGCATGCTACTGTAATTAAATTCTGTGAGCTATACACATGATAAGAAGAAGGGAGGGCATTTGTTGGGATGCAGGAATAGGAGGATGGAAGAGGCCAATAGGAGGTAAAAACTGTTGCATTTCATTCAGTTAAGATGGTTCAGCCCAAGCTCATGCTAGCCTCTAAGGTCCTTCAATTCCTAGTAACATGTACTTGTTATACATCCCAAATCTCACACTAATATCCTGGTCCTTGTGTCTGCTGCCACTCCTCCCCCAATCCTCGCCTACTATGCTAGCTCAATGCTGTTATAGTTCACAGGTTTCCCTCTTCCCAGATATCCTTTACTGGTGAGTGTGTGTGTGTGTGTGTGTGTGTGTGTGTGTGTGTGTGTGTGTGTGTGTCCACAATTCTCTACAATGCTCTCTCTTTCTTTTCTTTGCTATTCTCACTTTTCCCTAAGCCTATGTCCACTCTGTTTCTTTTTTCTCTCTGATCTGGACTCTTCTAGACATTTCTGGCTATTCTCTCTCTATCTCTTACCAATAACAAAAATCTTTCCACCAAATCATGGACTTGGCATTCTGTGGTTTCTTTATTGTGCCTCACTTAAAAAATGACTATAATTCATCATATACATGAATGAAAACACCAAGGAACTTTGCAATTTTTTTTCTTTTTTTAAATGGAAATTATAGGCAACAACTTGGAAGCTGCTCTGAGCTTTGTTTGTTCTTTACCCCTGCATTCACATTACCATATACACATCTGCTTGAATCTCCAGAGAGTAAGCTCTGGAGAGGAGAGCTTTTGGTCCATTTTATTTTCTGTAATTGGCCTATTAAGATGTTTTACATATAGGCAGTCAGTTACTTGATAAAGGTATATGTTCTAATTTTACATGGTAAATTATGTTCATGATACTTTCAAACTGCTCATAAGAATGTTTATATTAATTCAATCAAAAAATGTTTATTGGGTTGGCATGATGACCTACACCTTAAATCCTAGCTCTCAGGAAGCAGAAACAGACAGATCTATGTGAGTTAAAGCCAACCTGATCTAAGTACAGAGTTCCAGGAGAGCCAGAGCTATGTAATGAGGCCCTGTTTTGTTTGTTTGTTTTTGTTTTAAGCAATTATTGAATGTTGTGAAGTTACGGTGGTTTGTGTATGCATATCTGTCTGTAAAGTCTGCTTCTGAGCATAGTCTCAATTCTTTTGGAATGAATAAATGAATGAATGAATGAATGAATGAGTGTGTGAGTGAATGAATGAGAAAAACTTTCATGGAGGCTGAGATTTTCAGTGTTGTTTGGTGGAGAAGGCAGGTTTTGAAATTGATGGTGACATATGTTAGTCTTAATATTTAGAGTATGGGGACTGTCGCCTGCTATAAGAACTTTGCCTTGATAAACAGCCAACATCCAAACTGTTACTTTCATCATCTTAGTAAACAGGTTACTTTATAGAGTCTAAAAACAGAATTCTTTTAGGGAAGTTGGTCAGTTAGATTCAGACCAGTGTTTTGCTCATAGCAACACACATCCCCAGAGTTTAAACATAATTTGAATGGGAAAAAAGAAATCTGGTAGGTGAACTGGATCTTACTTGTCTGTTAGAATATTATTCTGCTTTCTGACCACACAGATAATTACCATAGTATAACATTCCTACTATAGATATTGATCCTGATAAGCTCACATTTTACTTTAATCCAGAGGGCTTTCAATTGGCTAGCACCCAGATCCATGTTATCCAAGAAGAGGAGGGTCCTGGCAGGTCTATTGCTTCCTGAAATGAGATGGTAATGTTTACCCAGTAGAGAGCTTTCCTAGGAGAAAGGACCTAGACCATGAGAGCCTTGACTGGGCTATAAGATGGGAGAGCATTAGAAAGAACTAGTACGTTATATTAAAGGCACCATAAACAGAGCCTTAAGATGGAAGGGATATGGCTCCTTAAAAAGCAAAAACGAACAAGAAACCTGGAGAGGGGCTTTATTGCAAGGGTCAGCTTAAAATAAAAGCAAGAGATAGTCATGATGCCTGACTTTCATGTTTTTTTTAATAGATTGCTACAAGTTCCACTTCACAGCATGTAGTCTAGTCTAAATGATAGAGTGTGGAAGAACTAGGTACTGGGTAGTACCATAGGAGCTTCTTAATTCTATCCTGGGAAAGAACTGTATAGGCCATGACTTGATTTCTTCAGGCTGTGGGATCTGGCCTCTTAGAGTAATCAGTGTCTTTTATTTGCAGACCCATGTTTCTGAATGGGTGGGAGGCCCAGTGCTGTTAGAAGGAATGGTCCACTTAGAACAAACCAAAGGAGCAAACACGGTTGTGATTCAGCATAAGCACCTAAGCACCTTGAACTGAAGCCCACTATGGGTTTTATACATAATAAAAACAGGATATAGACATGGGATCCATAAGATACAATTAATTATTTTGTTATGAATATTTTCAAATATAAACAAAACTAGATAGAATAGTAAGAGGTGTTTCTGTGGCCACAACATCAGTTCTTACAAAAATCATCCAAGTCTTATTTCCTCTGGATACTTCTCTCTTTCAAGAATCACTTTAAAGTCAATTCTAAGACTCACACAATTTCATCTGTGAATGTTTCCAGGCTCACCTGTTTAAAACATCAGTAATCTCATACTACAGATTTCATAGTAGGTACTTTCCACAGTCTGTTCATTTATTTGTTTACCAATGTTGAAAATTCGAGAACCATGTTGTTCCTACTGGAAAACAAAATACAGTCAACTCCTCATACCTGTTATGACAAAGAGTTTTCCTTTGTGCTTTATTAGAGAAAAATGTACACTAAGGCAGAGACAGATTTGTGAAAGTAAGAAATGACTGAACCTTTTATCTTTTAACCTAGAAGAGACAGAAGCATCCAAGATACTCCATAAATTCTGAAAATACTTTTAAGTTCCTAACTGTGACTCAACTACAGTCACAAACGTGCAAGGTCACACAGTTAGATTGTATTGCGGGCAAGATGCAAGTTAAATCTGCCTGGCTAGAACATATCACCTAGCAACTTCCTGTCCACAGTCTTTAACTGATAAGCTTCCTGGACTAGCACTCAGTACTTTTCAGACCTATCCTGGAATAACATTTTCACATATCTGTGCTTTAAACTCTTATAACTGGTTTGTTGGGTTTCTCTAATATAGCATAAAATAAAAAGCAAGGAGATATACTTACTATGAATTTTGAAACACATTCAACATTTAATATTTTTGTTTTCAGTACAATGTAGTTATTTCTATATGTAGAGAATTGGCTCTAAAAATTCTCCCTGAACTCTGTGCCTTTTACAGAAATGCCCAAATTCATGTGTAAAAGTTGGTTTGAACTGATGATTACCCATGAAGGTCATAACTAAAAATTCATCAGTAGCTGCTTGATGCATAGTAAATAAGTAAAAGCTTTTCACCAAGCTGGACCCCCTTTCTCTTATGGGTTAAAGGCAAAGTTAATCATAGTTCAGAATGCATGTTAACTCTGCCCTTCACATAGCACCTTGCCTTTTGCTGTAGAAGGAAAACATGGTATGACAGAAGCTTATGAGTTATAAGATTATGAAAGAAAATATTCTGTATTAAAATTTAGCTTCTTCTTCTCATTCACCCCTATAAATTCCAGGATGTATTAAAGGACAAGGAAGGGAATACAAACATTGAGTCATCAAGGCTTGCAGAGAATCGAACTTGATATAATCTAGTTGATTGGGGGATGGGTGTGCATTCTTCTGTTATATACAAATGAAAAAACTGTGTAAAGAAACTTGAAAGCATCTGGAAGAGTCAGTCCTGGAGTTCCACCCAATTTGTAAATTATTTCCTGGTGCCCTCTTTTCTTGCCTTACTGTATCCTGCCATTTACATGGCTAGGTCAAGTTCCCCTAGTTTCACACACCTGGTTGAGCTGTATGGCCCTCTGACTGACTCTTTTGTTCTGTTTTTTATATAAGTTGCCATCTTCTGTCCACCAAGTAATCAGGAGACATTCTAAAAACTAATCTCTAAGACATCACCATGTCAGAGAATTGATCACAAATAAATCACATTTTGTAAGGAGACATGTATCTTCTTGTGTTTCCTTACAGAGTCTCTTATTATGCATAATGTTAAAATGACTAACATTTATTTAAGTAGGTATGGTGAGAATTCCTAGGAAGAGTGGGCTAGTGGGGAGCATTTTAGAGTTATCACTGTTTATCTTACTGAGGTGGTATCTTTCTTGTCCATTTTGTTTCACTGAGTGCTCTAGGCTAGTTGGCCCAAAGCATCTGAAAAAATGTTCCTGCTTCTGTCTCCCATCTATATGTAGGAGTTCTGCTATTACATATATGGTATTGTACAGCAGTATTTTTCCTTAGGCATGAGAAAATGCTTGCCATCTTGGACTTTGCTCCTGTTAGCCATGGAAACTAGACCAGACAATAGATTGATAGCCAGGTCCCTGGTAATGGTAATGAAACCATAGATGCTTCTTAGTAGATGGAGCAAAGGAGTTTCACAGAGCCTCAATGGAGAGTTCAGCTACTACTACATCTCACAGTTCAAAGTGTTCTTCGAAGGTGCTAGATTATTTAAGAAGTGGGAGATTGATTGAAGTTGGAACACTATGACACTGACTCCATGAGGATGTCATTCATAAGGTGGTGGAGTTTTGTTTGGGGTCATCCATGCTAATTTCAAACCTCAGCTGTATGCAGTAAGTCCAACAGATGCATTGGTTCACCAGATGGACTTTGGTATAACTGTACTTTGATCTGACCTGGGGTGAATAGAGGCTTTTTCAGATTATAACAGGAAAAGTTAGCATGGTGTGCAAGTGTCCCAGAGATCAAACTTGGATTATAAGGTTTGCTCATCTACTGTTTTTATCTGCTGGACCATGTACCTAGAAAAAAACTGTTATATTTTTAAGCTTTTAAAACATAAGGGCATAACTTTTGGATTTATTTGAGGTTGTGTGGAGAATGTTATAAAAGACCTGAATTTCATACAGCACCTAAAATGACATAATTCTTTCAGATTTAGGGACTAGACAGATTTTGGTGTCACCAAGAAAAATTATGTATTTTCTAGATATTGTACATAATTCCCGAAAAAGGACTATCAGACAGCATAGTAATCTATGTCAACACCAGGGTCAGAGGTGAGTCAAAGCTCAAGCAACAATTTGGACATCCTCTCCTTGGCATTCCTCTGCATAAGTAGGCATCAGATGATAGATTGTGTGGGATAATACTACTGCAATATTCTGTCCATTGCTTTAAGTAGTCCAGGTGATGTTTTCTTGATATGATTTTAATACTCCCATATGCTCCCACAGTTTCAATTCACCCCAGTAAACTTACAGGGTGCTTTCTATTTTATTCCCAACAATAAGTCATTTAACAATCTGTGCTGGACAAATGGTGCCTGGCAGATGGAGCAGTTTCGGGGTCTACCCACAGGCTATACTCATCCTTCTCCTACCAGTGAAGTGACTTGCAAAATGGAGTCTATATATCCTGAAAATCCACTGTGTTTACAGCATAGAAAATTGATCTCAATTGCTTTCTTGCTTGAATATTTGTTTCTCCTTTTCGTTATGTTTCTATGTTCTTTCATTAGTGTTTTATCAGCTTTTTTCCTCTTCTGAGTGGATGTAGTATGTATGTGCCATTGAAAGTAATGTCATACTTAGCACTTGTTATGCAGGCAAGCTTTCCAAAAAAGACAGTGCTGGGACATGTATCAACACTACTTGCCTGGCTTCCCCTGGGATGGACAGTGTAAAGGCTGGTTGACAAGTGTGATTAAAGAAAGTATGCTAAAACCAGCTAGAGTAATGGAGTGAGTGGGGCAAACATATAACATTCCTAGTGCTGTTTGATGAAAAGGAATGATAGTTAAAAAAACAGTAGATTCAAATATTAAAAGGCTATGGCTTGCTGAAGAAATACCAGGTAAAATGGCTGAAAGTAGAACAGGTTTTATAAACATCAGCATGGGAATACTTTCTCTTGGCTATTTAAAAAAAAAAATGCATGGACGTTCTTCCTGAACAGTTTGGTCAAGGCAGACTAAGAATAATCTCATGATTTTCTAGAACTAAAGGAAACTTGCTTGTATCCCTGAGCAGGAAAAAAAATAGACTTATCTATTGTGGGTCAAGCATCTGAATATAGCCATTGCTTATTCAAGTACATTGACATCTGGGTGCCCCCAATCTAATGGTCAAAAGGCAGAGTACACTGGTCATATTTACTTGCCATCAGTGTAAGATCTAGGATGATGTGCATGACTATTCATCAATAAGACAACTTTGAACAGTAAAGCTAAGGCTAAGATTAATGCCTGGTCAGGTGAGAAAGGGCTATAAAGTCCCAAAGGCAATCAGGGAAAATATCTATTTCTGTAGAAGTCAATATAGAGGAAAAGAGAGGTCAAATTTATCAAAGGCAGAACTTTGGAAGTCAGAACCAGAAGCTGAATCTATTGGTAAAAACAATCTTTGTCTTAGGAAAGAAACTTATTTTTAGATAAATTTTGTTTTTTATTAGGCTTATCAAACAACAAAGGAAGTATATAAACTTGTCATACCTATCCTTATTACTATTTTATTAGTAACATTAATATTATATAATATGAAACAATAAAAATGAATAAATATTTATATTATTTCATTTGTTTTGAGAGTCTCATGCTGTATCTAAGGCTGGCTCAGTATTCATTTAGTATCCCAAGTCAGTTCTGGACATGTAGTCATCATGCCTCCAATTGGTAAGTGGAAACTCATAAGAAGCCCCTTTATTAATATTATTAACTGAAGGCTATTGCACACATTAGAATTTATTTTTTGCACATTTTTTGTTTGTGAAGTACACAGTGCCATGTACCCACTTTTTACACTGCTCTAGTTTCATAGCCCTGTAAAAGCTTCTGCTGACCTGTTCAGCTCACCTGTTCCCAAACACCACCTGGCAGTCACCAATCTTTATGATCTTCTACTGTTTCTGTGGTTTAGTTTCGCAGAAAGCTATCAATATGTCATAAATATGTAGCTTCTTCAAGCTCGTTTCTTTCACGTAGAAATAAGTATTTTAGTTATTTGCATTTTTATAGCTTGATAACTCATTTCATTTTATTTCCGAATCATATTCCATTGTAAAGGTATACCATGGTTTGTCTCTTTGCCTTTTGAAAACACGTTGGTGGTTTCTAACATTTATCAACTATACATAAAACTGATCTAAAATAAAATCTATGCATCATTATTGTTTATCTTATCTGAATAGTCAAAAATATAATGGGTTGACTTTATGTTACAGTTAGAGTCAACATTGTAAGAATTGACAGCTGTCTTCTAATGTGACCACACAAGTTTGCACTACTGACAATAATGAATGAGCTCCTACTGTTTTACATTCTCATAAGCATTTGATATTTTCAGTCAATGAATTTTCATCATTTTAATAGGTATGTAGTGGTCATATATATATATATATATATATATATATATATATATATATATATTGTGTATTCAGATGTTTCACTTGTCATTTCTTTCAGTTCATTTTCTATTAGTTGTGTGGTTTTGACAGTTCTTTGTATTGTTTGGATGCTATACCTTCATCAAATATGTGTATTACACATATTTTTCACAGGTCAAGACTTTTCATTCAATGCCTTAAACAAAACAATAGTTTTAAATTTAGTGAAACACAATTTATTAAGTTTATATTTTATAGCATTGCATCCATCTAAAGAGTCATCACCAATTTCAAGCCACCTAGGTTTTTCCCTATGCTGCATTATAGAAATTTTGTATTTTGAATTTTATATTTATTGAATATATGATTCACAAATCAGACAGAATGATGTGTAGATTATGATCTGTTGTCTTTTAATGTACATAGGTAGTTATTATTTCAGTACCATGTATTGTAAAACAAGTGTTCTCCACTGAATTTCTTTTGATCATTTTTCAAAAATTCAACTACATTGGTTGTATATTTGTGCATATCATTCCTGTTTTCTATGCTACTTAATTGATGCATTTGCTAGGTCTTTCATGAGTATGATCCTGTCTTATTTACTATAAATTTATATTAAGTGACAGGGGTGATACTTACAATGCTCTGATTTTCCTCTTAAGTGTCATGTTAATAATTTTGAGTCTGTAGTTTTTCATGTGAAAATTTAAGACTATGTGTTGCTTCCTAAAAATAACTTTCTGGAATTTTGTTAGACAATTTGTTTTCATTGACACAAATACTTCTTCTTATCCATGAACATGATCACTTATTTTGTTCTTTAAAAATAAATAAAATTTGAAGCCTTTCCTTATATAAACTTTATGTATATATTGTAAAATTTAAAGCTACATACCTTAATTTGGCAGATGTTATTATAAATAACTTTTTGATTTTGTTGAAATTATACATATTTACCGATGGTAAATAGGAAAGAAATCTAGTTTTTAGTTTTGACATTGTGCCTTGTAACCTTGATGCAATGACTTATTCATTTCACGATTCTATCCATTCCTTTTAAATATTCTATACAGATAGCCACATTTTTATATAAAAAAAAAGAACTAATATTTTTTCCTAGAATTACCATTTTTACTGTTTTCTTCTCCTACTATCCTATGTAGGCCCTTGAATGTGATAGTGAATGGAGTGCTGAGAAAGAATATTCTTGTCTTCTTCCCATTCCTTGCTAAATCATCTAATTTCTCAAGAATTAGTTTAATGACTTTAGCTCTTCTATATGTTTAATCATGTTAGGATATTTTCTTTAACTCCTATGTTTGATTTTGTCTGTTTCATTTTTTGCAAGATGGGGCTTCTCCGTGTAGCTCTTTAGACCAGGCTGGACTCAAACTCACAGAGATCCTCCTGCCTCTGCCTTTCCAGTGCTAGGATTAATGTGTGCACCACCAATGCACAGCTTGATGTTTTTTTCTATTTTTTTAGCATGTAAAATATTTTTTGTATATTCAGTATTTTTTGTTATTTTACATATTGATCCCAGTTCCCTCTCCCTACCTCCTTCCCATGCCCCCTGACACCTCCTACCATCCAATCCCCCCCCACTCCACAGGGAGGGTGATGCCTTCCAGGAAGGATCATCAAAATCTGTCAAGTCATTTGGAGTAGGGTCTAGCACCCCTCTCCCCGCCTCTAGGCTAAGGGAGTATCCATCCTTCCATGGGGAATGTGCTCTCACAGTCCTTTTGTGCACCAGTGATACATCCTGGTTCCACTGTCAGAGGTCCCTTAGACTGACAAAGCCTGCCGAGACCCATGTTCAAGGTGTCTGAGTGAATACAATGCTGGTTTTCCAGCTATCAGTCTGGGGATTCATGAGCTCCCCATTGTTCAGGTCAGCTGTCCCTGTGGGTTTCTGTAGCCTGGTCTTGACCCCATTTCTTATTACTCCTCCCTCTCTGCAACTGGATTCCAGGAGTTCAGCTCAGTGTTTATCTGTGAGTGTCTGTTTCTGTTTCCATCAGCTACTAGATGAGGGCTCTATGACAGCATATGTTAGTTATCATTCTCATTATCAGGGAACAGCATATAACGTAGCCTTTTCACTGTTGCTCATATTGTTAGTTGGGGTCATTATTGTATTCTCTGAACATTTTTCTAGAGTCCATTTTTTCTTCAAACCTATAATGGCTCCCTCTATTATGGTATCTCTTTTTTTGTACTCTCTTTTTTATTCGTCCCCCGACTCAATCTTCCTAGTCCCACATATTATCCTCTCCTCCCCATCTCTTTCTCCTAACTCCCTCTCTACTCACTGCCCTCTCCCTCACTCCCAATATGCTCAGGAGATCTTGTTAATTTCCCCTTCTGTGTGGGACCTTGTATGAATCTCTTAGTTGAGTCTGGGACCAGTTCAGGACAAATCCCCCACCCCCATACTTCCCTGGGAACTTTGTGGGTTAACTCTGCATCTATCTCTCGCCCCCTATATCCTGGCCCTGGATAGTACAGTCCTGGTACTCCATTCCATACACCACCGAGAGCAAGTCCTCTCCTCATCCTTTGTCCTACTGGGCCCACTGCTCTGCTGCGCTGGGTGCGCATTGGGCCAGAGTGTGGGTCCAACAACCCCTCTACCTCCATGTAACTTCCTGGGTCTACTCTGAGCGCACTAGACCCGCCTTTCCATTCTGGACCATCCTGAGGCAGCATTCACCTGATCTTTGGACCTCATCACCTGCCCTCTGTCAGAGGAAAGTCCTCCAAGAGAGCTTGGATCTTTCAGAGTTACAGACATCGAACTCCTCACCCACCTATGTCCACTGGGAGAGTAGGGTAGAGAGAGAGAAAGAGAGAGAGAGAGACTCCACCCAAACCCACTAGAAGAAGCAATGGTAAGAGAGTAGTAAAAGAAAACACCCAACAATGGAAAGACAAGCATAACACCACCAGAATATAGGGACTCTACACCAACTAGACTTGAACACACAAAAGCAGATGAAGCAGAAGAGAATGACTTAAAAAAAAAACTCCATAAAAATGATGGAGGCCCTCAAAGATGATAAGAGAAAATTCCTTTAAAAATGGAAGAAAAAACAAACAAAAAATTAGAAGAAATAGAGGGAAATAACAAGTAAAAAATACAAGAAATGGACAAATCCTCATAGAAAGTAAGTAAAGCCAAGAAAAAAACAAACAGATGAAAGAAACAATACAAACAGTTCAATACCTGAAAACTGAAGTAGAGACAATAAAGAAAACAGAAACTGAGGGAATGCTGGAAATAGAAAAACTGGGTAAATGATCAGGAACTACAGATTCAAGTATATCCAACATAATACAAAAGATGGAAGAGAGGATCTCAGGCACTGAAAATAAAGTAGAGGCAATACATTCATTGGCCCAAGAAAATATTAAATCCAACAACTCCTTAACACAAAACATCCAGGAAATGTGAGACACCATAAAAAGTCCAAACCTAAGAATAGTAGGCACAGAAGAAGATGAAGAAGCTCAGTTTAAAGGTGTAGAAAATAATTGAAGAAAACATATGCATGAAAGTACAAGAAGCATACCAAACATCAAATAGACTGGACCAAAAAAAAAAAAAAATCCCCTTGACACACCTAACATAAAAAAAGAATACTAAGAGTAGTGAAGAAACAAAGGCCATATAAAGGCAGAACTATCAAAATTACACCTGACTTCTCCATGGCCAGAAGGTCCTGGATAGATGTTTGACAAGTACTAAGAGTCCATAGATGCCAGCCCGGGCTACTATGTCCAGTAAAACTCTCAATAACTATAGACAGAGAAAACAAGATACTAAATGACAAAGCCAGATTTTCACAATACATATCTACAAATACATCCCTACATAAAGTTCTGGAAGGAAAACTCCAACACAAGGAATTAACTACACTCACAAAGTCATAGGCAATAGCTAATTCCACTTCACCAGAACCCAAAAGAAAAAGCAGGGCAAATATGCTCACAATACCGTGGCCAACAAAAAATCTAAAACAGACATGGATTAACAATGAATTGTCATTATTTTCTGTCAACATTAATGGCCTTAACTTGTCTATAAAAAGACACAGGTTAACAGAATGGATAAGAAGACAGAATCCATATGTTTTAAATATTGAACTATCTTTGTACTCCTCTAAAAAATCTTATTTGGTTGCAGTTTATCCTCATTTTTACTCATTTTTGTGTTTAATGTAGCATTGATAATAGTACCATACAAGTCTAGAGAAAATATTAGATTATGATTTTCCTTTCTAATGATGTATTTTCTTAATTTTTATTGGGGTAACGAGATAAAAGCTTTCCTTCTCTAATTTTCTGGAAAAAAATTACACAGAATTGTTCTTGGTCTTTTTCCAATTTTAGATGGTTATACATTGTTCTGAGCCCATGTTTCTGTAAAGTTTGACGTCAAGACAAGAATGAAACTTGTGTGTAAAGCTTATTTGCAATGGAGTCTAGGTGTGAAGATTAGCTTCACTGGAAGCTCAGACCTTCTGTGTTGGTTCTCATACAGCCTTTCCCTATTAGTTATGGTTTTCCATTCCAGAAGTTAATTCTAAAAAGCCCAACCAGTGCATTTGTGGATTAAATCAGAGAAAACTCTGAGACAATTATTGTAGTTATAAGCTAAAGAAACCTTATGCACTTCCATACTAGGTAATGAAATATTGACTATACATTGATTTTTGTAAACTCTGATTGCAAATGCAAGGTACAACATTATCAACAATTTGTCTTACCATAAAGAACACACTGTGTTCAATAATGTCTGTAAACAAAGTAAAATGGCTTGCCTTAAAATGTATTTGAATAATGTTTTAAAAGTAGCTATTGTTTTATAATAAGGAATCCCAGATCTTATGTTTTTTCATTACTAGAGATGAAGAAGGAGAGTGGTACACTTCTAGAACCACTTAAGAAAATCAAGTGAGATGATTTAGTTTGTTAATCTTTTCCAACATAATTCATGTCTCTACATACATTATATTTCTGAAATTATAAATATAATTTGAAAACAAATTCCATTAATATAATTGACTTAAAGGGGATCCCAGCACAGAGCCAATAAACCTTTGTGTCAAAGGGACAGAGAATAAATAGTTTAGTCTTTTCCAATGGTGTAATTTCTATTTTAAGTATTCTAGATTTTAGGTATAAAATATACTATAAATTGGGGAATATATATATATATTTATATATATACATATATATATGCATACATATATGTATGTGTGTGTAAGCATATATAATTTAAAAGTAGAGGCACTTGCGAAGTATTTCATTCCTATAATTTTAGCATTTGAGAGGTTGAGGCAGGTGTTCCTTGAATTCAAGGCCATACTGAAATATATAGTGAAGCCTTATCTCTACCATACTGTACTTTGCCAATTCCTGTTCTTAGTTTCAAAAGAAAATGAAAGAATATTGTGAAAAACAATTTTCAGTTTGCAAAGCTCTATCAAAAGGCAACCAGTGTATTGAAGATTGATATAGTGTGTAAATTGATGTTAACATGTACACAGCAATCCATAATAATAAGCCAGTTTTTGCCTCATGAATCAAACCACACTTAACTTTTTCTTAGAAGAAAAGAAGAGGGAATATATATATATATATATATATTCCATATATATATATATATATATATATATATATATATATGGAATTTTACCTTCTCAAAAGCTTTACAAATTTTAAATATACTTTGCACCTCTCCTTGATGAACTTGGGGATTTAATCTAATTCTCAGATGAGTGTGAGAACCCACTATCCTTTTCCCTTCCCACCTTCTATTAATTGCACTTAAACCTTAAGCCTTCCTGATGCTCAGTCAGGAGGCAGGAGCTCCGATATCTCAGCCAACTGTGCCTGCACTTGCCAAGTCTCTCTGATCTCACAGCTTTTTCTCTTCCTCTTTCTCACTCAGTAGTTTAAACCCCTTCAAGTCTTTGAAAATGAATTTCCAGTTTTTTCTGACTTCAGCAAGTAGGTCTTTGTCTCTCACGTTTGGATCCAAATGCACTGCTTTTAGCTGCTTGGTGAAATATTATATTTTATCACCACAAGACTAACCAGCTGCAGGTTTTTGAACTTGAGGGATTTGCCCATGGAGAGTGGTCTCTATGGTAATTAGCTCTCCAACCTTCTCTTCTCAATCTGGCTGCTTGAACTACAAATCTGTTTATTTTAACAGCTTAGAAATCTTGACAACTATTTTCTATAACATATGCAGAGTAGCTATGCAAAATGTTGCTAACTGATTTACTCCATAGTTGAAATTGTTAGTACACAAGTGGATTCAACTGGAGCTATGCATGTGCTTTAATAATTTATAATCAGCTAACATTATTTGTTTTTATTCTCTCTTTCAATGCAACTCATTTGAAAGTATGATCAGTGCCACTGCTCCAAAACAATAAAGGCATTGCAGAGAATTCACATGTGAACAGGAATGAAAACATTCTCTGCCATATCAACCATCATTATGTAGAATGCAAGATTCTTTATACCTAGTTTTGAAAATGTAGCTAACGCAAAAATAGTATTGTTCTAGCTCTTTTGAAATATCCTGCATATGTCTTGGCCTTTACGCTACCTCTCATTTCATACTTTATATACTTAAATATTGAAAATCTCTTTACTATTCTAGAATTTTTTAAAAAAGCAATAACCTATTTTATTTCTATAGCTTTGGTATTTTCTTACCAATATGTATCTATATCTTAGCAATATCACTTTAGAACTTTATTCCTAGCTAAAAGGCAGTTGAAGCTTTATAGCCTATACCATATACCTTAGCAATACAAATCTGCAAGAAGTTTAACGCCTGTGCTCATATTGGTAGCTGATTGCAATCTCTTAGTGGCTATGAACCAGGCTATTTAATTTTCTATGTGCATTTCTCAGATAGCAACAAGTTCAGAGATTCATGAAAAACATATATTTTGTAGAATGATAAGTAGTTTTTGCAACAAATTCCTAGCAGAGTAAAAACTTATCAATTTCATAACATCTTAAATTCAGAGAGAAGAAAGTAATTGAAGAAGGTTGTGTACTTGTCTTGATCCTGAGGCAAAGCAAGTCTTCTTGCCTGTGCAGATTATAAATAATCATGAGATGTCACCCTGGGATATGCACCATCCTGAGAGTGAAATTAGAAATTATGTGCACAAAGTACGACTACTGCTATAGAATAGAAATCTTGAACTTGATTACTGGAAAGTAGGCTCAAAAGGCCGTGAGTTTGTTTTAGACATTGTGCTGCTGTCGAGTATAGGTTACGCCTGGGACAGGAATGAATGTCAGTGACAGCATTGTCCTGGCGTGTGCAGGACCATGGAGAGTTACACAACCACATACATACCACTGTTACCTGGAATAAAGTGCCTGTGTCCCTTCTATAAAAATCAGAAGTTTTTCAATGTCACATATGTGGCTGGGCACATTATCCAGTACCTTAAGGTAAAAAAAAAGATTGCCAATATATGTGATCAAAACTACCCAAGCACCACATTTTTCAGGTGTGAAAAAGCAGGGCAACCGTTCTTTTTGTTTATTTGTTTTCCTTTTTTAAAAAAAAAAAAATCAAATGGTGCATAGTAGTAGGGAAAGGTGCTTCTTGCAAAGTTTGGTAACCCAAGTCCATTTGATCGATCCCTGGGACACATGTGACTGAAGGAGAGAAGTAATTTCTACAAATTGTCTTCTGATTTCTGTATTTGTGTTGTAGCAAATACATGTGCATAAAAACACTCACACAGAAATAAATATAATTCTTACAGTTGTTACAGTATTTATATGGCTGCATGCAAGACTAAGCCTTGGCTAATACTTCAGGCCTTATTTAAATATGAACTCAAATCAGATTATAGCCATGTATGTGAGACCTAAACAAAATTTCTAAAATAAAATATAGAAACAATTTTTTTGATCTTGTGTTGAGAAAAGATTCTTTAGAACATAAAATCAAAGAAAAACTAGTAAAAAGAACTTCATCAAAACTAAGAATTTCTGCTTTCAAAAGACACTTTGAAGGAATGAAAGAATTCTTATACTGGGAAAAATATTTCCAAACCAGATATTGAGAAAGGAACTTACATAAGTAAAATGCACTCTTGGATATCTTCATACTGCTGTGAGAAGCAAGCAAGCAACAAAATTAGGGAAATTATATGAATGGAGCAAATGAAGTAAGGCAAACGTAAAGAGGCACACAGAAACAACTCATAATCATTATTCATGCCTCTTCACTAAAATGCCTCCATAGCTTTCTAAAAACTCAATGTGATAAGAAGGGAGAGGCCAGGTAAGGGGGAGTATACCTTTATTTCAAGCACTTGTGAGGCAGGAGCAAGAGAATGTCTGAGAGTTTGAGCTTAGCCTGATCTACATATGAGTTTTAGGCCAGCAAATCTATACAATGAGATACTGTCTGAAAAAAAAAAGTTTTAATAAAAAAATAAAATAAAATGAGTTTAAGTAGAGTTACTATACACAGTGGATAACAATTCTTTGAGAAATCATGATCACAAAACTAAAAACAAAACTCAATATCAGATGTGGGATCTGTCCCCTCAAGTTGATGGTCAAGGACATTGAAAAAAAAAAAGTACAGTTAGTCTTTTTGCTTTTGGCTAGTCACTAGAGCTCGAAGGTAAGGTTCTATTACCAAAGAGAATATACACCTTGGATATAAGACTATTGAGGAATCAAGTACTGACCAGGAAGCTCCCTTCCTGCTGTTTAGCATTCATAGTACACTGGTAGGTACTAAAATTGACCAACAGTCTTTCCTAACTCTACTTTGTGAACTACAATGATGGCCAGGATGGCAAGGTATGCCTACATGTACCATAGTTGCATGGATGCTAAAGGTGTGTCTATTAAGTGCTTTTATATTGGTGTGATAAACAATATGACCAAAGCAGCTTACAGAAAAAAAATAATATTTTGGCTTAAGGCTCCAGAGGATAAGATTCATAATGTTGGGAACAGTTTGGTAATAGCCAGCAGGCATGGCTTCAAGAGCAGGAATCTGAGAGCTCACATCTTGAACCAAAAGCACAAAACAGAGAAAGCAAATTTTAAGTGGCTCCAGGTTTTCAATCCCAAAGTCTGCTCTAGTGACATATTTCCAGAAAGTCCACACCTCCTAAACCTCCACAAAACAGTGCCAGCAAATGGTAACTTGCTGTTCAAAAGCCCGAGACTATGTGGGGCATTTATCACTCAAATCACTGTAGGGGACAACAAACCAATCAGTGCCTGACTAGATTTAAGGCATATACTATAAAAGTAAACATAAGTATGGTTCTGAAAAGCTTGCCAAGAGCCGATGGTCATGAAGTTCACAGACTACAGAGGATAATTTAATACTCTCGTTTTGTTCAATAGCAACAAACTGACCTCTCAGTTCTCATTTCTCTACCCATAGATTAGTGTGGTTCTTAGACTGCACCAGAGAAGTGGATAGTAGTTAAGACAGAATTCACAACTGGTCTGAGATCAGAGTGTATCCATGGAGTGCTCAGACAAAACAGGCATCTGTCACTCTCCACCTTTCCTCAAAGTCTCAGGGATTATTACAGAAGGGGATTATGAGAGGAACAAGTTGGTTGGGGTCTTCTATTCATGACAGGAACCCTGCGCTCATGAACTCAGCAGCTATAGTTGTCTACATAAGACCTGTTAATGAAGGCATCAGTTAATATCTGAACATACATCTGAATCTCAGGTCCCTATCCTAACCAAAGAGCTATTGACAGTTGAAGCTCCCGAGGGAGAGTCAGTTTGTTTTATTTAAAGGTATGGCCCCTGCTAAGTCGACCATACCCCAGAAGCACAAATTGAACTCAGTGGATTAATCAAAAGTAAATCAATAAATAAATACATAAATAAATAAAAGAGGACATAAAGTTGAGAAGCAGTAAGGATGCATTTAGGGAGGAAATGAGGGGAATGATTATTATCAAAGTACATTATATAAAATTTTTAAAGAATTAATAAAATATTTAGAAGAAATATAAATGCTTGATATATACTACTTAGGCTAGTGAAATGTCTCAGCAGGCAAAGGCACTTGCCATTGAGGTCTGACTATGCCAAGTTCCATTTCCATGTCTCACAGTGGAAGGAGGAAACTGACTACTAAAAGGTGGGCTCCACCTCCATAGCACTCATGCATATCATGTACACACACACTGAATAAATATGATTTTAGAAATTAAATATATACATTATGAACTGTTGCTGGACTTTGTTCTTCACCTGTCTATACTGATATTAATATTACTCTGTCTTAGTTGCTGTGGTTGCATCTAACAGAATCAATACTAAGTCTCTCACTTGATCCCTTTCCATAGTTGATTTATCCATTTTAGGTCTTTTATACATAAATTTCAGGACAATTTCTTGAATACACAAGAAAAAGACTTTTAGGTCTATTGATTAAATAGGAGATACTTAGGTAGGTGTGGGTGGGACTTAACTCTGTAGTTGCAGATACTTTGGGGCTGAGGTGGAAGAAGCATTTGAAGATAGGGCTTTGAGACCGACCTGGGCAATATACTTGGGCCAATGCAAAAAGCAACAGTATGAACATTTTATTAAATAGGGGAATATTAACATCTTAGTAATGTGAGTTTCCTAATAACTTGTATGGATAGTCTTGATTTGTGAAATGCTTTAATTGTTTTATCCAGATTTTGTCATTATTATTGTACAGTATTGATAAATCATCTATTTTTTTGTGGATAGTTAGTATTTTGAGGTATTGTAAATAATGCTTTAAACATTTAAGTTTCTAATTTATTATTGATTTTCATGTACAGTGTTTATATTCATAGGTCTTGCTAAAGTCCATTGCTAATCCTTGTTATTTTAAAATTAAATGCAGATAAAAATGTCTAAGAGAAAAAAAAAAAAACAGCTATATGCCAGTGGTCTGGAAGGAATCAATAAAATACTAAAGATATATACAGTATTAAAACTGATAGAAAAATGAATAGAAAACTTAGATGTATGATGGGAGAGGTCATTCTGTATGTTTCTCATACTGGTTAATAATAAAGCACTGTTGGCCAATAGGAAAGGAAGATAGGAGGAACTAGGAGACAAGGAGGAAATAGGAAGTAGTAAGGAGGAGTCAAGATGGAGAGTCAGGAGAGAGCTGGACGCCAGCCGCCTCCCCTGTAAGAGAAGGCCATGTGAAAATACATAGATCAGCAGAAATGGGTTAATAATTAAGGCAGAGCTAGCCGATAAGAAACAAGTAACCGGGCCAACAGTATTGTACCAAATACAGAGTCTCTGTGTATTATTTGGGGCTGGTGGCGTGGCGGCGGGACAAGACCAGCTGTGGCAGGCAGAAAAACCGTATGCCTTACAGATGTATAATAAACAAAGAGATTGAATTACTAAATTCCAAACTTCTCAGAAAAAAAAAATTTCAGGACCAGAAGCTTTATTAATAATTTATGACAAACATCCAAAGACTATTACTAGACTTTCCAAACTCTTTTAAAATGTAAGAGAAACATTGTCTCATTAGTGTTTTAATTTAATATTTCTATAATGCCAAGTCATAGCTAGCACTTCAGTGAAAAAAATTACAATTATTGTAGGAGGATAGAGGGAAATTTTCCTAACAAACTACTAGCAAACTGAGTTCAGTAATATGATAGAAAGATAAAGACACCATACCTAAATGGAAATTATCCCATGAAGGCAATGTTTGTTTAATACCTGGAAATTCATCAATTTAGTTCATCATATTAATTTATAATGGTAAAAACCACATATTTTAATAAAAGCAGGAAATAATTTAGAATTATAAAATGCTCAACAAAATATGAATAAAAGATTTCTAAGCCAATAAAGAACATATATGAAAACATAATGCTGGATGGGCATGGTGGCTTACCTGTAAATACAGCATTGGAAAGGACAAGAGACAGGGGATCACTAGATAAATAGTAGAGATAAACTCTTGGCTCAATTGAGGAGAAGCTGTCTCAGTGTACAAGTAATGACCAACTAAGGATCAATTAAGTTCAGTGTCAACTTAGGGATTCCACATGTACACCCCATATTTTCAAACATGGGTACACATAAACACATGAAAAAATGACAAATAAAGGCACAAGGTCAAATCCAGATAAAATTACAACATATGAATATATATTAGAAGATAGTTACCTTTATAAGTTTGGCTGAATCATATGCTTAAAATATAAGGAAACAGTATTCATACTTTATTTAATGGTGTATTAATTTCCTGCTGAATTGACATATAAAGTGTGTTTATACTGTATAAAATGTATATGGAAATCAGGATGTAAAGGTTAGTTAGTAAGTACCAATAAAACTAACTTGGCTAATGACTTGTATAAAGAATCTTTTAGAGGATCAGATTTTGAAATCTGAAAAATGGAATTAAAATAATTAATAAACTGAAATATTGATAGCTAACAAAATATGTTGCTTTTATTTTATGTTCCCTGATGTCTTGAGAGAAGAAAGCAAAAAATGAAAAATTTGGGCCTTATGAAAATACTCACATATATACAATTTAATGCAACTATAATAGTTAGAAAATCTCTAAATATGAAGATTTAAAAAATAACAAAACAATATACTGAATTTGACTCCCTCAACAGAAATGGTTGCTAATACATGATGCACACTAATAAGCATATTCCATGCTATAAGTTCATTGTCACAAATTAAGTACACACACAAACTCAAACTTGATGATCTGTCAACATCATGGCATGTGCTGAATTTCACATTCACATGATTCCTAAATGTGAGCACTGTTTAGAAATTTAAGTAAGTTTCTCCCTTCAGGAAATTTTCAGTGAGGAAGTCCTTGACCCATTTCCCTTCCTCTCTTCCCTCTGAACTATACTGACATGCACCCATGTCCTTATATACATGTAGTTCAGCAACTTTACTTACAAATTTTCCTTATAACATCAGTATATCAAAAACCCTGAGAAAGTACACAAATAGCAAAAGAAAATAAGTAATGACTAAAATAGAAAGAACATCCCCACCCAAAGAAACACTCATTTTCCCAAAACAGAGGTAGAAAAATCATGATGTCCAGGTGCAACCTATTCTGTTCTGTTTCTTTTCCTTTTTAACTCTTTGTGGTATTAATGTTTTAATGTATTTTGAGTTGGATAGCAACATTCAGAAAACATAATGTTTCCTGATGGGAGATATCATTCTGTAAATATGTTTCTCATACTGGTTAATTAATAAAGCACTGTTGGCCAATAGGAAAGCAAGATAGGTGGAACTAGGAGACAAGGAGGATTTGAGGAAGTAGTAAGGAGGAGTCAACATGGAAAGACTGGGAAGACCAGACGCCAGCCCCACTCCCAGGTAAGTTGAGCCCACATGGAAATACTTAGATTAATAGAAATGGGTTAATCATTAAGACAGAGCTAGCCAATAAGAAACTAATACGTGGCCAACAGCATTATAACGAATACAGCATCTCTGTGTGTTATTTGGGGCTGGTGCAGCTGTGAACCTGCGGCAGGAAAATCCTTACTCCTTACAGTTTCCAGTAAAGATCTCAGATTGTTGGCATGTGTTTTAAAAGTAGAAAGACACAGCATCAGAAATTTAAATTTTTCTGGGCTTAGCCAAGGAAAAAGCTCCTCGGTGAACTGCTAATACTTCTTTTCCACTTTACTCATTTACATTTCCCTTCTAATTCTATAAGTATTTGGGCTTATACCCCCCTTTATTTAATCAAATGAAATGATTTTCTTGATTTTATAGCCATCAATTTTATCAGTGTTCAATTAAGATAAGTCATTGGCCCAGAAGCTGTCTTGTTTTGGGAAATGAAAAGAAGTGTTTAGTATTATCTTCACAGACAATATAAAATCACTGAGTTAATCATTGCCACACTTAAAACTTTTTAAGACCCTCTTCAGACAGGATTGTAGAAAAAAAATCTTTTTTTTGTTTCAATATGAATTATTGCAATAGAGCTTCCACCTAACACACTGAACAAAATGAGAAAAGCAATGTGTACTTTTGTCATTTTTGAACAGGATGACAACAGAAGTGAAAATAGGTGTGCAAGCACCAGTAGGATGTAATAAAATTTGAAATTACTAAGCTCACAAAGGCCACAGGTATTTACGATAGCCTGCAGCTACTACAACTAAAACTTTGGTGTCTACAGGCTCTAGTGTTCCTTTTCCCTTATGAATTAATTTTTTTTTAACAAAAGCATGAGAGGGTTTCAGCTTTTACCCAGACACTCTGAAATAGCCTAGTAGAGAACAGTGACTCCAAGAGAAATGTAAAACCAAAGCCAGAATCAAAAACTGCCTTTGAGAATAATACAGTTCTAATGGAATGGAAAGCCATAACATTGAAGTCTCTGTTTAGCACATAGCTTTCACAATGAAGGGAAAGTCGAGATCCCAGGAAAATCTTTGAAAGACATCAAACTGAAAGACACTCAGTTTTCCTTATACACTATATATTAAAGTCTACAACATCAGCTTCTTTCAGTGTTCTGATCTTAACTCAGGTAAGCTAGATGAGGCAGAAAAACTTGCTGAAAACTGAACAAAAGCAAGAAAAACGAAATCCAGGCTGACATTAGTGAACACCATTGGAGCTGAATATCTCTGACCTTCACTCCGAGAAGCCCAAGTGTGCATGGCTGTGGATTTGAGCACACATAATATGTTTGCCATACAATCACAGATAATGGAAGAAACTGCCCCAGCGTACCATACAAGGAAAGCCCTATCAAAAACAGTGGGTTTGAAAGAGCGCTCCTTTTTGCATTCCAAACATAACTCTATTACCTGCATTTCTTTTCCATTTGATACCTAGGCTTCAAAATATTCCACCAGTGAATCAATGTAGTGATTGTCAAATGTTTTCACAGGAACAGAAATTTTTCATTGTATGAACAACTGAGATAAAAACTATATACTCATTAGCAAAATAAGACAAAGGAGCCCACATCAGAATAATGTCAACTTGGCTAAAACACTCAATGATCTGTTGACTATTCCTTCATGAGCATTTCTATGATCACAGATGAAAGATCAATATTTGATTCCATTCTATAGTAGTTGGAGAGCTACTAAACTTCAAGGCTTAAATGCCAATGATTTAGAATTGCTGGATACTGAAAGTAGCAGTTATGTTTTCAGAAAATTTCCTTTAGCAATTATATCAATCTGAAGCTAAATCACAGCTGAGAAAAACATGAGTGAAGATACCAGGCAATATTTTCTAGCCATTTCTTCTGAATTAACATGTCCCCTCCTAGAGAGGGGAAAAAGAAGGTAGGATTTTGAGACTCAGAAAGCCAATGAAACTTAAAGAGCCCAGGAAGTTAATGAAATTCAAGAAGTCTACAAAGGTCCCTCCTCAAGGTTATAAAATAAGCAAATGTGCTTTTAGTCCTAGTACTCTGAAGATTAATGCATTAGGGCCAGAAGTTCAATCATCATATTGATGAGACAGTGAGTTTGAGATGACCCTGGAAACATGAGTCCCTGTCTCAAAATAATGAACAAAGGACCAATTGTTAGGTAGAAGAGACTCTCAACTGGTAGAGATTCCTGACAACTCCAGGCAGTATTCATGGATGTCTCCCTTGCTGGGGTAGATTTAGCAGTTAGTAGCTGGCTTTGGGTAACTCATGCTTTGTAAGTAAACTCAACAAAGCCACTGTACACTAAGCCATATGTGGTTAGAGTCATTTTATTTTAATGTCATGAGTGCCCAATTTGGTGTGAATAGACATTTGTGCAAAACACCCCAAGAAGAAACACAGAAAACAGTGTCCACACCAATTATACCAAGTACTAATGGAGTTCTTAAATATGTCAAAGGCTAGGCAAAGTAGAAGAAAACCAAGAGGGTCCTAATGTAGGTGGTCATATGATAAGGGGGGGATGTCAGAGTTTTATCTATTGATAACTCAGAATTTTTAGTTTAGCTAAAAATGAAACATTATAAACATTGGTATTTACTGAGAAAACAAATAATAATGGACATATTACTCTGGATTGATAATTCTCTTTCTCCCCCAATCTCCAACTCCAGAAAGAGGCTCTCATTATGCAGACCTGGATGTCCTTGTATTTTCTATGTAGACCAGGACAGCTGCAAATGCAGCTGTCCTACCCAGTGCTGGGATTAAAGGTGTATGCCACTGTTCCTAGCCCACATTTCTTTTTCATTAGCATGTTAAAAAAAAAAACAGTTGCTTTAACTGAAATTACAGAACTATCTTAGGATAAGTTGTGAACTTCAAAGAACATAATATTGACTTACTGTGTTTGAACCTGCTAGGGCATTCATCTCTCTCCATCTCTCTCTCTCTCTCTCTCTCTCTCTCTCTCTCTCTCTCTCTCTCTCTCTCTCTCTCTGAACCATTAAGGAAACCATAGAAAACATCTCCCTACATAGTTTTATTCTCTGTCAATATCAATTTTTTTCAGCATGTTAATAAACATATCCTATATTGTATATACATTTGTATTTGTGTTAAACAAAATATTTTTAAGCCAAAACATCCTTTTGTTTTAAATAAATATTCATTTATGTCAAGATTCATGAAAAGATAAAATATTCAACTGTCTGTGGCTTATAAAGTAGCATATTTCTTGCTCCTATGAATTATGATCATTAGTGATGCTGATGGACTGACTTTTTGATAGGACAGGATGGAAGCTGTGCTTTATTTATTCATTTATTTATTTATTTATTTATTTATTTATTCAGGTTGGTGGAGATCTCACTGTCACTGTAGGCATTGGAAGATGCTATGAGAGTCATGAAAAAAGGTTATGTGCAAGCTTTATTCAGGCAAGTTATATAAGTGATATGTATCTTCCATTCCTAATAGCAACTGATCTCACAAGATACTAGGGAAACTTGTGTTTAGAAAATCTGGGAGATTATAGCCACAAATAAGAACAGTAATTTATACTGAAAAGCCATTCAACTGTGCTATCTTTACCAGAACTATTTTGATATAGGCTGTTCAAAGGGAGTTGGCATAAAGGTAATGGCATATTTGCTAACTCTTAACACTGTTTATATTCTGAATAGTAGAGATAGATATTTGGGAAAGCAATTGAAAAATATCAAAAGCTATTTTTGATGGGAAAATTATTTTTGATTCACTCGTTAAAAACATTAACATGATTATCAGGGTTGTTATTAACATTATTAACATTTTAAACATTATTTCTCAGATTTATTATACAACTATGACTATGGCTAACAGCAGTATGTGTGCTTTTGAACAATGTAGAATTTTAAATAAGTGTTCTCCCTACAAAGTGATAAGTGTAAAATAATGGAACTATTAAGCTACATTTTGTCATTATACAATGAACATAAGCTTCAGAATAGCATGTGGTGTGTGAAAACTGAAGTTTTAGTCTTTTTAAAAAACAAACAACATTATCTGATTAAATTTCAGAACAAAATAAACTCAAAATATGTTTATTCTAACACCATTTTCTAACAAAAGAAACAGTTTTTATACAATGCAATTATCCTATAAATCAATCACTGAGCAATGAAATTGATGAATCTTGATTTTGTATTTGTGCCCAAAAGAAAGCTATATAATATGGTGGGCACTTAGCAATATTCACTGTTTCAGGTTTCTGGACCTTGTGAAGTGTGAAAAGGGACAGTGATAATTTAGCAGCTTGTCCCGTATGCCTGTGTTATTTGATTTATGTGCTGTACCTGTCTCCTATGACACTGTCTGAACTCATAAATCTGAGTAAAAGAACAGAGACCCATAACTCAAAGGGATTGAGAGGGACTGAAGCCTTAGGCTGAGCATAGACTTTGGAGTTGGAGCTCTGTTCCCTCATGGATACCCTTGGGCATCGAAGTTGCTTTAGGTTACGTATTCATCACAAAAGGTTTCAGTAAAGATGTGGCTGTGTTCCAGAGACGGAACTCTCTCTCTCTCTCTCTCTCTCTCTCTCTCTCTCTCTCTCTCTCTCTCTCTCTCTGTGTGTGTGTGTGTGTGTGTGTCTGCGTATGTGTGTACAGACTTCAATATACTTCTTTTGTTGTTGTTGCTATTGTTGCTTTAAAACACTTGATGAAATGTAACTCTCTGGCAATGCATACCTCTGTATTACATACTCATTTGTTAGGGCCTGCTGTGTTAAAGGTAGGGCTTAAGAGGAAAGCAGATATCATAAGCTGCAAAACACAAATTTTTTTTCTCTATCCAGTAGTAAAGAACATGACAGCTTATGAAACAGGATGAATACATAACATGTGACCAGTGCCACTAAGCACACTAGATTTCTAAATACTCTTCAGTTCCAGAGTTCAGAAAGGGGAGAAATTAACTGAGGATGAGATCTCAACTGTTCAGAAAAGGGTGAGTAGTATGTGCATATTATAATCATCATGCTTTTTGTTCATAAAAGTTTAAGGCATACTATAAGATGTAGCCTTTCTACTGTTTATCTGCTATTACCTTGTTCTCATTATTAAGTCTGTTTCTTCACTGCTAGTGCAACTTAGACTAAATCTGTGGGAATTCTGTCAGGTTTCTGGTTTCATTATCACAGAGTCTGGCTTTAAGTATATACAGGTTAGGCACATTCAGCAAGTTGGTATTCAACAAGTGACCCAAGGACCATACACTCCTTAAACACATACTCCCAGTCAAGCAGGATTCTGCTGAGAGTACAGCATGGAGTAGGGTGGATGCAGTCATCAGTCCCAAAAGCCATGAAACTTTGAGGACAGATGTTGGTGTAGGCACTGTCACTAAACTACAGGATGAAGGAAACATAGTGTTCTTCCCACACAAAAAGAAGTGCATTAAAGCTTAGAAGTGAAATATAAAGAATGTGGACAAGGGAAGAAGAGAATAACAACAAAAGGCAATGGGTGTGGGTAGGAGAGATGGCGCAGTAGTTAAGAGCACTGGCTGTTCTCCCAGAGGACTCAGATTTGATTCCCAGCATCCATGTGGCCATTCACAACTGTCTGTAACTTAGTTCCAGGAAGTCTGACACACTCTTTTGGCCTCCATGGGCACTTCATCCACATGGTGCATATACATGCATGCAGACAAAACACCCATACACAGTACATAAAATCAATGAACCTTTGTGAAAAAGAAAGTAAATATTTTCTGTTACATGTACTTTATCAATAGCCAGGTCCCAGAGCCATGTCATTCTCAGAATAACAGACAGAGACACTGTATTAACTATGAAACTATTGGCCTGTTACTTGTGTTTCTTATTGGCTAGCTCTGTCTTAAATATTATCCCATTTCTATCACTTTAAGTGTTTCCACATGGTCTTACTAGAGAGAGAATCTGGACGTCTTATTCTTTCATGACCTATATCTTGACTTCTCTCTATTACACCTCCCAGAATCTGCCTTGCCTTGTCTCCTAGTCCTGCTTACCTTGCTTCCCTACTGGCCAACAGGGTATTATTCATTAACAAATGGGATGAACATATTTACAGAATGGCATCTCCCATCAGTTTTCTTAAAAGCAAGTAGGATATTTTTAGTTTAGGGTGGCTGAAGCATCCTCCTACTCTTAAGCAGGAGAATTGAAAATCCTGTCATTTTTTAGTCACCATAAAATTGTAAACAAGATAAACACATTCTTCCATAATCATATCAAGATAGCATTTGTTTCTGTTCACTGATTTTATGAGATTTTCTGAGAAGCTGCATTACAGGTAAGACATTAGATAGTTAATCCTAAAGTATACATTAAAAAATTCAGCTGTCTTCTCAAAAAAATGTAACACTTCTTACTAGTGTTCTTTTAAAATAGGATTTATAAAAATATTTGTGTGACATATCATGCATCTGTATTTCAAAATTATTTAAGGAATATGTATTTTACAAAAATTCTCAGTAGTTACCTTTAGTTTTTGAGGACACAATATAATTATAACATTTCCCCCTTCCCTTTACTTCTTCCAAATTCTTCCATATACTGCTATTTGCTCTCTCAAATTTATAAGTCTTTTTCCTTAGTTGTTGTTATCTAGTGTGTGTGTGTGTGTGTGTGTGTGTGTGTGTGTGTGTGTGTGTGTGTGTGTGTTCCAAACCAATAAATAAACCAGCTCAGCCTCTGTATAGTTACTTTGTTGCATGTATATTTTTTGCAGTGGTACCATTTTGGATTGACATGCTCTTCCCTGAAGAAGCAGTTTTCCTGCTCTATGTTTTCCTTAGTCACCTGTAGTTTTTGTCTTGGCTTGAGGCTTCCTGAGTTTTCACTAGTCTACATTTGCATTTTTGTCCCTGTTGTCCTTGTTCAGCTTCCAAGGAAACTTCTCTTTGCAACAGATGGAGACTATTGCCGAAAATGACAGCCATCCAAAATTCAGAGTTGCAGCACCCAGTCCCAAAGGATGTACCTATAATACAACTCTTGGGGGAGGCTGGGGGAGAATCACAGAAGGGGGCTGGGACAGAAAGATTTAAAGAGTAAGAGTTATAGGATGTTTGCTGTGAGATGGAGTCTCCCAGGAATGCCAGAAACTGCATACCTAAAGTCTCACTGGCATGCATGCTTCACTTTAATTTGTATAAATAGTTAAAGGTATCAATCATATAAGCAGAATATGTTAACTTTTAAGATTAAAGTGTTCTAGAGAACAGAAAGGAATAAGAAGTAAAAAATAGTCATTTATTCTAAATGGGTACACTTTGAGAGTGAAAGGGGAGTGTATTGATAATTAAGAGATTTGGACATAATATCCCATATCTGTACATAATATCCATACTTAGCACTTGGGAGGCTGAGGAAGGAGGATATCCAGTTTGAGCCTAGTCTAGGCTATGTTAATAGGCTCTGTTACAAAGAAACACATGCTACATAAGATAACACTGTGACCCCATATCTCTGCTTGCCTCAATGTTTGTCCACATTTAAATCTTGGTCTTCTACTATGCACTAATTTCCCTAGCAGCTATTTTGAAAGAGCCACTAGCCTCACTGTCAACATGTCTTGTTTGGAGGATGATCCCACAGTCTCCTTTTCCCCCAGCATTCACTAATAATGCCTTGTCCTGTGTTCCTCATGATTTGCCATCAAACATTATTTCAGAGCATGGGCTTCTGTGGGACATAGACAAGAGGGAAATATGTTTGATCATCACTAATAGCTATAAAATACAAGGGCAAGTTCCCTTACCTCTCCATGTGTGTCTATGCCACTATGCTGCTGTCGCTGAGCAGTATTAAAGGTATGTGCATTTATATCTGTTAAATGCATTGCTAGACTAGGACTTAAGCAGTGGTTTTCAACCTTCCTAATGCTGTGACCCTTTAATACAGCACCCCATGTTATGGTGATCTCCAACCATAAATTATTTGGTTTCTACTTCATAATTGTAATTTTGCTATTGTTATGAATCATAATGTAAGTATGTGTTTTTGCCTATAGTTTTGCAACCCCAGTAAAAGGGTTATTCCACACCCCAAACAAAGAGCTTTAGTTTTCTGCATTTACATGTTAAATGTCTTAATAGCTAAGACAACTGGATAAGCAAATCTTTCCTTTTAATTACTTCTATCCAGGTTTTATGTGCATACCTCTGTGCTAGATTTTAGAGAAGTTCACTTGATAAGGTGACTCTTGCTGTACAAATTGTGGAGTTCATGATTTTAAATAGAAGTAAGGCCATCATCTAATCAATATGTAAACTAAAATATAAGCTGCTTCAGAAGCCAGAAAGAAGAGGTGTTGTATTGATACAACAGTTTCTGGACAAGGCTAAAGGAAGCTGTCATTGTAGGAGGAACAGCTTAGAGAAAGCATTAGAATTGCTAAACACACAGGAGGGTATTTTTGTTGTTGTTGTTTGTTTTTTGCTTTTTTCCCAAAGGGAAGAAAATGACCAATGTGTAAACCTTGGAAGGCTGGACTAGATGCTAATTGGCAAACTGGTGATCTTTTGCTAGTCTATGGAGGCAGCCTTGACCTGAATCCCCCTAAATCCTGAGCTTTGTCTCTCAGTGAAAAGAACTCATCATTGTTAAAGAGGTTCCATGTATTTCATAACCTCCATCAACAGAACCCATCTTTATATTTACAAATCCTTCATCCCTACATTTTTTCCCTGAGCACTGTTTGTTAGTCAGAGGTGCTTTGTTATAGAGGTGTATCTTGCAGGAGAGTTTAGATGTAGCCATCCCTGAAGCTTTTTTGTGATAACTGTCACATGAAGATTTTCTCATGGTTTTGCCGTGCTTAAATGTGTAAGAAAAATAAACTTTGGGTCAGACTCTGGAACTTTTGGACACAGCACCTGCAAAAACATTGCTGATTTGAGTTTTTCTCTTCACCTTATTTGGATGACACTTGCAAGGACCCCAACATGTCATGAGATATATTATTCAACCACATCTAGAGGTTTTGAGATTAGATATATCCTTTGGAATGTCTAACCATAAACAGCATGGGTAGGTTGGTTATTGATAGACTCAACACTCATTGTGTATTGAGGACTGGCAGAAACACCACAAGCAAAAGGTCTGGGAGTGCAGAAGAAAGAGGAAGAAAATGAGTTATTTACTTAAGGGAACACACTCTTTTGTTTCCTGGGCACATTATTCTAGCCAAGGGCTGTGATACTTTTCCAGACAATTTTACTGACATGAAATGAGCAGCCTAAATTATGATGAATTCAGAACAGTCAACCACCAGGGAAGCCATTAAGAATTTAACATGAGGGAGTGTAGATTCTACTTGTCAAAGAGAATATTAAAGGAGTATTTGATATAAAATGCAACTATCACAGCACTGAGGGCCAGGTTCCTCTGCTGGGTTTTCCTTGAGCTCATTGCCTTACAAAGTTAAACACTGAAAGGGATGCTTCACAAAGGCAGCATATTTTGTGCCAAAACTTAAAAACCTAGATCAAATGCATGCAATGGAGATTTGATGGGGTAGGTATCTACTGAATTGTGTGATAGAAGAGAAATCCAAAGAGAGGAAGATCATGTGCAAGTAGAACAGAAAAAAATACTACAGAAGTTGAAATGTAAAACAAAGTTAAATTCTAGCTGTGTTGATTGCTACCACTGCAATGTTGTTACATTTCTAGCCTCTACATTCTTAATCTTCTTCATCTTGAAGTTGAAATAATATACTTCATAAGAGTTCTGTCAGCATTTACAAGAAAATCACATACTATGATGCTTAGCAGGGAGGAAAGCTTATTAACTACCAAGTCTTTTTATTTTTACCTTTAATATCATGGTCTGTTTTCTTTTTCATTTTCTCCAGTGCCTCATAGAACTTTTTATTTGGCTGTATTTAGATTTGTAGAAAAATTATGAAGCCAGCACAGGAATTTTCCTATGTCCTACACCAGTTCCCAACATTTTTGTTTTTAAATGTGTTTGTTTTTACATTTGTTTTGTGAGAATTCACGTCTGCAGCAATTTTTGCAAAGTAAAATATTGTTTAGGCCAGTGTTGACTCACTATCCAGTTGTACCATTGTCATTCCTGCAATACATCATTGATAAAAATTAGATGCTCTCATAGAACTGAACAATAACTTTCCTGAGGCTAAATGTAAGTACTGACTTTGTTCTTGGTTGCAGAGACCTAATATGACAAACTTCAAAGGATCCAGACTGGTGAAAGTAAAACAAAAACAAAAAGTCTAGGACCAGAGTGATGGTGCAGTTGTTACATAAATATAGCATGTTCAGAGTTATTAGTGATGGTTGAGTTATAACATATACCTAATCTGTTCAGTACAATGATGCAGTTATTAAATAGGTCTACATGTACACTATGATGGTGTAATTATTTCATATATCTACATGTATATTATGATGTTACAGTTATTCCATATATCTACATGTACAGTATGGTGGTGAAGTTATTACTTATTACATATATCTATAAATATAGTTAAATGGATAGGTATAACTCCATGTACAGCTTAATGATGTAGTTATTACATAGTAATGTGGTAGTATGATTATTACATATGTCTACGAGTACAGTATAGTGATAAATTTATTACATATATGTACATATGCATTGTGGTGTTACAGTTATTCATATATATATATATATATATATATATACATATATACAGAGAGAGAGATCATGGCAGTGCAAAAATGCAGTTATTATTTATTACATGTATCTGCAAGTACAGTACAAAGGTGCAATTATATATATCTAGCATGTTCATTGTAGTGGTTCAGTTATTACATATACATAGTTTGTGTAGTATGATGATGCAGTTATTATACACACAGAGACACACAGACACACAGACACACACACACACATATATCTTATATATCTGACTCTGGGAACTAGAAAATACTCTTTGATTCTTATAGTTTTGGAATCATTGAAAAGATGTGATAATTAGGTGGGAGAGTTTAAAGGCACAGAACCAAGCCCAATCCAAAGTTATGTTCCTTGAGCCCTCTGTGGAATACCAAACACTGTCTGCCCCCAGGTAATAGGAGGCCAGCTTCTTTTCTTCTAATTGCTTCTGCATTCTGGTTTTCGTTTCTTATTTGCCTATGGACATTGTTTTCAAAACTCTTCTAGCTATCATGGAGGTGTTTCACCTCTCCATGCCTACACTTGAACTGTTCAATTCTCTGAACTGGCCAAAAAAAAAGCCAGTATTAAAATTCCATTTTCTCAATATTGTTTAAACAGAATATCAAGGGAAGAAAATGAGTTAAAAATATAGCAATTCACGTGGACTCTCTCATTGTGTTTTCTCTCCCTGAAGAAGTTATAGTTAAAACAGGAAACTTCTACTAAAAAAAAGAAAATCAGGCCCAATGATTGACCTTTCATGCTGGGGGTATAGTTGCTATGGCAGAAGGAAGGAAAGGAGATCTGAGAAGCTCCACCCTTCTCATAGGTCTGCTGTTAACCCAGAAATATATACCCAACTTCTCCAGATATAAGGACATCTTTTGTTCTGGAGATTTCAGTTTGCTTCGTTACTCACTGCTGATGTGGCCTACTAGCATTGTCATCTGTCAGTCTGACCACTGTCCATCTAGATGAAGTCCCATCCTGTATAGCATCTGAAGTCCTTCCCTTCAATCATATAGCTCAAGTAGATCTTGTAGCTCAGCTCAGCTCAAACTCCAGGAGCCTTCTGTGGCATCTTTAAAACTTTGTAGGATTTCAGTAACCTACCACCCACCCCCACACACACACACACAATTTACCAAGTAATGCAATGTATAGTGTGTATTTTGAAAGTTATTCAATTCTTAAATACTAATATTAAAAACAAGCAAACATACACACATGCACACATGCAGAGAAAACTGTGTCTTAACCAAGTGCCACAGGAATTCAGGACTCCTTGGCCAATCATTGCCAAACAGTATAGCTTGTGAAATTAGTATTATGCAATAAATTCTGACATTGTTGAAGAGATAAACTAGTCAGCTATGTTCCTGACATACTATGGTCATGACAAAAAGAAATGAGGAGAGCTGTAGGGTTTCAAGGAAGAAGGGTGAGTGCCAATCAATGAAGATTTGGAACCTTGTTGAAGAGGTGCTGTTTCAGACCACCTTCATGTCATTGTGAAAAATAAAACAGTAGGCTTTTTGTCATGAATAAAACACCATTTCAACTTCCTAGATCCAAACCAATAAAACATTCAACTCCATCAGTTTGAAAAAGAATTTTGTTTATTCTCCTGTTTGTCATTCGTCTGGCTTTGGAGCTTGGTGCAACACACACACACATACACACACACACCAAAAAAAAAAAAAAAAAAAAAGGCAACAAAACTGATGAAGACCAATGCCAAAGGCTAGAAAATGAAGAAAGATTCAAAGGTGTGATGTGAAAGAATTGGGAAGAAAGATTAAAAAGTAGTGACAGAGTTTGTTTCATTCCCATCATGAGGTCTGGCAATGGCCATATTGCTTATGTCCTTCAGTTACCAAGGCCACAAACCATTACTTTCAAATGCTCATTGCTCTGGATAAGCATCAAGGTCTGATGGGAAGATAAAGAGGCGTGGGCTGAAAATTATCTGACCCTATTCTTGATATGTTTTCATTTTTTTGCTGCTAAAGTGGATAAGTATAGAAAGGAAGCACTCAGAAAGTGATATTAATAATAACATTAGTCACTGTCTGAAATATTTGTTAGATTATTGAACTCAAATAAGATATGTTATCTTTTATTTTCCATTTTTGTGTGTCTACTGTCATGGCAAATATGGAATATATAATTCCCTAAAATTAATGCTGTGTTACTCAGTGGTGAAACTTTTAACTCAAAATTTAATAAACACACAGCAAAAAGTAATCTTATAGATACCATAAATTAACCAGATGAGCTATATAGTTTGTAGACAATGCTATTTAAATTATATAATGAAGATGCAAACAGTGGAATAAAACAAATGAATACTTAACATTTTCCTGAGATGTTTATCTAGGAATCTCACGAATCATGCTTTGGTTTCCTTGGAGGCAAGATTAATACACCTGTATATGAATGGTATAATTTTCCATTTCCTTTTTGTTATCGCTCTAATGAACTTCTTAAATTCATGAGCAGAATGCAGTTATCAGAGGAATGCAAAATAAGAATTCCTTCTCTGCATAGTAGAAAATTCCTTCCCTACCCATTAATAATTGGTACTGGCAAAAGTATCAGGTGATTTTTAAAGATTTTGTGTGAGTCTATTAGATAGCCTCATATCTCATTATTTTAATGTGGAAGTTCAAATGCACACTGATATTCATTCCATATTAACTCTTCGATCAGAGTATTTGCTTTCAATGGGCTGTGGGTACAGCACATACTACAGCCTTTCATTGGATTTTCAAATCTGGTGTTGAGGTTCAAATGCCAATATGCAAGCACAGTATAAAGAGAGACAACACAGTCCTGGGACCCAGCATAGCCTCAGACTTCTGCTCTTAGGATTCAGATGCAGCCAAATTATGTTGCTTATGGTCTACCTCATCCAAGTTTCAGGCTACATGAGGAAAAGGAGCAGCATGTGAGCATCTCAAGTACAGATACCACTAGCTATCATAGCAGTACTTTCATTACTCAGTCCATTCTCTGGAGAGCAGAGGTGTCCACATAATGCTGTCTGAGTTGGAGGCAGAGGAGCTTAAAAAGACATATGTTGTGTGTATGTTTTAAATGTAATTTTTAATTTTTATTCACTCCCCTCTTCTTTATGCCTTTGACAAAGGGTTATTTTTTCAATCTTTTTAACAAAAAATGTAAAAATTGGCTATGCTGTAGAAAAGGAAACAGAATCTTGAAGGGTTAAACAAGTATAAGTATCTGAAATTCTTGGGTTTTGTTTTGTTTTGATTTTTTCTCCTAGAGTCAGCATGCTTGAATGATTCCTAATCTTCTAGGGTTACCATGGTAATTATTATTCTTAAAAGGAGATATTATTTGTGAAGCAAGGAGCCCAACAAACTTATTGGTTATAACTCTACCTCAGACCACATGTGGCCATCTTTAAGAAGAAGCCAACTTTTTAAAGAATTTAATCTGCAAGGCTGACTTCATCCTGAGTCTCGAGTGGGCATGTGAGTGGATATAGTAGAACACAATATACCATGGGCAGCTATAGGAGCACTACAAGTTGAAGGTTTTACCTTCTGTAGACAGTTCATGTTTCAGATAACCTCAAAAGCAACTGGATATTAGAAAACCCCATTTGGTGCGATACCTGAGAAGACACTTATACATGGGTCACCACAACGGTTTTGAAATTAGTTCATTGTTTCATTATGGTAGCTTTTAAACCTTCAATGAGCTACTACTATTGTCTGCTGTTATTATTGTTCTTGTTTAATTTCGTTCCTAAGGTCTTGGCCTTGTCTTCATGGAAAGAGCCAACTTAACTGGCAGCAGACAATGTTCACAACAACCTTTGCAAGTAAGCATACCTTTGCAAAGGTGAGGAGAATGGATATTGGTTGTTCATGTACAAAGCCTTTATTTGGGCTCCATTTCATCCAGCAACAGTGTTATAAATCTGAAACAAATTGCATGTGTTGAAAATCAATTCTGTTTGTGCTGCCCTTGTTATTATAGTCAGTTCACCCTTGAGATCTGACAAAGACATTAAAAACTGGAGTATGAATTTTTCCACATAAAAAACTAATCATGCCTTTTTAAGCTGAATTCTGGTACATAGAACCATAAGGACACAGACAGCAATGTGTAAAGCACAGAGTTACACCTCCTGCATTCAAACCCCTTCTCATTTGCTTTCTATATGTCTATATGGCCATGTTTCTTCTCTTTGAACTTCAGTTTCATGTTTTGCAATTAAAATGTGATAAAATGGCTTCATGGGTTATTTTTAATGAAATGAATTAATATCAGCAAAGTTAGAGTACCTTTAGGTATATTAAGTATTATGAGAGTGTCAATAGTTCCAAAGGACTTTAAAAAATCTTTGCCTTCTCAGAGAGCATATCAGGTTATTTGCTTAATAGAGATTTGTTTGTTCTTTTCCTTTTGTTATTGAGAATGAGCCAGTGAAACTTGTGTTTCTTTGTGGAATTCTTTTATATTTTGAGAATGAGTGCTCATCCAAATTCTAGGTGAAAATGACCTGGAGCCATTGTAGTAGACAGGGCACATTGGCCCATTCCATTGTTGAATTTCATAGGTTCTCTACTGTCTGGATGCTCAGTTCTTGGGTAAAGGAAGCTTGGCACAGTCTGCCCCAGGCAAAGGGCAAGAGAAGGAGTATTGATTTCTCTCCTTTACATATCAATGTGAAAAATGCAGATATCAGTCTCACTTCAACAATGAGAGCTGAGTCACATGAAATTGTTAAAGAGCAGAAGTGCTTATTTCACACCACAATTTCAGTTATACATATCATCTTGCCTATTCTGTGGGGTTATTTTTCAGCATCCCATTTTGCGGGAGGTATTTAGAGAAAAGAAGACTTCCCTGACATTTTTAAGCCATTGGGATGCTTTTAATTTGTTTCCAGGGTGTTTAATCTATAAGACATACCGGGGTGAATAATTTATGTAACAAAACAATGACAACAAGGTCGAAGAAGAAGTATGACTTTACAGTGGGGAATATTCATGACATGATGCTATCTGAGACAGGCTTTCTGAATATTAAAGAGTTCTTCCTAATATTAAGCTCCAATTGAATAAGCAGAAAGGTTTAAGAAAGAAAATTAGATTCCTTCTGAATTGGAGAAATTAAGCAATTTCTAGGATGGCAATTATAATATTGCTAATTGAAAAAAAATGTCAACCCTTTTCTGTCCACACTGAGATGGAAACTGGGATTGTTTTCATTTGTGACCTACTTGCAATATAAACCTCAGAGTAGCAGATACTCTGCATCAATAAATTAGATATTCATAACCTGATTTATTCAGTGATACATACCCTCAATTATTTATTTGCAGTTGCATTTCAACTTAGGGAAGAGTCAAAGCACCACCATTGGCTGTTTAAGATGGCTTATAGATTGAGTTTCTGACAAGATCTAACTCTGCTCTTCATTTTCTGTTTCAGTAGGTTTTATGCTCTGAAAGGTGTGATGGCTTCTTGTGTAGTATACTAAATGAATAGCTGTATTGGAACATCAAAATGTCTGAGATACAATTACAATAGAGGACACTAAGACAGGGGTTGCTCCTAGAGACCACAAGATTTGTAGAATGTCATGACCAGACAGACACACGTATAACAGCATGGCAGGGAAGTCTAGTGCTCTGCAACCAGAGGCAACATCAGCTTCTGAAGAAAGAAAACAGACCCAAAATGGCAGAAATGGAAGCCTTTTCTTCTACCTTTCTGAGGATAGGAGAGATGTTGCATCCCAACTCTACTACCAGGCTCAGTGATTCCCAGGCAGGAGGCAGGAAAGTAGATTAGGAGCAGGGTATGTGTCTTTGACTAAACTTTCCAGATGTGCAGTCCTGTCTCTGGAATTTCTAATAATTAGGGACTCACAGAGACATCCTAGGGTGCCTGTTCTCTGAAATGGAAAGAGCTGCTGTAGTTATTGTGGCCTGTGCAGCAGCTAGAGTCTATCATTCTTACAAACATTGGCCAAAGGCAGAAGATTCTGTGTGTTTGCAGATCTCCATTCTCAATCCACTTGCTGTCTGGCACTAACCGTATTAATGGTAATATTTAACATTATTAAGATCATTCTGGATTAGTTAGGGGGAGTTAATTTTTCAGCCTCCAAGGAACAAACCAAGAATTTTTGTGTGTAAAGATAACATTTATGGCTCAGGTTAAGTCAAAAGCCATTCATCTTTCTAACCTGTGGGCTTGCCCTCTTCTGTGACTTCAAACCCCAGTGCACAGCTAGAAGGAGGAGGAATGAAAAGGAAGAAGGGAAGAAACTGACATCAATTCAAAGCAGCCAAGAACTAAGGCTTAGATGTCTCTGCTATATCTGTTGGGCTGTATCCTTTCATAGGCTCTTCTTATTTGCAACCATACCAGGTGACACACGAGGCCTATGGATAGTGTTCAGCATACAATGCTTGATGCTCTAATAGGCCGACATTTCTTTTATTCTGTCAATTTTTGAAGATCAAAAAAAAATGTGCTTCTCATGACAGAGCTCTTCAGCTACTATGTTGAATTTCCTCCTTGGCCTTTACAAATCACTATGTAGGATTATTCACACTGATGACTAAAATTATGGTATATGCAACCTCTATTGTACCTCAGGGGTATTAGGAAACTGGCCATGTCAGAGCCTGCCTTCTCACTGTTAAAAACATGAAATGTCCAACAACCTTTTAATAGCTATGTACTCTACTCACAGAGCATATTCCATCTCTTGTCATTGCCAGCAATTCTCCTCTACATTTATCTTATACTTTTTTTGTAGTTGTTGATGATTGCTTGTTGGTTGTTTTATTATACTTGTTTGTTCTTGTCCACTAGATACAAGGTAGAGTCATTTGGGTAAAAGAAATCTTAATTTAGAAAATGCTTCCAGAAGGTTGACCTGTGGACAAGTCAGAGGGTCATTTTCTGGATTAACTGATGTGGGTACCTGTGGAAAGTGCCACCTCTGGAAAGGCTGTTCTGATTTGTATAAAAAAGCATGCTGAGCCAGCCATGAGGAAGACACCAGTAAGCAGGACCCGTTTATGGCCTCTGCTTCAGCTTCTGAATCCACTTCTGACCCTCCCTCAGCGATAGACTGACCTGAGATGTCTAAGCTGAAATAAACCCTTCCCTCTCCCAAACTGCTTTTCCCCATAGTATTTTACCACTGCAATAGAAACCATAACTAAGACAATATTATAACATCTTCCATTTCATTACATAAAATGCTATCATTTCTGTGATCTTAAAGATAAATATATTTATTAATTCCAGGTATCTATCCATTGTTTCATTTCTTACCCTCTGCAGAAAATTCCTGAACTTTGTAACAAAATATCTGCACTGGCTCATTATTTCCAATTCTCCCTCTCATTTCTCTTGAACCCCCTCTAATCAGGCTTCTCCATCCTTGAAACAGTATGGATTGTGAAACAGAGACTTGGAAGCCACTTAAAAAAATAGAATTGACTTCTTACTTAGAGAAACAATATCTCAAAGTGGGATGAAAGCCTGGCATCTGTGCCTTCGTTTTGGATGTTCATTGACAGTCAGTAAGGCAACTTGTTGCCATTAACCTTTTCCCACAGTCATCTTAAATTTCAGGAATTTAAGTACCCCCAAATGCTGAGCCATTCAGACAAGGACAGTTACAGAGAGCAAGTCTGTCCCCTAAGCCCTCAGTGACCAATAATTTATCAAATCATCACACACTTTGAAGGACATAGTACCTTGCTCTTGAGCTCGAACAATGCACACTGGCCAGGACTTGTAGTTAGTCATACCTTGCCATTTATTTAAATCAAACCTCAGTTTAGTAACTAGAAGATGGACCCAGGATTGCTAGGTCCTTTTATGTGCTCCTCTTCCCAATGTGGCCCCAATGAATATACCTCTTCTTTGCTTTTCAAAATTGCTTCTCTCTTTAATTGGTACATTGGGGACCAGTGGCCATGCCTAGCATTTTGGATCCACTGGAGCCTGGGCATTTGCTTCAAAAATTCCAGCCACAATCTTTTTAAGTTTGCCAAGGGCATCCTTTACCTTACAAGATCTCTCAGCACCACAGGCTCTCTTATAGAGTTCTCTTCATTTTAATTTGATTTCTAAGACATTGACTCGCTAACATCAGCCTTTCTTCCCACTTTCCTGAAGTCTTGCCTGTGTCTTCTCTGTTCTTTTTGTCTCTCAGGTCTTTCATTGGAAACTTCTTTAAGTATTCAACTCTGAGAAACTATCTTTTTTCTCTTTATACTTACTTCCTTGATAAATTCAACCAGTCTGATGGTTCTGAAGAGCATACCTAAACTAGTATTTCCAGATGTGTGACCTCAGTGGTTAAAAAGCTACAAATGATAATTCTTCTTCCTCCATAATAATTACACTGAGTCAGTTTGCCACAATCTCTCATTTTGATTTTCATAGTATTTTCTTAAACAATTCCTCAGCTTCTTCTCTTTCTTATTCTCTAGTATCTAAGGTCAAAGTACATCACCACATGGACTGAAGATTCCCTTTTCTCCATTCTTACTTGAATTAAAGCCAATGTTCTCATATGGTCTATGAGGCCTTACATGGTTTTTTCCTGTTGGAGTTATCCAATTTTATGTTCAACATCTTTTACTCATTTTCCCAATCTCAGGGTTCTTATACTTTGTTCTTCTCTCTTTAGAATATCCCTTCCACAAATATTCTGATAAAATTATCTTTTAAATATACCAATTTAAGAATAGATTTAAGTGGAACCTTAAAGGCAATTTTCAAACATTTAAACCAAAGAAACAAAAAGAGGATGGGCAAGATAAAATTGTAACTCTCAGCAGATTGGATGTATACTCAAGAAGAATAAAAATGAAGGAACAAAAAGTTATACTTCTTGTGTTACTGGAATGATAGTCTGCCACATGGCAGCATGGCAGGGGGGAAGCCCCTAAAGACAGTAAGAAAGATCAAAGTACAAGAAAAAGCATGCCTAACATCCTGCCCACATCAGAATGAAAGATACAGGGGACAAGCAAGCAAATAAACAAACAACAAGGAAAAGTCACATCATTCAGAAAGTATGTTATTCCAGCCAGACCACTTGTTGTCTTGGCTCCTAGTGACTGTTAGATGGTGGAAATTATGGGAAGGAAAATTGTAGTATCTCATTTAAGGAATAATTATTTTACGTATCTATTTCTTTAGCATGGCTCTTCTCAGCTTGCTTATTATTGCTGTGATAAACAAATAAACAAAAATACAAACTGTGACCCAAAGTACCTTAGCTTATAGTTCACCAGGAAGGGACAACAGGACAGGAATAAAGACAATTTTAAGTTTCCAGGGCACAGACTGTAGAAGAATGTAGAGACTGTGGAGTACTACTGTTTAAGGCTTGCTCCCCAAAGCCTGCTCATCATGCTCTTATACTACCCAGAACCACCTGCCCAAGGAAGGCACCAAGCACAGTGGACCAGGCATTTTCCCATCAATCATTAAATAAGAATATAACCCACAGACTTGCCTATGCACCAATCTTGTAGAACCATTTTTTCAATTCACATTCTCTCTTACGAGAAGACCTTAAATTTTGGCAAATTTACAAAACAAACAAACAAAACTAACCAACCTAATGCTGTAAGATAAGCTGCCTTTATTTCTGAGAGGTGGTTCCATCACCAAATCATGAACCTTGGTTACCTCCTGAGTCTTCATCCAAATGAGAGTTTCTGTGTTCTAGACAAAGAGGGTTTTTTTTGGGGGGGTGGTCAGTTGTTGCTGCCTAACATTCATATCTCTGTGCCACACTAGCTGAGTTCTTTACTCAAATATACTGCAATGAGAAAGCATGTCCTCCCATGTTCATTTAAATATTTTCTACTCATTTCAATATTCATCTTATTTAAAATTTAACTCCCAGGACTACTTTAATGTGCTTCTTTTGGATAAAAGGGAAAAAATCTTGTACAAGAATCTACAAGTATCTAAGATATAGTCCTTACTTTCCCTCTTATAGCAGCCTCTTAATTCATGGAAAATGCCTGTAAAATATTACAGAATTAGCAAAGTTCAGGTGCTTGATCTGGTGCTCATCCTGAGGTGGAACATTGATTTATGCAACTTTGAGAGGGAAGGCCTAATATGTGCTACATGACTATTACCATCCCTATGTCTGAGAATGAATAACTCTTATTCTTGCCTTGGTCAGGGTCCTCATGCTCTTGAAAACTTCCCTATGCTGTTGTGACCACTCATACTCCTTTTCATTATTTTTTCAAAAAGTGTACTCATGTGTATGTGTGTAAATCTGGGAAAATATGTGTCACAGATTACTTACAGTGGGAGTTACAGAAACCTCTGAATCTACATAGGTGCTGAGAATTTAATTCAGTCCCTCTGGAAGAACACAGATAGCTATTCACTGATAAGTGGTGACCTTGTACTCCTAACACAAGATTGCCTTAATTTTTTTTCAATACAATGATCATAATGGACACATAGATGCCTCTTTTAGAACTAACTTAAATTTTACTAAGCTAGAGTCACATTTGATTCATGTGCACTATGGATGAAAATTCCTGGACAGAGCATTATCTTCCACTGAAGATTCTGCAATCCAGTTGGGGTCAGGTAGATCTGACAGGTCATGTGAAGTAGGGATTAGGGCTTCTCTCCTGTCTCTAGATTAAGGCAGTTATCCCTCCATGGGGATATGTTTGCAAAGTCCTTTTGTGCACCAGGGATACATCCTGGCTCCACTATCTGAGGTCTCTTAGAATGCTCAGTCCTTCTGGCTGAGACCCATATTCAGGGGGGCCTGAGTCAGTCCCATGCTGGCTTCCCAGCTATCAGTCTAGTGCCCCTTAGCTCCTCCTTGTTCAGGTAAGCTGTCTGTATGTGTTTCTGCCCTGCTGCATGGTCTTGTCCTCTCCATCTGCATCTGGGTTCTAGTTCGACTCAGTGTTTATGTATGGGTGTTTGATCCTGTTATCAACAGGCATTAGTTGAAGGCTCCATGGAGAAGTTAGTTGTTGATCTCACTCTCCATGAAGGGCATTTATGATAGCCTTTCCACGGAAGCTCAAATTGTTAGTTGGGAGCAGTCTTGTAGTTCTCTAGACCATTCTTTGAGTTCAATTTTATCTTCAAAACAATATTGGCTCCCTCTTTTATGTCCTCTCTCTCTCTCTCTCTCTCTCTCTCTCTCTCTCTCTCTCTCTCTCTCTCCCTCTCTTTCCTGTCTTCTATTCCTAACCAGGCTCAATCTTCCTGGTCGCACAGGTTTCCTTTCCTCCCCCTCATTTTCTCCTACTTCTGTCTCCATTCGCTGTCCCCCCACTTCACCTGAGTTCTGGGGGACTTGTCGCTTCCCATTTCTGTGAGGGACTTTATATGAATCTCTTAGAATACACCTTGTATCCTAGTTCCTCTGGTGATGTGAATTATAGGCTGGTGATCATTTGATCTAGGTCTAAAATCCATATATAAGTGAGTACATACTGTGTTCCTCTTTTTGTGACTGGGTTACCTCATTCAGTATGGTTTCTTCAAGTGCCATCCACTTGCCTGTGAATTTCAAGATACCATTATTTTTTCTGCAGAGTAGTATTCCATTGTGTAGATGTGCCACATCTTCATTGACAATTCTTCAATTGAGGGGCATCTAGGTTGCTTCCAGGTTCTTGCTATTACAAATAGTGCTGCTATGAACATAGTTGAACAGATGTCTTTGTTGCATTGATGTGAAGCCTTTGGGTATATTCCTAAGAAGGGGATTGCCGGGTCCTGTGGTAAACTAATTCCCATTTTCCTGAGGAACCGCCATACTGATCTCCAAAGTGGCTGTATGAGTTTGCACTCCCACCAGCATTGGAGGAATGTTCCACTTTCTCCACATCTTCTCCAACATAAGTCATCACTGGTGTTTCTAATTTTAGCCATTCCGGCAGGGGTAAGATGGTATCTCAACGTTGTTTTGATTTGCATTTCCCTGATAGCTAAGGATGTGGAGCATTTTCTTAGGTGTCTTTCAGCCTTTTTGATTTCCTCTATTGAGAATTCTTTCTTCAGTTCTGTACCCCATTTTTAATAGGGTTATTTGGTATTTTGTTGACTAGTTTCTTGAGTTCTTTGTATATTTTGGAGATCAGCCCTTTGTTGAATATAGGATTGGTGAAAATCCTTTCCCAGTCTGTGGGCTGCCTTTTGGTCTTGTCCACTGTGTCCTTTGCCTTACAGAAGCTTCTAAGTTTGAAGAGGTCCTAGTTATTAATTGTTTCTCTCAGTGTCTTTGCCCCTGGAGTTATGTTCAAGAAGTGGTCTCCTATACCAATTTGTTCAAGAGTACCTCCTACTTTCTCTTCTAAGAGGTTCAATGTGGCTGGATTGATGTTGACGTCTTTGATCCATTTGGACTTGAGTTTTGTGCATCGTGACATACATGGGTCTATCTGCAGTCTTCTACACACCCTCATCTAATTGTGCCAGCACTGGGGATGGGAGGGGAGGGTGGTTAGAGTGCATGTGAGAGGGCAGACAGGGTAAAAGGGAGAGAAGGAGGGAGGGAGGGATGGAGGGACCGAGGGAGGGAGAGGGAACTGGGATCACCATGTAAATTAAATTAAAAAAAAATGATTTGACTCCAAAATTTAAGTTGAAGGACAAGTTACTGGGGAAAAGGATTTCTATTTTTGTTTCCACAGAAAATGAAAAGATTTGGATTCCTTCCAGACTAATGTGGTTTGATCACGCCAGACCACCTGAAACAGAGTACAAGTTGATCCTACATTCAAAACAGCTGGACAAAGCAGCCTTACAGACTACAGCCAGGATTTCTGAATCTTCGAATCCCCCATGACAGCGCCCCTTACCAGCAGGAAGTAGTTTGGAAAGAACAACGCTCAAATTCCCAAATATTGTATATAAATGTTTTTTTTTTCATTTAATTGGACTTTGTTATATAAAATAAAATAAAATAAAAAAAAAAGATTCTGCAAGTCTGGTCTCATTAGAACTTCAATGGCTAGGGAGAATTTTGAATGCTGTAAATACAGAGACAAATAATCTTTGGCCATTTTAAGGCTTTTTAATACCCATTTCTCTATGTAAATCAACATCATAGAGACTGTTACAGAAATCTTTTGGAATGTGCAGATACCTGGTTCACACCAACTAAAAAGCTAACCATGTCATCCACACGTATCTGAGGCCTGTAACAGAGACTTTCCAACTGTGATTTAACATGTCTACCTAATAGTTCCACCAATTATTTTGTGTCTTAATTTTTACTTTCCTTACTCTTACATCAAAAACTCCACCAAATGGTGCTCATGTTGGGGGCATGAGATTTAGAGTTACCTAATCTGTGTTTCCTGGTCATGGCCACTCATATTTGGCCAGAAACAAAAATTCTTTGAGGCAAAAGCTCTGCTTTTGCATTGCCAGATTAAACTGGGTTAGACCTTGTTTTTCTTTCCCCTCCCCTTTGCTTGTCCCCCACCTACTGGAAGCCACTACATCCTAAACAAAGAGTAGAAAATGACTCTATCTCCTTTTTTTCCCTAGAGAATGTATGCAGGGGAAGATCATAAAATACTTCTAGATATTCTTTTTCTCCATTTATCTTTTATAATGTCCTGCTCCAGAACCATTAATCTAGAAGAAAATAGACCCCAATGATGGGACATGTCCTTCTGTATATATGTTTCTCTTATTGGATGATGAATAAAACACTGATTGGTCAGTTGCCAGGCAAGCAGTATAGGTGGGGCTACCCGACAAGAATTCTGGGAAGAGGACTCAGAGAAGCAGCCAGGGAGATACCATGCTGTGTTCAAGCCTAACTACCACAATGTCACTGAATCATGGCCTGCATAAGACTGTATGACTAGGAAGCCCACTGCAGTTCTGTTTTACATGGAAATTCTTGCCTCACTTTGGGCAAGTCATTTGTAGACAGTTTCTTTCCAGCCTATTCCTTCTTGCTCCCTCTGCAGCTACATGGCATTTCCTTGGCCTTCTGATGCTCTCTTTGAAACCCAAGGGAGCATAAGCCAGCCCATTTTCTACCTTATAAGGGGTCACATTTGAACCTGAAACCATGCCCAAAGGGTGTGGCCACCACCACAAGTTCACTGGCAAAGTGATGAAGTTCGTCTGTAGTAATGCCATGTTGAGGTACCAATCAGTTGTAACCTGTCTTTGTAGGGCTTCAATCAGATACAGCTAACTTCCCAGCTTGTACCTGAGAAGAGATGTGTGGACTGAGAAATGACAAATAAATGCTGAGAAAAAGACAGAGACTCAAATGAAGTGATGAACATAAAGGGTAACAAGATTAAGATCCGTGCACACCACCAAAGTTACTCACATGGGCAGCCTACCATTCTCTGTTTGCTCTTAATTTTGGGGACTTTGAGTGAGAAATGTCTCTTGATCATCTCAGGGCCAAAGGAAGGATTTAAAAGGCTAAAGGAAGGATTTAAAAGGCTAAGAGTAAGAGCTATGATCAATAACTACTAACTGATTATTTTTTAATTTAACTGTAAAAATAATAGATATTCTGAACTAAATTATAGCATAAAAATCAAAACACTTAACTAAATACTTTCCTGAGAATGGACCAAATTAATAACCAAATATATCACCTCAATAATTTATGTATTGAAGAACTGAATAGTGCTCTTTTATACTTTTGAGAATTCAGTCAGTTTTTTATGCTGCTCATGTATTTGTACAGAATTTTCAGTCATACCAATTAAATACAGACATATGAGTGAAAATTCACTAGTTTATGGAAGTAACAAATATACTTATACTCATACATATTTTCCTTTTTAGAACTTTGAGAAAAAAATGACAGAACTATTTTCCATGTGGATTCTTGAAGGTTGATTTTAATGACAGTAAATTTTATTTAAACACAACTTCTCCCTTGTCAGATATTACCAGCAAAGATAGACAATCTGTAGAGAATAATATCAATCTTTTTGGACTTTTAAGATAAGTACTGTTGAACAGACACCCTTGTATGAATGTACATCTTTAGGGTATATACCTAAGAGTGGAATTACTGTATCTTGATGTAGACTAATTCCCATTTTTTTATGCATATAGAGTATTTTTTATTTAATTTTATATAACAAAGTCCAATTAAATGAAAACAAACATTTATACACAATATTTGGGAATTTGGGCGTCGTTCTTTCCAAACTACTTCCTGCTGGTAAGGGGCGCTGTCTTGGGGGATTCGAAGAAGATTCAGATATCCTAGCTGTAGTCTGTAGGGCTGTTTTGTCCAGCTGTTTGGAATGTAGGATCAGCTTGTACTCTGTTTCAGGCGGTCTGGTGTGATCAAACCACATTAGTCTGGAAGGAATCCACATCTTTTCATTTTCTGTGGAAACAAAAATAGAAATACTTTTCCCCAGTAACTTGTTCTTCAACTTAAATTTTGGAGTCAAAGCGTTTTTTTTTTTTTTTTTTTTTTTTTATTATTATTTTACATGTCGATCCCAGTTCCCTCTCCCTCCCTCCCTCCCTCCCCCCAAGCTCTCCCTCCCTCCTTCCCTCCCTTTTGCCCTCTCTACCCTCTCCCATGCACTCTAAACACCCTCCCCTCCCAACCCCCCACCACAATACAATATGTAGGGGAATGCCATCCAGTTGGGGTCATGTAGATCTGACAGGTCCTGTGAAGTAGGGACTAGGGCTTCTCTCCTATCTCTAGAATAAGGCAGTTATCCCTCCATGGGGGATATGTTTGCAAAGTCCTTTTGTGCACCAGGGATACATCCTGGCTCCACTGTCTGAGGTCTCTTAGACTGCTCAGACCTTCTGGCTGAGACCCATATTCAGGGGGGTCCGAGTCAGACCCCCTGTTGGCTTCCCAGCTATCAGTCTAGTGGCCCTTAGCTCCTCCTTGTTCAGGTAAGCTGTCTCTATGTACTTCTACCGCATGGTCTTGTCCTCTCCATCTGCTTCTGGGTTCTAGTTTGACTCAGTGTTTATGTATGGGTGTTTGCTCCTGTTTTCAACAGGCATTAGTTGAGGACTCCATGGAGAAGTTAGTTGTTGATCTCACTCTCCGGGAAGGGTATTTATGATAGTCTTTCCATGGAAGCTGAGATTGTTAGTTGGGAGCAGTCTTGTAGTTCCCTCGACCTTTCTTTGTGTTCAACTTTATCTTCAAACCAATATTGGCTCCCTCTTTTATGTTCTCTCTCTCTCTGTCTCTGTCTCTCTCTCTCTTTCCTATTTTCCATTCCTAACCAGGCTCAATCCTCCTGGTCGCACATGCCTTCCTCTCCTCCCTCTCATTTTCTCCTACTTCTCTCTCTATTAGCTGTCCTCCCCCACTATACCTGAGGTCTGGGGGACTTGTCCCTTCCCAGTTCTGTGAGGGACTTTATATGAATCTCTTAGAATACAACTTGTATCCTAGTTCCTCTGGTGATGTGAATTATAGGCTGGTGATCATTTGATCTAGGTCTAAAATCCATATATGAGTGAGTACATACTGTGTTCCTCTTTTTGTGACTGGGTTACCTCATTCAGTATGGTTTCTTCAAGTGCCATCCACTTGCCTGTGAATTTCAAGATACCATTATTTTTTTCTGCAGAGTAGTATTCCATTGTGTAGATGTGCCACATCTTCATTAACCATTCTTCAATTGAAGGGCATCTAGGTTGCTTCCAGGTTCTTGCTATTACAAATAGTGCTGCTATGAACATAGTTGAACAGATGTCTTTGTTGCATTGATGTGAATCCTTTGGGTATATGCCTAAGAGGGGGATTGCCGGGTCCTGTGGTAAACTAATTCCCATTTTCCTGAGGAACCGCCATACTGATCTCCAAAGTGGCTGTATGAGTTTGCACTCCCACCAGCAGTGGAGGAGTGTTCCACTTTCTCCACATCCTCTCCAACATAAGTCATCACTGGTGTTTCTAATTTTAGCCATTCTGGCAAGGGTAAGATGGTATCTCAACGTTGTTTTGATTTGCATTTCCCTGATAGCTAAGGATGTGGAGCATTTTCTTAAGTGTCTTTCAGCCTTTTTGATTTCCTCCATTGAGAATTCTTTCTTCAGTTCTGTACCCCATTTTTTAATAGGGTTATTTGGTGTTTTGTTGACTAGTTTCTTGAGTTCTTTGTATATTTTGGAGATCAGCCCTTTGGCGGATATAGGATTAGTGAAAATCTTTTCCCAGTCAGTGGGCTGCCGTTTGGTCTTGTCAACTGTGTCCTTTGCCTTACAGAAGCTTCTAAGTTTGAAGAGGTCCCATTTATTAATTGTTTCTTTCAGTGTCTGTGCCCCTGGAGTTATGTTCAAGAAGCGGTCTCCTATACCAATTTGTTCAAGGGTACCTCCTACTTTCTCTTCTAAGAGGTTCAATGTGGCTGGATTGATGTTGAGGTCTTTGATCCATTTGGACTTGAGTTTTGTGCATGGCGACAGACATGGGTCTATCTGCAGTCTTCTACACACCCTCATCCAATTGTGCCAGCACCATTTGTTGAAGATGCTGTCTTTGCCCCATTGTATAATTTTAGCTGTTTTGTCGAAAATCAGGTGTTCATAGGTGCGTGGATTAATATCAGGATTTTCAATTCGATTCCATTGGTCTACCTGTCTATTTTTATGCCAATACCAGGCTCTTTTCAGAACTATAGCTCTGTAGTAGAGCTTAAAGTCAGGAATGGTGATGCCTCCTGATGTTCTTTTATTGTATAGGTTTGTTTTGGCTATCCTGGGTCTTTTGTTTTTCCATATAAAGTTGATTATTATCCTTTCAAGGTCGGTGAAGAATTGTGGTGGGATTTTAATGGGGATTGCATTGAATCTGTAGATTGCTTTTGGTAAGATTGCCATTTTTACTATGTTTATCCTACCTATCCAAGAGCATGGGAGGTCTTTCCATTTTCTGGTATCTTCTTTAATTTCTTTCTTTAGAGTCACAAAGTTCTTATTATATAGATCTTTTACTTGTTTGGTAAGCGTTACACCAAGATACTTTATGTTGCTTGTGGCTATTGTAAAGGGTGATGTTTCTCTGATTTCTTTCTCTGCCTCTTTGTCGTCTGAAAAAAATAGGGCTACTGATTTTTTTGAGTTTATCTTGTATCCTGCTAGTTTGCTGAAGGTGTTTATCAGCTGTAGGAGTTCCCTGGTAGAGTTTATTGGGTCGCTTATGTAAACTATCATATCATCTGCAAATAGAGACAGTTTGACTTCTTCCTTTCCAATTTGGATGCCCTTGATCTCCTTTTGTTGTCTTATAGCATTAGCTAGAACTTCTAGTATGATATTGAAGAGATATGGAGAGAGAGGACAGCCTTGTCTTGTTCCTGATTTTAGAGGAATTGGCTTAAGTTTCTCTCCATTCAGTTTGATGTTGGCAGTTGGTTTGCTGTATATTGCTCTTATTATGTTTAGGTATGTTCCTGTTATCCCTGACCTCTCTAATACCTTTATCATGAAAGGGTGTTGAATTTTATCGAAGGCTTTTTCGGCATCTAGGGAGATAATCATATGGTTTTTCTTTTTCAGTTTGTTTATATGGTGGATCACATTGATAGATTTTCGTATGTTAAACCATCCCTGCAATCCAGGTATGAAGCCTACTTGATCATGGTGGATGATTTCTCTGATGTATTTTTGAATTCGGTTTGCCATTATTTTATTGAGTATTTTTGCATCGATGTTCATCAGGGATATTGGTCTGTAGTTTTCTTTCTTAGTTGTGTCTTTGTGAGGTTTGGGTACCAAAGTTATTGTGGCCTCATAAAAAGAGATTGGCAATAAACCTTCTGTTTCTATCTTGTGGAACAGTTTGAGGAGTAGTGGTATTAGTTCTTCCTTGAATGTCTGGTAGAATTCTGCACTGAATCCATCTGGCCCTGGACTTTTTTTCGTTGGAAGGCTTTCGATGACATTTCCCATTTTCAACTATGTTCACAACAGTATTATTTGTAATAGCCAGAACCTGGAAGCAAACTAGATTCCCCTCAACTGAAGAATGGATGGAGAAAATGTGGTACATTATACATTGGAACACTACTCAGCAGAAAAACACAATGGAATCCTGAAATTCATAGGCAAATGGATAGAACTAGAAGAAACCATCCTGAATGAGGTAACCCAGTTACAAAAAGACAAGCACTGTATGTACTCACTCATATACAGATTTTAGACATGGAACAATGGATTACCCACCTACAATTCACACCACCAGAAAGCAAGGAAAAAAGGAGGACCCTAAGAGAGACATACATGATCCCTGGGAGAAGAGGAAAGGAACAAGATCTCCCCGGCAAATTGGGAGCATGGAGGGAGAGGACAGGGAGTTAGAAGAAAGAGAAGAGGAGAACTGGAGGGGAGAGGTGGGCATGAGGGAACAGGAAGACTGAGACAGGGAAAGAATAGAGGAGACCAAGAAAAGAGAAACATTAATAGAGGCAACCATTGTAGATTTAAGGAGAAATCAGGCACTAGGAAAATACCCAAAGATCTATAAGGATGAACCAAACTAACAATCTAAGCAATGGTAGAGAGGCTACTTTTAATGCTTTTTCATGATAATGAGATTGATGACTACCTTTTATGCCTTCCTAGAGCCTATATGTAGTAGCTGATGGAAGCAGAAGCAGATACTAGCTGAACTCCTGGAATCCAGTTACAAAGAGGGAAGAGTGGTGAGCAAAGTGTTTAAGACCAGGCTGGAGAAACCCACAGGATCAGCTGACTTGAACAAGGGGGAGATCATGCATCCTATTCTGATACCTGGGAAACCAGCATAGGACTGACCCCAACCCTCTAATTGTGGGTGTTAATAAGCAGGACTGGGCAGTCTATGGGGCCTCAAGTAATGGATTAGTGATTATCCCTAGTATAGGAATGGACTTTGAGAGCCCATCCCACATAGACGATACTTTCTCAGCCTTGACACATAGGAGAGGGTCTAGGCCCTGCCCCAAATGATATGGCAGCCTTTGAAGACTCCCCACGGAAAGCCTCACCCTCCCTGGGAAGCAGAAAAGGGATATGCTAGAGTTTGGTGGGGGTGATAGGGGAGGATGGGAGAGTAAGGGAACTGGGATTGACATATAAAACAACCTTATTTCAAATTTAAATAAACATATTAAAAGATAAGTACTGCTGTTGACTTAGTTTTCTGTCTGCTGACTTCCTAAGTACGTGAAATCATCTGCAAGTAAATGAATAGGTCTACTTTAGGTCAGTTGTAAAGCAAAAGATAGTTCAATCTTCCAGCTAAAACAAGGCAAATAACACACAGGACAAACCAAAGAGCACTGTAGCTTTAAACAAAAAAGAAAAATAACATTGATTAGAGCAAAAGCAAATGCCAAAAGAGAATCCTAGAGATACTGAAAGGGAGTCAAAGAAGCTGCCAGTCAGAGAAGACAAAGAAGACTGCCACTGAGAACCTGTGGGACTAAAGATAATAAGAACAGCAGGAGGAGAGAGGGAAAACATATAAAGAAGAAAAAAAAAACAATAAAAGATGATACATAAAAGGGAATAAAAAAAACAATAGAAGATGCCAGAAATTTTGACAGTGAGTGGTAGGATCTGAAAGAGCTTCTGAAAGAAATGGCTGAACTTACCTATGAGGCACTATCCTTGACAGTGCAGTATTAACCTGGGGGGATAACAGTGCAGCCCAGTGAAACAGAAATGGAATACAGAATAACTAAAAAGCATGGACAAGATTGCAGGTACCTGATCAGACCCACTTCACCACAGATACTTCAAAGAGAACGCTATAGAAAACCTGTATGTTTAGAAAATGTAATCAAAAGAATCTTTGATATGTTGTTGTTATTGATAATTTTTTTTTGTATTCCTCCTCTTTTCTTGTTTGCATGGTAGTCCATCCTCAGAGATAAAGCGGCACTTATGAATTATTTGAAAATATAATTAATTTACTTTCCTGCTTACTTTCTTTTATCCATCCTCTCTTTTCTTGTTTATTTTGAAATTTTGCATCGAAAGCATTTGTATCTTTGATTTACTGATGATTCCATGCCACTCATAGACCTAGCTGCAGGTATTTGTTTCTTTCAGAGAACAGTTAGCTTAATTCACCTTTATATTCTCCCTAAATTTATATTTGGTAATTGCTGACATTCATTATAAATCTTCATGCTCATATGCTTGTAGGCCTGGTGCCCAGTTAAGACTCAGGAGCTTGCCATCACTGATTTCATATTTGATCCATTGGACTCAGTATCTGCAGGTCCCGTGCTGCCTCATCTCAGGCACAGTGCCCTACCATTTTTAACATCAGGGAACAACAACCCACATAGGGTTGATTTTGCCAGGATTCTTCCTCAGCAAATGGAGAAAGCATTTTGAATAAGATACAGTTCCATTTATCTTTAGCAGTTTGGTTATTTATTTATGTGAATGAAAGAGTGAGATAAGAGGCTGATGAGTTCACACCTCACCAATGAGCAAACGGATAGCACAGTAGTGCTGGCATGAAATATTACTTAAGCCTACAGGCAAATTTACAGCCACACATGTTGATGGACAAGTGTGAGCTCATATTTTTGAGTAAGCAAATGAGTGTTCCTTTACAGGGGAAAATACAGATAAGTTAATTCAAGGCTATTCAAAAACAGTCACTAACTCTGCTTGGGAACAAGGCCCAAGAAAGGGCCAGTGATATGTCTCTAATATTTTGACATACAGATTGTGCAAGATAAGTAGAGACAAGCATATTCCCATACCACAAATACAACCACCCCCATGTCAGCCATAGTGTGCTGTAATCTGTTGTGGGGTTTCAGGCATCTGGAATACTAACTCCTGTGAAGAAAGCTTTGCAGTCTTTTCCCCTCAGAAGAACCAATCAAGTCAAAACTGTATGAAAGTTGCTGAAGTGAAGTATAGTAGATCTAAGTGTGCTTCTTGAGTATGATATTCATTAGGAAATTTCAGAATAAACTATATCAGGTCATCCTCTAATATACTGTTTTTCTTTAGTTCAAAATAAATTAAAAAAATAAAAAGACAAGAAAAGAAAAGAAGGAAAAGAAAAGAAAAAAGCAAAAGCAATCTCTATATTACAGAGAATTCACACCATTGGAAGGTGTCTATGGGGGTGGCATAATTCAGATATTTTTGGTTCCTCAAAACTGATCATTAGAGTTGATGATGTAGTGTTTATGTATATAAAGGCAAGAAAATAACTTCAAATATAATAGTGAGTGGGTAGAACATTCCATATTCTGAAATCATTTATTTGAATATTTTTCTCTTGAGCTTCTTGGTAATGTATCACACTTTTAAATACACAGAATTGTGCTGCTTGAATAATCTGTGATTTAGAAAATATTAATTTATTTTTTATTCATTGAGTGTGCCATCTCAGTTTGCTGGGACTGTCACAACAAGACACCATAGATTGGGAAGCTTAAACAATAGTGATTAATTTATTTTTTTCTCACAGTTCTGAAGGCTAGGAGTACAGATTTAGATAGGTCTGGCTGTCTGCTGAATCTTTGGCTTACAGTTGTTTGTCAACTTTGTTCTTCTTCCAGTGGTTGCAGTTCTGTGCAAACATTTCCAAGGTTCTCTGATTTTTAATTTTCTAAGAAAGATATCAGCCAGTTTAGATTAGAACTCACCCTAACAGCATGATTTTAACCTTAATCACTTCTTTAAAGATTCTGTGTCCAAATGCAGTCACATTCTGTGATACTGAAGTTAGTTAGTTGACACGAGTATAAGGAGAGGACACTGTTCAACTCAATGTACCACCAATGAATAAGGCACTGTTCTAAATGTTTGGGATCATAAAGAAATCAGCTAAGAATCCCTACCAATGTACGTCTTACATAGTAACAAAGAGAATCATAGTACGAACGTAAACTTGACTTAAGAATTGCATGTTGTGTCTTGAAATGTAGCTCAGTGGTAACATAATTGCCTAGTATGGATAAAACCATAGCACTTTGCCTCCTTAAATACAAAAAGTTATGTAATTTTAGAAGGTGCCCATTGAATTGTTAAGAGGGAGATACTAGGCCATAAAAGGGGATCTGGAATTCACTGAATTGAGGCAGATGGAGTGTCAGAAAAGGTTTTCTTTGTGTAGAACACAACCACTGAATGACTGACTGCTCAAGTGAAAAAGAGAGAAGGGAGTCTGCCAAGGAGAGAAAGAGTGAAGCTATAGGAAATTATACAAATGTTCTAAAGTGAGAAAGTATTAGCCTGTTTTAGAAAACACAAAGAGGCCTTTGTAGTCAAAGCATAGTGATAAAGAGAACAGAAGAAAATAAGAAAATATGGACATTAACACAGAGTTAGATTAAGTGTGGCATCAGTGCTATTGTAAAAGGTTCAACTTATGCCTCAAGCAGGGAGGAAGACAATGAAATTAGACCCACCTGACCCATCTCAAAACACCTTCTATAGGGGTGGGAAGTTGGAATCTAGAATTCAGGTGGGACTACTGAAATAGTGCCCAGTGAGATGTCTTAGCAGCTCATACTAAAATCATATAAATGCAAATAGAGAGAAACAGCTGTTTTCTAAACATGCTTGAAGAAAAAAAAAAAAAAAAAACAGAATTGTTTAAGGCCAGATTAGACATGGAAGACAAGGTTCAGACAAGTCAGAGTTGACTGATTTGGTCCAAATAGATGGATGTTCTGGACAGTAATTATAGGCTGGCAGAAAGATACTTGGTATGGAAGATCAGGACTGGAATTTTGATGTTTGAATTCTCTTTTAGAAAATGAATGATTGTAAAATGATGATTGGGAAGTTTTAGGGAAATATAAAAGTTAATAGAGTATAGGACCAGTAATTTGGTTAAGAGACTATTCATTCCTAAGAGCATTAACCAGATTCTATGACAAACATTATGATAATGTAGGTATCATTTGGAAGCTTCCTTTATTCATGGGAGCCATCATTTCAGTACCAGAATGATGCAAGTTTAATGCCCAATGTACCACCAGGAATAGAGATTACATGCCCAAGTAAGTAAGGTAAAATTGTAAATCAACTACAGAATTATAATGACTTGGATTGGAACTTATAATCCACAGGATCCTGAGAAAGTTAGTTGGCTCAGTGAATCTCAGTTTCCTAGATGATAACATGGTCTAACAATAACATTTTAAAGAATAAAGGTCCAATGAAGTGAAAACTACATGTCTAATGTTAAACAAAATTATTCATAACTTGCCACCCAAGAGACAGACCTCAATCAATTCTGCTAAGACAACAGCTGGAGAGATTGGAATGCTAGGGTCAGGATATATTATCTGTCAGCTCAGTTAACTACTTTCTTTAGCAAAGATATAATTAAGCTTTATTTTCTCTTCAGGACTAGCAATAACTTGACAATATAGAGAAAGGTACCAATCAAAGTTAGGTCACTAACATTCTACAGAAAGGTTGATAAAGTCTGTCTTCCCAGAAGTTTATATTTCAAAAACTGCCTCCTAGGAACTTGAGAAAGATACTCCTGGGTGATAAAGCTGGCAAGAAATCTTTAAAAATATTTGCATCTTAAAGGAATAGGGAAAGAACTGACAGTTTCAAAGTAACTACTCCAAGGAAAAGGAGGTCAGGGACTTAGGGGCAGGAAGAAGCCTACCTAAAATTTGGTAAAGATGAGAGAAAACATATGTCACTTTTTTTAGTAAACTATTTTGAAAGTAAGTAATTCCAGTCCAAGAGAACCCTAGGTATTTAGAGATTCATAGCAATTATAGTCCTTGTGAATGATTGCTACCACAGAAAGCCTAGCCTAAAATCGACCAAATGCCTATCGGTTGACACATTCTGCTCAGTATTTTTAGATGGTGGGAAAATGAGTGCTTTGGCTAATAATGAGTTTGCCATCTAATATAATATAGCATAGAAAGAACCATAGGTTACAAAAACCCCATCAGGGCTGGTGTAATACCAGGCATGCCCTAATGATTTACTGAAGAATATACCAAGGCAATTCTATCTCTGGAGATGACTTGCCTGGACATGAACAAAGTTGAAGAACAAAACTATGAATGTTAATTTTTGTGGCTAACAGAAAATTACATAAGCCATAGTTAATGTTTCATTCCTATCACTTGATACATAAAGAGCCATTGAGTACTAACTGAGTTAAACTTATTTTTAATGGATGATTTGAGGTGAGAGAAGATACAGTGCAAAGATCCCGAAAGCAATCATTGGAAGCATTCTGGCTACTGGAACTCTGCATTGTATATAGTACAAGAGGGATAAAGACCTCCTCAGATTGAATTTAATATTTCTGGAAGGACAAATTCCTGCAGAAAACCTCATATTATGTTAAGCATAAAGAATTCTGTCTACTTATCTAGCCTCTTTAGCATAGGAAACAATGAATAAATGGGAGGTGAGATGTCTATTATTGACATGCACAGTGGAGTGTTATAATTATGCCAGTAATGCACCAGAAACATAGACTTGATTGTGTAGTTCCTTCACCTAAAACTTGTGTTGTTTACATATTTCCAAGGTTTCATAGAAGTGTTTTGTTTGCTTTTTTTTTTTTTTTTTTTTGTGATTTCTTTGCCAGAATGATTTTTTTCTTTTAAGTAGAGAATAAAATGCTTTATATTGCTCAAAATTTAGAAGTTCAAGATGACTTACCAAGGGGTTATACAGTTTTAATTACTCAGTCACAAAAATGAATGGTACCTCTGGAAAAAGGGTAGTTCCGAAGCAAAGGCTAAGTGGTGGGGTGCCAGACCCAGAAATGATTGCCTTCTACTTTAAAAATAACATCAAAAGCCATAATCATTTATTGCTTCAAAGCAATTTGTTTTTAGATATGCAAACAGGTATTATACTAGTCCATTTTTGTTGTTTTTTCTGTAAGGAAATGTAGTGCCTGAGGCTGGAAAACATCCACAGAAAAGTGGTTTACTTAGCTTGTAGTTTTGTAGAGTTAGAGACACTGTACAAGCACTAGGAAGTACCCCATCACAGTGGTAGGAGTATAGGTGAGACAAGCAAAACTAGAAACCAGATAACTACTCTTATGCCCAGGGTACTGCACTAATCCCTTTTAGGGGCATACGCTCAGTGACCCTCTCCGTAGGCACCACCGATTTTAACTCTTCACTCAAGGGTAGCATTGCTCCTGACACTGAGCTTATGCAACCATGGCATGCCTGAGCTTTCCAAAGGCACAAGCCATTCCTGAGATAGAGTGTATTTCTTATTCCTCAAACAAGGACTCTTCTCTCATGTTCATAATCTCTGACTAGAAAACTTGCCCCTTACATCCATAGGTACAGTGGAAAGAAAAGGCTGTGTGATGCAGTGCTAAACCCATTGCCCTTTTACAGAAAAATAAAATCAAAATTTATAATCTGAAGGTGTGTATCTGATATCTGCCCTTCTATTTGTACTTCCCGTTGCTTCATTATGGTAAGAGAGCTAATATTTGGAGTACTGATATTATGTCATAATATAGTCCTCGGGTTTCTTGACAATGGATTGAGCTAAAGAAAGTATTACAGTAATAACTTCCCCAAGTCCTTTGGACCGAAGTCCATGCTATTTATGTCAAGTCCCATCTTTCCAAACAAATCAGATGCAAGTGCCTTTTAATTATTTTTATCAGCAGAACCTAATAAAACAGACACCCATGTAGATGCTCAATATGTGTATATATCTAATACTGTCATATCTAGATGCATGAATTAGGCCACATGAGTAAACATAAAACTCAGTACATACAGGTGGAAGCCATACTACAAGCTCAAAATCAGACGATGGTACAGATTGAGATCTTGCCTTAAAATCTAAAACAAAACAAATGTCTGTGCAAATTGTATTTAATACTTATGGATACATGTACACAGGCATGGAAACACAGCAGCATAATGTTTCCTTCTAACGTTAATGACTATGTTTTGTTCAACAGAGGAACAAAGGATGCTTTGAAAGCAAAGTAGGTGGAGAATAGCATTTCATCTTTATATTGCTGACAAAAACTGCAAAATACTTGTTGAGTTGGTAAGGTGTTTGTGTGGGGGTAACCCATCAGGGGACTATAAAGGAGTTTAGCCATGGGTGTGGCCTCTCTTGTCTTTATTAATGTGTCTCCTCAACTCATTCTGTTGACTCCAAATATATATTTTTAAAAAATGATAGCAAAAGTTAATTAATGACTCTTTTCTTAAGCCTCCAGAGAGAATGGAATACTTATTTGTCTGCAAAGGAATTTTATCACAGCTATTGTAACATATTGTAAATATTAGTTTCCTATTGAACTCAGAGTTGCCTAAAAAACATGCCTTATTCATCTATATTCCTTAATCCCTTTCATATAAGAAGGAAAATGCAAGATTTTGTTTCTTTCTTTCTTTTCTTTTTTCTTTTTCTTTTTCTTTTTCTTTTCTTTTTTGGTTTTTCAAGACAGGGTTTCCCTGAGTCTTTTCTGGTCTTGAACTCACACACACAGAGATCCACCTGCCTCTGTCCCTCTAGTGCTAGGATTAAAGGCATTCAACCCCATTGCATGGCTTAGACTTTGATTCTACTCCTCAATATCTATCCAACCATAGTCATCCATCCATCCATCCATTCATCTATCCATCCATCCATATATAGACACATCTTTCTACCTACATACCATTCATCTACCTACATACCTATTCTTGCAACTATCTTTGTGACTATTATAACACTTTAGATATAATAATTCTTCTAACAACTTTAATTTACAGAGAACCTGAAGTTCACAGATATAAAATGACTTCCTCAAGATCATCCACATATGGAACAACACCAAGACAGTAGCACTGCATATAGACCAAATTCTAAACAATCTCTCAATTTGATGCTGGTTCTGTATAGATTTTTCTGAAAATATTGGAGACCAAGTGAAATCATTAGAATCAAGCTTGTTTTACATGTCAATCCCAGTTTCCTCTCACTTTCCTCCTCCACTGCCCCCCTAAACACCCTATCCCATCACCTTTCTTCTCCCCAGGAAGAATGAGGTCTTCCGTAGAGGAACTTCAAAGTCTGTCATATAATTTGGAGCAAGGCCTAGCCCTCCTCCCCAACCCCTCGTGTGCCCAGACTAAGAGAGTATCCCTCTATGTGGAATGGGCTCTCAAAGACCATTCTTATAGTAGGGATGAATACTGATCCACTACCAGAGGTCCCACAGATATCCCAGGCCTCCTAACTGATACCCACATACAGGGGATTTGTGTTGGCCCTATTCTGGTTTCCCAGCTATCAATCTGGGGTCCATGAGCTCCCCCTTGTTCAGGTTAGCTGTTTCTGTGGGTTTCTCCAGCCTGGTCTTGTCCCTTTTGCCATCACTCTTCCTTTTCTGTAACTTGATTCCAGGAGTTCAGCTAGTGTTTATCTGTGGATGTCTGCTTCTGCTTCCATCAGCTACTACATGAAGGCTCTAGGATGGCATGTAATGTAGTCATCAATCTCATTATCAGGAAAGGGCATTTAAGGTAGCCTCTCCACCATTGCTTAGATTGTTACTTGGGGTCATCCTTGTAGAACTCTGGACATTTCTCTATGCCATATTTCTCTTTAAACCTATAATGGTTCCCTCTATTATGGTATCTCTTTTCTTGTTCTCCTTTATTCTTCCCCTGACTCAATCTTCCTTTTCTCTCATGTCTTCCTCTCTCCTCCCCTTCTCCTTTTCTCATTCTCTTAACTCCCACTCAACTACTCCCATGTTCCCAATCTGTTCAGGAGATCTTGTTCCTTTTCCCTTCACAAGGGAATCATGAATGTTTCTCTTAGGGTCCTCCTTGTTATCTAGCTTTACTGGTACTGTGGATTATTGGCTAGTAATGCTTTGCTCTATGTCTAAAATACATATATGAGTGAGTAAATACCAAGTGTGTCTTTTTGTGACTTTGCTAACTCACTCAGGATGGTTTCTTCTAATTACGCCCATTTATCTGAGATTTTCAAGACCCCCCCCCATCCCACTGGGTAGTACTCAATTGTACAAATGTACCATATTTTCTTTATCCATTCTTCAGTTAAGGTTCCTTACAGGTTCTGAATATTACAAAAAATGCTGCTGTGAACGTGATTTAACAGAGTCCTTGCTGTATGCATGTGCATCTTTTGGGTATATGTCTAAGAATGGGATTGATGGATCTCGTGGAGGACTGATTGTCATTTTCCTGAGGAACTGCCATACTGATTTCCAAAGTGGCTGTACAAGTTTAAATTCCCACCACCAGTGGAGGAGTGTTCCCCGGTCTCCACATCCTCCCCATTATAAATATTCACTGGTATTTTTTTATTTTAGCCATTCTGACAGGAGTAAGATGGTATCTCAGAATTGTTTTGATTTGCATTTACCTGATGGTTAAGGGTGTTGAGCAATTTCTTATGTGTCTTTCATCCATTTTAGATTCCTCTATTGAGAATTCTCTATTTGGTTCTGTACCCCACTTTTTGCTTGGATTGTTTGGTGTTTTGGTGACTAGCTTCTTGAGTTCTTTTGTAAATCAGCCCTCAGTCAAATGTGGGGTTGGTGAAAATCTTTCCCATTTTACAGGCTGCCATTTTGTCTTATTGACTGCGTCTTTTGTCTTACAGAAGCTTCTCATCTTCAGGAAGTCCATTTTATTAATTATTGATCTCAGTGTCTTGTGCTACTCATGTTATGTTCAGGAAGCAGTCTCCTGCACTATACCTCCCAATTTCTCTTCTAAGAAGTTCAGTGTGGCTAGTCTTTGATTCTTTTAAAAAGGACTTACGTTTTCTGCATGGCAGTAGATATGGATCTATCTGCAGTCTTCTACACACCAGTATCTAGTTATACGAGCACCATTTGTCAAAGATGCTCTCTTTTTTCCAGTGTATAATTTTAGCTTCTTTATCTAAAATAAGGTGTTAGTAGGTGTGTGGGTTAATATCAGGGTTTTAGTTCAAATCCATTGGTCTACCTTCTCTATTTTTTTTTTCAATACCAAGTTGTTTTCAGGACTATAGCTCTATATTAGAAGTTGAGGTCAGGGATGGTGATTCCTGTGGAAGTTCCTTTATTATACAGGATTGTTTTGACTATCCTGGGTCTTTTGTTTATCTATATGAAGTTGAGTATTTTTCTTTCAAGGTCTGAGAAGAATTGTGCTCAGATTTTGATGGGGATTGCATTGAATCTGTAGATTGCTTTTGGAAAGATTGCCATTTTTACTATGTTGATCCTACCTATCCAAGAGAATGAGAGATTGTTCCACTTTCTGCTATCTTCTTTAATATCTTTGTGTAAAGACTCAAAGTTCTTGCTATATAGGACTTTCACCTATTTGGTTAGCATTACCCAAGATATTTTGTGTTGTTTGAGGCCATTGTAAAGGGTGATATCTCTTTCATTTCTTTCTCAGACCCTTTATTGTCTGTATATAGTAGGGCTACTGATTTTTTTTTTTTTTAGTTTATTTTGTATTTTGCCACTTTGCTGAAGGTATTTATCAGATATAGGAGTTCCCTGGTAGATTTTTTTCTAAGTTGCTTATATAAGCTATCATATCAATTGCAAGTAGTGGAAGTTTAGTTTTTCCTTTGCAATTTGTATTTCCTTGATCTCCTTTTGTTTTCTTATTGCTCTAGCTAAAACTTCAAGTACAATATTGAAGAAATATGGAGAGAGTGGACATTCTTGTCTTGTTCCTGATTTTAGAAGAATCATGTTGTGTTTCTTTCCATTTATTATGGTGTTGGTTGCTATTTTACTGTATTTTGCTTTTATTATATTTAAGTATGTTCCTGTTATACCTGATCTCTACAAGACCTTTATCATGATGGGGTGTTGGATTTTGTCAAAGGCTTTTTCAATGTCTAGTGAGATGATCATGCTATTTTTTTTTCTTTTTCAGTTTGTTTTATATGTTGGATTACATTGCTATATTTTCTTATGTTGAACTATCCCTCCATCCCTGTGATGAAGCCTATTTGATTATGGTGGTTGATGGCTCTGGTGTCGTCTTGGATTTGATTTGCCAGTATTTTATTGAGTATTTTTGCATCAGTGTTCAATTGGGATATTAGTCTGTAGTTTTCTTTCGTAGTTGTGTCTTTGTGTGGCTTGGATACCAAGGTAATTGTAGCCTCAAAAAAAGAGTTTGGAAATGACCTTTCTGCTTCTATTGTATGGAACACTTTGAGGAGTGTTGGTATTAGCTGTTCTTTGAATTTCTGGTAGAATTCTGCACTGAAACCATCTGGTACTGGGCATTTTTTGGTTGGGAGACTTTTGATTTCTGCTTCTGTTTCATTAGGGGTTATAGGTCTGTTTAAATTGCTTATCTGTTCTTGATTTAACTTTGGTAAATGATATCTATCCAGAAAATTGTCCATTTCAGTTATTTTCAAATTTTGTGGAGCACAGGTTTTCAAAGTATGTCTTGAAGATTCTCTGGATTTCCTAAGTGTCCATTCCACCATTTCATTTCTGATTTTGTTAATTTTCATGTTCTCTCTCTGCCTTTTGATTAGTTAAAGGTTTGTCTATCTTCTTGATTTCCTCAAAGATCCAAATCTTTGTTACATCGATTCTTTGTATTGTTTTCCTAGTTTCTACTTCATTGATTTCAGTCCTCAATTTGATTATTTCCTGGTGTCTACTCCTATTGGGTGATTTTGCTTCTTTTTGTGCTAAAGCTTTCAGTTGTGATGTTAATTCCCTAGTATGACTCTTCTCCAATTTTTTCATGTGGGCACTTAGTGCTATAAATTTTCCTCTTAGTACTCCTTTCAAAGTGTTCCATAAGTTTGGGTATGTTTTGTTTTCATTCCCATTGAATTCTAGGAAGTCTTTAATTTCTTTATTTCTTCCTTGACTCAGGAATGGTGCAATAGCACATTGTTCAATTTCCATGAGTTTGTAGGGTTTCTACAGTTTGTGTTTTCAATTTCTAACTTTAAATCATGGTAGTCTGATAAGATACAGGGGGTTATTTCAATTGTTTTGTATGTGTTAGGGTTTGCTATATTTCCAAGTATGTGGTCAATTTTAGAAAAAGTTCCATGTGGCTCTGAGAAGAAAGTATATTTTTTGTGTTTGGATGGAATGTTCTATAGATGTCTGTTAAACCCAATTGATTTATAAGTTCTGTTAGTCTGTTTCTTTGATAAGTTTCTGTCTTGTGGTTCTGTCTAGTGGCGAGAGTAGGTTGTTGAAGTCTCCCATTATAAGTATGTGTGTGTGGGGGGTGTTATGTGTGATTTGAATTTTAGTACTATTTCTTTTAGGAATGAGGATGCCTTTGTATTTGGGTCATAGATGCTTAGAATTGAGACTTCATCCTGATGGATTTTTCCTGTGACGACTATGAAATGACCTTCTTTATATTTCTCATTGATTTTAGTTTGAAGTATAATTTTTTTAGATATTAGGATAACTACACCAGCTTGTTTCTTGGGGCCATTTAGCTGGAAAATCTTTTCCCAACACTTTACTCTGAGCTAGCATCTATCTTTGAAGTTGAGGTGTGTTTCTTATATGTAGCAAAAGGATGGAATCTGCCTTCATATCCATTCTGTTAATGTGTGTATTTTTATAGGTGATTTAAGGCAATTAATATTGAGAGAAATTAAGGACAATTGATTTTTAACTCCTGAATGTTTTGGATTTGGTGGTGTTTGGATTTACCCCACCTTTGTTAAAGTAGAATTATCTACTGCCTCTGTTTTTATCAGTGTAAGTAACTTCCTTAGTTTGGAGTTTTCTTTCCAATACTTTTTGTGGAGCTGGATTACTGGATATGCATTGTTTAAATCTGTGTTTTACCTGGAATATCTTTCTTTCTCCATCTATAGTGGTTGAGAGTTTTGCTGGGTATAGTTGTCTGGCCTGGCATCCATGGTCTCTTAGTGTTGGTAGAATATCTATCCAGGATCTTCTGGCTTTCAGAGTTTCCATGGAGAAGTCAGGTATAATTCTGATAGGTTTGCCTGTATATGTACTTGGCATTTTTCCTTTGTTGCTCTTAATATGTGTTTTTTATTCTGCATGCTTGGTGTTTTGATTATTATGTGACAAGGGGACCTTCTTTTGTGGTTCACTCTATTTTGTGTTTTGTAAGCTTCTTATACTTTCACTGGCATGTCTTTCTCTAGGTTGGAAAAGTTTTCTGTTATGATTTTGTTGAATGTGTTTTCTGCACATTTGAGTTGGGTTTCTTCACCTTTTCATATACCTATTATTCTTTTGTTTGGTCTTTTCATTGTGTCCCCTTATTTCTTGAATATTTTGTATTAGGGAATTGTTGAACTTAATTTTCTTAAGCCATTGAATCTATTTCTCCCAGTGTATCTTCAATGCCTGAGATTCTTTCTTCCTTCTCTTGTATTTTGTTGGTTATGTTTGTATCTGTAGTTCCTGATCATTTACCCAGCTTTTGTAATTCCAGTATTCCATCAGACTGTGTTTTATCATTGTCTCCATTTCACCTTTCAAATATTGCTCCATTTGAATTGTTTCTTGCAAATTTTGTTTTGTCTTTTCATCCATTTTTTTTCAATATTTGGTTTGTCTTTTCTTCCATTTCTTTAAAGGATTTTCTCGTTTCCTCTTTTAGGGTCTTGATCATCTTCATGAAGTTGTTTTTAAATAAATTCTCTTTTGTTTCATCTGTGTTGGAATGTTCAGTGTTTGCTGGTGTAGAATCCCTACACTCTTGTGGCATCATATTGGCTTTTCTGTTGTTGAATATGTTCTTATATTGTGTTCTTCCCATCTCTTCTAGTGGGTGCAGGTGGTGTCTCTTCCTCTCCTGGTGGGTACGGGTCCAAGGTTCTCTTATAATTGGTATAAGCAGGTCCAATACTCTGATGGGTCTCACAATGGTGCAAGTGTGTCTGATACACACCCTCTCCTGGTGGGTGGTAATGGGGCTAGTAGCATGATGTCAGAAGACTCTGGAATGCTTGGTCCTGCCTGCTGGGGAAAAGACAACCTGCCTAAAGACCTCTGACTGGGAGATCTCAAGGAGCAGACTGTTTAAATCTACGAGAATACAAATGAAAATTGTATCTTTACTTTTGTTGATTTTGTATGAAACCTATCCTATTTGCACTATTTTCTGCAAATTTTTCCAAAGTCTTTACTGAGTCCTCAAGGTACCATATAAGTTAAGTCAACCTTCTCAAAGCCTTGAAATGAGATGTAACTCACCTTTTAGTGTTGTTTTTCAATACTCCACTCCACTGAATTATAAGTATATGCACTAACTCCGATGTACAATTCAGCAATGTCTGATTTTCATTGCAAACTTAGACAAAGAATAGATTTACAGTTTCTATTTTCAGTCAATGAGTAAGCCCTGAGGAATATGTGGTTTAAAAGCCATTTTGGTGCCTTGCAGAAGCATAGTGAGCAGTTATATTTGACATTACTCATGTCCTTCAGGGAAACACTTCTGTTTTTATTGAAGTCAAGTTCCTGGAGGGAACACTTTGCATTACATAGTCTTCCCCAAAAAACTCTGATTACCTTCCTTGAGCCCCTCTTGGATTCTTACAAAGCAGACACAGCTCCTAAATTCTCAATGATGGTCTTTGCTGCTAACATGCATGGTGCAATTCCAACCTCTCTGTCAGTCACCATAACTTCTGTTACTCAGAGTAGGCGTTAGCAGGAAAGAGAGCAAACCCAGTGGCTCAGTGGTTCATTGCTGCTTGGGAGTGGGTAAGGAAAAAAACAGATAGAACTGTAAAGGAAAGGCAAAAATAAATCAAAACAACTGACAGAAACTGGAGAGACAGCTCAGTGTGTAAGAACATTGGGTGTGATTCCAGAGGACCATGATTCACGATTCAGCCATCTATGATGCAATCCTAGGAGATAAAATGCCCTCCTCTGGCCCCCTTGAGCACTAGGCACACACATTGTGTACAAACACACATGCAAACAAAATACCATAAATACCTTCTCCCACACACGCACAACTCATAAACTCTAACAACTTGTCCTCATACTCATGTGCACTGAAAAATGTGTCTCTTAAAATGCTAATCCTATGACTCTGAGAATATTGAATTGGTGGAAAAATTCCAGCTTTTTTCATATTTTCTCATTTGTCTTGTTCTTTCTTTCTTTCCTGTCTCTCTCTTCCAGTATTTTGTTGTTGTTGTTGTTTTGTTTTTTGATCCCCCACCTCTGTCTTCCATTACTATGATTAACACCACAACAAACAGCAACTTGGGGTGAGGTGGATTTGTTTCAGTTTATACCTTATAGTCAATCAGGAAGAAAAGCAAAGCAGGAATCTAGAGGTGGGCACTAAAAGCTCAGATCACAGAGGATACTGCTTACTAGCTTACTCAGCCTGGTTGTTTTTGTTTGTTTGTTTGTTTTTGTTTTGTTTTTTATTTTCAGTATCCAGAGCCACATGGCTAGGGTTGGCACCACCCCCGGTGACCTGGTTCCTCCCACATCAATTTTTTTTTAAATTTTATTTATTTATTTTTTATTTTACATGTCAATCCTAGTTCCCTCTCCCTTCTTCCCTCCCTCCCTTCTTCCTTCTTCCCTTCCTCCCTATTATCTTCTCTCCCCCCTCACATGCACCCGAACCACCCTCCTCTCCCATCTCCCCTCCCCAATTCCACATGTAGGGCAATGCCATCCAGGTTGGGTCTTGTAAATCTGTCAAGTCCTTCGAAGTAGGGACTAGGACTTCTCTCCCCCACCCCACATTAATTATTAATTAAGAAAATGTCCTTAAAATTTCCCACAGGCAATCTTCTGGGGGCATTTTTCTTAGACAGAGTTCTTCTTCCTAGATGACTTAACTTGTGTTAGAATTGGAAAAAGTTGACAAAAAAATTAGCCAGGGGATGGTTCCAGTGCTGTCCAATGCAATGCAATTGGAAATTTCCTACACTGAACTGTTCAGAGGACCTTAATAATTGAAAATATGACTAGTGTAGGGAAATTTCTTTGAATGGCCATATATTGTTAATACATATCAAATTGATCAGCACAGTTTTAAACCAATTAAATATCTCTATAATAATATCAGATATTACCAATTACTCATATGTTTATGACTAACGGTTGAAAGCCTCTTCGTATAAATGCAAATCAATATTTTCTGTATTTTTATTTGCATTTTTAGAGTCAGGGTTTCTCTGTGTACTTTTGGAGCCTGTCCTGGAACTCACTCTATAGACCAGGCTGGCCTTGAACTCAAAGAGATCCCCCTGCCTCTGCCTTCAGGTTGCTGTGATTAAAGGTGTATGCCACCACAGCCCAGACATCTGTATTTTTATTGTTGGGTTGCTTTATAAATTTTAGTAATTTTCACTCAAATATATTCCCCTTACCCGCTTTCCTGCTCCATAGTCTACCTGCAAAGAAACTTGATCCACTCCACAACTTTGGTTTAAACCTTTACCTAATTCTTTCCCTCCACTTAAGAGGCCTTTCAGGGTAGGAGCATTAGAGAATTTAGTCCTTTTTAAAGGTAAAATGTTCCTCTCTGGTTGCCTGGAGACTAGATATTCTTCACCTAGAGATCCAGGACACCTGGAGGGTGGTTCAGAAGGAGCTTATTCATAAGGCAAGTGTGTAGGTGTCTTTTGAAAATTGCATGAGCAAGGGCAGAGGTCAGTAATCTCTGTGGCTATCTGCAGAAATAAACAATGTTGGTACAAGAGTCTTGATGCAGGAGAAACATAAAGAGAATCAGGAAAGAAGGAATGAAAATGAAGCAGAATGAGTCAGAGTACACTTGAGAGGGAAAACTTTGTCACAGCCTTGCCTCCAGTTTTGAATGTCCAGGCAGCCACTATCTTAACCAAACTTGTAATCAACTACAGATGCTTACTTATCAGACTTCTTTGAGGTTCTGGAGGGGAGCAAAGGGAGAGTAGTTCTGGGTTTCCCCATGAATATCTGACTTCTGCTACATATGGGCTTAAGGCACCTCTGGTTAGACCAGGTTCATTTGGAAGGACTTTTGCCAATGTTTCTTTTCTCAGTAGAGAGTCCAGCCTCTGAGTCTAGTGGTCACCTTGATTTGGGTCAGAATTTGTTCTGATTAGCCTAAGGGAGATATGAAGAGACATCGCAAGGCCAATATACCAGTAAAATTAAGTAAGTTTTAGACCTGTAGCTCTGGTAAACCACAGATTTCTTTTTCCTGACCCACTTTCTTACGGTTCTGGAAGCTTGTTCCTCATATTTGGGAAATCTATTTTACATTGACTTCTTGTATTTGCTACATTTTATATTGACTGGATTTGCTGGATGTTAAATGTATTTGTGTCTAGACTTGCGGGACTTTAACTCCAGCCAATTTCTCCATTTATTAAGAGAGTTATTTTGAGTGGCCCCTGTGAATAAACCTAATTTTCCCTTCTGATTAGTGCTTAATTTGAAATTGTTTGTGCAGTGATGAAATCTTTCTTGAATCTCGCCTCCACATTCCAGTTTCTATCCCTAGAGTTTGCTTTTGATTACATAAATGCATTCAGGTGATTATATGGGCAAGACTGTACATTAGGTAGTTTGGTGCTTTTTGTAAGAAAGTTTGTTGTGCAAACAGAACTGCCAAGTTGGATTTTGAATTTTTGGGTGTTTCACAACTATGCTGTCATTCCTACTACTTAAAGCAACAACATATCATGCACCAAAAACCTTTCAGAATTTTATCTTCCAGGTTCAATGACTCACTTCTCTTTGAAGATATTCCCTGAGGGATGATTTTGTTTCCTTTAGAAACCCATGGCAGACTTTTCAGAATGCATTCTTCCAAATCTCCAGGGTCTCTAATTTTTGTAGTGTGTGTGTGTGTGTGTGTGTGTGTGTGTGTGTGTGTGTGTGTGTGTGTTGAGAAGAGATTTATTACTATCTTCAAATATATAACCTGGAAACTAGATGCAAATTTCTCTATAAAAGATGCTGCTCCTATACTTCTTTAAATATACACTGCTCTCTGACCCTGAGCCCAAAGGCTCTGTGTTCTACACTCTCAGGTTTACAGCTGGAGAGGTTTTTCTTGAGGATGTATCACCACTCCAGTAGTATTCCACATCTGATTTTGATGATACTGAGGTTTTGGGTTTAGTGGTGATGCTCAAGTGAGGTAAATTTTGCAGGATGCTGGCATGGGCAGAAAACAGAGAATAACACATGAATTGCACCTCTTCAAACTAATGTGTGGAACTCCTCATCCTGAGGAGTGAGGACTCTAGATCATCTGATCTTATTTGAAAATAGTTTCAGCAAAAATTAGGTTATTAGAACTGGTTCTGATTGAATATGCTTTTTTTTTCTTTTTTTAGGACAAGGAAGAGTTTTGGTGTATGACCAGGCACAGTGAGAAGAGCATTCAGAGATATATAGAGGATAGCATGTGGATATATGCTGGGAATAGATGGACAGAAGTACAAATTTATGTTTAGACAACATGGTGTTTATGTGGATATCTGTCACAGGCCAAGATAGCAAATACAGGACACTGGAGGGTTGGGAGGCAGCCCAAAATGGCTGCTACCAGATGTCTGGGGACCCCAGATGTAAACAGTGATGTAATCTGTTACATAACTGTTTTTGGCAGAGTGACACTTTTGTATGATTCTGTGTAAATATGGCCTTGGGATCAGAGGCCCAAACCTTTGCTTTCACCAGTATGCCTGTGTTTGTCTGTCTGTAGGACAGTTTGGTGGTCTTTTTGTAGACTTGTGTTCTCCTGTGTGTGTGGCCTCTGTATGCTGGCATGTGCCTGGGTATGTGCCAATAATGCCTTAGCTCAGAGTAAATAAAGCATGTCACAACTGTTGATGGTTTTCTTTGAGCCCATCTCCTCCTGTGAACCATTTCTGCTATCAGAGAGTGGATTTCACAACACAAAGGCAGCCATATTTTGGTGGAGGAGAAAAGCCTGGAGGATACCATTCTTGGAACACCGCAAAGGAATTAAGTCCCTCCATGCTCTGACTACAGACTTCAAGCCTACAGAACCACAAAGCAATGCACTTTTCTTTAACTCCATAGTTTATGGGAGCAATCATAGGAAACTAACAAAGAAAGCCAGGTCAGTGTGGAGCATGTGATGGAAAAGAGGCTAGAAGAGATGGTTCTGTGGATAAATGCACACCTCCAGGTCAGTATCTTTTTACTGGTTTTCTGTGGTTGTTTTTTTACATCATCTTCAGTTTTGGTAATTCCTCTCACCATCTTTAAATCTCAAAGTCCAAAGACAATATCCATAAACAGTCATTAGTGTCAAGTCTTATCTCTCCAGTGATATGCTGGGAGTTTTGACATTTTTACTTTGCTGTGAGTGATCTACCACAGAAGGCAACTTAGAAAGATTCAAGCCAATAGAAAATCTTTATTGGCCAGCCAGTGGCTATCCTGGGTATTTCAGAGCCAAAGGTAGCCCCAATCCCTTTTCAGGATGAGCTTGCAAGTGTGTGTGTGCGTGCACACACACACACACACACACACACACACACACACACAATCAAAACCTACACCCATATTTTGGGCTGAAAAGTGAGCAAGAACTGGCTGGGTTTCAGGGCCTGAATGGTATATCCATCATGGCATCACTTGTGTTAAGGTCTAGGGAAACTACTAATGTCTAAGGGCCTGTTATAACCTCCAATAGTATGAGCTAATATTTACTGACAATCTATCTTTTTCCTGGTAGTGTTTGACAAGATACTAAGTTTGAAATGAAGGACATTGAGACAGGAGGAGGGTTTTACTTGAACAAGCTCATGTAGTTAGTTAGCGGTGAAGGTTACATTGACAAGTACTTAGAAATATGCCCCTGCTAAGAGAAACAAATTGTGAAGGAGCAAGAAAATGGAGCAAAGGGAAACCTAAGTAGGGAGGTTACAGGGACAATTGCTGTGTACATGGGAAGGCCTCCTTTTAAAACAGTTCCAATTTCTTAAAAGTCTTCCAGCTTTTTCTACTGAAGCTTTTTCCAACTGCAAAGCCTAACATGGGGTGGACACATACTGGTCCAAAGCTCCAGTCACAGATGGACTAAAACCAGTCCCTGCCCCAGATCAAAGGATAACTCTTTTGTATCCAATTAAACACACTGCTCCTGATTATTTGATTCCTGCCAGGAAACAATTTGAAAAGGCTGCTTCCAACAATTTGTTTTATAATTTTTATGACTACTAAAATGACCTCCTGAGAGCCTAGAGTCTCAAAAGATCCCTCCAGTGTTGCTTAGGAATACTATGCCAGTAAAATAAACAAATACATGCAGAAACCCACTCAGATGTTAATGATATCCATGCAAAATATGTATACTCCTTTTGGTGGTAATTCAATGGATAGATACTCTCACAGACTTTTTTTTTCCTTAGACTATCATTATACCTCCACCATATTTTTGGTGTGTATTTTTAACTAACTAACCCTCTGTGACTGTTAGTTACTTCATCTTTACAATGCAGGAGGTATTGCCTATTTCAATGTGTAGGAGAATTAAGTGGACTAGTGAATATGCTGCATATGGTCAATGGCTGAGATCAGTAACTTTTTCTTCAGTTCCCATCTCTTCTTCCACTTGTTCCCCAGAATGCTTTGTGCCATGACCTTTATAAAAGTCAGTCTCTCTTTGTGTATTTTGGGGAGCAGAAACTGAAGACCAGATAGGTGATGTGATTTTTGTACTCCATATTTTTTAAGAGTAGGTTTGTGGGTAGAAATTCTTAGAGGAAACATGTTTTTCCTCATTTTATTTAGAGGGAAGACAAGGACAGTTATCCTTATGATCTTCACAAATGCATCTCTCTCCCTCCTCCCCCCCCCTCCCTCCCTCTCTCTCTCTCTCTCTCTCTCTCTCTCTCTCTCTCTCTCTCTCCCTGTTTCTCTCTCTTTCTCTGTATTTGAGTGTGTGAGTATGTGTGGTATAGGGGGTTATATTGATTTTGTGTGTGTGTGCATGTGTGTATGTACATAACAGGTAGGCTAGGCTACCTGTCCATTAACTCCCAGCTATTCCATGATACCTTAGTATTAGGAATACAAGCATCCCCACTATACCAGATTTTTCTATCTATTAAGAATTGAACTCTGGTCCCTATGCTTGTGCAACAAGTAATTTACAGACTGAGTTATTATCCTACCACATGGTTAGAGAATTCCCCATCTTTAAACTCTGAGAAGTTTTATTAATTTCTTGACATCAAATGAGTATAAAAGTATTCCAAAAAGTAATCCCTTACATTTCCAGACATCGTATTGATGTCTTTCCACATTTGTAGATAAGTCCTACTGGTTTCTATATGTTCAGATCTATCTTTGCAACCTCACAGAATTCCAAGGGAAGCCCCAGGCATAGATAATGTGGGTCGCTGTCACAAAATTTGGCACTTAACAGACACCTGATTTCTCATATTCTGGAGGTTGATAGTTTAGAGAAAGGAGGGCAATAGCATATACTTCAAGTGAAGGTTCTTCCTTAAGGCTGCAAACAACTGGCTTCTTATTGTGTCCTCAAATGACTCTCTACATTTGGGTGTGGTGCTAGGGGTGAAAGAGATTAGATAGATAGATAGATAGATAGATAGATAGATAGATAGAGCTTAAAATTATTTCTGGTATCCCTATATATAATTGTTTGGATGAGAGTGACCCCCCATAAGTTCATATAGTTGAATGTTTGTTCCAAGTTGGAAGGATTAGAGTTGTGGCCTTGTTAGAGGAGGTGTGTCACTGAGTTTAGGCTTTGTGATTTCAAAAGTTCATGCTGGGCCTAATCTCTCTATGCCTGAAATTTATGGATTGGACATAACTCAGCTACTCTCCCAGCTCTGTTCTTGCCTGCGTGCCTGCCTGCCTGCCTACTAATTTGTCACCATCAGGATGGTAATGGAATAACACTCTCAAATTTTAAGCCAAGCCCAAATTAAATAGTGCCTTTTATAAGTTGCTTGGTTTGTGATGTGTCTTCACAGCAATAGAAAAATAACTAAGACATTATATAAAGACATTAACCCTAGCAAGAGGTTCCTATCTTCATGAAGATGTCTGACTCTGTTGATCTCTTAAAAGTCCTGTCTCTAAAGTTCATTACCCCAAGAGTCAGGGCTTCAAGATATAGCTTAGGCTTGGGGATGGAGGACAGGACTATTACTTTAATAACAACACCTTTAAGTATTTGCAATAATGGCTCTATGCTTTAGACATTGGTATCACACTGATTAGTATAATCTTGAATCTCAGCACTTAATTCAAACACTTTCTTAAAAAGCTAAGCATAATGCACCATATAAAATGGATTCATAAGGCTTAGCAGAGTGGGGTCTTCACTAACAGTCTCCTTCTCACTTGCATCCACTCTCTGTACCTACAGAGTGTCATATATAACGAAGAATATGTGCTAACCACCTCCAAACTCAGTCCCTAATGGCAGAAGACAGGCCAGCTATGATCCCAACTGCAGTACCCTGGTAAGAGACTTTATTATTTGTTATTCTAGGAGGAGAGGGTGTAGGGACAATACAAAATAAAGGAAATAGTAAGTAATTATAACAGAAATAAGCAAAAAACAAAGAAAATGGAAAGGAGATATTTGCATACTTTCTTTTTAAAATGCACATTCAAGCTAAAAATTGCAAGTCATCCAGATGGTGAAACAGAGAAAACAGAAATTAATCACTTATTCCTACTACAGTGGAAGGGTTTAAAGATCTTTGGGAAAGATGCTCAAAACTCCACTCTAATTAACCTTAGCTTGTTAAGTGTGCCCAACCACAGATCAGAGCCACAGATGAAATTTCAGGTTAAAGAAGAATACTGGAGAAAATTTCTATCCAGTCTCTGCTCATTTCTCCAGAATGGAGAATCTTCCAGAGGAAAAGTAATGAAGCTGCTTGAACAGAAAAGGTGGTTCAACATGTGTCTAGGAAGTAATATAATTCTTCTTAGAAAGCATTGAAAGGGAGGCATCCTTATGATAGCATATTGCTAAAATCCTTTCCCAACAGAAGACAGAAGTTACATCTGTTTCTTCTCCTGAAGTTGCAATGACAAATGGAGGCAGAGTTCCACTAATGCTCATTCTGGGAACCAGTGAGCTCATTGGACTTCTTTACAGAGCTTAAGTGAGGAATTACTTACATGGGCATGGGTGATTCTCTCTCCATACACCTGAAAAAGACTTACTTAGCATGGATGAGAGTTTCTTCACCATATCAGCATAAATGAAGGGGCCCCTTCCTTCATTTTCCCTAGCTTATGTACTATCTCCCCTCCCCAAGGCCACATGCAAACTAAGACATAGTTATATATAACTGGTAGTAGGGAATGGCTGGATATTCACATGAGGGTCTTCTGCACTTTCTACCCCAGTAGGGAGATGTGTTATAAATGGTCAACAACCCTAGCTGGAAATGGCTTTTGCATGAAGGTACAGCTGAATGCCCACAGATGGCAGCTACTTGACTTAGAGGGCAGTCACTAACTAAGAACATTTACTTTTGAAGACTGTATCGGACCCTGGTGGGCCCTGGTCTGAGTGTGATTTAAGTATTGAAATGAACTATGCTATCCATGTGTTTTTAATCCGGGCAGAATGTGGACATCCTAAACTATTAAGAACCCATTTCTTCTCTCTGACACTTTCACATAATCATGAATGGAAAAGGAAAGTGGTGGGTGTCTCTTCTTGTGGATGGTCATCAAGTAAATAGTCAGGTTGTTAGGTAGATCTTCAGAGAATTAAGAAATGTTTAACAGTCTTGAAATATTGCAAAGAAGCACTATTTTAAAATGTCTTTGTGACCTTTCTGGCTAAATTGGAAATGAAAAATAACAGATGAACACAGTTTTTTTCTTATTCGAGGGACGTGGAAAACTCTCATTAACAGGCCACAGAAATGAGGATCAATGCAAGAACAAAGCAGGGAGAAATGGAAATGATAAGACCACGTCAATGTTCAAGTTTTATTTCACAGGTTCTGTAGATGAAATTTAGGTAAATTATCCCTTGTCTTAGAGGACTGTTTCCTAATTTCTGAGCCGCTTTCTGGGTTCATTAATTTTCAAGCCTTTCAAAATTAATAACAATTGGAAATGAAAATTAAAAGATTTTGCCCTTCCCATTCTCCTTGATAGCGTCCTAAATCAGCTAGTAAAAGAAAAAATCTTCAGAATTTGTCATGAGTCACTGGGTGAGTTCTATGTGTCTCTTTACTCATTTCTGGATTCTAGGAAGGATGCCATCTTTCTGTCTTCAAAATTCTCAGGGATTTGACCAAAGAGCTGTGTGTGTGTGTGTATGTATGAATACATGTTTATGTATACAGTATGTTAAATATATATATATATATATATATATATATATGTATGTATATGTATATGTATATATGTATATACACACACACACACTTCTGGGGGCTACTTGGACACAGCAGCTATGTCATACTTTTGGTTATTAAAAATACATATTTGAAAATGCAGTAGTATGACTAAGTAAGTGGATTTAACAATTATGACAGAATGCAATAGTAAATGGATTGGGTGAAGAGAAAAATGAATTTCAAGGTGATTTAGTAGGAGGCATACTGAAACCTCAGTGGCTGTGTGGGCACAGGTGTATGCCTCCTTTTGCTGCAATGACTCTTTACGTGAGCAGTTGCCTTGGCGTTCCTGGTAAGGAGGTAGAAACATCGATAAAACTGAATGGCCCCCCAGTCCCTGAAGAGGTTTTGGAAGAAACTAGTATGAATAAGTCTCTCTGGGAAATAGAAATAACTCTGCTTATGTGTAAGGTGATCAATACTGTGAAATATATAGGACTTATTCTTTCTTTAGGTACTAGAAATTTTAATTTATTCTTTCTCATCATAATTTTATAGAGTACATAGCTAGAGAAAAATGAAAAAGCAAGGCACACGAAGATAAAGTTCATGGACAGTCTCCAAAGTGACATAGAATAATCTGAAATGCCATTTTTAGAATTCCCTCACATTATTTTCTTTTTTCAACACATTTTATTGATTATTTGAGAATTTCATGTAATGTAGCTCATCAATAATCTCCCTCCTCCAAGATCCACCCCAACTTTATGATTCCACCCAAAAGAAGAAAAAGAAGGAGAAGAAGGAAAGAAGAAATAATAAGGTCAAACTTAATTGCCCATATACTCAATAGAGCAATGTCAAACTCCAAGTGGCCAGCCACTTAAAGATAACTAAGTCCTTCCCCCCCCCTTACCAGAAGCCATCAACCGTAAAGAGTTATACTTCAGCACTCCTATCACAATTTTTAAGATTTATCTTCAATGAATTACTGTCTAGGTATTTTCTTGTATTCAAGGTGGGGTTGGACATGGGGAGAGGTTGTCACAGAAGTGCTGAACAATGGTAGTATGTCCAATATGCAGAACAGTTCATTTTCTGTTTTGTACAATCTTAAAGGCTACCAAAGTTACCTTGGACCATGGTCTGTTGATGTTCATGCTGTGTCCAAGTATCTTGTTAATGTTTTTGGTCTGTACTGCCACTGGAGAGAATGCTGAGGTCCATGGTCTGTGCTTATACCAGAAGCCATGTGGATAGTCCAGGCTGTCACCAGAAACTATGTGAATGTTCATGATCCACGGTGTTGCTCACCGTAAGGACAAGGGAGCTTCCTTTGCAGTGGTATCAATGACTGCAGATTAATAGTGAAGAATGACAGACATAGAAGGCTTCTGTGATAACCTCTCAAATAATTTTCATAAAAATAATTCATGCCTTTTGTTTGTTGTTATCTATAAATGCTTCTGCCAAGAGTTCCCTAAGTTGGTGTCTGTAATGTTTATGCTTAGCTGAGATTATTCAACTACTGCAAGAAAAACTGAGCGGTGCAGTTGATTGTGTATACTATAACTTGTTTCAAAAGTCAAGAACATTTGTAACTTTTCTTCAGAGAATCCTCTGTGAAAGTTAAGAGTATTACATCAGTAATAGTGAAAATCAGGGAAAGGGAACATAAAAAATATCACACATTTGTTCAGAAACAGAATGTTTTTCATTCTTGTCTATAAACCTGTGTGGCACTTTAAAGAATGTCTTATATGTGGAAATGTGAAAGGTTTTGCTGTGTGTTGAGAAGTTACTCATGAAAGATGGCTTAAAGGTGTTCTCCGTCAAAGGGATGCCCAAACTTTTTACTAAACCTTTAAAATTTCACAACAAAATATTGATATGGGGAAAAAAAGAAAGAAACAAGTGTGGTCTTTTTCAGCACTTTTATATCTAATTGAGCTGTATTTTTCCCCCCTTTAGTTTTGTTTTTTATTTTCTTGCTGAAAATAAGACATGGAGGAAACCATTTTAGAAGATGTCTCAACTTTCAAGGAGGGACTACTTTTTAGCCTTAATAAAAGAAATGCATTCAAGCTTTCATTTTACTTTTGCCATAAAGATGCAATTACAGCCCTGTGGCCAGTGCAACACCTCTTCAACTGACTGCCTTATAATCTACACAAGATATAAAAATGTCTGGAGTGGTAGAAACCATACAAGATTGGGGGTAGAAAAATAAATTCTTTTTGTAAAGAATTGCCTAGCAGCAATTCTTCTAAGACCATCTATGAGATTCCTGTGAAAAAAAATCTTAATTTTGTAAATATCAGTTTACTTTGAAAATGGAGAAGCTACAGATGATTTCCAAAATCATTCTTAGCTCTACCACAATGGAATCTATGGATCAAAAGAACAAGAAAGATGGACTGTTAATATTTCTCCTAGTCTTTTCTGATATATTATTCTTGCTTGGGACTCAATCAATCAATATTGCTTTCCATAGTTTTGTTTTCAAAATATTCATAATATTCACTTTAGAATCATTTCTTTGAGAGAGAGAGAGAGAGAGAGAGAGAGAGAGAGAGAGAGAGAGAGAGATTGGCATAGTACTCAGGCCAAAAAGACTAGTTCTGGATGTTCCCATAAATGTTAGTTAGTTTTCCTCACTCTTCACAGAAAGTTCAGCCAAACCAAACAGATGTATGACTTTCTCAGTTATTTGTCCTTCCCATTTAATATTTTAAATAAAGCATACAGATACTTGTCAGAGGAATTTGTAATCCAGAGAGCATAAGGAAGGTGGTTTCCTTGATGTGAGTCTAAGACGTAAAGTCAGAGGGGATACAGTTGGATGGACACTAATACAAACACAAAGATAGATAACGCATACACTATAATAATATCTGTTATGTATATTACAGATGATAGTTTTTCACATGTGTACTTGTATTTTTATTTATGTATTTGTTTGAAATTTTTGTAAAGTTTCATGGTTTTACTCTCTCACAAGGAATGGCCCCAAATCTTACATTTTAAGGAAATAATTTTAGCCTCTGCATCAACAACAGATTTAATGGCAGAAGCCCTACCTATAAAATGATTTGTTTTAATACTTACAGAATTCATAATGGCTTGGTTTAGCACTATGGAAAGAGCAGTAGTAAAATACCTGCACCATCAGCATATGAGTTTTTATGTTTAAATGTGAAACATTCCCTTAAGTTCTTTTAAAAAAATACCTTGGTCCCCAGTTGTCAATGTTTGGGAAAGTTGCTGGAGCCTTAGGATCTAGAGTCTTGCTACAAAAAGGGTGTCTGGTAGACAGACCATGGAGCTGTCCTGATCACCCTCTGATTCCTTACTACCAATCCAATGTGACTGGAAGCTTTTATTTCCTCCCCTATGCCTTCCCCACTGTGATGCAATCTATTCCCACAATCTACAAAATGGGTCTCTCTTCAGTTGTTTCTTGTCAAGTATTTTGTCACAAAAAAAGGATGCATATCCTTACTGCCAGTTCTTCAAGGAGAAAAGAACACAGAAATTGAGTTTCTGTAGAATGTTTGTACAAGTGAGGACCAAGACATGTGACATGATGACAATTGTTGGTGCTTTGTTCATATTTGGATGGTTTCATTTTAATATGGTTCAGTCCATTTATTTCTCCTACATATAATAGCATTCTTACCATGGAAGTTGAAAGCTGTATTACAATCTCTTAGAGGAGCAGAACTTATAGAACAGATACACACACACACACACACACACACACACACACACACACACACACAAAATTGAGTAAGGTTTTCCCTCCCACCACTGGTCTTGTCCCACTGCTGCGACAGCCCCACATTAATACACAGAGACACTGTATTTGATATAATTTTGTTGGCCAGGTACTAGTTTCTTATCGGCTAGCTCTGTCTTGATTATTAACCCATTTCTGTTAATCTAAGTATTTCCACATGGTCTCATCTTACCAGAGAGCCGGCTGGCATTCTGCTCTCTCCAGGCTCTCCCTGATGACTCCTCCTTACTACTTCCTCTTTCTTTCTTGTCTCCTAGTCCTGCTTGTCTTGCTTTCCTATTGGCCAACAGTGCTTTATCCATTAACCAGTGTGAGAAACATATTTACAGAATGACATCTCCCATCACACACACACACACACACACACACACACACACACACACACACACACGTTATTAGAATACCTTACAGGCTGTGGTCTAGTTAGCACAACAACAATGAATGTCTACCAGAAGAAGGTCCAAGAATGTAGTAGTCATTCAGTGCTGAAGTTGAATATTTCAGCTTGTCTTCATTGTGCAGCAGATCCTTGAAAAAGTAGGTTGTAATGCTAGTGGAGTAATGGTCTTGCTAGGAAGAGCAAGAACATGCAGGCAAAGAGCAAATAAATTTCCTTTTTCTCTGTCCTTTATATAGGTCCTTTATACCAGTATAAGGTGTAGCCTGGATTAAAGGTGCATTTCCCCATCTCAAAATATCTGCATTAGAAGTGGTTCTTGCCACTGAAACTAATTTAATTAAAATAAAATCCTTCACCTGTATGCCAAACCATTTGGATTTTATTAAATTCCAGATGTAGTCAAGTTGACAACCAGGAATAACCATCACAGAATCCATAAAATCAATCAATCAAACACACAAAAATCCCTGAAAAATGGAAGTATTTGTCATAATAAAATATGGTCAGGCAGATGTATTCCAGCATAAGCAGGCAATCTGAGATAGAAGGGAAAGTCCATAGGCATAGCTGATATAAAATGGGGAAATGCATCCTTTTTAATATTCAGAGTGAACCTTACATGATGGGAGATGTCATTCTGTAAATATGTTTCTCTTATTGGTTAATGAATAAAGCACTCTTGGCCAATAAGAAAGGAAGATAGAAGGGACTAGGAGACAAGGAGGAAAGAGGAGTAGTAGGGAGGAGTCAGCATATAGAGACTGGAGAACAAAGGTCCAGGCCCACTCTCTGGTAAGATAAGACCACGTGGAAGTACATAGATTAATAGAAATGGGTTAATACTTAAGACAGCCTTAGCCAATAAGAAACAAGTAACTGACCAACAGAATTATATGTAAGACAGAGTCTCTGTGTGTTATTTGGGGGCTGGTGCCACAGTGGGTCCAGGCCTACAGGGAAAACACTACTCCTAACATTATGGTGCCGCAACATGGCTTATAAGAACTTCCACTTAAAATTTAACAAAAGCTTAAAAAGGGGTTTTAGAAACAAAAGAACAAAGACAAGCAAGGCTTCTTGGTTGCAGCATTTTTCTTGGTTGGCCTCTGTTTTGCTAGATTCAAGCAGAGATTTGTGTGGCTCCATTAAGAGAGATTTCCTGACTCAGCATAAGCAGCAAAAAAACACAGCTTTTAAGAAACTTTGCTAACAATTCCTTGGTGTTTATGAGAGATGGCAATGGCAGTGACCACATCTCCAACCAAGCATCATGCTGCAGGATGGCAGCATAGACCAAGACAGTGAGCATAGCTCTAAACTCTGGCAGTAAAAGTACCCGCTACTATCTTGGATAGACCATGGCTAACACAGCTATGGCTTTCATTTTAGCAATGTTGTTGTTTACCAGATAAAGACTCATGGCCAGAAAAAACACAGTAAAGACAGATTCACATTAACAAAAAGCACTAAAGGTTTACAGTGTTTTCTAAAATATATGTAGACTTGGGAGAGAAAAGGAATAAAATCGTTTTAAAAAGATAGTGAGGAGCAGGGTGTGCTGGCACAGGCCTTTAATCCCAGCACTCGGGAGACAGAGGTAGCAGATCTCTGTGACTGCAAAGTAAACCTGGTATGCAGAGTGAATTCCAGGACAGATATAAGTTACACAAAGAAACCCTGTCTCAAAAAATGAAAAATAATATAAAGTAAAACAAACAGAGTAATAAAATGCGGTAAAGATGGAGAGTATCTGGATACTGTACAGTATTATATTGTCTTTCTATTGTTTGACTGCTGAGGTAATAACAACAACTGTTAAAACAAATGCTGCTGGATCAATCCAATTTATATATTTTAAAAATTCTTTGACTTCAAACTTTAAGTCTAAGGACAAGTTACTGGGGAAAAGGATTTCTGTTTTCCACAGAAAATACAAAGCTATGGATTCCTTCCTGAATAACATGGTTTGATCAAGCAAGACCCCCTGAAGCAATGTCCATGGGACAACGCAGGCTTGCAGACTACTACAGCCAGGATTTCTGCATCTTCTTAGGATCCCAATGACAACGCCCCCTAAAAAAGCAGGAAGCAATATGGAAAGAATGATGCCAAAATTCCCAAATATTGTCTATAAATGTTTGTTTTCATTTATATGGGGTTGGTTATAAATGGTTAATGATCACAACCAATATCTATAAAGGTAAGAAAGGGATTTGCTATAGATATGAATACTTTGTTTTGGAATTAATTTTCATTTTTTGCTACAAATTTAAATTCAATTTTGTGATATGTATATTTCTCCTCTTGTTTAGGCATTGTGGTTATATAACTCATTTAAAATGTATAACTTAGTACAGATTATAGATAATTACTTATGATAGTGAAAATTTAGAGTTAAGTTAGTTAGGATTTCTAGATATACAGAGATGTATTTGAGATGAATAGGAATTCTTCAAACCTATCAAATACCTACAGAATATGGCATTTAAAATGGTTTAGGGATTTTCTTAACAGTGAGGCACAACTGCTCCTGGAAACACCACCTGTGTCAGAAAGGAAGATGGACATCAAAGAAACTCGTTATGCAGTTTACCTCCAATATTGTAGGACTAGCCAGTTGAGCAAGATACTGATCTTGTCTGGACTGTTTGACTTTATGATGTACAAACTGGACATGCAGGACCCACAGAATAGTGACTGATGATTAAAGATGGACATTGCTACAGGGTTCCTGCTTCATGGAAGAGTCTGCCACACATTCTACAGGACACAGAGAAAAGTGACTGACTGCCAATACAGGTGGACAATTTAAAGTTTCCTATTTTGCTGAGGAGTCTGCCCGACACACTATGGCCCATGGGCTGAAGATGGAAGATTACAGAAGAACTTTGGGTGACTGACCAGGCAGTGAGTTGTCTCTGTCATTTCTAGAGTTTATATATTATCCTTCTGTGGTCTTTGAAGGAGTTGAAGACAGATAGCTATGCTTATAGTTTTCCTTAGTTAGGATTAAAGATAAGTTACATATAAGACTTTAGACTCACAAAGATAGGGTAGATGATGGAATATTTTCTTCAAATCTTGTTAAATATTGCTAACCGTGATTCTTATTTGTTAACTGTTGTGTGATGTATTTTGCTATGATAAGGTTAAAACCCTTCCTTTTATTTTAGACAGAAAAGAGGAGATGATGGGAAATGTCATTTTGTAAATATATTTCTCTTATTGGTTAATGAATAAAGCACTCTTGGCCAATAGGAAATGAAGATAGTAGGGACTAGGAGACAAGGAGGAAAGAGGAGTAGTAGGGAGGAGTCAGCATATAGAGACTGGAGAACAGAGGTCTGGGCCTACTCTCTGGTAAGATAAGACCAAGTGGAAGTACTTAGATTAATAGAAATGGGTTAATAATTAAGACATCCTTAGCCAATAAGAAACAAGTAACTGACCAACAGAATTATATGTAAGACAGAGTCTCTGTGTGTTATTTGGGGGCTGGCGCCACAGTGGGTCCAGGACTACAGGGAAAACACTCCTAACACTTACCCATTAAATCTCTTATCACACTTTAAAACATTTACCTATTTTGTGTGTATTGGAGTACAAGCATATGTGGAGAATCTGTGCTTCCATCTGTGAGTTCTGGTCATCAATCCTTTTAGCTGGCCAACCAATTTTCCCAGACTTCATTCTTATAGTTTACCTTCTTTCCTTTTGTTGCTTTAGGAATATTTTGTTCCTTTTGCTTTAGCTGACATAAGAAATGTGTCTTCTTTTGATATGATTCTACTTATCATCATAAAGACATAAAATTATGTTTAAAAATTCTGAGAAGCTGAGCTTCTCATATGTATATGTACATATATGCATGTATATATATGTACATATATTATAAGAAAACATGTTATTGGCAGTGCCATGTTCTCTCACATATGGCTATTAATTAGATTATGTGTATATTACTGAAGTGTCAGGATAAACAAATCTTACAATATTGATTTATGTTCAAGTTTTGTAACAACCGTAAAAGTCAAAGAATGAAGTAAAATGTCATTTAGTACTTCTTACAAAAATACTATATTAATTTTGAAGCAATGCATATTATTGACGTACATTTAAATCAAATTTTTATTATGCAAATATAGATGCTCCCTAAAATTAATGTGGTCAATTACATTAGATGTCAGAAATGCATTTTGAAAAGAAGGTTTGGAAATAATTCTTTTGAATGTCATATAAATTTTCTTTGCAGCTAATCTTTGAAAAGAGGGAAATTTTTCTCTCTACTCAGGCATAGAATAGAAGCATTAACAATGGAAAGGTCAGTGCATAATGATGCAAGAGAGAAAAGGCCTAAAGTGCCACATTGATGAAATGGATGGGGGAAGTTATACAGAAATACTAATCAATCAATTTGTATTTTAAGCCTTAAGAAATGAGCTAACATCTTCCTTACTATTTAGTATCAAAGAAACGCCAACAATAAATTCTTTCTGTGAATGGAAAGCACACTAGATTCAATATTTTTTCCATTTAAATTCTGTATATTGAATGTAATAACTGAAAAAAACTTGAGTTAGTCTAGCAGGAATTGAATAGCAATATAATGCTGCCTGCATTATCTTAGAGCAGTAGTTCTCAACCCTTTCATGGGGATTGTATATCAGGTATCCTGCATATCCAATACTTATATTACAACTCATAACAGTAGCAAAATTAGAGCTGTGAAGCAGCAACAAAAATAATTTAATGGTTGGAGGTCACCACAACATGAGGAACTGCAGTAAAGGGTCACAGCATTAAGAAGTTTGAGAACTACTGGCTTAGAGGTTCAGAGTTGATCACACAAACTTCCACCAGAGAAAATTGTGTTCATTAAAATTCATGCTATATTGGCTATGGTGAGACAGCACTTAAATTTGTGGGTGCATTAACTGTACATCTTAAATACAGAACACATGAATGCATGTCCAAACCAGAAGAAAATATAAGAAACATTATCTTTGCTTGATGAAAACCATTTGTAAATAGCGTATGTGTTTGCTTTGCAGAGTTCCAAGCATGGTGGTATTTAACATAAACAGTGATGTGGCTGGAATCAGCAAGTGTTCTTGACCTGGTGTATGCTACCTTATTTACTTGGTGCCTACTTCACTTGTATGTCTCACTCATATGTGTGGTAAAAAGGCCACTAGCAGCTAGAAGGGAAAGAAAAACTAAAGACTCGGAAAAGGTTAGGTTACCATCAGATAGGAGATCAGGCTTTCAGAAAGATATTTGGAAGAACATTACTTTTAAGTTCCTTGAATATGATTCTATTTACATCAAGGCTTCAAGGGACATAAAGGCAAAAGGGAAGAAAGTTACATTGATTTGCTGATTCACTCACTATTCATTTATTCAACTAAGATCCATAAGCATGAAATAAATGACTTTCTCAGGGAGCCACTGATGCATAAGTTATTCCACCTGTCTTCAGGGAACTCTCAGGTGTTGGAAATAAATATGTGAATATTAGGGTTATGGGAAGTCAATGCCAGAGATCTATACCAAGCAAATTGGTACCTTAATGCTCAGAATTATCCAAACTGTATAAAGGTGTTGTGGGTATTAGTTAGGTCTTGAAGTGCTGTGGAAGTTCACTAAATAAAGGAAAAGTCTTTCCTGACACAAGATTTAGCAAGTGAAAATCTCCAGCAGGTCCCACTTAAGAGATTTAGAATTTGACAGAAGTTATGGTCAAGTTGACAGATTCTGTACTATTAACATTTACAACACAGCCCATACAACCTAAGTCTCGGTGAACATCAGAGAAGAGGGAGTGGCAAGATAACAAGAATCAGATGACAAGAAAGACTGCTATGTGCTTGTGTCTTCTACGTACAATAGGGAAGCTGCACATATGAAATCTTAACAACTTGGTTCCATAAAGAGGACCTGCACAATGACATCAGTTATTATCCTACATGGATATGAAAAATCTTTAAAAAACATCATTTCTAGATAAAGAACTTAATGGCTACTAAGAAATGGGTAATTAGATTTCTCTAGAAATCAGCCCATTATGTATTACCCATTCCCATGTGGTCATCCATATATATATACATTTGAGGAAAGTTAAATGGACACAGCAAGATGCATTTATACTGCCCCCTTTCTCCATTCTCTCTCCCTCTCTCTCTCTCTCTCTCTCTCTCTCTCTCTCTCTCTCTCTCTCTCTTTCTGTGTGTGTGTGTGTGTAACAATACTCATTAAAGAAAAAGATGTCAGAAGTTGAGGGCCTCAGAATAGATACTGTAGGAGGGGGAAAAGGTGGAAATGATGCAAATAAAGCACTCATGGATGAACTTCTTTTAAAAAGTATAATAAATGTTAAAGATACACATTAAAAAATAAAAATAAAAACTTTTGGGTATATGCCAGAGTGGGATTGCTGGGTCTTGTGGTAGACTGATTCTAATTTATCTGAGAAACCACCATACTGATTTCCAAAGTAGCTGTATGAATTTGCACTCCCATCAGCAGTGAAGGAGCATTCCCCTTTCTCCACATCATCTCCAGTATAAACTGTCATTGGTATTTCCTTTTATTATTATTATTATTATTATTATTATTATTATTATTATTATAGCCATTCTGAAAGGAGTAAGATGGTATCTCAGAGTTGTTTTGATTTGCACTTCTCTGATGGCTAAAGACACTTTCTTAAGTGTCTTTCAGTAATTTTAGATGTCTCTATTGAGAATTCTCTATTGACTTCTGTACCCCATTTTTAAATTGGATTATTTGGTGTTTTGTAACTAGCTTCTTAAGTTCTTTGTATATTTTGGATATCAGCCCTGTGTCAAATGTGGGGTTGGTGAAGATCTTTTCCCATTGTGTGTGATACCATTTTGTCTTGTTGACTAGCAATTCCACTCTAAAGCATATATCCAAAAGATGCACATTCACACAACCAAGACATCTGTTCGACTATGTTCATAGCAGCATTATTTGTAATAGGCAGAACCTGGAATCAACCTAGATGCTCCTCAACTGAAGAATGGCTAAAGAAGATGTGGTACATTTATACAATGAAATAGTACTCAGCGGGGGGGGGGGAAATGGAATATTGAAATTTGTAGGCAAGTAGAACTAGATAAACTATCCTGAGTGAGGTAACCCAGTAACAAAAAGACAAACATGGTATGTACTCACTCATATATGGATTTTAGACATGGATCAAAGGATCACCAGCCTACAGTCCACACTTCCAGAGAAGTGAGGAAACTAGGAGAACCCTAACAGAGGCATGCATGGTCCTTCACAGAAGGGGAGAGGGACAAGATCTCCCAAGCAAATTGGGAGCAGGTGAGGAGGGAAGAGGGAGTTAGGAGAAAGAGAAGGAGAGACAAGGAAGGGAGAGGAGAACATAAGAGAGCAGGAAGATTGAACAACTCAGAAGAGCATTCAGAAAACATGCACTCTAAAATACTATGGCTAGAAAAATGAAGGGTTGTAGGGTTTAATTTCCTCTTTGGGTCCTGCCACCCAGCTCCCAAATAAATATACAGAGACTTATTCTTATCTATGAATGCCTGTACTTAATGTGATTTTTTTTCTAGGAAGATTTTTTTAGATTACCCTAGCCACCTTTCTCTATTCTATATTCATTATTTTCCTTCTTACTCTGTGGCTGCTTGTGTGGCTGGGTGGTTGGCCCCTGGTATCCTCTCTCCTTCTCCTCTTCTCACTCCTTCCTTCCTTCTCCTTTTATTCTCTTTGCCTGACATCCCGCCTATCCCTCTCTCATCTACCTATTGACCATTCAGATCTTTATTATTCCAATGAGGTGTTTTAGACAGGTAAAGTAACACAGCTTCACATAGTTAAACAGATGCAACCTAAATGATTTCAATAATTCTTTGCATCATAAAATGAATATTCCACAGTCTAAATGGATGTAACACAGCTTAAACTCATATTCCACAACAGAGACATGACTGAAAGGGCAGAAACAAGTCCAGCAATGCACACTGTAACAATTCTTAAAAGGGATAGTGAATATCTATGCCAAGTAGGGTGACATAGAAGGAGAACAATACACCAGCAACAGGAATAATAATTCAGAGCATGAAGATACTTATGTCGAACTCTGTGCCTGCCACTGACTGGGTAAATGTGGTATCATGCTGGTACTGCCTTCAGGTCCATTTGCTCAACTGAAAGAACTATCAGGCAACCTACAACTGAACAACTTCCAGGACAGTGCTTGGCCCAGGGTGCTATGATGCCCAGTGCTATGCTCTTCTGAACTAGTCACAGTTGGTATCCAGTTATTTTCACAATATTTCACAGAAATACATTCTTCTTCACTCAACTGAGTAAGATTGTGAAGCCCAATTCTGACTGTACGTACAGATTATAAGCATCTGGACTTCATTTTGTGAATGTGCCTCAAGTCGGTATCTTCCTCTGTGCTGACATGCTGTCCCTACTTCCTTACAGAAATAGACCAAAAGATCGTCAGTCAGCTAGCTCCCTGTAAATATATATCTATGTCTCAGGTCCTGCTTCCTAGAGACCCTGCCCAAGACAATTCAAGACAGGAGTGTCTGCAGGACTACATTAAGTCTTAGTGATTGGATCAGCACAGTTTCATTCACATTGAGAGCCCCCCCCCATTATTAGTGGCACATTATAGTGACGGGAATGTTAAAACTTCCAGCAATAGGAATCTAGGATAGGACACAGGTGGAGGAGACCTACTGAAGGTACAATGACTTGAACATTCGAGAAGTGGAGTAGCAGTACTTCTAAGGATAAAGAGAAATGGTGGTTGTTATTTGTAAGACTATTAAGTTTGGTATGCATATAGTAAAGAATAAGGACAATTAATTTCCAATTCACGTCTAGTATGAAAAATCCAAGCGTTACATTTAAGACATTCTTTTCTTTGGCTGGTTAAGGGTTGGAAAAACAAGAGGATTTGGTTTAAATAAGGATGTGTTGTATAACAACTTCCTCCCCATTGAAATATTCCATCAATGAAGGACAATCATTAAGATTAAGGAAGAAAACAACCTCACAAATCTCAGGAAGTCAGGAAAATTTTCCAGATTTATAGTTCATCTGTCTCCATGAAAAAAAATAATAATAACTACTTCTCAGGAGAAGAGAGTCTCTGACTCATGGAGCTGCCTAGAAGTTTTGAGGAGAGCTCTAGGGTTCTAACCTTCTTGTGTCTTCACCTATTCTGGGTTGGACCTTTGGTGATGCAGCTGGCTTTTGTCCATGCTCCTATAAGTAATCAATATAAGCTCAATGGTTCATTAATTAGAACTTTTAAAGTTTATTATGTATACAGTGTTCTGTATGCATGTATCCCTGCAGGCCAGAAGAGGGCCCTAAGATGTCATTACAGATGGTTGTGAGACATCATGTGGTTGCTGGGAATTGAAATCTGGACTTCTGGAAGAACAGCTAATGTTCTTAACCACTGAACCTTTTCTCCAGCTCCACTAAGTTGAATTTTTATGACTTTATTTCATTGATCTGTCATTGGTATAGATGAATTCTATACCTACCAAGTAGATTGGCTATAATATGGATCAACTGAAATAACTTACTAAATTAAACCCTTGTATATCATAAAACTTCATTGAACTACATTTCTAAAACATGAAAACTTATCTGTAGTGACAAAATGATTACTTATTATCTAAGGGGAGAGAGAGAGAGAGAGAGAGAGAGAGAGATAGATAGAGAGAGAGACAATGGGGTGTCAAAGAGGGAGGTTACAAAAACATACATGAGATTTTATGTAAATAAATGTCATTGTGATAGCTTTACAGTTATATACAAATGCTCAGTTTATGAAATTATACATTATATATTTGGTATATATTTGTAGATGATAAATAGGTAGATAGATGTTAGACAGATACATGGAAGTTAGATAGGTAATAGACAAATAGAATGCAGTTACACATAACTAAAACAACAGAAGAATCTCCTTACACACACATATACAAAAATAACCCTTTTTTGTTTATAGATTTGTGGTCAGATCATAGTCTTTTATACATGTCACCATATTGTAATCATAGTAGATACTGCACCAATCAAACAGATAAAGTAATACTTTATCACAATTGCCATTAAGTCCCTGCTCCCTCTGTAGAAGTACACAAGTTCTTTCCTTTGATTCTTTTTGGTTATCACCCCTATGTCTGAGAATGGAGACTTTAGCCCCAGCCTCTGTCTCTTCTCCAAATAAATAGGAAATAACTAGACTCATCATGATGTCTCTTGAAAGCTTCACTGGGTCAGTATTCTAGGGTTTCTTCTCAGGTACTGTTTCATTCCTACTGCATTAGTTACCTTATAATTGCTGTGACAAATATCCAAGAAAAACAAAATGGGAATGTTTGCTCACATTTTATTGTTTCCATTCTTTCTTCAGCCTATAATAAGTAGAAACATCATAATGATGGGCATGATAGAGAAAAGCTGTTTACCCCAGGACAGCAAGAGAAGGTGGAGAGAAAGGTAGGATGGGGGATAAGAAATAGACTTCAAATTCACTTTCCAAATGATGTACTTCCTCCAAATAGTCCCCACCTCCTTATAACTCTGCAATCCATTGGTGAACTTAGCTTCTTCATGAGCCAATGTGTTACCCACTGGGAACATGAGCCTTTTGAGGAACACTTTGTATTCCAATGAAAACATCCTCTGAAAATTCTGACCTTCCATATAGCAGAGTGAACGGCCACTTATAGAGCTTTATTGGTGTTTTCCTGTCTATAAAATTAGAAGGATACATGTAAATAAAATGCTTATTCCTTTGTATTCCTGAGACATGATTGGCTGGACCACTATGGCCTCTCTAGCTGGTCATGGTCATCAGAAGCTGATATCTACTGTGTCAGGACACAGAAGTCATGTTGGGATCCACAAGCAAAGTAGTGCTGAAATAGCTTTGATTTATTCATTTCTAACTCAGCTGTACTCTTATCTACATTCTCTTATTTTTCTCATGAACCCTACCCACATAACTTTTCTTTTTTTCAAGCTGGCTAAGATCATTTGAATGTAATGGGCCTGCATAGTGTCATACGCAGTGGCACAATTAGGAGGTATGGCTTTTTGGAGTGCTTTTGGCTTTGTTTGAAGAAGTGTGTCACTATGGAGCAGAATTTGAGGATTCCTATGCTCAGGATGCTGCCCAGTGTCTCAGTCAACTTCTTGTTGCCTGCAAAACATAGCACTCTCAACTCCAGACCCACATTTGCCTACATAAAGCCCTGCTTTCCATCATTATAATAGTGGACTAAACCTCTGAAATTATAAAGAAGCCACAGCAATTAAATGTTTTAACTTATAAGAGTTGCTATGGTCATAGTGTCTCTTCACCATAATAATAACCTTAACGAAAAACTGACAAATTCTTAAATGGCCAGAATACCAATTTTCCAGGCCTTTAAATTTTATTTACTTTCGATCAGTCCTAATGGTTTGAAAAAGATCACATATTGGAAGGCTATGCTAGTAGTGTAGTTGTGTGTTTTGTGCAGTATATGTTCTTGTTAGTATAGGAATGTATACATATGGATGTCTAAGTGGGCATGTGTATATAGAGGGTAAAAGTCAACTTTGGATATTTTTCCTAGATGACTATTCAATTATTTTATAATTATATGTTTGTAAGACAGAGTTTCTCATTGAGCCTGAGGCTCATGGATTGGACCAAGTTGGCATTTCAGTGACTTTCAGAGTTCCACCTGTCTCTTCCCCCTTTTACTGGGCTAACAGGTATACAACATCATGCCAGTCTTTTAATGTATTTACTGGGGATCTAAACATAGGTCTTAATGCTTATGTGGTAGATGCCTTACCAACAGAGACATCTTACAGTACCTTAATTTGAATTACTAATTAGTGAAAAATTAAGAATAATTAGGGTCAGATATGACACAGAATCTCAAAGTCTTGGTGTAATTTCACTTCCCTTTCAGGTAAATTACTGTGGTGGAGGGAATCCTCCATATAAACTCTCTGGTATATACTCAATCTGTCCTAATAGACAAAATTAGTTTCTTTGAACTCAAAACTCAAACCAACAAGCTCTCAAACTAAAAAACAAAAAATACTATTTAAGTATTTGTTCTTTGGGAAAAGTGAAATATTTGAGAAATATTTTTTATGTTGATACATAAAAGACAACTCCAAATAAATGAGATGCCCATTGGTATTTTTCAAAAGGTTTTCATTTGGTCATGTCAGGGCCTTTGGTTCTGTCTCCCAAGGATTCTTTAACCTAGTTCCTACTCTTCATGGTGTAGTGTGTAGGCACATATGTGTAATATTTTGACATGATATATGGAGATGATTTTAGATTCTCTGTGTAGCAATAATGAAGGCAGGCAAGAAATTTGAGACTAGATGTCAAGTCTATAATGTGATTTCCAAGTGGTGCCCTGGTGTTCAACTCATATTCCTACTGAATGAGTCTTTAAATAAATGATTAAACTATGTGAGATATCCATATGCTCTGAGTATGGTTTGTAGTCAGTTTGAATTTGAGTCATGATATTGAAAATTACTAGGTGACACAGTGAGAGAGTGTCAAACAAATTAATTATCTACTCTAAAATGGGATCCTGATATACTATATAAAAATCCTGGGGTCTAAATCACAATGCTGATTGTTCTTCTCTATTTGTCCCTATATTACTGTCAAGTACAATCTTTGAATTGTTCAAGTTTATATCAATATATTTATCTATCTATATAATGTATATATATATATATACAAAAATATATAGAGAATGTCTATATTCATATATGGATTTAAAGAATATTTATAATATTTTTAATGGAAGAAGGCTTTGAGAGAATTCTTATTCTGTTGCTTAATAGCAGTGGTGAGATTTTTGAACTCCTTTGTTGCTAAATTTTTTATCTCTGAATTAAGTTTAATGTAAAACACCCAAAAGAGCTTATGTGATGATTGAATGAATGCTGTCTGTCATTCACTAACACTATGTGAGTTGTTATTGTAATTGCTAAACTTTTTCATTTGGTGGTTGTATGAATGAATAAAATCAAATGAAAATCAAATGACAGTACACTGAAGATTAAAGATGTCAGCAAATAGATGAACCTCTTTCACTTTAACCCAATTTTGGAAACAGATGCTCCACTCTTCATCTCAACAGGAAACAGATTTCACGGCCCAGGAGCATAATTACAGAAAACACTAACTCCTGTGGTCACAAAGTTATTCTTGGGGTGCACTGAGTAACTGCCAATTCAGACCTCAATGGGTGATGAGGGCATATGGTGATAAAGAATCAGTCAAGAGTATACCATAATGCTGGATAAATGCTAGCAACTCTGCAAAATTAAAAATAGAGGTCACCATGCTGTTCTATCAATAAGAAGCAACAAAATTCAATGCATAACCTGATAGACACATCTCAATTATTGTCTCCTCTTTCCCATTTTTTTTCTTTCATTTGTGGTACAAAGTTGAATGTATATTGACTATCTGTCATATACCAGGGAATGTGCTAGCTAGTGTGGATGAAATAATAACTGACAAAAATAAGTATAGATAAATAAAGACAGACATATCCTTGGCCTTTGGAGCATACAGTCTTGTGGGACTCGACAGAGACTCTTGCTTTGCTAGTTGTCTTGTGAGCTGAATATTACCAGTATCTCAAAATTAATTACTGTTATGTTTCATCATTCTTGTGGAAATGTGAACAAATGTAACTCACTCCAGATAGGGAACCAATAATAGATCCAATACAGATACCTCTGAGGTCCATTTTGATGAACTAATACATTTTATTGGGGTTATTTACAGTAATATTATAGTATTTGGGTTATTTACAGGAAAAGAAATGACTCAAAGATGCCCGAATCTCCAAAAGCCACTCTAGCTTGCATGGCAATTCTAAAAAGCAGAATACTTGTAGCAGACTGAGCAACCTGGAGGTAGTTCAACAACTCGCAGGGTGTCCTTCTCTGAGGACTCCGTTTTTCTGAGCCTCTTCCAGGCAGCTCAGATGTTCTTTATTTTCTCAATGTAGCATTTCTTCTCTCTGCTTCTTTCAAACTACTTGGCCTTTCTGTGAAGCATCCAGCTGAAAGGGACTCTGCATTCTTCACAGCTTATAGACTCTTAGGGAGGAAAGGTCCCAGTGAATTTGGTCAGTTTCAGGGACTTCCTGAAAAGATGTTTTGTTATTTACTTCTTCAGCTTAAGGAACTTCTCTGCAAGATGGGTTATTACATTTTGTCTTAGAATGCCAGTTGCTTCAACTACTATAAACATCTTGTGTCTTAATGAACTCTCTCCTTAGGGCACCTTCCATGAAAGCATCCTATCTTAAAATCTTCTGTTGTTGAACCTCACTTTTAACATCATGTGTTGTAAGAAGTTTCTTTCCATGATGAAAGTTTTGAGCTTGGAAGAAACTACTATATAAGAGCTCCTCAGAGAGAAGTCTGTTCTTGACAACATGGCAGCCATTTGTTCTCTGTACATTCAACTCTCTCATTCTTGGAGCTAGGAAATTCTACTATAGGAAGATAGTGGTAAGATGAAAAAGACAATACATCACATCAGTTACATTAGCTGTCTTCTGTTAAGGCTTTGTGTATGAATTACCAATGAGAGTGGGACTTAGTAGTTTTACGTATGCCAATGCTTCATTTTCTTTTTGTTTCTAGGCACATAGAATTGGCTGTGCAAATAAATCCCATACAGGCCAATACATTTTAGAGAAGAATTAGTAAGAATTGACATTTATTATTAATTCTGTCAAGGGCTTTTGAGTTTCTGCTTGAGAAATGATGCAGTGCAAGGCTTTTTTACTTTTTATTTCTTTGTTTAAGTACAATCACTTAAGGACTGCATGCAGGGGAAATCTTCCCCACAGACTGGCCTTTCCAGAGGCTGCAGGTATATTGGTTCCACCTCCAACCACCATAGGAGATAAGCTGGGCTTGTTTCCTACCTGCCTTCAGGTGTTCTGCTCAAATCCTCCTGAGGACTGGGGACTGTGCACAGGGTAACCAGTCTCAGAGAACCAGTCTGTCTGGAGTGAGGCAGCACCTAGTTCCACCAGTTCCACTGGAAGAGGAGAACCATAGGAGTACTGGACCTGCTTGCAACCACCTGAATAGAATCTGTCCTGTACCCAGCAAAAGAGAAAGAGGCCCCACCCATACTCACTGGAAGAAGGGATGGAGAGGCTACAGTATAAAAACACAGCCAACATCAGAAATATCAATATAATGCCCCCAGAGCCTAGGGACTCCATACCAGCAAGACTTGAACATCCCAAAACAGATGAAGCAGAAGAGAATGACCCTAAAAACATCTTCATAAAGATTATAGAGACCCTACAGTAAGAAATGATAAAAATACTTTAAATAAATGGAAGAAAAAAAAAACAAACCAAAACAATGCAAGAAATCAAAAATTCTTTAAAAGAAAGCCAAAGAAAAACAATCAAACAGATGAAGGAAATAATTAAAACAGTTCATGACCTGAAAACCAAAATAGAGACAATAGAGAAAACAAAAACTAAGGGATAGCTAGAAATAGAAAAGTGGGTAAATGATCAAAAACTATAGATGCAAACATAACCAACAGAATACAGGAGATGGAAAAGAGGTTCTCAGGCATTTTGATATACTAGGAGAAATGGACCCAAGAAATAACCATGTGTACCAATCCCAATATCTGACAAATTATACTTTAAATTGAAATCAATCAAAAGAGATAAAGAAGGTCATTTCTTATTCATCACAGAACAAATCCATCAAGATGAAGTCTCAATTCTGAACATCTATGCCCCAAATACAAAGGCACACACATTTGCAAAAGAAATATTACTAACACTAAAGTTGCACATAAAACCTCACACACTAATAATGGAAGATTTTAACACCTCACCCTCAACACTAGATAATTCCACCAGATGGAAATTTAACAAATAAAAAAAAAAAAAAAAAGGAACTGACAGGAGTTTTGACCTGATTGGGTTTAACAGACATTTATAAACATTCTATCCAAACATAAAAGAACATAACATATTCTCAGTGCCATATGGAACCTTTTTAAAAATTGAACACATACTCCACATACTCTGCAACATGACAAACCTCAGTAGGTACAAAAAAATTGGAATAACCCCCTGTGTCTTATCAGACCATCGTGATTTAAAGTTACAATTCAACACAAATTGCAGAAACCCTAAAAACTCATGGAAATTGAACAATGTGCAATGGCACCATTCCTGGATCAAGAAATAAATAAAGAAAGTAAAGACTTCCTAGAATTCAACAACAATGAAGACACAACATATCCAAATTTACAGGACACCTTGAAAGCAGGAATAAGAAGAAAGTTCATAGAGCACTGAGTACCCACATGAAGAAACTAGATAATAATCACCTTAGAGAATTAACAAAATAACTGAAAGCTCTAGAACAAAAAAGAAGCAAACTCACCCCAGAGGAGTACATGCCAGGAAATAATCAAATTGAGGGCTGAAATCAATGAAGTAGAAACTAGGAAAAGATTACAAAGTATCAATGTAACAAAGAGTTGGTTCTTTAAGAAAAAGATACACCTTTATCTAAACTAATCAAAAGGCAAAGAGAGTGCATGGGAATTAAAAAGACCAGAAATGAAAAGGAGACATAACAATGGGCACTAAAGAAATCCAGAGACTATTTTGAAAACCTTTACTCTACAAAATTCAAAAATTTAATGGAAATGGACAATTTTCTGTATAGACATCACTTAAAAAAATTAAATCAAGAACAGATAAGCAATTTAAATAAACCTATATCCCATAGAAGCAGTTATCACAAATTTGCCAAAAAAAAAAAAAAAAAAAAAAAAAAAAGCCCAGGGCCAGATGGTTTCAGTGCAGAATTCTGTCAGAAATTCAAAGAATGGCTAATACCAATACTCTTCAATGTGTTCCACAAAATAGAAGCAGAAGGGTCATTGCCAAACTCCTTTCCTTTTATGAGGCTACAATTACCTTACTACCCAAGGTGCACAAAAACACAAATGAGCAAGAGAACTACAGACCATGTACATGGATGCAAAAATACTCAGTAAAATACTGGCAAATCTAATCCAAGAACACATCAGAGCAATCATCTAATATGACCAAGTAGGCTTCATCACAGGGATGCAAGGATGGTTCAACATATGAAAATCCATCAATATAATCCACCATAAAACAAACTGAAAAAGAAAAAATACATGATCATTTTACTAGATGCTGAAAAAGCCTTTATAACACACCTTCATTAAGGTATTGGAGAGATCACGGATAACAGGAACATACATAATCATAATAAAAGCAATTACAGCAAACCAACAGCCAACACCAAACTAAATGGAGAGAAACTCAATGCAATTCCTCTAAAATCAGATACATGACAATGGTGTCCACTCTTTTCATATATATTCAATATTATATTTGAAGTACTAGCTAGAGCAGTAAGACAACAAAAGGAGATCAAAGGGATACATACTGGAAATGAAAAAGTTAAACTCTCACTATTTGTAGATGACATGATTGTTTACATACGGGACCCTGAAAAATTCTACCAGGGAACACCTACAGCTGAAAAATGCCTTCAGCAAAGTGGCAGGATATAAGATTAACTCAAAAATATAAGTAGCCCTACTATATACAGACAATAAAGGAGCTGAGAAAGAAATTAGAAGAACATCACATTTTACAGTAGCCACAAACAACATAAAACGTCTTGAGGTAATACTAACTATACAAATGAAAGCCATATATAATAAGAACTATGAGTCTTTAAAGAAAGAAAATGAACACACCAGAAAAAGTAAACATCTACCATGCTCTTGGATTTGTAGAATCAACATTGTAAAAATGGCAATCTTGACATAAGAAATCTACAGATTCATTTCAATCCCCATCAAAATCCCAGCACAATTCTTCACAGACCTTGCAAGAATAATACTCAACTTTATATGGAAAAACAAATGACCCAGGGTAGTCAAAACAACCCTGTACAATAAAGGAACTTCTGTAGGCATTGCCATCCCAGACTCTATTATAGAGCTCTATTATAGCTCTATTATAGAGCTATAGTCCTGTAAACATTTTGGTATTGACAATAAATAAATAAATAAATAATATTAAAAATTGCCAGGAAGACCAATCAAATCAAATTGAAAACCCTGATATTAACCCTCCAACACACACACATACACAAACAACTAATTTTTGACAAAAAGCTAAAATTATACAATGGAAGAAAGAAATCATCTTCAACAAATGGCACTGGCATAACTGGATGATGACTTGCAGAAGACTGAAGATAAATCCATATCTATTGCCATGCACAAAACTTAAGTCCCAATGAGTCAAAGACATCAACATAAATCCACCCTCACTGAACCTCTTAGAAGAGAAGGAGGGAGGAACTGTTGAATGAATTGATACATGAGACAGCTTCCTGAACATAACACCAGTAGCACAGCCACTGAGATCGACAATTAATAAATGAGACCTCTTGAAATTGAAAAGCTTTTATAAGGCAAAGGACATCGTCAACAAGACACAATGGCAGCTCATAGAATGGGAAAAGATATTCACCAACACCACATTTGACAGAGGGTTGATTTCCAAAATAATCAAAGAACTCAAGAAGCTAGTCACCAAAACACCAAACAATCCAATTAAAAAGTGAGGTACTGAATTCTCAATAGAGGAATATAAAATGGCTGAAATACTTAAGAACATGCTCAACATCTTTAGCCATTAAGGAAACAAAAATCAAAATAGTTCTGAGATATCATCTCACTCCTGTCAAATTGGCTAAAATCAAAAACGCCAAAGACAGTTTTTTTTTTGCTGGAGAGGATTTGGAAAATGGAGTATACTTCTCCACTGCTGGTGGGAGTACAAACTCCTACAGCCCCTTTGAAAATCAGTATGGTGTTTCCTCATGAAAATTGAAATCAGTCTACTTCAAGATTGAGCAATTCTACTCTTAGGCATATTCCAAAGAAATGTACATTCATATAACAAGGACATCTGTTCAACTATGTTTATAGCAGCATTATGTGTAATAGCCTGCAACCTAAATGCCCCTCAACTGAAGAATGGATGGAGAAAATGTGGTATATTTACACAATGGAGTACTACTCAGGGAAAACAAAAACAAACAAAAAATGGAATCTTGATATATGCAGGCAAATGGATGGAACTAGTAGATACCATCCTGAGTAAGTTAACCCAGTCACAAAAAGACAAACCCAGTATGTACTCACTAATACTTGGTTTTTAGACATAGAGCAAAGGATTACCAGCCTACAATCCACACAGCCAGAAAAGCTAGGAAACAAAGAGGACCCAAAGAGAGACATATATGTTCCTCTGGAGAAGCAGAAAGGGACAAGATCTCCTAAGAAATTTGGGAGGGTGTGGGGAGGGGAGAGGGAGATAGGAGGGAGAGGAGGGAAGAGTTGGGCAAGACAGAGCAGTAAAATGGAGTCAGGGGTAGAACATAGGAAAGCAAGAAAAGAGATACCATAATAGAGGGAGCCATTATTGGTTTTAAGAGAAATATGGCACTAGGGAAATGTCCAGAGATTTACAAGGATGACCCCAACTAATAATCTAAGCAATAGTGGAGTGGCTACATTAAATGTCCTTTCCTGATAATGAGATTGATGACTACCTCATATGCCATCTTAGAGCCTTCATAGAGTAGCTGATGGAAGCAGAAGCAGACACCCACAGCTAAACACTGAGCCTAACTCTTGGAATCCAGTTACAGAGAAGGAGAAGTGATGAGCATAGGAGTCAAGACCAGGATGGAGAAACCACAGAAACTGAACAAGGGGGGGTAGGAGATTATTGTTCCAGTCTGATATCTGGGAAACCAGCATAGGACCAAGCCAGATTCCCTGAATGTGGTGTTAGTTGGGAGAACCGGGCAGTCGATGAGGCCTCTTGTAGCGGATCAGTATTTGTTCCTAGTAGAGGAATGGACTTTGGGAGCCCATTCCTCTTAGAAGGATACTCCCTCAGCTTAGACACATGGGGGAGGGCTTGTGCCCTGTTCCAAATGATATGGCAGACTTGAAGACTCTCCATGAAATGCTTCACTGACCTGGGGAGCACAAAGGGAATGGGATGTGGCTTGGTGGGGGGAACAGGGGAGGATGGGAGGGTTCAGGAACTGGGTTTGACATATAAAACATATAAAAACGACTGGAGAAAATAACCAGCTCTGCCATGAAGTTCATTCCTGGATAGTTTAGATCAGAGTAGGAATTTTAAGAACACTGCATCAGTATAGTACCTTTTTGTTGGCTGAAATACCCTTGGTTGCTTTTCCTGAGAAAGAGCCTGAGCTTTATAAATAGATGCTAAGAATAAAGTATGTAGCTTACAGAGCATTACTTGAGTGACTCTGACTTTCAACTTGCTGAACAAACTATGGCATGCTGGGAATCAGAACACAGTTCCATCTTGAATGATGCCTTCATACTTATATCTTATGCTCTATTAGGAAGCACTGAAGTATACCACAAATAACTTAAATTGCAAGGCTTCTTGTGAAGAGAAGTGTGTGTGTGAGAGAGAGAGAGGGAGGTGGGGAGGGAAATCTATAAGATTCTCACAAAAGTACATACAAGCAAAAAAAAAAATTGAAATTTATGAGAGAGGAAAATGGCTGAGATGATTTAATTTACTTAAGTTTCTGTTTCTCATTCCCTGTTCTTTCCCAGATAGACACCAGCATACATATGTATATATGCATGTGCACACACGCCAAACACAAACACAAGCACACGGGTCTGTAGAGATGACTTATTTTACATATTGATCCCAGTTCCATTTCCCTTCCTCCCATGCCCCTCTGACCCCCCTCCCATCCTATTCCTCCCCCACTTCACAGCGAGGGTGATGCCTTCCAGGAGGGATCATCAAAATCTGTCAAGTAATTTGGAGCAGGGACTAGGCCCTCCCTTCAAAAACAGGCAGTTCTCTTACAAAGGACCACTGACAGTTTGGTTCCCATAACTCATTTCTGGCAATGCACAAACACCTATAACACCAGTTTCAGGGATTTTCATGCTCTCTTCTGTACTCATTAGGCACCTGCACTCTTAGCTCATTCTTAGCACATACATGCACTTGCACATGCACACCCACTAGTGCATGCAGGCACATTCACACTCATGTGGATTTTTTGTTGTTGTTTTTTGTTGCTGTTTTATTTTTCAAAAAACCTAAATCATTGTCTTTCACTTTTAGTATGTAATCCCTTAAAGAACTGTATTGTAATGAGGCAGAAAGGTGTGTGTGTGCTTTCTGTATACATACTGTATATAACTCTATAAAAATTCTATTACTATAAATTGAACTCATTGATAACAGGATGAAAGAAATTATGAAACTATTTCTTTGATGATGGAAACAACTATTATTCTTGAGTGAGAAGATTCTACTAATACACTAAACTTATTTTTGTATTTGATTCTTGTAGGGACAGTTAGCAATGAATGTTAAAATATATGAAAGTCCATTCCATTAAAATTCCTTTGTAGAGCTGGTTTCAACTAGCTTTGGAAGTAAGGAAGATAGAAAACTAAAGATTGTTTCCTTAGCCAACATCACAGATGGGAAACAATCTATTATGGTTCTTCACAGGCTGCGAGCAACACAACGGAGATAGATCTTGAAGACACTAGACTCACTATTCACAGTGTGTCTCCAGCCTCTGTGTAAATTTTAAAGTGCCCAGAATACAGGCTAAATTATTATCTTGGTAAGCAATTTTTCTTCTTGTTGTTTTCTATAAAGAGTCCATCCTTGGGTGACATTCACTATATCTATAATTTATCAATAAGTGGCTATGATTTTTTGGAGTAGGAAAAACTCAAGATGTAGAAATATGCATAATGTCTTTTATAAGATTTGCTTGCCCTCCCCCAATGATTTTGGAAAATATAACACAATGTTAGTTCATCTCTTTATAAAGTTAGAAATAATACATTAAAATACAAATAAAATGAAAATCTTGAGGAAAAAAACTAGGTAGCATTATTAATATCTTCAATGTATGTTAGAGAGGCATCTTCTTAAATAAAGTATGTCATAATCTCATCAAACCTTGCTCTTCAAAATGCGAGCCATGAGGTTTCAGTGGCCTTGACACGACATAATAATTCACTTTCTAAAACAGGTGATCTGCATTTTAATGGGATTCTTGAGGTGAATCATGAGCCCATTAAAGATTCAGTGGTACTTCCCTAGGGGTCTTTGTAAATATATGTTTCCTATGGGGGCATACTTATGTCAAAATCAATAACTATTATGGATGGGAACATTTATTTCCTTCATTAATACTAAAGTAGAAGAAAGTACAAATTACATATAGGATTATCCTAAGAGTGTATATGGACCAAGATGACCAGACAACTTGAATTATTTGAGAGAGTGTAAGAAAACTCACAATATGATTTCAAAGCATAGCTTAAATTTGAATAAGAAAAGGCAATAATCAAAATATAATAAAAACAATGACAAACCAAAAAATAGGATTTTGTATTTAGCTGTTGAACCTGTGGTTACCTTTGGGTGAGAGGCAAACAAGAGTTTATTTCCTTCTACGTTACCTGAGAAGCTGATGTAAAAAATCAGAATATTACAAGCTAGGTACATAATAATAAAATCCTCTCATGAAGGCAGGATCTGTGAATGATTTTGTCCTCAGGGAAAAGTCAACTTCAACTTCACTGTACTTGGGGGATATAGTCCAGGCAGCCAACCTCCAGAGCTAGGTGTTTAGAATAAATCCCAATGTACTACTGGAATCTACTGGTTACTTCACTCTCAATAACTTTCATTACAAGTATCTCATCTCTCTCTCTCTCTCTCTCTCTCTCTCTCTCTCTCTCTCTCTCTCTTCATCCATCTTATCATCTATCCATCCATCTATCCATGCATCTATTATCTATCTATCATGTATGTGAGGGACCATGTGGGTGGAAGTTTAACAAATTATAGAAGTCAATTTGTTTTGTTTCAGCATTTGGGACTTGGACATAGAGCCCAAATTATCAGGTTTGGTGGCCCATACTCCTCACTCACTGAAACATTTTTTTATTCTTAATTGAAACAATTTTCAATTTAAACAAAATCTATCCAAATAGCAGGAAGAAATATGGTGCTTTCATCACACAAGATGGAAAAGAGACATGCAAATCTCTCTAAGGAATAGGAAATCAAAAGTGACCCATATGGCCTATGAACTAGAACCTAATATCCAGCTACAATGTTAATGGAATGTTGGCTACAAGCTAACAAAGTAAATATTTTAAGGGATTTCCTGCAACCCATAGTACAAGGGTGTTCAATGAAAAAATAAGACAATATATTAGATATATTACAATTCTAAATATTTAAACATCTGCTTTTTAAAAACAAGTTAGTAGAATGATCATATTTCAAAGATTTTAAAATAAATAATACTTAAGTAAGTCCATTTAAATACTTAAATATTTCCCAAATTAAACTGGTCAAAAACTGAATAGTAAATATATGAAGTTCATGATTGATTAAATTACTCAGAATGAAGCAAGAAGGGAATGAAAAGAGACGTTAAATAAACATGAAAGAAAAGCAAGTCTCAACATATAGTTAAAGGAGTTTCATCATAAAAAGGATATAGAAAATGATTATATGGCAGTAATCTGAAGCTCTAGCTATATATTTCCAAGAACTGATACTTTAAAAATAAACAGAATTAATATAAACAAATCAAAAACCAGGTCCACTTTGATGAAAGCCAGCAGTTAAAAAAAAATGCAACTAAAGAGAAAAGACAGATATGTTACAGAAGAACCAGAATTAGACTGACAGTACATAAAGAGGCCAGAAATTCATGGATATTATGTCTTCAAAATGATAACAAAAATAACAGCCAATGGAGAATTGTACATGTGCATAAAGCTTTATAGTGAAAAATATAAGGTGAAATAGATGTGTTGAAGACTATGCTGTTATCCTGACAGAACAACAAAAGACTTTCAGGAAAAAAGTAAATTGATTCTGGTGGAATAAATGCCTGCAATATTCTCTGTGGAAAAGAAACAGGAAATCGTATGAGTCAGTAAAGCTTCTAATAATCTGAAGTTATTAAAATTGGGTAAAAAAATAAGTCAATGAATTAAAAAACAAGGCAAGACAAGTAGAACTGGCTAAAGGTAAGGTAGTTTTGGGATATCTGTTTTAGAAGAGGAAGGCAGAATCACTTACTATATTGGAAACCAGGAATCACAATAGTGGGTTAAGAATGCTCACAACATGTGAAGCTATAAACTATAACTGTTCTATCAGTAGAAAAGAACAAATAATAAAGAGAACATAATTAATCCAAAAGTAACCAACTTTAAAGAATAGCATGGTGCTTAGAGAGCAGTAGTTCAGCTTCAAAAAATCACCCTTAGGATATTCCACCTCATATCATGATTTTGACTGTCTAACAGTTTCAAGACAAACTTTCACAACAAACTTTCTGATTAAATTCTCCTGGATATATATTTCTTATTACAAACATATTAAAGGCTGAGCACGGTATTGCTTGCCTTAGATTTCAGTCCTGGGAAGGCAGATAGGCAGATCTTTGTGACTTCTGGGATAACATGGTCCATCGACATAGTGTGTTCCAGGCTTGCCAGAACAATCTATACATGAGACCCTGTCTCCACATTAAAACACCAAGACAAATGTATTTAAAATTTGAACAAATGATTACTTAAATGAAATGAATACAGGTAAAATGTGTTTTAAACAAGTGCTAATAAAAAGACATTGGGATACCAAACAAAAAAGAAGTCAATACAGTATTATAAAATGAACTTCCTAGGAAAGAATTCCAAACTTTAATGCATTATCTTCAAAATATAAGATTATACTATACAAAGCATAATTTAGATTTAAAAACCTCAGCTCCTGCAAATTTCATGTAGTTCATCATATTTAGAAACAAAATTTTAACAGGAATGTCTCAATGGATCAATAGATACGGGTAAACATTTAATAAATCACCTTATCTCACACAAAATGAACTAATTGTTGAAGAGTTGGACAGTGCAAGTAATAGTCTTGAATTTTCTTCCCAAGCAGCTATGAAAATGGTGTGCTAAATTGATCATGTCTTGTACCAAGGGAAAAGATTAAATAAACTTCAGGGACTTATGTAGCATAATCACATAAAAATAAAAATCGAAAAGGGAGCAGCTGAAGAGACAGATCAGTAGTTAAGAGCACTGACTGATCTTCCAGAGGATATAGGTTCAATTCCTAGCAATCACTTGGCAGCTAACACCTGTCTGTTACTCTGGCTCCAGGGAATCTGACACCCTCACACAGACAAACAAGCAAGCAAAACACCAATGAACATCACATTTTGTTTTTTAAATCACAGAGTAAAATAAGAATACCCCCTTTCACTAATTTTCCAAACATATTTGAAAAACTATAAATGCCTGTTTCAATGATTTGTGGGCCAATAAAAAAAAAAATCATAGTTGAGATCACTAAAGGATTAAAAGTGAAAGCTGGGAGCAAAGCATAAAGGGGATAGGATGGGGGTTGTCAGTGGTGGGGGGAGGAGAGGGCAGGAGGGTTTGGGAACCAGAATTGATATGTAAAATAAGCTTGTTTCAAATTTAAATATAAAACAATTATCAAAAAAGTGAAAGCTACACTGAAAAGGATGTACATATGCACTGCACTATTATTTGTGTGTCTGTGTGTATGTGTGTGTGTGTGTGTGTGTGTGTGTGTGTGTGATGCTTACGACTCCCTAAAACAGCTATAATTCCCTAGGCATTGTCCCATCACTTTGTTGTAATTGTCAGTCTGCTGCATTCCAGTACAGCAGACTCTGGCCACAATATTCATTACTTTTTTGAGATATGTCCAGTGTGAGCTGAATTGTGGTGCTGCTGTCAATTACTCACTGGGCTTTAACATCTGACCATAAAATAAAATACATCATCATTAACAACATTTTTCTATAACTTGTATACTAAATTGATAACAGTTTAAAATTTATTATACTTAATAAAATATATTATCAGAATTATTCACACTTGGTTTTTTTTTTCTTTTACTTTTTGTTTTGTTGTTAAAGTTTTGTGTCTTTAATGGAAGAACTAGAGAAAGAATGTGGAGACAGGATTATAGCTATTTTGCAAAGCATGGAACATGGAAAAATAAAAGGCATGTTTTATTTCAAAATATGAAGGTTTTCTAGGACTGACATCAAAACTATAACTGCTAGAGAAGATACATGGGGCAGTTTCCTCCACTTTAGACAAGTACCCATGAGATAGGAACAACTACAATAGGAAGGGGCTCCCAAAAGAAAATAAGGTTTTGCTTAATTATGCCTACTGCCCTTGACACCAGGGAGAACACTGAGTTGCCAGCCCAAGGCTTAATTTATAGCATCAAGACTATCTGTTGTCTTGTAATAGTTTGTTGCCCTCTGGATTTCCTTCTTCTTCCTTCCATGAGCCTTACTCTCTCTTTCTTTAAGTTTATGCTTTGTTTCAATGTCTGCATTAATGTCTCTGATTTTTAAACTGAAAGTAACATTATTCCAAAGGTAGTAGGATTTATAGCCATTTTGTTCCTCCAACATTCTCACTTCTTTCTTGATACAGGTAAATTCTTGGTATGTACACAGATAATAATTCCCCCATCACATATATTGTATACACTGTGCCAGCCCACTCCCGTTTAATTGAGCAAAAAGTCTTCTTGTTATTAGGAGAAAACAAATTGCAGTAATTCTGTGTTTTCTGTCTTTATAGGCAAATTTAATTTGGAAGACAATATTTGTATTGTACTTCGTGTTAAAGCAGTAAATACTTAATTTTCTTCCTTACTCCACTAAGGGAATTGTCAAGGAGATATTTCATGGCCATTCAGAAGCATAAGAATGTCATTAATTACCAGGAAGTGATGATAAAAGCCCTTTTAATTCTACCACTCAGGAGGGAGCAATAGGTGGATCTGTGAGTTTCAGGCCAGTCTGGTCTATGGAGTAAGTTCCAGTACACCCAGAGACATTAAACAGAGAAACCATGTCTCAGAAAACAAAAATAAACTCTCTCTCTCTCTCTCTCTCTCTCTCTCTCTCTCTCTCTCTCTCTCTCTCTCTCTCTCTCCATATATATATATATATATTTCATTATAGTTTAGACATGAGGCATAGTTCTGCCCTTTATCATGTACCACATGACATCCCAAGGAATCTTCACCAAGATTTGCAAATTATTAAAACACTCAGCATAGAAGGTTAAAATGGGTGGTATTAAAACCCCCAAATGGTTCAATGTTCTTAAAACCCAGAGAACTGATCCTCCTAAAACTAGCACTGCATTTTCTCCAGCAGAGTGGTGGTTTGAATAAGAATTCCCCCATAGCCCTATATGTTGAATATACTGAATACTTGATCCCTAGCTGGTGGAATTGTTTGGGAATGATTGGGAGATGTGTCACTGAGGTTAGGTTTTGTTGTTTCAGAAGCCCAAGCCATTTCAAGCTAATCATCCCTCTGTCTTCCAAGTTTATTCTTTCTCTCTCTCTCAGCTGTTTCTGGAGCTGAATGCAAGCTATAAGCTACTACTACAGTACCATTTCTGCCTGCCTAATGTCATTCTCTCTGCTGTGATGGCCGTGAACTTTAAGCCTCTGAAACTGTAAGTAAGCCCCCAATTAAATGCTTTTTGTATAAGTTGGGTTATTAATGGTGTCTTATTATAGCAATAGAAAATAATCTAAGATAGAAGTTGGTACCAAGGAGTGGGTTATTTCTGTGACAGACCTGACACTGTGTCTTTTTCTGGAGGAATGTGGAAGACTTTGGAACTTTGAACTAGTAAATCATTTTAATGTTGTAAGCACAGCTTAACGAATCATCCTAGTAGGAACTTGGAAGACAGTGCTGAGAGCTATGAGGACTGTGGAGGTACAGATCAAAAGATTTTCAAGGAGAAGAATAATTAGCAACTAGGTTAGGAATCTATCTTGTAATATTTGGACAAAGATTGTGGCTACTTCTTGCCTTTAACATAAGTATTTGCTAGAGGCTAAATTTAAAAGTAAAATAATGAACTAATTTCCTCAGTGGAGGAGATTTCAAGGTAGCCTAATATCCATCCTATTCTGTGGTTATTAGGCATGCCATGTGGTTATCACTCTTATACAGGTCTTCAACAAAAAAAAAAAAAAAGGAAAGAAAAGAAATAAAAAATGTCCAGTCTCAGGAAAAATAACAGTACAATGAACCTTAATGTTGTAGCCAATGATTGTGATATGTTTTCACATTAAAGAAAACCTTGATTGGAAAGGGAATAATAGGAGTGGATCGGGACAAGATACCATGCAGCTAAGCTTCTAACTTGTACAAAGGGAAGGCCTACAAATTTCTGCTAGTGAAAAGCAATAACAAACAAATATTGCTGCAGATGTATGGGAATAATCTCTATTCTAAGTGAACAGATGAACTTGCTGTCCATGTGGTTCTGGCTATCTGGTCATGAAGGAGACAGGAGTAAATAGACAGTTCAATCTTCCTGCTGAGGCTAGGCATGGGGCAAGGGAGTCACTGTCTGGAAGCCCTGAGAGACAATTATGTGATTTCTGAAAGTGAAGCCTAGGTTGCTTTGGAGACTCCAAGGTATTAGAGGTGCCAGAGTTGTTGGTTATCTGCAAAAGAAAGCAAGAGATTGGGAGTGGAAGCAGACTAAGATTGAAGTATGTTATGAACAGCAAAGTCAGAAGGGTGAAGCTATCTAAGTCCATGACATCATACATAGATTTTGGGTTTGGCCTGGTAGGGTGTAGTCTTGTTTTTTTCCAGTATTTCTTCATGATCTGCTATTATCCATTTTGGAATGGTAATATATATTCTATGCCATTGCATGTGGGGAGAAACATAGTTTGTTCTTTAGTTTTTAGTTTTTGTTAAGAAAATTGCTTAAGTATCAGACTTTGGAATTTAAGATTGTAAGAGACTATAGTGACTTTTGAATTTGGACTAAATGCATTTTGAATTATATGGCCACAAGTCTATAGAGGCTAGGGAGTGGAATTTGGTAGTTTGAATGAGAAGAGCCCCTATTGATTCACGTATTTGAACACTTGATTCCCAGTTAATGGAACTGTGGCAAGGATTAGCGGGGTTTGCCTTGTTGGAGAAGGTTGGGAAGACTTCCTTGTAATTCCATATCAAGATGTAAGTTCTCAGTTGTCTTTCTTGCCATGCCTTAGCTCCACTATCATGGTTATAACATAATAAAACTGTAAGTACAAATCAAACACTTTCTTATATAAGTTGCCTTGATCATTGTGCATCATCGCAATAATAGAAATGTTACTATGACATAAGGTTTTTCTGGCTTTGAACAATAGAGAAATTGACTCAGTATGTCTTTTGTTATTTTTGTCTGGTTCCATTCACTTCATTTTATATTCCTATAATTCATCAATGTTTTGTGTAGTTGTGGTTTGTTCATGCTTAATGCATAAATATTGCATAAGTTATCCTTTCAACATATTTCAGTTTGAAGCTTACCCACAGATAAGTATAGTTCTCTTGTCATTCAAAGAAGATTTTATTTACAGCTAATAGAGATCATTACAGGAATCCATAACTGGTCAAGGTGCATAGCAGATATTATTTGTGTGCATTGTTTCTACAATAGCAGTAATTAAGAAAAGGTCATATATTTGTGAAGAAACAAGGCCATAGAAAGAGTTAATATGGGAGTGAGGGGTGGAAATGATGTAAGTACCATACTTACTTATGAAACCCTCAAACAGATAAAATTAAATGAAAAATGCATCAACCTTCTGTGTCATCTTAGGAAATATGAACACATTTGATAGGGACTTTTTCTAGGTGTAGAATTACTAAACACAGAACAAGCAGCTGTATTAGATACTGTGAAATAATTTTCCAATTGGTTGTATTAAGTTATGTTCCTACTAACAATGGATGAAACACACTAGATTTTGAAAGAGCCTGTGCAGAAATATACATATTCAATAAACATCTACATATACATCATATACATAAAGTATGTGTGGGTGTGGGTGTATTGTGGAGATTAAACTCCACATCTTTAGCACAATCCTAGCCTGGAAGGAAAAAGAGCACAGGCTCTGTCTTATGTCTTTCCAGTCATTGGATTTCAAAAATATGCTCTAATGAGTTACTGTGCTGATTTTGTGATCCTGTGGAAACAGTATTAGGAGCAGAGAATGTGTGCCAATAAACCATTTGAAAGTAGTTTTTTGAAACTGTTGGTTTATTCTCACTGCCTTTTTGCAGCCAATTTAGGCACATAAACCCAGGCACTGTAATTCTGCTGTGACAAAAATAACTGTAAGATTTTGATGTGCTTGCTTTCTATAAATGCCATCTAATGTGGATGGTCTTTACACTACACTTCACACTACATTGGGCTCTGTTACTATACACAATACTATTTGCTGCATATCTTTTGTTGCCTTGTGTTGAAGTTCCTGTATGTAAGGTGGGGAGATACCTTGTAAATAAAAACATGTCTTGTGGATTCTTTAAATAAGAAAACCCCGTGAATTTAAAGGTATTACTAGAATAATAGCAGTACTGATGATATTTTGACTCCTTTGGAAAATAGCTGGCTATTCTTGATATCATATTCCTTTTGTTAAATATTTAACACTGGAAGTTTTCCCATTTCATGTAAATTAGCACTACAATCTTATAAACATGTTTCTATTTGTTGAATCCTGGGTCAAAGTAATTATACAACAAAGAATAATGTTTTCATACCAAACATCAATGATGCATGTAAATTGGGGCTCTTACCAGGGAGGCAATGAATACAATCTCACATTTTATGCAATGAATCTAAAAGTGTAAAAAAATCCTAATGGATTTTTCATATTTTAGAAAACAGCAAAGAATCTTTCTCTTCTCCATTCATTTTAGACATAATATCTCAAATTGCATAAAATAAAACTGTATGGGAAAACTCAAGGAGACATACATGAATTTTCACCTATCAAAATAATTGGAATAGTCTCATTTCATTAAACTCTGATGATTCATATCTAATTTAATATTCTTAGAATGAAAACCATATCCAGGAGATTATATAATATTGTTGGCAATGCCATCAATCTATCTACCTGGTTCAGAGTTCACTTCTAAGTCTCAATATCTAAGTGGCCCTCAGCAATTAAGTTCTCAGAGCCCCAGTTAGTCAATTTCCAGGCATGTGGAAATGAAAATATGTTATTTATCAAACTTAGTGTCTAGGACACTACAAGATCTCCGCAAATGGTAGCCTCTGTAATCGGAGTACCAATAATGCAAACAGAGAGATCACACACATCATTGTCATTTATTCTGAAATGGACTGTTGCAAATCTATGCTATATGACAGAACCAGGATGAGGTACTTGAAGTTAATTTTGCTACTTTTAAGATCAGAATGTGTGGAAAATAGCATGATATCCATTCTTAGAAAGCACTGAAGTAGAAAAATGAAGTGGTAACTCTGGGGACAAATTGTGTAAGTTGAATTGCTCTGTTGTTTCTTTGAACATGATCTGGGAAAATCACTTAATCTTTCTGGCTTTTATAGTAGGCCTTATCTCTCAGAATATGTGTGTGTGTGTGTGTGTGTGTGTGTGTGTGCATTTGTGTGTGTGCGTGCATACGTGCATGTGTGTGTGAGTGTGTGTGTGTGTGTGTGTGATGTAGTGGTAGTGGATGCATTTGTTGTGGTATTGTTTATAGACAGTCAACATATGGAATAATGTGTTACATAATAATTGTTAGTAGTAATTTGCTAATAACTGTTCTACTGACATTAGTTTGAGTACTCTCTAGAAATGTCTCTGGAGAAAACCAAAAAGAATTTACCAGCACAGTGCTGAGTTACTGTTCGCCAGCAAGCTTCCTGCTTTAGAGTGCTAAAGGGCCTGTTGGACCTTGATCTTGAGTTTTGCAAATTCTTGCTCTCAAAGTTATTTAAAACATGGATAAAAGGCAACAGAATGTGTGTGTGGGGAAGACATGGTGGAATCTGCAAGCAGTTTTGTTTTGTTTCTTTCTTTCTTTTTCTTTCTTTTTTTTTTTTTTTTTTTTTTTTTTTTTAGAAGCTGGAATTTCTGTATTCTGAGGTAAGATGCAGACCTTTCAACCGTGAAAATTGATATTACAGGTTATAATTAGAGGAGGTATTTAAGTAGCTGCAACTATGGGATAAACTATTTGGGGCTATCATGGGAAATGTAATCTGTGTAGCCAGAACAATAACATTTCTATAAGCTACATTTTTTTTCGGGAAAAACAATGGCAACAGAACTTGTTTTCTACATGTGTATTTGGAGATCTAAAAACTGCTATCTGCAATGATTTACTGCCTATGTATAACTTTCAGGAAAGGATCTCCACACTATGTGTATTCTCTTGAGACTATAGGATGATGAGGATATTTCCATATGGGAGTAGACCTTTCCAATGTCACTTACTCTGGAAGATAAAACTTGAAACAGGAAAAAAAACCTTAGTTTGGCTTCAAGGAAGTGATGCCTTCATCTCCCTAGAATTGACTGGCCTGGGTCTTATTCTTCATTATTCTCTTTCTATGTTAAAAAATATTTGTGAGAAAGAAAAAAAATCTTACATGAAGAAACAAACAGACAACCTTTGATGTGCTCAACACCTAGAGCCTGGTAATGTGGCCACTAAGAAAAATCATTTCTAGAAGGTACTATGAACTGCTTTGAGCATGTACTGCTCATATTCCTGACTCTTCACTCAGCCCTTTTGAAAAGTTAGGGTTATGTCTCCTCCATCTGCCAGGAAAGAGGGGAACATGAGGTCACAAGCCAGGTCTCCTTCAAAAAATGTTTTTTACAAGTTATATCAGCAAAGCCAAGGGCTTCCCATAGTTTAGGGAATGTTCATGATTAGGTAAAGTGGGTATTGGCTTTCTGACAAAGACCACATTGAAAACAGATAATGGTCATTAAACACATTTAAAAAAAAGATAAAGAGGCCAGGTGGTGGTGCTACACTCCTTTAATCCCAGCACTTGGGAGGTTGGTGGATCTCTGAGTTCAAAGACAGCCTAGTCTACAGATTGAGTGCCAGGATAGGCTCTAAAGCTACATAGAGAAACCTTGCTTCAAAAAACTAAAAACTAAAACCATAAGAAAAAATAAAAAACATTAAAAAGATACAGATTTTAAAAAAGAAGAAGAAGCTTGGTTCCAGAAAGAGGGGCTAAGGTGATGACCCACTAGAAATTATGAGATTGACAAGGTACTTGCTAATAGGTTAGGGTGGCAGTTCCATGGGTAATATGTACTAAGAACATGGTTTCTTGTATAATTTCATTTATATACACAGTCAAAGCTTCACAAACATCTAAATGTGTTTATTAGTAAAAGAAGCAAAGATATTAATTGCCTAAGAGTAGTAGAAGACTGCGTGAACATACTTTTAAGATTGTCAACATTCTACCAACAGCACAAGTCATTTTGACTATTCTTATTATTAATAGTGTACACTGTAAATATATTTTCTGATTTTGTAGTATATTGAAGGAATGAACATTATTTAAGTATCTATGTGAGCTTACATGAGTTTATGTGCACAGGAGTGTGCAGGAGCCCATGGAGGGAGGTCAGAAGAGGACATCGAATACCTTAGAATCCATACACAGGAGGCTATGGGAATTAGGAATAAAATCCTGGTTCCTCACAAGAGCTGAGCCATCTCTTTAGGCCCAAGAATAGATCCTTTTATAATCTAGCATATGATGGCCAGCAAGATCCAGATTTCTGACATTTATCTGGACACCCCACCTATAACGAGTACAGTTTTTCCTCCCGCCGCTAGTCTTGTCCTGCAGCCACGCCAGCCCCAAATAACACACAGCAACTCTGTATTTGATATTATACTGTTGGCCAGTTACTACTTTCTTATTGGCTAGCTCTGTCTTAATTATTAACCCATTTCTATGTATTTCCACGTGGTCTTACCGAGAGCTGAGGAATGGCGGTTCTGTTCTCTCCAGACTCTCCATCTTGACCCCTTACTACTTCCTATTTCCTCCTTGTCTCCTAGTCCTTCCTATCTTCCTTTCCTATTGGCCAACAGTGCTTTATTTATTAACCAGCATTAGAAACATTTACAGAATGACATCTCCCATCACCCACTGCCAATTCTTTGAACTAAAATGTTTTGTGAGGACATTTTAGCTGTCTCTATGTAATTTTAAGAGTTGAAATTTTAGATGAATATATTTACACTTTTCCTTTCTTTTAACCTTATTTCTTTTTCTAATTATATGTTCTGCTCCATTAGAGTCTGGTTAAATGGTGTCAGTTTTTAGAGAGAAATCATCTTCAGGGTAAATCATTTCCTGTGTATTAGTCAGGGTTTTCTAGATTAATAACATTTATGGATTGGATCTCCTCTCTCTCTCTCTCTCTCTCTCTCTCTCTCTCTCTCTCTCTCTCTCTCTCTCTGTGTGTGTGTGTGTGTGTGTGTGTGTGTGTGTGTGTAAATGTGTGGAAGCTGGAAGACAAGTACCTGGAGTTAGTTCTCTCTTCCCACATTTACATTGGTTCCTGGATGGACACAGGTCTTCTGGCTTGGGTAGTAAGCAGTTTTCCCCACTGAACATTTTGCTGGCCTTGGATGGGTTTTTATGTTGTTCTTCCATCAGTTCCCTCTTCTGTGCTCCTTTCATTCTCCATCAGCAAACAAAAAAAAAGGAAACACAGATATACACCTCGTATCTTTGGCTGTATTCCTCCTCAGGAAGAATAAAATATAGATTTTTCTTTTTATTAATCAACTTAGGTCATAATTTTGGCTGGAGGGTAAAATGTTGTCTTGCCTATCAGAAGGAAATTTGGTGCCTGATGAGATTTTATGACATGGGTGTTTCCATCTGCCCAGTCAAGGCTAAAATATTCCTAGATGTTCGAAAGGGAGGAAAATAATGACATGAAGAAGTAGACTGCAAACAAGACTCCATATGCTTCATTCTGTGGTGAAAACAGAACCCTAATAGCTGATGGAGTTAGGATGTGGGGAATTTGGTTTTCTAGAGAAGTTTGGGCTTTATTTGAGCTAATTAACATGGAATCTTCAGTAGGTATGACTCATTTTAAAATGCAGCAGGTTTTATCACTTAATATTCACAACGATGCTGCTGCAGTATAGAAATAGAGTCTCTAGAGAGCAGCAGGAAAATTAAACCACAAATTGATGCAGTGCAGGTTGCTGTGCAGCCGGTACCCTCCAGCCCTCAGGATTCTCTAAGCATGGGAACTTCTACATTGAACCACAGAAAATGATGGGCATTCTTTGGGGCAGATAGGTCAGGACTTCAGAGTGCATCTTCTGAGACCAGCAACACCTTCATCGCAGGAAGATTACATTCCAGGTCTCCACTTTTGCTTAGGTCCTGACACCTGTCCCCCTTCCTAAAATTTCTTCAACAACATTAAACTTCCTTTTTCTCACTTTTTTGTTTCCTATCCCTTTTCCCTGAAATCACTGTGTCTTTCTAGGGCATCAAGGGGCCACTATAGTACTAAAGCAAATGGAGTTAATTAGATTTGATTCCCTTTAAATAAATCCTGGAGGATTGGGAAAAGCACTCAGTAAAAGACACATGAGCTATCTTTAGAACTGAATCTGTAGAATAAAATAGTATATCTGCTCACAGTTCAGTCGAATAGGGTATCCACTCACAGTATAGGGAAACCATTCACATTTTTTTTTAAAGACAGGGTCTCTGAAAGATGAATCAGTAGGTAAAGGGCCTCATTGGTCACCAAGCCTGAGGACTTGAGTTCAAACCCTGGAAAGTACATGGCAGAAAAAAAGAACCAGCTTCCACAAATGGTCCTCTGACTTCCACAGCCTCACTGTGACATACATGGCCCCACTCCTATACCAATAAATGAATAAATATAAATACAGTTTTAAAAGATTTCTTTTTTTTTTCCTCTCAGATATATTAGGAAATGCTTTCCAGGGAAATCTGTTACACACTATCTCCTTTATCCTAGATTATTTCTCTTTCAGGTCAAAACAGAATATTCTGACAATACTGAGGGGAAAAATGTCAATCACAGACAGGATGTATATTTTGCATCCAATTAGAAAGTAAATATGTGTCTTATTTATGCCTATTGATTTGTGAGCTCTTAGTGTGTCTCATTTCTTCAGCTATGAGGAAGAACATTGTGACAGTTCACAAGTGAATAGAGAAGCAAACTGGCATATAAAACCCTCAGATAATGGAAGTTCTAGCCTTACTACAAGCCTATGTGTTTAGTTTGAAAGAGCATTGGTCATGCATGTGTTGCAAACTTGGGTCTTAATTTTCCAATATAAAGAAGAAAATGGGGATAAACAGGATTCGCCTCAAGAGCAAATTTCTCCACATAAGGTTTGCTAATGAAAAACAGAATTGTTACCTTCATAAAGAAGGCCCTACCTCCTCTGAGGAGTGGATGGGGGGTGGGAAGGAGGGAAGGTGGGGGACAGAGAAGGGGCAGGAGGGGGAACTAGGGTTGGTATGTAAAACAGAAAAATAATTTTTGAAAGAAATAATGGAAGGAAGGGAGGGAGAAAAGGAGGGAGGGAGGGAGGAAGGGGAGGGAGGGGAGGAAAAACAAGTTAGACTGTCCAAAGTGGTGGCTTTTTTATCTATATGTTTACTGTTTCTTTCACTCCAGTCATGCCAATGGTGCTGGTAGAGTGCATGCCAGAGAGTGAACTTGTGTTTGTGGAGTAACAATATAACAGAGAAACATACACTTTCTTTAACTATTCCTTTGCCTGGCATGCAAGAAGTGAATTTGCCCAGGAATGCTCACTGAAGAGACCACAGCTTTCTAAATTTCAATATATCTTCTTGTCATCTTAAGTCAGCTAGCTCAAATATTCCAGGCTTGAAAGAAATTAGATCTACAGGGAAATCAAGCCTCTAGACCTCACTGAGATGAAAGATTTAATACTCTGCTTTTCCACCAGCCCCTTAATATTTCTCTGAGAATCAGAAGAAATAGTATTAAAATCACTGCAGTGTTTTGAATTTTTACTATTATTTATAGTCACCAAAGCAACATAATAAGCTAGAGATTGTATACAAAATAACAATATTGGATTTTATTCAGGTTATTGGAGAAATAAATGACTTCCCTTTGCCTAGATGTTCAGGAATTGTTGAGATACGTTCTTGAGACAGAAAACATAAATACTCAAATATAAACTTCATTGTTGATAGAGGTGGTTTAGGAAAGGTAGCCTTAAAATATGATGACAACAGGACCACCATGTGTATAACACTCAGAATGAATGACGCATCAAATCACTGTTACAACAGCCAGCCTTCACACCTTCCCCTATCTTCCCGTCTAAGGAATTGCTGGTTTAAAAATTATTACACCTCTGCTGTATCTGAATGTTACTGAAGTTGCTTGAATTTCTTCAAATTTATTACTTGCTTTTTTTGTGTGCCTAATAAGTTTTTTTTTTTGTTTTTGTTTTTTTTTTTTTTGTTTTTTGTTTTTTTGTTTTTTTTTTTTTATGAAAGCCACATGTCTTAATCGATGTTCTATTGCTATGAAGAGACACTATGACCATGGCAACTCTTATAATGGAAAACATTTAATTTGGACTGACTTAAAGTTTCCAAGGTTTAGTCCATTATCGTCATGGTGGGAAGAATGGCAGCACGCAGGAAGACATAGTGCTGAAGAAGATTCTACACCTGGACTGACAGAGAACAGGAAGAGAAGAAAACAATGTCCTTGGATTGAGCAATTGAAATCTCACAGCCCACACACTTCTTCCAACAAACTACACCTATTCCAACATGTTCACATCTCCTAGTAGTACCAGTCACTCTTGACCAAGTATTCAAATCTGTTAGCTTATGGAGGACATTTTTATTAAAATCACCACAAAATATGATTTCCTGGATATATTGTGCAGTACAAAGTCCTTTCATAAGATCATCTAAAACTATGAGAAAAAAGGAACATTCTACATCTTATGTTTAGATCCTAGCCCTTTATGAGTCTGTGACCCTAGGTGGTGAACTTCACTAGCACTTCCCAGTTCCACAGACCCTTTGATAGATAGCTTAAGCCATCTAACTGGGGCCCACATTCAGGGGGTCTGAATCAGTACAATGCTGGTTTCCCAGCTATCAACCTCAGGGTCTGTGAACTCCTACTTGTTCATGTCAGCTGTCTCTGTAGGTTTCTGTAGCCTGCTTTTGACTCCAATTCGTATTATACCTCCCTCTCTGAAACTGGTTTCCAGGAGTACAGCTCAGTGTTTAGCTGTGGGTGTCTGCTTCTATTTCTACTAGATGAGGCTCTATGATGGTAGATAAGTTAGTTATCAATCTCATTCTCAGGGAAGGGCATTTGAGGTAGCTTTTCCATTGTTGCTCACATTGTTAGTTGGGGTCATGTAGAGTGAGGGTGGATGGGAGTGAGGGAGAAGGAACTGGGATTGATATGTAAAATAAGAATACATATATATATATATATATATATATATATATATATATTATTTTGAATGTAGCTGGGGATTGTGATGATGGTTTAGTAATATGGTAGTAGTAGGTTCTCCTCTAGAGTTCATAACATCACCAGCACAGTAGTTGGCTAGGTCTACTGTGTAGACTCTCCCATTTAGTAAATTCTGAAGTTTATTTGGGTGACTGTTTACTCCCTAGCAGGTCAAGAAATAAGCCTATTTCTCAGGACAAAACAAAATTTCCTATAAAATTGTTTTCTATCCTTGTTGCAAGGGATTTGGTGTGTGTGTGTGTGTGTGTGTGTGTGTGTGTGTGTGTGTGTGTGTGTGTGCTTTATTTTATATTTTACTTTAATTCTATTAATTATTCTTAAAATCTGGTAAATTGCTGGAGGTAAAACTCAAAAACTATGCCCTACCTCCCACAACTGGGTATCTGGGAATTTTTAATTCTAACTCATTCTCAGAAATTATGAACTATTTTCCCTGATCCAAAACTAGTTCCTAAAGAGGGTTCCACTAATGGGTTTTTGTTCTGGGAAGTAGTGCTTTTTATTTTATTTTATTTTTTTAAATCTTATTTTTCTTGCCAATTTGGAGGGAGGCAGTTTGCCCTGTGATCTCATTGTTCTGATGAATGCCAAAAGAATTGTTTATTATTCAGTTTGTTTGGGATTTTACTTCTTCTTAGAATGAATTGGCAATGTCTATTACCCTTATATGCCAACTCTAGAACTGAAATTCACAGTAGTTTTAATACTTAATGTCCCTGCTTGGATAGCTTCAAGAACATCTGGTATCATTCTCATGCTACTCCAATGGAGACTCGGAGATCTCAAACATGCTTTGGAAGAATTTCGTCTAGTTTGTATACAAGGCAAGAAGAAAAAGCACTACTATATTCTATTTTTTCCCCAACATTGAATTACCACAGATGAAAGGTTGAAATAACTAGATTCACCCTGATGTTTTCATAGCTAGGATGGCAAGAGGCAACAAGGGGCATATTTGCCTGATACCTCTGTTGAAGATGATGTTTAATTTGCATCGAAAAATGGCAGGTATATTACAAACAAGCAATCAGTTATGCTTCTCAGGAAAGATATTATTTTGTTTTATTTCTGTGACAATGAAATACAAACACTTAAGAAGAGGACTCTTCTTTCTTATGGCATCTAAACTCTTCTATCTATAGGTAGCATATCTATAGCAGCATTTGATGATGCCAACTTGAATCTTTATCAGCAACGCAGTATTTCAAACACATTGGTTTGTAATTATCACTATTTCAAAAGTCTGTATTTAAAAATATAAACAAATACCACCATGATATAGTATGTTAATTTTTGACATGGAAATCAAAGATACATATCAAAGCAGTTTTCTTTAAGATGTAAGGTAATAAACTTAATGAAAAAGATGTGTATGTGTGAAAAAATTTGACTGACACTGTCATTCTTCATTGACGTTGGAACATAGCTGTGAGCTCTTTTGAAAAGCACACTCATGGATAAAACATATTATCCTTATTTCTACTTTGAACAACCACATTTGCAAAGAGCAAAAGTAACGATAGAAGGTATGTGATCCCATGGTGTCTGATATAAGTGGACATATTTTGCTGGAAGAAAATACCAATGAGGCATAGCTAAAGGTCACATATTCTAATGAACCAGTCTCTGACTCATGGTTCTACTTTTACTTTTCCCTTTGCCTTTTTGTAGGCCATGCTCTGGTTAACATAAAGATTGTCTAATACCTGTAGCATTTCAAGTTCAAATGATACTTTATCCAATGTATTTCTTTGTCCATAATGAAAAGTAACTAAGTTCTTATAGGCTCTCAGAAAGAGACATATAAGTCCAGGATTATGCTCAGAGTAGAGTGATAGAGTCTAACATGTGTGGTAAAACTCCATAAAATTGACTGTGGTACAAGCAGGAGTATCACTAGTTCAAGGTAACCATTAGGGTCCTTGTGAGTTCAAAGCTAGTAGCCTATGACCCTGACTCAACAAAGAAAGAAAATATAAAGTATAAAAGAAAAGAATAAATGTAGGGAGAGAGAATGGAGGAGGGAAGAAGGAGGGGAGGGAAAGAGAGAGATGAGGAAAGGGCTTAAGATGTTTAAGAAGGAAGTTTGGACCTATTTTGCTAGATGCTCTTGAGTTTCCATCACTTAAAGTGGCAAAGTTTTTTAGGGGATAGGAAATGAACCCATGTATCAGAATTATTTAGTGGGTGCTTTCTGAGGCCACTGCACTCTGTCTCTCCTGTTTTACTAGATATGCATTGTGCTCCTGACTCTCAGTGACAGCACATGTGCATCACACAAGCAGCCTAAACACAGTTTGTCCCAACTGTTGCTAATGCTGGTATTTAGTCCTTGTTCCAGTCGCTACCTCTTTTTTTTTTCCTCCATAGGGTTGAATACAATTGGATCTCTGCTATGGTGATTGTCAAAGATTAAGTCATCTCATCATATGAAATTCATAAAATATTGTGTTATATCTGTGTAGGGTTTCTTGAGGTGACATAGCAATGGGTTTATGTCATTTGAGAGCAGTATACACACTAATATGTGCCATCTTAAGACAACATAGTAAGCTTTCCATGATTTGGCATTATTTTTGTCTAGTTTAGTATCTTTGAGTACAAAATCATTGATAACAATGCATTGGTAAGAACTTAAAGATAATTGTTTCTACCACATCCTCTTACCTAAGTGATTTGATGTTGATAAATTCATTGAGAGAATATAACAAAAGGTATTAGCAATGAACAAACTTTGAATTAGTAAGCAATGATAATATATTTCAGGTGATGTCACTTTCTTCTAATGTAGAGAAAATAGAAGTAGAGAATAAATTAATTTAAAGCTTACTAGATATATAATATAATAAATAATAGTGCCCTTAGCTTAGAATAAGAAGTCAAATTTTCACTATAATTGATGCCTCATCCCATGTAGTGCAGATCTCTCCTCCTTCCATTAACACCCCATTCTCTTTCCTTCATCCATAGGCAGAGGCAAACTGTGTCTTAAATTTTGTAGTTATCGTTCCTATTTATATCTCTCATCTCCAAATACTATACAATAATGTTGTGGTTCTTTAAAATCTGTATCCTACTTCTTTTATGATTTACCTAGTCACTCAGAGCTACCTCTTTATGTTCACACTTGTTCATGTTTTAGATTCAAATATGTTGATAAGTTTACTTCTAGATTATTAAGCAAGAACCTCTAAAATGTTTTACTGAGATGTTGGCAATAGAAATAATAACTTGATTCTATAACCGTGGAGCTGAATTTTACAGTTTCTATATTTATTTAGGGGTGATAATATAAGGGATTGTATGCTATTACCTTTATATTACTGATGAGGCTAGAATAGTTTCTTGCCTTCACAAAGTAATAGCTATACCAGTATGGGTGTTTTAACTTTTGTTCAGCTCTTTTCCTATTACATCCCACTGCCTTTTGGTAGAGTATTCCAGCTTGTCTCATACAGTTAATTTTTGAAAATCCAGGCTCCAAACTCCTGGCCGTGGGCAAGTCCTAGCATAAGATACAGTACTTCATGAAGGAGGACCCACTTTAGTAATGCAGTCCCAGGAAAAGCACCTACCCACTGCCTCTCATTACAGAGGCAATTACATCTGCTGTTCCTGTACTCTGTAGTGACATTTAGCATCAACCAGGACACCTGTAGATGCTTTCCTTGGAAAGAAACAATGAATTCATATACTCCTGGTAAAACCTGGGTCAAATCTTTACCTAAAATGACTGAAAAGATGCTGTAGAAAAATATAACAGGGCTTCACAAACCAATTATTGGTTTAATTGTTAAGTAAAATTGCTGTATCTACCTCGGTCTTGACTCTTTCATTAGCATAATATCCCACATTTGTACCCAATTATAAACAAACCCTAGCCAAATTTACATTGCCTTCCAAATTACATACACAGCTCTTCTCTACCCTTCCTAGTCTGGTTGCTTTTTTAGAGTCAGAGCCTTTGGAATATATGCCACCTGCCTGCAGCCTCTTTTAACTCAATCTGAAGAAACAAGCCTGGAACATAGGTGGCACATGCATTCTACCTGGAGCAGGGGATGGAAGCAACCAAGCCTGGAGAAGTGTGTTGCATCTTCTAAATATGTATTTCTATATTTCCTTCCTTTTCTTTGTTTTCTTGACCTCACAGAGATCTACATGCATCTGCCTCCCGGGTGCTGGGATAAAAGACACACTCAACTGCCACCACAACTTGGTTATATTGTCTGTTGCTCTCTACAGGACTTAGAGTCACTATGCTCAGTCTTGCCTTTAGGCCTTTACTATTTTTACTTGTTTTTGCTGCCTGAAAGATTTATTCTGTAGAAATTCTCCAAAATACCAAATACCTGACACTCTTGGTACAAAGTATAGCTGTTTATCTCCTGGTTTTCCATGACATATAATAAACTCTTCATAAATACTTATTGCCTTACTCAGTTGAAAAAAAAACAATGGCCAGCATAGTTAATATTTTCATGTTGCTTTATTCCTGTTCACTGGTTTCTGGTGGGAAGTAGACAGCCTGCAGTCCTGGAAGCGTGGCTTCCCAACTTCATCAGTCCTTGCCCTCTAGTCTCTCTTTCATCACTCTACCATTGGGTATCTCTACCCACCTACCTGGCTTTACACTGTGATCTGAGAGGCCTGCCTTCTTTATTTCCCTCCTTAATTTCTTATTTTTAAGTTTAATTTAGAAACAATCTCATTTTACATATCAATACCAGTTCCCTCTCCATCTCATCTTCTCATGCCCCCCAACAACCTCTCCATCAGACCCCCCCATCCACTCACCCAGGAGGGTGAGGCCTTCCATGGGGGCCCATCAAAGTTTTTCATATCATTTGGGGGAGGGGCTAGACCCTCCTCTTTTTAAACCATTTTCTTAACATATGACTTTTTCCTGTGGTTATATCTGTAAGAAACAACACAATGAAGGTTTGATGATGAAGGAACACAGGCTTTCCCTTCACTGTGAACTCCACAGTCATGTTTGCATGCCTTTCCACAAGTGGAAAGTGTGTATTCATGGGACAGACAAGGACAGTTCTCATGATGTCATCCCTCTTTGCTTTCCATTATACTGCTAAAAGTTGACCATCAACTTTTTCACCTGATTTTTTTTTTTTTTTTTTTTTTTTTTTTTTTTTTTTTTTTGGTTCTTCAAGACAGGGTTTCTCTGTATTGTTTTGGAGCCTGTCCTGGAACTAACTCTGTAGACCAGGCTGGCCTCTGGCTCACAAAGATCTGCCAGCCTCTGCCTCTCAAGTGCTGGGATTAAAGGTGTGGGCTACCACTGCCTGGCTTTAACTGATTTCTTTCTATCTTTTTTTTTTTTTTTTTTTTTTTAGTTCAAGAAAAAATACAAATACTGCACAATTTCTATGAGAAAAACACAAAATACCAAGATTGCCCAAAGCTGGAAACTAGTAGTCAACAGAGATGTCTTCCATTCTCGGTTCATGGTGGGTCCACCTTCATTTGCACATGTATAAGCTTGGAAAGTAGAAAGTTTTTGTCTCTCCATACCCAGTCTTCGATCTGAGAATAAAGCTAATCAAAGTGGCCATAATTTGCATAGTACTTTAGGTACATTACCATGACATAGTAAATTCTCTCAATACTGTGGGATAATTCTTTTAGTCCAGCCCAAAATAGAATTGGCCTTTTCTTTCCTGTTTCTTTGTCAACAGCTATTTTTGCAAGGTTTTCATTACTTCTTAATTGTTTAAACTTCCTATTTTCATTTTTCTTGTTAAGGACTGATTTTATAAATGAGTTCATTATCTCTACCATTTTAGACTCATCATTAATTCCATGCTCCTCATTTATTAGTGGGCCTATTTCTCTCTGGTGTTTGCAGTATTTGTGATATGCCCTTGTTTTCTTTGAATCCCTTATGATAACTTTATTGTATGATTTTTTATGCTACTGGTATCTTTCTTATGTTTAATTGATGTATATCCATTTTATTCCAAATAGCAAGTTTTCCTCCACTGACTTTAATATAAGGTGTTCAAAAGACATTTGTGTTTACCCTTCATATTTGCACAGCTCATTCTTCAAACACACTTTAAATCTGCTCTAGTCTACTTAAAATATCAATAGAAGCAGCACTGGCAAAAAGAATTGAGACAATTCCTCATCTTGTAAATGCATTACTGTATACAATAAATTTCTTAACCCTTAATTAGTGAAAAGATTCATGGTAGTTTTATCTGTTAGGCTGATAGCAGCTCATTATTCAACAATGTCCTTGGTCAGGGTACACAGCAAAGCAAGGGGACCGAATTTCTCTCACTAAACTCAGAGGCATTTGAGATAAAAATGGACATGTTAACTCCAAATAGCAGTGCCCAAGATATGGAAAGCCTGGTCTAAGCCATGGATACTTCTGAGCAACATCAAAGCTCTTGACTTTTCTTTCAAATAGAATCCCTTCACCTTTAATTTGACTCCTACTTCTCTGAGTCTTTGAAATATGGGCATGGCCTTTGGGAGAGAAAAATCCATGTTTGTATGTAGAAAAGTTTGATTGAAGATTATATGTTGCCTTGGATTAGGAACCAGGAAACTTGGGGTTTTAGTACAGTTTTTTGTTTCTTTCTTTATTTTTTCTGTTGTTTCCCTTTTGGAAATTGAGATTTTTCATTCATAAAATGTGGAGGTTGAATTTGATAGTAGTCAAGAGTACCAATACCTTCTAATTGTTCTTTGTGATTGTCAAAGCTGACAGGGTAACAAGACAACAGGAGTTGTTGGATGCCTTTGGCCATCTTAGTGTCTTCCTTGGAATTCTAAAGGAGCCTGGTCATTCCACACACTGCTTGTGGTAATGGACAAAGGCAAGGCCTGAAGGACATCTGTGTTTGGAGAGACTACTCAAGTATCATTTGACTGATCCCTGGCTAATTTTATTTTAATTTCAACTTCATTTACCTTTGAATTTCAAGTCTCGGTTCTGAGTCTGTTGAAGGTTATTGTTCATGTCATTGGGGTTTTCTGTGACACAATTTTATCATTCCCTCAGATGAACTAGCTTACTTCTTTGATTCACCATTATTGTGTTATGTGGGAAGAAAATGCCCATCAAAGCTATAGACCTAAAAAAGCACACTCCTAACTGACCTACTTGTGATTTTAAAGGTGCTTCAGAAAACTTTTCATTACCTATTTTGTTCCTGGGGAAAAATCTTCTGTAAGTTATAGCCTTGCCATTTGTAAACACAAACTCACTTCATCAAAGTTTCCATGAAAATCAAATGATTTCTGTGAAAATCCTTTCCAAAATTCTTATGAATTCCTGTAAGTAAATCTCTAAAATAAATGCTTTCTTAATACCAAGCCTTGTTTTTCTAATGTATCTGTTGTGATTTGGATATGAAGTTCCCTCCAAAAAAGGCCTGGGTGTTGAATACTTGATCTCCCAACTTGGTATTTCTTTTGAGAAGAGAATGGATCATAAAGGCAAATCTTGTCAATGTATTAACCCATTCCTATCTTAATGGTATATGAGGGCATGGTGGAGGAAGTGTTTACAGGAATATAGCTTTGAGAGACACAGGTTGGTTAAAGGTCCTTCCTAGTTGTTGGGAGGTAAGAAGATCTATGCTATCACCCTCTTTTGTACCTCTGTCTCAAAGCAATGGAGCAAGGGAACCATGGGCTGAAACTATGAAACACAATGTCTTCCTGCCCTTGTTTGTCTTGTGCATTTGTCAGAGTAACAAAAAATATTACAAAGTACTTCATATTTATCCTACTTAATTGAAAACATTTGTCTGATATTTTTTATCTGAAAGATCCTATTGATACCTCAAGTCTCACCTGAAAGATGGCAGCCTATGTAGAGACCATCCCCTTCTCCAAGCCAGAGAAAGCCATGGTATAACCATTTTCCTTTGGAGCTTTGTATATATTTGTAGTTATAAGAGCTTTATAATATACTTTGCACATGTCCTCTTTGGCCATATTAGGTCTGAATTGATTTCATTTAATCCTGGACCAATCATAAACTAGGCGTACTTTTATTGTATTCATTGTTTTGAAAGAAAAATAGTAATAAATGTTACTGAGAGTAAAGGAAGGATTTGGCAATGTTCTGGGCCAGTGCCTTAGTCCTCACATTCCATCTTAACCAGCCAAAGCATCCTCACAAGGACTTTGGCAAAACCCCAGACTAAGATTTTCCCTCCACCCCCATAATCTTAATTAAATGGTGGAGGGCTTTCCTGCCCTTCATCATTCAATGTTCTCCCTTACACTTTTCTACCATCCAAAATGTTTGCTTCCTTCTCATGAGCAGGACTTTTAATAATAATCATATTTAGGCCTCTGCTGTTCCTGTTTAGATTCCTTAAAGTTTATATTCAATTTTGAGATGTTTTCTTTTATTTTCAATGAAGTTAGTCTTTTTAATGGAAGCTGTTTCTTTGTATCTGTACATTTTGATATTTCTGCCATCTGTCTAATTTAGCTCAGCTTAGTGAATAGGTATCTTTCTAATCTCCACTATGAAAAATGAAGTTATAGAGTCCTCTGGGTTTCTGGTGAAGACAATGTAGATTTCAGGTTAATAATCTTAAAAAAGAAGTCTATTTCACACAAGAAAGAGTTGTTGTGAATCTTAGAATTCTGAAACAGCTCTTATTTTACACAACTTGATCCATAGAAAGTTGAACTGTTAAACACTTGTAAATAAAAAAAAAAATAAAAAAAAAAAACTTGTAAATCTATGGAGTCAAGGTTCTACCTGCATCTTCATACTTTTATTCCCCAAATTTGTAAACATTGAGCTATGCCTATATTTAGTCCCAAACATTTACAAAAGCAATGCAGCCTTAGTGCTACTTTATGTGTTGGGATGTTCCCAAAGACTGGCTTATAGACAAGAATTAAACTGAAATATTACCAAGTAAATCTAGATCAAGTAACTAATAAGTGGGTAATGCAAACAGCTATTATGTGGAAAACATTCTGGGATAAGAATGAAATACTACATTAATTTACTCAACAACATATAAAATAAAAAAATGTATATGTGTACATAATTAAACATGTGTATATAACACACAACTACATAATTTAAAAAAATTCACATCTATAAGAATTATGTGGTGATCTTTGATATTCACAATGATGACTTTATAATTTTTTATACTCAAAGACAAGTGGGTTTCTAATTTTCATGACACTAAAGAGAGAATAATCATACATTTGAGAAATAATTTTAACTAATTAAAACAGAAAGAGCCATCTCTACCTTGCAGAATTAAGATAATCAAAAATTGGCATTCTTCAAGCATTTTCGTTGATATTTAAAATTATATTTTAATATAGAAAATCTAATTAAGATGATCTGAGAAGTATTTCAACTACCAATGATTTCAGTTCTCTTTTTCAGTTTTTAAACCTTGACTTTTAGTGAATGTTCTTTAGCTAGAAAACCATTAACTGGTTATACTTTATCCTTCTCTAGTATCCACTTATGAGTGAGTACATGCCATCTTTGTCTTTTTGTGACTGGGTTACCTCACTAGGATGGTTTCTTTTAGTTCCATCCACTTGGCTGAGAATTTCAAGATGTCACTGAGTAGTTCTCCATTCTGTAAATGTACCACATTTTCTCCATCCATTCTTCAATTAAGGGACATCTAGGTTGCTTCCTGGTTCTGGCTATTAAAACAATGCTGGCTGCTATGAACATAGTTGAATGGGTATCCTTTTGATATGAATGTGCATCCTTTTGGTATGTGCTTAAGAGTGGAATTGCTGGATCTTGAGGTAGACTGATTCCCATTTTCCTGAGACGCTGCAATACTGATTTCCAAAGTGGCTGGTGGGTGGGATGGGGGAATGGTGGGGAAATGAGAGGGGGGAAGGGAGAAGGAACTGGGATTGGGATATAAAATAAGACTGTTGTTAATGTAAATAAAAATTAATTAAAAAATAAAAATAAAAGATCAAAAGGAAGAAAGAAAAGAAAGAAAGAAAGAAAGGAAACCATTACCTTGCAGAATTTTTAAACACTTGCCCCCAAAATCCCATTTCCTTGCCAGGCAGAAATAGCATCCTTTCTATAACTGTGGGGAAACACATGATTCACACAGACTGCAGACATGCATGGAAGAAAAAGATGTACAGCTGGAGACATAAGGAGTGCTTCTTGTAGAGAGAACAGCCTGTCCCAGGACTTGAACTGCTCTTCTCACACAGGCAATTCAGGCAGAGACAGTTGGGGATATTCCGTTTTAAACTCTATCGCCTATTACTTAAATGCATTTCATCCACCAAGATATGGGGGAATGAAGGATTTACAAAATGACAAAAACGTTTCCAGAATCAGAAAAACCTTGATTCTGATTTCTTGAATGGTATTAACATGCTTACACGTCTGTCCTTTTTTTTGCATTCTCCCAAAATTCCCAAATACAGTATGAATATTTTATAGTAATGTTTAGTAATGAGCACCAATTCCAACCTTAAAATGACTCCTCTCTTAATTAGCACATTAGTCACTCAGTAAAAATTGAGTGGGATGAATTATTCAAATATAATTCAGCAGAGACTCGGAACAAATCTAAGGGATAAAGAAAAAAGGGAGAAAGGCAACAGAGCTGCTTTTCTACTCAGAAGGTTAAAGAGGGACCCTGCACAGCTATGGAGTGGGAGTCAGGAGAGTCACTCATTAGCAGAGGGACTTAGGCATCTATGGCTGCCATAGACATGGTGACCTTGAAGCACTGATAAACACCAACTGCAGAAGGAGAAAAACACCGTGATGAGGTAAAGATTCCTTATCTTCTGCTTTCTGAACTTAAATTAAGCCACAGTGAATTGTGCTGTGTACAGCTTGGAGAGGACTCTCACTAGGCATTCATCTGCTGCCTAAAATATTTTTGAACTGCAAACAAATGTTCCTGTGAAAGGATCTTGCCCCAGGATAATTCTCTAATCTAATGTGGGGAAATGATATGATTAGCCGTTGGGACCAGCAAATGGAAGCTAACAAGTGTGTGTGTGTGTGTGTGTGTGTGTGTGTGTGTGTGTGTGTGTGTGATCCAGAGAGAAAAATTTCAGAAATTAATTTATGAAACAAAAAACTTGTTAGAGAAAGAAGAACTAGGAAAAGTAAGTAGAATTCAATAGATAGTAGCATTGGCAATTGGAAACAAAAATTACTTTTAAAGCTATAAATTCAAGGCCATGAAAACAAGCAAGAAAGTACAATAGACCCCAAGAATTATGAATTTCTCATGAAACTTTTCAAAACATAAGCAGTAAACAAAATGTGAATCCCACATGCCAAATTCCACCTCCCTGGATTTGTGTGAAGACAAGAAATAGCAGGATGATGGGTGAGTAGTCATGAAGATCAGCCTGGCTGTCAGGGTAATTTGTCCACAATGGACATCTGCCCCACCTCTGTGCAGTTTTTTTGGTTGTGTCTCTTTCCATTTTATGTTACTTTAGTCAGAGAAAAACACTTGTAGAGAGAAAGCCTGATGGGTTGGACTTTTCATGCTGAGTGATTCATATCCCTGGGCGCTAGAAGAACCAGTGTGATTTTAGTCTGGTATTTGCCCTCAAAGAAAAATCTTGGCTTTGAGACTTCATTCCCTGTTAAGGCTAGATTGTGGGTGTGGGTTATTTTATAACATTGACAGTTAATAGAACATTGGGATAAATTGAACCCTAGGAGGCATACTCTAACAGTCAAAATATATATCACATGCTAAAACTGACCCTGACTGACCTTTTATCTCACCAATTCATGTTCTTCCATTTACCCCTAGGTCCACGTGGGCCATCAGGCCAAAATATAACGTACCTTAACCCATAAATAACCACCATTTGACTCAGATATTTTGTGCTTCTATCAATCGTTTGTGTGAAATACTTGACCCCAGAATAAGCTTGGGTCAAGATAACCTAACCTTACCTACAAGCAACAATGATGGAGCAAGGAAAGGCTTCTAGGGAAGAAACCCTGTCCTTTCATTGGGTCAACATAGGCCCTGAAATCCCTATTCTCAGCTCTAGTATAAGATGTATGTATAAAGCATAAATTTTTAGCTACAGTTCTATCACTTTGTTATTGAATTGATCCATGCTGGTATCTGATGACAACTTTACTATTTTATTAATGCTTCCTTCTTTCTTTTCCTTTATTTCCTTCCTTGTTTGCTATCCTGGAATATACTATATAGGCATTGATGGGCCTGAACTCCTTATCCTTCTCTCTGAGCTCTCATCCCATTGGCTGCTACCCAGCCAATGTCAGGTAGCACTGTAAGCAGCCAAAGAAGGTGAGAACATGTTACCCCCAGTACAGTATATGAGACCAAACAACTGAATGTCTAAAGTCTGAATGAAAAGCAAGTTTGCTCCACTGCTTCCAGAACTTAAAGTTTCTCACTAGCTAGAGCCAGTTCACCTACAAATATGAACGTTTTCACAGAACCACACTACTCTATCAACTCTATTGTTGCAGTCTTATTAACAACTATATCAAATATATTTTCTGACCTACAAGTGCAAATCAACCTACTGTCTTTATGTCCATTGACTAAGTATGATAACTTGAACAGAATAAAAGCCAGTATTTCTCACTTGATTGCTATATAACTATCATTCACTCTAGCTGTTCAGCCTAGCTGAACTGATAGAGTAGGGAATATGATTCTGTTATTAATTCTTGCTCAAATGAAAATGCTTTGTGTGTCAAGCTCCAGTGGATTCCTTCTAATTTCCTTTTTGCTGTTTTACCCAAGCCATACTCTGCCATTGTCATCTTGTATCTTGAATACCATAAAGCCTCTTTTTCCCATTTCACCCTTTTTGCCATCTGAGAATGCTGCCTGGAGTGGCTGTGCTAATTTAGTGGTCCATGCATGTCCAACACTGACTTCATTCTGCCTTAACATTTGATTGTGGAGCTTATTTAGCTGAAAATACCTTGTCTAGTAGATTGATTATTTGATTGCTGCTAATGTGTTCTCTGTCTCTGATGTTACAAAGATCAAGATTTAGGCATCTCTGGCGAAGCTAAAAACAGCATTATATTTGGAGAATAATATGCAAAAGAATTAACCCAAACATTGTTAGAACTCAGAGTCTAAAATTGGGGCTGGCCACTTTGGGAGTCAGTGCACTGGCATCTCAGAAAACTGGGAATCAATCTACCACAAGACCCAGCTATACCACTCTTAGACAAATACCCAAAGGTGGCTCAATCACACTATGAGGACAGTTGTTCAACTATATTCAAAATTGCTTTATTTGTAATAGCCAGAACCAGGAAACAACCTAAATGAAACAGATAAAGACAATGTGCTACATTTATACAATGGAGTACTACTTAGCTGTTAAATGCAAGGATACCAGGAAATTTGAAAGCAAATGGATAGAACTAGAAAAAAATAATCATCCTGAGTGAGGTAACACAGACCAATAAAGAAAAACATATGTACTCACTCATAAGTGGTTATGAGCTGTAAAATAAAGTAGGTTAAAAAAGGAGGGTTCATGGGGCAATACCTGGATCTCCAAGGGAAGGGGAAATAGATATTTCTGAGTGGAGTGAGGGCGGGTGGGATAGGAACATGAGAGGACACAGACACAGGGTGGTACAGAACTGTATGAGACTGCTGGAAATGGGTGAGGTGCACTTCAGAATTAGGTAAAAACCTTATGTAAGGGAATATCACAGGAATCTACAAGGATGACCCCAGCTGAGACTCCTAGCAATAGTGGGTATGTTTCAAGAACTGGAACTGGCCATCTCCTGTGACCAGGCAAGAGTACAAGTAGAAGGAGTGTGAAACCAACTCAACCATATAAACTTTGAGCTATATATAGTCTGTCCTGTCAATGGCATGTGCTGAGATTGGTGCCCAGCCAAAATGTCACAAAGAAGCATCATCCGGCAGCACCTGGTAGAAATAGAGGGAGACCCACAGCCAAACATTAGACTGAGTTCAGGGAATCCTGCAAAAGAGTTCCCCTCTTTTTTAGGGGCCACAGGGGTCAAGGACACCACAAGAAAAGTCATAGAATCATTGGGGTTCACAGATACTGAACTGACAACAGGAGAAGCTGCATCAGACTGACTTAGGCATTCTGAGCATGTATGACAGTTGCATACCTTGATCCTACTGTCAGATTCCTAACAGTGGGAACAGGGCTGCCTCCAACTCTTTTACTGGGTCGTGGGACCCTACCCCTCAAACTTGGTCACCTTTCCCAGTCTTAATTCATGGGGAAATGCTCAGTCTTACTGCAACTTGATATTCCATGTTTTGTTGATACTCAAGGGAGGATGCTCTTTCCTTAACAGAAACAGAGGAAAAGTGTATTGCAGGGTAGGAGCAGGAGTTGGGAATGGAGGGAAGGACTGAGAGGAAAGAAGGGAAGGACACTGCAACTGGAATGCAAAATAAATAAATTAAAATAAAAAAAATAGTAGGTGGCATTGAAAAGGATTAGAAAGAGACTATTAAACTTTGCATGCCTTAAGGTAGGTGCCCCAACTCTGTTCTAAAGGTCCTGTCTTATCCTATCAGCTGTAGGAAAACTGACATAAATGATCAAAGCTACATTCAGGTACAGCTTTACTTATATACGGAAATCTAAATTTCATATCATATTTGTATGTTATGATTCTCATTTTAAGACTTTTTTATCTAAAATTTAAACACTATTTACAACTCAGGGGCAACCACCAAATTCTCATTCAGTAATGACATAGGTTAATGAATTATTTAGAGAGTTCTGGAAGGAAGAAAAATAAATGGTTAAGAAATATTTGAAAAAGTTATCAACATCTTTATCAACATGAAAATAGATATTAAGATTATATTGAGATCCCATCTCCTCCCAATAAGTATGTCTATCATCTGGAAAATTAATGACAGATGCATGTGAGGTTGTGAGCAAATACTTATACACTGCTAACTGGATTGTAAAAGTGACACAGCTGCTTTGAAAATCACTATAGAAATTTCTACAAAACAAAACAAAATAAAAAATAAAAAAGTAAAAACCAAACAAAAAACCCTAGAACCAACAAGTACTGTATGATTTAGTTATACTATTGCTGGAAGAATACCAAAAGAACTTAACTAGTTTTTTCTGCATTATTCATAATAGCCAGTATACAAAACCAGTTGAGATGTCCATCAACAGATACATGAATAAAGAAACATGGCATGTAGGCACATTAGATTTTCACGTAGTGGCAAAGAAAAGAATGAAATTTCAAATGCAGAAAAAAGAATGGGACCAGAAATTATGTGAAACAAAATAAGAAATACTCAGGAACATAAATATTGTATTCTTCCACATTCAATTTATGTGTGTGTGTGTGTGTGTGTGTGTGTGTGTGTGTGTGTGTGTGTGTGTAGGCCATGAAGTCTAAAATCAACATATTAGAGAAGAAGGAAAACAAGAAGGAAAGGGATGAAGAAAGGGTACTGGGTACTGGAATATATATTTCATTAATATGGAAGGGAGACTATTGTTAGGAAGAAGGAGATTAAGAACATATTATGACATATGTCCATGCTGACCAAATAAAATAAAGTACAGTAAAATCTAGGAAAAAGTCAAAGACTCTGCATTAGCCCTGTGGATCACTTTTCTGCTTGGATTATTGAAAACAGAAATTAAGTGTTTTTCTTTTACAACATCTCATAATTCTTAAAATCATAAGACTCAAATAACTGTGCTTTTCCTCTGGCATCCAAGATTGCAGAGGCATCCAGAAGCTGCTGTGTGTTGAGTATTGCATTAAAGGAGTTGCCCTCTTATCCCTGGGTAATTTCACCCTTTCCCTCTTCTCTTGGAATTTTCTAATCATAAAAGAATCTCTGCAAGTGTAGTACTGCTTTGTTTAAAGAGAAGCTTGTCCTTTTCAGCTCAGGAAGTTATTTTGTGTTTGTGTACTATAAATATTTTTCTTTCCTTTGATACACATAAACTTTTGTAATTGGCAGCTTCCTGGTAGAAGAGTAGTTAAAATTCAGCACTGTTTGTGATTCCTATTTAAATGATATTTGAGTTCATGGATTTATAATTAATGAGTCTTCATTTTATTTGTGTGTGTGTGTGAGAAAGAAAGAGAGAGAAAGAGAAAGAGAGAGAGAGACTAATTATATTTGATCTTTCATTCTGGGAAAGCCCTTTAAACTTATCTTTTACAGTAGCAATTTCTTATTTCCACAACAATTTAATTATCTTGTTTATTAATCAACTTAAAAGAACCTGCTGATGTACCAGAAAGATTATCCACTATATTTTGTGATTATTGCTTTGAGTTTTGAGAGCCTTGGCATGTCAGCAGGTTGCCTGTTCAGTTTTCAGTGGTATCTTCCAAAGGTCTCTCACTACTGTCTTCATCAGCCTGGTTCCAATACCTCGCTTTTCTTTATAATTCCTCAAAACAATAACTTATCTTGACTCTCTTGTTTTATTTTGTTGTTGAGATGAGTTCTTGCTAGGAAGCACAAGCTAGCCTTGAACTAATGATCTTCCTACCTGGGATCATCTTTGGTTCTCTTCACAGCTTTTCTTCTCAGCCTGCATGGGTTGTTTGCATTTACAAACTTTCATTCTGTTGTCACCTTTTGAGGAAAGAAAATAAAGGTCAGTTCTATGTATGTTCTTTTAAGCAGGCAAATGTTTCTCAAGACAGTAAAAAGCTGATGGGCTTTTGAGGAAAAAGCAGCTGATTATAATCCTGCCCTATCTTATTTGGAAAGAAATATGAGGAAATAAGCAAACTTGAAGGAAAAGGAAAATCAGGCTTTGTTTACAAATCTTAAGTGATTTTTCCCTTATATGTAGTCCACTCTTTTATGAAAAGCTACACATCTAAGAATATTCGGACAATACAAATTGGTTCTAATAGGGGAAAAACATAACACAAACTTAGTGGGAAGAAAAGAGTACTGAGTCTTGTAAGAGTTAGGGTAGAGAGTGTCAATATGATCAAAATATACTTTATGAAAACTTAAAGAAATAATAATGTTTTGAGATTTTCTTTAATATCTTTATAGATCTAATTTTTGTGTAACACAAAATTCCTCTTGGCAGGTTTTGGGCAAAGCGATTACAAATAAAGACAGAAATGTATTCAGTTATTATGTATCATAGTCATACAACAGTTATTTTCACTTTCATCTTGAATTTTTCCTCTTTTAAAATATTTTATTGATTCATTGTTGAAGGCATCACCCTCCCTGTGGAGTGAAGGGGGAGATGGGATGGGAGTGTGTTCAGGGGGCATGGAAGGAAGGGAGGGAGGGAGGAAGAGAAGGAGGAAGGAAGAGAAGGAGGGAGAGGGGACTGGGATTGATATGTAAAATAAGAAATATTAGAAAAAAATCCATGTAAGCTAAAAAAAAGTTTTCTAATATATATATATATATATATATATATATATATATATATATATGTTTGAACATTTTGTCTTTCTGTATGTCTGTGTACCATGTGTGCACCTCGTGCCTACAGAGTACAGAAAAAGGCAACATATCTCTCCTGGGACTGAACATATAGGTCACTTTGAGTCGCTGTGTGAGCCAGTGTTCCTAACTGTTGAACTGTCTCTCAAGCCTTTTGATTTAAAATAAAATCCAGTTATATCACTTACCCTTTTCCTTTTTTCCTTCAACATCTCACCTTCTGTGCCTTCCCAAGTGTTCCCCCTCCTTCTCAGATTAATACCTCTATTTCCTTTGTTTATTAGTATTAGTGTATGTGTATAAGACGGGGAAGTGTTACAGGGAATTCACCAGATAGGATTACTTAAATACAGTGTATAACCAATTGAAAGTCTTTATTCCAACTGGCTGGGATTACACCCATGTGATCAGGGACCCAGTATCCAGAAGAGGGTTTTGTTGTAGTAGTTTTTGTTTTGCTAGAAACCATGCCCTGACATCCTGCTAGGCAACTACAGGGGTTATACCTGGGTCTTCAGCCAAAGTAAGCAGTTTGAAGCAAGTGGTTTTAACAGAAGCTAAGTTAGCTGGGACCTCCTTAAGTTTGGTTCTTGAAATTGAGTTGAATAATTTTCTATGGTATTTTCCATCAAGAATATTATATATTCTAGTTCAGCCTAAAATGGCCAAAGTAAGAAAACAAAATGGAAAAACCTCTGCTCCACCACAGGCAGAAAGCTTTGTAAGAGACATAAGACCAGCAAGGCTTTCTGAGAAATTGTTTCTCCCAGAAATGACAGTAAATCTACACACATGATACCTCAAAATTATGCATAAAGTAAGCCTGAGCAAGGACAACATCAGAGACCATACTGACTAGGGAAGAGGAAAACTCAAGGGTCCCTGTCCCTAGACAAGGAACTACAAATTGATTATTCAATATAAGAAAAATTCTGGGACAGTACTACTTGTAGGGTAGAATCTACAAAACTTCAGCAAATACTGTGTTTTGTTTGGTTGGTTGGTTGCTTGCTTGCTTGGTTTTTGGTTTTTCAAGACTGGGTTTCTCTGTATTATTTTGGAACCTGTCCTGGAATTAGCTCGGCATTCCAGGCTAGCCTCGAACTCACAGAGATCTGCCTACCTTTGCCAAGTGTTGGTATTAAAGGCACATGTCCCTAATGCCCAGCCAGTAAATACTGTCTTAGACACACATATTTACATGGAACATTATGCCCACAAACAGCCAGAGCAATATTCAGCAATATGAGCAAAGGGAAGATCACCACACTAAATTTAAGATATTTAACTAATACATGCTAAATCAAAAATATAGTATTGGCATTTAAACAGACATGTAAAATGCTGTACTCGGTGTAAACCAAGACATAGACCCACAGATCTACAACCAGTCAATTTTTATCAAAGATGCCAAAGACATACCCTGGACAATGGACAGCTTCTTCAGTAAAGGGTGCTAAGAAAACTGGATGCCTGCACGCAGAAATCTGAAACTTGACTCCTACATTTATACTGTATAAAACCTATTTACAGTAGGTCAAGAGGCTAAAAGCAGTGGTATAGGACGTTAATTCCAACTACTCAGGAGTCTGGTGCATTGAAGGCCTGGTGTCTAAAGTTTCTATTGCTACCATGACCACAGCAACTATATAATATATATGTATTATATATATTATATAACCAAGTCCATTTGAATGAAAACAAACATTTATAGACAATATTTGGGAAATTGGGAGTCGTTCTTTCCAAACTACTTCCTGTTGGTAAGGGGCACTGTCATGGGGGATTCTAAGAAGATGCAGAAATCCTGGCTGTAGTCGCTAAGGCTGCTTTGTCCAGCTGTTTTGAATGTAGAATCACCTGGTACTCTGCTTCAGGTGGTCTGGCTTGATCAAACCATATTAGTCTGGAAGGAATCCACAGCTTTTCATTTTCTGTGGAAACAAAAATAGAAATCCTTTTCCGCAGTAACTTGTTCTTGAACTTAAATTTTGGAATCAAAGCATTTTACTTATTTTTTTTTTTTTTTTGATTTATTATTTTACATGTCGCTCTCAATTCCCTCTCCCCCTCTCCTTCCCTCCCTCCCTAATACCCTTCCTCCCTAACTCCCTTTTACCCTCTCTGTCCTCTCACATGCACTCTAACCACCCTCCCCTCCCATCCCCCCACCCCAATTCCATATGTAAGGGAATGCCATCCAGTTGGGGTCATGTAGATCTGACAGGTCATGTGAAGTAGGGACTACGGCTTCTCTCCTGTCTCTAGATTAAGGCAGTTATTCCTCCATGGGGATGTGTTCACAAGGTCCTTTTGTGCACCACGGATACATCCTGGGTCCACTGTCTGAGGTCTCTTAGACTGCTCAGTCCTTCTAGCTGAGACCCATATTCAGGGTGGGCTGAGTCAGTCCCATGCTGGCTTCCCAGCTATCAGTCTGGGGGCCTGTTAGCTCCTCCTTGTTCAGGTAAGCTGTCTCTATGTGTTCCTGCCGCCTGGCCTTGTCCTCTCCATCTACATCTGGGTTCTACTTTAACTCAGTGTTTATGTATGGGTGTTTGCTCCTGATTCCAACAGACATTAGTTGAGGGCTCCATGGATAAGTTAGTTGCTGATCTCACTCTCCTGGAAGGGCAATTATGGTAGCGTTTCAAGGGAAGCTCAAATTGTTAGTGGGCAGCAGTCTTGTAGTTCTCTCGACCTTTCTTTGGTTTCAATTTTATCTTCAAACCAATATTGGCTCCCTCTTTATGTTCTCTCTCTCTCTTTCCTGTCTTCTATTTCTAACTGGGATCAATCTTTCTGGTCGCACATGTTTTCCTTTCCTCCCCCTCGTTTTCTCCTATTTCTATCTCCATTCACTGCCCCCCACCCACTTCCTCTGTGCTCTGGGGGACTTGTCTCTTCCCGCTTCTGTGAGGGATTTTATACGAATCTCTAAGAACACATCTTGTATTCTAGTTGCTCTGAAGGTGTGGATTATAGGCTGGTAATCCTTTGCTCTATGTCTAAAATCCATATATGAGTGAGTACATACTATGTTTCTTTTTTTTTGACTGGGTTACCTCATTCCGGATGGTTTCTTCAAGTGCCATCCACTTGCCTGCAAATTTCAAGATACCATTATTTTTTTATGCAGAGTAGTATTCCATTGAGTAGAAGTGCCACATCTTCATTAAGAATATTTCAATTGAGGGGTATCTAGGTTGCTTCCAGCTTCTTGCTATTACAAATAGTGCTGCTATGATCATAGTTGAACAGATGTCTTTGTTGCATGGATGTGGATCATTTGGGTATATCCCTAAGAGAGGGATTGCCGGGTCCTGTGGTAAACTGATTCCCTTTTTCCTGAGGAACCACCATACTGATCTCCAAAATGGCTGTATGAGTTTGCACTCCCACCAGCAGTGAGGAGTGTTCCTGGTACTCCACATCCTCTCCAACATGAGTCATCATTGGTGTTTCTAATTTTAGCCATTCTGGCAGGAGTAAGATGGTATCTCATATTTGTTTTGATTTGCATTTCCCTGATAGCTAAGTATGTGGAGCACTTTCTTAAGTGCCTTTCAGCCTTTTTGATTTCCTCTATTGAGAATTCTTTCTTCAGTTCTGTACCCCATTTTTTAATAGGGTTGTTTGGTGTTTTGTTGACTAGTTTCTTGATTTTTTTGTATATGTTGGAGATCAGCCCTTTGTTGGGTATAGGATTAGTGAAAATCTTTTCCCAGTGTGTGGGCTGCTGTTTGGTCTTGTCCACTGTGTCCTTTGCCTTACAGAAGCTTCTAAGTTTGCAAAGTCCCATTTATTAATTGTTTCTCTCAGTGTCTGTGCCCCTGGAGTTATGTTCAAGAAGCGGTCTCCTATACCAATTTGTTAAAGGGTACCTCCTACTTTCTCTTCTAAGAGGTTCAATGTGTCTGGATTGATGTTGAGGTCTTTGATCCATTTGGACTTGAGTTTTGTGCATGGCGACAGACATGGGTCTATCTTCAGTCTTCTACACACCCTCATCCAATTATGCCAGCACCATTTGTTGAAGATGCTGTCCTTGCCCCATTGTTCATAGGTGTGTGGGTTAATGTCAGGATTATCAGTTTGATTCCATTGTTCTACCTGTCTATTTTTATGCCAATACCAGGCTATTTTCATAACTATCGTTCTGTAGTAGAGTTTAAGTCAGGAATGGTAATGCCTCCTGAAGTTGTTTTATTGTATAGAGTTGTTTTGGTATCATGTGTCTTTTGTTTTTCCATATAAAGTTGATTATTTTCCTTTCAAGGTCAGTGAAGAATTGTGGTGGGATTTTAATGGGGATTGCATTGAATCTGTAGATTGTTTTTGGCAAGATTGCCATTTTTACTATATTTATCCTGACTATACAAGAGCATTGGAGATCTTTCCATTTTCTGGTATCTTCTTTACTTTCTTTCTTTAGAGCCACAAAGTTCTTATTATATAGGTCTTTTACTTGTTTGGTAAGCGTTACACCAAGATACTTTATGTTGCTTGTGGCTATTGTAAAGGGTGATGTTTCTCTGATTTCTTTCTCTGTCTCTTTCTCATCTGAAAAAAGTAGGGCTACTCTTTTTTTTTTTTTTTTTTTTTTTTTTTTTTTTTTTGAGTTTATCTTGTATCCTGCTAGTTTGCTGAAGGTGTTTATCAGCTGTAGGAGTTCCCTGGTAGAGTTTATTGGTTTGCTTATGTAAACTATCATATCATCTCTGAATAGAGACAGTTTGACTTCTTCCTTTCCAATTTGGAGACCCTTGATCTCCTTTTGTTGTCTTATAGCATTAGCTAGAACTTCTAGTATGATATTGAAGAGATATATAGAGAGAGCGCAGCCTTGTCTTGTTCCTGATTTTAGAGGAATTGGCTTAAGTTTCTCTATTCAGTTTGATGTTGGCAGTTGGTTTGCTGCATATTGCTCTTATTATGTTTAGGTATGTTCCTGTTATCCCTGACCTGTTATCCCAAGACCTTTATAATGAAAGGGTGTTGAATTTTGTCGAAGGGTTTTTCAGCATCTAGTGAGATGATCATGTGGTTTTTCTTTCATCCAAATTAATGACAAAGCAGAGAGAAAACATGCAAATTAACAAAATCAGAAATGAAAAGGGGAACATAATAAGGGATACAGAGGAAATCCAAACAATTTTCAGGTCATGTCTGTATTCCACAAAAAATGAAAATTCAAAGGAAATGGACAAGTTTCTGGATAACTATCGCTTACCAAAATTAAATCAAGAACAGACAAACAACTTAAATAGACCTATATCCCGTAATGAAATAGAAGCAGTCATCGAAAGCCTTCCAACCAAAAAAAGTCCTGGGCCAGATGGATTCAGTGCAGAATTCTACCAGACATTCAAGGAAGAACTAATACCACTAATACTCAAACTGTTCCACAAGATAGAAACCGAAGGTTCATTGCCAAACTCTTTTTATGAGGCCACAATAACCTTGGTACCCAATCCTCACAAAGACACCACTAAGAAAGAAAACTACAGAGCAATATCCCTGATGAACATCGATGCAAAAATACTCAATAAAATACTGGTAAACCGAATTCAAGAATACATCAGAGAAATCATCCACCATGACCAAGTAGGCTTCATCCCTGGAATGCAGGGATGGTTTAACATGCGAAAATCTATCAAAGTGATTCACCATATAAACAACTGAAAAAGACCACAGCAACTCTTAAAAAGAACAAATATTTAATTGGGATGACTAACATTATCATCATAGCAGGGCATGGTGACATTCAGATAGACATGAAGCTGGCTACATATTGATTAGAAGGCAACAGGAAGTGGACTAAAATAATGGGCATAAATTGAGAGCATATGAGATATCAAAACCAATCTTCACAATGACATATTTCCTATAATAAGTCCACACATACTCCAACAAAGCTATACCTCCCAATAGTGCCATTCCACATGAGCTTATTTTGACCAATTACATTCAAACTACCATTCTGGGTTTAACTAAAGGCCTAGGGACATTAATTCAATAGTACAGCCCTTGACTAGCATGTGTGAGACTTAGAGTTTAACTCCAACCTACTACAAAAAAAGGTAGTAATACCTTATTCTAAGATCTGAAACTTTAAAATTATCAGAGGAAAGCATGGGAAACATTTATCTCTGGATACATGCAATCTTATTCTGGGTAGGATGCCCTTAACTCAGGAAACAAAAGCAACATATGACAAATGATATGATGTAGCAAGCTAAAAGGTGCTGCCCAGCAGAGGAGCCAGTAAGTGTAGAGAATAGACACTGAGAAGAGCAGAGAATCTCATCTGACACAACATATGAAAACTGAGAACAAGGAAGTGAAAATTTTATATTTGAAAGAATTAGCAACTTTCTGGATGAATATTCAGACAGTGAGATATAAAGCCATGAAAATTTTCATCTGATTAATATTATCAGGAAAATAATTTAATTAAACATTTTCCTCTCTCTCCCTCCCTCCTTCCCTCTCTCTCTCTCTCTCTCTCTCTCTCTCTCTCTCTCTCTCTCTCTCTCTGACACATGACTATCTATATAGTCTTTGCTGTTCTAGACCTCTGTAGACCAAGCTGGCCTGGAAGTCATAGAAACCCATCTGCCTCTTCCTCCCCAGTGCTGGGATTAAATGCCTGTGCAATCATTCTCAGTTTAAAAAAGCTATTTTTAAAAGATATAAAAATCTTCCTCAGAGAGGAATCAGGCTAACAGTCAAGCTCAACAACTTGAGTTTGATGATCCAGGACCTATATAGTGGAAGTAAGAAGTAATTCTCTCAAGTAGACATTTACGTATGTATCATGACATGTCTGTGTGCACATGCAGGTACATACACATGAATGTAATATATTAAAAAGGTTTATAAGTAGAAGCATAAGATGTGACTCAACATTTAGCACTTATTGCACTTACAGTAGACCTGAGTTTGGCTCCTAGCATCCATGTCTGGCAGCTCTCAATTTCCTGCAATTCCAGCTCCAGGGATCCAATCAATGCTCTGGCCTTTCTCAGGCGTCTTCCCTCTCAGCCACAGGCAAGCAAACACACACACACACACACACACACACACACACACACACACGAATAAACATGCACATAGTTAATAAAATAAAATCAATTTTGAATGTAAATGCAAAAATAAATAATGATGTGGAACATAGCATGGGAATGTAAATTAGTGAGTAGCTTTGGGAATTAGCATATAGGCTTTTACAAATCTATAAGCAGAGCTACTTTATAAATGACTGGTTAAAGACATTATGGTAGATATGTTCAATGGGATGTGTTCAGCTAGAAGAATAAATTCATTATTTGTAGCAAGTAGATAAAACAGGAGAATAGCATGTTAAAGAAAATAAGTTTGATTCACAAGAGGAGCATACCTTCTCCCGCATATGTGGAAGAAATAAAAGAAAAGAGAAATAGAAAATTTACCTCCATGTAGGTTAATGACTATCAGAGCCTGGGGAAGGGTGTTGATGTGGTGAAGGGGCAAAAGGGAACTGGTAAGACATGACTAGACCGCATAGTACCCATGAATATTAGAATGTGATAATGAATCCCATTAATCTCTGTTATTTTAAAGGGATATAGCTTCACAAGTTAAAGAAGCACTCTTGATTTGGCAGAACAACTAACTAATATTAGTACGGGTGTGCAAATTTAGTAATGTAACTCTGATAAGGCTAATTTAATTTAATTTTCTGGAAGCCTGGCTGATATCTAGAGACAGGAACTCAACACCAAGTGGGAGATATCTCACTCAGTAACCTGTTATATAGGAAGAAATGAGTCCTGCTTATTTAAGTGTGTTATGAAATCTTCACAGAATCCACACTTGTGGTGTTCTCAGTCACTTCAAGATAGATTAGTGTTTTCTTGTCTTTCACAGCATTTTACTCTTCTTGGTGAAATCATAGGTACTCTACTGCAAAACCACAGTTGGGGGTTGTCAGAATATATATGATAGTGGATCCATGCTATCCCTCAGATCCCTTCATGTCACTACTATCCACCCTTACAGTGCAGTTTCCAGGACACTCCCAGTTACCCAGATGCTCAGTTCTCCTTCTGAATAGTTCACAGTCTGTAGGGATGAGTCCTAGAAGAGCACTCTCCTTTTAATGATGTTTGTGAACTGACCAGAACTTGGGACCAAAAGACAAAGGACTGCTTAAAAACCTCCTTAGCCCCAAACATTACATGAAACTATTTCCAAGCCAAGTGTACATACTGATCTGTTAGTGTGAAAAATCCCTTTAATCTCTATCTCATTTCCCTACTTTCCTCTCTCCATCTGTCCTTCCTCCTCTCCCTCCCTTTTTTCTCCCCCTCTCTCCTTCTCTCTCATCATACAAAGCAGCCATAATACTTTGGTCTTGTCCTTTAAGTTCCATGTTGGTAAATTGAATAGCAGCTTGCAAATCAAACTGCAGCCCTTGGAAGAGAAACTGATGAATTAATTCGTCCTGAATTCTTTTATCATCTGTGTGACCCTTAGTTGTGTTCAAAGGCTACTATTCACAATCTGCAATGCAAGCTTAGGAGATGAAGGAGCTTCAAGGCAAATCAGACAAAAAAAAAAAAAAAAAGAAAGAAAGAAAGATAACCTTGTAAAAGCTTTTGTTTGTGAAGAAACACTGTACTGGGTATACGTTTTACAAGGCAGAAGCACATGAGAATAATAGGGCTTTGAACATCAATTTTGCTTCAGAGTTGCTACCTGGGATTCACCAGTGAAAATGAAAGCAATAATATCTGAACTTATTTTAACATTTTAATGAGTGGTGAATTTAAGATGTGTTATATGTACAACAGAAATCACTGCATTCTGCCCCCCCTTTTTTTTTTTTTTTGGAACAGCTCTCAGTATGATGATGGTACCTAAACTTGTAAACCACATTTACTTTTTTACTGACCTTTAGGGCCAATGTATTAGTTTATATGTGTTCATCAAACTATTTTAAATGGAGTCTTGCAGGAAATTGACATAAATCTTTTACACTATTGCTCACTCTATGCACAGTGTGTGTGTGTGTGTGTGTGTGTGTGTGTGTGTGTGTGTGTGTGTGTAGCTTCCTTCTGTATACAGAAAAGAAAAGTGCTATTAATCACTAGTATATGTAGTACTCAGAATAAGCTTATCTACCATAGCTTGACCATATAATCTTGATTGATATCTGATTGGCAGGTAGCAGAAACTGATTGAAAGGATTTACAATGTCAATTTGCTTTCCTGTAATTGTCTCCTTGCCTACTGAAGGAGGAGTTGAGCCACATTACAGCACAGCACTTAGAATGTATTGCCATAATTCACAATCAACTTATTTTGTATCTTTTATAATTCCAAGAATTGGAAAATCAAAACTGATCTTCATATTAGAAAGAAAGGAATTAGTCATTGTATCCTTGACTCTTCCTTAGATTTTGGGCTTTTACCTAATAAACTAAATGTATAAGTTGCATATATTAAATATATAATATATATTTCATATAATATATTCTTTTCTTTATGTAGAAATGCATGTGCTTTCCTACTCTCTGCTTCACTTTTTAAATATGTCCCTGAGCTGTTTATTAAAGCCTACTGTGCTATTGAAGGATTAAGGAATTAAGGAGATTCTTGTATAATTGGAGGTGGGCTTTAAAAAGCAATTGTCCCAGAGGCACTCCCATTAATTTCAGTTTGGAATAAGAAGTAAACTTCATAAAATTGTTTTTGAGGACAGATTTCTTACAATGTCATTGAGGTATAATTGTTCCAAAATACAGCTTACATATTTAAAATATACTGTTTGTGTGCATGACCTATGTCTATATTGAAACCATAACCACAACTGAGTAATCAATATTTCTATCACTTAAAAAATGTTTATTCCTATGGCTCTTTCTAATTGTAATCCATTCCTCTCTCAACCACCTAGGCTGTTCTGCTTTCTTGATCAAAGCTCCATAAGTAGAGTTTACTATCAACAAAGCCATACACCATGTGTAGCTGAGCATAGTTATACAAGAGACATTCTCTGCTGTATATTAAGAGCTTATTTCTACATATGGCTGAGATTCCATTCCTATGATACACCACATCTATTTGCATAACTATCCATATGCCAATTATTTTTTTCCAGTTTGCTAAGAACAGCTCTACAGGTCTTTATGTGGTCCTGTAAAGGAAGGAGCTCAATCAGATGATGCACATATAGCCAATGGTTTAAGAAATCTCTGAATATTTTTCAAGTGGCTGAACTGCTTTAAGTTGCTAATTTGAATCATCACTGCACATGAAGTATCTGCAACCTATGTTCTACTGGCTGAATTTGGCTGGCCTTCTGCCTCAGTGACCTTATGAATTAGGAACAGTTTTCATAACTTTTTACTAACTAGGGAACATTAAAAAACCGTGACCTTCATGAAATTTTCATGTTAGCAATCACCATTAAATTTTACTTCAGTGTCACCATATTCACTCACTTATGCATTATCTGTGGTCATGGTTGAATAGTTGTATCTAAGGTCAGAATAGTTGTATCTAAGGTCAAATGGCCCAGTGGATACCTAGTTACTATATTTTGATTTAAATTGCCTTTCCCTTTCCTGAATTGCTGGTATTGACCATAAATAAGACTTCTTATCCAAGAGTACATTTACACTTGTGACCAATTGTAGATTATATTTATGTTATTTTGTCTCTTTTTGAACTGTTGGGATTTTTTTTTTACACATACAATGTAGGAAAGCTATGCATTTATATCAATCAGTGGTCTGTAGTTCTAAGAATCAATTGAGGTCTTTGCCAAGTATTCATCTGTTGAACTGTGCTTTCTTTTTTTCCTTTTTTTTTTTTTTTTTTTTTTGTGATGGTATGTGATGGTTTGATGAGAAATGTTCACAAAACAGTCTCAAGCATTTGAACACTTGGTCTCCAGATAATGGTGCTATTTAGGAGATTGACGAGGTGTTATCTTGATGCCCATCTGCTTGATGACCTGAACAGTGAATAAAAAAGTCACAAAATCAGGATGAAAGACAAACAGAGAGAGAGAGAGATTTTGAGAGAAAGATTTTTGTTTAAATATGTCTCTGTTGTACTAATTTTTGCATGTTCATATAAATCTCAGAATCACTATGACAATTTCTTAGGAGTTTGATTCAGTTTTTTATGTAAGTTAAATTGGAGAGAATTAACAGCAACACCAATGTACCATACAACCAATGAGTATGCCACATAAGCCCATTTTTAATTTTATAAGAATGGACAATATTACATTAAATTTATAATTTAGGGGGCTGGAAGATCATTCAAGCGATTCCCAGCACCAAAATGGTAACTAACAACCATTTGTGATTTCAGTTCCAGGCAATCTGATGCCCTCTCTTTTCCCTCTTTGGGAACTGCACACATGTGATTCATAGACATACATAAAACATTTATACACATAAAATAAAAAAATCTAAAAAATTGTAAAGATTTGTCAGTTACAATAGATAATCCCACTTTACCAACAGCCAAATGAAAAATAGGGGGAAATCCACCACAATACCACCAACACCAACAAATCCAAAACAAACAAAAATTAGCAATCAATGGTCATTAATATCCTTCAATATTAATGATCTTAACTTGCCTATAAAAAGACATAGGCTAACAGAAGGTATATTAAGACAGAATCTATCCTTCTTCTGAATACAAGAAGCCCACTTCAACTTCAAAGACAGATGTTACTTCAGAGTTAATGGTTGAGAAAAGATTTTCTAAACAAATGGACCTAAGAAGAAACAGGTGTAGCAACCCTAATATCTAACAAATTAGACTTTAAACTAAAATCAATCAAAACAGATGATGAAGACCACTTCTTATTCAACACAGGAGAAATCCATCAAGATGAAGTCTCAGATCTGAACATCTATGTCCCAAATACAAAGGCACCCACATTTGACAAAGAAACATTACTAAAACTCAAATTGCACATGAAACTTCAAACACTTATACTGGGAGATTTCAACACCCTATTCTCAACACTACACAGACACACCAAACAGAAACTTAACAAAGAAGCAATAGAACTAAAGGAAGACATGAATAAATTGGGTATAACAGACATTTATAGAACATTCCATCCAAACACACACAAAAATACCATCTTTCTAGAACCACATGGGGCATTCTCTAAAACTGACCACATACTCGGCAATATAGCAAACTTCAACAGGTACAAAAATTGGGGGCCCCAGCCAGAGATCAGCCTATCTGCAGATCTTTGACCTCCATCGATGGACCTTTGCTAGAGGTGAGTCTGGAACCAGTTCAGATTGAATGCCCCCCACACTCTTCCCTGTGAACTCCCTGGATTGGTCCTGTATATCACTTTCCACTGAGTCCTGTCCCCTGGGGGAGTGTTCCTGGTGCTCTGATCATACCTACACACCCCCCCACCAAGAGCCTGCCCTCCCTGCACCCTGTGTATTACCCTGCCCACTGTCTCACTGCTCTGGTTGAGCACTGGGACAAAGGGCAGACGCAACAATCCTGACATCTTTGGGGAACTTCCTGAAGCTGCCCTGAGCACCCTACATCTGCCTATCCAAACAGAACCACCCTGAATCTTCAATTGCCTAATCTCTGACCCCCATGGCCAGTCCACTGCTAGAGTTCTGGGCCCATCTCAGAGATAAACCTATTCCCAAGGGACCATCCTGGGTCCCTGCCTGCTGGATCTTTTCCCCCTTCACTGGGCCTCCACTGAAGCCTGATCTTTGACCCCCATCACGAGACCCCTGCCTAAGGAAAGACCTGATAGAGAGCTTGGACCACCCAGAGCTATAGACATCGAACTTCTGACCCACAAAGACCACGAGAGGAGATAACCCACTTGCACCTACTAGAAGAAGTGATGGAAAGATGTCAATACAAGAAAACACCTAACAATAGAAAGACAAGCATGACACCACAGAATCTAGGGACTCAACACCAACTAGACATGAAGCGCCCAAAGCAGATGAAGCAGAAGAAAATGACTTAAAAATATCTTTATAAAAGTGTTAGAGGCCCTCATAGAAAAGTGAGAGAATCTGTAAAAGAAATGGAAGAAAAACCAAATGAAAAATTGGAAGAAATGAACAAATCTCTTAAAGAAGGTACATGAGGCCAAGAAAAAAACAATTAAAAGGTGAAGGAAATGGTTCAAGACATGAAAACTGAAATAGACACAATAAATGAAACACAAAGTGAAGGAATTCTGGAAATAGGAAAACTGGGCAAATGATCAGGAACTGCAGATGCAATCATAAATAACAGAATATAAGAGATGGAAGAGAGAATCTCAGGTGCTGAAGATAAACTAAAGGAAATACATTCATCGACTAAACAAAATCTTAAATCCAACAAATCCTTAACACAAAACATCCAAAAAATGTGGTACACTGTGAAAAGGCCAAAACTAAGAATAATAGGCATAGAATAAGGTGAAGAAGCACAGCTCAAAAGGTGCAGAAAACATACTTAACAAAATCACTGAAGAAAACTATCTCAATATGAAGAAGGACATGCCTGTAAAGTACAAGAAGCTCACTGAATACCAAGCAGACTGGAACAAAGAAAAAAGACCCCTTGACACATAATAATCAAAACACCTAACATACAGAATAAAGAAACAATATTAAGAGCAGCAAAGAAAAAAGACAGCTAACATATAAAGGCAGACCTATCAAAATTACACCCGATTTCTCCATGGAAACTCTCAAGGACAGAAGGTCTTGAATATATGTTCTACAAGTATTAAGAACCCATGGTTACCAGCCCAGGCTACTATACCCAGCAAAACTCTTATTCACTATAGACAGAGAAAACAAATAATTAATGACAAACCCAGATTTTCACAATATGTATGTACAAGTCCAGATCTACAGAAAGTTTTGGAAGGAAAACTCCAACCAAAAGAAGTTAACTATGCTCACAAACACATAGGCAATAGATAATCCCACTTCACCAGAACCCAAGGGTAAAACAGGACAAATATATTCAAAATACCACTGCCAACAACAAATCCAAAACAAAAAAGCATTAACAATCAATGGTCCATACTCTCCCTCAACATTAATGGTCTTAACTCACCTATAAAAAGACACAGGCTAACAGAATGGATACAAAGACAGAATCCATCCTTTTGTTGCATATAATAAACAATTCTAAGCTTCAAAGACAGACATTATCTCAGGGTAAAAGGCTGGGAAAAGATGTTCTAATTAAATGGACCCAAGAAGCAAGCAATTGTGGCTATCCTAACATCTAACAAGTTAGACTTTATAACAAAATCAATCAAAGGAGATGAAGCCGGTCATTTCATATTCTTCGTGGGAGAAATCTATCAGCACAAAGTCTCAAACACTTATAGTGGGATACTTCAACACTCCACTCTCACTGCTGGACAGGACCTCCAGTCAGAAACTTAACAAAGAAACAAGGAACTAATGGAAGTTATGTCTCAATTGGGTTTAACAGACATCTATAGAACATTCCATCCAAACACAAAAGAATATACCTTCTTCTCTGCTCTACATGGAACCTTCGCTAAAATCGACAACATACTAGGCAACATAACAAACCTCACCAGATACAAAAGAATTGGAATAGTCCCCTGTATCTTATCAGACCACCATGTTTTAAAGTTGGAATTCAACAACAACACAAATTGCAGAAACCCTACAAACTCATGGAAACTGAACAATGTGCAAATGCACAATAACTGGGTCAAAGAAGAAACAAAGAAATAAAGAACTACCTGAAATTCAATGAGAATGAGAACACAACATACCTGAGCTTATGGGACACATTGAAAGCACTGCTATTAGGGAAGTTCATTGCACTAAGTGCCCATATGAAGAAAACAGAGGATAGTCACATTAGAAAATTAACAGCATAACTGAAAGCATTAGAATAAAAAGAAGCAAACTCACCTTGGAGGAGTAGACCCCAGGAAGTAATCAATTTGAGGGCTGAAATCAATAAAGTAGAAACAAAAACAAAAAAAAAAAAGTACAAAAAATCAATGCAACAAAGAGTTGGTTTTTCAAGAAAATCAAGAATATAGACAAACCATTATCCAAATTCACCAAAAAGCAGAAGAGAGCATGGAAATTAAAATCAGAAACAAAAAGGGGACATAACATGGACACTGAGGAAATCTAGACAATTTTCAGGTCATACTTTGAAAACCTGTACTCCACAAAATTTGAAAATTCAAAGAAAATGAACAAATTTCTGGATAACTAACACATACCAAAATTAAATCAAGAACAGACAAACAACATAAATAGACCTATAACTCCTAATGAAATAGAAGCAGTCATTTAAAGCCTTCCAACTAAAAAAAATCCCAGGGCAAGATTGCTTCAGTGCAGAATTCTACCAAAAATTCAAGGAAGAGCTAATACCAATACTCCTCAAATTGTTCCACAAAATGGAAACAGAATTTTCAGTACCAAATTCTTTTTATGAAGTCACAGTCACCTTGATACCCAGGGCACATAAAGGCACAACTAAAAAGAAAACTACAGACCAATATCCCTCATGAACATTGATGGAAAAATATTCAATAAAATACTGGCAAACCAAATCCAAGAATACATCAGAAATATCATCCACCATAACAAAGTAGGATTAATCCCTGTGTTGCAGAGATGGTGTAACATATAAAAGTCTATTAACATGATCCACCATATAAACAACCTAAAAAAGAAAAAACCACATGATCATCTACCTAGATGCAGAAAATTCTTTAGACAAAATTCAACACCCTTTCATGATAAAAGACTTGGAGAGATCAGGGATACCAGGAACATACCTAAACACAATAAAAGTAATATACAGTAAACCAACAGTCAACATCAAACTGAATGGAGATAAGTTTAAGGTGATTCCTCCAAAATCAAGAATAAGACAAGGCTGTCCTCCATCCCAATATCTCTTTAATATTGTTCTTGAAGTTCTAGATAAAACAATAAGACAATAAAAGAAGATCAAGCGGATTCAAATTGGAAAGAAAGAAGTCAAACTTTCTCTATTTGCAGAAGATATGATAGTTTATATAAGCAACCAAAAAAAAAAAAAAACTCTACCAGGGAACTCCTACAGCTGATAAACACCCTCAGCAAACTAGCAGGATACGAGATAAACTCAAAAAAAAAAAAAAAGACAGAAAACAAAACAAACAAACAAAAAATCAGTAGTCTTACTTTATTCAGATGAAAAAGGGGTTGACAAAGAAAAACATTAGCCTTTACAATAGCCACAAACAACATAAAGTATCTTGGTGTAAAGCTTACCAAACAAGTGAAAGACCTATATAGCAAGAACTTTGTGTCTTTAAAGGAAGAAATTTAAAGAAGATACCAGAAAATGGAACGATCTCCCATGCTCTTGGTTAGGTAGGATAAAAATAGTAAAAATGGCAATCTTGCAAAAAAGCAATCTACAGATTCAATGCAATCCCCATTAAAATCTCAGCACAATTCTTCATTGATCTTGAAAGTATAATACTCAACTTTATACATAAACAAAAAAGCCCCAGTATAGCCAAAACAACCCTGTACAAGAAGGAACATCAGGAGGCATCACCATCCCCGAGTTAAAGTTCTATTACAAAGCTATAGTCCAGAAAACAGCCTCATATTGACACAAAAGTAGACAGTTAGACCAATGAAATGGAATAAAAAAAATCATCATATTAACCCACACACCAGCAAAACCTGATTTTTGATAAAACAGCTAAAAGTATACAAGGGGAGGAGGTAAGCATCTTCAACAAAAATGGTGCTGCACAATTGGATGATGCTGTGTAGAAGACTGCAGATACACCCATATCTATGGCCACACACAAAACTCAAGTCCAAGTGGATCAAAGACCTCAACATAAATCCAGCCACACTGAACCTCTTAGAAGAGAAAGTAAGAGTTCCCTTGAACAAATTGGTATAGGGACCACTTCCTGAACATAACTCCAGTAGCATAGACACTGATCACGACAATTAATAAATGGCACTTCCTCAAACTTAGAAGCTTCTGTAAGGCAAAGGAGACAGTCAACAAGACCAAAGGCAGGCCACAGCCTGGGAAAATATTTTCACCACTCCTACATCTGACAAAGGGCTAATCTCCAAAATATACAAAAAATCAAGAAACTTGTCACCAAAACACCAAATAACCCTATTTAAAAAATGGTGTACAGAACTGAAGAAAAACTTCTCAATAGAGGAAATAAAAAGGTTGAAAGACACTTAAGAAAGTGCTCAAGATCCTTAGCTATAAGGGAAATGCAAATCAAAACAAATATGAGATACCATCTTACTCCTGCCAGAATGGCTAAAATTAGAAACACCAAAGACAACTCATGCTTGAGAGGGTGTGGAGAAAGTGAAACACTCCTCCACTGCTGGTGGGAGTACAAACTCATACAGTCATTTTGGAGATCAGTATGGCAGGTCCTCAGGAAAATGGGAATTAGTTTACCACAGGACCCGGCAATCCCTCTCTTAGGGATATACCCAAATGATCCGCATCTATACAACAAAGACATCTGTTCAACTATGTTCATAGCAGCACTATTTGTAGTAGCAAGAAACTGGAAGTAACCTAGATGCCCCTCAATTGAAGAATGGATAATGAAGATGTGGCACATGTATGCAATAAAATACCACTCTGCAGAAAAAAATAATGGTGTCTTGAAATTTGCAGGCGAGTGGATCGTACTTGAAGAAACCATCCTGAATGTGGTAACCCAGTCAAAAAAGAGGAACATAGTATGTACTCACTTATATATGGATTTTAGACATAGAGAAAAGGATCACCAGCCTATAATTCACACCACCAGAGAAACTAGGATACAAGGTGTATTCTAAGAGATTCATATAAGTCCCTCACAGAAGCAGGAATAGACAAGTCCCCCCCCAGATCACAAGGGAAGTGGGGGGGCAGTGAATGGAGAGAGAAGTAGGAGAAAGTGAGGAGGAGGAGAGGAAAACAGTTGTGACTAGGAAGTTTGAGTGTGGGTAGGAATATAAGATAGGAGATAGAAAGAGACAGAGACAGAGACAGAGAGATAGAGAGAGAGAGAGCATAAAAGAGGGAGCCAATATTGGTTTGAAGATAAAATTGAAACCAAAGAAAGGTCTAGAGAACTACAAGACTGCTGCCCACTAACAATTTGAGCTTCCATGGAAAGGCTATCATAAATGCCCTTCCAGGACAGTGAGATCAATAAGTAACTTATCCATGGAGCCCTCATGTAATACCTGTTGGAAATAGGAACAAACACCCATACATAAACACTGAGTCAAACTAGAACCCAGATGCAGATGGAGAGGACAAGACCAGGCAGCAGAAACACATAAAGACAGCTGACCTGCACAAGGAGGAGCTAAGGGGCCCCCAGACTGATAGCTGGGAAGCCAGCATGGGACTGACTCAGCCCCCCCTGAATATGGGTCTCAGCCAGAAAGAATGAGCAGTCTAAGGGACCTCAGACTGTGGAGCCAGGATGTATCCCTGGTGCACAAAAGGACCTTGCAAACACATCCCCCATGGGAGGATATTGCCTTAACCTAGAGACAGGAGAGAAGCCCTAGTCCCTACTTCAAATGACCTGTCACATCTACATGACCCCAACTGGATGGCATTCCCTTATATATGGAATTAGATTGGGTGAATGGGAGGGGAGGGTGGTTAGGGTGCATGTGAGAGGGCAGAGAGGGTAAAGGGGAGGGAAGGAGGGAGGGAGGGAGGGAGGAAAAGGGAACTGGGATCGACATGTAAAATAATAAATTAAATTTAAAAAAAGAAAAAAAATCAAAGACTTTCTGGAATACTATGAGAATGAAGATGAAGACAAAACATACCCAAACTTATGGGACACTTTGAAAGCAGTGCTAAGAGGAAATTTCACAGCACTAAGTATCCATATAAAGAAACTGGAAAATAGTCACACTAGACAGTTAACATCACAACTGAAATCTCTAGAACGAAAAGAAACAAACTCACCCGAGAAGAGTAGATGCGAGGAAATAATCAAATTGAGGGCAGAAATCAATTAAGAAGAAACTAGGAAGGCAATACAAAGAATCAATATAACAAGAAGTTTATTCTTTGAGACAACCAACAAGATAGACTAACCTTTATCAAAACCAATGAAAGGCAGAGAGAGAACTTGCACATTAACACGATCAGGAGGAATGAAAAGGAAGACATAACAATGGACAGACACTGAGAAAATCCAGAGAATCTTCCGGTCATACTTTGAAAACTTAACTCCACAAAATTTGAAAATGTAACTGAAATGGAAATTTTTTTTTGAATAGGTATCACTTACCATAGTTAAATCAAGAACAAATAAGTAATTTAAATAGACCTATAAGTACTAACAAAGAGAAGCAGTAATCAAAAGTCTCCCAACCAAAAAAAGCCCAGCGACAGACGATTTTAATGCAGAATTCTACCAGATATTCAATGAACAGTGACTACCAATACTCTTCAAAGTTTTCCACACAATAGAAGCAGAAGGTTCATTGTCAAACTATTCATGAGGCTACAATTACCTTGGTACCCAAGCCACACAAAGACACTAAGAAAGAGAACTGCAGACAAATATCCCTCATGAACATGGATGCAAAAATATTCAATAAAATACTAGCAAATCAAATGCAAGAACACATCAGAGAAATCATCCACCATGACCAAGAAATTTAATCCCAAGGATGAAGGCATGGTTCAATATAGAAACATCTACAGTGTAATCCAACATATCAACAAATGAGAAAGAAAAACGTTATGATCATCTCACTAGATGATGAAAAAACTTGTGACATAATCCAAATTCCTTCATGATAAATATCTTGGAGAGATCAGGGTTAACAGGAACATAACTACACAGAATCAGATACCCACAGCTAAACACTGATTCGAACTCCTGTAATCAAGTTACATGCAGAGAGAGAGGACTGGTGAACAAGCTGGAGAAATCCACAGAAACAGCTGACCTGAAAAATGGGGAGCATATGGATCTTATCTGAAAGATGGGAAACCAACCTAGGACTGACCCAGCCCCCTAAATGGGTGTTAGTTAGGATGGACAGTCTATAGGGTCTCTGGTAGTGGATCAGTATTTATCCCTAGAATATACAAATGGACTTTGGGAGCCCATTTCACATAAAGAGATACTCCCTCAGCCTAGACCAATTGTGAAGGGCTTAGGCCCTCCTCCAAGTGATGTGACAGACTTGGAAGATTCCCCATGGAAGGCCTTATTTACCCTCTCTGGGAAGCAGAAAGGGAGGAAGAGAGGGTAAGGAAACTGGGGTTGACATGTAAAACAATCTTGTTTGAAATTTAAATAAAATAAGAAAATTTCCAGTTATTGTTTTCTATTTTAGTCAATTTTATTATTAATGCATATTAGCTACATGTAATCCTTTTGACTTTTTGTACATGTATATATTATACTTTGTATTTTCCTTTTGTTAAAAATAATATTTTATTTTCAATGTAAATTTTTTGTTTATAAACCACCTAAAAAAGAGACAGTTGGATCTTATGTATAATTGATTTTGAGCCTGTCAACATGGTAGATTCAGTTTTAAGGTCTAGTACTTTTTCCTGATTCACAAATATATAATTTGGACATGTGGTTCACTAATAAAGGTAGGTTAATTTTTTTCACCAAATCATTAGGGTGTTTATTTTTTCCTTGTCATACAATGCTGATTAGAATTTCCACTATAATACCAAGTAGAGGTGGTAAGAATGAGATTTCTTCTGTTTACAGTTTTTATGAGACCTTCATACATATATAAAATAAAATATAATCATATCAGTTCCCTAATTCCTTCCTCTACTTTCATTTTTCTTTGCTTAGATCCAGTTTTATTTATTATCACTGACCTTTCTGGTATATAACGCCTTTAAATATTCTTATCCTCAAGTACTGGTGAGACACATTTTTTTTTTAACTTTTGATTTTACAAACAAAATTCATCATTTCATTCCTTTCTTTTGAAGACATATTGTCTGAAGTGTCATTCCTTTCTATCCTTGCATCACAAGGTGATATCTATGTTCCTTTAAATCTACAATACCTTTGCTCTTCCCTCTGTGTTTGCTCCTCTGTATGTATTATGCCTTTTGCTTAAATATATATATATATATATATATATATATATATATATATATATATATATAAACACACACACACACACACACACACACACACACATATCCAGTTGCTTTAGGAGTTTGGTGATGAGTTGTCTCCATAAAACCTGATTTATGTGTCTTCTATTTTGGCTTCATGGAGCTACAACATTTACAGTGTTAGAAACTTTGGGAAATTCTCAGCCTTTATTTTTATGTCCTCATTTTCTCCTTTTGAGATTCATATTTATGTCCAGTAGGTTGCTTTTCCCAACTCAATTGTGTCTGTTCACTTTCTCCATGTTTTATTTTGTAGTCTATATTGGTATGATTTGGTGCTTATTAATACTAAATAATCTGTTTCTACAATGTCTAATTTTCTGTCATCAAAATCAATGCAATTTTTGTCTCAAAAAGTAAAATTATGCTTTTTTACGTAGAGATGAATATTTATGTGTGTACATCATGTATTGTGTCTGCTTGTCTTGTTACTCTTCTTTATTTCCTAGAACATTTCAAACACTATTTTTTGTTGTGTTTTAGACAGGGTTTCTCCGTGTAACATCTCTGGCTGTTCTGTCAGTCTCTCTGTAGATCAGGCTGGCCTCAAACTCATAGAGATCCACATGTCTCTGCATCTTCCCAAGTGCTGGGTTGAAGCATTTTTAAAGGCAACTTTGAGATACTTCCATACAAGTTAAATTGTCTCTGTTATTTGTTGTTGTTCTTCTCTGCTTTTCTTCTTCCTAGGTATCCAGCTTACTAACTTTTTATATGATGTGTGTGTGTGTTGTTGTTGTTGCATAGTTAACAACAGACTTCAGGCACTCTAGAAAAGTGCCAAATCACAATGTTGGTCTCTCTAGAAAGTTTCAATTGATGCCATACACTGTGATTGTTATTGTTGTTGCTGATGCTTGTTTTGCTTTCTTTTTAAACACTTTGAATTTTGTTGTGATATGCAATTCAGTAATTTGAAAACATTTCCATTCACTTAATTCTTGCTTTTAAGCACTTTTCAGCAAAGAACAGGTAATCTATTGAGAGATTACCATCAAACAAATAGCTTATGTATTAGAATTCCTTCCAACTACTATATTTAAAAGAAAGTATGGAAACTCCCTGAAATCTCTTTGGTGCTGCCTGCTCTAGCACTGATAGCTTTCAGGAACATGGCCTGATTGTACTCAGCTGCAAAGCTCTCTATGAGACATCTACAGATCTTCAGATCATGGTATTTCTGCTCTCAAACCTCTTTTATTGGATAAGTGCTCCATGAATTGTAGTAGGCTTTAAAGTTGGTATGCCATGGGTTATAGAATGCTGAGTTCTCCTCTACCCACTGAAAAAGTCCAACCTTGTTTATTGCTTGGCGTTTTGACAAGAAAAGTTCCTTCTACCACTGAACTCAATCAGTCAGAGGGCTGACTTTAGGTTCCTTCCCTCTGGTACCACACTGGAGATGACCTCTTCCCATTTCTGAGAACTATTATTTCTTAACTTTTGCCTTTTTGTTATTTCAATGAAGTCAAGGAGTTGATACAAGGGATTATCAGTGGAAATAAACCACCACTGCTTGACATTTATGTCTGAAACATGTCTTGTGTCTAAATCCAACTTCTTTGAAAGTTTTCCGATCATATCACAATTTTGACTGGGTCTCTTCTGAAGGAACACCTAAGCTCTACTACTGGGAAGGCATATGTGTCTGTATAGGAAACAGGCAACATGAAGATTTAAATAGGGCTTCCCATTAAGTACTGTGCACTGGTGTTTGGTGCTTTTGGATGATAGGTAAGAAGCTAAAATAATATAATCCCATTCTTTACCTCTTCAATTTGACATCCTTTGAGGTCTTTGATTTGAGAGTTGGTGAAATTGTGCACAAATACCAGAAATTTTATCACTAGGATAGGTGACTCACATTCCATTAGCATTTAAATATTTATATTTTGTTTGTATTCATGGGCCCTCAATTGGATCCAGTAGGAATGGTGGGATTTTTATCTTGGTATGTCAATCACAGCAAGAAAACACTGAGGTTCCATGATATGAAGTGCATTTTGGTTTTTAAGCCTATTCCTTATAAAATTGCTGGGGAAAAAAGCTTTCTTTTTCATTCCAATATTCTTTTTTCAGAGTTTTAGCTCTATGCTCATTTGAAAGAAAGAAAACCTTACCTGCTTCAGAATTTCCTGAGTCTATATTCCATTTTGGGAAGAACATTCATTCAACACAGAACACAAGTGAACATCATGCCTCAGGATTCCTTATTATTAGGTAACTACCCCAAAAGCTTATATTAATTTTTGCTTTACCAAAAATAAACTGAGTTCTTATATAAAAATAACAAGATGCAGCCATGCAGGAGTGGCACATGCATTAAATCCAAGCACTTGGGAGGGAGAAGCAGGAGAATATCTATATGTGAGTTTGAGACCAGCCTGGTCTACAGAGCAAGTTCCAGGACAGACTCCAAAGCAAAGAGACACTCTGTTTTGAAAACCAAAATAGTAATAATAATAATATGTACATTTCTACATATGACTTGGAAAGCTGAAACTTTTGACAAGAGGCTTAACAAAGAAAAACCTGGGAACAATGGTTTTGTCTTTAAGATGCAGTGCTTACAAATATTTAAGGAATAAGTTAATGAACTTTAAACAGTTTTGTAAGGAATTTCATCTTTTAATTCATGTGGTTCTACCTGTTGTTAGGCTGTGACCTTACCTGTCTTTGGGAGATAATACATTTCCCAAAGAATATTAGAGAATTCTAGATTTTTGTTCATATGCAGAAGACATTGTGAGTGACCAGAGCGTCCTCAATTTCCCACTCATTTGTGATTGGATTTACCATTTTAACACAGATTTAAAATTATTGACTTTAAGTGATTGGATAAGACCATAGACAATTATGAAAAAATTCAGTAATTCTCAATTGTGCATCTTTTCACTGTCCCAATTCTATCCTTTTCTTCTTATGTTACTTCTCCATAAGAAATTCATCTTTTCTAGCATATGTCCTTTTAGACTTTAGGCCTTTTAACTTTCTCAAACTGGTGGACAAAACTTTCATCTGCTTGAATTCAAATCACCAACTCTTGGACTCTTCCATTTTTACAACTCATTATGTCTATGTAAACTATTTACTGCTAATTGGTCTCCCTTATATGTGATGAGTTACTTCAAATAAGCTCTTGGTATTCTTAGATATCTTACTGTACCCATTTAGGATATGGTCATTATTTTAAAATGAATGACTTACTAAGATAACAACAATTATTAGAAATATTTTTACAAATTTCTCTCTACATCCTTAGCCAACTTTACCCATTTCCCTGTTTGTCAGGCTTTATTGATCAAACAGCCTATAGTTTGGACTACCTACTCTTCTTGCCAATGCAATCATGACTTTCAAAGCAACTGCACAGCTATACTCTCTATCACCAATTTGTATAATCACCTTTCTTCTTTGAACAAATCATTTCTAATATAATTAAAAAGCATTGGTTTATTAGCTTTAAAAAAATCTTAAACCAATGTCTCATTTACCTAATAAAACTCACCAAAGAACTCTTTTACAGGATGTTTTCTATATCTTTATTATTTTATTGAACATATATAGGTGAACTCTTTACTTAACATGCTCTCATCAAATTTAACAGCAATTTTCATGTTGTTATTGTGCCATTCTCAGCCCCAATCATTTACCACTGTAAGCAGCATTTGGCAGATTTTATTGTTCTCATCTCTGAGGGATCCTTTTCTCATTGGGTTTCACAATGTTACCATTGTGTTTTTCTACTTCACTGGTATTGACTGAAAAGTTTCAGAAAAGTCCCAAGAATTCTGGAGGCCAGGACTCAAACTTTTATGATCTACTAATCTGTATAACGTCACTGAAGTTTACATCCCCATCCAGGGTTTTCCTCTAACTCCAGAGTCACATGTCTGCTTGTTCAATCCCTGTGTCTGGACATCTCATGAGAATCACAGAATTCATTGCTTCATTATAAAATGTAAGTATTTTATCTCCAATCCTCACTTGAGCAAATAATAAAATTGTTTTTTGGTTCAAATGAAAACTTAACTTTAGACTTTACTTTCTCTTTTATACCTTCATCCCTCAAATCCTAATGCCTTCTTTTTAGAAGATACTCACATTCAATACAGTAACAAAACAGCAGTAATACCTTTATCACGAGTCAGCACTTTTGTTGACTTGGATGAAATTAGTCTTATTCCTCACCTAGATATTTGTCCTAATATTCACACATATTAAAGTGATAGTTTAAAAATTAAATACAACAATCTTCACCTTCCTCTGCTCAAAACCATTTATGACCTGCCCTAACACTTACAGTAATAGCCAGACAAATGCTTCACATTATATCATGACTTTTGCTGGTGACTTTGTGACACCCTTCAGGCCTCTTTCAAACATCATCCCAGCAATGAGACCTTAGCTGACTACTTGTTTTAAAACTGTAGATCATCTTCCAGGCCTTGGGAGTATCTTAGCCCCTTCCAATATTTATTTAACCTCTAAAGAACATATCCTCATTATTGTTGAACCATATATTTCCCATTTAACCAGCTTTCCTAATGATGAGAAATTTAATTGAGAGCATGGATTTTTCTCTATCTTCATTTTTTTTTTTTTTTTGTTTCTTTACAAACATGGAATAGGCCCTGGTACTTAATGTTTGTTGAAGCATGAAACAAATAGGCTTTTATAGCAGCTAAACAATGTACTCAGTCCTCTACAGTACCTTCTCTTAGCTAGGAAAAAAAAAAAAAAAAAAGGAAAGAAAAAAAGTAAAAAATTGTAAACAGTATGCAAATCATGTTTGTTCATATACTGGATACACATTTCTTAACAACTAAGCTAAAGCCTTTGTACTTTAATATTGATGTTAAACAAATGATGTATTTTCAGAAAGGATATTAGTTAATATGTACTTGTGTTTTTCCTTTTCCAGGATACCCATAATCTGTTATCTATTGTAGCTTGGCTTTAGACCCAAATATTTCAACTTACACACACACACACACACACACACAGACACACACACACACACACACAGGCTTTCCAGACTTAGGCATACTTATTTTTCAAATACAGCTCATAGTCAAGGACCCCCTATATTTGAAGCCATTTCCATGTCTCTAATAGCATAGTGCCCTAGTAGATATTATAAATAATTTTTTTCACCTATAATTCCCTATTTTTCATCTATCTTGGAAATGTTTCATTGATATGTTTGACAGGATGAGCCAATACTGACTTGTCTGTTTTCTCCATTCTTATAGATATCATTGCCTATATCATTCATGTATCATTGTTGAAGTATCTCTTATATTGAAACAATTAGTGTCCTGTGGCTCTTGTTGTCTTCTAAATCTCCACCTGACAATAGCCAGTTCTAGATTTTGAATTCTGATCTTGGAACATATGCTTCTAATGCTGAACAGTAGTGGATATGAATTTTCAGACTTTATCTTTAGCTTTTCCAAGTTCATGGTATCCAAGCACAACTGAGCTGCCACTGACGGTTTTAGTTAGCATTTACCCCTGCAGATTATAACAGCTAGTTTGATTCTTTCTTCTGTGCCTTAAGGCTCAGTTATTGCCAGTTTGCTATGGCCTTCAGCATATGCCCAAGCCTTCTTCAAAACAAAAATAAAAAAAACAAAGCTATTACTGTAAAAAAAAAATCTCAATTCTGTGATACTTAAACAGGTACCTCTTAGTCCATTCATCTTCTTTTCTTCATCTGGTGTCATTGTGTGAAGTGATGTCTTAATGGTTGTCTTTCCACCTCTGAACCTGATTCCCTTCATTCTTCCATTTGTGGTGCTTCACAAATGGGGGTGGATTTCTTCCCCTGTATCTTCAAATTCCCTAGGGTTTCAGACTTCTTTGTTTCTGAGCTAAAGCTGTTTGAGTATTGCCTGACAACAAACAGCCTTGTCATTCATCACATTCTCCTTTGGACACTGCCCTGTTTTGTCCTGATGGCTTTGGGAATACAATGGCTATAGCCAACAACCATTCTCTTCCTTCTGATTATTCATTCAACACTCTTCTTGCTTCTACCATGAGACCACATCATAATCAAACTCCTAATTTATAATTTATAATGCAACATAAATAGCCAGTCTTTTGAGCTTCATTTCTAGCACACGTTCCTCAGTCTTCCTCTACCAATCCATGTCTCTTTCCTTAAACATACTAACATACTGCAGTAATTTGTTGTGATTCTTGGAAGTAATGATGCTATTATTTGTAGGTGTGTGTGTGTACGCGCGCACACACACACACGTATATGCATATCATCTGTATCTACACTCACTATACATGAATACTACTTATTACATAACTGTTATAAACTTTTTAAATTAAACCAGTTCTTTGAGAAAGTCATGTATCTATAAAATGTAATCTCATTACTCTCTTCCAGATCTCTTTTATCTTTTCCTCACCCTTGTCAACCTCTTTTTCCCCTATGAATCTCTTTCCCATATTAATGTCTTTCTGTGTTGTTTGGTGGCTCATTGAATTCCATCACATTATCCAAGTGACCATAAGTTTAAGAGCTATCCAGAGGAGCCTAGGGGATGCACTTCTTGGTATACACCTAAAGGTAATGTCTCCTGATCTGAGACCCTGTCAGTAGCCAGTACTTCAACAGTGAGAGGTTGGAATTCATGAACTCCCTCCAAGCCTGTAACTTCCTGTTGGTAGTCCAGTGTGAGTAAGCAAAGGTGCTGTGAGTTTGTGATTGTAATTGCTATGTCTTGCCCAAAAGAAATGCTCTTCCAAGCTCTTCTCCCCAAACTGTTGCCACTACATTATTCCTGCTTCGTCTTCTACAATGCTCCTGTTGTTTGAGATGGTACAATACATGTAGCAATAATGGAAGACTTTGCAATCATCATTTATTCTTAGCATTTTGCTCAGCCATGTATTTCTCATTCAGTATCACCCACTACAAAAAGGTTTTTCTGTAAGGCTGTCAGTAGACTTTGTTTATGGATATAAACATAGACATTTTGGTAGATATATTGACTCTGTCATTTTATCTAATCAATAGGGGTATCCCTTAAATACAGATACTTGTCATTCCTTTTAGTCACTCAACAAAATGAGATAATAAAACATTATTGTTGAAGACTCTCTATATCTGGATTGTAAAATACATTGAAAACAAGCTGAAATAGAGTTGGATAAATATCACTACCATTAATCTTTCCAAAAGTCAGAAGGTACTAGGAGACTACTAGGAGCAGGGTGAGAAAAGGCATTAGTTTTATTCAACTGTGAAACCTATGAATGCCAATATTTTCATAACAGGTAAGACATGCCCACTTATCCAATAGTGAGTTACATGACCATTATGGGACAACCAACTCCTCTGTGATTGGATTGGAAGTTCTCTATTTCATCATGCCATGCAAGCATCTGTGGGTTTAGAATTATCCATAGGAACCTAGAGGACTCACCTAAAGAGAACCTGTCCATCATCAATAGTTCAACAGTGAGAGGTGAGACTCCCTGAACTCAGCCCTAATATTTTCAGCTTGATGACTTTGCAAATTTTTTTTATTAAAAGAGAGAGAAATGGTGTAGGGCTTAAACTCTCCACATTTGTAAACATAGGCCCCGCCTTAGGCTTCATGAATTCAATGATCAATATAAGTTACAACAATAAAAATATTAAAGTATCTTGACATATTTTACTAATATAGTCAGATTATAGTTTAACTTGTAGATGAAGTTAAACTATAAATACAACATAGGTATTGGCTATAACATAACTAAAATTGTAGTGCCCATAAGGGTTAGTTTCTAAACTTATTCTCTCATGTTTATCAATATTTTGATAATTGTAATCAATGTCACTGTTGAAATACTATTATAAATTTTCTAATACTGTATAAAAGAGCTCTCCAAAACATGATGGTATAAAACAGTAGCATTTATCCTAATTTATGGTTGTGTGTATGGATCCTCTTCTGGTGTTATGTGGGCAACTTGTGAAGTTGCAGTCATGGAAATACAGATTGATGGGTCCTAGACAACAAACCCATGCTTGTCTGTTGGGGTGGCTTGCTTCTTTTGCTCAGTTCCCTTCATCTCTGTCGATTTAATAACATTTCACCATGGTCATTTTCAAGAAACCCTTTGAAAGAGTATAAGGGAAAGGAATGTGGAAGCAAGTAAGAGGTATTGTTTCTCCTGCAGAGAATGCTTGTTCATTTCCTGATACCCACATGGAAGTTCATAGCCAATGTAACTACGATTCCAGGGGATATGACACCTTGTTTTAGCTTCTACCGGCAGCAGTAGTATACTTGTAAACATACATGCATGCAGGCTGATCACTCATATGCATGATATAAAAATAAACATTTTTAATTTCTTTTATTATGTATAAATTTTTATTTAAATTAGAAACAATCTTAGTTTACATATCAATCCCAGTTCCCTATCCTTCCCATTCCTTCTTCCGATCCCCCAACCCATCCCTCATCCATTCCTCAGAAAGGTTGAGGCCTTCCATGGGTGATCATCAAAGTCTGTCACACCATTTGGGGAGAGGACAGAGGCTCTTCCATGTGTATCTAGGCTGAGAAAGTAGCCCTCCATGGAGAATGTGCTTCCAAAGTCCATTTTTGCACTAGTGATAAATACTGGTTCCGCTGTCAGAGGGCTCATTGACTGCCCAGGCCTTCTAACTGACACCCACATTCAGGAGGCTTTGTTCCATCTAATGCTGGATGGTCAGGATAGTTGTTTCTGTGTTTCTCCAGCATGGTCTTGACCACTTTGCTCATCACTTCTAGAATAGAGGAGAGCAAGAAAAGAGATACTTTAATAGAGGGAACCATTATAGGTTTAAAGAGAAAGCTGGCATTAGGGAAATATAAAGACATCCACAAGGATGACTCTAAGAATCTAAGCAATAGCAAAGATGCTACCTAAATGTCCTTGCCCTATAATAAGATTGATGATTACCTTAAATGCCATCCATTCTAGAGCCTTCATGCAGTAGCAGATGGAAGCAGAAGTAGAGATCCACAGCTAAGCACTGAGCCAAACTCCTGAATCCAGTTGTAGAAAAATAAACATTTTTCAAAGAAGAAAGGAATATACATGTATTCCTTCAAAAATAGAGCATCTCATTTGTCACAATGTGTTGATCGACTAAGTCACATAAATATCATGAATCCAGAGAAAGGAAATAGTTCACCCCTGATGGAAGGAACAACAAAGCCACAGTATAAAAACACAGGCAAATTTGGATGGCATCATTTTTTTTTTTGTTATTCACAAAGAAATATCCAAATATTTGTATTACCTCACACTCCAAATTTACCCTTGGCCCTTATAGCTTTATAAGTACTACATTTGTATGTGCAAAAATATATTTAACATCTCCACATATATAGCATTGCAAGCATGCTCAGTATGAACCTCTCATCTTTCCTATCTTAAAAGCCTACCTAATCCAGTATTTTCTGTATTCCAACTAGTAACAAATCTACTTGAAGGGCTTTCTAACAGGCTGGAGCTTGGCAAACATGGCACTAACAGGTTTTGTCCTTTCTCCTTTCTTTCCCATAATAATTTGTTAGATTTTATTCCTAAAACAAACCCCCAAGGTCTATGCCCTTGTTTGTCCACTGACTCATTTCTTAGACTGAACACCAAGATCCAGCTGTCAAAACACCATGGTCCAACAAACAAAATTCATTATTTGGTTAACATGTTCAGTCAGGACTTTCCAACACATCCTCACACAGGCCTCCATTTTTTTTTTCTCCTTAAAAACTACTTCTGAAGAAACACCTGCTGTCTGTTTTTGTCTGAGCAGAGATACCCACTTTCCCCTAGTCCCTGGCTTGTCCCTCCAGGGTCATAAATCTCATGTGTTCTGATAATTTTGTGTCTGGGTATGTTTTGTATCAACTCAAAGAGGCCCCTTTACACATTTTATCTAGGGTTTTTTTTTTTTTTTTTTTTTTTTTGCAAAATTCAGGTGCTGCCTTCTACTACAATAGCAATATAATTTATCAACCAACCTAGGGAGAGGTAATGGGAGGTGAAAAACAGTTGCTAAAAGTTTTCTTAAATATTTTTTCTTAAGTTTCAAAAGTCTTATTTATTTTATTGTATGCTCATCTATTTTATCTTAAGTTTTCAAAAGTCTTATTTATTTTATTGTATGCTCACCTGTTTTGCCTGCATGCATTTCTGTGTACCACTTGCATGTCCAATACACATGAAGCCACAAGGGTGCATGAGATCCCCTCTGACTGGAGTTCTAGATGGTTTTAAGCTGCAGTGTGAGTGTTGGGTATTAGTCTCAGGTCCACCAGACTCTTAACCACTGAACCATCTCTCTAGACCAAAAGTTATTAATTTCAAAGATAGCTTCTTTAGTAACCAAAGTCATCTGGGTATCCAGTATAATAATTTCTATCAAAATGTCAGTCACATTTTTGACAACAGTTAAAAACCACACAGCCAGACCAGCAAATAAAAACCACTTCTTGAAAATGTTTGGAGATATTAAAGGGTAAAAAACAACTCAATGAATCCTGAACATGGGAAATGAAGCTGGAAGCACTCTTCTACAAAGGTATAATTTTTAATGCAGCATAGTATAGGCATAAAACAGATCTATAGACCAATTGGTAAGAACAGAGAATCCTTGATACACTGAAAAAAAAACCAAAAACCTCTCAGCCATTGGTGTGGTCAAATCCACACCTTCCTATGCAAAAGGCTGAACTATGTATCTCACAATGTGTCTAAATGAAAATAAGTCAAAGACATACATGTAAGACCATAAAATAAGAAACTCCTGGGAGGAAACTGGTCATTTCTGGACATCTTAAGATATGATCCTAAAACATTGCACAGAATGACAAATATGATTGTATCAAAAAAGTGTTTATTTAGCAAAAAAAAAAAAAAGTAAATAATCATCAGAATAAAGAGGCAAACTGACAGAACAGGAGAATGGGAGGATATATTTACACACTACTCATCAGACCAACAAGAGTTTCATTTTTACAAATATATATGGAGCTCAACAACTCAACATCAAAGAAATCAAAATAAGATAAATGTACATTATTTAATTTTTAAATGACATTTGGCCAAAATAGAAATTTTTCAAAAGAATATATAGAGATAGACAAACAGTAAACTGAGAAATGCTCCACAGCACTGGTAAAGGAAAATAAAAATGAATCACACAATATGGTTTATTATATGAAGGTGGCTATTAGCAAATAAGCAGTATAAAGAAATACCGATGATTGTCCAGAAAAAGTGACTCCTACACACTGCTGTTGGAAATATAAAGTAGTACAGTTATTTTGATGAAAACATGGAGATTTCTCAGAATACTTGAAGTGAAATGACACCTTGATTCATTAATTTCATTTTCCAATTTCATATGGCAATCCTAATTTCATTTCAATGAAAGCAGATCAGTATATAACATTCCTGCATATGTTACACTACTATTTACAATGGCTATAATATGGGCATAAATTTAAATTTCCAGAAGTTGTTGAAGAGATAAACAAACATGGTATATAAATACAATGTAGTATTTTTCAGTCACAAAAAGAATGGAATTCCATTACTTACAGCAACATGAATATAACTGAAGGATGACAAATTGTATAAAACATGTAATACAGATAAAGAAAAAAAATAAAGATTATTTTCACTTATATATGGAAGATAAATTTTTTATCACAAAAGCTGAGAATAAAGGGGTAGCCTAAGAAGGGTTTAGCAGTGGGAACTGAGAAAATGAACATCAGATGAAAAGATTCATGTGGGTTGGAAGAGTAGCTTCATGATGCTCTATAGCTTATAGGACAATGTTTTGAAAACTGTTTATTGTACAATCAACATGCTAACAGAGGAGACCTCAAAGCTTCCCAGTGAAGGCATGTTTAACCTGATGGAAATCCTATATATCATGATATGATCATTACACATATTGTACTTGTGTAATGATTTTTACATTAGAATGCCATACTGTGATCTATAAGTATATGAGCCTATGATGTGTTGAGCAAAACAATCATACATAAATTGGCATCTATTCTGAAGTAAAATCTTCATCCCTATACTATGAATTACAAAGCAGAAAGTTTGAATTGCTGGTACCACTACTGCTTTGTTCTCTGTATAAGGGAATAGATTTTTTTTTAATTTTTCTTAAATTAAAAACAATCTTATTTTACATACCTATCCCAGTTCTCTCTTTTTCCTGTCCTCCCATTCCCCCCACTATCTCCCCATCTCACCCCACCCACACTTCAGTGAGAGTGAAGCCTCCCATGGAGAATCATCAATGTCTGTTACATCATTTGGGGCAGGACCAAAGGATGCACATTCTTACCACAAGGACATATGTTCAATTATGTTTATAGCAGCATTATTTGTAATAGCCAGAACCTGGAAGCAACCTTGATGCCTCTCAACAGAAGATTTGATAAAGAAAATGTGATATATTCATACAATGGAGTACTACTTGGCAGAAAAAAATGACATCTTGAAATTATCAGGCAAATGGATTGAACTAGAAGAAACCATCTTGAGTGAGGTAACCCAGACAGAGAAAGACAAACATGGTATATACTTACTTATAAGTGGATATTAGACAAAGAGCAAAGAAAAATAATCTATAATCCACAACACCAGAGAAGGAGGGCCCTAAGAGAGATATACATGGTCCCCCAAGAAGAGGAAAGAGAGAATATCTCATGAGTAATTTTTGAGTATGAGGGCAAGGGGGAGGGAGATAGAAGAAAGAGGAAGGGCGAAGTGGAGTAGGGAGGAGATCATGAGGGATGACCGGGAAGGACTAGGTGGGGGACGAAGAGAGAAGAAGAACAAGGAAAGTGATACATTAATAGAGAGAGTCATCATGGGTTTATCAAGAAACCTGACACTAGGGAAATCTCCAGGAGTCCACAAGGATGATCCCAACTAAGAGTCTAAGCAATAGTGGACAGGTTACCTTAAATGCCCTTCCCCTATAATGAGATTGATGACTACCTTAAATGCCATCATAGAGCCTTCATCTAGTAGCTGGTGGAGGCAGAAGCAGAGATTAATGGCTAAGCACTGAGCCAAACTCCTGGAATACAGAGTGAGGAGTGGTGAGCAAAGGGGTCAAGACAATGCTGGGGAAACACAGTGGGAGCTCAAAACTCCAGACTGACAGCTGGGGAACCTGCATAAGATTGAACCACAATCCCGAACATGTGTGTCTGTGTGTGTGTGTGTGTGTGTGTGTGTGTGTGTGTGTGTGCATGTGTGCACAGGCAGCAATAATAATTAATGAAGATGAGGTCATGAATTTGAGAGAAAGAGTCTGGGGACACAGAAGCACAGAAGAAGTTGAAGGGGGAAGAGAGAAGGATGGAAGTTATATAAATACAATATGAAAATAAAAAAAGTAAAACTTCATATTTAAAAAGTTGGAAATAATTTTGGAGGAATGAAAAAATTAAATCATTACTGAGAGAATTGTTTTTCTTCTCTACACCAATATCATATTAAAGTTACTTATTCACAATATTTCTTAACTGCCAGACCCCAAAAATGCTTGAAATGAAAAGTAAACAAAAGTGAGTTTAAATATTGAACCCTGATATTAAAAATCTAAGAGTCAAATCATTCTTCATGTACTAATGCATTGGTTTGTATTACAGATATGCACAAAAAATCTCCTTCACATGGCACGTACTTTGAATTATGACATTCTTTCATTGTGTCATTGTTTCTAGTGCATTCCCCATGTAATATCATTAAGAGTACCATAAAGGATCAGAAATGTAGTAAGATTTTGTTATGACTTCATAATTATCAACATCTGTAAGTAATTGAAAACTCAGTGCTACTATTTCTTCAAAAAAAAGTATTAAACATAAATTTAGTGGGGTTTTTTTTTGTTGTTGTTCACTGTATCTGAAAATACCTTAAACAAGGAAGGCATTAAAAATTATAAAGTTATTTCAGATTTATGTGTCATAATATGTTACACATAATGTCTAATTCCATGATAAAACCAATGACATTTCACAAACAATTGTGACCATAATCAGTGGCCTGGAAACACTTTGTACTTCACAGGCCCAGTGGGCACAGCTGGTTATGACACTAAATGGTCAGCATTTCTGTCAATGCTGAATGCTTCTCCCACCACTACAAATGACAAGTACTGATTTGGCAGTGGTGGTACACATGGGTTATCTACCATCCAGAGGGCTGAAGAAGGACAGTTGTAAATTCCTGTCCAAATTGGGCCACATAGCAAGACCTATTTCTAATCAGGATGAAAATGAGCACAAATTCTGCTGCTTGTGAGGGAGTCTTTAGCACATCATCAGAAGGACAGTTTTTTTTATTTTTCACACCACACCCTACATATCAGTACATACTCTTTGCCTATCTTAAACATAAAGCCAGAAACTCAGAGCATTTGATGAGTCCATAGCTTATTATTGGTTTCGGTAATTTGTGGTTCTAGCACAGATTGTTCCAGGAGTCATTTAAATTCATATCTTCACACTATCATGCTTCTGAATAGCTCTGTCCACACAGCAGCCAAAGTGATACTCTAAGCTGTCTTTCATTGCTTAGTGGGAAATTTCAATATCTTTCCATGACTTGCCTCAAGCTGCATACCACCTCTGAGCTTGTCTACTTTCTTTTTACTTACTCCATCCATAGGAAATTCTTTGATTATTCCCAAAGTCTCTAAGCAGTGCTTCATCTCAGGGCCTTGCTTCTAGTTGGTCTTGTGTATAAAGAAGCACTAAGAATGGCTTCTTCTCAGATATCATCATGGGAAATTTCCTGGAGTTCTTCGGAATTTAACTATAATTTCATTTCCTCACTGAGATCTGCGCTCACAGTCCTATTCAATGCTTGTATTTGAAGATACCCAGTCTTCACTATTGTCATTCACATTCTACTCTATTTTTCTTTTCCCAGAATAACACTGGGTCTTTGTACTGGGTATACTATTGACAGTATTAATCTGCTTAGCCTGCCATGCTATGGTTAGAAATAACTTCAACCATGTACTCACATGTTATTTCCATGAATTGGCTGAGGCTCTTCAGTGACTTGTATTTTCTGCTGAGTCCATGCTGCATTGCTTTTGTTCTGACAGAAGAGAACAGCAGCATCTGAATAGCATTATCTGCTTGGAAATGGCACTTATTATAATCACTAACATTTCATTATATAAAGCCAAGTGTATAACCAAATCAACATGGGAATGGAAGTGTGTTTCTCCAGCACAGGAGCTGCGAGTAGTAGCTACTGGTCCCTGGTTATTGTCCATTGTCTCTGCCAGAATCTTGAGGGCAAGCCATTTAATCTGTTTTTTGTTCCCCTTGATAAAAAATTGATACCCAGAACAAAGTCTTGCATATAGTAAACATTACTGAGTGGAAATATGCTGTTTATTATGCAACTTTGAAATTCTATTACCACTTAAAGTTTCCTAAAGCTACTTTGGTTAAAATGGTATTTTTCATTAAAAGGGGGAACAGGTTATGATATCCTTAAAAAAGAAAAAACAAACAAACAAAAAAAGACAGATTCATACAGGTTTTGACTTGGCTTCCCATTCAGATAAGGAGTATTGAGGAAAATAAATAATATTCTATGGATAGAGAACTGTGGTTGACCACTAATAATGTAGCATTATAATTTGCTTTATGTTTTCAAATAATATTTCTCTCAATAATAGTATACATATTGAAGTTGGCTACTTTAGGAACTATTTCATGGCTAGTCTAGGCAAATATATTTTGTTTTTAAGGAGCATGGAATAACATCTTTATTCTTTTTAATAAATTTTTATTTAAATTAAAAACAATCCAATTTTACATACCAATCCTAGTTCTCTCTCCCTCCTCTCCTCCTGTGCACTCCATTGACCCCCCATTTTATCTCCTATCTACACCCCAGGGAGGGTGATTCCCCCTATGAGGGATCATCAAAGTCTGACACATCATTTGGGTCAGACATAGGTCCTCCCCCATGTATCTAGGCTGAGAGAGTATCCCTCCATAGGGAATGGGCTCACAAAGCCTATTAAGGAACATAATGGGTCCACTGTTGAGACCCCATAGACTGGCCAGGCCTCCCAACTGACACCGACATTTGAGAGACCTAGTTCCTCAGTGGTCAGACTAGGGTCCATGAACTATCATTTGCTCAGGTCAGTTGTTTCTGTGAGTTTCCACAGCAGGATCTTGACCCCTTTGCTCATTACTCCTCCCTCTCTACAAGTGGATTCCAGGAGTTTGGCTCAGTGCTTGGCTGTGGATATCTCCTTCTGCTTCCATCAGCTACTGGATGAAGGCTCTACAATGGCATTTAAGGTGGTAATCAATCTCATTATATGGGATGGATATTTAGGTAGCCCTTTCCACTATTGCTTAGATTCTTAGATGGGGTCGTCTTTGTGGAGCTCTGGACATTTCCCTCTTGCCAGATTTCTCTTTAAACTATAATGGTCCCCTCTATAATGGTATCTCTTTTCTTGCTTTCCTTCTCCTTTCTTCCCCCAACCCGATCTTCCTGATCCCTCATATTCTCCTCCACCATCCTCCCCTCCTCATTCTCCTTCCTCCCCACTCCCCCCATACTCCCAAATTGTTTAGGATAACTTGTACCTTTCTCCTTCTCTAGGAGAATATATATATATGGATATATATATATATATATATATATATATATATATATATATATATATGGTCTCCTTGTTTCCCACCTTCTGGGGATTGTAGGTAATGCTGACATGTAGAAGATTGCAGATAGATTCATATCTATCCCCATGCACAAAACTTAAGTCCAAATGGATCAAAGACCTCAACATAAACTTAGCCACACTGAACCACTTAGAAGAGAAAACAGGACATACCCTTGAACATTTAGTATAGGAGTCCACTTCCTGAACATAATACCAGTAGCACAGACACTGAAGTCAACAATTAATAAATGGGACCTTCTGAAACTGAGAACTGAGACACAGTCTAACAAGACAAAACAGCAGCCCACAGACTGGGAAAAGTTCTGCACTATCCCTGGCTAAAATAAAAACACCAATTACAGTTAATGTTGGAGAGGAAGTGGAAAAGGGGAACAGACCATCACTGCTGGTGGGAGTGCAAACTTGTACAGCCATTTTGGAAATCAATATGGTGGTTTCTCAGGAAAATGGAAATCAGTCTACTCCAAGATCTAGCAATGCCACTCTTTGGCACATACCCAAAGGATACACATTCATACCACAAGGATGTCTGTTCAACTATGTTCATAGCAGCATTATTTGTAATAGTCAGAACCTGGAAGCAACATAATGCCCCCAATCAAAGAATGGATAAAGAAAATGTGGTACATTTACACAATGAAGTACCACTCAGTGGAGAAAAACAGAAAAACAAAAAACAAAACAGACAATGAAATCTTGAAACTTGCAGGCAAATGGACAGAACTAAAAGAAACCATCATGAGGGAGGTAACCCAGACACAGAATGGTACTCACTTATAAGTGGATATTAAACATATGGCAAAGAATAATGTGTTTTTCTCTTCATTTCATTTTGTTATCACTTTACTGTTTATCTTGGGAGAAGTTTATTTATGACATTATTTCCTTTTTAACTTTGTTATCCTCCATCATGGATGGCATTTGGCAAAATGACATACAAGGATATCTGGCTGCCATATTTTGACCTTGAGATCACAAGCATATTGACAAAGGCAAACACATAGAGAAAGAACAGGTACAATGATAGTCATTTATCAAAAGTTTAGGTGCCAGCACAATCTTACAGTGGACATCCTATAGAAACTTTTAGTGAACAATACGGACTCTAACACAGTGATACTAGATACTGTTGTTTTCATCCTGAGCTGAATACATCAGAATGGAACACTCAAAGGAAATCATCATCAAACAAACAAAACCCTCATGATACTAAGCTATCTTTCAAAATATGAGAAATAGATAAGAAATTATAGATCAAAAGCATACTCTGGGATATTGGTAGTGCATTTGATTGCTCAAAATATAAAAATATAATTTGGTTTGACTGAATTCAGGCAGAAAAAATATTAGAAAATAAGCCAAGTTTTACTTAAAACTGTTCTGGAGAAATAATTTGAATGATTTTGTTATTTGTGAAACCGATGTTCTAACAATTATATGCACTTAGATATAAATCATAGATTCCAGTTTTGTTGTTTTATCATTTCATTTACTGGAAAATATAAAATATAATAAAACCTTTGAAATAATTTAACTGGGTTTGAGGCTAAATTTAACTTCATAATTCCAAAGCCTATGGGACATAACTTTCGTTACAACCACCAATCAATATGTGACTCTGGATACTATGAATCACCCGAAAAGGGGTAGGCACAGATCCGTTGTAACACACAGCTGTGGTGGGTTGCAAAAGGAATTGTAGAACCTGTTTAAGCAGATTTTCTCCTAGGAAAATATGAATAAACTGAGGAAGCAAGAGCATTGCTACATGTTCTACAGGACTATAAAATCAATTAGCCAGTTATTCTGACTTAAAGTGTTACTTGACTCATAAAGTAAGAAGTAAAGATGAAAAAGATGGTTCTGTCATGGCCACTCAACTCTAAACCTGAACTAAAATGGTCCCCTTCCTGGGTCCCTTGCTTTAGGATGCACTCTTGGATATTACACTTCCTGACTCTGGTTAAAGAACAGAACCTTGCACTGTTGATTCTGGGAAAAAGAAAACAAGAAATTCCCAGAACCTTATCAGTGAAATATAGCCTTCTTATCCTGGAGGCAACTGAGATCTCATGGAATTTGCATAATGTCTGCTCAACAAAATTTATTCTTAAGTCTATCCCTGGAAAAAGGTGGAATGAAAGACTAAGCATTTCCAAATTTTAGCTGTGGTAGGAAAATGATGCAGCTTACTAATTATAGAAAGAATAAGAGATGCCTGCTCTTACCATGCTAGTCCCACATATCCTTCTTAGAATTTCACACTGCCCTTAAAGGACCACATTCTCAGAGTCAATTACATGATCTCCTCTTTCAAGTACAGTAACAGATTTTGGAGCCTTCATCGGGAATGAAATATCTATCTCCCCTCTGGTAGATTGGTTATATAACCAGTTTGCAACCTTTTTTGTGGGACATGCTTCTTAACTAGCATGGGATAGGCAGCCAGCAACCATGTTCTCCACTGAGAGTCATTTCTTGAATTCTCCTGATCACAGGCTGCATCTCCCTCCCCCCTTGTGTGTTTGTGAGTCCCTACCCAGATTATGAGCAGTTTGAATTTTGATGATGCTATTAACCTGACCTGTTTTCATTCACCCAATTCTTGAAATTGGTAGTTACTTACTATAGCATAATTAGTCTCTCCCTTTGTTTCTGATGTCAGTGAAAATAAAGATGAATCTTTCTCTTCGGTGGCCAGAAGTAAAATATTAATGAATATTGAAGAAATACATGTCCATGCAAAGAGTTTCCCTTCATTGTCCCTGTGTTGAGGCCCACATTCTCCTAGGGCTTCACAGAGGCTGTGTGTGTTTTCACACACACACACACACACACACACACACACACACACACACACACACACACAAGCACACACACTTTCCCTGATTTGAGAAACACTGCAGAGAGAGAAATTGTTTTCTCCTTTCAGATATTCAACTTAGTTTTCCCCCTTTCTTTTGTGTTATAAGTTGGGCCCAGACATTGTCTAGTCTCTGTGAAATGTCACATTTGGGGAAATAGCTCAACAATCAAAAAGTAATTAAAAGCAATCCCATTCTTTACTGACATTTCTTGAAGAAGGGCCATGGGATTTAATACATAATTCATATTAATATCTTCACACTCTGTCACTGCCCCCAACCTTTTCATCCACACTTTATAATCTATTCTAAGCAAATCTTACAGAAGCACATTTCATGTGAATCTTCTCTACCTCTTTCCTCTTCAATTTTCAATTTTATTTTCCTTAAGTGTACATAAATTAGTCTCCTGATTTTTCTCATTGTAATATCCCTTCTCAGAGAGGCTTAAAGTTGTTATACATACTTTGCACGCACACACACACACACACACACACACACACACACACACATACACAGAGAGAGAGAGGGAGAAAGTGAGGGAAGTGACACCTAACAAACAACAGACAGAGACAGATTTCATGAGAGAGAGAAAAAAAGATTGAAACATCCATAATTAAACATCTTTTAACATCCACATTTCTTGAGAATCATTTTTCTGTGCCTCTATTCACTTCCTTTCCCAGTTAGGAAGAGAATCAATCTTCCTGAGCTCACTCAGCACTCTGCTTGGGGCAGAGAGTCTAGACTGTTTCTGTTTATCATAGAAGGAGCTCAAGGTACTTGGTTTTAAGCTGCACCAAGTCTGGTATCATCTGTTAATGTTATTTTCTAAAGCCTTTAAAAATTCAGTGCAGAACAAAAACAACAACAAGAAAGCAAATTGTCCTTTGATTCTATAATGGCTTTTATTCCCCAGAACTGCAGTGTGCAAATAAAAGAAAGCAAATTATGTTCTGAATTAAACTTTTCTCGCTTCAGCTAGGCTGAGTCACCTTTGCCGTTCTTTTTATTTTCTTTCTTTCTTTCTTTCTTTTCTCTCTTTTTATTTTTTTAGTTTCTGGCTGCATATCCAGAGCTATTTTAAAAGATGTCACAGACAAATCTGCAAACTTTAGGATGTCCTACTCCAGGCAAGTAATCTAAAGAAATGAAGCTGAGAGCTGAATTCATCCCTCTATTTCCCTAGGCTTTGGTTTCTCTCCAAATCTACGGGTATCTATAGTAGCATGCAGAGTTATTAAGGCACAACTATTATAGATGTGGGCCTCTCTGGGCCTCTGGGATGTGCCACAGATGGCAAAATGTGATCTGAGAGAGAAGATAAATGTATTAAACTTTACATTGCACATATCCCATGGTAGGAAGAGAAGCAAAATGCTATTCATATTTTAGTAAATGACTTCAGAGTGTTCTTCAGCCTTCTAAGTAGCCAGGGATACATCAATACTCTCATCCTAGTGCTACAGATAAGACTGTTATACTTCTGAAAGGAGTTGAAATTAAACTTTGAACTTCATATAAAGATTTCTCACCCACCCTTCAAACAAGACACCACTCATACATTAATTTATTATGAAATAGCACTATATTTTTTAAACTGAATATCTTTCAACTTGTATCCAAGCAGCACCTCCAGGTCACTTTGCTTTAGCTATTGCCATGACACTTTTTAATGGAATGTTTTCAAGGTGTCCATTTGTCCACATAATCTGGTATGGTGATAAGCTGAATTAAGTAAGCATAAGCTACTGTCTGGAGAAAACCCAGAAAAATTATCTTTTAAAATGATATGTCTTCTTAGTGAGTGTAGATAAATTAGGCAAGCTACTGATAAATACTTCAACAGAGTAAAACATGCTTCTGGATTTAAAGGGCTAAACATTATGGATCTTCTACCCCAACCACTAGCCTAGCTATTTTATAAGGGGTTATTGGTCGGGAACCAGCAAAAATTGTTTAAGCAAACCCATTAACATTCATTTTTATTAACTATTTTAACATAATTATTATATGCTTAAACCACCTGCATCAATATTATATGGCAGAGTACTTATTCCTGTAGCTGGAAATTAATAGCATTGTGCCCACCCCTGATCAGATCATCTTCATTCTGTCTCAGTTTTCTCATCTGCAATGTGTGGCAAACAATCAGAATATTAATAGTATTTCATGATATCATTATGGGGACCAAATAAATACATTTGTAAAATTATTTAAATTTTGGCAAGTTTATAAAAAACAGTACTGAGAAAGAACAATATAAAGTTTTCTGGCTACACACACAAATTTCCATTGCCATAGCAACCAGCCCCTCATGAAGATGACTTTCATGTTCTTGTTTTTCGAGCTTATCTTCAGATGAATAGCAACATTTGACCATGTACTAAAAAGTATTTTAACCATAGGCTATATTCTAGACACTATACTTAAGCTGTGCTCCCAAAAGAAGTAAGAAGATAAGATCTTTACTCGGGGTACATGGTATAAAATGTACTGAAACTACTAATTACAATGGAAGGTAGTGAGAGCTTGGTGACCTGTGGTCAACTGCTTGCTAACTCATAGAGTGGCAAACACTTCCTTACATATGTTTGCAAATTTTAGAAATGTCAACTGTCTCATATGGCAGAGGGCTGGAGAGTGTGGTGTCTTTTTTCTCCTGAGAGTAAGTTCTTGAAACTGAAAGCCATAGCAATCATGTCCAAATGGATTACTGTCTGTAAGAAATACTCTGGCATTCATTAGTTTTTTTAAAGATGAGAATGGCACATGCATTTAGACCTTGTGGAAGTTAGATTTGCTAGATTCTTTCAAAGATTGTCACATCAAATTATTTTGCGGTGATGAAATAGAAGACATAGATACTGTGGCCCTAACTAGTAGATTCAGTTGTACATGTTGACCACACAGGTAAAGGAGACATTTGTCCTGTTTGTGCTGTCTGGCATTCCAGATATATACCACAAGTCAATCGCTAGTGTGAAAACATTGATCCTTTGCTCTACTGCTATGGTTACCACAATTATTTATAGTTATTCTTCACTGTTACAAATACATTCTTAGTCAGATCATCTAACAGTACATTATTACTATTGAATAAAAATTGAAGTGGTAGACATCTGTGAGGCAATCTTTCTCATTCAAATTCAAAGTTTAGTTGTATTTATTATAAATATAGAAAATAAGCTAGTATAATGGGGCTGATTCTAAGAAATACCATTGCTTGGGTGATTATTAATATACATATTCAAGCATTCTTTTCTCCCATAACCTTCTTTCTCTTGACACCCAATGACATGCCATTTTGTAGGGTAGTAATAATGAATATACAACGGAGCTCGTTCTCAGACACCAAAGGGAACTACATCCACTGACACATCACTGGGCGCAGGCAGCACCTCCACAGTGGTTAGGAAGACAGCAGAGTTGATGCCTTGGCCACTACCTTGGAAAGAATTCAACTGAGTGAGACTATATGACCTGCAAATTATGATGCAGTACCCATAGTATTTTCAAAAGTGTTCTTCCTGGCAATACCTAAGTATGACTCCTCATTCCTGTACAAAGCTGGCAAAATTTCCAAGATTTTAAAAACTTCTTACCCTTATCTTCTACAATACATTTTGTTTCATATTGTTGACATGGGAATATCAATAGTAATGTATCGAAATTAATCTAGACACTGGAAACATTTGCAGTAGAGTCTACTAGGGTGTTTCTGCTCTCTACCCTAGAGGACTCGAAGAAATGGGCCAGGAATGTATTAACTGTGAGCACAGAGAAATCTGGGAGAGGGAGAAATATGTAGGGAGAGTAAGGAATAGAAGAGTCAAATGGGCTACTATTTCAAATAGTCCGTCCACATGTCAGATTTCTGTGGAGATCTTCATGGCACTGGAATGAAACTCCAGATATCTAAATCCAATTCTGGGCACTTCCCAGAAATGAGTAATAACAAATAAGGTACTTATTTTATCTGTCTAGATCTCATCATGTCCTTAATTATGAACTAGGACAGTTAGTAATTATTGTCAATGTACCAAGATCTAGAGTCACTTAGGAGACAAACTGTCAACATGTGTGTGAGGGATCATGTAGTCTGAAATCACCCAAAGTCAGAAGACTCACCCCAAATATGGATGGTACCATTCCATAGCCCAGGGTTCTACACTGCAAAAAAGATTCAGCAAATGGAGTATAGCATTCATCTCTGCTTCCCAAGTTCGGATGCAATGCAACTAGCTGCCTCATATATTTGTCACTATGCCTTCTCCAAGTTGATTGAATACATTCTCTAAACTGTGAGGCAAAGAACCAAACCATTTTTAAATTTGTGTGTGTGTGTGTGTATGTGTGTGTGTGTGTGTGTGCATGTATGTGTGTATGGGTGTGTGGGTGTGGATGTGATTGTGTCTGTGTCTGTAGATGTATGTATGCTATTTCTATGTGTGTGATGTTTGTACAATAGTGTACACACATTCATGTTTGTATTGTGTCACTGCATGTATGTGGAAGTCAGAGGATGATCATCAGTGTAGTACACATCCTCTACATTGTTTGAGACAGGATCTCTTGTTATTCTCCACTGTGTACACCACAGTGTACTGGATTGCTAGAGTCTCTTGCTTCTGAATCCTGCTTCATATTCAAAGTACCAGGATTGCATATAGATTCTACTACATCAGTGTTAAGTGGGGTCTAGGGATCAAAAGCTAGATCCTTATGCTTCTGTAGTGAATATATCACTCAATGAGCCATCTATGCAGCCCCATTCCCTTTCTTTTGTCAGGTATCTTGTCATAGCAATATTAATAGTGACTCATACTCATACAGGGCTAATAGTAACACACTCTGAATTTTAAATGAGTAAGTTAAACACTCAGATATGTGTGTGCTAGTAGGACATTGATATGCTTCAATTTATTGAGTATTTTTTTAGAAAAGGCCAATACAGCCATTAACACAAATCAACTTGTTTTGTGAACTCTCAGACTTAGAAAATCACCAAAATACATTTAAACATGTCTGAAACGATCCACCATTCAGAAGGCTATGAATTTTCTTTTCCTAGGGTCTCAGGAAGGTTGACTTTAAGTCTTTATAAATATCCTGTCAAAGGACCTTTGTAACTGGGCTGGGGTAGCTGTGGAGGTGAAGATGCAAGCCTCAGGAGACTAGGAGAGCCGACAGGTAAGGAAAGCCAAGACATGGCCCAACTGAGTATGAGAGCTCTTAATTTGCTCTCAACCTCCTCTAAACTACTTCCTTGCCGGCAGGGATTCTGCTTTTTTATTTGTTTCTATTTTGTTTTGTTTTTATTTGTTTCAATCAAAAGGCATTTTCCATGGGAACATATGTCTAACTATGAATAGAAAATCGATGGTAAAGCAGGTTTCACTCTGCTGAACTTATCGATTTCCTAAAGCAAAGCTGCTCGTATATACATCTAGTCCCAGCAAAGGGCACCGGCACAGAAACGAGCTTGTTTCTTTCTGAGCTGCCTTTCTTGGTCCTTTCAAATCCAGCAGTGCTGAAAAGGGAAAGCGGTGTTCTTGGCTTCACACAAACTCACAGCCATTTTGATGACAAGAAAGCAGAGCTGTTCCCAACGTGTCTTTGTTCGAGTGATAGCAGGCCCATTGAAACCTCCTGATGGAGCTCATTGAAAATAATAGGCGCCATTATCTTCCCTGCCAATGCTGCCATGAGAGCTTCAAAAGCTCAAATCATGACAGCACATATTGGATGTACAGTAGAAAGGCAGAGCGTGATTATGGGCAATTTCTGGCTCTCCTCCGAACACCTCATTGTGTGAGGAGGGGGCATGGGGCTTTGTAATGCACAGAGAAAGGGCACTTTGTAGTGAACACTCTTGGGGATGTTTTTGTATCCTTAGAATTTAAATGATTTGTCTCAAATAATTTGTGAAAGTAAAATATCAATTTCAGACTCTCTTCAAAAACCAGTGTTTGGAAGTAACGGGTTCTTTAATTTAGTATCAGAATACTGTCATATTTGGTAACTAAGTAGAGACTGCAGCAAAGAAAGAAGTAGGAAATCTCTATCTTAGAGACTGTCGAGTGCAGTAACAGGAACGGCCTGGTAGTGTGGAATCTGGGATCGATACAGCAGGTTGCTGGAAGATTGCAAAGGCATTTCTTTCTCCAGGTCAGCACTCTGTCACCTCACATGTCCCCAGAAATCTGATTTTCACCTCCCTGGAGTCAAGAGGAACCAGTGTGAAGTAGGATAAACCTGGCCAGGGGGAAAACATCAGCCCTCAGCCCTCAGTACAAGGAGCAAGCCTGTTAGGCAGTGAGAAATTATAGGAGAAAAATGCCCCTCAAGGGCTCAATGACAGCAAAGCAGGAAGAAAAGAGAAGATTTTCATTTCATTAAAAGAAGAGGGGGGAAGGGAAGGTTTGCTATTGGGGAAACTTTCTTTTTGGTGAGTGTTATTATCTCTATGTCTTCCAAAAATGAAAAGTCTTCAAACCACTACCCAAACACACAAAGACATTTTTTCCCATTTGGAACAACTCTGAAGGACACACTGTGCCATGTACAGCACCCTTGAGGCCTTATATTTAATATCAGAACAAGGTGGGCTCCCTGTTTGCCTGATGCTTGACTCTAGCATAGGAAAGGCCAGCAGTGGTAACAGCATCTTCCAGCTACTGTGGCAAAATGAGAAGTAACAAGAAGGTCACAAGCCCCTATTGAATGTGGGAGGGGTTTAAGCCAGAATGTCAGGCAGATGATGCTGAGAAAGAACTGGAAGAACTCCTTGGGACTTACATCTACATAGAAGCAAACCTCTTCTACCACACCCTGCTGCTGTGTCTTCTGTGTGGCTGTAAATAAGTTCCTCTGTTGGAAATGGCATTGCATGACCAGCCTTGGGTGTTTTGTCCACATACACACACACACACACACACACACACACACACACACACACAGAGAGAGAGAGAGAGAGAGAGAGAGAGAGAGTAGGGGAAGAGAGACAGGTAGACAGACAGAGTGGGAAGAGAAAAAGAGGCAGAGAGATAGAAATGTATACATATCATGCACAGATTTACCACATCACACTAAAGCAGAGTGGCCTGGATCAGTCAAAGGCAACTCTTAGGTATTATGCTGAATGAAGTCTAGGAGTTCATGACCTACTGTGACACCTGCCTGTTGAACACTCCTGGTTCTTTTTCTGTCTCTGAAGTACCCTTAGCTGACAAAATAAAAAAAAAAATAGTTTTAGTCATGGGAAAAAGAAAGACTATCTTAGACCTTTTCTCTACCAATTTACCTCAAATAACCAGGAAAAATTTAATCACAGAGACTGAAGGTCATCCTCACGTCCAGATAGACTTTTTCATTAGTTTTGTTGAAAGTAGGTCCTAGAGATCATCTGAGAAACTCCAGCTACAGAGTCCATCAAGTTGTACTCACCTTTCCAAGACCAAGAGGCATGTTATATCCTAGGAGTCAGATGCCAATTGCCTGTCTTCGTATTTCCTTCTCACCTCTGAAGAAGAATTTACAGTTTAGCATTCGCATGGGATTAGTGATGTTCCTTGATGTTGATATACACATTAATGAGTATGTAAGGTTCCCATCTGTAAATCTAATCATCAGTTCTTTCTGTAAGGAGTAGGGTTTTTCTGCCCGCCACCAGTCTTGTTCTGCTGCTGCGCCAGCCCTAATTAATACACAGAGGCTCTGTATTTGATATAATGCTGTTGGCCAGGTACTTATGTCTTATCGGCTAGCTCTGTCTTAAGTATTAACCCGTTTCTGTTAATCCAGTATTTCCACATGGTCTTCTCTTACTGGGGAGCCAGCCGGCATTCTTCTTTCTCCAGACTCTCAATGTTGACTCCCTCCTTACTACTTCCTCTTTCCTCCTTGTCTCCTAGTCCCTCCTATCTTCCTTTCCTATTGGCCAACAGTGCTTTATTCATTAACCAGCATGAGAAACATTTACAGAATGACATCTCCCATCACTTATCTGTAAATTTCAGAGGACAGACAGAAATTTCCAATTGTTCCTGCAAAAACAATAACAGTTTCTGTCTATTCTTTGTTCTTACTGGCACTTTAGAGATATTTCTGAGAGAAACCATTGACAAAATATAAAAATCATTACTCTTAAAAGTAAACTAAAGAATTTACTACAATTATAATCCCCTCAATATGTCTCAAATTTCAAGCCAAAATTTTGTATTTATTAAATTCCAAAATAGAATTTTGCTCTCCTCACATTGACCCTGGCAAGCCTCTTAGCTCCTTAATCCCTTTGCTGTTTCAGAAACTACTGTCTTATTAAGCTTGCAGTAGGGATATTTCCTATGTTATTTGCTTGCTTGCTTCTCTTTGATTTTTGAGTGAACAGGCAAGTTTTATTTGTTCATTTGTTTATTTTTGATACAAAACGTGCTAATTTACTTAAAGATCTTAATAGGTCATTGACAAAAAGATGTAAAAGGCCAAACATTTATAAAACACTCCATTTCTCAATAATTATTAGTGTTCAGTCAGAGAAGAGCCTAAGTGGGGTTGTCATTTAGCTACTTAAACACAGGTCCCAAGCACTTACCCCCATTTCCTGAATTAGATATTCTGGTGGTACCAGCTCTTGGAATCCACATTTTTGTTTGTTTATTTTGTTAAGGTCATTGTTCTGGTTTTGTTTCTATTATTATTATAATTGGTGATGATGGGGTGGTGGATTTGATTCAGTCTTACTTTTGCAACCAAAGCTAGCCTTATATTTACAGTTCTTCTGGATTAGCCACTGAGTTCAAAGCTTTCAGGCATGGGCCATTAGATTCCATAGGAATCTACATTTTAAATCAAACATCCTGAGTGCATTTTGTCCACACTAATGTGTAGGGCAGCAATTTAAGGCTCTGACAGCATAGCAGTACCCATGATCCTAGGTGGAACTTTATAATTGCAATGTCTAGGGAAAATGAAGAAGCTCTGTATTGCATTTCCAAAGCAATTCCCAAATCTTGCTCTGTATTGCATTTCAAAGCAATTCCCAAATCTTGCCCTGTGTTTTCTTCTCATGGTTTTAACACAGGTTATTGAAATGTTTTTCCAACATCACAGATTTGTTTTAATGGAATAGAGGAGAAACAACAAAATACACGAAAAGGTTTGCTTCTATTTTTCTGGACATTTCCTACTCTAGAATGGTGATGAATTAAAACCCACTGATTACTCAACAGCACAGTTGTCAGTAGTACACTTGAAGGATGCAGTTTTTTTTTTTTTTTTTTTTTTTTTTTGGAAATAGTCCATAGAATACATGCATGATGATGGCTGAAAATTCAAGCCATAGACAAGGTAAGAAGCTGAAAATTAATGTAGTCCAAGGACAAAGCATTCTGGAAATAAAAGTGCTAGAAATAAAGTAACAATGTGAAGGTCATATTACATAAAACTTAACAGTAACCCCATACTTTATTTATTACCTAAGCCAACCTAAATAGCTTTTCGAATGAAAACACCAGTGCTGTTGTTCAGCATGGTAGGCTCTTGGTGATACCAAGAACAGCAGATTTTGTTTTAATCATATTATTGTTGCTTTTTAAATTCTCTACAAACTATTCATTCTTTTGTTACGTGTATGTAGGGAAGTAAACCACATTTCATAGCTTCAGTTGCATAGTGGGTATCTAGTCTCCTTTGATTGATCCTATGTTGTAATTTGCATACTATTAGACATTAAAATGTCTTTTGTCATTAGGATATTCTTAAGGATTGAGCTCAGTCTGGGCTCCAGTACTAACAACAATGTACAGAAGAGACAAAATATGACATATTCCTTTACTGGCAATTATAGATTTTTTTTTCATTGTTCCTATTTCATTACATTCTTATTGAAGAAAAAAAACTGATCCCTGATCAGTACTCTACTCCAATCAGACTAGGGTCTTTACAAATCCAAACCCATGTGTTTATGGAACAATTATGTATTTATATTTATTTAATCTCAATGTACATTAGAGGACACTGAAGACACAAATTTTCCCACTTTTTGAATGAAGAAAGCAAGTTTAGTGAATTTGTACTTGGCACAGTTAAAATGAGCTCTCAACCTCTGCCTATAGCTTTCATTTTGACTTTGATGATCTCTTTTAGAAGATACCACTCCTACTTCCCATGATACATAAAGCCCCACCCCTACTTCTACATAAAATATTCTCCAAAGATGATAGCATTTAATGTATATTCAGTATTTAATGTATATTCAGTATTTCAATGACTTCGTTGTTTCTTCACTTCTTGAAGCTCCTTCTTCCTTGAGAGCACAACCTTCCTCAAATAAGTTTTTAGTCTGTGCAGCTGAGCCTGGGGCCAGGGCTTCTGTCCAGTTCACTTTCTGTATGAGGTTGTACTTCCTTTGTTTTCAGTTATGTGTTTGTGTTTTATGTTTTGGGTAGCATTCCATATCACCAGAATATTTTATCTTTTTCTGAACATTTTATTTTCTGTTAATTTTACTACACATTTGGCATTATTATTCTTTTTTTTTTATTTTGTGTGAATATCATTAATGATTACTATATTTACATAATTGCCATCCCTCCTTCTTTCTCCCTCCAACTTCTCCTGTAACCACATTCCCTCTCAAATTCATGACTTCTATATAAATATATTATGTATAACATACAAAACATTATAAGATTACATATAGTAATTACATATACTATATATATTATATGTATATGTGTTATATGCATTTAATATATATATATATATATATATATATATATGTATCTTTCTGAGTCCACCAGTCTTTCTTCCATGAATGTGTTTAGAACTCCCAACCTGGGACTATGTAATTTATGGGGATATTCCTATGACAAAACTGAATCTTTTTCTCTCAATAGTCAGTAACATCCTGAATATTAATTTGGAATCTGTAGTAATTGCTAATGGTGCTGGGAAGTCTAACCCCCTTGCTAATTAATTACAAACTACCTAATCTGGCAAAAGACAGCCATAATGAAATCTGCTATGTGGTAAAGAACCAGAATTTGCATTGCTTCCCTGTAGAAATCTCAGGTTTTTTAGTTCTGCCAAAATAGAAGGATAGCCTCAATATATGCAAAAGCAACAGCTGACTCTCTAATCTGCCTCACATACTACCCTTTAACTGGTACTGAACAGAGACTATATTCCATATCACCAGTGCAGAGTGTCTACTGAAATAAAAACCCAAAGAATAGTAATTACAGGGTGCAGTAAAGCAGTGCATTCAGTCTACAGTGTTCCTGACTTAAGTCTTTTCTCTTAATTATGGGATCAGCCCAATATGCCATGCCTGTCATCTCTGGTGACCCACAAATTCCCTTTACATGAGCATGTCTGGCATGCTTAAATAGCTTAAATAGGATATTCATTCCATCATCTGTGATCCCTGTTTCTTTCTCCCCCCTTTCGTCCTATGAAATGCCTTTGCTTACTTTCCATTACAGAAGTGACTACAATGGTCTACTCTGACTCTGTTTATTTACTCTTCTGAACCTATCAGTGTTTAAAAAGAAAAGTAGGGAGACATCTGTGACCTATCTAGTGACAGGGGAATTGCGATTTATAGCTGCCAAGCTACCAAGTAATTTTATTAATACTAGCCTCGGAAATACAGGAAAAGGTGCCTTTGGGGTATTTTGCTCATAAGAGTGGAATAGAATACTATATGAAAAGCCAGATAAGTTGTTTCCATCCTTATTCTCACATTCTAGTAAAGTCCAGTTTATGGTTTAACAAACTGCTTGAGGGTTTAAGACTACATACACAGTTACTGCTGCAAATTTCTCCTTACTAATAGAGCCACATAAAAGCCAAAGGTCATTTGAAATGGAATTAGCCAGAGGACTCTTGGTAATATTTTATATTTAAGATAATAACTATACTCTCATTTTTTGTCAATTAAGCATAATACCAGGAGATTTCATGTTAAATACAGACAGAAGTCTTACTTTCTGAAACTTCTATAGATGGCTGAGTAATGCTACACAGAAGCTATTGTAGATTGAATTGTTTAATAATCTATTTACTTTTACAGAATAAAAGTGTTCTCTTCTCAACTGTTTTTCTTCATCTAATTCTTTACTTCATAGTCCACTTGGGGTTAATATGATTTAGATTCATTACTCCATGTGAATAGTCAGGTTATTCATTATTCATCTCATTGAATTTATGGCTCCAACATGAGAACTTGGACAATAACACACACACACACACACACACACACACACACACACACACACACACACAATATATATATGATATCACCTTTAAGTACTTGAAACTACTGATTTTGATAGAAGAAAAGAATTTAATTGTGAGTTGAATTGACAAGAAAGTTAAACAATTCAGCAGAGCCTCAAAACCAAGAAGAAATTGCACAGAGAAGAAATAGTTCTATTAAGGCTCATCAGAGTACATTATGGTCCCATGGACAAGCAGCTTCAATCCTAGGTTCCTAGGATATGAGAAATAGTAAAAGGTAGAGCTGGAACAAAGCACACAGCTACCACTATGATGCATGCACATCAAAGAACTTGAAAGGATGAAATTTTGGGAAAATATCTACTTACCATTTTAGAAAGATGAAAATAAACCTTATTGTGTCGTTTTCTTTCTGTCTTCTTAAAAGCCTGAACTTCTAATCATGGACACCACAGAAGCTTGATTCTGGAGTTATGGTGGCTATGTAGCCATTGTCTCTGAGTCCAAAATATAAAAATAAAAAAATAACACTTGCAGTTGAGATCATGGGAACGAAAGTAGAAACCATTGGGAAATGGAGCTGGAGAGATTCGTATGGGGAGGAGGTAAGTTTTACATAAAATAATCTATTATGAGTAGAATTCACATTTACAAAATGAAGAATTTAGAAACTAGGAAACTAAAATTACAGATTAACTATTACAAAACACAAAAGGAATAGACTACCTAGTGGCTAGACCTCAAAGAATAAAAGTCACAACTATGAGATTCAGCAAACACATAGGTTTCAAATAAGTCAGGATACGTGTGTATGAACAATCGTGTTGAAGTTAAAAAATCCATCAGAGGCTTTAAAAAGTAGGTAACAGCATAGGCCCAACCCAGAAGCCCTTAAAATGGGTCTCAGTTAGAAGGCCTGGACAATCTATGGGACCTGTGACAGTGGAACCAGGATGTATCCCTGGTGCACAAAAGGACTTTTAGAGCACATTCCTTATGGAGCCCAGAAGGGAGGGCCTAGGCCAAACCCCATATGACTTGACAGATTTTGATGATCCCTCCTGGAAGGCCTCACCCTTCCTGGGGAGTGCGTGGGGAATGTGATGAGGTGGTAGAGTGGGGCATGGGAGGATGGGAGGAAGAGGGAACTGGGATGAATATGTAAAATAAGAAAAAATAACAATAAAAAAGTAGGTAATACAAAAAAGAGGAGGTATCTGGAAATTTTTTAGAAGCAATAAAAACAAATAAACAGAAATCATGCAAGGGAGTTTAAAGTACAGATGAGCAGGATTGCTCACCAGTAGTATTGCAGAAAGGAAAAATAAATTGACATATAAAAATCCACAAAGCTTGAAAAAGTACAGAATTGATGGATAATTACATTTTTCAGATTTAAAAGTATAGCTTCCTCCATCATTTGTTTATTGCCTCTAAAGTTCCTAAAACAAGGCAATTTCAACATTTATGACTCGAGAATATTTCAAGCCTTTAAAGACCTTTTCTCAGAAATCTTCAGAAATATTTGTAAATTGTGAGGAAATATGGCAGGCTCCAAGTATATAATAAGTAAAATGTTTTTAAGTGCACACACACACACACACACACACACACACACACACACACACACACACACAAATAAAAACCCAACAACTCAGCAACAATTTTAGTATCTCACAAATTTTAATTTTGTAAAATTTCCCCATCACTAGAAAAATAATCTTTCTGAGTTCTGAGTTCAAGAAATTTTCACATGTGTAATATTATCCTTAAAATTTGAAGACAGCATTTGTTTAGTCCCAAATACTTTCAACCACCAAATTGTAAGAAGAAATTTTTATTATGGAATTTATTTATATATCTGCTGTTATTTCCCATGAAATATTTTCTCTGGTATAGAAAACAATTTTCCCCCAAAGAGATTGTGGTGCCTGTGATGGTCCTTCAATGATCTTGTATTAACTCAGTGGCCTTTGTACATATTGTAGAAGATGGGAAATAAGGATGAGATTGGTTTATCACACTTCTATGCCTCTGGCTCCAACTCCTTTTCTTCTCCTGTAGCTATTGTAAGTATAATGTTTATTGAGTTATCACATGTCAGGCATTGTGCAGAGTTGCAAATGCTTTAATTCCTTTAATCCTCATGATAGCCCTAGGAAAATAGGCTCAATTATCGTTAGTTTATAGATATGGAAATTGTGGCTTAGTGAGCTATGCAGCTTGCCAAGAAATCACACCAACAGAGCATTGAACAGGGTAAAGAAAAGAGCCCTCTGACTTCAATGCCTTGTTCTTTCCCATTATGTTATGTTGCCTTCATAGTCCACATATAAAATAAGAGTACTATTGTCAAGCCTGGTTCTTGCTGAATGAATTCAACCCACTTCCTTTCTAATTCTCCAGGGCTGAACAGATAAAACACTATAGCTGACACCTTGAAACATTCAGTGTGGCAACTTTAAGTCTTTAAGAATACTAAACACAGAAACCCTAAGTGATATGGAGAGACTTTGTCCATGATATCAGCATGTCTACCCTGAAACATAAAAATGAGAAATCCAGAGTTCTAGCTTTGAATATGATGACTCCTAATTTAGAAATGCTATGTATGTAGTTATTTCAAGCATTATTTCATTCTCCTTTGACATATTTTATTTTTCTGCCTTCTTAAATACATAATTGGTTTATGTGAAGATAAAATTCTAATGTCAATCTGGAGGATATTTGGGGATGTGAATAACACCAAAGTTTTTGGATTTAGAGTAAAAGAGACAGCTATCCATACTCTTGGTGGGTCTTCTCCAGACAGCTTTAGGCCTGAAGAAAATACTTTCTTGCATGTAGCCAGTAGACCTCACCTGTTATAGATGTGTTCCTTGCACTCCTGATGCATGTCCATACTGCACATTCTGTGATATCCATACCCCATAGTTACAGAAGCCAATTCCTTATAGTAAATACATTTCTACATATACCTGTTCTGATTCTCTGAATAGCATTGATCAAAACAATCTCTCTGTTGACTGACTTACATTTCCAAAATGCCCACCCTCACTTAAGAATTCCAAATCTCTGCTGCTGGTTTCTAAATATCAATGTCTGTATTCTCAACTTACTATTATCTTCTTTACATGGAAGAATGTACAACTGAATATTTACAACCCTTTTTTGTGCAGTAATTCTGTCATTGTGTGACCATCAGAGAATAGTTACACAAGCCAAGTTTTGATAAGTCACTAGGAGACACAATCTTATAGTACCACTTCCTTACATACAGTCTGTTATGAATCTAAACATTATTATGTAGAAGATGGTTGTATTTAGATAGAGTATTTTCTACTTCCCACAGTACTAAATAACTCTCTATACTATTTTATCTCCTCTCCTGTGGAAGTTTAACTTTGATGTATGAACAGATAATGGAATTATGAAAGGGAATTTTGAGATCAGACTCTCATTTCCATCCCAACCTTCTGTGTCCTGGGACAAATTGCTTGGATTCCTCCATCTCTTATACAGTTTCTCTTTGTGGTCCATATTTTTGCTCAGTATGAAAAGAAATTGCACTTACAACACAAAGACTAATTCAACAAGTTTTAACAGTGGTCATGGGAATTTCTTCCATTTTCAGGAACATGGAAATCAAAATAGTTTTGATTTTCAACTTCTGAGACCTTGTGTTTGCTGCTGTATCTGGTTCTGAGAGCCCACAGCTATAGTGTACTCTCAAAGGCTGGCTTTACTGGGGGCTTTTTTGTTTTAATGTAGCAACCCTCATTCTGTAAACAACTGAATTAATTCAAATTAACTACCATGTATGGCAAAAGTACACAAAACATAAAAAAATCACCTAAAATAATGTGTCTGAACCAGCTGCTAAATTAAGTAATGTATTTGTTTTATTGCACATTTGCATAATAGGGCAAACTAGAAATTCTCTGTACCAGATGTGCTGGTGGCAGGGAGCTCTGATTACTGGCTTCTGTTATTAATCACTGCACAAACCTTAAATGATTTGTTTCCACAGTTTGATCAATTTACATCTCACAATGAACATTTATGCACACAATGTGGAGACAAAGCAGCTGCTTGCACCTTTCACAGGCTTCAATATATTTATGGAAATTGAAGTGAGTACTGTTTACCAAGGCACGGGGAGAGTTTGTCCAAAGACTTGATGACTTTTAGGAAGATCCCATTGTCCCTCCATTGAAGTAGTTAATAAAAACAAGCCATTTACCATTCCCAGAACAATTATGTTCTGACCTCTCTTGTTTTGCTGATTTTCTGAAAACAAATGAAAAATATGGTGTATGAAATTCACCTTTGAACCACGGATAGTCCCCCTTCTTTCAAATTACGTCAGAATTTGAAGAACTAAATCATGCCTTAGTCTCAATGAAAGGTGCAGTGGATGCTTTTACAGCCATCCTCCCTTTCACATTTGACATTTCATAATCCTGTATCTATGATTTCCATCAGCATCTTAAACAGGTGTAATACATCTAAAGATGGCATGCCAGTTAAAAAAAGTAAAAGCATATGCAATATAAATACTGTTTCATTAATTTCCAATTAAAAATGATAAATGCATTGGGTCCACTAGTAACTGTTTCTGCAATAAGTCATAACACTAGATAATGTGATTTTTTTTCAATTGTGAGCATTTTAGTTATTTTGTATGCAAAAATGTCATAAAGCACATAAAAAGAAGTTGCCATTTATTTCAGCCTATCCATTCCAGGAACTTATTTGCATGATGAAGATTGTATAATATTTCTTACTGCAGTGACTTACCATTTGAGTCTTAATATTTTTGTTAGAATTTAACACATGTGTATTCATGTTAATCGATTAATTGGAGGTGCTTTGCAAAAGCACTGTAACGAATCAACAGAAAACAGAAAACACTGGGGATTATAATAATTTCCCAGGTTATCCTCATATTTTGCACTTGGTTTTTTATTTCTTCATTGTAGAGAAAGCAAAGAAGAAAACAGAAATTCATCTGAAATTAAATGTATCATTTTTGAAAACTGGATGAAATTTCTGGTAGAGGCTTTGTTTTTAATGCTTAGGATAGAAATAAAATGTGTATACTTTTTCCAGTCTGAGCAAGAGTGTCGTAGCTGCAAGCCTGCATTTCCACAGCTCATCCTGGGAGCTAATGAAGCGCTACATATTGGTTTCAAATTCAAAGCATATGTAGCCACTGGGGCATATTTTTTCCTTATATAGTGTGATTTCAAAAGGCACCCATAATGTGGTCATCTTAGAAAATGTAATTTGGTCCAGCACTGAAGAACTTTTCTCAGACAACAAAACCTTCACCTATGTGAACACAAAGTGACTGTGAAGTTCCTTCAGCTGTGTGTGAAAATATCCAAGAGCTGATGAAAATATATTAAAGGACTGGTGTGTCAAGGCCATGAAGGACATTGAACAAATTTGGATAAATGTGTCCAGATTTCACAGAAGCTGAATCAGAAGTGAGTTAGAGGATGATGCAAGAAGATGCTGAGGAGGCTATCACAACCATCACAACAAACATAACTACATTACACATCAAGAGCCATCTCCAAAGTCATTAACACTGTTGCTAGGGTGCCTGCCAAATAGGCAGATGTCACTCTACCACAACTTGGCATCTGATGGTTGTCATCTATAAGAATGAATCAAATGAGGACTACAGATAGGTTTGTGCTGAATGGAACCCTTCCTCCTGACTCCACTGGGTTGCTACCCACATGCAGAACAGAATCTTGGACTGATACACCCTGGAGACTCCTAGGAGCTTATGTGCTTTATTCTCCGAGGAAAACACTGACCTTACAAGTTTGTTCCATTTGTTTTTAGCACATTGAACATTTTTAAAACTCTTTAAAAATGACAGACATGTCCCTAGACCCCTTAGAAACATATGTTCAAAGGAAAAAAATTCAGCTATGTAAACATTTAAGGTACAAACAGACCCTTCTAGTGTGAGGGATATAAGTTTAGAAATCATGTGTGGGAGTGCAAAGAAGAGCTAGGCTTTCCTTTGGAGACTGGAGGCAAGCCACATAGAGGAGGAGATATTAAAGAAGCAAGCATTTGGCATGTGGGTGAAGAAGTAGGGGGAGTGGGCACCTCCACAGAGAGAATCTCATGGTGGCAAGTGATTATGTAATCTTCCATGAAAAGGTCTGTTGGGACGCAGGAACTGTGGTGATGGTTTCCTTTGTGAGAACCTAAAGCTGCAAGCATTCTAGGGATAGATAAAGCTGAGCAAGGATGAAGACGAAGCCTATTGAACCTTTCATTCTGTGCTTTCGAAGAGGAGTACAAGTGGGAAGTCATGGTAGCAGTCCTGAGACCAAGCCACCATAACACTTGCCCTTTACACACTGTTCAAATTCACATATACAGCTAATTCATTCTTATTTGACAAATTATGAAAAGGAGAGTTAATAGGTTACATACAGCAGGCCGCAGTTCATCCCTTAGACAGCAAAGGGGATCTCACCAAATTGGCTAGCCTAACTAGCACGTCTCTAGGGTTGTCCTGTCTCTACCTCCCCAGTACTTAGATAAGAGGTTCTGCCATGTGGGTGCTGGAGATCTTAATACAGGTTCTCATGCTTGTATGACAAGTATTTTATACACTAAACCATTTCCCAGCTCCCAACTGCTAAATACTTAAAATGGTGAATGTGAATCAACAATGCCTGTAAAGTGCATCTGTCAAAGATAAGGGAAAATACTCTGAATGCTACAATCGTGACATTAGAAACTTTTCCCATTTATCTTCTACCATCAGATAGAATTTGCAGAGTTAAAAAGAACAGAATACTAGCAAGTTAAAAGTGTGAGTCGGAGAGCACACCATGAAGTCAGCAGGCCAAGCTCTCACCAGGGGGTATTGAGACCTCATAGGTATCAGCAAGTAGGGGAGGATCATCTGGTCTCAAAATGCATAAATTTCACAGAGACCTCCCCTCAGCTGGCTATTTCTAGTGTATTTTGAAACTTCTAGGCTATCCTGTTAGTTCGTAGGAACCCAAAGCATCCAGAAATCTTCCTTTACCAGTGCTGCCAGGTAGCTAACCTAAAGTAGAGGAAAGAAACCAACTAAACTAGCTCCTGCAGTAAAAACAATTTCTAACACAAAATAGGCTGAAACCATTTTAACTGCTAGACAGACTCAAAGACAGCCCCTGCTCCTAACATCCTTCTCCTCCTGAACAGCTGGGCCCTCTCAGTGAAGAAGCTGTTAGAACTTTCCCAGCATCAGGTTCAGGCAGTGTCAGGATTAGGGGATAGGGGAATAGATAAACCTCTTTTTCCTGACCTTAACAATGATCAGACCACCTGCCACGCGTGGCTCATACCTTTAATCTTAGCACTTGGGAGATAAAGACAGTATTATCTCTGTGAGTTTGAGACCATCCTGGTCTACAAAGCCAGTTCCAGGAATCCAGAGCTACACAGAGAAATCCTTTCTCAAAAACAATACAAACAAAAACAATAAAATAAATAGATAAATAAATAAAAAAATGATCAGACCTTTCGCAGAGGACTCTGAAGCTGCACTCTCATGAATCATTGTATCCATCCATGATCCATGACTCTTAAATGGACTGGGTTTTTATTAAAGCCCAGCTTTCACTTGCCTTCCTATGGCTCCCATATTACATTATAGGCATACAGGATGCTCCATTTGGAACTACATGCATTAACAACAATTTGCCCAGCATGTAAAAAATAAACAACAGAGAGCAGAAATCCTCTGATGAATACATAGTAACTGAAAGTTGTAGTAAAAGCTAAGACACAGTTAGATTTTTGCCCCCTCTCCCTGAGGATAATACCTGAGACTAGTTAGTGATAAGGGTACATTCGACTAACCTCCTCCAGAGTTTCATTGGAGTTATTGACTCTTCAGTGTTAAAATATCTGCACACATTGGGGGAGAGTTAACTCAGGCTTCTGTTCTAGTAGCATTCATAAGAGGCAATCTCTTGGCCTTCTAGCATCAGACGACTGATAAAACCACAACCAAGACACCAGTGACATAGGAGGCATGGCACTTTACAAGCAGTGCAGATAGCAACAGATGAGGAGAAAAATGGGCTCAGTCCTGACAGTGTTGTTTCCAAGGCAACCAGTGAACACTAGTCTTAATTTGGTCTTGAAGAAAAGAGAAAGATGAGTTGAACGTGAACCCTTTACCAATGGGTCAAAGTAATTCTAGTTGCAGGGCCTCACAAAGTATATAGTTTTCTAGCCTCTATTAACTTATTTTGTGTTATTATAATGGGATATTTGAGTCCAGATAACTTTATAAAGGAAAGAGGTTTGTGCATCTCACAGTGCAGGGAGTTCAAATTTGTACCTAGTGATTATATCCTTGGTGGCTGAAACTGCACATGCATTATATATGACAAGACAAGAAGCAAGTGCATATCTTCTAACTTCTGTCAGTCTTATAAACTCCAATCACAGGGTTCTTCTAATGGCTTTCTTTATCCCCAAGGACCTGTCTCTAAAAACATAGTCAAGTTAATTTTTATCCTTTGACAGTCCACCATGAGGACAAAACTTCAATAGACAGATACAGGAAGGACATTCAAACCATACCAAAACAACAGCGTTATACCTTCAGAATTTTCCTAGTTAAATATCAACATTATGTTGGGGAAAGGATTATTTTCTCCAAGTATTGAACTCATTTTTTTAATAGTTCTGGATAGCTCTAAGTTTCCAGATCAGCCCACAGCTGAACATAAAGATTCATCATATTGGCCAAATTTTAAACTTTTGATAATGTAGGGGTCTGACAAGCTCAAAAAAGAAAAAAAAAAAAAAAAGAAAAAAAGGACATTACCCCAAATTAAATTCTCTGGTAGCTAGAATGTCTTGAGATTAGTGAGAGATAGGCTGGTTCCCAGCAGAGTAGCAGAATACTGAATTGGAAAGGGCATTAGAGATACTACCATTGGTGGAAACTCAGAACCCTCAACATCAACTCTTCATAAACAATGTTCAATAGACAACAAAAGCTCAAAATTATCCTGTCCTGGTAAACTTTATTCATCCTTTGACACATATTTGAGGCTACAGTTATGGAATTCAGACACCCTCAAAGCTCACAAAACTGTCTACAGGAGGTCAACCAAATTGCAAAATTCAAGTATCTCCCAGATTCTCAAACCTTCTCTTCTTTATTATCAGTACTTTTGTGTAGTGCCAGAGGAGACCAGAAGGGGACATTCGACACTCTGGAACTGGAGTCACAGGTGGTTGTGAATTACTATCTGGGTTCTGGGAACTGAATGTGGGTCCTGTGGAAGAGCAGCAAATACTCCTAACCAATGAACCATCTCTCTAACCCCCATGGGGAAGAGAAACCTGTGTTTTGGGAAAGCTTACAGTAGGGGATGAGGTGAGAAGAACTGTAAAGAGCCATAGGATGTGATACTGAGGAAGTCTGCCAAACAGGATACACTTTTGTATATCAATAGGCACCACAGATAATCATTTGTCCAGAGATTTCTTTGGACCCTACATTCATACTTGGTGTTAATGGATATGAAATACCTGGGCAAATCCTGCTACATATGTGATTCATCATATACATTCAGACTTTGTATGTATAAACAGACACATACACATCAAGTACATACTTCTTTATAGGTACCTTCAAAGATCTTTATTTTTGTCTCACTATCTTTACCCAAGGTTTGAATTGTACTAGCTGTATTATATATCTGTTTCTTGTTTTTCTTTTGACTGCCCAGAAATTTCACTTATAAGTCTGGGCTTCATGCCATTCTAATTTTTGTTGTTGTTGTTTGTATAATTTTTGATTATCCAAACTGTAAACCAGTCTAGTCACCCTTTCATTATGTCTTCTGACTGATAATGGTGACATGTACAATAAAAGACTTACTAATGTCCTAATGGACTTTTCCAAAATAATTTTGAGACAAATTGTTTCAATAACAAATAGTTTTATGGTATCAATTCTTAAGTTTCTTTCTCAACTTTCACCACTAATCCTTGTTAAGTCCTATGGACTTAAACAGAACACAAAATTAATCCTTTTCAATCCTTTGCACATTAGAAGATAGAATTATTGCTTTTGTCTATTATTCTTTTGTCTAAACTTCTGTAGTTCTACTAAATATTTCTCACAGTTATTACTACCATTTTAAAAATACATGTGATTTTAAAATAGGTGAATAATTATTCAAGTTTTGTTACAATACGAACCTTTCTTGATTCAGCTACTCTGTTACTAATGGTAAAATACTGAAAAAGAAACTAATAATGAATTAAGTGTAGACACTTTTGGTAATTGTAAAGATGTAAACTGATTCTTTCAAGGTGTCCTCTGATGTCCATATATGCACTGTGACATACACACACACACACACACACACGCATGCACGCACACACGTACACATCAGATAGTACCAATTAGACTCACTAGGCTATAAAATAAGAAAGAAAAAGAAGACAAGTATTTGGGAGGAAGGTGAAGGGATAGAATCCAGAGGCATGAGGTAAACATAACCAAAATATGTCGTGGAATAATCTTTTCATATACTGTGAAGCTGTGTCATTCTCATTGGTTTAGTTAAATTCTGAACAGCCAATAGTTAGGCAGAATTTTTTGGCAGAGAGGATCCTGGGAAGAAGAAGGTGGAGATGCCTAGAGATGCAGAGAAAGCAGAATGAAGAGTATGGAGATGAGATAGTAAAGCCATGAGGCAAAAAAGTAAGTGAATAAAAATGGGTTGATTTAAGTTATAGGAGGTAGTTAAAAACAAGCCTACCCTATGGCTGAGCTTTTATAATTAATGTAAGCCTTCATGTCATATTTTGGGAAACTGGTAGTCCAAAGAAAAGCCCAAATGCAAATGGCTTCCAACACAGGGGCACACATTTCCACATAAGATCACAGGAAGCTTAAAAAGCTTTTTGAAAAAATTTCCAAACAAACAAAAACAGAGCCAAATGTGGCTTCTTAGTCTCACTGGCTCTCAGGCTGACACAATCCATCCTTGTGTTAATGCAGATATGCATGTTACTTTTCAAAATTTGTATGTTTTCAGAGCAAGCAGACAAGACACCAATGTAAACAGGTAGTACAGGTAATCCTGCCTCCCAGAGTACAACTGTTGCAGTTTTGTCACAGTTCTACATCTGTAACAGCCTCAAGGCTGGCAGCTGAGATTGTCCAGCATCATAGTCTGTGCTAGCCAGAACTACAGATAAGCATTGCACTTTCCCATTCCACAGAGACTGAACAACAAATATTATGGTTAGTTTTTCCAGGACTTGACCATTATTGTAATTTTTTCAAGGTTCCCCAAAGATGTCATCACCCACAGACAATAGGAAGCAACCAAGGGAACATAACACCCATATTCCTAAAAGGCAGGGTGGGTAGTTTTTGGTCATTCAATAGGTTATGGATGTTTGTCATCACTTAGAATGATTAGTTACAAATTGTTACTGGTCATGGTCAGGGAGAAAGCTAAACAAAGTTTAGATTCAGGGGTCTTTTTCTGAAGGGAATGGGGGGTGATATAGTATAGAAACAATGGAATAAAAGGATGGATTTTTAAGTCTACTTTTAAACATTTTAGCCGTAACTATTTATTCTTAAATATTTTACATTGGTATGGATTTTTGTATGTTGGAATGAACTTAAAGTTATTTTTGTTATTCATATATATGTTTCTACTCTTGTTTAAGGTATTGATTTTATGTAGTTCATATTAAAAGGGTGTGTAAAATTTTAGTCTTTGAAAGCTATGTAAGATATTAATGAAGTAAGTAGTTTGTCATCTATAACATTCAAACTTATAGTCATCTTAAATATGTTTTCAAGGTCATAGGAAGATATATTTTAGATAGAAAAGTGATCTCCAAATACTTCAAATATCTACACAATATGACATTTAGTATATTTTAATAACACAAGGCTTTTCATAGCAGTAAGAAAAATCTGCTTCCGAAAGCACCAATTTCCTTCAAAAAAGGGTGACAGACTTTAAAGAGCATCAATATGGAGCTTGATTTCATTGTGTTAATGATAGCTGGGAATCCAGCATTGGACCAACTCAGACTCCCTGAACATGGGTCTCAGTTAGAAGGCCTAAGCAGTCTATGGGACCTCAAAGAGTGGAACCAGGATTTATCCCTGGTGCACAAAAGGACTTTGGGAGTGTGTTCCCCACACAATCCCTTAACTTAGAGGCAGGAGGGGGAGCCTAGTCCCTACTCCAAATGACTTGACAGATTTAGATGACCCCTCCAGGAAGGCATCACCCTACATGTGGAGTGGGGGGGGGGATGGGATGGGAGGGTGGTCGGGGAGGGGAGTAATGGGAGGGTGTAAGAGAAGAAGGGAGGGGGGAGAGACAGAGAGGGAACTGGGATCGATATGTAAAATAAGAAATATAAACAAATAAAAAAAAAAAAAAAGGAAACTCCCTTGCCTCAACTGCTTACAGTATACTGTACAAAATGGGCAGCACAACACAAAGAAATAAGACTGTTGAACTTTGTCAGGACAAAGTTGGAAAGTCCTTCAAATTTCTTGCTTCACAAAAATGTCTGTCAGATATTTTAGGCCTGTAGGCTAAGGTGGATAACCCAGCATTACAGAGGAAACTTGGGGTGACTGCCCAGGTAGCCAGATGTCTCCATAATTTCTATAGTTTTGAAAGTTGCTTTCTCTGCACTTTCTGTTTACTCAAATAATATTTGAACTTTCTTGGGTCTCTGATGAGGATTGATGATTAGAGAGCTTGAGTTTACATTTTTTTTTTGTTCGTTTTTCAAATACAAAACAGAAACTTACAGTAGAGATTTAAAATTTATAAGGCTAAAAATATAAAAGCTTATGCTGTTTATCTAACAGTATGTTTTAAGGTCTATAAATATATTTTTAGAATGTTAATGTAAGTTATGACAAAAATGGTTTATGTATAAAATTTTGGACTAATATAGGATAGATAATAGACTATATTCTTTTCTATTTGCCAACTGTAAATGGACTGTTCTCTGTAAATGTAATTCTTACCTTATAATTGTTCTGATTGTATATATTTCACTGTATTAGAATTAAAACCATTCCTTTTTATTTAGGCAACATCAGAAATGTTGTAGAATAATATTTTTGTACATTGTGAAGATGTGTTCCTTTGATTTATTAAAATGCTGAACTGCCAATGTTGAGGCAGGATCTCTAGGCAGAGAAGACGTTGGAAAGAAGAAGATAGAGATGCAGAGCAAATAGGATGGGCAGTATGGAAATGAGGAAATAAAGCCATAAGACAAAAAGTAAATGAATAGAAATGGGTTAATTTAAGTTATACAAACTAGTTAGACATAATCGTAAGCTAAGACCAAGCTTTCTTAATTAATAATAAGTCTCCTAGCCCAAATAAAAACCCAATTACAAAAATACATTGTATAGTGTACATGTATGGAATTTTCAAAGAATAAATTTTAAAATATTTTATTTTTAAAAAACAGTTAGAATATAAACAAATAAAATTGGACCCATGTATTATTGAGAATCCTTCCCAAATTAAAGGAATTCATATTTCAGAAACACTGATAAGAGATCAATAAAAGTACATATTTTCAGGTTTGGACGATCCACAAGATATAAAGTGTAGGGGAGTCAAACAAATTGCCGATTATTTACTATTTACACCTGTTATTAGCCTAGTCGAAGTAGTAAAAGAGACAAAGAGACAGAAGCAGTTTAAAAAAAAAAAAAAAAAAAAAAAAAGAGGCTAGAAAGATAGAATTTTTTGGGAAATGTCCTGGGAAGGAACTGTATATTATAATGAGGGCAGAGGTCAATAGACAGAGTGGGCAGTGCATGCATTGAAATCTTTGTATCCTTCCCTCTTTCTACTGGCCTCTCTTGGGTTCCCTAACTATTACAACATATGTGAACATTCTAAATATAGCAGAAAATAGGAGGCAAGGGTCAAGGCAGAAAGCATGTAAAACAAGGTCTGAACAAGCAAAAAAAAAAAAAAAAATAGTCTGGCTGTAACTGATACAAATAAATGTATGGATTTGTATATATATGCAAGGATTTTATATTGTTTACATACATTTGTATGGCACATACAATAATCTAAAAATTTAATAATATCTCTGTTTTTATAATTCTGTCTCTTTGTCTCTTTCTCGCTCTACGTGTGTGTGTATGTGTGTGTGTGTGTGTGTGTGTGTGTTATTATGGGGAAAGAATAGTACATTTGAGTATATACTCATCTGTAAGGCAAGAGGTTGATGTTGATTGCCTGAAATCACTTATCTACCTGGTTTGTGGAGACAGTATGTATCACTGAAACTGGAGCTTGACAGTCAGCTAGATGGACTTACCAGTAACTCTAGAGATCTTCCTGCCTCCACCTACCCAGTGTTGCTAGGCCCAGCTTTTATGTGGGCAGTGCGGCTGTAAACTCAGGTACTCATGCTTATATGGTAAGAACCTTCATTATTAAGCCATTTTCTAGCCCATAACTGATTTTTATAACTCAATAATATGTATCAGAATAGATATTTGTTTCAATGTCAAACGGTTTTCTTTTAATACAGTGGAATTTTTAATAACTTTATTTATTTAATATCCCAGCCACATTTCCCCTTTCTTTCCAGTCCCTATTCTCTCATACCTCTTTACCTGCCCCATAATCCATTCTTCCTTTTACTTTATATTCAGGAAAAGACAAGTCTCCCGTCTCCCATGAGTTTCAACAAAACATGGGATATCAAATTGCAGTAAGACTAAGCACCTCCCCATGTATTAAGCTTGGACAAGGTGACCCATTATGAGGAGTAGGGTCCCAAATGTTTGCAAAAGATTCAGAGACAGCCCTTGCTCCCACTTGATACACTTGATATAGATTTTTTTATGATTACATAGATCCACATGGATATTTCCATATTTGTTTAGATCATTTCAAATGTTTTAATACTGTGCCATAAACATTCTGATGAAGAAAACAAAGTTTTTTTTTTAATTGTGTATCTATGTGTACATATGTGAATGATTTTTGCAGGTGACTTTAAAGGTCATAGGTGTTCAATCCCTCTAATGTTTGATTTAAACTGACTGTAAGTGACTTGATGTAGGTGCTGGGACTAGAACTCAGGTTGTCTGAAAGAGCAGTATATTCTCTTAACCACAGGGCCATATCTCAAATACCTGTGAGTGTTTAAACAAAGAAAATATGTAAGGACAGCAGAGGTATGTGCTTGGAGTTCTCACCCATCCAAAGAGACAGTGCCAGTTGATGCATCTCATTTGCATAACAATGCTTATTTAACTCACATTCTCACCATGCACCACTGAAAATATCTTGAAAGACAATCTATGAGTCTACTTCCCAACTATTCCTTATCCCTGAGTTTTGGTAATCTGAAACTCTGTTCTTGGCAAAGCACAATGACCTCCTGGCTCTGAATGTCAATGGCTACTTATCATTCTTATTGTTGTCTGTACAAAATTTGTTATTTGCCACATTGGGCTCTTTTGCAAAATCTGCTTTCTTTGGTCCAGTGATACACTCAGTACTCAACTGAATCCTCCTCCCTGATTCCAATTCTTTTCTTTCTTCCTTTCTGGTTCATCTTCCTTTTGATTTTTTTCTTGCCTGGCATTCTAGTCAGACTTAGAATGCTTTAATGTTTGTGCTACTGGCAGAGTCTGGTGAGCCTGCTGTGCCTCTTACCTTTTGTGGCCTTTTCCATGTTCTTACACTGTATTCATCAAGCCCTTATTTTCACAGAAATCAACAGTCTCCCAACTAGTCCCTCTGTTTCTTCCTTAAGATTATATGCTGGAGCAGTTTCTTCCCTGCAACATGTAATATACTGTCGTCCTATTGTGTAGCAGATGATATACAAGCTGGTGTTTGATGGGCACCCTTCTTCCACAATCCTGGAACACACAGTCTACATTTTCTTTTCTTTTCTATCCTCTTATAATTCATTTCCTAACCATGGTGATGTAAAATTTTACCTCTTACTAAGTTATGAGTCAACATATCTCTTGCAGAAATTTCTCTAATCACTCCCATTAAGGATGACCTCTGTCTTCCAAGTTCTATAAAATATTTTTCTTATTTTTGATATTGTCACCAGCAGAGGAAGATTTAACCTCTACTAAATTAAAAAATGATTAAAAACAGAATCAGATATTGTTCATCTTGCTCCAAGCACCCAGCATAGAGTCTAGTGCCTGTAGATGAGTAATAAATATTAATTAATTAATTAATTAAAATGAGCCAGCCTATGAACTCTTTTGAATCTTTGGGTTTAAGAACAATTCAGGAGTCAGATGTGATGGTACATGCATTTTGTTCCAACACTGGCGAGCTAGAAGCAGTAGAATCATGAATTCTGGCTAGATAATAAGATCCTGTTTCAGAAAACAAAATTCACAGATGACTCAGAACAGCTCTCCACTGGAAATAGCCCCTCTCTGGTTCACTCCTGCTCCTCATTTTTTATTTATGTATTATTGTGTATTGGATTAAGTAATAAATACATCTCAGAGAGCTTTGTTTAAAAAGTGACCCAGAATTCTGAAAATTGTAAAAAGATGTTCATTTCATTTTCCAAAGTATAGCAAGTACTGACGTGTGGGCTGCTGAGCAACTCCAAAGTTATCTTTAATGGCATAAAATAACAGGTACCACTGGTGGGTGGGGGTGGATAGCTAACATCTTTGTATCAGTTCCTCCATGTTGGTATCACTCAGAGTAATTACATTTTAGTCTTCTTTTTGCTTCAGTGATCTTTCATATGGGGCACCTTAAAATTGTGTAAACATTATCTTAGACTCAAAACTTGAAGTGGGGATTAAAAAAAAAAAAAAAAAGCCTGCCTATCACAAATATCTTAGGGCCATTTTTCCAGAGTCCCAGAGGGAGAAGAGGCTAGTGATGCAATGTGGAAGAAATAGGCTCTGCTTAGATCTGTTCAGCACTTGCCCTTACCTCCATGTCTTTGCTTCCCCATATGACTTTACGCAAATTGTTTCCCTCATTTGTTCAAGTCATATGTAATGCTCCACTTCCAAGCCTCCTACTTCCACTTTCCAAACTACAAAGCTGCCCTTACTGATTCTCTAAGATTTCCTTTCAGCTTCTCCTAGCCTTCCATACAATGTAGGAAAAACAGAATGAAGCAACAAAGCTCTATAGAGAAAGAGAGGTTTAAAGAGAGAGTGTTTCCCTATGTAATGTAAGCATCTACTTCCCTGGCTCTCTCTAAAGTGCATGCCATGGGGCCTGAAGAACAACTCCTTCATCCCCAAGAAAAAGAGCTGAGCTTCAGCAGAGACTAAATCCATTTACATTCATGTTTCAATGAAAATACTGTGTAGTTTGTAAATCACACATGTACTAATCACATCCCTTAAAGAATACACAGTACAATTTCTCATTTTGGGCACAGACAATTTATTCACATAGGGGACATGTTTGATCAGCAACCCTGAGCAAGGATTAGTGTAAGGATGCTTACATGAATGCAGCTGATTGGCTTCTTACTAAATTATGTGTCATGACAAAATCATGTCCAGAAAGAGGGTTCTGAGAAGGTACAAGGATTACATGGCAGAAAATGTGGCCTGTGTCCTACAAGGACCATGCAGGTGACAAATGACATTCATGTTTGGTCAGTTTTAATTTGCTAACACAGTTTATAATCTCCCGTTCAGCTGTATGTTGACCTCCAATTAAACCACAGTGTGTAAGTCCATGAGAGCACAAAAAACAGACAAATCTCATTCTCTACAGTATGGCCTGGAAGATAGAACAACAATCTTACATTTACCTGCAGTTGAATCCATTTCCTGATGTGACTATCTGATCCATGCCAAAGCCACATTGTTCTACCTGATAACATCTGGATGAAAAGTTCCTCGAAAATGTCATTGAAAAGAGACTTCTCTCCCCAAGTAGTTCTGAATGAGGCGTATAGGGAAAATTTTGCATTTTAAGACTCTAAACACTGGACTAGCTGGAACTTATGTGTTTTTCAGAGAAAATTTACAATTTGACTGGCACCTGACTGTATATTCTTACCACAGGTGACTGAGTTCTCAAGTCATTGTTTCAAAAAGGCTGACAGCACATTGAACATGCTCTGTCTTAGGTAATCTGTAAAACAACACTGTTATTGCTCTATGATAGGACAAAAAAGACTTGAGTTTTTTTTAAGGTTTTTCACCCACTGAGAAAGTTTGTAACTGAGCAATTCTTATGTAGAAGCGTATATAATATTGTGATTAAGAGTATATAGGCTCTGTCTGTTGCAAAGAGAACTTGTCTTAGTGCAGAGTGAGTACTACACTTATCTGTGTTTATAAAGACAAATATTTCGATGTTGTTAGGGATTATGGTGGTTTAGTAAAGTGCTTGTTGTAGGTTATGCTCCAAGGTACAAAGTTTCATTAGCCCTTAGTAGTTGGTTAGGTTTCCAGTACTATTCATGATTTCCCTTGTTGATCAACTCTGATCACAAAAGGAAGGGAAACATGATGTACATATACCAAAATAATTATGCAATTATATTATTATCTTAAAAAATTATTTTTAAAAAAAATCATAGGATTTATAAAAGGTTAAATGCCCATAACTGGCTGTTTTTGATAGATCAATAAAACCTTTCATCTCTCAGTTTCTACCATTAAAATGTCATGATAGTAACCCCTGTAAGACTAATATAAGCAAAATAAATCATGAGTCATTTTAAATGTTTAGGTTTTAGCCTTAGCTAAGCAGCACATACACTGTTATATGTTTCTATAATTAGGTTTCATATTAACATGTGAAGTGCCTGATAACTGCCTGTCATGCCAACCCCACCCATATTTGAGAGTAAGAAGAAGCAAACGTCTTTTGAATTAATTTGTACAGATTTTGCTAGTGGAATTCCCTCAGCCCTTTTACGACGATTTGCAGACTGTCTTTTGCCTAATCTCTTTTTTTGTAGACAGCTTCTTCCAGGGAGGTGTTGCTACTCCTTTGTAAGATCTATCTGTCTAGCATTTGCAGTTCTTAATGCTTGGGACCTTGTTTCACAATGTACTCTTACTTCCAAGTGTGTTTCCAAGACAGTATGCACTCATTGCAGTCAGGCAGCATTCTACCTGTTTGGGTAAACTTTCTCTTAGGTTACAGAAGATAGGAGCTAGGTCTTAGAAAATATCTTCCCAAGCTAAAGAAAAAAAAAAGTGAAACTTTGTGTGCCTTCCGCACATGCAAGCCAGCACCAGCATCCACAAAGCCCTAGCCCTTGTGAAGAGATCATAGAGACAAGAGCCTATAAGAGGTAAGAGGAATAGATTAGAAAAAAACATGTTTACCTCTTTTCAGTTATACTTTAAGCTTCTCAATAGATGGTCTTTTCATCAGCTCATATAAGCAGAAGTAGTATCAAAGTATTAATTGGGGAAAGAGGGCTGATGATATTGGTGGATGGGTAAACCAATGACCACACAGGCACAAGGACTGGAGTTCTAATTATCAGGACAGTTGTAAAACCAGGCCCAGTAGTTTGGCATCTCAGTGCTCTAGTACTGAGACAAGAAGCCAAGATAGCAACATTTTCAGAAGTACCCAGGCAAGCTATCCTGGTTTCCATAGTTATAATCACCATGAGATCCTACGTCAAACCAGGTAGCTTATGAGAACTGATACCTGAGGGTGTTCTCTGCCTTCCACAACTTCATCCATAGTAACACACATACACACAGGCACATATTCCCACACATAATAAAACATATCATAAGCATACATATAAACATATGTAAATCATGTGGGAAATCCTGGGAAAGTCACTGTAAACCGGCACATATATTACATCTTATCATTTCTCTATGTATCTATACATCTATATATGCATCTATCTATGTTTCTATGTATATATGTATATATATATATTTGTATGTATGTATATAAATATATATCCCTACGTGTCCTACCATCCATCTGTCACTGCCTTCCTTTGGAGTCCTTGCAAAAATATAGCAAAGCAGAGGAGACTCTTTTCTTATACTATTCTGATTAACTTAATAAGAAAGCTAGTTGGTCATAAATATAACAAGACTCTGGTTAATACTGTGTGGTGTTCTCAGCATTGACACATAGCCTATTGCATTGACATATGAATGCTCAGTCTTGCTTTCATTACTGTGCTGCTCACACAATAACCACAGGCCTGTACGTGATGGAACAAGTGCCAGAAGTGAGCGGTGCATTTCCAGTGTTCCAGCTTTTGCTTTCTTTTTAATAATTTCAAGAATGAATATGGTGCCTGTCCTTCCATATTTTATGAATGTATACATTGCACTTTGATGGCATCAATGCTAACGGTAAAATATGCACTATGTGGAACTGTTCTGTTGAGCTCTGAATCATTATTTGTCCTCCTCTTTGGGACAGACTATAGGGTTAAATGGCTGAAATTTCAGAAACAAAAGATTTATACTCCATTTTCTTTGTACTATCCATCCACGCCTCCTGTAATAGGAGCTGGTTGAAAAGCCCTTCATCTGGGTTGTCATTTCTCTTGCCCAGTACATATTAGAGTCCAAATGACCTCTACACCATCAAGTTTCCACAAACCTTAAATTTAAGCTACCTGCTCTACCAAAGTACCTAAAACAATAACTTTTTATGTTGCAACAAACATTACCTTTAATGAGTACAGTGCACATGTAATGATACAGTGAATCAGTGTGAAGCCTCAAATAATGATTTCTGTTGGCACTATAAAAGGAATGTAATTTTTCTTGTTGAAATACCATTTTTCAGTTACTGCATGAGTGATGTGGTAATTATCCCCTACACCTGGGATTTAAATCCAATCCTACAAGCCCATTTTCTGTTTGCAAGCTGTCAGGCTGATGCATAGGCTTTGTTCTTATCTGGTAGCAGGCAAGGAATCGGTAATTCAGAAACAACAAAGCCACTGATGGGTCATCATGTAATCTGCACTGAAAATTGCAATCTGTAATGAGATTGGAAACGCAGATGAGGTGACTAAAATTGATTACCTACCATATCTGAAATTTTCAATTTTATTGCACAAATATGATCAAACTAGTCCATAAGTTTGGGGATTAGTTGAGAAAGAATAAAGATTACTTTTAAATTAGGTGAATGTAGATAAGTTATTTAAATGTAAATTATTTGCTTTACAGCAATATGTTTGGTCTGCTGGGCAACTCATATGGCCACATATTTTAAGCTCCCTGATGGCATCATTTCTGCCTGGGAGTTCCAATTAGAGATGACATATACACTTTCAAGTCTTTAAAAGCAGTGCAGCAAAGCTAACCATGAAGGAAAGTTATACCAATCCCAAGGCCATATAAATTCACCTTTCACATGATTATTATGGAAAGAAATCATCTAAATGTCATGGAAGCCTGAAAACCAAACAGGAAATTGTGCTTAGAATATTTCAACATATCTTCGCAAGCCCTCCATAATAACATGCTGTCTTTTTCTAAAGGTTCAGGGATTGGAGGTTTTGCTCAGGAGTCAAGATGAGAGGCTCACAGCCATCTGTCCTGTGGGACTCATGGGCAGGATCTCTTGTAATTTTACAACTGTAAGACATGTTAAAGATTCACTGATCTAACTTTCCACATACGATACTGGTCTTATCATTCTACTACTTGTCAGTAACACATAATAATAACATAGGCCATTGGAAACATAGGAGCAAGTGGTGCTTTAAACAAATAACAAAAAAATATAACAATGGATTGTTCCTAGGATACTCTTAAAAGTAAAGGACAATAAACATATATAATAATGACACACATGAGTATTTATTCATGTATAGGACCATGAATGTATCCTTAAGGGTGGCAAGAGAAAGACTTGATGTGGGGTATCTTATCAATGGTTGTGAAAGTTTCCCTTCTAGTAATTGCACTGATGCTCTGATGCTCACACAAGCACAGCTGAGGAGCAGAATATGGCATAGTCTTGTGGCACATGTTTCAAATAACTCAGCATAGATTTCACATTCTAAAACACCTGCAGAGCTTCACTGGTCTCTTGGCCAGTGTACAGTGCTCTTAGGCCAGTTTTGTAAATTGTTTTTGTTCAGAAGCAAAGGTATTAGGGGAAGTATTCATCATAATTATTATCATTGTTTTGCTATTTTCTTTGGCCTTGTTATATTTTGACTTTCCCTTCAACTCCCTCTGAAGTACAGAGAGGGTCTGATGGCAGCTGATACCTGCAGTAGACATTGACATTGTCTGGTAAGTTCAGAAGAAAGATGGAATCTCTTCTGGCACTAATTACTGTTTGCTGGGCTTTATGTGTTTGTGGAAAAAGGAAAGTGAGAAAGAAGTACCTTGCCCACTCACTAGGCCATGCAAAGCTTCCTTTCCCAAGTACCATTTATATTTATTCAACGTCTATCTTTTCTTTGTGATTGTTCTTTTCTTCTATTAAAGTTTGCTTCTGAAGTGAGTTCATCATCCACTTCATAGTCATTCTTTTTCTGAATCTCACAGAATGACTTTCCATGGAGGAGTCTTAATGCTCTGTATTCCTGGCCTGTATACGTCACATTAAGTGTCTAAAGCAAGAAGGCACTTGCTCCTGTTACCACTGAACCATCCCTACTTCTTCTCATATGAACCTAATGCTCAGCCTTCATTTTTAAAACCAAAATTCCTTTCTTAATAAACCCTGGTCTGATACACCCTATTCTGTCACTGAAAGAACTTCAGAGACATTGCTTCCCATCATGCATGGCTAAAATTTCTTCCCCATAATGCTTTCAATGATCTGCTTAAGACAGACACCTAATGATACCATTCTGATCTTATTCTTAAATACTTACAATGATTCCTTGTCACATTGAAAAGAAATGTCCGAGCTTCTTATTGTAGCCTACAGCATTACGGACAATACTTCCCTCAGTTCATACAATACTCACAGCCTCACATTCAGCACTCGAGCTAAGGTTGATAATGAGTATAAAATATAAAATTGAAACTGCTGGTCATTTGATCACAGTCAAAAATACATTTCCTCACAAAGGTCTTTCTTTCCTTCCATCACAGTCCAATCTAGAACATCTCCTCAGCCACTTTCTGTTTGGACATTGGTTTAAAATCCCTTAATAGCATCTAGTATATTACTACTGCTACTACTACTATAACTGTCACTATTATTTTATGCCTTCAAGTCAATGGATGTTGTACGCACCCTGGGATCTTGATTGTCTTACTCATTTCTGAAATTTAAGCTTTGACAACTCCATAATATCTACCTAAGTAAAATGTTAGAATGAGTACCACCTCTTCTCACCTGAACATTTTATCCAATTACTTGTTTTTGAGGCTGCACTATATAACCCATATTGACTTGAACTTGCTGTTCCATTGCTTCAGTCTTTGGGGTGCAGGTGCAGGGATGGCAGATGTGTTACCATGTCTGTTTCATTGCCATGATATTTTCTTATAATATATACTTGTTTTCTCACATAGAACTTGTGTTCCTTATATCTCAGGGTTCTCTTGGTATTTCCCGTCTTTGTTATAAAGAAAATAATTTTGCTCTATTTTCCCATTTCTTTTGTAAGCATTTAATAAAAAACAGTGACTTTCTCCTCTGACCCTGGGTGGATAATAAATAAATGGCACTCTGAATTGTAGTGAATGTCATAAAATTGTATATAGCACAGGTTTTCTGGTAAGAAGCAAGTGTCATGAACATAACATTGTCTTTTTCCCAAGAGTCAATCCAAATGGGCTTGGTAACCTTTGCAGAGTAAACTGTATGTTCTAGAAACTTCAGATACAGTATGAAGCCTATTTACAATATAGATGGGCTTATGGATGCTTGGGCTATTGTTAATCCTCACCTCCTGAGACTGCTTAAAATTCTATTGTAATAAACCCCAATTATCTTCTACTGCAGTGGTTCTCAAATGCCCTAATGCTGTGACCCCTTAATACAGTTCCTCATGTTGTGGTGACCCCCAACCATAAAATTAGTTTTGGTGCTATGTTGTAACTGTAATTTTGCTGCGGTTATGAATTGTAATGTAAATATTTGTGTTTTCCAATGGTTTTAGATGACCCCTAAGAAAGGGTCATTCAATTCATTCTCCACAATGGGTCCTGATCCAAGGGCTGAGCACCACTGTTCTACAGGGTCTTCTTTATATTTCCAATCAATTCTTTCAACAGATATCATAAAGACCAGGGAACTGAGGGGAATCCAGAGTAAGAATCTGGTGACAACTGCACAGAGCAAAAATATGCTAGGCAAGTCAAATAGGAAATTTAAAAAATATATTAAAAACTGATGCTGTAGAGAAGAATGATTTAACTCAACGCAACCAAAGGAAGAAGAGCATTAAGCCCTGAGAAGACCTGGGGGGAGGAGGGGAAGAGAGTACGGATGTACTAGAAGACAGTACTGGTATTAGAAGACCAAGAAGATTGGGCAATGTGATTAGATCATTCAGATTTGACAGTCAGTACTAACTGAAAGAACTACTTACTCTATTACTTTTCCCCCACAGACTGGGGTAAAATTTTCCAATCTTTCTAAATATTATATTTCAGATGAGTTATAGTAAATTTATGGGGTATGCTCATAAACTGATGGTTGCATTTCAAAAGGTGAGTCTGAGATCTTTTAGATCTTTAAAAAAACATGTTTGCGTTGTCAAAATGGCAAGAGGATAAAGATAGATTTACATTCTGGAAAGGAAAAGAATTACAACGATGAGATTCTTAACATAAGTTGTTGACCCTCTTTATCATCATTTATAATGTAGAGAACATTCCAGTACCACAGATGATAAATATTCATCTACGACCATGAATGATGTGGGTGAAGCTTCTAGTTAAACAACAGATTAATTTCTTCATGTTCTATTAGATATGCAAATTTGTGTAGTTATCAACAGCTTGTACTGTTTGGGCATTTCTAGGTGGCCCTTTAGCAAATAATTCAATAAGATTTAACCATTTTCATGGCTTTGGAGATTTTACCTGACAGTGTAAAATTTCAAGTTGGGAACATTGTCTTCCCTATTATTTCATGCTTCTATTTATATTCCTCTCAAGTATGTATACACTTTAGGTTATTTGCATATCTTTTTTCAAATGGTCTTTGGTGTTTGTTGTCTTTTCCAACATACCAGCTTTTACCCTTGTCTTCCATCTTCCTCCATATTTAATCCTCTTATTCTAGCCCCTTTGTTTTTCCATAATAATATAATCTGTCTTCATTCTTTTATCCCCTAGTCACATATTAGATACCTACACTCTGTACTTACTGGGTTGTAGCCCATATATAAGACAAAGTGTACAATATTTGTATTTTGGGAATGTGGTTCCCTCACTCAAGGTGATTTTTTTTTTCTAGAGTGATCCATTTACTCATATTAATATTTCTTAACAGCTAAATGATAACCCATTGCTTAAATGTACTATAGTTTTCATCATTCATCCATTGATAGACATCTGTGTTGTTTGCAATTTCTGACTATTATGAACAAATCAACAAGCAATGAACACAAATAAATAAGGATCTCTGCAGTAGAATGGAAAGGTTTTGGGGTATAGGTCCAAGAGTGATATATCTGGTTCCTGAGGTATATCTATGTTAAGCAAACACCACACTGATTTCCACAGCAGCTGTATAAGTTGTATAAATGTATCAAACTAGCAGTGAATAAGTATTCCCCTTTGTCTGTATCCTCAGCAGCATGAGCTGTCAGTTGTTTATTGATCTTAGCCATTCTGACTGGTGTAAAATGAATTCTAAAAGTAGTCTTAATTTGCATGTATCTGATGACTAAAAATGTTGAACAATTCTTTAACTGTTTCTCAGCCAATTGTGATTCATCTTTCCAGATTTCTCTGCTTCATTCTGTACTTCATTTTTAAAAACCTATTATTCATTATCTTGCGGTTAAGTTTTATTCAGGTCATTTTTTGTAATATTTTTAATTTATATTTAAAACCAGCTTGTTTTACATGCCAGTCCTAGTTACCTCACCCTCCCCATCCTCCCTTGTACTCCCAAACCCCTATCCCATCATCTTTCTTATCCACAGGAAAAGTGAGGTGACCTATGGGGGTGTCTTCAAAGTCAGTCACATCATTTGGGATGGGGCATAGGCCCTCCCCCATCTGTCTAGGCTCAGAGATTATGCCAAAATAAGGAATGAGCTCCCAAAATACATTCATATACTGGAGATTAATAGTGATCTATAGACTGCCCAGTACTTCTAAATAACACCCACCTTCAGGGTGACTGGGTTAGTCCTATGCTGGTTTCCCAGCTATCAGGCTGGAGTGCATGAGCTCCCCCTTGTTTAGGTCAGCTGATTCTGTGGGTTTCTCCAGCCTGGTCTTGACCCCTTCACTTATTACTCCTCCCCCTCTGCCACTGGATTCCAGGAATACATCTCAGTATTTAGCTATGCTTCTGTCAGCTACTACATGAAGGCTCTAGGATGGCATATAAGGTAGCCATCAATGTCATTATCAGGGAAAGACATTTAAGGTAGGCTCTCCACTATTGCTTAGATTGTTCGTTGGGGTCATCCTTGTAGATATCTGGATATTTCCCTAATGTCAGATTTCTCTTTAAACCTATAATGTCTCTATTATGGTATATCTTTTCTTGTTCTCCTCTATTCTTCCCCTGACTCCATCTTCCTGCTCACTCATGTCCTCTTCTCCCCTCCTCTTTTCCCTGTCTCTTTCTCCTAACTCCTAGTCTCCCTCCATGCTCTCAATTTTCCCTTCTCAGTGGGACCATGTATGTCTCTCTTAGGGTCCTCCTTGTTTCTTAGTTTTTCTGGTGGTGTGGATTGTAGGCTGGTAATCATTTAGCATATACCTAAAATCCACATATGAGTGAGTACACACAATGTTTGTCTTTTTGTGACTAGATTACCTCACTCAGGATGGTTTCTTCTAGTTCCATTTCAAGATTCTATTGTTTTTTATATTTTTTTTCCTACTGAGTAGGTACTCCATTGTGTAAATATACCATATTTTCTCCATCCATTCTTCAGTTGAAGGGAATTTGCTTCCAGGTTCTGGCTATTACAAAAAATGCTACTATGAACATAGTTGAACAGATGTCCTTGTTGGGTGGATATGCATCTTTTTGGTATATGTCTAAGAGTGGTATTGCTGGATGTTGTGGTAGACTGATTCCCATTTTCCTGAGCAACCACAATACTAATTTCCAAGGTGGATATACATGTTTGCACTCCCACCAGCAAAGGAGGTTCCCCTTTTTCCACATCCTCTCTAGCATAAAGGATCTTCAGTGTTTTTAATTTAGCCCTTCTGACAGGAGTAAGATGTTATCTCTGTTGTTTTGATTTTCATTTCCCTAATGGTTAAGTATGTTGAGCACTTTCTTAAGTGTCTTTCAGCCATTTTAGATTCCTCTACTGAGAATTCACTATTTAGCTCCATGCCCCACTTTTCAATTTTTGGTGTTTTGGTAACGAGATTCTTGAGTTCATTGTATATTTTGGAAATCAGCTCTTTGTCAGATGTGAAGTTGGTACATCTTTTCCCATTTTGTAGGCTGCCATTTTACCTTGTTGGCTGTGTCCTTTGCCTTATAGATGCTTTTCAGTTTCAGAAAATCCCTTTAATTAATTGTGGATGTCAGTGTCTGCTACTGATGTTATGTTCTGGAAGAGGTGGGACTGAATTCTACGTTGAAGTCTTAATCCAACCTTAATTGTTGTGCATGGTGACAGACATGGATCTATCTGCAGTCTTCTACATCCTAGCATCCAGTAATGCCAGCACAATTTGTTGAAGATGCCTTCCCCCCTCCCCATTGTATAATTTTAGCTTCTTTGTAAAAAAAATAAGGTGTTTATGTAGGTATGTGGATTAATATAAGTTTGATTCCATTGGTTTATCTGCCTATTTTGTGCCAAATCCAAGCTGTTTTCAGGACTATAGCCCTATAATAGAGCTTGAAATCAGGGTCGGTGATGCCTCTGGAAGTTCCTTTATTGTAAAGGGTATTTGGCTATCCTGTGTCTTTGGTTTTTACATATAAAGTTGAATATTGTTCTTTCAAGATCTAGGAAGATTTGTACTGGGATTTTGATGGGGAATGCATTGAAATAGTAAATTAGTTTTGGCAAGATTGCCATTTTTACTATGTTGATCCTACCTATCCAAGAGCATGGGAGATCTTTCCCTTTTATTGTATCTTCTTTAATTTCTTTCTTTAAAGATTCAAAGTTCTTATTATATAGGTCTTTCACTTATTTGGTTCATGTTATCCCCAAGATATTTTATCTTGTTTGTGGCTATTTTAAAGGACGATATTCCTCCGATTTCTTTCTCAGCCCCTTTGTCATCTGAATATAATAGGGCTACTGATATTTTTGAATTGAATTAATCTTGTATCCTGACACTTTGCTGAAGGTGTTTATTATCTGTAGGAGTTCCCTTGTAGAGTTTTTTCAGGTCACTTATGTAAACTATCATATCATCTGCAAATAGTGAGAGTTTGACTTCTTCCTTTCCAATTTGTATCCTCTTGATCTCCTTTTGTTTTCTTATTGCATGAGCTGGAACTTCAAGTACAATATTGAAGAGATATGGAGAGTGGACATACTTGTCTTGCTACTGATTTTAGAGGAATCAAATTGAGTTTCTCTCCATTTAGTTTGATGTTGGCTGTTGGTTTGCTGTATATTGCTTTTATTATATTTTAGGTATGGTTTGTTATCCCTGAGCTCTCCAAGGCCTTTATCATGAAGGGATTCTGGATATCGTTAAAGGCTTTTTCAGCATCTAGTGAGATGAGCATGTGGTTTTTCTTTTTTAGTTTGTTTATATCGTGGATTACATTGATGGATGTTCACATGTTGAACCAACCTGCATCTCTGGGATGAAGCCTTCTTGGTCATGGTGGATGATTACTTTGATGTGTTCTTGGATTTGATTTGCCAGTATTTTACTGAGCATTTTTTCATCAATATTCATGAGGGATATTGGTATAGTTCTCTTTTTTAGTTGTATCTTTGTGTGGCTTGGTTACTAAGGTAATCATAAACTCATAAAATGAGTTTAGCAATCATCCTTCTTCTTCTGTTGTGTGGAACACTTTGACAAGTATCGGTATTATGTGCTATTTGAATTTCTGGTATAATTCTGCACTGAAACCACATGGCACTGGGCTTTCTTTGGTTGGGAGACTTTTGATGAATGCCTCTTTCTCATTAGGGGTTATAGATCTATTTAAATTGCTTATCTGTTCTTGATTTAATTTTGGTACGTGGTATCTATCCAGAAAATTGTTCATTTCTGTTGAATTTTTGAAAGTATGGTGGTCTGATGAGATATAAGGGTTATTCCATTTTTTTCTTGTACCTAGTGAGGTTTGCTTTATTGCTGAGTATATGGTTGATTTTAGGGAAGCTTCCATGAGGCACTGAGCAGAAGGAATACACTTTTGTGTTTGTATGAAATGTTCTATAAATATCTGTTAAATACAATCCAGTCATAACTTCTGTTTGTTCCTTTGCTTCTTTGCTAAGATTTTGTTTGATTGTCCTGTCTAGTGTTGAGAGTGGGGTGTTGAAATCTCCCACTATAAGTGTGTGAGGTTTTATGTGTGATTTGAGTTTTAATAATGTCTTTTTTAAAAATGTGGGTGCCTTTGTATTTGTGTTATAGATGTTGAGAATTGAGACTTCATCTTGATGGGTTTTTCCTGTGATGAATAAGAAATGACCTTCTTTCTTTCTTTTGATTGATTTTACTTTAAAGCCTAATTTGTTAGATATTAGGATTGCTATACCATTTGTTTTTTTGATCCATCTGATTGGAAAATCTTTTCCCAACCCTTAACTCTGAAATAACTTCTGTCTTTGAGGTTGAGGTGTGTTTCTTGTATGCAGCAGAAGGATGGATTCCATCTTCGTATTCATTCTATTAGACTGAGTCTTTTTATGGTCAAGTTAAGACCATTAATATTGAGAGATATTGATAAACATTGATTGTTAATTCTTGTTTGTTTTAGATCTGGTGGTGGTGGTATTGTGTGTGGATTTACCCCCATTTTTCTTTTGGCTGTTGGTAAAGTGAGATATCTATTGCCCATGTGTTTGTGGTTATAGTTGACTTCTGTGGTTGGAGTTTTCCTTCAAGAACTTTCTGTAGGGCTGGATTAGTTTATATGTATTGTTAAACCTGGTTTTGTGGTATAATACCTTGGTTTATTCATCTACAGTGATTGGAAGATTTGCTGGATATAGTAGACAGGGCTGGTATCCGTATTCTCTTAGTGTTGGTAGAATATCTATCCAGGACCTTCTGGCCTTTAGAGAAGTCCGGTGTAATTCTGAGAGATTTGCCTTTATATGTTGCATTGCCTTTTTCCTTTGCTGCTCTTAATATGCTTTCTTTATTCTGTATGTTTTGATTATTATGGGTAAGGGGACTTTTGTTGTGGTCCACTCTCTTTGGTGTTTTGTAAGCTTCTTGTACTTTCATTGGCATGTCTTTCTTTAGACTGGGAAAGTTTTCTTTTATGAGTTTGTTGAATGTATTTTCTGCACCTTTGAGTTGGGTTTCTTCTATACCTATTCTTCTTAGGTTTGGCCTTTTCACTGTGGCTGATATTTCCTGGATATTTTGTTTTAGGGGTTTGTTGAACTTAATATTTTATTTGGTCAATTAATCTATTTCTCCTAGTGTGTCTTAAGTGCCTAAGATTCTCTATTCCATTTCTTATAGTTGGTAATGCTCGCATCTACAGTTTCTGATCATTTACCCAACTTTTTTATTTCCATCATTCCCCCAGACTGTGTTTTTTATTGTCTCTATATCAGCTTTCAAACCTTGCACTGTTTGTTTCTTGCAATATTTGTTTTGTCTTTTCTTCCATTGCTTTACAGGTTTTTTAATTTCCTCTTTTAGGGTCTCTATCATCTTCATGAAGCTGTTTTTAGAGTCATTCCCTTCTGCTTCATCTGTGTTGGAATGTTCAAGTCTTAAACATATTCAGTCCCTAGACTCTGGTGATGTCATATTGATTTTTCTGTTGTTGACTGTATTTTTATACTGTCATCTACCCATCTCTTCTTTTAGTACATATTTGTGGGTTTCTCTCTCCTGGTGGATACGGGGTAAAGGTTCTCTTCTGGTGGATGCAATCAGATCCAATACTCTGATGGCCCTCTTCTTACATTGTGGCAGGACTAGGGCTATGGCAAACTCTGGGTCAGCTGGTCCACTGGAATGAGTTACCCAGTGCTCAGTCCCCAGTCCCAGAGGCTCCAAGCAGGGCACAGGGAGGCCTTTTTCTCAGATCTTTATATATTGTAGGTACTGACCCTTTACCAGATGCACCCTTGATAAAGATTTTTTTTCATTCAATAGGCTACTCTTTTGCCTGTTCTTTTCCATACAGAAACTTTTCATCTTCATGAGGTTCCATTTATTCACTGTTGTTCTTAGTATGTGTGCTATTGGTTTTATGTTCAGAGAGCATTTCCTTATTCCAATGAGTTGAAGCATGGTGTCTAGCCTTATTTTGATGTCTTGATCTACTTGGAGTTCAGTTTTGTGCATGATATAAATCACTTTTCTACCTTCCTTTCTTCTGTTCAAAAATAACCTTTAAAAAACTTTCTCAGAATACTACTATGGGCACAGCCATTTTCTATAAAACCTTAGTAATTTACCAATGCCTTTAGTGACATCAAAGATTCTCACCGTTCTAAAATTGAGAACATTCCTAAACTCTGTGATAAATAAGACTTCCTAATTTTTAAAATATCTTTTTTGTTTTAACTACTTAAGCTTTATGCAGAATTCTTATTATCAAAATAAGAAAAAAGATGTAATAGGAGGAGTATAAAAACCTGCCCTATTTACCCAGTAAGTGATGTGAGCAAAAACAGAGATAATTAGATGATTAACAAAGTACATATGCTCCTGGACTTGAACGTTTCTGTGGCGACTTGGAGAATTTAGTTATTCCCTTTTCCTCAGCTTTCATGTCTTTGTTTGTCTTCATTCCCAAGATGAAACACAGCTACTTCAATTTCTTCTAGTTTCATGTTTTTATCAACAGTGGTTGATAAAGAGATAAAGAGCTGCAAAGCCAGCTACTCTAGTCTGAAGAAAATTGAAGGATTACTAATATCCCTTGCAATATCAACACATGTCACATATAATCATGGTAGAAGCCCTATAATTCATAGAGAAATTTGTTCGTCTTCTTTTGCTGTGCTTATTACCTCCAAGGTCTTTCTGATATAATGAAAGACCTTTCTTTCTGACAAATACTAATAGAATAACATAGATGTTAAGCTTCTATATAATGTGTTGACACATGTGGGTTGAATTTTTAATCTAGGTTTTATAGATTATTAATAGTGAACATAGGAAAATGGATTCCTACAAGCTGAGTTGAGAAAATATCTGGTCATATTTAAGGAAAAGAAGATAGCTAGGTTTGGGAATGCTTTCAATGTCACTATAAAGGTTTTCTTATTCTTAATAGTGACAATTTATTCAACGTGTGTGTGTGTGTGTGTGTGTGTGTGTGTGTGTGTGTGTTTTCACTAAACCATTCTATAATCCTCAAGGTATGATATTTAATTATTTAAATATAGTAAAATGTTTCTTATAAAATAAATTGTGTCTAAATACAATATTGTATACTACTTAGTTTTCTCAATCACTATATTTGTCTCCCAAAGGTCATGAATGTAAAATCTATTAGAAAATAAAATCTATTCTTCTATACTCTGCATTATTTGTTAATATGGAGGAATTATATAGAAGAACAAATATCATGTAGGTTGGTAATGGTAATTTTAATTTCTCAGATTTTAGTATTTCCTATAAATATGGTAAATATTAAATATCATCTCAAATGTAAATACTAAGTACTTTGCAAAGTTTTAAGTGAAAATATGTTTTTAGGAGAGGTCAATGTCTATCATGGCCTGGCTGTTTTGTTTTGTTTTGTTTTCCCAAAGCTTGGCAACAAGAAGACTCCCTTCCTCCAGCAAAACTTCCTGTTCTCTCCCTGCCCTTACCTTGAGAATGTCTCTGGTCCTGGTGGAGTGACCTTATCTGAAAGTTATCTCTAAGCCTGGATATTTGATTTATCTCTAGGAAGGCCCTTGGCACAGTTTCTTGCTAGAAGCCTCACCTGCTGCACATGTGGTAACTAAGTCTTGTGCTAAGAGCTCTGCTATAGGACCCTACTGCCGTCTATGAAGCCTTATGATAGGACTGTGACACTTATTGTAAACTAAGGCTTGTCCCTAAGTTCCCCAATCCTATACATTCCTTATATTTTGGAATAATGTTGAGCCAATTTACTGAACCTGTCTGCTGGAGGGCCATCTGTGTCATATCCACAGCTGTCAACACTCTGTCCCCTGCTTCTTCTCCCTCCATCCTCATAGAACAAAATAATTGTGACAATACAAATTGTAAATTTACATTTAAAAAATTAAGTATTGTGGTATACTTACATATTTACATCTAATTTTATTTTAATATTTTATTAAATATTTCTCTCAATAAAATACAAATTTCAGTCAGAACATGCTATTGTCAGTATTTTATTCCGATTGTGGTATGGTTCTAGAAACAGTAGTTTTGCATTTAGATGGAACTGTACTAGACACATGTTCTTAGTTAGGTGTTAGTCTAAGTAGGATACTCAGCTAGAGAGACAAAGCTATCATATAATATAATGCTTTCTGTGTGGCTATTGAAACAGAAGAAGATCACTAAATGTAGCGACTATTTGCAATTTAGAAACAGATGCAGAAAAATGTGCACAAATCTATGTAATGTATTTCAAAAGATAGATCATGTTGATGCCCGAGAGGAAAAAGTGAACTTCAATCTCAAGGTGAACCCAGCCAAGTTGCATCCATACCAGAATACTGTGGAAAGTCTTCCAAGTAGTTATGGCTCTTATTCATGCATTACTGTCAGGAAAAACAAAGAAGGGCATATTTCAGCACTTGAAATCTCTCTACTGACTGAACTGCATATCTATAGTCATTTTTCAAAAGTCAGAAAATCACCTGAAGTATAGAAAAAAATGTCTCATTTTGTTTTTCCAGAAATATTTGTAGAAGCTTAAACATTGAAATCAGCTATTTTCCTTATGTGCTTCAATATGTGCTCAATAGCATGGGCAATCTGCATTCTTACTTCAGTGGTGAAAATAGAGGACCCACACACATCACCTCACAGGCTGTCCCTCACTGTGACAACCTTTATTTATTATGGGCATTTGTGGAAAAAATCTCTAATCATTGACTAGAGAACAGGATAAAGCTAGCAGGATCTTGAGATAATAAAAGGAAACTTGTCTACATTAAAAGATTAAATTCTTACAGTAAAGGGCTTATACTTCTGCCTGTGATGGATTACTGCATAAAGACCATCCCCTGCTCCTTTAAGAACTTGAAAGGTTGGATCAAACAATGGGAGGCATACTGGGGAAAATGCAAAATCAGCAAAGACAAGAGGGACAAGATCTTGAAGAATTCCTGAAAAGAATTCCTGAAAAAGTTGTTAAGGATTAGTTCTCCCTATTTGTAAATGCTGGTCCCTGAATATTGAAAGCTAAACTCAACTGCAGGCTCTTAAAGTTTAAGGGTAAAGAAAGATACTGTGAAGGTGAGGCACATTAACTTCTCATTGCAGTATTACCAAGAGAGAGAATATCACACAAAGACCAGGCAGAAAGTTTAGCAGCCTCCCTAACCAGAACCCTGACTTTTAGCACTTCTTTAGTGAGAATATGTCTATCTCTTTTAGTCTTATCCTGAATACTTGTTGATAACAACACTAAAATAAAATCTTCAGTGTAGAACAAATTAGTTATAAATTCTTAATGATGATCATTTAATTGAAAGGTACCAGGAATATAAAACCATATTACCAAGTGGCCAAAAAAAAAAAAAAAAAAAAAAAAAAAAAAAAATCTATATATAAAAGTGAAAGTAAAGCCTAAAAGAGAGTCTTAGGAAATCTAGATTCCATGTTTACCAAATTCAGCCTTCTAAATAATTCTACTAAATATGCCCAAGAATATCAGTGAAAGGTAAGGACTCTATTAGAGACATTCACAAACTCAGTTTATGGATGTAATATATATATGTGAGAATCCAACATATCTCTTTCTGTCTGTCCATCCTCTTTCACTAGAACAAAAGTTATTTCAGAACAGGGATTTTATTTACTTTTCCTTGATATTTCTGCAACACCTGATATTTGACAGAAAGGAGCCACAGGACTTCAACAAACTTCACCATATGCTTTGTCAGAGGTACCTGCCACAGTGCTAGCTACTCAGCCATTAATAATTCAAGTTGGATACAAAAAACCATAGCCAGGGTCACCTGTGGGTATATACCTGGCTGAACAATTCTGGGCCACCCCACACAGAGATTAACTTGAAAAATAGTTAGTAGCCTCCATAAGAGACAGATTTGCCAAAGCTTTTACATTTAGACTGTTCATTTCCTTCTCTGAGCCCATCCATTGGGATAGGCTTTCAAGGAAATCCTGTATTTGAATACTTTATAGCTCTACAGTAGCATAGGCAAGAAACATACTATTGCATGGAGTGTGATGCATCCCCTGGAGACAGGAATTTTCTACTGTAGCAGCAGGTACTGCCATGTTGCTATGCCTGTGCTTTCAGAAGCCATTATTTAAAAAAAATAAAAGCACAGCAGTTAGAAAAGAAGGCAAAAATTATGGAGAAATAAGTTGCCCAAAAAGTTTAGAGGCAATGGAGATGACTTCAGAGCCTTCTGCTTCAGCTCACTGAAATATTAAAGTTTTAAAAATTAGCAATAAGAAGGAAAGAAAACTACAGCTTAAATTACAAGGCAAGCCATGAGAAAATTCAGAAAGCTACAGAAGGGGGCCTCTGAAGTCAAATATCTACAGTGAGATTTTCTTAATCTAGGCATACCCAGGCATACCCCTACCACTCTCTAGCTACAGCTAAAAATTTTCTTCATTGGAATGCAGTGACTATTCTTCCCTTAGCCCACTACCACAGCCTGCTTCCTGGTTTCTTGGCTTTATATAATCTGGGTTATTTCTGTTCATATGAAGTCAGTACAAGCCATCACCTGAGCTAAATCAGAAGAAAGGAGTCTGAAAGGATGTGAACCAACAACAAATGCAGGTCAGTGGAATGAAAGAAGTAGGAATCTATGAAAAGGAAGCTATTCCTAGAGCAGATATCATGTGCTCATCAAAGTGAGACACTTTCCTTTGGGTTATCTTGAATAAAGGCTATCAGAACTAAAAACTGGTCAAGGGACAGAAACTCGGGCCATACAAAGGCAGTTTAGAGCCTTCTCTTTAATTTATGAGCAATACTCTTCAAAAGCCCAAGGTAGCCAAACATTCTGATCAAATCAAATCTTAGATAGTACAGAAATCATGTTGGAGAATTTTGTTCTTCCCTCAGTCAGTAAAGTACACGTGGAGACTCAAAAGCTTCTGGAAATATTATTGCTGTCTAGAGGTCAACTGTTTTTCTTTAGCTCACCTGGAATGAGATATATACATCTAGTTTTGTAAGAATCACTGTCTTAATTGTAGAAAAGTAAATGGTTCTCTTTACTGAAATTTGACAGGTAAGAAGGTGGATGCTTGTGACATGAAGGATTGTAAATAACTGTCAAAATTATGCAAAAGATTATATATATATGTGTGTATATATATATATGTATATATATATATATATATATATATATATATATATATATATATATATGACATACCCATAGAAGTAGACATATGTTAAAGTGGAATCGATTCTCTAGGGGCCATTAGCTATTTATTTTATTCCTTTAAAGCAGTGCCTTGCAATTCAATAACACACTGTGAAACTAGGTAAGGGGGATGTTTTTTGTCACTCAGTGTGTCACAGTATAATTTTACCTATCATTATTTTAGCTGAAGGTGGCATTTAGGAGTTCATTAGTGATTAATAGAGCCCTACATTGCTCGTAGATGATCTCAGATATTTAAAGAAAGCATTTCATTTAGATTGATGGCTTTTCCCCCCTCACAATGAGTCTAAAACAAACACAACCAAAAAGTTAAGGGGTCTTCTATTGAGAAGAGCATGTTCTTTTTAAGCTTGCCACCAAACTATAAGCAGAAATGACAGTAAGGTACAGCAAGATTCTTTCCTCTATCAAATAAGAACAATACTGGCTAGGCTTGAGTGGAGTCCTCTTGCCTCTCTATGCTTCTTTCTTCAGTGTGGTAACTGTGCCCTCAGGATTGGTTCTGCTGTTTTTACTAGGTTGGTGTTAGTCAGGTGGTAAAAGAGTAGAATAAATATGCATAATACATTAGGAGGGCATTAGAATGACCCCTCTTGGCATATTTTGTGACACTCCACACTAGAATGTGATTATTTTGTGAGGTTTGCATTCCAGTCATAATGGTTTGCCTTTGATAGCTCTTGCCAACTTCCTTTGAGCATATGATTAATCAGTACAATAAAAATGGGCACTCTAAAATTCAGGACTGATTCCTGGGAAGGATCTTAAAACTTTCATTCCTTTATCAGTCATTCAAGACAGTTTTAGTGGCTTGTTACTGAAATGTATTTTAGGAAATCGTCCCTCTAATCAGTGTGCTGCCATCTCTGGGGAGAGATACATCTTTTGATTCTTATAAAGTTGCCCTTTTTCAAAATGAGGATACAGTGGGTTTTTTTTCTTAGTAATATTGCCAGGTAACTTTTGATAGTAATAGAGAGAATCCAGTAATGGCTGAGAAATCTTAAGCCAAATTAACTTAAAAGCCTCTTGATAATGAATTCTGAATTAATGTGGCTCGGTTTTTTCTCTATGCCTCTGCAGTGGGGATATTGGGGAAATGCATCCTAAAAAGTTGGATATCTTCAATTGTTCTTATTAATTTACTCATTTAACTCAGTTTAGTGTTCCCCATACTGCAATAATAATAATAATTTAAAAAAAAAAAAAAAAAAAAGGCCAGTCCTTAAAATAGTCACAGTTTAGTTGTAGAAAAATGCCTATAGATGTGTGGAAAACATAGAACCATCTCATTTAACACTGAGAATTAAGGGGTAGAATAAATGCATGCCCAGAGACTTAACTTTAAAGCCCTTTATACCGCATTTCAGCAAACACCTTAGTAAAGATCAGGGCTCAGTTTTAGAGACTGTAAATGAAGAAGTGGCAAACGGAGATCAGCTGATACTAGGATAAAAAAACATTGCCATAGAGCAGAAGATCCAGGATAGTCTACTATTCTCCCAGTAACACCTATTAAAGGTTACCATTATGTTCTTCCACAGAACATGAGACTATCTGAATAGAAAACTACACATTAAGATTGCTTTCGGTAATTGTATCTGTGGATCCTAGACAGTTATCTTTATAAATTATGAGTTTATCACTTCTCCCTTTCCTCTCTTCCCTCCCACCCCATTCATGTCCACCCCCCCCCCAAATCATTGTCTCCTCTTCTTCATTCATAGTTGTTACATATCCATATAAGGAAATAACATGTAAATACAACCTGATGAATTCCTTCAGTGTTGCCACTGTTTTATCCCTGGGGGAATATTAATTTTCTCTCTCTTAGTAGTTGTTAATGGCCTGGAGCTTTTCATTAAGGGATGAATCCCATGGGATTTCTCTTAATTTTTTTCTATTTCTTTCTTTTATTGAAAATGTTTATTTTATTCATTATATATCCTGGTTTTATTCTCCTTGCAGGTTTGTTTATTTTTATTTAGAAACATTCTTATTGTACATATCAGTCTCCCTGTCCTCTCTTCTTCCCAACCTCCCATGTCCCCCACCAAACCCCCCAACTCCCACCCCCAAGGACAGTGATACCTTCCATGGGCTATCGTCAAAGTCTGTCACATCATTTGGGGGAGGGCCTAGGCCCTCCTCCATGTATATGAGCTGTTATATTATTCCTTCATAGGGAATGAGCTCCTAAAATCTATCTGTGCACTAGGATAAATACTGGTTCCACTATTACAGGTTCCATAGACTGCCAAGGCCACCTAACTGACACCCACATTCAGAGGGCTTGTTTTGTTCCAATGCTGGTTCTCCAGCTTTGGGACTGAGGTCCCGGTGCTCTCATTAGGTCAGGTCAGCTGTTTCTGTAGGTTTCTCTAGCACAGTCTTGACACCTTTGCTCATACCTCCTCCCTTTCTACAACTGGATTCCAGAAATATTGCTCAGTGGTTATCTGTGGGTGTCTGCTTCTGCTATCATCAGTTACTGGATGGAAGCTCTAGAATGGCAATTAAAACAGTAGTGGAGAGGCAGCCTTTGATGCCCTTCCCCTATAATGAGATTTTTCCCTTTTTAAGATGGAAATTGGTGTTTTCCTTGTTCATGCCATGTCAAGGAAGCTGTTTTTGAGATTTCAGGGCGTAGCTTCCCTGTATTATCTACAAGATTCTATCTTGTAACACACTTCCTGGTCCTTTGGCTCTAAGATTTTCTCCCCCTCCCTGCCCCCATCTTCTGTAATGTTCTCTGAGCAGTTGGTGCTGGAGTTGTATTGTAGATTCATTAGTTGGGGTTGGGAACCCCATAGTTAGTTGTTCTCTGTATTTTCACTCATGGCTTTCTGTAATGGCTTTCTGTAATGCAAATGGAGCTTCTTTGATAAGGGGTAAGAATGACACAGATCTGTGGATATAATGGAGTTTTTAAAAGGTGGATGTTTTTAATGATAGTTCAACCCTTTTTGTTATGCAATTGAATTTTTCAAGATAATGCCACAGTCTTGAGTACATTAGCTATCATTCTAACTTTGTACAAGAACTGAGTATACTATCCTCACCAGTAGAATGAGACTCAGGTTTACAGAATCCTATCTAGTGTGAAACTTGATGTTACCAAGGCAGAAACACAGCCATCCTGGGTTTCCATTACTAATGAAATCTCTCAAAGAAAAGAGACAACTAAGACAAACCAAGAGGGCATGAGCTGGGGAGGACTTACAAGTAGCTAGTGTTCACACAAAGGATTAACTAGTTAATTGTCAAAATGCAAACATGTGTCCCTTAAAAAGACTTCATAGTTATCTTTATTCCTCTGTTTGTTTATACCAAGGGATGAGTTGGGGGATAACTTTTTATGTCCACCTCTTTCTGTATTTCCCAAAGTCACCTCTAATAAGCACACTTTTTGTGAAAATGTGCTTGTATCCAACATTTTAGTATAATTTATTTAGCTGCTTTTCCTCCCATGCATTCTTTTTCTATTTTACTAATCAATTCCAGTTCCCTCTCCTTCCTTCCCTTACTCCCTACCTCCTTGTCTCCCTCCCTCTTTCCCTCTCTCCCCCCTTCTCATGCACACCGACCACCCTCCCCTCCCATCCCCTCCACTCCACATGTACTATGACACCATCCTGGAGGGGTCATCTAAATCTGTCAAGTCATTTGAAGTAGGGACTAGGACTTCTCTCCTGTCTCAATGTTAAGAGAATATCCCTCCATGGGAGATGTGCTTTAACCTAGAGACAGGCGAGAAGCCCTAGTCCCTATTTCAAATGACCTGTCAGATCTACATGACCCCAACTGGATGGCATTCCCCTACATGTGGAATTGGGGTGGGGAAGCGTTCTCTTATACCAATTTGTTCAAGGGTACGTCCTACTTTCTCTTCTAAATGTTCAATGTGGCTGGATTGATGTTGAGGTCTTTGATCCTTTTGGACTTCAGTTTTGTACATGACGACAGACATGGGTCTATCTGCAGTCTTCTACACACCCTCATCATTGTGCCAGCACCATTTGTTGAAGATGCTGTCCTTGCCCAATTTCATTAGGGAGTAGTCAGGATTCTGAGTTATCTTCACATATTTGGGTAGAAAATAATCCAATAACAAAAAGAATGGATGAGAAAGATAGTCTTTATTGTAGTTCCTGAGTGTAAGCTTTAGGTTTGTGAAAAAAGGGTGGTTGGGGTCCATTTTACAAAATGTCTTTAATAAATCATTTGTTGTTTCAGAAGGAGGTTGAACCACATATGGTAGCATATGCCTGTAAGTTTTAGCAGTAGAAATAGTGAAGCGGGAGGATTCCTAAGAGTTCTAGGTTGGTTCCTAAGAGTTACATAGTAAGTGTGGATCCACTCTGTGACATAGAATGAGAAATGTTTTCAATAAAAGACAGAAAAAATAGATAAAGGAAACAGTGAAAACATGGTCAAGTTCTGCTGACTAAGTACCCTGGGGCTGAAAATTCCCTCTCTCTCTCTCTCTCTCTCTCTCTCTCTCTCTCTCTCTCTCTCTCTCTCTCTCTCTCTCTCTCCTGTAGAATGAAATATAGTTATAAATATGTAACTGCAAATGTTATAAGAGCGTAGAATTATCAAGGATAAGTATGCAGTAATTGAAAACAATCGAGAGAATGCTAGGTAGGCAGTTGTACTGTTGACATGCTATAGGCACAAGTGTGAGGAGTGGGTTTCAATTCCAGGAGCCCACATAAAAGCAGAGCAGGTGTGTAGAGGCCCTACTGGATCCGTGGAGTCCCAAGAAGAAAGACTCACCTGAGTAGTCTAAATGATAAGTTCCAGATTCAACAAAAATAAGAAGACAGCTGACATCAAGTTCAGACCTCCAAACTCACATGAAATCTTCCACATGTGAAGGCATATGAGTAGAGGCATACATGCAATCTACAGACACATGTTTTTAAATGAAGATATATAAAGAATACATAGGGTGACCTCTTTGCCCTATACTTGGTGACTGACTTAGATGAAGTTGTCCTCCCTGACAAATTCTTTCCCTGTATATTCCCACCCAGCCATCAAAAAGAAATTAGCAGCTCCTGTGCCTGCTGTGTTTGTTTGTAGGAAGTATGAAAAAAGCAGGTAATCTTCTCAAAGAAATATGTAAACTTTCAAAGGAAGAATGCAAAGATATTGCAGTACACATACAACCATACATGCATACATGCATGCAAGCTTGCACACACACATACACACATGTGCATGCATACACTGACACAGACACAGACACACACACACATACACACACACACACACACACACACACACACACACAAGCACATGGCTAGGACTAACACACAAGGTTTAAGACAAGCCTGGAGAAATCACATCTCAGACAAGGCTGCCTTTTTAAAAATGAAATCACCACTCTGAGCAAAGCACAGGAGCAAAAGCCTGGTTTTTGTGCCTGGTTAAATTATTACATCTTAAAAGCAGCATTTGGTAAAATTATATGGAAAACATCTACTACTAAATATCAACAGCTCTCTGCTCTTTTGAGTCCATTTACCAAAACGATATTTTAAGACAGCCAAGAATGTAGTAGGAATGTGTTCAGGGAAGCAATGAATGCATGGAGGAATTGAATGGCATTGATAAAGATCACTCATACTGCTTTATTGAAATAACTAAATTTGAAATATAATGAAGAATGGCAGATGGATTCTAATATTAATTGAATTGGCACTTAGGTGCATTAGTTACCTTATCTGCCTTGCCACAATTCAAAACTCCCCACACTGTTTTCTCTCAATCCACATCATATTAATTATGCCTCTCTTCCACCATCTTGTTTGTGAGCAAGAGAGATATTATACAAGAATAGTTGTGTTTCCTAACAATGTTCAGAAAGTAGTCGCTATCTACCCCATGTAAAAATAGCATTTCTGTCTCCTTCACACAAGAAACCACTAACATGCATGCCAGTTGTCATGGTGCTTTTGTTTATGCTTCATGGAAGCATAAAAGCTTCTGTTAACCACTTTTGTTCTACTTTTTCTATTTAGAGGGAAAACCTTGGAACTTGATTCTTGTTATCTTCACCTTAAAAAGCGTTTGACATCGGGCAAGTCTGTTTTCGTGTGTGTGTGTTTGTGTGTGTGTGTGTGTGTGTGTGTGTGTGTGTGTGTGTGTGTATGTGTGTGTTGGGAAAGATGTTATCCACGTATCTCCATAGGTGGAATCTGATGCAGGTTTTAAGGATATATATTGAGTGAATTGGATTTTTGTTATACAAAGTTTCATTCTAAAGTATTTTTATTTTACTTCATTGCTGCAATTTACAGAGAATATAGGATTATTAATCTAGAATCCACACCAACCAAATTATTTTTTCATTAATTGTCATTCTTTGTCCAGATGGTGAAATAAAATGACAGATGATTCTTACTATAGGTAGATTCTTATCAACCATGAATTAGTGTTTTGTTTAGTTTAGTTTTAATATCAGTCAATGGATTTGAGGAATGAGGATTTTGCTATTTGAAATTCTATTTATCTTTTTCTACTTGAGTAGTTCCAAAAAGAAAAGTACAAGGTTGGTGGGGCTTATAACTAGTTTTAACCTATGTCATATGAGTAAATTAATCACCAGGGAAACAAAACAACTAGATTAGCTAATAGGAGTTAATGGTAGATTCATTGAGCCCTTTTTCATGGTGATGTATTATTTATGATTTATTAAAGCTTGCCTGAGGATTCAGAAAGCAAAGCTAGCCTCAAGCTATGGAGATCTGGCAGTGGAGACACACACTTTTAATCACAGCAGCCAGAAGCTAGGAGGTTGTGGGACACAACTTTAAACCTAGGACTCAGGATTAAGAGGTATATAGATCTGTCTGGGTACAAGGCCAGCCAGATCTACAAAAGACTGATCCAATCCTAAAAAGAAACAGCTCACACAAAGATGATCTTAGCACTTGGGATCACAAGTCTTTAATCCCAGCATTAGATTAGTATATAAGATAAGAGCAAGGTCTTCAGTAGTCAGTATCAGGCATTCATTCTCTAGCCACATTGAGGACAGGAAGACATTGAAGTCTCAGGATGCTCCATCCACTCTGGAGAGAGGTTACAGTTTGATGTTTGGTGGAGCCAGGATTGCCTTTTAGTCTGAGGTAGAATGTGAGCTAGTGCTCAGATGTTTTGCTTTTCTGATCTTCGGCTTGAACACCAATGTCTGTTTCTGGGTTCTTTATTTTTCATGTTATACTTTACTATATGTATTACATTCCCACATGCTATTAGTCATATTTGTTGCCAAAGTAATGTCATAGGCAAGTGTGTATGATGAAGACTTGGGCCTCAGGATGGAGATGCTAACCATTCTAGTTTACAAAATATTTTCTGTGAGGGAGAATGTGATGTCATTCTCAACCGTTAACTTTATAGTTCTGAATACCAATTGATTTTCTCTCTAGTCTTACAGTAGGTGGCCAAGCTTGGTGTGGGATATCAGACAAAGAAATATCCTTCAGGAGACACTGCCTTAGATAGCTGGACAGACCATCACAGATGTTGGAGAATGGCAGACAGGAACATACTAGTTGATTTTTTTTTCATGACAAATATCTCTGTTTCTACAATTCTTTCACTGTATAGATATAGTGGCCTAGTACTATGATTTGAGTTCTAAGCTTTGCTATTTCAACCATTATCCTTAGATTCTACAGTTAGCTTCAGACAAGAAGATAGTATCAGATGGAATTGAGATCACAGATTGGGATTTCCAAATTATTATGCATCAAAACCCAGAATGAACTGCAAGGTTGTATATACTCTACTAATAAAATAAGAGTCATGTTAACCAAACAAGTATTTTTAGAAAAAAGGAAATCTTGTAAGCCTCAATTTATTTCACTGTCTTCACAATGTTTCTGAGCATTATAAGATGGATTCAAATAGGATATACTACTTTTGGCACTGTTTTGATGCAAGTCTGATCCTCCCCAAAATAAAAATGTGATATCCACTTACCTAATTTGAGCATCTGTATTTATCAAATTAGTATATTGTTAACTAAATTTACATTCTTACTTAGATTTGATGATCATTGCAGCAATTTCTCAGGCTTCAAACAGAACAAAACTGTTAACGTATGTAATGAGCGATTTAACACTAGCTATGTGATTTAACTAGTGGAACAACACTGTAAATGGCAGAAATACAGGAAAAATCCTTGTATTAATATAAGAAAAGTTAAGATGAATAAAATATATTAAGTCCTACAAATGAGAAGGGAAAAAGTTGCAAGAAAAATCTTAAATTCTAGTTCAGAAAAATCAGCTTAGTGAAAATTGAAAATGCATGCAATAAAACTAATTCAAGCAGGATATTAATCTTGTGTAAAAAAAGATAAAAGCATGTTAAAGTCTGATTGTAAAATATTAATGTGCTAAACCATCATAAAACTTCGCATATGCCCTTTAGCAATGGTATTGTTAATGATGATAAAAGCTTATTTGCAAATTCTTCTTTTATGAAGTCTAGAAACAGAAAAATCTGAAAAATGAAGACTAATGTAGTCATCTACTGCATGTAAGAGAAAGGGAATTATGGGATAATGAGGTCTAAGGTGATTGTTCTCTTGAAATTTAATTGTAGTATAGATCAAGGACCTGGTACAGTCTCCGGGATGACTTGAGGTGATTTGGGTGGGTTAGTAGCATGGTGATACCAATATCCCTATATGTGCTTTCCCATGTATAGAGGGCTTCTATAATACTTATGTTGGCTCAATGCACACCTATGAAAACTTACTCTTGACCTTCCCTTTCCTCAGACTCAGAAGCACAGCTAAACAACAAGAAAGAGGGAATGTACTTCAAGTGTATTTCTGCTTTTGCATTATTATGTAACAGATTGTGAATTTTCAGGGGTTAACACCTAGAAATTACATTATAACTCAGAAAACACAGCATAATTGGAGCAAGAAAAATGCTATAGCAGGAAATAGCAAACAAAGGGTGGATGCAAAATACTTTTGCTGTATGTAAAGTCTCCTTGTGGCACATAAAAACCCGCTGTTGATTAGGGTAAGTGGCAGTATTATTATTATTACCATTCTCATTATTGTTATCATTATTTGTTGGTGTTGTTGATGGTTGGTGTTGATGTTATTGAGATATTCCTGTATCCCTGGCTGGCCTGGAACTCACTATATAGCTTAGGCTTTTCTCATATTCATAGATATCTGCTTGTCTTTGCCTTCTGAGTGCTAGGATTAAAGGCATCTGTTACAACATCTAGCATCCTTGAAGACTTTTTAAACAGATAAAACACAAATATTATATATAACTTCCGGATCTTCCTGTTTTGTGTCATGTCATTGTGTAATTTATTGTATCTTGTACACATCAGTGTTTTGCTTACATGAATGCCTGCTGCCTTTGGAGGTCAGAAGAATGTCAGATCCCCTGGATCTGATGTTATAGATGGTTGTGAGCTTCTATGTAGGTATTGAGAAACAGGATCTAATTTCTCTGTAAGAGCAGCAAATGCTCTTAACGACTGAGCAATCTCTTTAGCCTGCATATCATTATTTAAGGTGTAGTAGAGTTAGAAAATAGGCTAAGGACTATACACTCTGTTGCTGATTTCATCCACTCACCATTTGGGTCTAGAGAATTTAGGTCAGTGCTGGAGGTTTTGCTTAGTATGAATGAAGGACTGGGTGCAATCTCATATCCATCATCAACATGCTAGTGACATAAGAAATGATCTTTCTCAGACTCATTGCTATGTACATTTATCTACTATTTACTTCAATTTTATTTAACCCTTTCCACTTTGCTTCCTCCTTTTATTTCCTTTAATGTCATCACCCTGTCAGTCTAACAGACATAATCAGGAACAAAGGGAAAAAAAACTATGTTCTCATCATTACCTTCACATTCTGCTTTTCTGCCCTAGTGGCATTTGCTCTTGAAGATTCAGAGAGATCTTAAACAGCATAATACTACACAGGGAACCTATAATCCAAGCCTAGCAAACATATGTGAAGATAGTGAACATATAGTATGAACATTTCTGAGAACAAATGTCTGGCACTGTACTAATTACTTTTCTCATCACTGTGAACAAATGCATGGCAATAGATAACTTAAGAGATGGAAGGTTATTTCCAAGTCTCAGTTTGAGAGGGGATATGTCATGGTAACTGTTAGGTACAGTAGGGCTTATAGTATCAGGAACATGTGACAGGGAGTCCTCACAATCCTGGTCAGAAAGCAGAGAGAGATGAATCCTGGTGTTAAGGTCGCATTTTCCTTTATTGATTTTATTCAGCTTATGACCTTCACATATCACATTAGTAGCATCATCCACATTTGGGGTGGGTTTTCCCTCTTCATTTCCACTTCTCTGGAAAACTCTTCAAGCTCACACCCACAGTTGTGTTTAAGAGGTGACTCCAAAAGTAATTATATTGATGAGGAAGATGAACCCCCATGGGTGCATAACTGGATTTGCTATACAGAACCAGGTACCATATCAACAGACACTTGCCAGGGAGTATGGAGCTGCTTATCCTATCTTTGAGAGGAACAGAGGTCAGTGTGGTAGCTATTCATTAATTTAATTAAACCTCCAAAAAGGCAGAGGGAGCTCAAAACTAATATTTTATATCACTGTGTTTACTGTCTTAAGTTTTGTGTTCTTATTTGTATTATAAATGCTTGTGACTGTCTACTCATTCTTGTTTGAAAATCTAGTGCATGGGTGCATCAAATTAACCACTACCATAGTCTGTAATTTGTTTAATTAGAGATAAGCCTCAATAAAACATGTACTGCATGAACAAGCTTTAGACATGATCCTGTGGTCATGTCATTCTGAATGCTCTTTGGATTAAAACATCAACACATGTAAGTCTTCTTAATGTGATGAGATGTTTCTTGATTGTATTAGGAACTATCTTGGATGTGATGGATTATATTTAACTGGCAAAACAACCAGTGAAGTCTATTAATTTATTTTGTATAGTTAGACTTTCTAACTAGCCAGTTTAGAGAACACACAGAGACATTGACCCTGGTTTTCCATTAGACAGCATGGGGTTAGTGTTTGTTACTTTGTTCTTTTTACAGGATTTATGACTAAAGGAACAGTAAGACTGGAGTAACCTTATTATAGCCTTTAATAGCTTTGGGTTAAGTTTTAAAGTGTCTATCATGGAAGGGGATGTTTCGCTAATTCACCACCGATGGTGGGACATTACATTGGTGTGCTATTTATTTAGTGTAGATTTTTGAAAACTGAAGATCACATGGCACTGAATTGTGAACTATCTTCTGGATGGCTCTAATGCTTTACTTGGCAGGACTTCCCAACATAGTTTCATACACCTCCCCTATAGTTGCTTTTTTAAATGCTTCCAAACAATCAGTGAAATTGGACAAAAAATAAACAATAACTTTGCACTTGAGTTTCCTTTTCTGTGAGAAAACCATAATTATTCTTGCCTTGACTAAGTCACAGGATCACTTGGAAGCTTATGTGAGATAAGTTTCTAAATTCCTCATAAGTTACTAAGCTCCACACAGATATCAAACACTATTATTCTGAAAACCAGCATCCCAAAGTATATTTTACTTTAGATATCATTAATATAATGAAGTCAAATATTCTCTGAAGCAATATTTTGTGTGTTTGAAAAAGTAAATTATTTGGGAGATCTTTAGTGTAACTTTAGTTGTATCTTACAGACTATGAGAATCAAAAATTTTATTTTCTATTTTTCTTCACATTGATGAGCTGTTGCCCATTTTATCCTCTGATGAAAAACAGGTTACTTTCCATTAATCAACATATTTCTCATTATTCTATACCAAGGTTCAAAGAAGTATTTATGATCAGAATCAAATTATTGTTTTCTAAGATTTCTTTTAATACAGACATTTAAAAACAAATGTCTACTAAAATGTTGTCATTTTCATCATAACAATTGTATTATTTAAACTTATTTTTTTGAGTTCTATTGAATGTTTTTGCCCCTTAATCTGGAAAGCTTGTTAAGGAATTAAATTGTTGAATAAAATATATGGAGGCTAAAGTGAATGGCTAGATTTTCATAGATTTTCATAAGGTAATAAAGAGAAAGTAGACAGGAGGATTTTAAGTTTGTCGATTAATTCTTGGAAGGAAACAAAGGGGCAAATCCTAAATACATTTCCTTTTTGGACATGCAGTAACTACAGTGAAGTCTGAGAAATAGAACCACCAAAGAACATACCAGTCACACACTTTTTTTTTTTTTTTTTTTTAGGAAGTTCTTATTTGCTAGCAAAAGCTAACCCATAGCCCTATCAGTGAACCATTAAGCAAAAGAACATAGAAAATGTACAAATTATTGCAAATACATAATGGAAAAGGAAACAACAGTTTAAAGAATCTTATTTGTGCCCTTCACAATCAAAGTTCTTAATTATATGTAGTTTATTAAATGAAATATTATTATTATAGAAAATGCAGTTCTGGGCTTATTACAGATTTGATGTGTTGTCCTTGTTTAAAGACTAATGGATGCTTCAAAGAGCTTAACTCATTTAACATCTCACGACTATTTAACACTATTTAACACTGTTGTTGCCTCTTCCTTCTTTGTGCTGTTGCTCTCAGTGACACCTTGTTCTCTGCCTCCTTGTTTGTCCTTTAAGGAGTGAGTGTCCTTCCTATGCCTGAAGATCAAATGTTTATTTGACTAAGGGCTCTTGTATTTTCCTTTGGTTACAGGATTCTCCTATGGGAAATCCAAGTCATCATTTATGCTGATTACTCTAGATCTAGCAGAAACTTCTTGCTGAGTTTAGGACTCAGACAGCCCAATTGCCCGAGGATATGTGTGTTTTCTTATCCTGTTCTAAATTTAATATGTTCAAAGGTGAGTTTGAAATCTTTTTATCAGCTGCAAACTCTTCCTATGCTTTGCTTCTTTAATTCAATAAATGAAACTTGATGGACTCTTAGACTTTACTTGTTACCCTTTATTCTGTTATGACTAGCAATCCTAAAGTTGAAGAATTGTCTACAATGTATGTACATATATACATATACATATATGAACATATATCCATATATATTAGTGTTTATCATTATTAAGACTGTGTCATAGTTCTTCTACCAACACAGCTATGGTGATGCCATCTAATCTCACAAGAAGTCTTCATGACATTCTGTGTTCTGTTTTTCTTCAGTCTAACAAAGGGCACAATTTTCATGGAATGCATTCAGATCTCTCTGGGTGTAGTCAACTTTACAACCTTTCTGGTTTACTATTTCATATTCCCTATGGCTGTTATGGTGTAGTCTGAAACAAAAGCAGAATTAGCAATGTACCCAATACCCCCCACAAATACAGTACACAATTTTTTAGCTCTAGTCAATTTTCACAGGTTTTAATACTATCTAAATTAGGGACTTCTTGAACTACAGTAATTGTAAGTAAAAGACTATAATTAGAATATGCATAAATGATCCCCCCATTAAAATCTTGAAAGACAAAGATGTCTTATTTCTTGGCATTGCTCCTAAAGGTTATTAGAAACTTGAAATTCCATTCTACCAACATGGATATTATCCAGAATTATGTTATATTAAAATAGATGTGCAATTGGGTTGTAAAGATAATTGCCCATGAACTGTTTGTGTATAAAAATTTGTATGAACACAAAGATGATAAATAAAGCAAAAATAATGATCTTAGTCATCAACAGAAAGCAGATGATACACAGAATGCACACAGACACAGTTACAGATCAAAACAGAGTCTAAAATTAGGATTGCTACTCACCGTTTTGATGCATGACAGAAGTTGAACAAAAGAATCAATGTAATAACTGCTGTTTTTTTTTTAATACAGTTCTATTTTAGAGAAAGAACTAGATGTCTGGAAATTTCATAATTTACCCATTTGTCCAGGTCAAAATGAAAACCTAATTTATTTCAATCTATGTGCTATTTCTATAGTTAATACAAAGAAAAAACTTTTTGGGTGTTCAAAATTAGTGAATTGAACCCCTCTCCGCTATTTTTAGCCACAAAGGAATGCTTATCATGAGGAACTAATTTATATTTAGGTGTGGGGGGGAGGATTCAGGTAAGTTATTTTGTTGCAAAGAATTGCAACATAGCCATCAAAATAGGAAGGGGACCAGCACATACAGAAAGTAGGAACTTGTGTGGTTTTATTGTAATTAAATCAAGCATTGGAAGATACATGTGGCCAGTTTATAAGAGAATGAATTTGAACTTTATTCAGTGACCTATAGGAAGTCATGCCAGTGTTCTGAGACAACATAAATACAACTGTATAATTGTATTCTAGGACAACTAACCTGACATTAGAATATAAAATGAATGGATATATGGAATAAGAAATTGAAAGAAATCATTGTAAAAAATTATTGAAATATGGGGATAGTGACCTGAGACAGATTGGTGGGAACAAGAAAAAGTAGGAGAGAAGGTACACCTTCTGACTCCTAGCCCTTCTGAAGCTTAAAAATTAGAGGGAGCCATTACAGATTTAGAGAGAAATCTGGCACTAGGAAATTGTCCAGAGGTATACTAGGATGACCCCAACTAAGAATCTAAGCAATAGGGGCAAGGCTACCTTAAAAGCCCTTCCCCTTTAATGGGATTGATAGCTACCTTAAGTGCCATTATAGAGCCTTTATCCAATAACTGATGGAAACAGAAGCAGAGACCCACAGCAAAGTGCTGAGCCAAATTCCTGGAAGGAATCCAGTTGTATAGAGGGAAGAGTGATGAGCAAAGGGATTAATACCATGCTGGGGAAACCCACAGAAACACTGACCAGAACAAGAGGAAGCTCATGGACCCTATACTGACATCTTGGAAACTAGCATGGGATAGAACCAGGCCCCCTGCACATGGGTGACAGGAGGCCTAGGCAGTCTATGGGGCCCCTGATAATTGAATAGCATTTATACCTAGTGTAACAATGGACATTGGAAGCTCACTTCCCATATAGGGATACTCTCTCTCAGCCTAGACACTCAGGGGAGGGGCTAGGCTCTGCCCCATATGATATGACAGACTTTGGTGATTCCCCATTGAAAGCTTCACCCTTATATGGAGCATAAAAGGGATGGGATGGGGGTCAGTCAGAGGCATGGGAGAATGGGAGAAAGAGGGAACTGGGATTGATATATAAAATAAGATTGTTTCTAATTAAATTAAAAAAGGATAACTTAAAACAGAAAATAGGAACTTATCATGATTGATCCGCAAAAGATAAATTGCTGCTTTGCTTGTTGGAAGAAATTACTGCCCTAGCAGAATTAGGAGTTCAAAGTCATTTTCCATTACAAAACAATTTGGCACTGGTAGGGACTACATGCCACTATGTTTCTCAGAAGAAAACAGCCACAACAAAACAGACTGTGTTTTGAAATGTGATTGTTCTAAAGCCTTCAGATCTGGGAATACAATGTTTCCATTTAGATCCAAACTACCTGTTTCCTCTCCTTCCCTCTCTTTTTTCCTGAGGTAGGGTTTCACTCTAACCCAAATGACCTGCTATACTCTATCTTAGGCTGACCTCAAATCCACAGTAGACCTTGTATATTAGCCTTCTGAATGTTAGTTTTACAGGAATGAGCCACCATAACCAGCCAAAATTACTTTTTAATACATAACCTGCATTGATTCATTCAACATATATATTTGGAATATTAACTTGTACATTTTAAATGGTAACTCACCCCTTAAAGTACATGGATCTTTCTGATAGGTGGCTTATCCAGGTACATAGTCAAACATCCAGGTTTTTTTATTAGATCCCTGATTTATTAGAGTAACTTAAATTCTAGGTTCTTTGATTTAATCTCCATTTTTTAATATTTCCACATTCTTGATTTGATCTGAGATTTTCAATTCATAAAACTTTTCCTGTTTTGTAAACTCCATAACAAGTATTTGTCTCCCTTTTCTTGGCTCTTACATACTATATAGAAAGAGATAGTAATGTGAAAGTCCTCTAGACAACAAACAACCCTCTCTACTCTTCACAGTAGGGGTTCTTTGATTCATGTCTCTTTGTAGTCTTCACAAGGCTGGTTTATACCCTCAATGGGAAGGAGATTGTTTATTTATGTGGATGTGTAGAGAAGTTTGGCAGAAGACTGGCCCTTTTGCCAATAATGTGTCCTACACCATAATTATGAGTATTATTTAGACTCAAATCATACTCCAGAATCAGAAGCATTTCTGTACTGGGTACATTAAGGAAGTAGGATATAAAATATAGCCACTTTATTTCATCTGATTTTCTGTTAGAGATTCTTTAAGGCGTACCATACTATAAAGGTGTAAAAACTACAAAGTAAAACTTTACTACTGAAGCAAGCATGTAAGCTACAGAATCAGCAAACAGTTCCATCTCCCAAAACAGGTGTTTAGTTTACTATGTTGGGGAGGGAGGGGGTTGACAAGACATTAAAAAAAAAAGAAAAAAGCTTGTGGTTATTTTATGGCTATGATGAAGGAAGTAACAGCTTCCTGTGGCATGATATTAATGATCTGGAAGAGGTAAAGCCCTGTATCTCTATCAACAAAATACTTAGGACACATTTAAATAGCACTAAGGGAATAAGCCATATATGTCAGGTAAAGATTTGCTGAGGACACTGAAATTCACAGGCATTGACACAATGTAGGCATATGGTAAATTGTGTTTCTAACACATCCTGAACATAGACAAAATGCAACTATTAAGCTATATCCAAAACAGTTAATTTCTAAAGATGTTTTCACTAAATTAAAACATGTTTACTTCCATAACTGAGAGAAGACAAATGTAATTTTAGAAAGAAGATGAATAGAAAAAAATGAATTGGAAGAGGGCATGGTAGAAAGGGCTTGGAGGGGTTTGGAGGGGGAAAGTAAAGGTAGATATAATCACATTTCATTGTATACATGTATACAATTCTCAAAAACTGAAAAAAATTAAAATCAAACAAAAATGGGATAAAAATCAGCAAGCTTGATTTGCATTCAGTTGAAAAATATCTTCATTCTATAAAAAATACCTTTAATTGTTTAGGATGTTTATCATTTGAGTAGTGGTTCTGAAAGGAATAAAGCTGCTTTCCTGAAGTTTCAACAGTGAGTCTTTGTTTCTCAATGTCATTGTGAACAGTATTAAAAAGAATTAAATATTATACTAGGCTAAGGGTATTTGACGCAATCTACAGAGATACAAGCAGACTGAAAACAAAACCAGAAGAATTTAGCTGGATCAACATTCAGACACAGCAAATAAAAAGGGATTGGCAATGTGTTTCCTGTTGGAACTCAGGAATGAGGAAGCCAAGAGTGAACATTACTGGGGAGATGCCACTGAAAGCCAAGATCATATGCTTTCCACACTCTAACCTTGAGAACAATGTTGTGCTCACCCTGCCCATTTTTTGCAATGCTTCCTCATTTTGAGTCATGCATTTATTGCCAGTATGTGAGATTTCCATGTAAACATGTAGCCAGAACTTAGAAAAAAATAAACAAAGAAGGTTCACACTCAAACAAAGACTGAGACAAAGAGAGAAATGGGAGACAAAGGGAGTGAAAAGGGAGGATTATCCTGGGTTTGTTTTTCATCATTACATTGTCTGTGACTAAAATAACATTGTTCTCCCTTGGAAGTAAGTCCTTACATGACAACACAGCTACACACCTCTTTGCAGTCTGAATGGCATATTCACTTTTCTCTGTTGTTTTATTGTGGCTTGACCTGCAATCTTCTAAGATTCCTCTTCTTAGAAAATTGTAACATCAGATCCACAATGCTCTCTTATTGTTGTCAATAAAAACCTATCAATGCACTGTTTGGTGACATCTGAAAATATAATCATGACTTTCAGTATTCATAGACACACCACCCTAAAAATAGAAACTGCTGTTTTTCCTCCAATTTGGAAACATGGGAAGTATTTACCCTAAGCCTCTTCAGGGGAGGTGTCTTAGTCTTCTGTTTGATAATGGACTTGGAATCGCACTGAACATCTGCACATCACTGACAAAGGAGAACATTTCAGAGCTCTCATTCCAGGATACTTCTGACTACTGCCCTTCAGAGGTATTTTGGAGACAGAATAATGGTGTCATGATTTCAGCCAACCTAGGTATTTAGCACAGCTTCTGCCAGGCAGTAATTCACTCATATTTATTTTTTTCTCAGGATGCAACAGTAGCCTGAATTAAACATTATGATACATACCTGCACCAGCATAAACCATTTTTTCAAATTTTCCTAGTCAAGATTTCTTTCTCAGAGAAGAAAATTAGACAGGTGCAGCACACCAAATGAGATGAACTTTGTCCTCAAAGAAAATTGGTTTTTCCTTTTCAATTTCATTTCAAAGAGATCTGACAAGTGTGGCTTTGAACAAACTTTAACAGCACAATATCCTTTGTGTAAGTTTTCCCTTGTCAGCTTTTCCATTCCAGCAGGAACTTAGAACAAAGTGGATGCTGCCCTTTGAGTTGAGAACTTCATCAGTTGAATGAACACTAGCATAGTGAAGCAAAATTGAGGGCATACTCTCTCTTAGAATCTCAACAGTGCAGTGTCTCAACAAATATAATTTCTCTATCTGCTGCAAAGAGAGACACTCACCGTTCATTTACTTTCATACATTCTTCCTTCTTCATACTCAGACTATTTGGCAACTTACCCACTTGAGGCTTAACAGACCAGCCATGTCTCCCACTGTATGTGGAGCGAAACCAGATTGTTTGTGATATTGTACAATCCAGCATTATTTTTATCTCAGTATGATAGGGAGATGATCTCTAGAGATACAAATTCAGACTTTCAGGTATATGCTGAGGGTTTTGTTTTTGATTTGTCACATGAAAGGGAAAAATGTAATTTTATGTTTGGCTTTGTTTCATTTTTAACCTGTTTTTTATCTTAGCGATGATTTCAAAACAAAACTCAAATGCAGAGGGGAGAGAGACCATAAAAATCTGCTTCCCAGAGACACTACTCTTTATTGCTCAAGGGCTTACATGTTTCCTCACTCCCTTGGAAGTTTACATTTTATGTAAATTGCCCTACTCTTCACTGGGTACAGATGCCTTGAATTTGTTTGTTTGTTTGTTTGTTTGTTCAGCAGTGCCCTAACTTTCTGGAGGGATTATGGTACAATTGCCTGGTGCTATCACTTATTTTCTCTTGGCTTCAGCTATTCCTTTCATTTCCTTCCTCCCCCTTCCACATTAATATTTAAAGACTGTATTGGTGTCAGACATTCATGTAGATACAACTTAAATGCAGTGTGAATAAGGTTACAGAATAAGTCCATGCCCAATTTAATTACAGCATTTTGATTAACACAGATTGTAAGTAGTTTGAACTAAGAATTTTAAGTTGTTCAGCTTGAATATTACAAAGACTAACCAGAGATTCAGGATAACTTTGACTCAGAAACTGCCAGAAAACACTCTGATTAACCAATTTAGATGTACTATCTAATTAAGGATCTAAATATCTTTGGGATCACAGAAATTCATGTTTATTGATAAGATAAAATATTTATTACTCAGAGAGCTGAATTAGCAAAAAGAGAAACTCTAATCAGTTGCTAAGTTTTAAGAAAAAAAAAAAAAAAGAGTAAGTTTGGTTGAAATTGAGAACATAATACTTATGAGGAAAGCTGGGTTATTTATTCCCGAAGCCATGCTGCCAGCAAACGCTGTATCCTTCAAAGCTGATGTTGATGAAGTCTGGTATCAAATTTCTAAACTGGTTCTATGGGTAATGACTGCACATGGCAATCTCTAATTGAGAATAATGACTAGGCAAATTGGAACAGGCACAGGGAAGAGATCTGAAAAGGCTCCAAGGACATGGGTGAAGGACCCTAAGACTTTCACACTGGTTAAGTGTCTTTAGCAGAGCAAATGTGTTCTTTTATTTTTTGGGCATTACTCTAGGGTGATTTTCCCCCTAAAAGTTACAAACATAGGAGAGTGAGGAAACATCCCAAGCATATGTAAAGTATTTCCTAGAGTCTACAACCTGCCCACTCAAAGAAAGTAACCCGTGAGTTTGCTGCTGCCATACCCCATCCCCACATACAAGCAATGTAGAGGTGACTGATTTCTCTTCTTGAGGTCTAGATTTTATCTTGCCTTCCTGAGTCTCTGAGGCATCCCCAGAGGAGCATAAGCCTGGAGTAAATTCTATAACATTTGGATGTATGAAATAAAGCTCCTACTGCTCTAACAGTTGTCCTCCAATTCGCAAATGTTAAAAAACATTATGTATACAAATTTTTAACTCTCAGATTTTAATATATCAATCATAACTTCTGATTGAATGGAATGGCAAGAAAGAAGAGTCTTTACCAAAGCAAGATTGTTTTCCATTGCTTTTTCAATGTCAATGTCTTCTCAAATGAGATTGCCTAAAACACAACATCTGCATGTTGGCAATTTTATTCAAATGACAATCAAAAAACTGAAACATAAGTTCCAGTCATTGTAACTCCAGTCTAACAATCGAAAGGGATAAATTCTTAGACTTTGGTTGGACAAGCCTGCTACTCTGAGTATATAAAACTCTGTGTGTGTGTGTGTGTGTGTGTGTGTGTGTGTGGGTGTGGGTGGGTGGGTGTGGGTGGGTGTGGGTGGGTCTGTGTGTCTGTGTGTTTTCCTAGGTTGCTCCTCAACAATATTATTGAGGCAGGGTCTCTCTTTGGATCCAGAATTTGCTAATACTAGGTAGTTCAGATAGCTAGGTTACCACAAGGATACCCTGTTCTCATTTCCTAAGCATGGAAATCATAGGCAGCTCTCTTACTTGTTAAATTTTGCTTGAGTTTTAGGGATCTAAACTCTGGTCCTCAAACTTACATGCTAAGCCATTTATCTACTAAGCAACCTCAAAGACAAGGTGGAATGGAAAGAAGGGGAGAGGAGATGGTAGATCTGGCTTAGCTTGGAAATGCCCTGATTTTCACTTAGTCTTCACATTATCATTTAGTCATAAGAAAATAGATCCTAACATTTCAGCTGAGGGATCCCAAATCATTAAAATATTATACATTAGGCTACCAAGATGGCTTATTTATTTAGTTAGTTAGTTATTTTTGTGATGTTCCATGCCTCCACAGAATTGTACATAGGAAGAAATCATTAGGCTGTCAGTGTTGTAGAAACAGCAAATTCTGTTGCTCTCAGCCTGAAATGGGACTGGGGATACTTAAGATGGAAATATAACATTTTCATTTATGTTTTGAAAAATCTGTCAGCCATGATTCCTACATTTAGAAATAGCAGAAATTTGTTCATGTCCCTATTTAGCTGGAGAAAAGGAGTGATTGTAGATATTAGGAAATCTATCATCCAAGAATTCCATATTTAAAATGTTTCATATGATTTGGCTCATCCTTATAACTCCAGCATGAGGAAGGCTAAGGCAGGAGGATGGAAGTATTAGCTCAATGTCACTCTTGTCTACATAATAAGTTTCATTCAAATATATATATATATATATATATATATATATATATATATATATATATATATTTCCAGGGTGGCCACATAGAGCATTGATGTGACATTTTACACAGAAAACACTTGGTAGATGGCCGCTTGTCCTACAGTTTCCAGAAATGTCAGTGCTTCCTGGGATCAGGTGCTGTGGAAAGGAAAAGGTGCCTGCTGACCACCTTACTATTTAAGTCTAAGTGTGCATCTAGGGTTGGGTCTTTTTACTGTATGCAGATGTCCTCCAGCAGCTCTGCTACTAACCATATGAACCCTACTACAAATGTCCTCTTACCTGTAAAGAAGAATTATTTCATTTTGTTAGCTCAAGCATCATTGAAAGATCAAAGTGTGTACTAATTAAATGTTTCATAAGTTATGAAATGTTATGTGATACTATTTGTTATTAATGTTTTATTTCAATGCCTTCTTCTAGTTTATTGTAACAGTAGTTGTCTGTGGGAACCCAAATCTTTTGGCAGAACAAAATCTTGGTGTACGCATACCAATTTTGAGTAGCAGTGATGAAATTCACAAAATTGTAGACAATTAATTATTTAAAAAGATTCAAGTCTTAATTACCGAAAACTAAAAGTTAAAGAACAATATTAATAAAACTTTCATATAGTCCCCAACTGACACTCCCAGTGACAACAATGGGGCCAGCACTGCACAGTCTGGGGAGAATGGATATTAATGATATGTTCTTTAAAGAAGTAGAGTCACCTGTACTAAGAGACATAAAAAAAACTTCAGTGTTAGACTCGATACCTCTACTTCTAAGTTAAAAATTAGATTAAAAACAATTTTGAGTCCAGGAAAAGGCTTTATTAAAAAAGTGCATGTGTAAAATTTCTGTTACAGAATTATTGTCAAAATAATCTTTCAATGTTGGCATGACTATGATATGAGAGCTAATAAGGCATGGTTCACACCTTACTAAACAAGAAGGAACGTTGTCTTCAACAAAGCTTGAACTTAGCAAATAAAAAAAAAAAAAGGAAATTTCAATTCATTAAGTAAAAACAAAGAAGGCTGACTTCATAAAACAAGGATCCTCAAAAGTATGAATTATGAACTTCTCTCCAAATGACTTGACATATTTTGATGACCCCTCTGGGGAGGCATCACCCTCCCTGTGGAGTGGGGGGTATAGCATGGAAGGGGGCATGGGAAGGAGGGAGAGGGAACTGGGATTGATATGTAAAATAAGAATATATATATATATATGCATATATATATATATATATGATTCACAGAAAGATTTTGCTTTAACCTAGCATTTGTCTACTAAAGACAAAGAAACCACCCATGTTGCCAGTACTAATAGAAGCTAATAATGAAGCTAAAGGTATGGATATCTCCCAAGATCAAATTCTTAATGATAGAAATCATGCTACTTAGGAAGGCAATGTCTATATCATCACCTCCTCTTGGCTTTATGCTGTGCAACAGGTTTGAATGCACGGGACAGAATCAGAGAGCTTGGAAAGAAAATTGATTCATTTACAGAAGTTATAAAGGGACAAAAGGAAGACTTCATGGATTTCTTACAAATATGGCATCAGCAGTAAATAGAATAATGTCAGATTCAGAAGCCAGACAAATAATTGAAACTTTGGCTTTTGAAAATGCTAATGCCCAATGCAAAAGGATAATTAAGCCTTTAAAGGCAATGTCAGCAAACTTTAGAGGATTGGATCCAAGATACAATTAACACTGAAACTCAAAACTGTGATGATAAAAGGTGATTTCAAGAGGTTTGAAGAAAAACTGAAATGTCAAATGTTTCAGTTGTGGTAGATGAGGTCACCTTAAAAGGAACTCTAAACAGGGAATTCCTAGAAACAACGATTTCTATAAACATAATCAAAACAGAATGCCCATCCTCTCTGGATTATGCAGAAGGTAGGAATTGAACTAAAGAAAGTTGGTCAACATAAGACATTCAAGGTAAACCTTCTGGAAATATCCTGAGGAGCCTCTAACAAGCCTCTATGCCATATGTAGTTCAGTTGTTTCCTTTCACCATGGAAATTCCTTCCCAGAGCAATTAAAAAAACCTAATGCCTATTGTAAGAAAACATACTGCTTTGGATGATTTGTTTTAGATGCTAAAACAAAAATTTCAGGAGAAACCATAAATTAAAATTAATAGAAATTAGTTTAGGAACCTCCCCAAAGTTAGGGTTGAAAAACGTTTTGTTTTTGTTTTTCAGGAATTGAAGACATTTGGACAAATAAGCCTCAAAAGAAGTAAGAAGTAACTGGAAAAAAATTACCAAGAAAAGAAAGAATCTGACATATTTTTTTCTCTGATGTCTCTAAAAAGAAGATGAAATCCCAGTCAGATGGTGGTGGCACATGCCTTTAATACCACCACTTGGGATGCAGAAGCAGGCAAACATCAATGTGTATGAGGCCAGACTGATCTATTTAATGAGTTTCAGGAAAGCCAGGACTGATAAAACAGGGAAAAAACTGTCTTGAAGAATAAAACAAAACAAACAAGCAGAAAAAGAAGATGGAGCCTTACAACAAACATTCTATCAGAACTATGATCACACCACTAAGCAACACCAACTAAAAAGACATCAGGAAGTAACTTTAAGAACATGATACACATATTCCCATGAGGTGGGGTGGGTGGTTTTCAATCATTCATTTTGTTATGAATATTGACATTGTTTAGGGGAATTGGTTACAAGTTGTTATTGGTAAAGGTCAAAAGGGAGGTATAGAGATATAATAGGATAAAAAGTGTACATTATTGAATCTAATTTGAAAAGAAAAGAGGATATAGATACAAGATAAAAAGGTAACTTACTGAATATACTTCTAAAAGTTGTAGATATGATAAGACAAAAATGTAGATTATTGAATCTACTTCTAAGAAGAAACTACTAGTTTTAAATATTTTATATTGGATTGGACTTCTGTATATTGCACACAAACATTGTATATTGATGCAAATTTGAGAATAATTTTGTTAAAACTACATGTATTTCTAATACTGTTTAAGGTATTGTACCTATACAGTTCATTTAACAATGTAATACTAATTTCTAGTCCTTGAAAGTTATTGCCAACTATATAGAATAATAAGGAAATGTAGGTTGGTAATTAATCACCTATTGCAATTGAACCTATAGTCACATTAGGTATATTTTCAAGGTCAAATGCATCAGAGATACAGAATATGACATTTAACAGGTTTTAATAACTTTTTTTTATAGACAATGCAACATGCCTGTTCCTGTATGCACCAATCTACTTCAGAAAAGATGATGAGTATTAAAGACACTCCATGTGGAGTGTACTTTCTTTGTAGCAAAAGTAAGCCACTGGGAAGCAAAGTGTCCTTGTCTCAACTGCTGACAATATGCTGAACATTGGACAGCAGAACACAAAGAGAATGAGTGCCCTTGGGTGACTGTCCAGGCAACCAGCTGTTTTTGTTATTTTTCACATTTTTTGAAAGTTGCTTGCTCTCAGTTCCTGCTTACTCAGTTTATGTTGTTTCCTTCTCGGGTCACCAAGGAAGCTGAAGACTAAACAGTTGTAATTTTTCTTGTTTACCAGACTCAGAAAAGAAACTCACTAGGGAGGTGCAAAGTGTAAAAGGTTGAGAGACATTAAAAGATAATTTGATAATGCAAATTAGAATATAAAGTAAATTAGGTACAAGACTTTGCACTCACTAAGATAGGATTCATTATGGAATATTTTCTCTGACTTTGTCAAATGCAAATGTACTAGACACGTTGCTGTACATATATATCTATATATATATACATATATAATATTCTTATTATACTTATTGTATATGTTTTTTCTTAAATTAGTCACAGCCTTCTTTTTGTATTAGACAAAAAAAAAAAACAGGAAATTGTGGTGACATATTGGTTATGATCTAAATGCAAAAGTATCCACAGCCATAGAGTTAGGCAGTGGTGATACACATCTCTAATCCCAGCAACCACACTAGCTAGGCATAGAGGCCAGTTGGTGGTTGTATACACCTTTAATCCCAAGACTTGGGAAAAGAGGTAGAGGAATCTCTGTTAGTTCAAGGCCACACTGAGCTTCACGAAATCAGTCCAGTCTAAAAGAGAAATATCTCACACAAGGAGATTTCAGCACTTCGGATCCCATGCCTCTAACCCAAGGATTTGCAATGTATAAAGGGAAAAAGGAAAGGGTCTCATGAGAGAATTTGTCTACAGCCATATTCATAAAAGGCGGTGTCTAGAATTGCAGGCTGAGTTATGCTGGAAAGCAGTGCAGTCTGGAGATGCAATCTGAGGCAAAGTGGATTGCCTCTTCAGTCTGATTACTGGTAGAGGTGAGAAACCTCTAGTGACTGGTTCCTTCATTACTCTGATCTTCAGCTTGAACACCAATATCTGTCTCTTAAGTCTTTATTATTCATGGTACACAAAGAATTCAAAAATAAGTAGCATACAAACTTAAGTCAGATCTGTAGAAAAAGCAAAATAATATTTCTTATGATGTAATATGGTTGCAATGATCTAACTATAGGAGAAATAGAAAGGTTTAAAGAGAGATTGGAGAGGAACCATCTGATGAAGTGATGAAGATTGGTTCTAGAAGTTCTCCTGTACATGAGCATAGAAATAATGGGCAAGAATATGATGAAAACAAAGAATACCAGTAAAAAAGCAAATGAAACCATGATTATCAAGGGATAGTGGATTATTCTTTTTGGGCAGATTGTGGGAGAAATGGCAGAATTATTTGCTGAGATTTAATTATCAAAAGCTCCAAATGCAGAATAGAAAATGGGAAGTTAGGAGAATTCATTGAACTGCAAAATTTCATAGTGTAAGGAACACTTTTAGGAGATCATTTTGGTGTCAGAAGTGCCCCCCCCTTTTTTTACAGCAACCTCATAGTCTATCAAATGAAATACAATTCTATCAATTATTCTTTAAAAGGTCTATTATTTAAAAATAGTAGTGGTTCATCCATTTGAATACTGTTTATCATATTATATATGACATTCTTCAGTATGAAATTTCCTAGAAAATTCTGTAAAGATTGTTAAGATCCATAGAATATTACTTCAACTCCATGCTTTCAGTATTGCATCCATTTCTGAACCCTAGAGACCAGCAATTGGCTGCCACTGGGCTGTGGGTGTGAGACTTCTAACACAACCCGAGCTGTAGCTGTTCTCTGGGAATACATGGGAAGGAGAGCCACAGACTTTCTTTTTTAGTACAGATGATGAAACACAATTTCAAATATTGAAAAAAGGAGTGATCAACCCAAAGGTAAGGTTTTTTTTTTTTTTTTTGATTTTTGATTTTTCTTTATGTGAAGTGATGAAAAGAGAAACTGCAAGGGAGGAGAGAAAAGGACATTAAATGAATGAGTAGTTTAGATAATGCCTATCTGATGGGAAATATCATTCTGTAAATACATTTCTCTTATTGGTTAATGAATAAAGCACTATTGGCCAATAGGAAAGCAAGATAGGCAGACTAGGAGACAAGGAGGATTCGGGAAGTAGTAGGGAGTGCCTAGCCAATAAGAAATGCTAGTAACAGACTAACAGCTTTATATCTAATTATATATAATACAGCATTTCTGTGTGTTATTTGGGGCTGGCGTGGCTGAGAGACCAGGCAGGCAGGAAAACTACTTATAACATCTATCTGAAGCAAAACTCTACTGGGCAAACCCAAAGATAACAAGACTTTCATATTATAAAATCTAAATATCTGAAGTTCTTATTCTAAGAAATGTTGGTTGAGGAGGATTTGTATTTTGAGTTATTTTTCTTAACCCTGTAATTTTCTTTGTGGACTAGTATGCAGCTGTATGCTTTGGCAAGTTTGAAAAACATCTTTTATTTATTTTTGCAATCAAACCAAAAAAAGCCCCTAGGAGTCATTGGAGGCTATTGGTTTAAATATGTTTTCAATCATCTGCTTCTTTAAAAGGTTTATTATTCACTAACAGGCAGTAATGGCTCCATCCGATGTAATCTAGTTCATCTTGTCATTATGTATTTAGGGCATGTCCTGCATTTCAAAAGATCCCCTTGGGAATTCTGTACAAAATGCCAAGATCGGGGAGCATTGGTTAAAATTCCTGCTTACAGGATTATATACACTTTTGGTCCCTAGGGAAGATCAGCAATTTGCTTCTTGCTCCAGTATTACTCAAGCAAAACTAATTCAGGATTCCTGCTACAGATGACTTGCTTGCACTGGCAGGATTCACCTCCAAGTAGATAGGTAACAACAGATAGTCTTGCTCATTAAGGGAGTTGTGAGTAAGCCTTGGGTGCCCCACTGCCTCTATTAAAATCACTACCAACTGACAAGCAAAGTGTTTACAATACATTATGCTCTGGGACCCTAGAACTAGGAGGAGCTAGGAGCTGGTGAACTCCAATGCCACTGCCTTTTTCCTAAGGACCCTACACTCACTCATTTTAAGATAAAACCAAACAATGAACTCTTCTTTTTAAAAAGATAAATGTATTCCTGGTTCAGTTTTGCTACGTGCGTGTGCATGCAGGTGTGTGTGTGTGTGTGTGTGTGTGTGTGTGTGTGTGTGTGTGTGTGAGAGAGAGAGAGAGAGAGAGAGAGAGAGAGAGAGAGAGAGAGAGAGAGAGAGAGCATATGGTCATTGACACATAGCCACAGCACATGTGAAGTAGTCAGAGGACAACCTGCAGGAGCCAGTCTTCTTTTTCCACCATTTAATTCTGCGGATTGAACTCAGGTCATCAAATTTGGCAAAACTAATTTTGGCTATTGAAGCCACTCACAAGCCCAATATTTCTTTTCTTGTGTTTATGAGGACTATTTAGTACTTATTACTTTGGCTATATGTATCTCCATGAAAGTTGACATTTAATCCAAACTTAGAAAAATTATTATGAACTAATATTAAAGAGACAGACAATAAGTGATTCCGTGATTCAGGATGCTTGCCAACTAACTACCTAACTAACTAGCTAACTAACTACATCCTGCTAGAAGCTTCCATGTAGGGCAGGCCAGCCTAAGAATGCATGATCTGTCTCAATGTCCAGTATCATGACAGTCTTCCTTAAAAATATGCCACATCTTCCTAGTTTTTCTTAGATTGAGACTATTGTCACTGGATATTTAAGTCATTGAACTGAAAGGGTAAATAATAAGAAATGAGATCTTACCAGTCAACCTGGTTTGGTAAAAAGGAGATAGCTGTTCAAGGAAGCTGACAGCAGGAATGCCTTTGAGAGGGCAGCCTTAATGAAACTTCTCTAAACCAAGGTGGCTGGGAGCTATTTGTACTGAAGCCTGTGGCTAGCTCAAGGAGGCAGCAATATGCTAACTTTTCAGTCCCTAAGTGAACACCTCAAAGCAACCAAAATTGCCTTTAAACCCAGACTTAGAATAAAAACCTCATGGAGCCATGAACAAGTCTCTCTAAAAACATCAGATGCTTAATTTTCTGTTGTCTTCATTTTTCCTTTGTTCTAGACAATTCCAGACTCCATTCCCATATTTTTCTCTCTATGTGAAAAAAAAGAAGGCTCTTTGCACTCTGTTACTATGGAAACAGGAGAGAGAGAAACAGTTTATGTATTTCAAAAGCTGTCAGCCTATATACTGTGGATTTTGACAACTAAACCTGCTCAGGAACAACCCTTCCTCTACTCGTCAGGCCTGACATCACATTTATTTTTTAGACATGTGTGATTCACTTAGGAAAATTAAGGATCTATTTATGTGGCTTTGTTGCAATCCATTTTATACTTAATGTAGTGTCCAGAGGAAGGGGAGAAGCTTCAGTGACACGTTAGGGAAAAAATGTTCTTAAAAGGCATTTATTAAATCAAAATGAAAACAGAGTCAGCAGGCATCACAACTCAATCTATTGCCAAAATAAAAAAAGATTGAAACTCTATTAATTTTAAAACAGATATGAATGTTTCCTGACTTATATTTCATAGAAATGTAATGTCTGCTATCCCCTCTTCAGCTCTCTAATAAAAGAGCTATTTTGAAATTACAAAATACACTATGTTCTCCCCCAGAGAACTCGATTCAATAGCTTATTGATTTTTCCTGGCATCCTTAGTCTGGTGTGAAGGGGCTTTTAGGCTCCTGAACCTGGAAGGAGAGAGATTGTTTGTAATTGCCTTGGATTCTGCACAGCAACGCTCCCTTCCACACCCCCAACCCAGTGTCTTGACCATAGTCCAGCCCATTAAGTGCTTGCCTTCCTACTATTCTCAGTTTCTTTCCAACATTTCCTAATATTTTAAAGAAAATGACTGCCATTGTTAAGGTCATTTTCATCAAGTTTAGATAATGCAGTTAAGTGGACCAGGAAATATACATCTGAACTTGACCCTTCAAATCTAGAGTACACTTCAGTAGTTGAAGGGTCTTTTGGGCTCTCTGCTTTTAAAGCCTGCTTTCCTGGTCTTTACATGATGTTGCTTGAGCCTGTTTGTGTCTCCCCCATTCATGAGCAAGCATGACCTGTCATTGACCTGTGAATGAAAGGCAGAGAGAAGGACAAATAAGAAAACAAGTAGGGACTGATGCTGTACTCTATCACCTACTTCTCTCTTCTTTCTTCCCTTCCTTCTTCCCTCCCTTCCCTCTGTCCTTCCCTTCTCCCCTCCTTTCTTCCCTCCCTTCCTTCATTCTCCTTTATTCACAAAAGGAAATGTTCTTGCTGTTATAGAAAGAAGAAAACAACAAGTTGCATTAGCTTAGTTTTCTTGTACTGTGTAGCCATTTACCTGGTAAATGGGAGCAGTCACAAAAGGATTAGGCCCCTCCCAGGCCAATCCTTTTGTAATTTCTCATAATTGAAGAAATAGAGCCCCCTTTCTCCCAGTGAACTCAAAGAATTGAACTGACCTTATTCCACAAATATTTACTTTTCTTGATAAATGGTAAACTTCATTCTTTTTTTAAATTTCTAGGAGTAAATGAACCCAGAGAAACCTATAAATGAACTCACCAAGACATTTGGCAATTTCTGAGATAGTTTATATAAATTAAGTGGAAGAGCAAAGTTTATTTGATTGAATTTTCCCTATGTACGTTCTATGCACCCCTAATAAGCTCATAGATTTTCTGGAAAGTATCAGTGAGATTAGTAAGATAGTATCCATTTAGATATTATCAGTTACTTGAAAAATAATATTAAGAAGACACTTATCAAACTTCCAGATTATATGGGCTCTGAGGAGTAGGATATTTATTGTGATCATAGCATCACAGAAAAATAAAAATAATAACATCTGGAAACAATAGCTAGAACCATCAAAATTAAATTTTGCAGAAATAGAAATAGATTAGAAAAACTTAAAATAGTTGTGAAAGAAAATCTTGGATAGTTGTGTTATTTTTATAGATTTTTATAGAAATAATGTCACTAAGAATATGTGATGTATTGCATTTGATAAAAGAGCATACATGGCCTTAGGCACCATGCAAAACTGTAATTAGAAGACTGAAAATAACAGAGGTGCAGGTTTACTTGGTCAAACAATTGAAAACACTCACACCTTTTTATCTTAAAAATAACCTATACTTCTTGAGAGAGACTCCACCAGGGAAGACACGCAGAAGACAGTAGTTTATTTCAGAAAATGGAACAAAATTCTGAAAAGTATTTCCTAGGACAATGTCAATTCATAGGACAGCATATCCAGAATACAAAATCATGTTTATCAAGGTTTGCATCTATCTTAGTTAAGATAAGATTTCTATTGCTATAAAGAGACATCATGACCACAGCAACTTTTATAAGAATACATTTCATTGGGGCTGGCTTACAGTTTAGTTTTAGTCCATTACTGTCATGGCAGGAAGCATGGTGGCATGAAGGCAGACATGGTACTGGAGAGGTAGCTGAGATTTCTGCATCCAGACTGCCAAAAATCAGGAAGACAGTGAGATATTGTTCCTGGCTTGTGTATCTAGGAAGTCAAAGCACACCTCCAGTGGCATACTTCCTCCAACAAATTTACATTTACTCTAATAGCCACACCTCCTAATAGTGCAATTCTTTGTGGGTCTAGGAGATGCATTTTCCTTCAAATCAACACAATATCCCAGGGCTGGAAAGTTGATTAAGTTAATAAGTGCAATGAATGTTCTTCCAGAGGACCCAGGTTCAAGTTCCAACACTGACATGGTGGCTACAACTATGTGTAATTTTCATTCCAGATGATTAGATGTTCTCTTCTGCCTCCACAGATAATCCATACATGTACATACAAATATGCATGCATGTGAAGCATCCATAATTGTAACTCCTTTTTAAACAGAGGGATTTCTTTCAGGAGGGCAGAGGTAAGTAAATACAGAGGGCCAGGGAGGATGTTTTAAAAGCCATAAAGAGTCATATTGTGTTATATTTACCTAAAATTACAACATACATATAAGGATATATATATATATATATATATATATATATATATATATGAGTATTTGTGTTGTGTATATGTGTGCTTACATGTCTCTCTGTGTGTGCATATATAGTTTAAATGAAATTATGGTACTTGAGGTCATACTGTTCTTACCAATAGCCATAGATCATCTGACAAAAAATCACAGTACCAGGCATGAGAAACCTCCTTTTGAGTTATTCATTAGGAGAGCTCAAAAGGCTCCATAAAAAAACATAGGTTGCTGAAATTGGTAATGCATCCCAGAAGTTGAAGTTGAGTTCCCATTAATGAATACACCACCTTGAGACACGGGACTCAAAGGAATTAAGACGTATTTTATCTTAAAGTGTCCTCTATAGTAGTAGTTTTTATAGTACTGGAAGTTTCTATGTAAGCTGCCAAGTGGAGAAAATATTCAATGGACCTATTGTCTGTTACTTTTCCATTGATGTAATAAAACACCATGACCAAAGCCACTTGTAAAACAAAGAGTTTAATTTAGGCTTAAAATCTCAGTGGGTTACAGTCCCTGGTGGCAGAGCAAAGTCCTAGTAGCAGGAAGAGCTAGGAGATCACATCTTAGTCTGAAATTTGGAGGCATTGAAAAAGAGTGAATGCATGTCTGATGAAAGTCCTTAGTGACACACTTTCTCCAATAATTTAGAAATCCTAATCCTTTGCAAACATTTCTACCAACTTTTCAAATATGTAAGCCTATGGAGCCATTCTCATGTGATCAACCATACCACTACAAAAAAGCACAATGAATAAAAATGTCAAGAATAACTAACTGTGGGTTGTCCAGTCCCAAATGATAATTCTACAATGTAATTCTTGAAATAAAGGCCCAAGAAACATCAAAGAGGCAGGGAAAGATTGGAGGAAGCTGAGCACTAAGTGGAATGCTTTAGAACTGAGTCTCCTGGGTCTGACAGGAAAAGTACATCCATGAAAATCTTACCAGTATGGCTGCTTAAACAAAATCTAAACAATGACAAACACAACTGATTTGCCAGCATGGATAAAAAAAAAAAAAAAAAATCACATGGGGCCTCATGTCAGATGAGCTACAATCAGAAACTTCCTTGAAAGAATCTAAAAGATTACCCAAATTTGAGCTGCCATTCCCTCTAAAATATAGATACAGCAACACCGCATGGACTCAACTGGTTATACACACACTTGTTTGTGAAATAAAGGAGATTTGAGAAAGGAATAAAAGAAATTGAAGGGAGGAGATGATATAATTATCTTTTTGTTGTTATTTTCACCTTCTATTGAAAATAGATTTTTTTATCATACAATATATTCTGACTACAGTTTCCCCTCCCTTTATTCCTCCTAGCTCCTCTCACTGTCATATGTAATTATATTTTAATATTTTTTATTTGAAAATTACAAACAAATAAAAAAGTAAAGTAATTCTATAAAAAAAAAGTTTCCCAGGCTTTTGAGTCCTTCTTCCTTATTCCTCCAGACAATGTATCTTTTGATGTATAAATATCTTTATGTGTATATGAACTGAACTAAGAACATAAGTATTTGGGGAAGAAGAGATGGTGACAAAAAAAGAATTGTCTTAAAAGTGAAAGGCTAAGATAAGGGAAGAAATTGTCATTTTCTTATGTGTATAAAATGTGGTTACACAATAGGTATATTGAAAGAAAAAGTACCCACAATACATTATAATTATCATTGATTTGCACACTGTGGAAAGTATGGTAGTGCTCTTATTTATAGTGAAAGAGACACATAGTTTACTATACATAAGATTAAATCAGAAGAATCCATTTGAAATTTATATTTGCTGCCCAAAACTGAAGTTTCTAAAACCTGACCTAGAATATAGTTTTATCCTTTTTTGGACTTCTTTTCTAAATTTACTTTTGTTTATGTATTCTTGCCCCTCCCCCAACTTCTTACTCTCTCTTAGAATGCCCTCTTTCTACCATGTCAACTTCATATTCTCTCTTTCAAAAAACCAAAACAAAACAAAAAAACAAACAACAACAAAAACAAAAACAAAACAAAACATGCATACATACACACAATAAGGTGAACAACAACAACAAAAATATGGAGTCCAATTTGTTTGGCCAACTATTCCTAAGCTCATGGTCTGCCCTAAGGTATGTTTGATATATCCAATGTTAGTCCATTGAATAAAAACTGATTTTTTTCCCAATAGTCATCAATTGCAAATAGTTTCCTAGTTAGGAGTGGTACTTTGTGCCCACTTTCCTTTCATGTTGGCATTTTGTCTTGCTTGAATTTCTGCAGGTCTTATGAGTTCATATGCATATATGTGCATCAGTACTGATTTTTATGGAGGACAGTGTTTGCTTGGAGGTGTCCACTGCCTTTGGCTTTTATCATATTCCTGCTTTGTCTTCCACACGTATTACCTGAACCTTGAGGGAAGAGGTTTTAAAAAGACATTCCATTTAGGGTTGAGTTCTCTAGTAGCTCTTATTTGTTGTTTCTTGTTCATTTGTGCATCTCTGTGATAGTGTCTACTGCAAAATGAATCTTCTTTAATGAGGGTTTGGCAACTCACTGCTTTATGAAATAGTAATATACTCTTGGAAGTTGTGTTCTTTCAGCAAAATAATTATAGTAGATTTTCATTCAGGGATCATGATATATCTACTCCCAAGTTCTTAGACACTTAAGCAGTGTCAGATATGGGTTCGGTGTCATGGATTAGATCTTATATCCAATCAAAAGTTGGCTGGTTACTCCTACAACATTTGTATAGTTATTGTGCCAGTAAGTGTATATTTCAAGCAGATCACTATTTTAGCTCATGGCATTTGTACCTGACTGAGACTGAAGACTTTCCTAAGATAACACACATAGTATCACCTAGCACTATTCAGTAGGGATGAAATTACTAAATGGGTACCTAGCTTTATTTCTCCATATTTGGAATTAATATGTGATGTCGTCAGCAACAGGGCCTTTACCTTAAGGTAAGTATGTGCATTTCACTCATAATTTCTACAGCTGTACATTCTTCCTTTTAAAAGTCACCAAGGGTACTAATGAACTTTTATTTATGTGTGTTACGCTGACCATATTTGCTATGTGAAATTAATACTGAAAATTGAGGAAAATACTACTTCTAATTCATTAAAAGTTATACCACATTTATTTTTAAACTATGTGCACCTGGTGGTGAAGTATTTGTCTCCCCTTTATCCCATTATTTGCTCACTCCATTTAAGTTTTATTTATATTTTGTTGTATTTATGTACGTGTGTATATGTGTATTGGTTTTAATGTATGTTAGAAAGTTTCTATGGTAGTAGGTTTCCTTGTGGCTTTTCAAAAGGTTTTAGTGTTTGTTATCCCTCCCTACATTCCCTCCTATAATTTATTCTATCATTACCCTACCCTTTTAATCCTCATTTATTCTAATTTCTCCTTTATGCATTCATACAAACAATATAATTTTCCTTTCCCTGAAAGATTCCCTCCTCCTCAATGGACTTTTCAAACACCAGGTATTTTCTGTTATATGTGGACTTTAGCTTTAAAGCTTTAGATATGTGTGTTTCATTCAATTTCCACAGTCTTATTATCTTACTTTTAAAACTCACCAAAGGTACTAAAGAACTTTTGTTTATGTGGTTTGTTTCTATGCAAAATTAATGCTGAGAATTCTGGAAAATATTTCCCTCTTATTTATTTAAAGTTATACTACACTTATATTTAAACTATGTGTACCTAATGGTGAGGAATATAACTGCTAGTCAACTGGAACCTTTGAACTGCTATATAACTCTGACATTACAACACAACATTCTTCCCCTCCCTTTCTGCATCAACTTCAAGACCAATGGAAGAAAGGTAATAGTATCTAGTTATTATTATAGAAATAGTATTAACATTTGGATGTGAAAGAACATTATATCAACGGTTTTCAGACTACAACCTGGAAATCCTGGAAATCCCCCAAAAGCTCAGTGTTTATCCATGGAAGTAATAGAGAATTCAGTGAAGATGTTAGGGACTGAGATAGTAATTATGGTCATCGTGCTACACAAGTATTTTTCAAGTTGTGCACATATATCATCAATTTTTTATTCTATTTCCTTCATTTCACAAATGAGGGAAAGGTATGATGTAAAGACATGTTAAAGTGCTTGACCAATCTCACAAAGTCTTTGAGGCAAAAGCCCATACAGTTCTTCAGACTTTTTCCTAAATAAAGAGACATATGCTTTGGAAATAAGCCAAGGTATCAGAGGTGACAGTATTAATAATAGTGTATGAAAAGTTAGGAAGGTTATGCTTGCCTGAAGGAATACTACAATCTTGAAGTTTTAATTATCCTAATGTACCTTGTGCCTTTTATGGATTCATTTCTATAATTTATTATTTTTGTTTAATCTAATTTAGTAAAGTAAAATTCATAAAATCTATTGCTTTAGCTCCTGTTTCTTGCTTTGTCAATGATATCTTGCAATGATAACAGTTACTATAATTCATTCAACTATGAGAAAGATATGTGCATGTATATGCTTAATATACTCAGAGAAGATATGCTATCCATCACACACTGGAAGGAAAGATATTATTTCTTAATTAAATAAATACTTTTCATTTTACTTACCAACCCAGCTTCCCCTTCTCCTTTTTTCCTGATCCCTTGTCTCTGACCCTTCCCTCCCCCATACACTTCTCAGAGGTGGAAAGGCCCTCCTTTGGGAGTCAACAAAGTCGGACATATCAAGTTAAGGCAGGACCAACACCCGCCCCTCTGTATCAAGGTATGCCCCTGGAATAGGTCCTGGTGCCACTGTGAGGGTCTCCTCCAACAGATCAAGTCACAAAACTGTCACCCACATTCAAATGGTCTAGTTCAGTCCTGAGCAGGTTTTCTAGCTGTCAGCCCATAGTCTTTGAGCTACCTCTAGCTCTGGTCAACTGCCTCTGTGATTTTCTCCATCATGCTCTTAACCTTCCTTGTTCGTATGATCCCTTCTCCATTTCTTCAACTGAACTCCAGGAGCTAAACCAGAACTTGGCTGTGGGTCACTGCCTCTGCTTCTATAAGTTACTGGATGTAGGTTCTGATGGGAGATGTCATTCTGTAAATACGTTTCTCTTATTGGTTAATGAATAAAGCACTATTAACAAACAGGAAGACAAGATAGGCAGGACTAGGAGACAAGTAGGATTCTGGGAGATGTAGTAGGATATTCAAGATGTAGAGACTTGAGAGAGCAGAAGTCTGGACCTTGTCTCCGGTAAGATAAGACCAAATAGAAACAGTTAGATTAATAGAAATGGATTAATATTTAAGACAGAGCTAGTCAATAAGGAATGCTAGTATCTGGCCAACATCTTCATATCTAATACAGTGTCTCTGTGTGTTATTTAGGGATGTTGCAGCAGTGGGACAGGGCTGGTGGGAAAACAACTTGTAACAAAATGGTGCCCAACATGAGGCTTGAACCTGTTGCCCTGAGATTAAGAGTCTCATGCTCTACAGACTGAGCTAGCTGTACAAGTTTGATCACAATTAGGGTAGTCAGTAACTTATTAAAGAAGTAGGCTAGCTTAGACAGCAACTACACTGTTGCTAGGTGTGTTATCTGGGTTCATCTTTGTGGATTCCTGAGAATTTCTCTAGCACCAAGTTTCTCTATAACCCCATAAATTCCTCTAGCAAGATAGTTATTCCATTGATCTCCCCTTTTGTAACTCCCCTAAGTTGGCATTCTTGATCCCTCATGTTTTCATCCCTCATCCCCTTCCCCTCTACCCCCTCCCAGTTTCCCCATGGGATCTTAACAATTTTTCTTTTATGGAGCCTACTATTTGTATCCATCTTACGGTTTCCCTTTTTACCTATCTTCTCTGGAGTTGTGTATTGTAGCCTGGTTATCCTTTTGCTTTACATCCATTATCCACTCATGAATGAATGGGTACTGCATTTGTCTTTCTGCATCTGGGTTATTTAACTCAGGATGTTTTTTGTTTGTCTTTGTTTTGTTTTTTCTTTTCTAGTTCCATCTATTTGCCTGCAAACTTCATAATGCCATTGTTTGGTTTTGTTTTTAATGTCTCTGAGTAATACTTCATTGTGCAAATGTACTATATTTTCTTTATTCATTCTTTGGTTGATGGACATCTAGGCTGTTTCCAAGTTCTGGCCATTACAAATAATTCTGCTCTGAACATAGTTGAGCAAATGTCCCTATGGTATGACTTTGCATCCTTTGAGTATATTCCTAACAGTGATGTTGATGGGTATTGAGGTAGATTGATCCCCAATTTCATGAGAAGCCACCATATTGATTTTTAAAGTGATGGTACATTGCATTCCCACCATCAATGGAGGAGTGTTCCCCTTATTCCATATCCTTTCCAACTTAAGCTATCATCAGTGATTTTTATCTTAGCCATTTTGATATGCATAAGATGGTATCTTGGAGTTGTTTTGATTTGCATTTTCCTGATGGCTAAGGATATTTAAATTCCTAAAATGTCAGGAAGACATCTTTATCATAAGTGTTATGTGATTCTAGGAGATCCAGAGAGTAGCCATCATCAGATAGGGCTGGCCCCTTACAAATGCTCCTATCCTCAAATATGTAACAACATTATATAGCTAAAATTGTTGCCTTTTCTATATATTTTGTTGTTGATGATTTCAGCTTAAATCAGATACAATTAATATACATTCAGTATCTAGTTTACCTTTCTGTTCATTCCATCCTCCTTTTCTAACCTTTTCCTACTCCCCCCCCCCAGTCTAGCAATTTCTTCTGCAAGTATAGCAGCACATCTTGTTTGATATGTTTCTTTTATCTGATTTCAAAGAAAGTAGTGAAGTTCAGAGGGGCTGAGGTATTGGCTCAAGGTCATTCTGATCTTAAGTTGCATGATAGCTAGTGTTTTGATCTAAGTTCTCTAACACCAAATCCAGTAAATGAGAGAACAGAGGAAACAATGACCAAAAAGCAAGCACATGACATTCCACATTTTAGGTGTGCTCTAATCTTTATAAATGGTGCAGTGTATATTGTAATGCAGCAAGATTCGTTGTTTTATCCAATAAACCACATATTTATAAATCAGAAGCACCTTGATTTAAACAAACCTAGTTCTCTCAGAATATTGGCGAATTCTTCCCTTCCCAATAGTAAGGAATTACAATTACAGTCTTTATAAATCACTCAGAGAAAATTGAAAATAAATTCTGCCATTCCCTTCCATGTTGTTTAACATGGATTTTTCTTCTGTTGAGCCCTGAGGTTGTTTCAATATTCTTCTCAACACAGGGCTCCAAAGAGCTACTATCAATTGATCACAATTAACAATTCAAGATGAAAGCAGTTTTCTTCTGTGATTTAAAGTAAGTCTTTTTCTGTGTAAACAACCCAGGTACAGGGTTTGATTTTGTAAGACTAATGTATGAGAGTACCACATCCATGATCTACATATGATTGACATTTTATAGATGTTCATTATCATAAAGGAAGCAATTAGTATTTAGTCAGTAACTCAGTGCATAATCACATAGTCTGGGTGAAATTCCCATTACTACACAACACCTGTCCTCTTATATCTGAACCTAAAGATGGCCACTTGACACTTGTATTTATTCTATGTGTTTGATTAGGTCAAATGAAAGGGAGAGTCAGGGCTATATTCCATAAGGATCCAAAGAAAAAGAGTCTTGTACAACTTTACAGTGTCAATCCAGACCTGCTCCCTTGTTTGATGGCTTTCATGTTCTAAAGAAAATGTAATTAGAGGGTGGAAAAGTTCCACAGAAGAAAGCTCTGGACAATGCTAACAATTCTTAACCAACTACCAGATTCCCTTGAGCTTTTCAGAAAACTTAGGCAAGGATTGAAGATAAACCTCTAATAGAAATTACAATGATTATTAACCACAGTAGAACAGAAGAATCAACATTTCCGAGTAGACAGTAGGGACTTGTTCAGTGCAACAGCTGTGCCCTAACATTGAAGCTCTCACGTGAGTGCTTTCAAACCTCAATCAGGATGAAGACTGGGGAGTTACATTGGAAATGTGGAGCTGCTGATGGCTCAGGAGAGTTGGTCAAACAAAAAAGAAAGTCCCAGCTTAATGGGTTTTCTGACTTAAGAGAAACAACAAAGGAGAGATGGCTCAGCATTTAAAGGCAAAGTTCACAACCAAAAATAAAAGAGAAGAGAGAAAGAAGCCCCACACCTCCAGCTCTATCATGGAGGCTCTTCTTATCATTCCACTCCAGACCTGGTGAGTGTGAGGAGAGAATGGAGCATCCACTAACCACGCTGGTGTGCTACGCTATTCACAAGCTCATAATAGGCAGTAAACCAGAAAAGGCCTGCATCTGCTCTGCTGAGTAATTTCCACACTGAGGCAATAAGCCGAGATGCTGCATCATTTGTAACATCTGTCTCCGTGTCCAGGAGCTAAAGCAACCTAGTTAGGGAGTCACATTGCTTCTTTCTTCCTCTTCTTATGACATATCTCAGGGTCTTAGGGTAATTTATAAAGAAAGGTAGACTAAACTACTCAGGGAGTTGTCAATTTGATACATGTGAGGCAACTGAAGGTGAGGCAGAAACATGTATTTGTGGCTTTGGCCTCTCGTTTCCCTAGGAAAGAGGAAAGAAGTGCTACCATTTAGATATGGATGCAGCTTCAAGAATCAAAGCAGAAATGGGCAGCATGGAGCAGGAAGTTTCCTAACTGACTTGTGCCGCGCCTGCACGGCCTGGGACGGAGATTGGTATCGGGTTTGAAACACTTAACAGACCACCACGAGATGTGAAGAAGAAGCTGCTGCCACCACCATTTATTAAAGAGAGTAATGGGCTTATATACCCAAGCCAGGGGATGGGCTAAGCATAGGAAGAAGTCGTGTACCACCCACACCTGGGGTCAAGGCACACCTGCACTGCGCACGGGAAAGTTTTGAAAATAACCTTGTTTGCTCAACCTTGTTTGCACAGAAGTTCTTTCTACATTTGGGTGGGGAGGAAGAGAGCTGTAATGGACAAGTACTTAAATTTCCCAACAGACCTGGAAAGCAGAATTAGCTTCTGGCCTTCTTTACCCCAGTCACCACAACACTGCTTGAACATTGAGAGAAGACAATTTTCTCACAGGAGAATATGTCCCATCAATAACATGGAGGCCAATATATTACTGCTCATATTTATAAGTGTTTGGTAACTGAAACTGGGTAACCTATCATCTGATTGTCCCTAGAGAAAATTAATTCTCTCTCTTTCTGCAGCTTGGAGTTCTTCATCCACATATGCTGCCTTGTGAAGATTACCCCCTATACAACTGGCAGGGTCATTATGTGAATCCTGTTTAGGCAACCACTTTGTGGAAATTTCATGTATGCAACTTCCTGCTCATGTTTAGGGTACACAACTCCAAGACATGTATCTATAATATACCTGTATAGCTAAAGCACAGGGAAAATCCAGGAAGAAGGGGGCTGAAAGAATTTAAGAGTGACAGAAACATAGCATGTGATTCTTGCTATTAATATGCACAGTCATTTCCTGGGGAGTTTATTGGAATTTGAATTTAGACTCAGTTGCTGACTACTGCTGGTCTGGTCCAACCCTCAAACTCCACTGTAGTGAAATACTAAATAATGCTTTTCTGAACCAATGGATGGCTCATGAATCAATCATCATTCACTTTTCTCATTACCCACATAACTATGATTTTTCTTAATAAAACAAAGTCCACAGTATAGTCATACTATACAAACTACATACTGCCAAGAAGTTTTATTCCTCATATGAATATTGGAAACAAAACTATGGGAAAAACTGCCTCCCACAGACTCCACAAGATAAAGGCAACTGCCTTCAGATGTTTCAGGTGAGATAAAGCTTACAAGGCTCATTGTCAAATCCTATACCTATGTGACAGATAGCATTGTCAGACAGCCCAAGGAAACTGGGAAAGAGAGGTATGAAACTTTCAAATAACCTGTAGCTAGGAAAGTGTCTAGATGGCACAAAGCATCAAAGCCAGTAAACACTATCTTAAAATTAAATCCCTAGGGCCTTTGTCAGAGTATCACATGGCCTCACAGCTTATTACCATTAGTGACTCTCACCTGAGTGACTTCTTTGACATGGGTTCTGAAGGCAGTGCCATGACTTTGAGACAAGAAGGCAGGAGGAGATGACTTCATGATGCTCAGCAGGGGGTGGGGTTGTGGAGAATGTATGTTCATTCTTTTCCCTCTCACGTGTTCCTATTCTTTTATACAACATTGTTTACAAGACTGCTTTTGTAGCCATTTCAGAAAGACCAGCTATATCTAACAGCCTCACTGTCAAACAGAATTATTTTAATCACACAGCAAATGATCCTCACACTGAAGTGGCTTTATACTTTTTCACTGTCTTTTCTATATCCACAATATTCTGTGTTAATCATGAAAGAGGTCTGCCTCACTGCTTCTCTGAAAAATTCATCTACATTCCTCTTTCCATTTTACAGATGGAATGCTTGGGCCCAGATATGTGAAGTGACTACCCAAACTAGCACTGGAATCAGAAGCAGGGCCTAGGCCCTCTTCTCTCATTCTTAACCATTTGGTAGCTCTATCTCTGCAAGTCCACTGTATATACTTCCCAGGCCTGCCAAGCACTTTGCCAGTCAGCAACAGATGAGTCATTATGAGTTGCTAAGTAAGGAAAAGAAAATAAAAGCCAGATTTTTAGCCTATATAACTGTAGAAGAACTTTAAATCACCAGATGTCAATCTGGATTCTTTCCTAAGGGATATGGCTCTCAGGCATAGAAAGAGAAGTTGTGTTTTTAAGCAAACATACTGTGCCCATCTCAAATACAGGGTTCAGTGCTGGAACTTGCCTCTTGAGAGCTCACAACTGGCCCTTTGAGACATGTCAATTAACCTTTCAGGAAAACTCAGCCCAAGAGGTGGTCTTTTGTGACCATATCTGTGAGTTGCAAAGAGAGCTGGCTTAGTACAACACAAATTACACCCAATTGTCAAGCTTCCATAATTCCACAGTAGCCAACTTACTCAACTTTTCTAAGTTTCTGTGTTTTCCTGCTTGAAGATGTAAAGATTTCAGATGCATTTTTCCAATGCTGCAACTTGTTGTACCTTAACAACTCTATTATAGACCCATGGTAGATTCTCATTGGATTTCCTATTTCTCCTATTTTTTGCTGATATTTGTGAATGAAATATCTGGAGAATATTTGAAAAGAAGAATATTGATAATATAGTGTGCCACTTTAATAAGCATTCACTCTAGGTCAAAAAATATATCAACAAATTATCTCATATAGAAGCAAAGTAATTGAGGTAAATTTATTTGGAAAAATAGAATACAAAAAAGAATTAGTTAACTATTCTCAAATAAATGAACTGTTTTCATTCAATAAATTATAGTCTTCTATTAGTTTTCTGCTCTGATGAAAGGTACACTAAACTGTGTTAAGAACAAAGCCATCAAAGAAAGCCCCTTTCTAGTAACAGATAAAGTCGCGAGTATTTCAAGGATATTTTGGAAGAAATGAGCCCATTTAATGAATTATAATCTCTGAAAGACACCAATCACACTCACATTCTTAAATAATAGTAAAAATTGGCTATAATTCATTAGGAAAATGTTAATGAAAATACAGGATTCATAGAAACAGCTTAAACACTAGTGGCAAAAGATAACTTTTTGTTGTTGTTCCTGCTTTGTCAGTAGGCACACATTTAAGTGTTTATTTCGTCACTGGTTTCCATGTATGAGTGGAATGAATGTCCGATTTAACATTTCTAGGATAATTGTAAGTATGAGGTTGTGTTTAGGATGTGGCTAGAATTACAAATTTAAGGGCACTTTCATACTCCTTTTTTAGCAGCATACATCCCTTTTGCAAGATGAGATATGACTGTAATATAAATTTCTGTCTATTTAAATTGACCAAGACAACTCTTCAGTCTGAAGCAGAATGATGGAGTCAAGTTCATGGTACACAGCCCAGTGAATCTCTGCCAGCCACACAGATCTGCAATAAAAGTTTGAATAAAAATATATGATCAACTAATCTCAGGTATTAGCTGTACAATGCGCTCAAGCATATGTTGGTCAAGGGGACACATTTTGCTGGTAATGCATTCATTTTAGACACATTTTTGGAGGTAATATATTCATTTGGAGTGGAAGTCGGAAATAATATGAGCACCAGTTAATTCTTTGAAAGTAACATGCCACTGTTCATAGAATTTTCTTCATAGTCTTAAAAGCAATTCAAATATGCTGAGTCTGTATTAGCAATAAAATCTGTGAAGGTCACCTTATTGACCTTAGCTTACAAGTTTGTCCTCACTATTGAGGATCTTAATGAGGAGATTTGGGGAAAAACTGAAGGCTAGAAGAATTTCAAAGAACAAGGAATTTCCTTTCAGCCTTTAGGGACTACAGTGATGGGGCCTAGCAAAGCAATGCATTTGACGTGGACCTAGAGAGAAAAAATATGTTCTGCTATGTGGAGACCTTTTTAATGTGTACTATGTTGTTTATTGCTCCACTTAAACTAAAAATAGTGAAGTAGACAAAGAAGAACGGAAATGATGTCTACAGGTAAAATTTTCCTGGGAATTTGATGTGAAAGCTGCCTTCCAAATGCTCTGACAGGAGGACTGAGAAAGTAAAAGCAAGGAACAAGTAGGTGTACAGAGTGTCATTTTGGTGGGTGAGTCACTCTGTAGGGTTCTCTCCTGCAAATGTTATTGTCACAGTGTCTGCTTTAGTTGTTTGATCCAAGCTTTAAAAAGAAACATAGCAACACTTACTTTCAGAAAGAAGACCCTAAGGACTTTACCAAAGGTTACTGTTTCTCTTCATCAACATTTCTACAGACTTATTGACACTGGTGCTAATTAATACAGCTTCTAAACCCCATACTCTTTCTGCAACTTAAGGCTTCAAGATTCCTAGGATTTGAAAAGGAGATATCCAACACTGATGTAGGTATTTGGCTCTCATTTTAGACTGTATTATATAAGAGAGAATCCTTATCTGGAACCACAGGTTTTAACACAGAGTAGGCCTTAAATTAGACCTCTCTTTGAAGCTCAGTTACAGAGCTGTAGAAAGGAACACAGATAGAGCTGAAAGTCATATTCTTGTGATAGTGCTGCTGTGCCTTTTGATTAGGAGAGTTAGAAGAAGATGAGCATTAGCCAACACACAGTAGAAACTGAACAGCTAAGCTTATTTGAGGGAAAAACTATCCATTGCAGAGATTTTTTCTTTTTGAGATTTATTCCTAGGAAATATGTCTATATGCAAGTCTGGTTGACTAGTCCTTGGAGATAAATATTTTCTCCTGTAAGTGAAATAAATACAATTCATCACAATGGTACTGAGGTGGAATCATAACAAATCGAAAAAATGGTCCAACCTGAAATTTGCAATAACAATGCTTAGCTCTTGCTTTCTCCTAGGGTGATATATCCTTCTGTTAATAACCGTATCTTTGTGCTAGCCACACTTATTCTATAATAATCATTTTATTAATTTTATCTCATTTTTATGTCTTTATTTTCTAACACAGGGTCTAATAAAGGAGAACAGGCATGGGACTGAGCATGTAGCTTAGTAGAGTATTGTCACACTGTATGAGAGTCTTTGAGTTCAATTTGCAGAGCCAGAGTGCAAGGGAAGAGGGAGAGTGAACAAGAGGAAATGAGAAGAGGAGGGAAGGAGAGAAGGAATAAGAGAATAGAAAGCAAAGAATGTATGTATGTATGTGTGTGTGTGTGTCTGTGCTTGGTTTGTGCTTGAGAGCGAGAAGATAAGAAGGAGAGAAACAGATGGAGACAAAGCAGCGAGTATAGAAATAGGTGAGAATTTGATAATTTCTCTGTTTTAGGCAACAGATATTATTTAGGATGTATTTTGGGAAGACACAAACAAAAAATCCAAGACCAAATATAAATTTGCATTTTAAATAGAGACATAAATTATACCCAGAGAACAGTCTTTAAAAATTTTTTTTCTACTACATTTAAATTTTCTTGGAGGCCATAGTATTTCATTAAGACATCTTAAGTGGATGATCTCATTTAGTAGATAAGAAAAGAGAAAGCACTTCATACAACTATTACAATGACAAAGACTGGATTGGTTTTGAAGGCACATGTCTAACTCAGGCTAGAATAGTTGTGACATACTTTTTATGAAAGGATAGGAAAGAGTTTGAGAACTTTTTTTCCTGTATCAAAACTTGTATTGAAAATATTTTCTAAATTTCACACCTGATGAAAATGTTTAAAGAAAGTGTCTGTGTTTTCTTGTTTAAAGCATATATTATTTTTCAAGGTGAATATAAGAACAAAAGCATCTGAAATGACCCCTAGCCTATTAGCATTTGGGACGTGTACACCTGTCATTTCTCTAAATTGGCAGGTAAGATCAAAAGACCCTACCTTCTAGAAACATTACTCAACCTTTCATGAGAAAAATATGAAAATGTAAGTTTTCTTATTTGAGCTGATATTAAATGGTGCATATTAACAAGAAGCAGTAGCCTAGATTTTCTAAAACAAGGTTTTTTTCTTCTTATTTCTAAATGAAAACATGATATAATCTCCCAAATTAATTTTAAGGTTCCATTTGCCTACAGCACTGAAGCGTCAGATCAAAGTCTAATAGATGTTCTTATCCTCGTGGGGTTTTTGATAACTAAGAGGCTAGTTTGGATCAGAACAATTCTTTATTTCACATGTCAGATACTAGAGCATCATCTTTCTTGTTGTCACTCAGGGGCAATTAGGTAAGTTCCAACCAAAGACAAACTTAAGAAAAGATGATCAATGGAAAGGAGCATCATTTTCCTTTTCTAGAGAATTGCTAAAGATTGTTCTTCCAAAGACATATTCAGTCAAAGTGAATACAAATCAAAATAAAGCAAGGAAACAAGGAGCAATAATTCATCTGCCTCATCTGGGGAGACTGAAAGGAAGAGAAAAGAAGGTCAGTCATTCATCAGTATGGTTTGGGAACTCAACTTGTTATTTTACAGATATCATCTCAGAAGCTTTTATGTCAAGACTTTAAATATTTATATTCAAAGGCAATCATTTCATAGTCAGAGAGAAAAACCTGTCTGGTGTAATCAATAAGTCAAACCAAACCTGTTCAAGAATAGACATTTAAGGAGTACCTAACTCTTGCTGAGGCTTTCCAACCCTAGGTGATATTCCATGTGCCATCTACACAATTCTAGTTCATCTCAGTCAATGTATTTTACAGCCTTTGTATAGTATTTAGCTGATAAGGTAGCATTCTGTCTACCTCAGTGTTGCATCCTTTTAGAGAATGAACTCACAGATACTAGCTTTACAGGAGCAACAAGAGCTGCTCAGGTATTCAGTTGCAATTAATAGAATGTATCTCCTAAATATTCAGTTAATTTTGCTTCCTGTATGTAGTTTTTTTGTTTGTTTTATTTTGAACAGATCTCAGTTGGTTTTGGTAGTTGCTGGGCTCTACAAACTTTCATAGCATTCAAACCATCTTCATGTTAAATGTGTTTTGTTGCATAACCTACATTGAAAATAATTTTAGACATTTGGGTTATTACATGAATAGAACAGTTACTTGAACTCTTACTTTTCTTCTCTCCCCACTCCTCTGTGGTGTGTGTATGTGTGTGTGGGTGTACTCAGATGCCAATAAAGGCCAAAAATGGCATTATATTCCTTAGAGCTGGAATTACAACTGGAGTTTGTGACTTCCTCCCTCTACTATTTGGGTATTCAGATCTAAACACTTGTCCTCAAACAGCAACAAGTGCTCTTAACAGATAAGCCATCTCTCCCTCCCCAGAAACAACTTTATCTTAAACTACCCATCATGAAAAGTCAAGCTCTAGCAGGGGAAAGGTATGCTGTCATTGTTATAAAAATCATCAGTGACATTACCAGCAAGAATAACAGCATAGGGCAAGAGGTGCTATTAACTAAGGAATGGTCCATGTACAGGAGGATGGGAAACTACTGAATGAATGAGGAAATGCAGCAGAGAAAGTAATTCTTCTATTTTCTTTTACTGTTTTTTGAGATCATCATACTTGAGTACCATATCTATCATTATCACCATCTCTCCCCATTTATCTCCACCATTCCCCACCAAAATCATGATCTCTTAAATTGTATCATTACATGTACTTTTATAATATTACATGGGGATTCCCTTCTAATGAGTAAGTTCTAAGTCCAATTAGACATCTGTTAGCTAACCCTAAGATAAAAGTGTCACTATTCCCACATTGTAGAAATCTTGCTAAGATGCTCAGTGCTGTGGCCTGTAGACTTTACATCTGGGTGGAACTATTGATTGCTTTATGCCTGCTCAGTTTTCAAAGTATCTTCCCATACTGAAAGGACACTCTACAGAGAAGATGATTTCAGGTTAGATACAGCTCAACTTCTCCAACTCCTGTGTCAAACATATATGATGTTTTCAACAATAGACTCTTTCCTTTGAGTCTAGATGATACCCAAGGACAATGGCAATAGCCCATATTGTTTTGGAAGACTCTTGTATTTCCCTGTCTAACAACTGTATGGAAAGGGTTTCCATGTTGGGGAAATATGTTTGGTTGTTTGTTTTTGTTTTGTTTTGTTTACATAGTGAATGGCTCTTGGGAAAACAGTCACCCTACATAGTGTGTAACTACACACACTATGTATATGTATATAACACACACACACACACACACAAAACACAAAACACATATTTTAGTAAGATTATAAAATGTTTCCATGTGGATTTTTTTTAAAAAAAAATCTTCCCTTTCTGCTTGTCTTTCCTTTCCCCCTTCCTCTCAAACTAAAGTTCCTCCACTGTTATATCCATTCCCCTTTTGAAGATAATTCTTGAAGCAAAAGTAGTAATAACTCTATTTATGTCATAAAGGCAGTAAGGAGTAGGATATGTTGTTTGATGATGTGGAAAGGTTAGTCAAAGTAGGTCCTGAGTAGACTTTTGAGAGGAAAAATACTGCCTGAGTGGAAATGCATGAAAACACCTCAATCCATCCCATTTCTGATGGAAGAGCACAACGGCCTGGAAATGTACAGATGCCATTTACAGTGTAGATAGACTCTAGAATTTCTAGACCAGCATAAGATCCTGTGTATAGAATATATATATATATATATATATATATATATATATATATGTGTGTGTGTGTGTGTGTGTGTGTGTGTGTGTATGTGTGTGTGTTTGTGTGTGTAGATACATATTACATATATACATATATGATAGATAGATAGATAGAAAAATAGATAGCTAGATAGATGAGAGATAGATAGGAAAATGGATGGGTAGGTCACAATAACTATAGTATAATTGATTAAAAGGAGGATAAAACTATAAAATGCCAGCTAGAAAGGCATGACACTGAAATAAATAAACTGCAGGTTATTGAAGAGTTGAGGAAGAGAACAAAATATTCAATAACTATTTATAACTGATATGAATAAAATGAATACAAACTCCCAAACAGGTTGCCATGATGAGGTAAAAGATGGAATCTATGATAAAACTCAGATTTCTGTCCTTGGAGCAGAATATGAGAAGTAGCTTTGACATTGAATTTTAGTTTGATGGAACTAGAGATAACTATGGGACTTTTGGTCCAGAAGTCTATCATAGTATGTTATGTATGGATCCACTGCTGAAGCATGAGGTACATTCTTGAAATAGACAATTGTGAATCACCAGTAAATAATGGAAACTGAGGAGTCTCTAGTAATCAGATGTGATGGTTCTAAAGAATCACTGTACTGAGGGGAAAGAGCCAGTTTCAGAATCTACTCCACTCCAGCATTGTGAAGTGAACAAGGAAGCTTCAATTGATTTGAGCATGCTTCTTTGGCCTCAATATATTCATCGAGCCAAATACCACTTTGGAAACTTGGGACTGAATAAAATTCTGAGGCAAAGTAGAGAGTAGTCACTAAACAAAGTGCCCTGTTTCTCTTCCCAAAAAAAAAAAAAAAAAAAAAAAAAAACAATGGTCTGGAGTTCCATAGCTTAACCAATCTAATTTTTTTAAAAAAAATACATGTTGATATCATGGCCTCCACTAGTGTGCTCAGCTTAGGAGGGTTACCTGGAGATGCATGGTTATGAATAGAGAAGAGACACAGAGTTCTCATCAACTGCAAAGCTAACAATACAATTGGGTGATTTCTGGCCCAAATCTCAACCTCAAGAATTATTTCTTTGTTATTTTAATGTCATTCATTCAAATGTAACTTGCTCAAAGTCTACACAGATATCTGCATCTATATCTACATATATATGGGAATACACATGATATGTACCACTTACATTGCTTGGATAGTGAATGTTGAAAGTTTTGGGTTTCAAATCAGAACATCTCCCAATATTTTCTTCCCTGTTACCAGCTGAAGTTAGAGGCACCGTTAACTTTAACCATACGTCTAGTGTAACAGTTAGATGAGAGAACCACTAATATTACATTAACTGTTTCTAGAAGGTGTTGGTAGGCAGATATGAGTAAATATTCATTCAACCACTATTTCAGTTCTTCAGTGACTTATTGGATTAAGCACATTTTAGGTACTATAGCTAACCAAGTCTGGGTTTCAGGTGATAATGAGTCTTTGATATATGTTTTTGAAAATACATTTCAACAAAACTAATTCTTCAGGTTATATATCTTTTTTTAAGAGTAAGGCTTAGCACATACGTTGCTGTGAAGGAACAAAAGTATTTTTTGTTCAAAATGATATCCTGAGAAAGTAATCTTGAAACTGCAGATACTGAGGTCACAATATAACCACACTTTGGGGAACTTTTAGCAAAGATAGTGCCAGTAGTTCACGGCTAAAAAGACATCCTGGCATCAGAGGGATCTTAAAACACCAAGACTTCACCTTTTCAAGGTAGATTAACAGATAGGTAATCAGAGATACAAGAGACAGATTCAAATGTGGTTCTGAGGTCTTTCTGCCCTCTCAGCATAGATCTGTATAGTGAAGACACCAAGAGAGCTAATATAGACTAAACACTCTTAATCTTTCTCAGTCTTTCTTCACCACCTGCCTTATCAAATGGAATAAGTTATGTGTCTGAAAGTTATCAGGGCATCTTTACCTATTTCAGGAAATATAAGGCACAGGGAAGATGGGCAAGTACTGATAAGACAGACAAGCTTTTCAGCTCAGAGTGATAGTACAGAGAACTAGAGAATGCTATATTGGATTTTTCTGCTCACTCACTTCTTTTCTTCCTTCCTTCCTTCCTTTCTTCCTTCCTTCTTCCTTTCCTCCTTCCTCCCAATCTACCTCACTCCCTCCTTCCCTTCCTTTCTTTCTTTCTTTCCCTCTTTTATCTTCTGTTCTCTTGTTTATTTATTTGGGTCTAAGAATATAATTGCTGCTTCAAGGAACTACCCTTCCACAATTCTGTCTTGACATAGTAACCAAAGGATAAGCATAAGCTAAGGTCCTACATCAAGTCAGTTTGGTGTACTTTCTTGCATCTAGATGCATCAAAGAGGTTGATGTATAGACAGAAAGTGGTTGATGGTGAGTAACCCCACAAAGGTTGAATGAGAAAGACCCTTAACTTGGTTGTCTTGACATAACCTCAGATCCTACCTCCTCAGGGTCTATTGACCTGGTCCTCTTAAGTATATAGCAGTTTTTCAGTTCCTCATATGTAGAAATCTAAGCATCCTCTGTTTATAAGGAACTTAAACCTCTTCAACATATCATTCAATATGTGGAACCCTTTTCATTGAGAGGAAGGTTAAGGATTCTAAAATACTTTAAAGAATTTAAACATCTGAATTTTGAAGTATATTTGGGGAAGCTAAATGGTCAGAGAGCTCCAGGTTTGACTGCTTTAGGGAAGAACAATAAATCTCAATGTAAATGAAAGTTCATGAAAGCTTAATGGCAGCTGTGTTCTAAAGAGACTGGCTATCGAATCAGGAATTCCTGTGTGCAGCACAAGGGCTTCTTAAGAAATGGCCATGATTCTCTCTTCAGGGCTCTAAGTGATGCTTCCAGCAGATTAGTTTGCCTCATACAGAATGCCCAGAATTTCTTCTCAACTCCTTCTGTGGTACTTGAACAAGAAGATTCCATTATATTCCATTCTTTCCTCAGCCATGTCTACGAGTCATGTAATACATTACAGCAATTCCTGAAATTTAGCAAATTCTTGAAAGGAAAGATTTAATCTGCTCAAGAGAAACTGGGAGAGATTTATGGATGCCTATTCTTAAAATGCCAGAATGTGGCTTAGCTGCTAAATTTACAGGGTCCACCTACACAGCTGAGGGTTTCTGTGACTTTGCTGGAAATAATGGCTTTAGGAGCCAAGCAGACACATTAGAGAAAAATATTTGAGGAGAGCCAGACTTGCAGGTTGTACAAGGATTTCTTGTTTTGTAAAAGAACATTACATTTTAAGGAGCTCATTAAGTTGTTTTCTCTTATGTTTGACCCCAAATTAGAGTTTGGATTTCTTAATTTTCTCTTCCAATATCATCTGCAAGATAGTAGTAATGAGCTTCTAAGTTTTCAAATGCCACACAAAATGAAAGCATTAATTCCTAAGTAGTAGTGTGGAACGAATTGAATTTTGTTAGGTAGCCTTTATGGTCTTCATTTTGCCTGGTGTTTAATCATTGCAGGTAATTTAAAAAGAAACACTCATGCAAGTGAACCAATAGAAATATCTTAATCATTGAACAAAAGGCTAAAATCCAAGTTATGTAACATACCGTATATTTTTCTGTTAGCACTTTATTCTCTTCTTCAAAATCTTTATTCATGTTAATACTCAGTTTCTCCTTGGATCTGTTGGTATTTATCCCCTCCATTTCATGAAAAAGCATGGCATTCTGTTACACAGATATGCTTCCTATGTCTTCTGAAACTCTAATCAGTTGGTCCTGGCAGGAGGAATAGGTAATGAAATTCTCTCCCTCAAGAAGGTGTAGACATATCAATCACTTTAAGTGGAAACAATCATTCCTCAAGCTGTTTGGAGCCAATGTCTCTCAACACAAAAAAAGCACCAGTGTTTTCTGTGACTAAAAAGAGCTTTTCAATGTGATGCTTAAAGGTCTCCATCCAACCATGCGCCACAGAGGTCAAGACAAGCAGATTTCTTGATAGTGTTTGATTTGAGCTGAGGCAGTGATAAGAGGTGCACTCTCTAATCTGGGCTTAGAGTTGACTGAAGATTGGATCCTCAAGGAGTAGGGGGTAATGCAGAGTCCTACCTCAATCTCTACTGCATTCCTCAATCTCTGCCCAGGGCAGGTTTGAAGATACAAAAGATTTTTATTTCCTTTCCATGGTGTGGAGACTCGGTTTTAGGAAGCCTAGCATCACCTACACAATTCAAAATGTTGTTTTTTTTTTCCACACTCCTACGTAACAGAAAGACTTTGGATTTGTGATGCTATCTTTTCCACTAGCATCATCACATGTGTTCAGCTTTTGTCTTGGTATTTTAGTATTTTAGGAAGTACTTGGTATTTAGGAAGTATTTCAGGAAACTGACACCAACACACACACACACACACACACACACACACACACACACACACACAAATAAGGCATTTGTTACAACCACCCCGTGCAGAATGCCTCCTTACCTATACAAGTTTTTAGTCCCAGAGCAATGGAAATGCTGGAGGGGGAAAGCATGCTGCTGATAACTACAAAAACACCGCATTGGCAAGGTGCACTCTTGTTATAGCGAGGCACTGCTGTGTTCCTAGGGACTTGCTGCTGTGCAGCAGAGAAACTCACTTCCAGTCCCCAGATACAGAGCAGAATCAGCGTAGAAATATTAAAGAGAAAATTAATAATTTATTTCAAAAATTCATTTGCAGCTGCACTTCAGTGAATTAATTACTTTTTCCTTACTCCTCTTATTCAGTCCTCTCTCTTGCTAATGATCAAGTTGGGAGCAGAGGAAGTCCATAGTAGTGGAGGATGTGGGAGGCTGGTGGGGGCAGAGCAGGAAGCTAAAAGAAAGGGTGTGCTTTCATGTGGGTGCACCATGGGACCTGATGGTTAAACTTCCTCTGTCTTCTGTCTTTACACTAAAAGCAACAGGGAAACATACACTGCATTTTAGAGGAGGGAAAAATTAAAACCCAGCAAGAAAAAAATGCATGTTATTAAAAAGATTAATCTGTTGTTTATCTGTATAACATCTATTCAATTCACTTTCCTGTATCCTCATTAAAGTAGTGTAGCCACACAGACAATGCAATTATACAAATGTGCTTAAGTATTAAGTGGAGCTTGTTTGTTACTTCCATAAAAACTGGGGGTAAGAGCACTTTAATTTTTGCAAGAACTTTGCTTATCACAATTTGCCAGATGTCTCTTAGGTGATGATATGGCAAGGTTCAAATTCATAGCCATTTTAATGGTTTTTGAAATTAAAATAGAAAAATCAGTAAAAGAAATTTCATTGGCCAAAGCACAGACTGAGGCAAAGCCCATGATTTCTTCCATATTTAGCATCACTCTGCAGACAAGGAGACTGTTTCCATCATGGCAGTCCAAGTTACCATGTAAAGGAAAACAAAAGTCATTTTTATTAAACACTTTCTTGTAATCAGCCATGTACTTGAAGAAATACCCATTGTATTAATGAGGTTTTGAAAAAGAATGTAAAAACAAACACTATTTTTTTTTTCTGATAATCTTGTTGCCCTCTGGCCCAGAGGCTGTAGTTATATGGGTACCAAATGATTGTTTCCAGGATAAATAGCTTCTATGGGTCCAATGGAATGTTCTGATGTGTGTGTCCACAGAATGGTAATAACATTAGGAAGAAAACTGAAAGTGTTGAATGTTTAATTTTATACAAAAGATAAGAGACAGGTAAAGAAAGAAGTACAAAGGACAAGGCTGTAAAGACCAGTGTTAACAATGTTGGGTGCAGATGTTCCTTGGTCCTATTCAGTCCTCACTGTCACCAAAAGATCCCTGTGACTGTGCTGGGAGAATCCATTTACTGTGCATTGCTATGCTATGGCCCAGACAACAACGAAAAGTCATTTACTCCACCTTGCATGTGACCTGATGTGATCAGGACCACTCTTCAGGTGGTTCTACATCTGTTTCCTGAAGGGAAGGATAGGACCATGCCATTTAAAGGAATATGGAATGTGGACTCCCCTTGGACAATGAAACAAAAAAGGTTTGTGACTGTGCCTTTCTGTGTGATAGATAGTGGGAATGTACCTCAAAATATCATCTCATCTCTTTCCTCAGATTTCTAAGTATATATAGGCAACCACATATTTGATCTAGATATAAATGCCTTCCTCTTTCAGCACTGCAGACCCTTCAGACCTGGTGAATTCAGATTACATGGTAAGTCCTGTGCAGACAGAGGTTAATGCCCAAAATTGATGAAAGGAGAACACATTCAACAATATTAAGCCACCAGTGATGTCCATTCATTTTACATACCAGCACACCTTAATTTTTTCCAACTGTATTACAAGTTCCCTTGAAAGGCTTTATTTGAAAATTTACCAAAAAAGTACTCATCATACCATTAAGAGATTGGAAACCTCTACCAGAGGTATACCGCTACTGTTCCTAAAATGTCTTGCAATATAATTTGATAATTTAATAAAAAAATGGCTTAGCTAATTCACATTGTCTGTGCTAAAGTAGTTTTACCTGGAGTAATCAATGAAAATATTTTCCTTAATTTCTTCTGAAAAGAAACTGTACCAGTAGCTGAAAATTCAGTGGGCACTTTTCCTTTCTCATTTCTTCAGAAAGATCACTTAGGACTCTGTAATCATCGGCTTTAGGGATCTTATGCTTATGAAAACCAACCCTGCTTCTGTTTTGTGCATTTCAAGTTTGTTTCCTGCCAGATTCTACGTGTTCTAAAAGCTGCTGATGGTTTATGACTACCTAGTACTGCCCCCATGTGGGCCACGGTTGATACTGGTTCAAGAAGCTACCTTCAGTCCATGTTATACATCATGAAAGGAAATAAAAGCCTTGGTTTTTAAAATAATTTTTACCCTACCCACTGATTTGAAGTCCCATGTGAACTAGAGTGAATCCTAAAATGCATCTAGTCCGTAAGTATAGAGAAAACAAAACAGGAGAGGGAGGATTGGAAAAATCTAGGCCAGTGTACATTCTCACCTGGGATTCTCGATTTTCTCCACCCAGAAGGTCAAATCTCAGCAGAATTGGTATGCAGATCACATACACAGCAAGTGCAGTTCCAGACTAGGGGATGTGCTAATTGGCTCACCTGCTTGAAGAACTAGGGTACCAGTCAGCTGCCGTGCAGTCTCTGAGGGAAGCAGGCTTAATGCAGGACAAAATGTTCTCGACACTGTACTGCCTCCCATGCCTGTTTCTTGCAAGCAGTCTCTCCAAACACAGTGGTGACTGGAGAAGGTTTATAATTATTCCCAGTTTGTAGGCTAATGTGTACATTTGAGATTTTAGAATGCTATTTAATTCAGAATAAATTAAAATTAAAGTCATCATCCTTTCAGCGCTGTTACATTGTGTGCCTCTACAGTGTTCCAAAGAGGGTTTTGTATAGCATAATGCCTAAGAAGAGTTAGGTTCTGGCAGCCATATTAACATGATTTGAGCTTGTTCTCAGCATTAACAGCATGGCTAACGCTATCTCCCTCACTAGGCAGTGCAGTACAAGAAACAGCCATGTTAGAGACATGCATTCAATCCCCTCTGCTACTGCCTTAGAAATCCAACTCACCAAGACACTTCACTAAGATAGTTTCTGGGAACACTAGTGCTTCAGGGAAACACACACACACACACACACACACACACACACACACACACACATTCACTCACACAAACACCGTATCTATAGATTTTTAGTTGCTGCTTTACTCCAAGAGGGAGTAGCATTCTTGGATCTCTTTTTGTTAGGGAGCTATCTATCTGAATCCTACAGTGAGAGATAATGGGAATAGGAACAGATGACAACCTTCCTCAGTTTGTTGATTAACCCAATAACTTATTCTGGCTAATGAGGTAGAAGCTTTGCATGCTTCCCTTGCCTAATGTGACTCATTAAATGTACAATTATTAAATATCCTGATAATTGTGGTAGTCATAATAACGGTAATGATAGCCATGTGATGACAGTGATGAAGGAAGAAAGCATCACTGAGTGGAGATTCACTTAGCTGATGCAAACCAAAAGGACGACAAGACGGTTGTGAGGCATGTGCAGAATGCACATAACTGACAGTGTATTCTTTTCCTTTATAACTTTAATAAAGTAAGATATAATAACTGACATAGATCTGAACACACGGAACAACAAATTCCTATGCAATATGAATATCTTTTCTAACACCAGCTTGCATTTTGTACTGAAACTAGGAGAGAAATACTCAGTCTAAGCATGGCAATTCATATTCTCCTGCAATCCTTTATTTGAGAGAGTTTAATTTTAGGTCAGATAACCTTTCATATAAAAGCATGCCTTCAACCTTAACTACATGAGACTGCTTTTTTTTCTCTATGACCTTCTTTCTACCAAGTTAATAGCTAAAAAGGTTTTCTTTTTGTATATTTTAACTTCTCTTTTTGTCACATGACCAACATGTGAAACAAGATTGGAAGATGCCAGAAAGAAAATTGTTTTATAAATCTAAAAAAAAAAAAAAAATGGTAATGATTTAAACTGTCAGTTTGTCTTATCACCAAGTTCTGTAAGTTCTGTAATCTTGCCAAGCTTAATGAAATAAAAATAAACTTGAGATAAAAATTGGGTTTCACTGTTTTACCATGGAGTGTGCTCCTGTTTGACTGTGTTTGTTCAACACTAGACACACCAGAAATAAAATCAAATTTCACTCAGATCCCATTTTCTCTCAGCTGTACTTCTACGTAAGAGAGAGGGTATGTGTTTGTGTGATAGAGATAGATGAATGGGGAGATAGGAGGCACATATGGGAATAATACTTCTGAGAGGGATCTTCCATAATTTCTTTTCATAAATTTACAAAAGTAAGACCCATATTGACCTTATGACCCTCCATACTGGAAAAAAAATAGATAAGGTAGGTTTGGAATTTGTGATAATCTCTAATGTGCTAGGGAACTTGACATTGTGCTTGCTACCTCAGGAGCACCTGTCTTCTCTCTTCTTCCAAAGCCAATGCAACTCTTATGAGTTCATAAGATGAAAAGATGAGGAATTTTACTCTCAGTTTCCAATACTGGTGGGTGAGAGCAGCCTGTTTGTAGTGACTTTAATGCCACACAATAGTGAAATGCCATCATTCTCTGTAAAATTATTATGAGGCCCTCACAAGGCAGTGTACTTACTTACACAACTTTACCCTTTGTAGTCCAAGGCTTGAAACATGGTGGCATTTGAAAGTACCTGCTCCAATGAAATTATTGCTCCTATGACAATTTTATGAAGGGGAGAACTAAAATCAAGTTCAGCTGACCTGATTGTAGCAACATTCCCAGATCTAGAGCTTCTCTTGTCTTCTAAGGATTGTTTTATTCTCCTACTTGAAAACGTCTACATCATGGGGACTGGGGAGGAATATGGGGATCTAAGCAGATCTCAGGATAACTTTCTCCTGAAAAGGACAGCACAATACCAGGAACATATTGATAATAATGAATTTAAAAGATTCTCAAATAATGTTGGCAGAGTATGGACAGAGACACATTTCTATTTTGGAGGATACCACAGAAAATAATATGACAATATAAGAAAGCTGAAGACCAACAATCATACCTTTCTATTTAAAATACACAGTATCATCTGTTTGATACTAACAAAAGAGGGTCTAAAGTAAATTTTGAAAAGTCACAAGTACTTTTATTCTCGTGTGTTGATACTTCTCTAAAGTCCACCACTAGCTTAGTAATTCATTCAGGAATTTGTTGTCTACTAATCATTCTTGCCATACATAGGGTACAGCATGTATAGTTCCATGGAACTAAATACGTTAAGAGTACTCAGTTCTGATGGGAGATGTCATTCTGTAAATATGTCTCTCTTATTGGTTAATGAATAAAGCACTGCTGGCCAATAGGAAAGCAAAATAGGCAGGACTAGGGTTCGAGGAAATAGTAAGGAGGAGTCAGCATGTAGAGACCTGGCTCTCTCTCCGCTAAGATGAGACCACATGGAAATACTTAGATTAATAGAAATGGGTCAATATTTAAGACAGAGCTAGCAGATGACTAGTAACTGGCCTACAGAATTATATCTAATACAATATTTCTGTGTCTTATTTGGGGCTGGTGTGGCCCTGGGACTAGGACAGTTCAATTAACCTCCTTAATAAAAACAAACCAAATGAAGTTTTCCAATGACTTGTGTTTGAATTTCATCGTAAGTTATAAAGTAGTTCTAGGAAGTCAATTTTTAAAAAGCTTTTGTTGTTTTGGTCCATCTGTTAACATAAGTTGCCAATTTACAATGGACCCAGAAAATGGTGAGATGTGTGGGGTAAATTTACAAAATCAAGCCAGTAACTACTGTTGCAATGAAAGAAATATTCTGAATTTGTTTTGAAATGACACAGGAAAAATAAGGTTCTGAGTCTGTAAAGTCGTTGTCACAGCTGAGACACCATGAGGCCTACAAATTTTTTCATATCAATCCACCCTTGCAAAGGTAGAAAAAATCATTTCAAAGTTAAGAGAAAGAGGATGAAAACTGAGTTCATGCATTTTTAAAAATGTGCTCTGGAGAGCATTGTGGAGGATGTACTGGTAATTGTTTTCGATCAACTGGATGAATGAAAACAAATTTGAAAGCACTCGTACTTCAAAGAGTTGATACCCCAGAGTGATGCTATTGTTACATCATGTGATCATCTTGCCCAGGACAAGGAAAGGCCTAAATCTAATATTTATTACAGCATCTTTACTAACTACTACATGATCCTGAGCAAACCACTCATTTCTTCCATTCTTTTAAATCATTCAATCTCAAGCTAAGTATATTATTTGTTTATTTGAGACTTGCCTGGGTAAGTGAAGACAATTATCTCAGCAGCATATTAATACTGTTTCTACCACTAAAAGTGTAAGAAAAGGTGAAGAAAATGAAAAATCCACATTAAAAAAATCTATACTAAGTCCATGGGCTACATGAATGTGAATATGCTTTTAGTTGAGAGAAATATGAGAACATGTGACCTCTAACTACAACCCTCCTAATGTCATCAGAGTTTGCTCTCTTCTGTCATATTTTGTAGTCTCACTTTATAGAATTTTTAACTGATCAAAATGAGTCAATGAATTCTGCTCAGGCAATGGACTTGGTTGTCTCAACATAATGCCATGTCTTATAGAAGAGCACAAAATTTTAGTTATTAATTCTCCCTATCTACTATATAATAAAATATCTAACTTTTTGGTACTGAAAAGATAGTTGACAGACTCAGCTGAAGACTAATTTGAAACAGTTTACATTTATCGTAAACAAATTTGGCAGAGCCATGCATTCCCACTATTTCATTTTCTTTTTCAATATTGCGAGTTCTTTAATCTTTTCAGGTCTTTGTATATCATTTTCTAACTCATAAAATACATCTTGAAAATGTTCCCTTTGTAATAATTACATGTGTGTATATTATATATTGTAGGGTTTGGAGAGCTGGTACAGCAGTTAAAAGTGTGTATTGCTGTTGCAGAGGATTAGAATGCCAGTATCCATATGACAGCTCAGAAAAGATTTGGAATTCGAGTTCCAGGGTAATGTTAATGTAGTTTCTGGAGGCATATTTCATCTAGTTGTGAGTCTCTGCATTAACGTATACTTTGAAAAAAGAAGTTTCTCCAACAAAGGCTAAGAATAGCACTAGTGTCTGGGAACTTGAAGAAACCATTCTGAATGAGGTAACCCAGTCACAAAAAGAGGAACATGGTATGTGCTCACTCATATATGGATTTTATACATAGAGCAAAGGATCACCAGCCTATAAGTCATACCACCAGAGAAACTAGGATACATGGAGGAACCTAAGAGATTCATAAAAAGTTCCTCACAAAAGGGGAAAAGAACAAGATTTCCTGAGCATATTGGGAGTGGGGGAGGCAGTGAGTGGAGAGGGAGTTAGGAGAAAGAGAAGGGGAGGAGAGAAAATGTGGGACCAGGATGATTGAGTCAGGGGACCAATAGACGAGAGCAAAAAAATAGAGGTACCATAATAGAGGGAGCTATCATGGTTTGAAGAGAAAACTGACTGTAGAGAAATGTCCAGAGACCTACAAGGAAGGAGAGGTACTGAGGTCTACATGTAAAATAAGAAAAAATAATAAATATATGTATATAAAAATTTAAAAAATTGGACTAAGTTTCTGCATTTTTATAAGCTTCCATGGAACACTCAGAATAAATTCCTGATAACAGAATAAATACATATATCTTGAAGGGAAAAAAGTTTCTTGAAGAAATGGGGAAGGCCGGAAATAGTGTTTACCAGGAAAACCCCATAGATATTTGCCACTCTGCTTATATATCTATCAATTATGTTTTGAGAAGCAAGGCTGAAAATGGAGGGATTTTTGTTCAGTTATACAGCCACTGGCACTTATTTATTTTTTTCAGAATAGCCAAACAAAGCATGATATTAAAACCACAAAAATCAATCATTTGTAACCTATGTGGCTTTAAGCAAGTCACTTAATTCATCAAAGTTTTAATGTCTTAATGTGTAAAATGGTGAAAATACTTGTGTTGAGAATTAGGACCTATACAAATGACATTAATTCTTTCAGCATGAGAATCAGAAAATACTCACTGAGCAGTGTGCAATTTCTTATAAGTGATACAGAGGAAATATTTATTATTTATCACCAGTTTACAAATCAATAGGGAATATATAGTTGCTTGTCACTTTAAAACATTATGGTATATAATGAGAAACTCCACTGAGGAATAAAATAAAAATGCTTTGGATTGTAAAGAAAGACAGAATAATAAAAGGGGGAAGAAGAAGAAATGCATGGGGAACTTAGAGTAAGTTTTTAAAAGGATTAAAAGAACATCACAATTGGAGGACAGAAAAGAACTATTCACCAGACAGAGAAGTTGGGTGCTATTATATAAACAACAGGTAAAAGCATGCAGCACACATGGTAGAATTATATCTAATTCAGAGTCTCTGTGTGTTGATTGGGGCTGATGCCACAGTGAGACCAGGCTGGCAGAAAACCTACTCCTAACATATGGTGCCACAACGTGGCTAATAATAACCTCCACTTAAAATTTAACAAAACCTTAAAAAAGGGTTTTAGAAACAAAGGAACAATGAGAAGAAAGGCTTCTTGATAACAATATTTTTCTGGGTTGGACTCTGTTTTACAAGAGAGAGGCAGAGACTTGTGCGGCTCCTTTAAGGGAGGTTTCCTGACTCAGCATAAGCGGCAAAAAAAAAAAAAAAAAAAAAAAAAAAAAAACCGGCAAGGTTTTTAAAGAACTCTGCAAACAATTCATTGGTGTGTAAGAGAGCTGACAGTGGCAGTGACCACTTCTCCAAGCTGACAGCATGCTGTTGGATGGCAGCATAGAACAAGGCAGTGAGCACAGCTCTCATTGCTGGCAGTAAAGGTACACGCCACCATCTTGAATAGACCTTGGCTGAAACAGCTTTCATGTTAGCAATGTTGTTGTTTACCAGATAAAAGACTTGTGGCCAGTAAAATATAAAGATTTCCAGTAAAGACAGATTCACGTTAAGCAAAACCTCTAAAGGTTTTCAGTGTGTTTTAAAATATACTTAGGCTTGGGAGAAAAAAAAAAGAAAGAAAAGGGAATAAAATGGTTTTAAAAAGACATAGAGGAGCTGGGTGTGGTGGCACACACCTTTAATCCCAGCACTCAGGAGACAGAGGCAAGCAGATCTCTGTGATTGCAAAGTAAACCTGGTATTCAGAGTGAATTCCAGGACAGATAAAGAGTTACACAGAGAAACCCTCTCTCTCTCTCTCAACAAAAAAAAAAAAAAAAAAAAAAAAAAAAAAAAGAAAAAGAAAAAATAAAAGCAAAAGAAACAGAGTAATAAAAAAGCCATGTAAAGTTGGAGAGAATCTAGATACTGTATGGTATTATATTGTCTTTGTATCATTTGACTGCTGAGGAAATAACAACTGTTAAAACAAATGCTGCTGGATCATTCCAAATTATATATTTTAAAAACACTTTGACTTCAAAATTTAAGTCCAAGGACAAGTTACTGGGGAAAATGATTTCTAATTTTGTTTCCACCGAAAATGAAAAGCTGTGGATTCCTTCCAGACTAATGTGGTTTGAGCAGCCAGACCCCCTGAAAGAGAGTACCAGGTGATCCTACATTCAAAACAGCTGGGACAAGGCAGCCTTTCAGACTACAGCCAGGGTTTTTACATCTTCTTGGGATCCCCCATGACAGTGCCCTTTACCAGCAGGAAGTAGTTTATAAAGAATAATGTCCAAATTCCCAAATATTGTTTGTAAAGTTTGTTTTCATTTAAATGGGGTTGGTTATAAATGGTTAATCATCACAACCAATATCTTTTTAAAGGTAAAAAGGGTATTATGTTATAGATATGAATAATTTGTTTTAGAATGGATTTTCATTTATTGATACAAATTTAAGGTCAATTTTGTGATAATGTATATTTCTCCTCTTGTTTAGGTATTGTGTTTATATAGCTCATTTAACATGTAATGTGTATTTAACACAGATTATAGATAATTACCTATGATAGTGAAAACTTATAGTTAATTTAGTTAGGATTTCTAGATATGCAGAAATGTATTTGAGATGAATAGGCATTCTTCAAACCTTTCAAAGACCTACAGAATATGTTATTTAGAATGGTTTAGGGATTTTCTTAACAGTGAGGCACAACTGTTCCTGGAAACACCACCTGCATCAGAAAGGAAGATGGACATCAAAGAAACACGTTATGGAGTTTGCTTTCAATATGGCAAAACTACCTATTTGGCAAGATACTGCTCTGGTCTGGACTGTTTGACTTCATGACATATAAACTGGACATACAGGACCCACAGGAAAGTGACTGCTCATTCAAGATGGACATTGCTACAGGGTTTCTGCTTCATGGAAGAGTCTGCCAGACATTCTGCAGGACACAGAGAAAAGTGACTGACAAACTGCCAACACAGGTGGACAGTTTAAAGTTTCCTGCTTTGCTGAGGAGTCTGCCAGACACACTATGGCCTATAGGCTGAAGATGGAACATAACAGAAGAACTTCGGGTGACTGACCGGGCAAGATGTCTCTGTCATTTTTAGAGTTTATATATTATCCTTCTGTGGTCTTTGAGGGAGTTGAAGACAGATAGTTATGGTTATAGTTTTACTCAGTTAGTATGAAAGATAAATTACATAGACTTTAGATTCACAAAGATAGGATAGCTGATGAAATATTTTCTTTAAATCTTGCTAAATGTTAATGGACTAAATATTGCTAACTGTGATTCTTATTTGATAACTGTTGTGTTATATATTTTGCTATGCTAAGGTTAAAACCCTTCTTTTTATTTTAGACATAAATGGGAGATGTCATTCTGTAAATATGTTTCTTATACTGGTTAATGAATAAAACACTGTTGGCCAATAGGAAAGCAAGATAGGTGGGACTAGCAGAGTAGGAGGAGAGAGGAAGAAGTAGGTAGGAGTCATGATGGAAGATGCAGAGAGCAGAACATCAGCCTCTCTCTACGGTAAGATAAGACCAAAGGGAAGTACTTAGATTAATAGAAATGGGTTAATAATTAAGACAGAGCTAGCTGATAAGAAACTAGTAACTTGCCAACAGAATTATATATAATACAGAGTCTCTGTGTGTTAATTGGGGCTGACACTGTGGTGAGACCAGGCTGGCAGAAAACCTACTCCTAACAATTCACCAGGCAGAGAAGTTGGGTGCTATTATATAAACAAGAGATAAAAGCATGCAACAAACATGGTAGAATGAGTAGCTATAGCATTTTCATGACATCTCAAGAATTCTAACATAGTTGAATCTGAGAGAAGAAAAGGAAGATGAGGCTTGCTGTTCCTAGAATGTAAAGGCTCTGTGTGTCATACTGGACATTAGAGTGATTGAATGTCCCATTAAAGGTTTTATCAAACCTTTCTATGACCATGCTCTATCTCATGCATCAGACTGCAACACTGGTACCAATATGAAACCCACAGGAAGTTTTCAATAAATACCTGGTGACAGAATAAATACATAAATGTTGGAGAGAGTTTTTGAAGAATGGAGAAATCTGTAATAGTATCCACCAGGCAGATCCTGTAGATAGTTTCCACTCTACTTAGTCCACAATGACCCTAGATATATGGGCTCTCTTCACTATAAATGTGATCCTCAGAATGACACCAAGGACATTTTTTTTCTTTTGGAATGATTGGTACATTATGTAACAGAACAACCATCTCATTATGCAATACATTGTGTCCATTTCATTTTGCCTCCCTGAGATTCAATCTCTTGCTAGTGCTTAAGATGGTAAAGGTTGCAAGAAACCATTATACTCTAAGCAGATTGGGATCATTGGATGAAAAAACTATGGTGTGTCAGCATAGCATCCACCCTAGCTTTTAATGCAAAGTTCAGTAATGTAGCTTGCAGCTTCTAGTTGATTAGAACAGCTTCCTAGATCAGGACTTCTGCTTTCATAATACTCATAAGTATATAGATGCTTGTTTACACAAAGAAGCAGAAAGGCACAAAGTCTCCAGTGAACAATGTGATTTTAATACTGAATCTGCTTATAGCTCACTTCATTATCGTTCTATCTATTGATTTCCTTGGGAGTGTGCACATGTATTAGAATACCTTTATTAGTCTTCCAGGCACTCCAAGAAAGCATAAACACAATAATTAGGAACACCCATAAAAACATTTGTACTTTTCTAGGGTTACTTAATGGTGCTGCTTGGCATTTTGTCAACTTGACACAAGCTGTAGTTATCAGAGAAATTAAAACATGTCTCCCTAAGACTGGCCTATGAGCAAGCCTGTAGGGAATTGTCCTAATAAGTGTTTGATGTGGGAGGGCCCAGCCCATTGTGATCAGTATCACACTGGGCAAAACATAACGCTAAGATATGTAAGAAATTAGCCTGAAAAAACCATGAGAAGCAAGCTAATAAGCAGAGTTCCTCAATGGTCTCTGCATCAGTTCCTATCTCCAGGTACCTGCCCTGATTTCTGTGGATGATGGAGTACAAACTACAAAATAAAATAGATCCTTTACTTCCCAGTTTGCTTTGGGTATGGTATTTTATCACAATAGTAGGAACCCCAAATAAGACAGTGACAAAAATCAGTTTTCCTTGGATATCTAACTGTGTAGAAAAGAAAGTCATCTTCTTGTTCTTCTCAATGAACTATGGCCACACTCTTCCACACACACAATGCTCAGTGAATAGGTAACCCATAATAATTTTCCATTCAGAAGTTGGAGACTTGCCTTCAAGCATACTGACACTATGAAAGTGGTGTGAGTGCATTCCTTCATTCAACTGCCCCTCCTTCTGTCTCTGTCTACTGAGCATGTAAACTTAATGTTGATAATCTTGTAAAAATGGTCGGTCTCAAAAAAAGCATCCTTTTTCTATGTGAGAGTTGAAGATGTAGCTTTTTTATTTTATTTTTATGTATTTTTTCTTATTTTACATATTGATCCCAGTTCCCTCTTCTTCTCTCCCTACCTTTCTATCTCCCTCCCTCCCATTCCCCCCCCCACTCTACAGGGATGGGTCAACAAAATCTGTCAAGTCAATTGGAGTGGGGACTAGGCCCTCCTTCCTTCCTCTAGGTTAAAGGAGTATCCCTCCATGGGGGATGTGCTCCTAAAGTCCTTTCATGCACCAGGGATACATCCTGGTTCCACTTTCAGAGGTTCCCTTAGACTGCCCAGGCCTTCTAACTGAAACCCATGTTCAGGGGATCTGAGTTGATCCAATGATGATGTCCTAGTTATCAGTCTGTATCTTATTGCAGAAATAGTTTTAAAATGATGTAGAATACATGGTTAAATACCAATGATTTAGTTAATCAATGATTCCTGATGTTTTGTGAAAGACATTAGCAATTTCTGAATTTCTTTCCAAGTACCACTCATGTCAACTAGATGAAGGTACCTGAAAAACTAATACCAGCAATGGCTTGTCAAGACCTGACAGAGAAACAATGGTGGTCAAGTTGCAGGAATGGGGCACACCACCAGTTTGCTCAACCCTTTCTATGCTATATGGGTGAAGCTATATGACAATTTATGGAGCAGTTGTAATGTAATAAGCTTGGGTTCTGGAGTTGTGAGTTTTGTGAGTTCAGGGAAATATTTTAATCCCTCTGAGTCTAATTTTCCTCTCCAAAATATTGACTACTATTATTGTTTAATGAATTTGCAAACTCCAAGGACAAATCCACTTGTCTCATTCACCATTATATTCCTGACCAAAACTATATGCATTGCACTCATTTACACAAATGCACAAAATGGAAAAGATTTCTGAAGATATGTAGTCTAGAGAAGAACTTTAAAGAAAGGGTGGAATATCAATATGTCCAGAAGCATGAAAGAAACCAGTATTTAAGAAGTCAGATTTTCTAGAAAATGAAAATCAAACATAAGAAAACTGTGGATTGGAGAAAAGAAGCCAGAAGAAAAAGTAAGTTGTGTCCAATCTTGTCAGCCATTAGAAAACAGGCTAAGATCATCCCATCTATATTCATAGTGTGAAGAAAGACAACTAAAGCTCAGAGCAATATTGTAATTCATGAAGGTAGGTATTTGGCATTGCTGGAACTGCGACCCATATTGTCTGACATGATCTTCATTGATCACTAAGAAACTAAACTGAAGAAAATGTTGAGGGGCCAACACAAATTAATTTGGCAGTTACCTATTCAGACTTTATACATCAAGAAGACTTATGCCTGTTAACTACAGTATATGGCCAGAATGATATTCTTGAGGTCTTGACCATGGATTATGGGGTCACAAAACAAGCACTATATATACATCAGCAAGTGCAATTCTTCAGGGAATGAAACTATCCCAAGATAATTTACAGAGAAACAGAGCCCTATTGTGTTGATAAAGGGGAAAGCAGTGTGTAACTACATTAAGTGGAGGCTGGATGAGAAAGTTTTCCTCCTCCAGGAAATGACACTCTCTAAGCATGTCTCACACCACCTAAAAGTGAAAGCAACTTTAATAGTGCATTCAATTTTTTAGAACATAAACAGGAGGACAGTTAAGAATGTATAGTCTCTTAGATACTACCATGACTCACAGCATCCACCTCTTAGTGTTTTTAGTTCAGACTTACTTTGAGCCTCATTTTTAATGCAATAATAATTAATAGTTAAATATGAATAACTGCTCTCTTCACTCTCATACTCTTATTTCCTATACTGCTATTCTCTTATTTCGAAACCTAAAAAGAGTGTTTGATATCTTCCCTGGGCAGGAGGATGCTGCTCATTTTTATCTGTCACCTAATAAATAAAAGCCAGATTTGGGGGTGGAACTGTCAAAGTGGAGTTGCTTCATCCTGAGAAAATGTTGGTGTCTGTTTACATCCATATATTAATGTAATAATTTTCCAGATCAGTCAGAGTACTTGAGACACAATCAATGATACACATGCCCCCATTGTTCTTAATTAGCTTCTGATTAAAATGTCTTCTCATGCTCTTCAGGCCTAATTGTCATTGAGATCATAAAAGTACTCTTGCAAAGATTTCAGTATTGAAAGTTAGAGGCAGGGGATCTAGAGCAAAGCACTGTGTCTCCAGGAATTTTTCCTTTCTCTCCTGCTTATAATCAGACTCTGACAGCCATCACACAAAAAATGATAAGAGACAGGTAACAGAAGCTTCACACTCCAACTGTGATTGTGATATTTGGATTCTTCAGGAGAAAGAGCCCTGCAGGATCAATATTTATACTCAACTGTGCTCAGCAATTCCATCTGGATGTTTCCTCCACCAATGAATGGTACTTTATCACAGGTGTTATGTCTCCGTTGGCATGCAAATGTTGCTAGAAAAAAATAGAAGTTAAAGGTCAACACTGTGCCCCTTTGAATTAGATCTCAAGACTGCTTTCATATCATCCAGGCCATCCATGTTCCTCTGTGGTGGTATTCCTGTTTTAAACCTGGAATTTTCACAAGGGTGAAATAATTTGTAGAAACAGGAGTAGTTAGCCAACCATGATATGAAAGGAGCTGTGGATGGATGCAGATCCTGCTAGTCGTGGGAATTGTTTTCAGGACCAGTTAGAATTAGCCTAGTGAGGATACTGGGAAGACCACCTGGGCATTGTCTCTCTAGATCTTCCTCAGAAAACAGATTTTCATATGAAAACTATTGATTTTATACATTAACAATGGAACATCACAATCTACCAAGAAATATTTTTAACAACATTCAACTATAGGCTCTAAGCAAGAGCAGTCCAGTTAGAATCTGAATACAAGTCAAAAGTAAGTTTCTGGAGTCAGCATCCTGGTTGTGTTGTTTGACTCTACCATGCAGACTTCACAATGACCTATCTATCACAGCTATCTTCACAGTTTGCCTCTCATGGGAGTATTCTTATACAAGCTTTTCTGTATAGTAGAGCATTTGTAAGGTGTACGGTTTTTCTGCCTGCCGCTGCTGGTCTTGTCCCGCCGCCACGCCACCAGCCCCAAATAATACACAGAGACTCTGTATTTGATACAATGCTGTTGGCCCGGTTACTTGTTTCTTCTCGGCTAGCTCTGCCTTAATTATTAACCCATTTCTGCTGATCTATGTATTTCTCTTACCGGGGAGCCGGCAGCATACAGCTTTCTCCAGACTCTCTATCTTGACTCCTCCTTACTACTTCCTATTTCCTCCTTGTCTCCTAGTCCCTCCTATCTTCCTTTCCTATTGGCCAACAGTGCTTTATTATTAAACAGTATGAGAAACATATACAGAATGACATCTCCCATCAAGCAATGTAAGTTTTCATTATGAAAGTGAGGAGGCTCTTCCTTGCAATCATGAATAATAGAATTAGAAATTGGCCAAATGGAAAGTGGAGTGAATTTCAACTCTAGAAGTTTCAAACAGGCTTTCCAATAAATGTTTATTTTGGAGGTATGGAGCTTGTATTATTATAATTGTTATGCAATACTATATGAAGAGTGCCAGTCAGAAGACATGGAGACAAAGATCATTGTACTAGAAGTATATGTCTAAAAGTCTTTGCAGCGTAGAGAGGCACTGACATCTAACAACCACATGCAGTCTATGACCTTCAATCTCTTTATCTAGTTAATGAGACGACTGGACTAACATAGGTAAAAAGGACTGGAAAGCTTTAAAAGCCCATATTTTTAACTTCTGGAATGAAAAGGATAAGTTAGCTTTTAGGATAAGGGAACAAGTGGTTTGAACTATACAGTGCAATGATACAAGCTTTTTTTTCCTTTGCAAAGAAGTTTTTCTTTCTGCAGAGGATGAATAGGAGGGAAGTATTCAATGCTGCTAATATTCAGAATGGAAACCAAGGCAATGGAAAAAAATAATAAAGAGGTATAGATTCGATTTTGATGAATACAGAAATCACCTGGCTTTGCTTCGTGTTGAGAACAGAGGCTTTCTACAGTTTGCCTAAGTATCTCAAGAGCCTATGCCCATACTACTAAGACATTTTCCTAAATGGAAGGTATTTAAAAAATAAGATCATAAGAATCAACTATCAATACTGCTAGATTACTTTTCTTAAAGTTTAACCCAAGGCAATCTGAGTGTGCACACTTTGTTTTAGATCTTAGTCATACATTAAAGTGTAAAAAGTGAGTATTAGAACTAAGAACACAAACTGACCAGGTTTAATGTTTAATGTCAATAGTTTTCCTATGAAAATACATCTTAGGAAAGAGTAATTGGTCTTTCAAAGATATGTAGTAATCATTTCAAACAGTCAAGGGTATAACAAGAGCATTTTCTACCTTCTCTACTCTGGTTTCATCTATACTCTCCATGGTCAGAATCACAGCTGTCTACTTACCTCAGAGACTTTGGTGCCATGACTTATCACCTTCATCCTCAATTTCCCCTTTTCAAACTATCAGTGCTCTGTTACTTCTGTTTCCTCATTATTTTCTGGTCCTTATTACCATCTAAGTGATACAGTTGTTCTGTTCTCTTTTGCCTCACAGACCCTAGGAGCTTTTCCTGGCTCCTTTCCTTATCTCTGTTTAAAATCTATACTTTATCTTCATTCTTAATGGTCTCTCTGTATTGTTCATGACATTCATTTATGCATTGCTCAAGCCTGGAATGACTTTTTGAAAGTGAATGGTGGATATAGAGTTCGCAAAAGCAAACTATTTCTAAACTTGACTCCTCTGAACTTTGCATTTTTTCATTTTAATCCTCTTTTCATTTTCTAAAACTTTTTACGCTTCATTTTACATTCCAACCTCTGTGCACTCCTTCTTGAGGGTAAGCGTTCCCATGAGGAGTCAAAACAGTCTGGCACATTAAGCTGAGGTAGGACCAAGCACCTCTCCCATGAATTAAGGCTGAGCATGGCATCCCACCATAAGGAATGGTATCTAACAAACTAACTCATGCACCAGGGTTAGATCTTGGTCCTCCTGCAAGGGACCCTTCAGATAGTCTAAGCTTTACAACTGTCTCCAACATATCAAGGGCCTAGTTCAGTCCCCTGCAGTTTCCACAGCTATTGGTCTAGTGTTCATGAGTTTCCACATACTTGCTTCAGCATCTCTGGAGATTTCCCCATCATGATCTTGACATCTCTTGCTCATATAGTCCCTCCTGATACTTGGTTGTGGATCTCTGCATCTGGTTCCATCAATTACTAGATGAAGGCTCTATGATGATAATTTTGGTATTCACCAATCTAATTATAAAGTAGGGCCAGTTTGGGCATCCCCTTCACTATTACTAAGAGTGATATCTAGGGTCATCATTGTGGATTCTTTGGAATTACCCTAACACCATGTTTCTCCCTTTTCCCATAGTGGCTTTCTCTATTAAGATACCTGTTCCATTACTTTTCCAATCCTTCCCTCCACTTCTAGGCCATCCCATTCCCTCATATCCTCATCCCTCCTCCCCTTCCTTGTACTGTCCCCCCAAACCCCAGTGTACCCAGTAGATCTGATCTAATTTCCCTTTGCATAGTGATGCTTGGGTCACTGTTAGGGTTCTCCCTTGTTTCCTAGATTCTGTGGACCTGTTAATTGTAGACTGGAATCTTGTGCTTTCCATCTAATACTCACTCATGAGTGAATGCATAGCATGTTTGTCTTTCTGAGTCTGTGTTATCTTATTTAAGATGTTTTTTTCCTAGTTCTATCCATTTGCCTACAAATTTCAAGATGTCATTGTTTCTTACAGCTGAACTATACTCCAATATGTAAATGTATCACATTCTCTTTATCCATTCTTTGATTGAGGGACATCTGGGTTGTTTTTAGTTTCTGGATATTACTAATAATGAACATTGTTGAGCAAATGTCCTAGTGGCATGATTGAGCATCCTTTGGGTATAAGCCCAAAAGTGGTATTGCTGCATCTTGAGGTAGATTGAGTCCCCATTTTCTGAGAAACCACCATACTAATATCCAAAGTGACTATACAAGTTTACCCTCCCACCAGCAGTGAAGGAGTGTTCCCCGACTTCACATCCTCTCCAACATAAACTGTCATCAGTATTCCTTATCATAGCCATTCTGGAAGGAGTAAGATGGTATCTCAGAGTTGTTTTGATTTGCATTTTCCTGATGATTAAAGATGTTGACCAGTTCCTTAAATGTCTTTCAGCAATTTGAGATCCATGTGGTGAAGAATTCTTTCTTTAGCTCTGTATGCCATTTTTCAAATTGATTTTGTATTTTGATGTCTAGCTTCTTGAGTTGTTGATATATTTTGAAAATCAGCCCTCTGTCAGATGTGGAATTTATGATCTTTTCCCTATTCTGTAGGCTGTTGTCTTATTTGCTGTGTCCTTTGCACTACAGAAGCTATTCAGTCTCCAGAGGTTACATTACTGACTGTTGCTCTCAGTGTCTATGCTACTGGTGTATAGGAAGTGGTCTCCTATGTCATTGTGTTCAAGGCTACTTCCCACTCTCTCTTCTATCAGGTTCAATGTTTCTGAATTTATGTTGAGGTCCTTGATCCAACTGGACTTGAGTTTTGTGCATGGTGATAGAGATGGATCTATTTGTAATCTTCTACATATTGATTTCCAATTATGCCAGCACAATTTGTTAAAGATGCTTTCTTTTTTCCATTGTACCATTTTGGATTCTATATCAAAAATCAGGGTTCGTGGGCATTTGGATTGATGCTAGAGTCTTTGATTCCATTGATCCACCTATCTGTTCCAATGCTCACACCAAGCTGTTTTTATTATTATATCTATATAGTAAAGTTTGAAATCAGGGATGAGAATATCTCCAGAAGCTCCTTTATTGTACAGGATTATTTTAGCTATTCTAGTTTTTGTTTGTTTGTTTGCTTTTCCATATGAAGTTAAATACTTTCTTTTTATATTGAGGCCGAGACTTTTGTGAAACTCTGATATTTTGGTGCAATTACCATTCAATTATTCTTTATCTACCTCTCATTGCTTTGTCTTCTCCTTGCCCTCACACTATTAATCAAAGGACTCATCAACTATTATATTAATTTTCCTTTTTCTTAGCAGCCCTTAGGTATAATTAGTTTCTTAGTCATGATATATACACATATAATATTCATATTATATGTAACACATTTGACATATGACACGTGAGTTGGAGGTTTTCTTTTAGAAGAAATCCTCATTAAATGTTCATGCCCAGTCACCTCTTCACCCTCTTCCTCTTGATGAAAAGAGAGAAGGGAAATTAATATATCTATATTTTCTCCCCAGTAAATAAAATACACATTTACCTTTCCACAGTGCCATCTAATATTCAATGTGAAGATCTCAAAATTTTAATAGCTTAATATATTCTGTAAAGCTTTCCCCTTGGGATTATTGTGAGTCCCTAACTGCTTAATCTTTGACCCCCATCGCTGGGCCTCTGCTAGTGGCCTCAGCTGGTGAGTGCTGGGCTCCAGTAGATCTGCCTATCTGCCCAGGAACATTCTGAGTCCCAGCCTGCTGGATCGTTGAGCCCCAGTGCTGGGCCTCTACTGGAGCCTGATAAATGACCCCCATCACCAGGACCCTGCCTGAGTAGAGAACTCCTAGAGAGCTTAGACCACCAAGAACTACAGAAGTCAATCTTCTGACCCATCTATGACCACCAGGGGAGTACCATAGAGAGAGAAAGAGACCCCAACTGTACCTACTGGAAGAAGCAATGGAAAGACAAGAAAACACATAACAATAGAAAGACAAGCATGGCACCACCAGAATCTGGGCACTCTACACCAACTAGACCTGAACACTCCAAAGCAGATGAAGCAGAAGAGAATGACTTAAAAAAAAATCTTCATAAAAGTGATAGAGGCCTTCAAAGATGGTACGAGAAAATTCCTTAAAGAAATGGAAGAAAAAATAAACAAAAAAACTGGAAGAAATGAACAAATCTCTTAAAGAAAGTACAGAAAGCCAAGAAAAAAAAAAAAAACAATTAAACAGGTGAAGGAAATGGTTCAAGTCTTGAAAACTGAAATAGAGACAACAAAGTAAACACAAACTGAAGTATGCTGGAAATAGAAAAAGTGGGCAAACTATAGAGAATTATAGACAAGCATAACCAACAGAATACAAAAGATGGAAGAGAGAATCTCAGGCGCTGAAGATAAACTAGAGGAAATAGATTCATCCACCAAAGAAAATCTTAAATCCAACAAATGCTTAACACAAAACATCCAGGAAATGTGGGACACCATGAAAAGTCCAAACCTAAGAAAATAGGCATAGAAGAAGGTGAAGAAGCCCAGCTCAAAGTGCAGAAAACATATTCAACAAAATCATTGAAGAAAACTTTCACAATCTGAAGAAGGACATGCCCATGAAAGTACAAGAAGCATACAGAACACCAAATAGACTGGACCAAAAAAAAAAAAAAAAGACCCCTTGACACATACTAATCAAAATAATCAAAACTCCTAGCATACAGAATAAAGAAAGAATATTAAGAGCAGCGAAGGAAAAAGGACAGGTAACATATAAAGACAGACCTATCAAAATTACACCTGACTTCTCCATGGAAACTCTCAAGGCCAGAAGTTTCTGGATAGATGTTCCACAAGTACAAAGAATCCACGGATGACAGCCTAGGCTACTATACCCAGAAAAACTTTCAATCACTATAAACGGAGAAAACAAGATATTTAATGACAAACCCAGATTTTCACAATATGTATCTACAAATCCAGCCCTAAAGAAATTTCTGGAAGGAAAACTCCAACCCAAGGAAGTTAACTACCCTCAAAAAGACATAGGCAATAGATAATCCCACCCTATCAGAACCCAAGGGTAAAGCAGGGCAAATATATTCACAATACCACTGCCAACAACAAATCTAAAACAAACAAGCATTAACAATCAATGGTCCTTACTTTTCCTTAACTTGTATATAAAAAGACACAGGCTAACAGAATGGATACAAAGACAGAATCCATCCTTCTGCTGCATATAAGAAACACATCTAAGCTTCAAAGACAGGCATTACCTCAGGGTAAATGGCTGGGAAAAGATCTTCCAATCAAATGGAGCCAAGAAGCAAGTAGGTACAGCTATCCTAATATCTAACAAGTTAAACTTCAAATCAAAATCAATCAAAAGCGATGAAGACAGTCAATTTGTATTCATCACAGGGGAAATCATCAGCACAAAGTATCAATTCTGAACATCTATGCTCCAAATATAAAGCACCCACATTCGTAAAAGAAATGCTGCTAAAACTCAAAGCTCACATAAATCCTCACATGCTTATAGTGGGAGAATTCAACATCCCACTCTTACTGCTAGACAGGACCACCAGTCAGAAACTTAACAAAGAAACAAAAGCACTACCAGAAGTTATGTCTCAATTGGGATTCACAGACATCTATACAACATTCCATCCAAACACAAAAGAATATATCTTCTTCTCTGCTCCATATGGAACCTTCTCTAAAATGAAACACATAGTAGGCAACATAACATATCTCAACAGATATAAAAAAAAAATATTGGAATAGTCCCCTGCATCTTATCAGACCACCATGTTTTAAAGTCGGAATTCAACAACAGCACAATTTGCAGAAACTGAACAATGCTCAATTGCACCACACCTGTGTCAAAGAAGAAATAAAGAAAGAAATCAAAGCCTTCATAAAACTCAATGAGAATGAGGACATGGTGAATGGGCGGGGGGGGGGGCATTGAGTGGAGAGGGAACTTAGTAAAAGAGAAAGGGAAGAGAGGAAAGCACGTCGGACTAGGAAGATTGAGGCATGGGAGGAATAGACGAGAAGACGGGGGTGGGTGATAAAAGAGTGAGCCATTATAGGTTTCAAGGTTAAGCTGAACCAAGAGAAATGTCCAGAGACCTACAGGACTGACCCCTCACCCCAACTAACAATTTGAACAACAGTGGAAAGGCTATCATAAATGCCCTTCCCTGATAATGAGGTCGACAACTAACTTATACACCATAATGGAGCCCTCATCTAGTACCTGTTGGAAACAGAAGCAAACACCCTCAACTAAACACTGAGCTGAATTGGAATCCAGATGCCGAGAGGGAGGACAAGAGCAGGCTACAGAAACACATAGAGACGGCAGAACTGAACAAGGAGGAGCTAACGGACCCCCCAGATTAATAGCTGGGAATCCAGCATAGGACTGACTCAGACCCCCTGAACATGGGTCTCAGCTAGAAGGCCTGAGTAGTCAAGGGACCTCCGAGAGTAGAACCAGGATGTATTCTTGGTGCACAAAAGAACTTTGGGGGCATATCTTCCATGGATAGATTCCCTTAATCTAGAGACAGGAGAGAAGGCCTAGTCTCTACTCCAAATGGCAGATTTAGATGACCCCTCCTGGAGGGCCTCCACCCTACATGTGGAGGGGGATGGGAGGCGAGGGTGGTAGTGGGATATGTTATGGTGGGAGAAAGGGAAAGAGGGAGGGAAGGAAGGAGAGAAGAAGGGAGGGAAGGGGAGGGAACTGCGATTGATATGTAAAATAATAATAAGAAAATAAATAAAAAAAGATGTTCTGAAAGTATACTCAGAATTCTTTCAGTAAGAGAAGACAATCATATTAGACTAAAGCTTTAAATCAGAAACACAATTTAATATTTGATATACGATGGGTAAGAGTCAAGATGGAGCCTGACTGCTTTTATATTGGGATTTAGTTATAATGGAAATCCTCATGTCCAGTAACCTCTTCACTCTCTTCCTACTCAAGAAGTATATGAAGGAAAAATAATTCTGCCTAATAATGAGGAACAATTTTGGTTGCAAATAAGAAAAATCTAACCCAAGTAAGTTTAGCTCAAATAAATAAATAAATAAATAAATAAATAAATAAATAAATAAATGGATATTTAGACAACTGTAATTAAAATTGGGGTGTGAGAGCAGTGACCCCAGGACACCTAGAGCAATTGGTTGTTCTTTATTGCTTCTCTGTATCTTCCTTTCACTTCAGCTACATTTTCAGTGTTCAGTATGTTGTTAAGTTTTTCATTACTGTGAGAACTTGAGATAATTATCTTTAAAAGAGGAAATGCTTATTTAGGTTTGCAGTGTTGGCAAGTTATTGTATGTAGACCACATCAGTCATTCTGTTGCTTTTGAGCCAATGGTAATGGGGCACATCAAGTTGGGGGTGTCTATTTATATTATATGCCCACTATGAAAGAGAGGGAGGAAAATTGAACCACCTCCCACACAGTGGCCTTAATATTGAGGTTTTTAATACATGGGCCTTGGGGAAATGTTTATCTATATTATAAAGTCATCTTTATGCTTTATGCTTGATCACAACAAATGACATTCTGAGTTTGCATATTCTTATTTTCTACCATAAAGAAAAAAAGTCTCTTGCAAAGTATAGTGTTAATGAAAACAATAGAAAATAAAAATTTTTTGATTAGTTGAGATGATAGAATAACTTCCAGATTAATCAATTTACGAGGACATATTGTTCATACAGGAAATTGCTTGCTCTCAGTTGCACTAAACATAGCTCATAAAATATGGACCTATGCATGACTCTTCAGCCCAGTATCATTTCTGACCCAATATGTGATTTCCACTTTAGTAAAATGGCACCCAACCTATTATTTGTTCTCAGATTTTCTACAGCTTTTCTTCCAACCAAGATAGTTTCAGTTACATTTATTTCAGTTCAAAGGCTTAACTTTTCTCTAATTATAAAGATTAAAATATAATAGATCTATAGATATTAGTTTGGGAGAGAAATTTTCAAAGAAAATTATCAGCAGAAGGAAAACATAATCTACAGAATGGGATAATATCTTGGAAAACTACACATCTGACAAAGAATTAAATCATTATATAGATAATGAATAAATAAAGCCATCCAATCAAAAGTTAGACAAATGAAGAAGGGATAATCCTCTAAAGAGACATGTGATATAATACACAACATGTTTTACATTAAGGGAAATACGGTCAAGACTACAGTGAGACACTGCCCATATGGCTTGGGTACAAAAAGTCCTCCAGGGGCTTCTGTGTTTGAAAACTTGGTCCAAAGTTGATGGCAGTGGTTGGGAAGGTTGTGGATACTTTGACATCTTTGGCATAAGGATGGGAGCATGAAGTTTAGAATACATCCCTGCTTTCATTCTAATTACTGACAATGAAGATATAACCCAGCAATCTCATGCTTCTGATGCTCTAGGCTTGAGCTACCCCCACAAAGATGCTTCCCTACAATGATGGACTATAATCTGAAAGAGTGAGATAGAATGAACATTTCTCCCCCATGGTTGCTTCTACTTAATTTCCTTCCTTTAGTAATGACAACAAGAAAATAGGTACCCAGAAGTGGGGCCACTGCTGTATGTCATTCGTAATGGAAAATGGGAAAGAGTTTGGAACTACATGTGGAGGAAGCTTTAAAATACTGTGTGTAGACATTAATGGAACATTCAATTGTAAACTTGAAAAAAAATATTCATACAGAAGTATATACAGGGAAGACTATGCTTATGACAGAGAGCAACATGGGCTCTATCAGGAATTGGGCCAGAGCCTATTCATGTGAGAATTGGTCAGACTTCATTCATTCTGTGTCTTGAAAATATGCAAGAGGATTCCCTGAATCTTGGTGTTAGTTGGGAGGCTGGGGAGTCTATGGGGCTTCTGGTAGTAGATCAGTATTTATCCCTAGTATACGAATGGAATTTGTGAGCCCATTCCACACAGATGGATACTCCCTCAGCCTAGACACATGGAAGAGGGCCTAGGCCCTGCTCTAAATGGTATGACAGACTTTGAAGACTGCCCATGGAAAGCCTCACCCTCCCTGGAGAGCAGAAAGGGGATGGGATGGGGGTTGGTGGGGGATCAGGGGAGGATTGGAGGGTGAGGGAACTGGGATTTACATGTAAAACAAAGTTGTTTCAAATTTAAATTAAAACATTATTAAAAAAGAAAGAAAATATGCATGAGGACGAATTAAAAAGTTGTGTGCTAGGTTGTATGGTAGAGGAGATGTCAAGGCATTATGATGTTTATTATATTCAATGGGTTTACAGTGAAAATTTAAAAAATGATAGGAAAGCATGCAATTCAGTGAAGATTTGATTGTAAATGAAGTTGTAGGCAAGGGTACATAAGATGGGTTTGGAAAAAATAGTGATAAATGTTGACAGATTATCATAATCACATGATATACTGGGAAGATAAGGAATGTATTTTCTTGGCAAGACTTTTCTCATGGAGAACTCTATGGTTTAGAAATGCATATTCATTGAAAAAGGGTTGCTAATATGATAAAGCCTTCAGGGTTCTCTGCTGGAAAATTGTCTCCTGGCAAAGTAGTTTTCCAGTATGGGCTGTGAAAGTACACAGAGGCTAGTCCAGTTGTGACTTAAGGGATCCAGGCTACATCTTTATCTTGTACCAGAACTTGTCATTGATCATGTGGTACTGATTTTGCAAGCATACAAAATACTAGACAATTCATGGAAACTTGTTTCCAGGTGCTAGAAACGTTCTGAGTACAGGCAATGGATGGCAGAGTCAGATTTCCTGGAGAAGGTCCTGAGAAGCCACTACATAAAGCCATGAAGATTAGGTGAGATATTTGTCTTAATATTTAGGAATCTGTACTGGCCTGTCCTTGAGGTTCTCACAGGAAATGTCCTCAGCTGCAGCCACTAAGAGGATCTCCTGTGCACATTCATTATGTTACCTTTTAAAAGGGCCCTGCTCACCTCCTATCTTTCTCCTTCTCTCTCTATCTGTATTTCTCTGTTTCCTTGACCCTCTGCATCTTTCTTCTTTTCTGCTGCTTCTGTTCCCAAAGGCCAGTCTCTCCCATTTCCTCCCCCCCCTTTAAGGCCAGTCTCTCCCATTTCCTCCCCCCCCCCTTTAAGGCCAGTCTCTCCCATTTCCTCCCCCCTTTTCCTGTTCCCTTTGCCCTAATTAAAAAAAAATGTTATCCATGTAAGGTCTATCTCATGGCATCTTTTTCTCTCACATCGATATTTTGTAAAATGCACCACTCAAGATGTTGAAAATGTAGGAAACTTTGGCCACTTTCTAGGACAGCAGCACTGAATGGAATTGTCTTGAGAGGCCACATAGTGCCACCAGTAGCAGACCAAGAAGAACAGGATTGCCAGCCCACTGAAGCACAGATGATGCCATGATGATCCCAGATACAAATATGGAACTACAAGATTTTGTTTTGGCCTCACTGTGTTTCAGTATCCCTTTGATCTAGTCTTTCCTAGCTCTGCCTCATTCTTTGCTTTAGAATAAAAATGGTTCCTCTATGACACTGAATGGTTGAAGTATGTGGCTTGTTTGTTTTTGTTGTTAATATTTTCAATTATTTTGAAAGTTAAAAATAGTTTGTCATACAATATATTGATTGCAAGTTTCCTTCCCCCCCCCTGCTCCTCCCAGGTCCTCCCCACTTTCCCACCTATCCAAATCCACACGTTTTCTTTCTCTCTCTCCTTAGAATACAAATAGAAATCTAAAAATAATAATAAGATAAAATAACAACAAAATAGAATAGGACAAAACAAATAAACAGAAAAAAAATGGGCCACCAAAAGAAGCACAAGAAGCCATACAGATGCAGAGACACACATATTCATATACACAGAAAACCCTTGGAAATGACATCATACATATATTAAGCTTTATATTATGTTATATATTGTATGCTATATATTATGATATATAAGCAAAAAAAGTCTGTAAGAAAAATTAGAAGATCCATAAGAAAACGAAATAGCCCAGACAAAACAATGTGAGTCAAAGAACTTTAAAAAAATACCCTTGAGTTTATGTTCGCCATCTACTGCAGGGCATGAGGCCTGCCCTGAAGTGAGGTTTGTAAACACAGTGAGCCTCTGTTGAAAAACACTAGTTTTTCCTTTGTGAGCAGTTCTTATACAGTAGAAGCTTCTTAAAGCACACACATATATAAAAGAAATTTAACAGGAACCACAAAAACAAAACAAACAAAAGCCAGGTAAGACAAAGCCCAAACTAGCCATTTATCACTACCAAATGAAACCTCCCTCCCGTTCTGGGAATGGGTTACATGCAATTAAATTGTTGGTCAAAGTGGCTGTGTGGAAACCCCAAGTCTCCCCAGGCTATTACCAAAGCTATTGGTTGCTCTTATGATAAGACCCTACTGCTGAAGTCCATACCTGCACAACTCACTGAACACAGAGAAGGCAAACTGTTGCCTACCTAGAAACTTCACCCCTACAGACTAGTGTTCATGGTACTGGCAGGTACTCTGTACACTGTCAAAGGAGAAACCTGAAATCTACAGTGGTGACCTGCCTGCCTGTAAGATATGCTGGTACAATTGTGTCACAAAAGTTGATGGAGTAATCAACCACTGTATGATTAGAATTAAGGCCCACTCCATGAGATGGACCTCATGCCTCATGCTATTTGAATGGGAAAGAACCTTAGACTGGGTGAACCACAGACCCACGGAAAAACCAAATATGACTCCTGTTCTGCTAAAGCAGAATGACTTCTTATGGCATTCTGCTCTACTTGTAAATAAGTATCCTATACTAGAAGCTTCCTCTTGCACTAGATGGAAACAAGAACAGAGACCCACAACTGGACAATGTACAGAGAATCAGAGACCTTGGGTTACTCAACCCTAATAGGATATATCCATCAATCCATCTCCATAGGGCTCAAGGAACCCTTCAGAAGAGGAGGTAGAAAGCTTGTAAGAGCCAGTGGGGATGGAAGATATAAAGAAAACATGCTTTCTAAATACAGAAGGACTGACCACATACTGCTCACACACACTGCACAAGGAGAGTGATGCCTTCCAGGAGTAATCATCAAAATCTGTCAAGTAATTTGGTGTAGGGTCTAGGCCCTCGCTTCCCTCTCTACGTTAAGGGAGTATTCCTCCATGGGGAATATGCTCCCAAGTCCTTTCATACACCAGGGATACATCCTGGTTCCATTGTCAGAGGTCCCTTCTAACTGAGACCCACATTCAGGGGATTTTGGTTGGTTCAATGCTGGTTTCCCAGCTATCAGTCTGGGGTCCATGAGCTCCCTCTTGTTCAGGTCAGTTGTCTCTTTGGGTTTCTGTAGCCTGGTCTTGACCTTTTTTCTTATCACTCCTCCCTCCCTGCAACTGGATTCCAGGAGTTCAGCTCAGTGTCTAGCTGTGGGTGTATGCTTCTATTTCCATCAGCTACTAGATGAGGGCTCTATGATGGTGAATAAGGTAGTCATCAATCTCATTATCAGGGAAAGGCATTTAAGTTAGCCTTTCAACTGTTGCTCAGATTGTTAGTTGGGGCCACCCTTGTAGGTCTCTGGACATTTATTTAGAGTCAGTTTTCTCTTCAAACCTATAATGGCTCCCTCTATTATGGTATCTCTTTTTTTTTTTTTTTTCGTTCTCATCTATTCTTCCCCAGACTCAATCTTTCTAGTTTGTTCTCCTCTCTTCCCCTCCTCTTTCTCCTAACTCCCTCTTCACTCACTGCCCCATCCTAACTCCCAAAATGATCAGGATGATCAGGAGCTCTACATTCTTCTTCTTCTTTTTTTTTTTTTAACAATCTTTTGGCTTTTTATTTTTTGTTTGTTTGTTTTACAAAGCAACACCAGTTTTACCTCTCTTTCCTCCTTCTGTTCCTCCCACATTTCCCCATCCTTCCCATCTAGTCTTCAGAGAGGGGAAGACCTCCCATGGATAGTCATAATTGAAGAAGGACCAGGGTCCTCCCCTCTGTATCTAGGCTTAGCAAGGGAATGAGCTCCAAAAAGCCAGTTCATGAGCTAGGGATAAATCCTGGTCCCACTGTCCGTGGTGCCACAAACTAAGTTCTTGGAAGGCAGCTATGTTCACCACTATACCACCAAGGCAACAAACTACATTCTTTTCTAAATCAGAGGCAAATGTGGAGGCTGAAAACCATAGGTTCTCTTTACATTGTAATCATTCCCTACAGACCTAAAACAAAGGCAACGTTTCTGTTGCCTGTTTAAGATCTTGAGTCATGCATGCTGCTTTCAGGAATTGTAATGCATTCTTAAACCCATTAGTTGCTGGAAGGTCATCCATAAAATAAACCCCATTCATCAATATGAATGGTCACACTATAACATAGTGTTAATTCACTTCATATCAAAATGGAATATTCCATTCAGATTAGATTGTTACTTAACAGCTCCCCTAATCTTAGAATCCTAGAAAAGAATTTTGAAGAATTCATTGTACTTGCATACATGAAATTGTAATTTAAGGAAACTTTTGAGCACATCTAACCAGAATGGACTAAGACAGAATTAGCATGGTAGGTGGAGTCAACCACTTTTCTGTTACTGTGTCTTCCATATTGTTAAAATGCCTGGTATCCCTCCAGTGTCACTAGTGAAAGGTGTGGAACCAATTGGAAAGGCCCACGTGGGAGTCTTTGGGCTGTGTATGGCATGGCCATGAGGAGACCCAGGATTGTTTGTTCCCTTTGCCTTTTGCAGTTCTCAGCTCTTCAAGTTGGAGCAACTTCCTCTACTCTACCATGTGTCCCCTACTATTGTGCTACCTCTTCATTGGCCCAAAGCAACAAGGTCTGGTGGATACAGGGTACAATCTTCAAAACCATGAATCAGAATAAAATAACAACAACAAAATCTTCTCCTTTTCTTTATTTCCTGTTTCTTACTTACCATAATGGAAAACTGTTTAACAGATTGTCAAGCATGCAAAGAAAGGAGGGCTGCAAAGTCGTGGAGTCCTGCTTTTCCCTCCTCCCACACTCTTTCAGATATTGTTGCTACTTTATTCCATTCCTCTGCTCCTGCATACTGTTATGAGCCTGGGTTTCTCCATCCAAAGAGCATGTCCTTGGATCTGAGGTGAGAAACATGAAATCAGTGAAGATGTGTCTGCCTCACTGCACAAATCTCACATGAAGTATTCATTTGCAGATCTCAGCTCTCGCTATACAACACCTAAATGATTAAATGTTATCCTAGAGGCCTAGATGATACACATATAAATCCAAGGTCCTGCTTTGACAATCTTTTGTCATAAAATCCTGAAGGGAGAGAAATATCTAGAATAATAGATTGTGAGTTACTGTATGTGTCTGAGAATAGATGTAATAGAAACTTCAGTGAGCCAAACAATCAAATAGCTAGATGGCTTAGATGGCTGTTTCCATGCTTCTCTCAAACAGAAATCTTTTTTGGGCGATTCAATTGAAAACAATTTTCTATGTAAGACATAAAAACCACAGTTGAGAGATAATAAAAGTTTACAGAATCAGAAATAACTTTTCTATCCATATGAAAATGCAAAGTCTGGCAAAACCAAAGCTTGGAGCAGGCAGACAGAGACCCTAATTTATTAATTGAGTTTGTCTTAGCTTACCACTGTGGTGTTTTTGCTTTTGTTTTTTTTTTTTAATTAGATATTCAAGGTCAGTTGTTGCAGCATCAGTAACTGATGATGTATTGTGCTAAATTCACAGTAGTAGCAGTCAATTCCTTAACAACGACTGCTTTAGTAACTAAGAAATTGTTGCTCATACCATCAATACTAAACAAAAATAATACTACTAATGAATCTTTCAAGCACTGATGGGAAGGATGGAATATGCATTTCCATGGAAATGTCTTGTAATTTAGGATTAATTAATGTCCAATTATTGTAAGCTGTTACTAATAAATTTTAAAAGTCAGCTCTGCGCTTCAATTTTGTAATGTTTTTGTAAAATGGAACATTAGATGTTTTTAATCTTGTCTATTCCTGCAAAATACCCCAGATAACATGCTATTTTGCATTTCAAATAATATATCCTCATTTAAATGCAAAACCAGGGTCCAATCAGAATAAGATGGCAATCAAATTACAATATTCAATGAAGAGTTTTCCAAGCTGACTTCATTAGTAAACTATCATGAATTTCAAGATCTTACAAGGTTTCTATTTGTTTGTACAACTGCAAAGGGCTCAATTATGGAGCTTTGAGAGAGTCTAAAAATAACATCAGACTAATTAAAAGTTCCAACCGGATTTGGGCTAGCACTGTTTTGAAACTCCTTTAAATTTCTTTGACTTTCAAAATGGACTTAGGGAGCAGAAACTCTTGTTTTTGGAGTGGTGAGTTAAAAACAACTGTCAGGTCCCTAGGATGACAGAGGCTGCAGTGTAGCACGAGGAAAAAAATACCAGCCATGAGGGTGCTGCTTCTATGCTCTCCTGGGCTCTTAGGGAAACTTCATTTCTTGGCATTATTGCACATGTTCAAAACAAGCCTGGAGAGGCTGCAGCTTCAAGTTGCTGAATCTTTGAAAATGCATACAAGAGGTTCAGTCTTTGAAGTCGTTTTCCCTTTGGGAAGTAAGATCCAGGTAATCAGGAAAGAGCTCAGGAGTTCAGGCTACTATGATATGTTCTGCTAGGAGTGCTGCTAAGGGTTACATCATGGAGATCATAAGACTGTGTGGAGCTCACAGTGGGGTTTCCACCTCAACAAGTGCTTTCCTTCTTTGACAAATGGGGTAAGACTGGGAGGGAGCAGAACTCACCTAGATGGCCATCGGTTTTGTTGTTGTTGCTTTTGTTGTTTTCTCTCCTGTATATTACACATGACAGAAGGATATGTGGGAGAGGCTTGGGCATGGATTATAGATAATTTTTCACACCTCTTTTTATTTATTTATTTTTTCTTATTTTACATATCAATCCCAGTTCCCTCCCCATCCCTCCCTCCCTCTCTTCCACCCTCCTATGCCCTGACCACCCTCCCATTCCATCCCCCCACACTCCACATGTAGGGTGATGCCTTCTTGGAGGGGTCATCTAAATCTGTTAAGTCATTTGGAGTAGGGAGTAGGCCCTCCCTCCTGCCTCTAGGTTAAGGGAATATCCCTCCATGGGGAATGAATTTTTCACACCTTTTTATTTCACACCTATTTATTTGAATTGTCTATCCTTCCTTTCCTCTATCTTCATGAGGTTAATGCTCTCCTGGGATTTTTCTATAATATCAATTAAACTGTTAGGAAACAATTGTTTTAAGGAGTCATAGAAATGAAATCTCAGTGATGGTAAGGTTTCCAAAGTTGTATAAATACTACCTTCATTAGACTCTTCTTCTGGAGGATATTTTGGCAGTGGAGCATCTGTCAGGGCCGCAGGAAAGCATTAATGTGGGAGAACAGCTTGAGAAGGAGCACAGCCTTGCAATTTGGTTTTATGCTGGGCTTATTAATGCACAAACCAATGTAGCAAACAGTGTTTGTGTTCTGCCATTTCAGTGAACAAAAGAGAAACCCAGTGACATCATCATTAGTTTGAAAGGGCATAGTAGTTCCTCTAAGGTTTTTACAACCACAGCTGCAAGGTCATGTTATGTTTAAAAGTTTAAAATTACTCTGTTTAAGAGAATTTTAAAACAAAAATGCCTCTAACAGGTAAGCCCCATTTGCCCAGGAACAGATAACTTCCCAGAATGCTAGGGGCTAGTCTTGTACAGACAAAATGCTTTAGCTCCCAGGAACAAGCTAGCTTGCCCTTGACCACATGTTGGTAGGATGTGTGCTTGATAGAATATAGGTGGCATGTGTGCCTGATTACATATAGACAGGAAGTATGTCAGGATGTGTGCTTTGCCTCGATCACAGGAAGATAGAAAGTATATAGCCTTGTGTGTTTTGCAACTATAAATCCTGACTCTAAATCAGCTATAAATCAGCATCTCAAGGGTGCTCTCTGTTGCAGTCCTGGTGCCATGAGTATCCAGTGCTGGTATTTAATAAAGCCTATCACTTGTCCAAAATTATTCATGGTCATGTGGTCATGGTGAATGTCTGAGTGACTACAGACCTATAACAATGCAAAAGGGTGAGTTTCCTATCACATGACTTCCTTCAAGCATTGGCAATTTGAGGGCAATAACATATGGAAACAATATCTATGAATGAAAGACTCTCAACTACTCACTGAGAATCTCCCCAGCTGTTTCTTCAAATGGGAACTGGGATTGCACAAACCAAGAACTTCTAAAGGGAATTTTTTCTTTTCTTTTCAGCAAATTCCTTGTGTTTTTTTTTTTATATATATAATTAGAGATGCTACCAAACTAGGTGTATCATTTTAAATGTCATCTCATATCTCTCCATTCTTAGCAGAGTATCTAATAAACAGAAATACTGTGAAGTTGCAACAATGGAAGAGGGGTTGGATATCATAGGAACTGAGCTCATGTCAGGAAAACAAACTGCAGGAGTGGACAGCACTTGGTGTGAGGGTGTGAGCTCCTTTGCTTATCATTTCAAGACACTCATTGCAAACATTCAAGTACAAGCACAAGACTATCCCACAGCCTAATAGATAGGGTTTATCACTCAGGTTTCACTTTTGGAATATTTGCTCTATCGTCCAATTTATATGGGCTACAACTTAAATGACTCTTTACGAAAAGATATGTCTCTATGGTAAGACAAACAACAAGATAATCAAAGAAAATCAAACCCAACAATTTAAGGCTCTGTTTATAGTCACTAAATCTAATAGATATTGTTTGCAGCAGTGGAAGAAAAATATACCACTTAAGTAAAAATAAAAAATTAAAAAAAAAGAGGATGGAGAACACTATGCAACAATAGTCAATATAAGGAAAAATGGGAGCCCATCTTGGCATAACATGCTATATCTTTATGACACTTATGACCTGAGATGACCTTACATGGCATTTTATGAAGCAAAGTTTCTAAAGATTAGAGAACACATTATTTTGTCTGATATCTTTTATTTTTTAAGGAAGATCATCAATATTTTAATATTTAGCATGATGGCAAACAGTTTAAATAGTTCCTAAGTTTCTCATAGATAATCACCTGTACTGTATTAGGAAAACAGACTTCAAATCAGCTGTAATAATGAGTGAGGACAGCCCATTGTTTCAGAAAAGTGGTGAGGAATTAGCCCATTTTGTCATACTGTTTTACCTAGGAGAGAGATGTCCACATGGACATCTTGGAATATGTATCTTAGCACTGGGCTCCTTTGCTGTATGTTTATTGCCAGATTGATGCATACAAATCAACATAATGAAGAGGCAGAAACTATTCAGATTCCTTATTATCTGTCAATCTGGCCAGACTGTTTGTGATCAGGCCATTATTGTTTGATCTTTACAGTGCCTCTTGTATCCACCTTTTCTTAGGCCACAGGACTACAGGCTTCTATAGCCTCCATGCACACTATTTACTTCCAATAAATTTCCTTTTATTAAAACTCTTCAGAGTCCATTCTATGGCTTTCAATATGGGAATAATGATGTATGGGGTGTTTCTAAGCTTAGACATTAAGATGACACAAGGCATGAGGAGAAAATAGGACAGATGTCAGTAACATATATCCTTAAAGCAAACCATTTCAGGAAAATGCTGTTGGCTATTGGTTTTCAAATTCACCTAACAGGCAGTTTCCTTACTAGAGATGCATAACTTGACATTGAATCCTCAGAGAATACTCTCTGCAGGTCTCAGACCAAAGGACTTCTATATTTTTTCACAACAAAATGGAGACATGAGGGAAGCGTCCCAGATGGGTTGGTGGGTGGGATATGATTCTGAGTGTGAGGCCTACATCAAGACTGAGTGAGAGGGCTGGAAAAGTCTTTGGATGCTTTGAATTTTCCTCCTCACACCTATCAACAGTAAAAGACAGTTGACTATAGTATTATTAGACAAATTGAGATAAATCTGGAAAAAGGATAAGTACACAGAAAAGAAAGAAGTCACAAAAATACAGTAGCAATAAAACATAAGCTGGAAAAATTTAAAAGCAATTTAACTGTTTTATGTTTGAGGAAGTCTAGTCACAGATAGCTAAAACATCTCCAGAGCTATTTAGCCTGTGTTACATACAATGGCCCATTGCATGACAACATCCTATTCTCTTTCCTACTTTTTAAAATCTTTATTCAAATAACATTAGATATTTCTGTTGTTGCTGTTACTTTGAGATACAGTCTTACTATTAGTACTGCTGGCCTTGAACTTGGAATACCCTTTTCTCAACTTCTTAAATACTGGTCTAGAGCAGAGATATAAACCACCACACCCAGCCAAAACATTGTTTGAAGATGGTAGAATTTAATATGGATACCTATCAAAGATCGATCATGGTATATTAATAAAGTTGCATACTGTAGACAAAGCTAGTAGTAGATTATTCCCACATATTTGTGCCAAATCTTGACATTTAAGATAGATCATACATTGAAATTGCCACTTAAGTTATAGGTATAGCATCTGAAGTGGTAGACCAGGTGCCCCAAGGCACAACTGGAAAATTTACACAGATTTATTGACTGCAAATATTACAACCACGAACAAGACTGCTCCAATAAGAATTACATTTTATAGCAAGGTATATTGTTAGGAGTAGGTTTACAACCAGTCTGGTCAAACTGCCATGCCTGCCCCAAATAACACACAGAGCCTCTGTATTTGGTATAATACTGTTGGCCAGGTACTAATTTCTTTTTAGCTAGCTCTGTCTTAATGATTAACCTATTTCTATTAATCTAAGTATTTCTATGTGGTCTTATCTTACTGGAGAGACTGGCTGGTGTTCTTCTCCTCCTTGCCCTCTCCTTCTAGTCTTCTAGTCCCACCTATCTTGCTTTCCTATTGGCCAATTCCTATTACTTTATTCATTAGCCAATAAGAGAAACATATATACAGAATGACATCTCCCATCATCTCCTCTTTTCTGTCTGGAATAAAAAGAAGGGTTTTAACTTTAACATAGTAAAATATATAACACAACAGTTATCAAATAAGAATCACAGTTAACAATATTTAGTCCATTAACATTTCGTAAGACTTATGGAAAATATTCTATCATCTATCCCATCTTTGCGAGTCTAAAGTCTTATATGTAACTTATCCTTCATCCTAACTAAGGAAAACTATATCCATAACTATTTGTCTTCAACTCCCTCAAAGACCACAGAAGGATAATACATAAACTCTAAAAATGACAGAGACATCTTGCCTGGTCAGTCACCCGAAGTTCTTCTGTAATGTTCCATATTCAGCCCATAGGCCATAGTCTTGTCTGACAGACTCCTCAGCAAAGCAGGAAACTTTAATCTATCCACTTGTATTGGCAGTTTATCAGTCACTTTTCTCTGTGTCCTGCAGAATGTCTGGCAAACACTTCCATGAAGCAGGAACCCTACAGCAATGTTCACTTCGTATTAGCAGTCACTTTCCTTTGGGTCCTGAATGTCCAGTTTATACATCATGAAGTCAAACAGTCCAGACAAGAGCAGTATCTTTCCAAATGGCTAGTCTTTCCATATTGAAAGCAAACTCCATAACGAGTTTCTTCGATGTCCATCTTCCTTTCTGACGCAAGTGGTATTGCCAGGAGTTTTTATGTCTCACTGTTAAGTAAAACCCTAAACCATTTTAAATGCCATATTCTGTAGGTCTTTGATAGGTTTGAAGAATGCCTATCCATCTCTAAACATCTCTCTCTCTATATAAATCCTAACTAATACTATAAATTTTGACTATTATAGGTAACTATAATCTGTACCAGATTATATATTACATTTCTAAATGAGCTATATAATCACTATTCATATCTATATCACAATCCCCTTTTTACCTTTAAAAAGGTATTGGTTGTGATCATATAACTATTTATAACCAATCCCATTTAAATGAAAACAAATATTTATAAACAACATTTGGGAATACATAGTTTTATTGTTTAGGTATTTGTCCCTGCTTTACTCAGGGAAGTTTCAATCAGTTTTTTAGCGAAGTTCCTGAGTATTACAGATTATCTTCACCCATGTTTCCTTTACCTATGAGATTAGTCAGACATAGATGGTTAATTTTCAATCACTTCATAGACATGCAGAACATGGCATTTAAATGTTTTAATATTAGTACTCATTGACATGAGATACTATTACTCCTGATAGCACCGTGCACTTTCCTGAAAATATGTTGGACATTGTTGTCGCTCCTTCTGGAGTCCATGATTGCTTTAGCTAATGGCCTCTTGGGCAAAGAACTACCCCCACCTTGACCACTGATTTGGACGTGTGGTCCTATGTGCTCGCAGGAGATAACTATAAAAGACTGCTGAACCTTTCCAAGTCAGGGTAAGACAGTCTTTCTGCCTCCCTGCTTTTGTTGTGGTCTGTTAAGTACTCTTGGCCTTAGCCAAAAACTGGGTGTGCCAATGTTGCTGTGAGACCTTGGGTGACTGTCCAGATAGCTTGCTGTTTTTATCCTATGTGCACCTTTTGAAGTTGCCCACTTGCACTTCCTGTCTACCCTAGTATCGTTATTTTCCTTCTCAGGTCTTGATGACGTTGAAGATTAAACTATCACAACTATTATTATCTCTTCCTAGTTAGATGTATTAGGTACTAGACTTAAGTTTTCCAGCTCATGACAACTCTATTGTAAACTCCATTATGCCTTCACCCTAGGACTATATATGTAGGTCATTTTGTTCTCAATTTTCATTATCTTAGAGCACACTTGTTATTCACTTCTTTGTATATAGTTTTGTATCAAGCCTAAATCTTTTCTTTAGGCCTAGAGGGAAATTGTAGTGGAATATTCACTTTGTCTCCTTCTGTGGCACTGACCACTCCCATTGGGGGGGATGGAGCCAGGGGCAGAAGTGACTGGTGGAACTAGGTCAGAGGAAGAGCCAGGGAATGCTCTCTTGCTTGTGGGACGTGGAAGAGAGCATCTGGTGGAACTTGCTGGTGTTTATCTGTCTAGGTTGTATGCTATTTCTCCCTGAATAAACATCTATTCGGCCTATCTGTTTGTCCTGATCCTTATTAAACTTCAATAGTATCTAGCAATAGCTCAAATTTATTTTATACATTTGCCTTATAAAAATTTACCAGAAGAATAGATATTAAATTTAAAGAAGTCATTCATTAGATACTCCAGTTCAGTTTGTAATTTTTGTTTTACCAGAAATAAAACTCAATGGCAAATAAGATAACTACTTAATTTCGTTTATGTTTTTGATGCTATAACACAATATCTGACTGGAAGGCACATACGGAAAGACATACTTGTCTGGGCTTACCATTTTAGAGTAGATTCCATTATGCTGGAGATGTCATGGCAGCTGGGACTCTATGGTAGCATATCTTAGAGGCTGCTTTTTATAATATTATATGGATAAGGAAGCAGACAAAACTAAGTTAGAAGCAGGGGTCTGCTAAAAACTAATGTATGGCACCAGTTGTTTATTTCTTCCAGATAGGCCTCATCTTTTAGAGTTCTACAATATATCAAACCAGCTGGCAAGTGAGTATTCACATACATGAATTTATTGGGTCATTACACACTTAACGCATAACAACTACTGAGAAGACATTGAGGAGCCTGTCCTTGCAAAGACATAGTCTTATGCTTAATGTAAAAGACTGAATGCCATTACACATTAAATACTATTTCAAGAATACAACAAATGACCTTCCAAATAAAACATATTCAAAATATCTACCACTGAGATTACGTTCAATGGATGTTAGTCAAACCATGGCTTTACTTCCCATCAAAACTACTGTTTCATATTATCTATGTAAAAAATAAATTCTGACAGCATTTTGATTCTTTTCTGGCTATTCTTTTGTTCTTTAAATTTTAAAGTGTGTGGTCTTGGTGATAAAATCATCAGTTGCCTTTTTGTATGTTCATACATGTCTTTTCACTGAAACTTGTTTTATATGTCTCATAATTTATGAAGAACATGGCCTTCTGTGATAAAGAGCCATCTAAAATGTCATTATTCTCCATTTATCTGCACTGAAAAGCCTGTTTTATCAACTAGTATTTAAAAGGTTTTATTTTTTTTTAAATGTGGCTACAGTTCTCCAATTCATCTCATCTCTATTATGTTTTGGAATAAGGCTTTGCCTAGATTGTGGGTCAAAAAAACCTCATTATTCAAATTATCAGTGACATTCAAAATAAAAAAAATTATTTTCATGTAATCTTATTTTGGTGAAGATGGCAAATGAATATCATTTAGCACTTGGGATGCTGATCTTATCTTTTGTTCTGATTGCCTCTGGTAATGCACTCTACACAGGATATACTGAAATGAACCATTTGTCCTTTAGTTCTTTCAGGCCCATGCTCTTTATCTCTTAGTGGCTCTCTGCACTCTTGGCTTTTCAAAGCTTCTCAAGTTACTGCATAGAATAATAATGTTTTTAGCTGATCCTCCTTATGAACACTTGCCATTGTAACTTGTATATTTGCAGATAATGAATACAATTTTTTAGGAGGGGGCACTGAAAACTTAGAACAGGTAAGGTGAAGCACAGCTTGCACAGAGGTAAACTGAATTAAACTAGAAAGATGTTTCCATTTCTCAAGGATCACAAACTTCACCTGTTTGTGTTTAAATATCTGGAAATTACCTCTGCTCAAGCATAACCTGAAAATGAAACCATGTACTTTCAGTGTATCTCAATCCATAAATCCCAAAAGTCTATTCTGAACTCTTCTAGAATATAAATTAATTGTTTGTTTTACCACATCTGTAGATTTGACTCAGCACTCCTCCCTTAAACTTGTGATTATATATATATATATATATATATATATATATATGTGTGTGTGTGTGTGTGTGTGTGTGTGTGTGTACACAAATTCCACAGAATGTTTAAAATTTAAAGGTTTCAAAGGCTATAACTTTCGGTTAAAATACCAGAGGAAGAAAAAGGATAAGAGAAAACACAGTTTATTTCTCTACCTCAGACAGGGCAGAAATAATCTTAAAAGATAGGCATTTACATTTTTAAAATATACTGTCAAAAGGAGTTAAGTCCTTAAAATTTGTTCACATGTTTTAGAATATCTAGATCCTATAGGAAAATGATGTCAGATCTACCAAACTTAACCATACATACGATGCAGAACTCATTCCTTCTTTATCATTACACAGCCAAAGCAGCCCTGGAATCAGGATCTAAAGGCCTGAGACTCAAACCATTGAACTTCTCTGATTATGAATTTCTTCAGCATAGGAGGTTAAATAATTATAGATAGTAGATTAAGCTTATCAAAGTAAGAACATATTTAAGATCCACTCAGTACTGTAGTAAATACCGGCCTTTTGCCAGTAATGTGAAAAACAGTGGTAGATTGTATTCTCTGGCATTCAAAGACTAAAATATCCATTAGAATATAAACAATGTTGAAAATTTTATTATTTTGGAAAGATATAAACAAAATAGTTCCAAGCACGTCCTTCGATCCTAATGAGAAGCCAAGGTAAGGTACTACCAGTGTCACTCTGTGGACAAAAAGAGTATATTAGGCTGGCTTACAGAGCAATGGGTGACAGGTCATGACAGAAATATGGGTGACCTTAATACAGTCTCACTGGATGGTCTGTAATACCATGGATAATTACCCCTATTTGGCTGTGTATATGAAGTCTGCTCATCTAATCTTTCCCCATCTATGTTCTCTAGCCATTCCCAGAAAGCCTGAAGCCATGTGCTACTAGGATACAACTGCATATAATTGACTGAAGAGGGGTGGCTAGTTCAGGCATCTGTATTGGCCTGCCCTTGGGGACCTGACAGAATACATCTGTAACTGCAGCCTATGCATAGTCACTATGCTCCCTTTTAAAAGGGCCCTGCCCACTTGCCCTCTATCTTTCTATCTGTTCCTTTCTTCTTCTTCTTCTTCTTCTTCTTCTTCTTCTTCTTCTTCTTCTTCTTCTTCTTCTTCTTCTTCTTCTTGTTCTTCTTCTTCTTCTCTCTCTCTCTCTCTCTCTCTCTCTCTCTCTGTCTCTCTCTCTCTCTGTGTGTGCTTCTCTGCCTTTCTTTCTGTCTCTCCTGCCTCCTCCCTGCCTCTTCTTTCTCTTCTGCTACTCCTGGCCCAGGAAGCTGGTCTCCCACCTCCCCTCCACTTTTACCATTCCCTTTATAATAATAATAATAATAATAATAATAATAATAATAATAATTCCATGTAAGCTATGTTGAATGGCATCTTTCTCTTGCATGCCACTTTTAAAATTATAACTGAGGGTACCATGGCTTTTCCTGACCTGTCATTCCAAGATGGAATGTTATTATTCAACAGGTCCAGCTATGATGACCTTGGCCAGTAGGCCTATCTAAATGCCTAAAGCAGGAAGAGTTTGTTTTGTTGAATAGTCCTGTACAACAGAAACCTATAAGAAAGGATGTACACATAAAGAATATCATATGGTGCTTATGGAGTCATGATACAAGATGCAAGTTCTAATAGAATTCACTTGAGGTCTCATTCATGTTTGCCAGAGTACCAAGAACATCTGCATGTTATGAAAGACTGGCAAATGTTGAGGAGTTTTGCTTAAGCACACTGAGGAGAACTTATTCTAGAGTAAAATGGAACATTATACTCTATTGAAAGATTAGCCATTACTCATTTATATGCTCAGAAAATAATGACAATTACTCTATCTCGTGCCAGATTATAGGGGTATAAAATAAAATAGTTATATTCTGGAAGAATTTTGCAGTTAAATGGAAGGAACTGAAACTAAGATGAATCAAATTCTCACTTGACCTACATGGAAAGCATTGCAAGCAGCATACCAGGAGAGTTTCATAAATTCCATCCTGTGCCTTGCATTTGTTTCCATAAATACCATTTGTCCCTCATTTGTAAGGATACACACACACACACACACACACACACACACACACACGTACACAAAGACACACATGGCTAGTAATACATCATCATATTTAACAATAGATTATGCAGTTAAAATATAAATTACTTTCCAAACTGTTTCTTTATACCTGCAGAATAATGGGTTTATCATCTCACATATATAAATATAGTTAGGAAGTAATACAAAAGAGAGCTCATAGCTATATTTTTTTAAAAAAATATTTTTGGAAAATATATAATAGAAGCAATGACTCTTAATTTCAAGAACAAGATTTTAAGAAATATTTTTTTCTTATCTACAATACCTAGTTTTATGTATTAAGAAATGACTGAATAAGAGCATGACTTTTTAATTAAAAATGTCATTTCTTAAAGCATGGTCTAGAAATGCTCTGTCCATGACGAATGTGAGTCTGTCACAGACTTGCAGAATGTGTAGGTTCTAGAACATTTTAGACAACCTGCTTTTCCTCAATAACAATGCAATTTGAATAGTTGCACTTAAAGCATGCATAGAGAAATTGATGTGATAAGCCACTCACTTTTTTTTCTACTCAGATAAGGATATACATTTGCCAGCCTAATAGAGAAAGTTGAACTGATATGACTAGGGTAAAAATGATTGTGGGTCTCAATAAAGGGTCCAGAACTCTAACTAGATTGAGGTAAGGTGAGAGTGGAAATGCAGAAACACATATAGACACCCATGTATATTTGAGGAAAGACAGGACCAGATCATAACCTGGTTACCATAGCATTTCCTTTTTCAGACACTGAAAATTTTACTGGGTAGTGGTCATGCATGCCTTTAGTCCCAGAACCCAAGAGGCAGAGGTAGGTGGATGTCTGTAAATTTGAGGCCAGAATGGTTTACAGAGTAAGTTCCAGGACTGTCAAAGCTGAACAGAGAAACTCAGACTTGAAAAACAAATGAGCAAAACAGACACTGAAAATTCTATACCTACCCCATACTTTACTATGACTCTAGATTGATATAACTCAAGAAAGGAATAAATAGGATTTTGTTTTATGGAAATCTCACAAATATTGTGGACCTAAAAAAAGAAAAAAACAAAACAAAAAACTTGAGAGGCAATGCCTGAAAGAGTAAGCAATTGATACATGGATACATAATGTGCAGTTATGGTTACTAAACACTGTAATTTTAATTGTGTCTAACAAGAAAACTATTTGGAGACCCAAATTTCAAGATCTTGGGTAATTAAATCCTCATAGAAGTAGTCACATTACAACGAGGTCATCAGAAAATCCTGGTATAATACAACTGTTATTCTCATGGAAAGAACAGATAATGACATTGGAAGACACATATAAAAGGAAAGACAAGGTGAAAATACAGGGAACAGTTATCTATCAGTCAAATAGAGAGGTTTATCATGATAAATTTTTCAGAGTTGACACATCAGCTTCAGAATTCTAGCTGTAGGTGTCATGCAAAAATATGTTTTAGTTACAATGTTTGCAGTGTTCTAGAGAGAATAGCCTGGAAATGAAGACTATGGCTTTTCTCAGTTTTGAGACTCTGTTATTCAGGTTTGTCAGTGTTGAGCACAGCAGTTCTAAAAACAGCCATCTCAGCCTAAGTGAAGAATGGTATCCTTCAGCTACAGGCACAAAGGGCACAATAGTGTGAAATTCAGTGGCCTAAAGCTGCTTCCTCAGTGCAGGAATTCTCCTTCTTTGTCCTGCAGGAAGACAGGCAGGGCCATCTGGAAGGGAATCCTTGGCTGATTAGATAGTTTCCAAAATAAAGCTTCCTACCCCAAAAGTGTCTAGGTTGTCTAGGATTGGTAATGACTCACCATCTGCAGGAAGTGGAGTTAGAGAATGAATTCAATATAAGAAACAAAGATGTCATTTTTATGTAGCAATTGTTACATAGATATAAATGCATGTATTACTTTTATTTCAGCAAGGATGTATAGCCCTTAATGAAGGGTTCTGAAGACAAAGATGACTCTCTCCTTTGCTTGCTGAATAACAGTTATAGAGTAGAATGAGACCCATCATGTTCCTTACTGTACAGCTTACCCATTTGCTAGAATTCCATAAACTTTCAGCAAAAATAACAAATTGAGAATCTGCAAAATTCAATGTCATGCCCTGGCAAGTGGTTAGGATACAACCTACATCTTGTCAGCTGTATTTCTTGTTTTTTTATTCTCTAGGCTGTAGAAAATTTTGTGTAGCAAAATATGAGAAGTAGTTAGTTGTGATAAATAATTTGGTAATGCTGGTGTTAATGAAGAATGAGACAGATTAGGAGCAGGGGGTTGTCACTGCCTAAGTCCCAATAAATGTTTTTGTTTAAATAAATTTAGTTGTTTGGAGGTAGGCTAAGAGGTTTTGGATGTATCAAGTAGAAAAAGAATGTGTTCTAGGCACAGAAAATCATCTGCAATCCAGGGTCATGAAAAGATCTAGCATGCATGGAAAAGATTGAGAAGCTCATATCTCCAGCTTTCCAGCACAGGTTTTCTAGGTAACAACTGTAACCCTAGCTTGAAGAGATAGGGAGGACTTTGCAGATGTATGCAGCACTTTTTAAGTCTTTTTTTTTCTTGTTAATTTAATTTTTATATTCCAATCACACTTTTCCTACCCCCCTCCACTCCCTCCACAGCTCTCCCCATCTCCCATTTGCTCCTCAGAGATGGTAAGGCCTCCCTTAGGAAGTCTACTAAGTCTGTCCCATCATCTTGTTGAGGCACAACCAATGAACCTCCCCATCCCAACAACCCTGTGTCTAGGCTGAGCAAGGTATGACTCCACTAAGTCAGTTTGTGCATTAGAGTTAGATCTTAGACCCACTGCCAGTGGCCTCTTATATTATTACCTCAGCTTTACTTATATTAAGGGAGTCTATTTCTGTTTCATGCAAGTTCCCCATTTGTCAGACTGGAGTCAGTGATCTCTTCCTAGCTAGGGTCAGTTGATTCTGTGGGTTTCCCCATCATAGTCTTGATTACTTTGTTCATATTATCACTCCTCCCTCACTTTGATTGTACCCCAGGAGCTCAGCTAAATGGTTACTTGTGGATTTCTGCATCTGCTTCAATCTGTTTCTGGAAGAGGATTCTAGCTTCTCTGGAGTTGCTGTTTGTAGGCTGGGTATTATTTGCTTTATATCTGGTATACACATATGAGTGAGTACATAGTATATTTATCTTTCTGTGTCTGGGTTATCTCACTCAGGATGATTTTTTTTCTATTTCTGAGTATTTGCCTGCAAATTTCAAATTTTAAGATGTCATTGTTTCTTACAGCTGAGCACTACTCCATTGTGTACATGTAAAACATTTCTTTATACATTCTTTGGTTGAGGGGCATCTAGGTTGTTTCCAAGATCTGGTTGTGATGGGAGATGTCATTCTGTATATGTTTCTCATATTGGTTATGAATAAAGTACTGTTGGCCAATAGGAAAGCAAGATAGGAGGGACTAGGAGACAAGGAGGAAAGAGGAAGGAGAAAGGAGGAATCAAGATGGAGAGCCTGGAGAGAACAGAACCTCCATTCCTCCACTCTCAGTAAGACCATGTGGAAATACATAGAAATGGGTTAATACTTAAGACAGAGCTAGCCGATAAGAAACAAGTAACTGGCCAACAGAATTATATCAAATACAGAGTCTCAGTGTGTTCATTGGGGCTGGCACAGCGGCGGGACAAGACTGGCGGCAGGAGGAAAAACCTTACTCCTTACATGGCTGTTATGAATAATGCTGCTATTAACATAGTTGAGAAATTGACCTTGTGGTGAGAATGTGCCTCCTTTGTGTATATGCCCAACAAGAATCTTGAGGTAGATTCCTAATTTTCTGAGAACTTGCCATACTGACTTCCACAGTGCCTGTTCAAGTTTTCACTACCACCAGCAATGGAGGAGTGATCACCTTTCTCCACATCCTCTCCAGCAAAAGCTTCCATAGGTGGTTTTGATCTTTGCCATACTGATCAGTGTGTGATGGCATCTCAGAGTTGTTTTGATCTGTTTCTCTGATCACTAAAGATGTTTAACAACTCCTTAAGTGTCCTTCTGCCATTTGAGATTGGTCTGTTGAGAATTCTCTGTTTATATCTGTAGCCCACTTTTTAACTAGATTATTTTTTAGTTGTATATCTAGTTTCTTAAGTTCTTTGTATATTTGGGAGATCAGCCCTCTGTCAGATGTGGTGTTGCTGAAGCTCTTTTCCCAGGCTGTAGGAAGCCATTTTGTCTTGTTAACTGTGTTCTTTGCTTTACATAATCATTTTTAGGAGCTCTCGGTATCTGTGATACTGGTGTTCTTTTTTATGAAGTGTTCACTTTTATGAAGTGGTCTCCTGTGCCAATGCATTTAAGGGTATTTCCCACTTTCTCTTCTGTATGGATGGATTTATATTGAGGTATGGAGCATTTTAAGGGAAGAAATTATATGCTTGGGCTTTCTTTGGAGAAAAACAAAGACTAGATGAGGTGTTTTGGAAGTAAAACAACTATGAAATAATGGGAATCCACATTTAAGATGAACATTATTAATGATCTAAGAGGAAGGTCATGATACAGTTGAAAGTAGTCACAGGCTCTGGAGACTTTCTGTAAACTAATCTAGTAGACAGTAGGGGATAATGACATGTGTGGAATCATCAGAGTGGTTAGCTATGAACCTTGGGATATTATTTTGTGTTAGACATGGTGGATTTGAATGATCATAAAAAAGACAGGACCTCCAGTCAAAACTGTCAGTACAGTCATTAGTTTGTCCATGAATAGTACAGGGAGAATGCTATACAAGAAGACAGAAGCTAGATAAGTAACAGAGGCCAGAAGAGCAGCATTTAATACCATAAGCTTAATGGAACTCTTGGCATATCTTCTCTCAGACTTCTAGCTAATTTTTTCTTTAAAAATGTTCTAAATATTCAGAAATGTAAAGGTTTAGAGGAAAGAGTTCTAGTGTAATAAGGTTGTAATGCCAAATTGGTTGTTAATTAATTACCTAACCATTGCCATTTCATTTACTCAAACTTAGTTGTGGCATCCTGAGCTTTGGAGCCAAGGACCTTTGTTTCTTGTCCATTGCATTATTAGAGAATTTTTCATTGAAGCAGTGAATAATTTGAGTACTATTCCAGGGACATTTCAAATTTTGTTGTAGAATTAAAATTGTTGAACATAATCCTAACTTCATTACACAGACCTTTTAGGAATTTGTACTTCAGAGACATGCTACTGCTCTGTATGCACCATCATAAGAACAGATTCTATTCACAGAAAGATTTTACAATAGACTGATAACAAGAGAAAGGTTATCAGTTCTATGTAGAAATCCTCCCAAACTATCACAACATGTTACTGCGACGTTCATCATGCACAATGTGTTTTTACAGAGATATAATCATATATCAATATTCCTTGTTTGAAAAGCTTTTGGAGGAAATAGCTTAAGTTTTGGGTTCAATATGGAATTCTCACAACTACCCAAAATCATTCAACATAGTTCTTCTATGAGAACTGGATGGCAAACCTCACGATCTAACCTGTAAACTTTGGAACTTCTCATTCCAAATATTCTGTGCAATGGAAAAAAAAAAAAACAAAACAAAACAACACAAATAAACAAACAAACAAAAACCAAAAAAGAGCTTCACTATCTGAATGATTAAGTTTGTTCTAGAACTTATTACTTAATGAAATGACCTACTTCTTAAAAGATGTTCCACCGTTTCACATCCTGGAGGAATTCAAATAAGACTTTACAAGGTGAATGAATGGCCAGAAGTACAGCCTGATGCCAAGATACTAAGCCAGGGAAAAATCATTCCAACTTTCATCCAGAAATTAAATGGTCATTGATTGATATGGGAGATAGAGTAACCTTTCAGATTAAATGAAGAAATGTTGTAGAACACAGGGTGTTTCTAAAGCAATACTATTTTCAGATGGCTTTTTTTTTTTTTAACTTAATTCCATCTCTGAGGTTAATTACCATGTCTGAGGTCCAGGAATAATAGATTAAGTGGAAAGTTGGCTCCTAAAGTTAAAGAAGGAGAAGAAAGCAGTAAGCATCCAGTGTGATTTATGTCCTACTGATGAATTTGAGGGAAGAAAGCCAAATAACCATACCACTCTTCTATGCTAAATGTTTTAGGCTAAAACTGGGACAAAATTAAAAAGATGTATATTCCTTTAAGTAGGACAGAGCAAGTCCACAATTTTCCATAATTAGAAACTACTCTATTTTTGTTAGTTAACTAAAGGTAGAATGTATCCCTGAATGCTTTGGGAACACCCAGGCATCCCAAGTTTCTAAGAGGCTCATAGCTCTTCATGAAAATCAATGTGCAAGCTGAATCAACTACTTTATGAAGGCAAGATAGTATCACAGCCTCCATGTGAAACATCCATTCAAGGTAAATGGCATAGCAGAGAATTCTAGAGAAGCTAAAATGGACTGAGAATTTCTCTTGAATATCTTAATAAACAGCTAATTTTACAGAATACTTAATTCTAGATTTTCTTTGATAAAATATTCAATTTTAGCTTTTCTTTGACAAAATATTCAGATAGAGTTTTTATCATCTATAAAACAAATATATAGTCTTAAATTCCTCCTAAACTTCTAGTTGTTTAAAATATTAATAATATTTAAACTTATAAAAATGTAAAACTTTATATATACCAATACACATTTTTTTTTAAAGCTTCACTTGGAAGTTTCTGCTCAACTTCCCCAGAACCATACTGGGTAGATACATTACATTAACCATACTGGGTAGATAGATTATATTTTTAAGGAATGTCAACTATGTTTATTTTCACAAAAATCAAGTTTTCCAAGGGAAAAAATTGTGAGGTCAGCAAAGATTCCATATTAAAAAGACAAAGGTTTCTTCAGTGACGATCTGTCCTGCAGACTTTAACCAGTTGCATACATAAAAGGATGTGAAGATTAATACACATGAAAATCAAAACCAAATTGAATTTTTGAAATTTTTGCAAATAAAAACTCCAATGAATACATAGGTGCTTTTTGATTTGTCACAGCTGGAAGACTCTGAATCATGAAGTGCTCTAAGGGAGACCATTAAATAGCCTGAGATGCTTTGTCAGTGTGGAGGAAAAGTAATTCAAGAGTTGGACTGTGGGCATGAGCATTGTATTTTAAAATATTTACTAAACAGAAAAGAAATGAGTCCTTTCCTCTCACAACTGAAGTGTAAACTATTGATTAAGTAGTTAATAGAGGATAATTTAATAATTTAAGTACTTAATTTTTGACAGGATCAGGCTAACTAATTTTTGCTTAATCATATTTATACCTTGCATTTAAAAAGTATTGACCATGTAGGCAACTAAGTTTCTCTTTTACATCTCTTTGAACAACAAAAACAAAACAAAACACAATAAGATTGTTTCTAAATAAATAAAAAAGTTAAAGCTAACAACTGTTGTATCAGACTATTTGAAAACAGCAATGTCGTATGGAATGAGTACTGAAGGTAAAATAATAATCAACAAAACCCATGCCCAGTATTGTTAACTGGTACCTAGACCAAGAACTGGCTTGATCTTATGCACAATGGAACAACCTAGTACTGCCATTGTAGTGTTGACACAGTGTTGACCTACTAAGCTCTTATCTTTGTAACTATAGATAGTTACTCTCTCATCCCTCATCACTGAAACTTCTTTTTGCAGTAGGTAGTGATTAATACAGAGACTCACAACTGGTCAGCATAGAGAGAACAACAGTCTGTGGAGTGTTCAACTCTAAATGATATGTGAATACCACACCCATCTTCTTAAAGGTTGCCATCATTGAAGAAGTAGTACAGAAATAGTGTAAGAGGCAGAAGAATGGTGGAAACATTGTAAGAGAAAGAGGTAGTAGATGTCACCTGTGAAACATTGTTAATTACTGGTCATGACAGGGTAGTTGTACATATAAATTCACACCAGGAATGACTGCATTCATAAAATCTGCACAGAATTATGCCTCCTAAAATGCCAGCATGAGCAAAGAGGGGCTCATAAAGTGCCACCCCTAGCTGAGAAGCTATTGGTAATTAATGGCTGCTGGGGTAAGAAATAGATGGATTTTGTTAATGGCATAGCAACTAAAAGGCTCCAGGAAGTGGGGAAAGGGAAGTAATTGGTGGGTGAGTTTGATCAAAACTTGTTATATTAATGTAAGAAATTAAAAACAAATGCTACAGGATCCATTGCTTAATTCCTGTAAACCCAACAAAGTAGGTTTAAGAATGAGTATTGCCATTGGGCATTGGTGGCACATGCCTTTAGTCCAGGCACATGCCTTTAGGCAGGCAGGTCTCTGAGTTTGAAGCCAGCACAGTCTACAGAGCTAGTCCTAGAACAGGCTCCAAAGCAATCTCGGCAAAAAAAAAAAAAAAAAAAAAAAAAAAAAAAAACAGGAGTTGCTGTGAGAGTTTTAAGGTGTTCTGAATTCTTAGTGACAAATTAAGTTCCAAGATGCTGTGGGGTACAAAATAAGACTGTAAAAAATATAATATGTATATAAGTAACATTAATATATTATATAATAGCTTCTTTTGTTGTAGACACATTGTAAAAACATGTAAAGGAAGACAAAAATGTAAATCCAAGCACTCCTTTGTTGGGACCATACAAAGGAGACCTCAGGGTACACATGGGAAGCAATTCATTTGTTGAACAACCCATTATCTGAGTTCATTTGTGAGTATCTACAAGTAGATTTACTGTTTCTCTCCCTGTGTGGCACTATATTTTTTTTCCCTAATGCCATTTGAGTAGGAGACAAGGCTGACAAGACAATGCGGGGGGGTGGCGAGGGTGGGAGGGAGCATGTGTTTCATATGTTCTCAAAGTTCTCTACAATGACATCAGGCATCATTGCATTCAATATGTACTTCAGCAGTTGACAATGTACAATTACTGACAATGTACAGGTGTCAGTGACACAGTACAACCTTGATCTTAAAAAGTGACTTCCATAAGGAACAAAAGGAGAAGCATCTATTCTGGGAAGGGCAGCAGCATTGCTTTAATCAGCTGTAAGTTTTTAAAACTTTAAAATTCTAAATGAGGTTAATAAATCAAGAGTTAAAATGAAAACATGCTTCATAATCAGCTTGCAAATAAACACTGCTGCATATTCTATTAACATTAGACCCAAGGTTGAGACAAGTCAGAAAAGAGGCCAAGAAAACAAAAGATACTCCATGTGTGCACATAGCTCAAAGCTTTCAAGAATTGGATCATGAGCAAAAACTTAATGAAAGTCCTACCATTGAGTAAATTTGCATTCGGAAGGTATGTGCCAAGAAGTTTGTATACCCTGCAAGGCTTTTCCTCAGCTTCTAGAATTCTTTTTTGCTGGAAATCCTTCATTAGTTTACAGGCATTGAAGAAATTTTTCTCTTTTTTCTCCGTGTTTTATTTATGTCAGATTTTGCAAGTAACATTTTAATGAGTTAAGATACCTCTATATATTCTCCACCTTCTTCCACAAACTTGATAATGTTTGGAAGGATGGAGAATGTTTTTAAGTAAGCACTTTGTATAGAATTCTAATAAACATTCAAAGTTCTTACATTTGGCAGGTATAGAACTAAGCAGTAAGAATAAACAGTTTCAAGGTATGGTGATTGCTTGACATGTATACAGGTGTTTGTAGGTAACTCACTGCAATTTTCCTGAGCCTAAAAATCCCTCCAAGAAACACTAAGCCAAAGGAATAATAGGTTATCTCCAGCTCCTTTTCAGTGGGCCATAGTTTAACACTGTTTCACCTTTTCCCCCCAGCTTTTTCAACTTTTCTGATCGTTTTCAAATCTCCATATCAGGCATCTCCAACCCCTTTTCAATAGGCCATCATTCAAAAATGCTTCAGGATATTTGAAACTTTTATCACCATTTAAAAACTGTGTGCAGTTCTATATTAAACATAGAGTCTCTATTCAGTGGGCCCACATCAATAAAATCAACCCAATCTAATTTTATGCTCCTCCCATTATTATCACACCCCCTTAAAATCCATTCCTGCACATATTTTCCAGACTTCTTCAATTAATTATTAAACTCACTAAGCTCTTTAGTAGCATAGCACAGCTCTGCATGTACTATATTATTTCATCTCTGGGAACCTGAGTAGCCTTAAGTCTGGTGATAGGTCTAGGGACATGTACAGCAGCAATCCATTATCAAATTTAATGTATGTGTGTGGGGGGTGGGAGTGTGTGTGTGTGTGTGTGTGTGTGTGTGTGTGTGTGTGTGTGTGTGTGTGTGTGTGTTCTGGCCACAACAGGTCCCAAAGGCACAAGCAAGTTACATGAAGAAGTTACCAAAATGCCTGTGGTTTCAATTCTTGTTATAATGATATCTGTTGCCAAGCATGCACCTATAGCCTCATGGAGTGTTCCCTATGATCAGTTGACTCTGGAAGAGAAGACTAAGGCTTGGCTTACTGATGTTAATGTACATTATGTGGGAACCACCCAGAAGTGGACAGCTGTGCCATTACCCCTTTCTGTGACATCCTAAAAGATACCAGGAAAGGAAATCTTCATAGAGGGCAGAATATGGAGTACTCCACATGGCTATACATTTTGTCTGGAAGGAGAAATGCATAAATCTATGATTTTTTTACACTGATTCATGGGCTATCGCCAATGAAATGGCTGAATGTTTAGGTGGTACTTTTTAGAGAATATTATTGTAAAATTATGAGAAAAGACATCAGGGGAAATGTATGTACATAGATCTACAGAATGGGTGAAGGGTATGAAGATAGTTGTGTCTTATGTAAATGTTCATCTGGGTGACTTCAGAAGAGAAGGATTACAGTAATCAAGTAGTTAGGATGACCCATTCTGTGGACTGTCAGTCTCTTTCTCAAATCATTCCTGTCATTACACCATGGGCCCATAAACAAAGTGGCACCGATAGGGATTACGCATGGACTTACCAATATTGACTTTTATCCATCAAGCCTTATCTGTCTACAGCTGCTGCTAAGTATTAGATATTCAAACAGCAGAGATAAATGCTGAACCATTGATTTGTTACCACACCCCAGTCAGAAAGCTGGTGGCAGGTTGCCTATAGTGGACTACTTCCTTTGTGGATAGGACAAATCTTAAAATTTGTCTTTCCTACACATAGTACTTCTTCCAAAACTATAATCCATGGACATAAAGAATTTCTTATCCACTGTCAGATTATCCTACACAATATCGTGTCTCACCAGAATTCACTTCATAGCCAGAAAGGTATGACAGTAAACTCACATTACAAAATCCATTGGTCTTTCCAAATACTTAAACAGGTGGTCTTAGAGAAGAAGATAAAGTTACAGTGCAGAAGCCTGGAGGACTGGGGCATGTTTCTTTAGAAAACAGTGTATGTTCTGTCCAGTATATGATCTTCTCTATAGCGAGGATCCACGTACATAGCCAGGAATCTAGAGGTAGAATAGGCAATAGCTCCACAGACTATCAACACAAGGGAATCAACTGGAAAAAATTTGCTTCCTGTTTCCAAGACTTTAATTTCTTCTGGCCTAAAAATTCTGGTTCCAGGAAGGAGCTACAACAAACATTCCATTGAACTGGATTCTTCCCTCTGGCCACTCTAGACCTCTGATACCCTTACACTGACATGCCAAGAAAGGAATAACAGTGTTAGGAAGGTTGATTGATCCAGATTACCATGCAGTAATTGGATTCTTTCTACAAAATGGAAGTTAAAAAAAAGTTTTAGTCTGGAATGCAGGAAATCCTTTATAGCATCTTGGTTCTACCATGTCTTGTGATGAAAGACAATGGAAAACTACAACAGTATAAGGCAGGCAGGGTGACAAAGGACATAGAATCTATAGGGATGAAGGTATGGGTCACTTCTTTAATTAAAAAAAAAAAAAAAGCCTAGACCTGCTGAGATGATAGCCAGGGGCAAAAGAAATAAAGAATTGTCAGTAGGGGAAGACAGTTACAAATAACAACTAAGACCATGTGACCAGTTGCAGAAACAGAGTCTATCGTTGATATGCTTCTGTGAGACTTTGGGAAGAATGTGTTCACACAGATATTTGTGCTTCCCCCCCAACCTGATCAATCTCTTTATCATGTAATATAATATAAATTAAGGGAATATCAGTAATTAGCATATTTATGTTTTAAGAAAACAAAAGACTGTCCTTCAATGGATACTGCCACATATCCTAAAATTTACAGTGTGTTTGATGTTACATGAGTGATAGGTATACCATGTTAGGTGTAATTATGACCTGTATAAAGAAACAATTCTGTGCATTGGATAGTTATATCATGTCAGATGTGATTATGATGTGTTTGGGCTTTACATTTGGAAATTAAGAATAACACAAGGAGATTCGTTTGTGTTGAGTTGACAAGTGGTGGATTTGTGATAGCTATTCTTGGTTGTCAGCTTAACTACATCCAGAGTTAAGTAAAACACAAGATGCTGGGTATACCTGTGAAGAATTTTTCTTAATTAAAACATTTAAAATAAGAAGACCCTACTTTAATCTGGATATTTTGAGGTAGAAAGATACAACTTTATAATCAGATATTTTGAGATGGGAAAATCCACCCTTAATCTGTGTCACACAAAGAGGAAGCTGCATCCTGCCTGTTTGCTCTCTCTTGCTGGCCAGTCCATTTCTTCCCTGGCATTAGAGTCTATTTTTCAGGATTCTGGCATACAGTGAAGAACAGCTGAGACATTGGCCTTATAGACTCTGCCCTTTGACTTCCTGTTGGTAGTCTAGGCAGCCATTGTTGGATGAGCATAACTACAGCCTGTAAGCTTTCTAATAAAGTAATTATATATATGTATATATATATATACATATATATATATAGTTCATGATATATGTGAGTATGTGAGTGTATATATATATATATATATATATATATTATGTTGCTTTAAAGAACCATAACTAATGCAACACTCTCTTTTTATATTTCCAAATTAACACAGTATTGGCAACCTAGCAGATGTTGCTAGAAAAGGCATAAGCTGAATAAAAAGGTGATTTTCTTTAAACAGTAAACTTGCTTTTATTCTTTATTATACCAACAAATTATACATTCTCCAGAGGAAAAGCAACATGGGGATCAATCCCTGCTTTGACATATAAGACTGGACACTGAGAAAACCAGTATATATCAAAAAATTGTAACTTTATGTCTTATATTCAGGGACTGTAGTAATACTTGCTAGGGCTTTGTGCAAATAAAATTAATCAGTGTATGCAATTTGTTACCATAAAAACTGGCATATGGTAAACACTCAATAAACATTAACTATTATTTAGAGAACAGGAATAAAGCCATTTGAATAATTTCTGCATCCTTTCTTACTTTGTTTAAGGTTAGAATTTATGTGAGTGGGTGTGTTTGTGTAAACTAGTGTTTAAATAGGAGCAAAATGAACATAGTAACAGACTAAGGAATATATGTCAGCAGAAAAGGAAATACTTAAATTTTTCATAGGGAAGTAAGCATCTCTACTTTATTTCCTAAATTTTCTAGGTGATATTGGATATTCTGAGCAAGAGTGAATCTTTAGAACCAAGACAGAAAAAGATGACCTCGACAAAAATTGAAAGTTGTCCTGAATAACAAGTGCAGAGCTTAAGTAAATGACTGAGGTACAAGTAGATAATTCAAATGTGGTCCCAGCTACCCTGGAAACCAAAATCAGGAATTAGGGAAAACCAATAGACTGCTACATACCAAGGAAACTTTCATGTGAGGCTGAACACTTCTTAACATTGAACATGTTGTATCACTCACAATTGAAAGTTTGTCTAAAGGATCTTTAATCTCACATGCTTCAGTCTGCTCTTGCTCACATCCTGAATAGGTCCCCCTTACATCCGACTATGACAGTCAAAGCAAGCATGAAATATTTTGACACATGCTTAAATAATTGCTCTGTATTCTGTGTAATCCGAAGTCAACCCAGAAATTGTCTGCAATAATCACAAATGAGTCACAGATGAGGAAAAAGAAAAAAAAAAAAAAAGCCTAAGCTGGTAGACTAGTCTTCTGATAATTTGATCCTTGTATTGTTCTTGTCTCTCATAATGACCAGTTCTTAGCTAAGTCCCTTGGCTCCACACAATTTAAAAGGAAGGATTTGCTGAACAAGTCACAATTCTCTGCTGTTTACAATGCACTGGGCACAAATGATTAACTGATAGGTTCTGTCTCTTATTTTTCCTATATATCTTAAATTTGTTCAAGTGAATTAGTTGCCCAGATAATCAGGCTGCTTGCCTGTGGTGTTAAGTGGACCTTAAGCATTGAAAAGCCAAAGGTGTTACTAGTTTTGCCATTATTGCAATTGCTTACTTACATTCTGGGCCCAGAAATGATAAGAGATTCTCCATTTATTGCTTCTGGTTCATTCCTTGGGCTCTTTATCCCAGACTTCCTTTCATTGCCTGCTGGTCCACTGACAAGAGGGTCTCAAAATTATCTGTCAAAAGGTATGCTTCATATTCAGAATAAATACTGCACCTTGTGGAAAAAAGTAAGTATTGCTGAAGAATTCAGGGGGAACACTGATGGTATTGCACACATGCAATGCTCCAAGTTCATAAAAATTCACATATTTGGGGTAATCTTCAGCCAAAAGAGAGGTAATGTAAAAATCTAGTCAGTCCATGATTTTTCTGCCACTTCCCAAAGAGTCACTTTTGAGAATAGGAGTTCTCAAGTATACTATGTTAATGATTGGTGTTGGAGGGCCCACTTTAAGGTGGGCATTACCACCACAGGCTAAGTGGCTCTGTTTGTGTAAGACAGGAGGCAGAGAAAGCCATGGAGATTAAGCCAATAAGCACAATTCCTCCATGACCTATTCTCCAGTTCTTGCCACCAGGTTCCTTCCTTGAGTTTCTGCTGTGATATCCCTCAGCGAATGACTGTGATCTAGAAGTTGCAAGATGAAATAAACACTTTCCTCTTTAAGTTGCTTTTGATCATCATGTTCTTTATCACAGTAAAAGGAAGACAAGCTCAGACAATCATATAAATCTCTAACTTTGGCTAATCTGTTCATGGTAATTCTATATACAGAAACCAACACCAGTCGCTGATGATGGCAGACTAACTATGCATAAACATCAAGCTGAGGACAGTTTAGGAAAAGGTAATTCATATTTGTGGAACCATGAACATCTCATCCTTAATCATCCCAACTTTACTTTCATGGATCTGAAATGATTGGGAGGAGTAGGTACACTGACTATATTCCTAAGAATGGCTTTAAAATATCTTTAAGGATAGTCCATTCCTTATTGAAAGTCTTGGTCTGATTCTGAGTAAAATGTATCCAGCTACAGAAAATTAAGATCTTTCTATGTTTTGCCATGAAAGACTTGGCTTGATGGTTGACAATTTACTATTTTCATTGCTTAACCCCTCCAAAATTGTATGCAACAGTTAATAAACTCCTAAGTTCTTAAAATTATTGCCACCATCGTCAACATTGAATAACCAAACACATACAGTCTCTCTTGATAGTGTCCTATCTTATCACAGAGATACAGTTACTCTGATGGTTCATCATCCCCATGCTTTGTCATCATCTCATGGCATACTACTACAAAGGCACATGTTAAAATCTAGGTAACAACTGGTCCTAAACAGAGTTTGCAAAAGAAGCAAAATTCCATAAAAAATAACTATACAAAAGGACTATTAAGCATTTAATTACAGGGAGTAAACAGTAATAGTAACTAGGTGAGAAGAATGCCAATTCCTCAACATTTTAGTCACAGCACTTCAGTTACTCCAGAATATTCGCAGGGACATAAAACATTTTGGATTGCTCCACTATAAAACAGACAGAGGATCATCCAATAGTTCTCTAGTGTGCAGTATATTGCCCAATAAACATAAGAGCCCTAGAGGAAGAGGAAAATATCTGAATATTTCTGTTCTTTTTTCTCAAAGTTCAGAGATATATCAGAGGAATGATTTAAGAAATCACTAGATTGCTTACATTGATATGTAATATCTATATTAAAAAGATACCTTTGTGTACACAAAGTTGATGTCCCATATGACTATGCCACAGTAGATGAGTAATACTGCCTCAGCTTTTACAAATAACCCTTTGAGTTTAATCCCTATACGCAAACCCTTCCTTAGTATTAACACTAGAGTTTGGTTTTGGCTCTTTAGAACTTCATTCGAATGCAAGCAGGATGGATGTGCTCTTTGAGTCCTTCTTTCATTCACCCTATATTTTCATTATGAGGGTCCCCCAGGCCTTGGAAATTTTTGTAGTGAAAGTGAAGCCATGCTTGTACAAAAGCAGTTTTCTTTCTGATTTTTTCAGCTGGAGATCCATCTGCCTTCTATGTACTAGATGCACTGTTAATATTTATCTATTCAGCATCTTCTACGATGTCTAAGATGATAATGAAGAGAATGATATCTGTCTTTATATACTACAGGAATCTAGCACAGACCCTGCCCTTCACTGATACACAGTAAGTGTGAATTATATTTTTCTAATAAGCTTATTATAATTGTTTTTAAGCCTCAAAAAGTGATAATGACATCTCAATGAACACACACTGATCTTTAGTACATAAATTACACAGGTTCATGCTTTTCTTTCTTTATTTCCTTTTAAACAATAGAAACTGTTTTGAATTTTTAGCCAATACTATCAAAATAATGCTAAATGATAGCAGGAGCTGATGGTGATGGGTTTGGGAAAGAAGAAGTTAGTTTATCATATTCTAATGCAAACAGATAAAGAATAAAATTTTCTAAGGACACAAATTCTTACTTTGAACTCTCCCTCTCAATATACACATCTGTGTTTTCATTTTTTTCTTTCTGTTTTTGGTAGTTTGCTTAGGTATAAATGTAAACTGTGGTAGAATTATAAATTTGGAGATGTTAGTATGGTTTTAAAGATAATATCAAACTTTACAAATTTAGGTAAGGGATATTTTCATGAGGGTTTCTAGTCCTGTGGTAAGATATCATGACCAAAAGCAACTTGGGAAATAAATAAGTTATTTTAGCTTATATCTTGTAGTCCTTCACTGAGGAAATTCAGGCGAAGAACTTGCAGTAGAAACCTGGAGTCATGATCGGATGCAGAGGCCGTGGAGAAGTGAGATTTACTGGCTTGTCACTCATAGCTGTTCAGCATGCTTTCTTATTCAACTTAGAACTACCTGCCAGGGTTGGCATCGACCCCAAGGAGGCCTCTCCCATATTCATCATTGATCAAGACAATATCTCACAGACATGCCTACGGGCCAAGCTTAATTTTCTCAGACAAGAGTCCCTTTCTCCCCAAATATCTCTAGGCTTAAGTCAAGTTGAAAAAAAAAAAAAAAAAAAAAAAAAAAACGTAAATATCAAAACTGAGAAAAGGGCCCCTGATCCTGCTGTTCCTGTCTCTGGTCCCCATTGAGAGCACCCTTGGAGCTCTGATACACCCCCACCCATCCCAAACTCCAGCCTACCCCCCCTACCCTGTGCCCTACCCCACCTACGGTCCTGCCGCTCTGGTTGAGCACTGGGACAGAGGGTGGAGCCAACAGTCCACCCTACTTCGGAGACCTCTCAGAGCAACTCAGAACAAAGGAGACCTGACTATCCACGTGGGACCACCTGTAATTTCCACAGGCTTGGTCTCTGACCCCGCCTCCAGTCCTCTGCTGGAGTCCCAGGCCCCTCCCAGAGATCCGACTATCTCTGCGGGTCCACCCTGAGTTCCTGCAGGCAAGATCCTTGACCCCCAAATCCGGGCCCCTGCCAAAGAACAAGGTCTCAGCTGGAGAGCGCCAGTTTCCAGTGAGATCCCACTACCCTGCAAAACCTTCTCAAGTTCAAGCTCAGCCCTCGTCCTCTTCTGCCGGTCATTGGCCAGAGCTATTGGCCAGAGCTATTGGCCAGAGGACCACTGTGAGTACCTGCTGGCATCTTCTTCTGGATCCTCATCCTTGACCCCATCCCTGGATCCCTGTCTGCAGAGAAACCTCCTAGAGAGCTTGGACCACACAGAGCTACAGACATTGAATCTTTGATCCACATAAGCACATCGGGGAAGGACCATAGAGAGAGGGAAGAGACACCACCAACACCTACTGGAAGAAACTATGGGAAGAAGGCAATACAAGAGAACACCTAACAACAGAAAGACAAACATGACACCACCAGAATCTAGGGAATCTACAACAACTAGAATGGAACACAACAACAAAGCAGAGGAAGCAGAAGGGTACGACTTAAAAATCACCATCATAAAAATGATAGAGGCCCTCAAAGAAGATATGAGAAAATCCCTTAAAGAAATGGAGGAAAAAACAAACAAAAGAGTGGAAGAAATGAACAAATTCCTTAAGGAAAGTACAGAAAGCCAAGAAAAAACAATTAACCAGGTGAAGGAAACGGTTCAAGATTTGAAAACTGAAATTGAGAAAATAAAGGCAACACAAATGGAAGGAAAGCTGGAAATTGAAAAGCTGGGCAAAAAATCGGAAACCACGGACACAAGCATAACCAATAGAATTCAAGAGATGGAAGAGAGAATCTCAGGCGCAGAAGATAAACTAGAAGAAATAGATTCATCGACCAAAGAAAACCATAAATCTAACAAATCCTTAACACACAACATCCAGGAAATGTGGGACACCATGAAAAGGCCAAACCTAAGAATAATAGGCATAGAGGAAGGTGAGGAAGCCCAGCTCAAAGGTGCTGAAAACATATTCAACAAAATCATCGAGGAAAACTTTCCAAATCTGATGAAGGACATGCCCATGAAAGTACAAGAAGCATACCGAACCCCAAATAGGCTGGACCAAAGAAAAAAAGACCCCTCGACATATAATAATCAAAACACCTAGCATACAGAATAAAGAAAGAATATTAAGAGCAGCGAAGGAAAAAGGACAGGTAACATATAAAGGCAGACCTATCAAAATTACACCTGACTTCTCCATGGAAACCCTCAAGGCCAGAAGGTCCTGGATAGATGTTCTAAAAGTATTAAGAGAACACGGATGCCAGCCTAGGCTACTATATCCAGCAAAACTCTCAGTCAATATAGATGGAGAGAACAAGATATTCAATGACAAAACCAGATTTTCCCAATATGTATCTACAAATCCAGCCCTACAGAAAGTATTGGAAGGAAAATTCCAACCCAAGGAAGGTAACTACACCCAGAAAAATGTAGGCAACAGATAATCCAACTACACCAGAAACCTAGGGTGAAGCAGAACAAATATATTCACAATACCACTGCCAACAACAAACCTAAACCAAACAAGCATCAACAATCAATGGACCTTACTCACCCTCAACATTAATGGTCTTAACTCACCTATAAAAAGACACAGGCTAACAGAATGGATACGAAGACAGAATCCATCCATCTGCTGCATACAAGAAACACATCTTAGCTCCAAAGATAGACATTACCTCAGGGTAAAGGGTTGGGAAAAGATTTTCCAATCAAATGGAAATAAGGAGCAAGCAGGCGTAGCTATCCTAATATCTAACAAGCTAGACTTCAAACCAAAACTAGTCAAAAGAGATGAAGACGGTCATTTCATATTCATCTCAGGAGAAATCCATCAACACAAAGTCTCAATTCTGAACATCTATGCCCCTAATACAAAGTCACCCACATTCGTAAAAGAAACACTACTAAAACTCAAAGCTCATATAAAACCTCACACCCTTATAGTGGGAGACTTCAATACACCACTCTCAACACTAGACAGGACCACAAATCAGAAACTCAACAAAGAAACAAAAGAATTAACAGAAGTTATGTCTCAACTGGGGCTAACAGACATATATAGAACATTCCATCCAAAGACAAAAGAATATACCTTCTTCTCTGCTCCACATGGAACCTTCTCTAAAATCGACCACATACTAGGAGACATAACAAACCTCAACAGATACAAGAGAATAGTCCCCTGTATCTTATCGGACCAGCATGCTTTAAAATTGGAATTCAACAACAACACAAATAGCAGAAAACCTGCAAACTCATGGAAACTGAACAATGTGCAATTGCACCCCTCCTGGGTCAAAGAAGAAATAAAGAAAGAAATTAAAGACTTTCTAATATTCAACGAGAATGAGGATACAACATACCGAACTTATGGGACACCTTGAAAGCAGTGCTACGAGGGAAGTTCATTGCACTAAGTGCCCATATGGAGAAAACAGAGGATAATCACATAAATGAATTAACAGCCCAACTGAAAGCCTTAGAACAGAGAGAAGCGAATTCACCCTTCAGGAGCAGACGCCAGGAAATAATCAACTTGAGGGCTGAAATCAACAAAATAGAAACCAGGAAAACAATACAAAAAATCAATGCAACAAAGAGTTGGTTTTTTGAGAAAATCAACAAGATAGATAAACCTTTATCCAAATTAACGAAAAAGCAGAGACAGAACATGCAAATTAACAAAATCAGAAATGAAATGGGGAACATAACAACAGACACAGAGGAAATCCAGTCAATTTTCAGGTCATACTTCCACAAAAATTGAAAATTCAAAGGAAATGGACAAGTTTCTGGATAACTATCACTTACCAAAATTAAATCAAGAACAGACAAACAACTTAAATAGACCTATAACCCGAAATGAAATAGAAGCAGTCATCGAAAGCCTCCAACGAAAAAAAGTCCAGGGCCAGATGGATTCAGTGCAGAATTCTACCAGACATTCAAGGAAGAACTAATACCACTACTCCTCAAACTGTTCCACAAGATAGAAACAGAAGGTTTATTGCCAAACTCTTTTTATGAGGCCACAATAACTTTGGTACCCAAACCTCACAAAGACACAACTAAGAAAGAAAACTACAGACCAATATCCCTGATGAACATCGATGCAAAAATACTCAATAAAATAATGGCAAACCGAATTCAAAAATACATCGGAGAAATCATCCACCATGATCAAGTAGGCTTCATACCTGGATTGCAGGGATGGTTTAACATACGAAAATCTATCAATGTGATCCACCATATAAACAAACTGAAAAAGAAAAACCATATGATTTCTCCCTAGATGCGGAAAAAGCCTTCGATAAAATTCAACACCCTTTCATGATAAAGGTATTAGAGAGGTCAGGGATAACAGGAACATACCTAAACATAATAAGAGCAATATACAGCAAACCAACTGCCAACATCAAACTGAATGGAGAGAAACTTAAGCCAATTCCTCTAAAATCAGGAACAAGACAAGGCTGTCCTCTCTCTCCATATCTCTTCAATATCGTACTAGAAGTTCTAGCTAATGCTATAAGACAACAAAAGGAGATCAAGGGCATCCAAATTGGAAAGGAAGAAGTCAAACTGTCTCTATTTGCAGATGATATGATAGTTTACATAAGTGACCCAATAAACTCTACCAGGGAACTCCTACAGCTGATAAACACCTTCAGCAAACTAGCAGGATACAAGATAAACTCAAAAAAATCAGTAGCCCTATTTTTTTCAGACGACAAAGAGGCAGAGAAAGAAATCAGAGAATCATCACCCTTTACAATAGCCACAAGCAACATAAAGTATCTTGGTGTAACGCTTACCAAACAAGTAAAAGATCTATATAATAAGAACTTTGTGACTCTAAAGAAAGAAATTAAAGAAGATACCAGAAAATGGAAAGACCTCCCATGCTCTTGGTTAGGTAGGATAAACATAGTAAAAATGGCAATCTTACCAAAAGCAATCTACAGATTCAATGCAATCCCCATTAAAATCCCACCACAATTCTTCACCGACCTTGAAAGGATAATAATCAACTTTATATGGAAAAACAAAAGACCCAGGATAGCCAAAACAACCCTATACAATAAAAGAACTTCAGGAGGCATCACCATTCCTGACTTCAAGCTCTACTACAGAGCTATAGTTCTGAAAACAGCCTGGTATTGGCATAAAAATAGACAGGTAGACCAATGGAATTGAATTGAAAATCCTGATATTAATCCACGCACCTATGAACACCTGATTTTCGACAAAACAGCTAAAATTATACAATGGGGCAAAGACAGCATCTTCAACAAATGGTGCTGGCACAATTGGATGAGGGTGTGTAGAAGACTGCAGATAGACCCATGTCTGTCGCCATGCACAAAACTCAAGTCCAAATGGATCAAAGACCTCAACATCAATCCACCCGCATTGAACCTCTTAGAAGAGAAAGTAGGAGGTACCCTTGAACAAATTGGTATAGGAGACCGCTTCTTGTACATAACTCCAGGGGCACAGACACTGAAAGAAACAATTAATAAATGGGACCTCTTCAAACTTAGAAGCTTCTGTAAGGCAAAGGACACAGTTGACAAGACCAAACGGCAGCCCACTGACTGGGAAAAGATTTTCACTAATCCTATATCCGTCAAAGGGCTGATCTCCAAAATATACAAAGAACTCAAGAAACTAGTCAACAAAACACCAAATAACCCTATTAAAAAATGGGGTATGGAACTGAAGAAAGAATTCTCAATGGAGGAAATCAAAAAGGCTGAAAGACACTTAAGAAAATGCTCCACATCCTTAGCTATCAGGGAAATGCAAATCAAAACAACTTTGAGATACCATCTTACCCCTGCCAGAATGGCTAAAATTAGAAACACCAGTGATGACTTATGTTGGAGAGGATGTGGAGAAAGTGAAACACTCCTCCAATGCTGGTGGGAGTGCAAACTCATACAGCCATTTTGGAGATCAGTATGGCCGTTCCTCAGGAAAATGGGAATTAATTTACCACAGGACCCAGCAATCCCCCTCTTAGGCCTATACCCAAAGGATTCACATCAATGCAACAAAGACATCTGTTCAACTATGTTCATAGCAGCACTATTTGCAATAGCAAGAACCTGGAAGCAACCTAGATGCCCTTCAATTGAAGAATGGTTCATGAAGATGTGGCACATCTACACAATGGAATACTGCTCTGCAGAAAAAAAATAATGGTATCTTGAAATTCACAGGCAAGTGGATGGCACTTGAAGAAACCATCCTGAATGAGGTAACCCAGTCACAAAATGAGAAACACAGTATGTACTCACTCATATATGGATTTTAGAACTAGATCAAATGATCACCAGCCTATAATTCACATCACCAGAGGAACTAGGATACAAGTTGTATTCTAAGAGATTCATATAAAGTCCCTCACAGAACTGGGAAGGGACAAGTCCCCCAGACCTCAGGTAAAGTGGGGGAAGACAGCTAATGGAGAGATAAGTAGGAGAAAATGAGAGGGAGGAGAGGAAGGCATGTGCGACCAGGAGGATTGAGCCTGGTTAGGAATGGAAAATAGGAAAGAGAGAGAGAGACAGAGACAGAGACAGAGAGAGAGAACATAAAAGAGGGAGCCAATATTGGTTTGAAGATAAAGTTGAACACAAAGAAAGGTCGAGGGAACTACAAGACTGCTCCCAACTAACAATCTCAGCTTCAGTGGAAAGGCTATCATAAATGCCCTTCCCGGAGAGTGAGATCAACAACTAACTTCTCCATGGAGTCCTCAACTAATGCCTGTTGAAAACAGGAGCAAACACCCATACATAAACACTGAGCCGAACTAGAACCCAGAAGCAGATGGAGAGGACAAGACCATGCGGTAGAAGTACATAGAGGCAGCTTACCTGAACAAGGAGGAGCTAAGGGCCACTAGACTGATAGCTGGGAAGCCAACAGGGAACTGACTCGGACCCTCCTGAATATGGGTCTCAGCCAGAAGGTCTGAGCAGTCTAAGAGGCCTCAGACAGTGGAGCCAGGATGTATCCCTGGTGCACAAAAGGACTTTGCAAATATATCCCCCATGGAGGGATAACTGCCTTATTCTAGAGATAGGAGAGAAGCCCTAGTCCCTACTTCACAGGACCTGTCAGATCTACATGACCCCAACTGGATGGCATTCCCCTACATATGGTATTGTGGTGGGGGGTTGGGAGGGGAGGGTGTTTAGAGTGCATGGGAGAGGGCAGAGAGGGCAAAAGGGAGGGAAGGAGGGAGGGAGGGCTGAAGGGGGAGGGAGGGAGGGAGGGAGAGGGAACTGGAATCGACATGTAAAATAATAAATTAAAAAAAAAAAAAAAAAAAAAAACGCTTTGACTCCAAAATTTAAGTTGAAGAACAAGTTACTGGGGAAAAGTATTTCTATTTTTGTTTCCACAGAAAATGAAAAGATGTGGATTCCTTCCAGACTAATGTGGTTTGATCACACCAGACCGCCTGAAACAGAGTACAAGCTGATCCTACATTCCAAACAACTGGACAAAACAGCCCTACAGACTACAGCTAGGATATCTGAATCTTCTTCGAATCCCCCAAGACAGCGCCCCTTACCAGCAGGAAGTAGTTTGGAAAGAACGACGCCCAAATTCCCAAATATTGTGTATAAATGTTTGTTTTCATTTAATTGGACTTTGTTATATAAAATTAAATAAAAAAAATAAATAAAAAAAACTGAGAAAAAGGTAATTCTTTATATTTGTATACTTAATTTTGTCTTAGTAAAATTAAAGTTCAAAGGGAGATGGGAGATTGTTTATGAATGAACAACAGTGTAACATAGAAATGAAAAGTAGGGGCTCTAAAGTCTGGCATCTGGTATGTCATATTTCCCCTTAATTTTTAAGAGGCTAGTGACTTAGTTACTAGGAAGAGTCATCATAGCTAATAGAACTTATACAAGAAAGCATTTAATTGGCAGCCTGGTTAGAGGGTTTTTAGGGGATTAGTCCATGAACATCGTAGTGAACAACATAGAAACAGTCAGACATGCATGCTGCTGGAGCAGAAGCTTAGAGCTTATAAATAATACACAAACAGGTGGCAGAAAGGGCGGGAAGTGGGCCTGCAATAAGCTTTCAAAACTCAAAACCCACTCGCATAGCACACCTCCTCCAGTAAGAACAAACCTCCTAATCCTTCTTAAAATAGTTCCACCAGCTAGGTAGGGACTGAGCATTCAAATATTTAAACCTATGAGGACTCTGTCTCATTCAAAGAATCACACTTCATGATATAATGTTCACATATGGAACGCTGTATACTTGCTACAACAGCAAGAATACTAACAAGAAATGAAGACAAATATTAAAACATTAAAAACTAATGTGCATATTAATTTTAAAATTAAGATTAAGCAATTATAATGTTCTTAAGCAATTAAAGTAGGAACTGAACAGAATTAATAAGCCTAACTTACATATTCTAAGATGATCATACAAAGAAAATGTCAATCAAGAGAAGCACAGAAATCTAGTCAAGAGAAGGATTCCTATCACCACAGTGCTTGTCAGCACATTCCAACTGTAATTCTGTCCCTGTATATCTCCTAATATTTCCTGTTCATTTTTGTGTTAGAAATAATAATAGTGAAGAAATAAATTCCCTAGACAATTCAAGTTGTAGTTAGTATATACAAATTTTTCTTGGAGCCCATCAATTTATGTATAAAAAATTTTAATAGTTAATATTTTATAATTAAAAAATATATTAATTAAAAGAAAGTTTTGCCACAAGAAAATCTCCTATTCTCAATATCTTGTGTGAAATTGATATATTAACATTTTTAGGTAATAAACACAAAGTGTACACAAAGCACCATGTCCCAAGCCATGTGTAGAATCATGATAGAAATATTAATGAACATATAATTCATTCAGGATGAGACTCCTCAGGTTCAAGTCTGGATCTCTAAGTGATTTCCACTTATGTGATTGAACCAAAGATTGTACATGGCCTATTTCCTGAGGCCCTTAAGCTTTAGAATTGGAATAAACTCCATAAAATTTGTAGATTTTCACAGCAAGTTTATGAAGTGAGACATTTAAATTAATGTATCATGATTTTTCATGCCAAATACAATAAAATGCATATGTAGCAATATTTTATCTCATATCTGAGGAAAATATTTTAACTATAGCTGAATTGTAAGAGAATTATTAAACTTACCCATTGATTTATTAATACTAGCAAGTGCTGTGCCAGTTAGCTACATCCCTAGCCACAGAAGAAAGGCTTCCCTGACTAGAAATTCAAGATAGACCATGGTAATGAGAACACAAACCCTGGCCACTAGACCACAGGGAGCCAATCACTGTTAAAGAAAAATGTTCAAATTAAACTTAGCAGCATTCCTACATTCTGTATAGTAGGATTTCTAACCATTCATAACCTCTTTCTGACAGAAATTTTTGCGCATGTATATAGATAGAAAAAATAAGAATACAAAGTAAATTTTACTAATAAGGAGTCATAAAATTATTTTAAAACAATTTCTTCATATAAAATAGCTTTATCAGTTATAAAAGGTAAAAGCATATCTTAATACCAATCAGATGTATGTACTTCCTTGTTTTTACATAAATAGTTCAGTTTTGGTCAAATGTTTGATTCGGTAGAGCAAACCTTTTTATCAGTAATTTTCAGGATAGGTGAATTTTTTACTTCATTTTAACCACGCTAATTGTATAAATATAACATAGCATGGTGAATGCCATTTCTGAAGTTGCCAAAGATTCTGTTATAATGCCAATCTGTAATTCATTTAATGTTTTTAATTTGAAATTCATGTTAGCAACACAAACAGAACATTTTATGACCAAATATTATAGTAAAATAAAATATAAAAATACATTATTTGATTCATCTTGAAAAATGGTAAGAGTATACTAAACATCTTTCTTTTAATAATGACATTTTTATGTTTCAATAAAAATGGGGAACCATTTCAATGGGTAACAGTTTTGAATGTGAGGTAAGGTGGTTTGGAATTAGTTGGCATTACATGCTTAAGACAGTTTGCATGTACAATAAAAAGTAAGCACACAACAGGCCCAGAACCAAGATTCCAGTGATGTCATCTGGTGCAACATGGATGAAGGTAGTCAGAAACACTTTGGGGTCAATATAATGTATTGTAAATAATTTTGTTCATTACACATTCAGAAATTGCTTTTAATTGGTATTCTTTTTGATACTTTCTGTTACTGCATTAGTTGTTTTTCTTGTTGCTAGGATCATGTGACCAGAAGCAATTTAAGGCAAGAGGGACTTATTTTTGCTCATATTCCAGCACACAGCCAATCATGGTGGTAGAAATCATGGAAAATGTAGCTTGAGACATCTAATCACATTACAATCATAGTTAGCAAGTAGAAACAACTGGATTCTTAAAAAAAGAATCAATTCAAAATCCAACACACCAAGGAATGGTTGTATCAAATGAAGGTTGCTCTTCCTGCCTCAAGAAACCTAAGCTATACAATCTCACACATGCATGACCATTGGCTTGTCTCCTACATGATTATATTCCTGTCAAATTGACAACATTAGCTATCACAACCAATATTAAGTTGTGCAATACCCTATGGGGTCATAATCAGTTAAAGGAAGTCTCTGTTTGACGGTTGAAGTCAACAGAAAATGAAATGGTATGGTTATTAGTGAGAAGTTTTGTTGGCTTAAAGCACTGTATAGAAATATTCAAAATACAAATGACATAGCATAAATCTGTGCTATTCCTGGGCTACTGAAAATACATTTTCATACTTGTAAAAATTTCATTTGCTTATATATGTATATAATTTAGAAACAATCTTGCTTTACATATCAATCTCAGTACCTTCTACCTCCCATCCTACCATGCTCCCCACTAACTCCCCCAATCCCAGCCCCATCCACTCCCCAAGGAGGATGAGGCCTTCCATGGTGGCTCACCAAAGTCTGTCACATCATTTGGGGGAGGGCCTAGGGCCTTTCCTGTGTATCTAGGCTGAGAAAGCAGCACTACATGGGGAATTGGCTCCCGAAGACCATTTGTGCACTAGGGATAGACACTGGTTCCACTGTCAGAGGTCCCATAGACATCCCAGGGCTCCTAACTGACACCTCATTCAGGAGACTTGATTTGGTCTAATGCTGGCTCCCCAGCTGTCAGACTGGGGCCCATGACTCCTACTTGGTCAGGCCTGCTGTTTCTGTGGGTTTCCACAGCATGGTTTTGATCCCTTTGTTCATCCCTCCTTCCTCTCTACTACTGGATTCCAAGAGTTGGGCTCAGTGCTTAGCTGTGGATGTTTGCTCCTGCTTCCATCATCTACTGGATGAAGGCTCTAGGATGGCATTTAAGGTTGTCATTAATGTTATTATAGGAAAGGACATTTAAGGTAGCCTTTCACTATTGTTTAGATTCTTAGTTGATGTCATCCTTGTCGATCTCTGAACATTTCCCTTGTGCCAGGTTTCTCTTTAAAGCTATAATGGCTCCCTCTATTAAGATATCACTTTTCTTGCTCTCCTCTATACTTCCCTAGACTCAATCTTTCTGATCTCTCATGTTCTCCTCTTCAATCCTCTTCTCCCCTCCTTTTTGTCCTCCCTTCCTCCCCACTATGCCCTCATGCTCCCAGTTTGCTCAGGAGATCTTGTCTCTCCCCCTTTTCCATAGTATCATGTATGTTTCTCTTAGTGTCCTCCCTTTTTCCTAGTTTCTCTGGTGGTGTGGATTGTAGGCTTGTAATCCTTTGCCCTATGTCTAATATCCATATATGAGTGAGTACAAACCATGTTTGTCTTTCTGTGTCTGAGATATCTCACTCAGGATGTTTTCTTCTAGTTCCAACCATTTACCTGCAAATTTCAAGATTTCAACATTTTACTCTGCTTAGCAGTACTCCATTATGTAAATGTACCACGTTTTCTTTATACATTCTTTGGCTGAGGGGCATCTAGGTTGCTTGTAGGTTCTAGCTACTACAAATAATGCTGCTATGAACATAGTTGAACTGATGGCTAGTTTTTTTTTTTTTTTACATAGAAGAATGAAGTATTCTTAGTGCATTCTTTTAAGATGATAAAAAAGATATGTTGGACTACAATGAATTTAGATTCCAAAAAGGCTGATGGGGCAAGTAACCACTCCCAATTTATACAGGAAATCCTTGAGTCTGGAAGCAAAAACAAAGATAAAATGACATAGTCTTGTCAAATTAAGAATGTTAACCAGCAACCCATATTCAAAGATATTTTCATTTAACCAACTATGTCTGTGTGTGTGTGTGAGAGAGAGAGAGAGAGAGAGAGAGAGAAAGAGAGAGAGAGAGAGAGAGAGAGAAGAGTGTGAGAGAGGGAGAATAGGTACTTTCTAGGTCAAGATTTACAATTTCATGGAGCTTGTAACCTAGAAAGAATAAACAAGTCAAGCTTGTAAATTTAATATAAGTAGGCAACATATTGCTTAGAAGGTGAGAACATTTATGAAGAAAACAATAGAGAAAATGGAAGGGACTCTGTGATTGTGGGAATAGAATGAGTTTTAAGTTTTAGAATGTCCAAAAAGTGGCCATTATTAATACAGTGATGTATAACACCAAACTTGTAGCATAAGAGATGCATAGAGGCTTACCACCTCATAGTAGGAATACCAAGAAATCCACTGTCTATGGAATGGAGTGGGACAGAGAGGTCTTGAATTAGATATAAAAAAAATATCTCAGCTGCCAAAGGAGTTTGACCGTACAGTGCCTAGTAGGAAGTTATATAAGATTGTTAGTTTTACTTTGAGTGACACAGGGATTCCTTAAAGAAAACAGAACAGTAGATAATTCTAACTTAGATTTAAAGTAACATCTTGACTGCTGTTTTGAAGACTTAAACTGGAGTTCACAAGAATCCTATTATTCATGTATTTGGGGCTTGAAATGAGTGGTACAAGTGGAAGTGGAAGTAGAAAGAAAGCATTAAATTGTTTACAGAGCTTCAGATGCGTTTAGTGACATCTTCTTGATTAATGAAAGACAATTGTCCGTTTCAAAAGCCATATTGCTCCATGATCCATTTTTGGACTTGTGAGGCAGATAGGGTGGGAGTAGAATGCCTGACAGAGCAGAAATTTCCCATTTCAAAGGTTACAGGAAACACAAAGATAGAGATGGAGAACCAACATCTCATTAAAGCATTCAAATGGGCATGCTAATGACCTACTTCATCTTCTAGATCCCAACTAGAGATTATACCAGTATTCCTATAACCTTAATGGGTTATAGGAAAAGACTAAAGGCCAAAAAAAATTACATTTTAAGAAACATGTTGTGGAGAATGTTACTGTCACTTGACGGAGAAAGCTTTGTAGACTACTACTGTGAAGTAAGGGATAGAACTAGCTTAAAGTGACCTCAAAGGTAAGGAATGACCAAATGACCAGAATAAACATCGTGATTTTATTGCATTCTCTCTCTCTCTCTCTCTCTCTCTCTCTCTCTCTCTCTCTCTCTCTCTCTTTCATCTTAGCAAGGATTCCAGTAGACCGAGTCTCACTGAAATCCAAAGGCCAAAGGAATGTGCTGATGTAACCCACTCAAGTTTCCCTCAAAAGGCTAAATGCGGGAACAAGATAAAGTAAATAGTGCTTCTAGAACACTGAATGGATGGTTATTAGCAGCTACATTTTGGAAGTTGGTTGTATTTGTTCAAAGAAAAACAATGAAATATTGTGCCATGCTCAGAGATGATACAAATAACAACCACAGCAGCAAGCAATGAAAACATACCAATGGTGAGTTCATTAAAGATCTTCAAGAAGAATTTCTCTTAGAATTTAAAGCACAGAGGCTAGATTACTTTGAATTTAAAAATGGTGGAAATAATAGTGAAAGGTAGATATATAAAAAGAATTGAATACAGAATGCAAAAATGCAGAAATAATTTTAAAGACTTGAATAATAGGTTTACTAAGTAGTTCGATTGTCACATAAATGTAGTGCTTTATTATAAAATAAATTTCTTCTAGATGCTGATATCTCTTCAATATAAAAGGCAGTAACATCATTCTTGTCTATTTTATTCTAATAGATATCCAACTATGTGGGTTACCAAGGCTTCTATTTGAGAATGCCTCTAAAGACACAAAGGGAAGCTAGGAACTGTGGCCACACATTTGTGTTTTTATCTATTGCATAGACTTTACCCTTTGCTTTATTGATAGTGCAATATTAAATCAATGCAAGCATACTTGAAGTGTTCATTATTGTCAATCTTTGAATCAAAAACTGTAATATATATTAAGGTCTACCTCTGATGAGCATTGTCAAGCTATTGTGATTACATAAATTCAAGGTGATATGAAATTTTTAGGTTAGTAGAGGCAGAAATTTAAAATGTAAGAATTTTGTTCAAAAATATAAAAATTATTGTACATAGAGGACAAAAGATACAAAGCCAACAGTTCTTCTTTTCTTACAAAAAGCAAAAAAAATTATAAATTCATAGACAGAGATCTAACATTTTTTTTTCTGAGTAGACTGGCATTCCTGAAACTCACTACTCACTTTGTAGACCAGGCTGGCCTCTAACTCAGCAATATTAAAGCCTCTGACTCCAAAGTACTAGGATAGCCAAGAGACTATAGAAATGAACAGAAAGCCATGATAACTAAAACAAAGTACGACCGAGAACACAAACCACATTCAAAATCAGCAGCATATGACTTCAGTGAGCACATATATTTTTTGTTCTTTTTTATTTTATATTAATTTACTTTTTTATTTTTATTTTACATATCGAGCCCAGTTCCCTCCCCCTCCCTCTTTTCCTCTCTCCCACCCTCGCATGCACCCTGACCATCCTTGCCTTCCATTCCCCCACTCCACATGTAGGGTTGATGGGAGATGTCATTCTGTGAATATGTTTCTCATACTGGTTAATGAATAAAGCACGGTTGGCCAATAGGAAAACAAGAAAGGAGGGACTAGGAGACAAGGAGGAAAGAGTAAGGAGGAGTCAAGAAGGAGAGACTGAGGAGACTAGATGCCTGCCCCATTCCCCGGCAAGATTAGAGCACATGGAAGTACTTATCTTTAACAGAAATAGCTTAATACTTAAGACAGAGCTAGCCTATAAGAAACTAGCATCTGGCCAACAGCATTGTATCAAATACAGAGTCTCTGTGTGTTAATTGGAGCTGGCACAGCAGTGGGAAAAGACCAGCGGCAGGAGGAAAAACCATACTCCTTACATAGGATGATGCCCTCCAGGAGGGGTCATCTAAATCTGTCAAGTCATTTGGAGTAGGGACTAGGACTCCTCTTCTGTCTCTAGGTTAAGGGAGTATTCCTCCATGGGGGATGTGCCAGCAATTTTTTTTTTTTTTTTTTTTTTTTTTTTTTGTGCAACAGGAATACATCCTGGTCCCACTGTATGAGGACCTTTAGATTGCTCAGGCCTTCTAGCTGAGACACATGTTCAGAGGGTCTGAGTCAGTCCCAGCTATCAGTCTGGAGGCCCGTTAGCTCCTCCTTGTTCAGGTAAACTGTCTCTATGTTTGTGCAGACTGGTCTTGTCCTCCCTCTCTGCTCCTGGATTCCAGTTCGGCTCAGTGTTTAGTTGTGGGTGTTTGCTTCTGTTTCCATCAGGTACTAGATGAGGGTTCCATGATGGTGGATAAGTTGGTCATTGATCTCATTAGGGAAGGACATTTATGGTAGCCTTTCCACTGTTGCTCAAATTGTTAGTTGGGGTCAGTCTTGTAGGTCTCTGGACATTTCTCTAGGGTCAGTTTTCTCTTCAATCCTGTAACGGCTCACTCTTTTATGGTCTCTTTCTGTCTCTCTCTGTCTCTCCAATTCCTCCCCTGACTCAATCTTTCTAGTCCCATGTGCTTTCCTCTCCTCCCCTTCTCTTTCTCCTAGTTCCCTCTCATATACCTGGAGACATGGCTCAGTGGTTGAGAGCACATATACTTCCATAATAACTTTAAATATTAATGGCTTTAATTCTCCAATCAAAACACATAGACTGACTTAATCAAGAAAAACAAAATCTATCTATCTGCTCTCTCTCAAAATGAAACAAAACAAAAAACAAATTTCGCTTTTGAAGATAGGTGCCATTTTAGAGTAAAAGGATGATGGAAAAATATTACAGTTAACTAAGACATTGCTATTACTAACACATATGCACCAAACTCTTGCTTGTCCTATTAAAATAAAAAAAGGACTACTTGATTTGTAAACACAGATTAACATCAACTTGATAATAGTAGATGATTTCAATACCACATTTTCTCCAAAAGAGAAATCATCTAGAAAAAAAGACAGTGAAGCATCACAATCAAATTGCTTCACACATCAATGGACTTAACAAATATCTCTACAAGAGTCTACCCAAATACTTGAAGATGGAGGTCTCTTTACCACTTGGTCACAAAGCCAGTTAATCCAAAATGAACACACAGATGCTTATATTAATTATAATAGTGTTTGGGTCAGACTTCTATTGCCTAGATCTGTCTTAATTTTCTATTGAACTATGTATTGCCCTGAGGCTGTGGCTTACCTGTAATGTTCCTTAGATTGTCTTTCTTTGCTTTTCTTCCCAGCCTTTTACTAGCTGGTAGCTCTGCTTATACTTCCTACCTGGCTACATGCTGCCTGTTCACTGGTTTAAATAGCTTTATTTATCAACCAATAAGAGGAACATATATTCACAGTATACAAAAGGACATCTCCCATCAAATCTGCCCAAATACCAAAGAATACACATTCTTCTAATTCTCTTTAAAATAGAAAATTCCCTGGGTCACAAACCAAAACTTTAAAAATTCAAAAAGCTTAAAAGAACTTCATGTATCTTATGTGGCCACAGGGCAATAAAACAAACTTTACAATAAGCAAATCTCTAGACATTTTCAAACCCATGTTGGAGATGAAATAGCCTACTACTGAATGGTTAATAAGTCAAAAAAGAAAACAGGAAATAAATTAAAAAATTTCCAGGAACTGCTATGCCATGACGGTATATACCTTTAGACCCAGACTCAGGAGGTGGAGTAATGTGGATCTCTCTGAGTTCTAGGTTGGCTTGATCTATAAAGTAAGTTCTAGGACAGTCAGGGCCATACAGTAAAACCCTGTATTGAAAAAATTCCAGTAACAATATAAAAATACAACATGAGAAAACATCTAGTCATTAACTACATGATGGAAATACTCTAATGAATGAAATTTAAAACTTTAAGCGTCTACAGTTTTTAAATCCAAAACAATAAAAATAAATGACGATATTTAAAAGTTTGACAAGAATACAAGTCAAAACAGAAAAACAAAACTATACAAAGATGAACATATCTATCTATCTATATATATATATATATATGAGCATTATATATGTATATATACATATGTATATATAATATATATATAATGAAAATATACAGTTTTACAATATTGAGCATATTGTACTTAGATACTCAGGAATATGCAATTAATGAAAAAAGAAGCAATAAATTTTAAAGAGAATAAAGGGGCTAGGGGGAGGAAGAGGCAAATTGTGTAACTACATTGTATTTCAGACAAAAAAGAAATTATTAAAAACACATAAAAGTAAGGATATTGGTTGTTCTTCTATATAAACTGACGGTGACAAACAATACATGGAAAACATACATTGTTTTTAAATACCCAACAAAATTTTATGTAATATCAAATGTATTAGAGATTTATTCAAGGTGTCTACTTTCATCATGCAAGCTTGGAAAGAGTTAATATGACCAAATAGGGTTGACAATGATAAGCAACAGCTTTGCTGCTGGAGAGCAGAGGAATAATTTTGAGTGTGGAATGAGAATGCAAATCCTGTAATATTTTCATAGCATTTAGTATGGAACTTCAAAGAATCACAGGCCACCGGAAAGTGGTATGGCATGCCTTTAATCACCGCACTCTGTAGGCAGAGGCAGGCGGATCTCTGTGAATTCGAGGTCAGCCTGGTCTTCAAAGAGAGTTCCAGGACAGTCTCAAAACCTACAGTGAAAAAGAATCACAGGTCTATCAGATGATATGGATTTACATAGACTGAAGATGTTTGACCAGAAGTTAGCAGATGACCTCTAAAACATGGAAAAAACAAAACAAATAACCCTTGAAAATACATGCTTAAAGGGCAGTCTAAAGGACCTCTGACAGTAGAACCAAAATGTATCCCTGATGCACTGTTGATCACTAACATTTCATAGACACTCCTGTACACACAAGCAAGAAATCAAAGAAAACAACCAAAGAAATGCTTTAATAAACACTGAATTAAATTTAGGGGAAGATGGGTATTATGGAATTGAAAGCACAACAACTAAAACAATGACAGCAGTATTTGTGTGTGGGGGGGGTAGGGGAGCAGAATAAATAACAGTAAGTTGGATAACAGATCAGTAAAAATTGTATCATTCCTGTCACAGAGAGGTGTCTGTCACATTAACATAAAGGGATCCACATATACCTAGAGAGGAGTCAGGGACAGGATCTTTCAGATATTAAAAAAATATCAATCTCATAAATCACATTTCAAATTTTAGATTCATGTAGTCTGACAACCCCAAAATGACAGAGTTCCACCTAAGCACTATTAGCTGAGCTCTTACAAGCAAAGCAAAAGGAACTCTTGACATTCTCAAGAACCATAAGAGAATGATGAATAATCATGAACAGGATACAGCAACATCTTGAACTGTTTCTTTCCTACTTAAAAAGAATGGAAGGTTAGACAGTGCTGGGAGAAAACAAACACATAAATTAGGAATTTTATGATAAACCAGGCATGATCCCACACACATGTCATCCAAGTGTTCATAGGTGAGGAAGCTATTTTGGACTATATAATGAAACCTTGACTAGACATACATACATACATACATACATACATACATACATACATACATACACACATGTAGTTGTGTTTTAGAACACAATGGTGTTCTTCAAAAAATGGGGAAAAATCTATACTGAGGTAGTGAGAGTAACATATCTTGGAGAATTAATCATTAGAAGAACTTATAGGATGAAAGGAAAGGATTTGACAACACAAATCCAACAGCTAAGGAAAAACTTAAACACTGAATGATATAATCTCCTCCCCAACACCTATTTCCCTTCCTTTGGCACTAGGGATAGAAAACAGGGCAATGTGAATGTAGGCAAGTGCTCCAACATTGAGGTACATGATATTAATTTTTTCTGAGGCATCTCACTAAATTGACTAAGTTAGCTTTAAATCCCACCATAGCCCAGGAAGGTCTTCAATTTGTGATCTCTCTCCCTCAGTTTACTGAGTTTTGGGATCACAAGCCTTCATCTCTACCTTGTAACCATGTAGTCTTGTGGTAAAAATTTGTATTACAAAACAATACAAAGATGGAAGAAATAAATGTATATGAAGCACAAATTGAAAGGTGTATATAATACATATATATTACATGCATTAATGTAATATATTACAAAATTAAAGAGAACCAGGAATCACTAGGGGTGAAGATTTTTAGCATGAGGTAGATTTTGACAATTTAATATATGCATTATAATATTTAGCATAAGGAGTGATAAAAATATAACATTGGAAAACATCAACAGATGAGTTAAAATTATGTATTTTTTTAAAAAAAGTCATACAAAAAAAGTGGATTAAGGAGCTAATTATAAAATAGTAGATGATGGATGAAAACTACACTTACCTGCTGGTATAAGGACATATATTTATAGATTATTTTTAGTAATTATGCTGACTTAATAATTAGTGGATCTAGATCTTCCTCCAATAACCACAGCTTCTCTACAACAAAAAGCTAGCTGGGTTTCCAGAACAAAGCATGATTCCCATCTCGTTGAGTAGATCTTAACTCCAATTTGAGAACTGCTTGCTGCAGCCAATGTATGCATGCTACTAATGCACTTGCACAGATATCATGACATGCTGGTTGCTAATTTGGTCATTTGTATCACAGCTTGCCTAGACTGTTTCCTCCTTCCTTTGGAATCTGTAATGACACCATTTGTTACCATGAATGCTAGACCTCAAGGAGGGGACATTCATAACACATCCAGCTCAGGTGTCTCTGGGCCTTGTTTCTGAAGAGCATGGTGTCTTAGGCAAGTAAGGCTTAACATCAGATGGAGACCACAATTGAAAAACACAATCAATCCAAATGCAAAGTTATGGGACCAAGTCCGAATCCTATCTTCAAAATATTCCTACACAAAAGGCTCAGGGAAAAGAGTAGGAAAGTTTTAAGAGCCAGAGGACAAGGAAGTATGTTGTGAGATTCTGTGTCTTAGTAATATCAAAAGCTACCTCCATAAAGTCTCAAACAGAGCTTTAACAAGGATGACATCAGAAAATGGCAAAATGTATGATGAGGCTTCAGTCATACCCAAACAACTGTAGGAAACTGAAGAAATCTGAGAGTAGAAAACGTAGTCATCCCCGAAAAAGGGAAGACCAAATTATTGCCCAGTACTAAATAGTCAGTCTTGAAAACATACATTAAAAGTGGATGGACTATACACTGCAAAAAACAAAACCAAAAACAAAGCAAAACAAAAAAAAAAAAAAAAAAAAAGAAAAGAAAAAACAAAAACAAAGTCTGAAAAATTAGAAAACAATCAAAGTCTAATGATTTATTTTCTTTAAAGACATATTTTATATTCAAACTCACAAACAGCTGGACATAGCGGCTCAAGTCTATGATACTATCACTTAGGAAACTAAGACATAAGAATCTGAGCTTGAACAGTTTTAAAAATATCCTAAGTCCTTGTCATCCCAAAAAACATAAAAAGGAGAAAATTTTCATATAAAAGACAGTAGTAATTCCATAAAAAAATGAAATGGTTATATTAATTTTAAAAAGATCAAGACTAAGATCATGTGATGTCAAATTTAATGGAATTAAAAATATATAGCTATATATGGATACAGATTTTTCAATAACTTAAAAATTTTAAATTTATATGCATGTATGTGTATCTGTGTGAGTGTAGGACACATGCATGCAGGAGCCCATAAAGGCCAGGGGAGGGTGCTACATCCAACACTGGATTTACAGACAGATGTGAACTGCTCCACATGGGTCCTCAGGAAGATCTGGAAACTCTCTTAGCAGACTTTGGGGATAAAGATTTTTGTATCATGCTCAGCAATTCTTAGGACAATAGAAGTCTATTAAAGATCCAATGCTTTCTCGACTTAATTGACTTTTAATAAGGCTTTTCATGAAACAGTAGCAGAGTAAATATTAATTTTAAGTTCACAAAGAACATTCCCCATAACTTACAGAAATGTTTCAATATTTTAAATTATTTTAAATAATTCAAAGTGTGTTTTAAAAACTGGGACAGAGGAAAGGGGGAACAGTAATGATAAGGGGAGGCAGAGATTTTGAGATTCTAAAATATTTAGAAATTAAATGATTAATTTATAAATATTGAAAACATCAAAGAAGAAATCACATGAGAAATTAGAAAATGTGTTGAACTACATAGAAATAAAATGCCACATAATAAAATTTATGAGGAGTTGTTATTATAGAGCTTAGTGGTAAATTATATTTGCTTGATGTTTCAAAGGACTAATGAAGTTACTATCACAGTGAACTAGGGAAGAAGAGCCACTAAATGCATAGCAACTGTTAAAAGTATATTAAAAATATCAGAGAAAAACAAATTACACAGAAAACAGAAACAGCTGATTCTTTGAAAAATTTCAGGGACACTGATAAAACTTTGACCAGCGAACTCAAAATAAGAAAAGACTCAGTAAGTGAGGTCATGCATCAAACACAGCTGCCTCACCTGACCAGAGGAACAGAAATAATCAAAGCAAGCAGTGTGAGCATCATTATGGAGACAATTTGATAAAATAGACAAATAGTAAGGAAGGCCAGGATAACCCAAATCAATTAAAGAAGGGATAGAAAACTCATACAAGCTATTCACAGGCCCAGAGAGGCTAGCAACAAGGAGATTTTTTTGGGGGGGAGGGGGACTGAATCTCCTTGGGAAGGGGAAATTGAACAAATTTTAGACATGAACTGGAGGTGGGTGGCAATGGGAATAGGAGAGATCAGGTGTGGGGAGGATGAAGGGAGAGAGTTTAGGGTGAGAAGACTGGAATTGGGGGGCATTCATAGGACCCCGTGAAAACAGTGCAGTGAAAACGCCCTTGAATCTACAAGGGTGATGCTAGAGAGGTCTCCTAGCAAGGGAAGATAATGGAGGCTAAGCCAGCCGTCTTCTGTTACTAGGCATGTCTTCCAGTAGTGGAATTGGGATACTGACCCAGCCACAAAATCTTTGATGCAAAATGTGTCCTGCCTGCAAGCTGTGCTGGAGCAATGGTGGTACAAAACTTGTGGGAGTGTGAAACCAATGTGTGATTTAACTTGAGGCCCAATCCAAGAGAGGGAGTCCGTGTCCAACAATGCCTGGATGACCAGAGACTGGAGACTGAATAGCCCAGACACCTAGGGTAGAATCCACATGACATACCAAAAATGAAATAATAGTAATAATAATAACAATAATACTAATAAATTAATAAAATGACTCGATAGGCAGAGGTGGGTAGATCTCTGACTTTAGGGCCGGCCTGGTATACAGAGTGATTTCCAGGATAGTCAGCTCTACATACAGAAATTCTGTCTTAATAATAAAAAAAAAGAAAAGAAAAGAAAAAAATAAAATGCCTAATGATGTTCTGCTATACTCATAGATCAGAAACTATTCCAGTCATCATCAGAGATGCTCCTTCTAGCAGCTGATGGGAGCTGATGCAGAAACCTACAGGCTAACATTAAGTGGAGAGAGAGCCCTGGTTGGAGATCTCCCTCAGGTACCTTTCCTTGGAGCTCAGGAAACCCAGTGGAAGATGGGGAGGAAGAATTGTTGGAGGCAGAAGGTCTGAGGGCATGGTGAGAGCAAGGCCTATGGAATCAACTAAGCAGGGATAATGAGGACTCATGGAGTCTGAAGAGGCATCATGGAGCTTGCATGGGTCTGTGGTACAATCTCCACATATATGATATGGTTGTTGGTTTGGTGTTTCAGGGAGACTCCTGATAGTGGGAGGGGAGTTGTCTCTGACTCATTTGCCTGCTCTTTGACCCCTTACATTCTACTTGGTTATTTTGCCTTGCCTCGATGTGAAGGTTTGTGTCTGGTCTTACTTTATCTTGTACTGTGTTAGGTTGAAATCCCTGGAAGGCCTGCTCTTTTCTGATAGAAGCCAAGGTAGGAGTGGCTCTGGGACAAAGGAGAGATGAGGGAGAACTGGGAGGAGTGGAGGAGGGGAGGAGGCAATGATCTGGATGTACTATATGAGGACACAATAAATAATTTAAAAAATAAAGAAATAAAGTTATTATTTAGTATTTGTACTCTCTTATACAAATAGTTTCAGAGAAGAATAGTTTCAGAGAATGTTACTTCTACACATAGTTTCAGAAAATAAACCTTCTAAACACTCTTATATAGCAAAAAAAAAAAAAAAAAAAAAAAAAAAAAAAAAAAAACACTGTTTCAGTTAGGATTTCTCTTGCTGTGACAAAACACTGTGATGAAAGCTACTTGGGGAGGGAAAGGTTTATTTGGCTTATATATTTCCTATATTGCTGTTCATCATTAAAGGAAATCAGGATTGGAACTCAAACAGAGCAGGAACTTGGAGGCAGAGGCTGATACAGAGGCCATAAATGGGTACTCGCTACCGTCTTACTCATCATGGTTGCTCAGCTTGCTTTCTTATAGAACCCAAGGATAGCACCACCCACAATGGCTGGTGATCTACAAATGATCATGAATTAATAAGATGTCCCACAGATAGATCTTATGAAGACATTTTCTCAATTGAGTTTCTTTCCTTTCAAATAACTCTAGTTTGTGTCAAGTATGTATAGTTGAAAGTTTCTGTAATATATGCATATGGAAGAATCATTTTTTAAAAATTAACAAACCCATTTCAACAGATGATTATGTGTTACATATAATGATGAAGTATCATTTATCCAAAGAATGCAATAGGTCTAACCCAATTAATTCAATGGATTATAATAATACAGAAAATGAGTTTGATAAATGCAGCACTTATTTATTATTGAAGATGTTGAAAAATCTCAGAAGATGATACCCTCAATCTGATAAAGAGTGTTTATGGACACTGTCACTGTTATTGTACTTAATCATGAAAAGCTGAATGCTACTAATGTAAGGTCCCAGACAAGGACAAAATGTTGCTACAAGAAGTAAATTAATTCACTGAAAGATCCAGCTTATAGCATTAAACAAGAAAACTAAGTCACGTAAGTTTGAAGTAAGTGAAAAGCATTTACTCAAAAGCAAAGCAATCCTAATGTAGAAAGATTTTCAAAACTTATTTTAAATGTGTTTGAACTGATGAACTAATTTTACATTTTAATTGTATGGGTAATTCCATGTGTTTTCAGGCTCGTGTATATGCATGTGTGTTCATACTAAAGAAGCATGTGCCTCAGGTGCCATCTACCTTATTTTTTGAAACAGGGTCTACATTTTCTGGAGCTTGCTTATTAGTTTAAACTGGCTGGGCAGCCAGCCCCAGTGATTTGCCTTTTTCTGCCTTCATAATTCTGACATTACCAGCATACAGAACCATGCCAATTTTTTTTTACATGAGTTCTGCCAATCAAACTTAGGTTTTATTCTAAATATATGATTTTATACATACATAAAGGATATCCTTTCTACATAAAGGATTATTTTGCCTTTGAGTAATTGCTTTTTATTTTTACATGACAAGTATTAAAAGTTTTTTCTCTAGTTCCCATGAATGAATTCAACAAATTTGTATGATAAAAGATTAGTATTAAAATCATTTACACTTCTATTAGCAATATACAAACTATCAAAGAGAGAAAATTAATTCTAATACTGAATAAATAACAAAAGGAGTAGAATACATGAGTACAGAAAAATTGTGAAATAAGGCAGACATGGGTAGAGTACTTGCGTAGAATGTGTAAGGGCCTACTCTCAATCCAAAACATTACTAAACAAAAATCACAGCTGATAAGCTTAGTATCTGTGTTGCCTTTTCGTCTCAGTCACTGACTCATTTCTGTCTCTCTCCCTAGGGCTGGACTTTCTTTGTACCCTAAGTGCTGCACAGCAGATTTAATAAATTCCTGCTCAGTACATGGTTAGTCTCTTCCAACATATGTCCTGTCAACAGCAAAACCAAAAGAAATAGTAAAATGTAGAAACAAAAAAGGAAGCATAAATACAGTGATACTTGTCAGTCAAGACTGAACTTTATTAAGATAACAGTAGATTTAGCCATAGATTGAACACAACAGATTTCAAATGGTCAGAGAAATTCAGGAAAAACAGCAAGAGAGAAATGCAACCTCAGACTTCAGAATTCACAGGAAAGCAATAGCAATCAAACTACTGTGGTATTACATAAGGAAAATCACAGATAATCTTCAACTTGATGGTCAGTTTTTCTGGAAGCAGTGCTGGGTAACCCCGAGGTGAGCAAACAATTAGTTAAGCTGGGAAAAGTCCCCCGAATTGGACTTCTGAGATTCACATCACAGAAGTGAGGAGCCAACTCCTGAAAATTGTTCATGATGTATTAATAAAGGTTCTCTACAGAGGAGAAGATCAGATAGAATATTTATTACAAGCTGTGGCCTAGTTAGTTCAACAATGGCTGCCTACCAAAGGAAAGTTCAGGAATCCTGCTAGTTATTCATTCCATGAGGCTGGATGTCTTATCTAGTCTTCAGTATATGCTGAAATCCCAGACAAGTATGTTCTAAGGCCAGTGAAGGAATGAACTGACTAGCAAGAGTCAGGGTTTCCACGCAAAGTGAAAGAACCTTCCTTCTTTTGTGCCCTTTATTTAGGCTGACACCAGAAGGTGTATCCCATATTAAAAGTATATGTTTCCACCACAAAAAATCCAGATTATTATCTTCCCACATCAAATAATTTAATTAAGAGAAATCCTTCACAGTTGTCCCCAGTCACTTAAGTTTTAGTCAATTCCAAATGTAGTCAAGTTGGTTACCAAGCATAGCCATCATACCTTCCTGCCACAAATGTGTTATAGTATGTGATCTCACCAAAATAAATAAATAAATAAATAAATAAATAAATAAATAAATAAATAAATAACTTATTAGAGCTCCCCATTTTAAATATGGATTTTCTTCAAATTGAAACATTTCCTTCAGAAGAATTGGGAAGGCTCCTCGGGATCAGGAGGTAAGCTAAAATAACACATCTAGGAAAGCTGAAATGTGTAGATGCTTAAGATCTCTCTTCAAGGGACTAAAGTACTGTACACTGAACACCAGTAGACACTAAAAGGCAGAGTTGGTGAAAGGAGATTCCCAAACCTATTGAGCTGCCTGGAAATCATACAAAAAGTTCCAGGCTTGCAACTTTCCTAAGTATTCACCAGTGTCAGGGTGGGCTTTTTGGTGACACAGCTGTATTTAAGTCATCCCTGCTCCAGTAAGTAGTCTCTCACCCATACTCCTCTAAGTAACTCCAATAAAAATTCACTGGGTCAGCAAGCTGGATTTTTTTTAAAATTGTTACTCTGATGTTCCCGGAGTTTCCTGTCTAGGATAAGTAGGTGTATGTCTGTTGTGTATTCCCAGGAAAATCTGTTGCATACTTGAAATTGGTAGTAAAATGAAATTTCAGATACACAGTCTACAGGACGATTTGGTAGTTACTTGACAAGTAAAATATAAAACTTAACTATCACCTATCACTCCCATCCCTCAAAATCTACTGTAATTGAAAACTATCATTCACTCAAGAAAGATTAGAATGAGAATAGCAATGACTGCACTTTCTTAGTAGCCAAAACTAAAAATAATTTCAATGCTCATCAACTGATGAAAGAATAAATGTCACATAACATTTTCAAATGCTAAAATACTATGCTGCCATATAAAGAAACAGAATGCTAATAGAGCTTCACAATGGACAAGCCTCAAAGCATGACACTAAATGGAAAAAATATCTTGCATATGGATGATCAAGCAAGGTTGAGGATATTGCTCAATGGTAGAATGCTTGCCTAACAAGTACAAGGACTTTATTTTGAAATGGGTCTGGACACTAAAAAACAAAAGTGAAAGGCCACAACCTGTACAATTCTATTTATAGGAAGTTTCCAGAAATTAGAAAAACGTAAAGCAGAGCATTGGTTGCCTGGTGATAGGAAGGGTTGTGGTGATGATTGCATAGCTATTAGATTTTACTGAAAATCCTTAACTCTTCACTTAAAATATATACATTATTATGCTCTGAAAATTATACTTTAAGGAGTCTATTTTGAAATCTGACTGTATTTCCAAATAAGAGCCATGTTTCCATGTCCCATTCATGGCCAGTAGTTGAAATTCAGCTTCAATTCACTGTAAAGTTTAAGGTATCAAAGATGGCACAACTTTTAAGGTATCTTTTCTATAGATAGATAGGTAGATAGGTAGATGACAGATAGATAGATTATCTCCTACTTTAATAATTCAAAAATGACAATAATAAAGTAGATATATGCAGTAACAACTATGATAAATAAGGCTTCATAATTTTTATTATATAACATTCCACTTACCTCTCATCAGTGACACTAAAAATGAAAATTTGAAGGGAGTTTAAATTGTTAGCACCCTCTTACACATCTTTAGTACTGTTTAAAAGAATTGATAAACTCAAATAAAAATTTCCTTCCACAATTTCATCAGAGTATCACCATTCATTTTCACAATAGCTGTGGGAAAATATAATAAACATAAAATTATTTTTTAATCATCCTTTAAACATGTACTTAGTTTTGTGGTAATAAGCACAGTCTCATCATGATAGGCAAACAATTACTTGTCCACATAATTTTTAGTTTGACCAAACTAAATACTAAATAATACTTTAACCATAAATTACATCTTACAACATATTAATAAGCAATGTAAATAATTTCTCAATGAAGGCAATTGCTCAAAATTGGGGGGAAAGTGGCTTACCATTCTGATATTGCAGAGAATTGGAGTTCCCAGCATCTACAACTATCTATAGCTTCAGTTCCAGGAAATACACTGTCCTCTCTGAACTCTGCTGGTATCAGTTATGCAAGTGATGAGCATAAGGCTCATGCAGGCAAGACACTCATATACCCAGTGAAATAAATAAATCTAGAAATTGTTTCTTAATTTGAGCATTTGAAATAGGTATCACATGAATAGGGATTTAAATGCTTCTATATTCAGTCCAATAGTTTGATATATCATGGTTCTCCCATTAAAAACTTGAGTGTTTTGTGCCACTCAATGTCAATGAGAGCCACTTGTTTGTTTTTTTTTTTTTTTTCTGACTGGGTAAAACTTCTACCAAATACCAAAAATTAAAGTTTCTTCAGTTTTCTCTGAAGGCAAATTGCCCTCTGTCGATTCAATTGGTACTTTTCTACTTCAGCAATAACTATCCACTTAAATGTAAAAGAGTTTGTGTTCTTTGTTCCCTATGTTTTTTTAACTTCAAAATTTTCAAAAAAAAATAGAAGTGTTTTCTTTGGGTATTAGTAAACAGATTCATACTAATTCACATTGCCACCATGATCTTATCAACCCCTGTACAAAGTAAAATCACAGCAAGCTCGATTCTGATGCTGATTAACCAGGCTCTTTGGTGAGCAATGCTATGATCAGAAACAAACCCACTTGGAGTCTCCTGGGATATTGAACATGATAGAAAACAGTGTGCATCAAAGGCATTTCAGTTCCTAAACAGGCTTTTCTGTTCCAGGTTATATGCACCCAAACAAAACATTCATCAGAAGGCCCATTTCACCTCCCAGGGGAAAGCAAGGTATAGCAGACTAAACCTGCTCTGTGAGCATGATTGTCAACTTGAAAAGACTTCTTAGAAGGAAAAACAAACACCAAGACATGTGTCTTTACTTTAGTATGCTTCATTCTAGTAAAGAGTCTTGCTGAAAATATTATAAATATTTGATCACTGAAAAACTTGAACTCGCTTTTCATCAGGCTCATCAACCTGGAGGCTGCATTTGTGTTCATCTCTTTCTAACTGGCTTTTAGTTAACATACGTTTTTAAGCAGTAGAGGAAGTGGGACTTATGTTACCTGCATGAGATCTGTGTCTACAAGTTTTGTTTTCTCCTTTGTCAGTCAACAAATCTTAAAAGGTGGAATGGAAAATGATATGTCAGCAATCTAAGAGTAGGACACACAATGAAAGATGCTGTTTTCATGGTACACAGAGTAGGTTATGGTTCTGGAACTGTCTGCCTAAGCTATAAATTTACCTGGAAACTTCAATACTTAGAATGTGTATAGAGGCTTTCGGGAACTGATTAAGGCTGGCCACTTGGCCTGTACAGTCATCCAAAATTTTACTAGTGTGAAAAGGTAAAATCAAGCCACCCTGTTTACTATTCTTCATTTCTTGTTTCTTCTCCTGATATTACTATAAAGCTAAACTCTTTGGAATGCTGACATGTCACAGAAGGATATGCATTTTTAGTGAATTGTGCCTGGTGGGCTATATCCTTATTCCCTCACTTCCCAAAGCTGAGGGCAAAAAAAAAAAATGGATAAAGTTGGGACAGGCTGTGTTTTCTGTGCATTCTGTTACCTGAGAATTGACTTCATGCTGAGATAATGAAAACTCATACATTTGTATATTTAAACTAATGATAAATTTTTGAGACATGCCATTTGAAATTTTTGATATTTGAACTAAAATAACACACATGGCAGATATTTCTATCAGATCAAGTGTTATTTCCTATCCTTTCATTGTAATTTGAAAGAGTGAGTACATTTTATTCTGAACCTTGAGACTGAGATAAGTTTGATACTAAGTGAAACGTTAGTAAACTTCCTCTGAGAATCATGTTTGCAAAACATAATTGTAAGTCTATGAGCTTAACTCTTGCAAAGGTAACAAAATCTTTATGCAGAAATGTGAGGAGATACAATGTTTTTTTTTTTTTTTTTTTTTTTACTAGTAATTGTGTTTTTATCATGAAGATTCTTCTTTCATCTCATAGAGACTATAATTCTTCATCCTAGCCTCCTTATCTTCCAACAGTCAAATTGTTGGGAAACAACACTAAATATCCTTGTGACTGTGTGGTAAAAGTAGAAAACATAATTTTCAATTCTGTCTACCAATAGAAGAAGATTCACTTAATAAACAACTCTCACTCTGTGATATGCTACTGATATGATGATATGGTACAGCCACACTCTGAATATATTGCAAATTTTAGTGATGAATTGAGAACATGTTCTTAAAAAAATTAGTTCTGTCAGGTGGTGGTGGTGCAATCCTTTAATCTCAGCACTTGGGAGACAGAGGCAGGCAGATCTCTGAATTCCAGGCCAGCCTGGTCTACAGGGTAAGTTCCAGGACAAGCTCCAAAGCTACACAGAGAAAACCTGCCTTAAAAAAAAAACAGAAAAGTAAACAAACAAAAAATCTTATTCCACTTTTCATCAAAACATAGGAAACGATGATTGACATCTATTATATGGCATTTTTCTTTTAGAAACAGTCTAAACTTCTGAAATTTAACCATTGTAATATTTTAATCATTATCTCAAATAGGCCTTTAAAAAAGTTAATCTGTTACACTCACTGTTTTTCAATATTTTCTAAAAGAGAGAGAGGTGTAACGAGTACAGTTTTTTTCCGCCCACCGCCTGGTCTTGTCCTGCCACCGTGCCTGCCCCAATTAACACACAGAGCCTCTGTATTTGATATAATGCTGTTGGCCCAGTTACTTGTTTCTTATCGGCTAGCTCTGTCTTAATTATTAACCCATTTCTGCTGATCTATGTATTTCTCTTACCAGGGAGCCGGCCGGCATACTGCTTTCTCCCGACTCTCCATCTTGGCTCTCCTTACTCCTTCCTCTTTCCTCCTTGTCTCCTAGTCTCTCCTATCTTCCTTTCCTATTGGCCAACAGTGCTTTATTCATTAAACCAGTATGAGAAACAAATATACATAATGACATCTCCCATCAGAGAGGACAGTTCTAAGTTTCATAGCTGAGCAGTATGGATAGGATATTAAAATTTCAGAACAAGCAAGGACGAAGGTAAAGAGATTTTCATTATATTTTAAGAAAATTGAGCAACATATATATAATTATTTGGAAGACTAGTGTTTCAGCATTTAAACATGTGCTTGTTCTAGGAGATAAACTTGCTGAATCAGTTCTGTCATTGAATGTGGTTAACCAAAATGTATTGCAATATTAAGAGTAAAGCAAAATGAAAAGTTACTCAAATTTCGCCAGATTTGAGTCGCAAGCATTTTGCTCTAAAGCCCCACTCACAAAGCTAAAAGATTTACTCTGATTTTCTGGAGTGTTTTCACCATGAAATCAATTCAATAAAGTCATGATTATAAAGCTCTACCTCTGGTAGTATGTCCCTCATCCACTCTCTATTCTGGAGTACTGATGCTGATACTGTCTTCGGCTCTGTATCAGTAAGGGGTTCTTATACCTTTACAAAATACCAAATAAAAGCAGCTTAAGTGACAGAGTGCTAGTTTTGGTTAATGGTTTCAGAGGATTCACTCTGTGCTTATTCAGCTCTTGTCTTTCTGAACTTGTAGTGGTGCAGGTGGTTGAAAAGTTTCTTCATAGCAGACAGCATGGAGCAGAAAATAGAGGAAGGCATCAGAGCAAGATGTAGTGCATTATGTCAGATCCCATTTCTTCTTTCTTTCTTTCTTTTTTTTTTGAAAGACTATTTATTTTTTATTTTATATAACCAAGTCCATTTAAATGAAAACAAATATTTATATACAATATTTGGGAATTTGGGTGTTGTTTTTTCCAAACTACTTCCTGCTGGTAAGGGGTGCTGTCATGGGGGATTCAAAGAAGATTTAGAAATCCTGGCTGTAGTCTGTCAGGCTACTTTGTCCAGCTGTTGTGAATGTAGGATCATCTGTTTCAGGTGGTCTGGCTTGCTCAAACCACAGTAGTCTGGAAGGAATCCGCATGTTTTCATTTTCTGTGGAAACAAAATTAGAAATCCTTTTCCCCAGTAACTTGTCCTTGAACTTAAATTTTGGAGTCAAAGCATTTTTTTTTAATTTATTATTTTACATGTCGATCCCAGTTCCCTCTCCCTCTCTCCCTCCCTCCCTCCTTTTCTCCCTCCCTCCTTCCCTTCCTTTTATGCTCTCTGCCCTCTCACATGCATTCTAACCACCCTCCCATCCCCCACCCCAATTCCATATGTAGGGGAATGTCATCCAGTAGGGGTCATGTAGGTCTGACAGGTCATGTGAAGTAGGGACTAGGGCTTCTCTCCTGTCTCTAGATTAAGGCAGTTATCCCTCCATGGGGGATGAGTTCGCAAAGTCCATATGGGTCTCAGCCAGAAGGACTGAGCAGTCTAAGGGACCTCAGACAGTGGAACCAGGATGTAGCCATTTCTTCTTTCTAACCTCTCTCTTTTTCTACCTGCCAACAACGTAGTCATCCTAAAATGTCATCTCTGGAAATATCATCAATGACACAACCAAAACCTTCTTTAGGGATTTCAAAGCAAATTGAATTAGCATTCATATTAACCATTGTGGTCATCTTGAAGTGGCACATTGTCCCTATCTCCTCTGGGAGTCCTGCTTTGAGCTAACAAGGATGGACTCTGGAATGATGCTGAGGAGCATTGAGTAAGATTTTTGTTTTGATTCCATGTGTTTATGAAGGAATGAAGATACAGTAAGGGGACTACCAGAAAGAGATTTCTTTTCATAAGGCCTCTGATGTAGTACACCTCAATTCCCCCTCCAGTGGTTGTCTCCAGCTTCCCTCTAACTCTGCAATGTTGGAACTGGAACATCTTGCCTTGAGGGTCTGAGTCCCCAGAGCCATGCTCAGCATTGGTCCCTACTCAGGTAGTATTTCTGGTTCTCTACTATGATCATCTCTCCCAAGTGGTTTCAAAGAAGATAACCTATTTGCACTTCATTCGGGTGAAATCACCTTATCCACAGGTTTTTGACTTCACAGGTAAATCTGGGTTGTTTAGACTTATACAATGCTAGTGCCTACTCCACTGAATTATGTAGTGTTAATATCAATACATTGCAAGATCTCTTACCCAGGTTTTGTTTCTAGAAAAGGCTATTTGAAATGTTACACTGGCTACCTCTTGATCAAGTTCTGATAATTCAGGTGTTTTCACCATTAATTCTCCTTAGTACTGTGAGACAAAAAGCCATTATGGTAATGATACATGCTGATATGCATAGGAGTGTTTGAAAGACTTATTTTGTATATTTTATAGACAATAGACAATGATACATTGGCTCATGAACAAATGGTACAATCACAAACAAGATTCTGTATTATACACTCTAGGGAATAAGTACTTTTCATATTTAATATTTTCTCGTGTGTCTTTTTACACATCTGTTGGAAAATGTGGATAATAACAGGTGGGAAATTAACTTTCTTTAAGATGATACAAAAAGAATATCTGCCTAACATTCATGAGGCACTTCAGAAGCTTAACGAAGTGCTACATTCTGTCAATCCTTTTACCATGGAGATGGAGTCAGGATCGCTAATTCGAGGTCATTCTTCATAGACAGTCTGAGGCTAGACTCTGCTACATGAAATACTCTGTCAAAACGTAAACATAAAATGTAATGGGAAGCAGTTTGCATAGATATATTGTAGAGAAACCCAGTGTGTGTCTAGCATGTAGTATTCTCTGGATTGAATTCTAGCACTTGAAAGAGAAAACATCAAACTATGTAATTTTCAAAACATTAAAATAAAATGCTTTGTGAAATAAGAGAAGGTTAAAAAAAGAGAAAGTTAAAAAAAAGAAAGATGAAAGTGTTAAAAGTGTTTTACAAGAGGTATTATCTCAGCTGATTTTTGAACGAAAAGGGGAAATTAGTAAATCTGGGACAGGTAACTTTTCAAGCAGAGGGAGCAGTATAGATGATCATCAAAATATGAAAGAATGCAGTGTCTAGGAAAGCACAAGTCTGGGGCAACACAGGATATCATTTGATACTAATGCTCAAATTAGAGGAATGGCAGTAAGATAAAAAGATAAAAACCACGAGGACATATTTAAAAATTAAAGAAAGGAACATTCAATGAGAATTTAGAAAGTAATAAAATTTGGAAATCAAGTGAGAAGAAAGATCAGAAATGTGTGTTTCATCTCTATGTTTTGGGTGGATGTACAGGGAACTGCCCCACTGGAACTGCCTGACAAAAAATACAAACTTAGTGACTTAATTTGTGGCAAGCATTGAGTTCTCATAGTTCTAAAGTCTAAAAATTTTACATTGTCATCAAAATGTGTTTGACCATTAGCCCAAGCCTCTTGATTTGCATATAGCTGCTGTCTTCCTATGTGTTCTCATATTGTGTCTCCTATGCAGTGAACTCCTTACCCTCAAATCCTAAGCTAGACAAATGATCCTCACATATATCACATTGGACATTAGGGCTTCCATACGAAAAAATGATAAATATAATTTTGTTCATTACAGATATTCATGTGAAACTATAAAGAACTAAACTAAACTAAAGGAGGTAAGGCCCAAAGCATGAGTTAATAAGATGTTTAATTTTACATGACTTTAGGATATTGGGATGGCTTCTAGTAGACACTTGGTTATGCAACTGCTGAGTTTTCAAAGAATGAGGAGACAAAACTCAATGTGGAAGTGATTATTTCTTGCTGATGAAGTAATAGAAGAATGGACCATATGTGGAAAGGGGGGCATATATGGTGTTATTAGGAACATTGACACATGTATGTATACAATGGCAGACTGCAGAGTACTGATAATAGGAAAAGAACATGAAAGAAAAACAGAACTCTAACAGAGATAAGATATGTACTATCATTGTCTACACCTGGATCAAGTAAGGACTCTATCCATAACAGTTGGTCTTAGGATGTTGATGGACAGCTAGCTTCTTCAGGAAAACTTGCACCCTGTACCAAATTTCAATGGCTCTGCCAATCCAACTTTCCAAGAATAGCCCTGAACAATTGTTCTGGCTCAGTATTTCTGGTACTGTAGCAGTGGCTCTGTTTATTATTTTATCAGTTAGACCAGACAGAAATTCCAGACAACATTAAACTTAACCTTGGCATTTGTGATTAGTGGCTTCCTTTGGCCCTAGCTAGATTCTCTGGCATCAAAAACATCAGACTCTTTCCTCAATGGCCTTCATATTCAACTCCTTGATCCCTTTCCTCTGCACAAGATGCATCACACTTGTTGAGAGAGATCCCAGGTTTTGAGTGAATGTTTTGTATGCTGGGTACAATCTGTTTTAGCATCTGCACCTTGATTCCTTTCTTCCCTACAGCTTTTGAAGACTATTCTTTGAAAACAGCCTCCTGATTCTTTAGAATTGCTTTTTCTTTAAGGCAATTACTGTTAATGTTTGCAAGTCCAACTTCACTTAAAAAAAAATAAACAGAAGAAGAAAAAGATAAAAGAATCAGCTTCAGCCCAGAGGAAGTATTCTGGGAAGAGACACTGGCTGCCCTGTGACTATGCATTTTAAATGGATCGTCTCATGTGATTTGAATTACCTTGGCCCAGGCTGAGCATCCCCAGTGGACTCTTTCCACTTAAGCTTTTTATTAAAAAAGTAAATTGGGATTATTGTATTCCCTCACTTTACTTTGGAAGTAGAAATTTTAAATTAATTGTGGTCTAAACTGATAGCAAACAGAGAGGCTCTGATAGCAGTCTGGCGGCCTCTTCTTCAGCCAGCAGAGATTTCTGATATTGCTGCTGGGAATGGCTTGGCTGAGATATTTTTTAATATACATTTTTTCTTCCCTCTAATGAAGGATTGAATTATGACTTACTAGAAAATCCCCAGTGCCAAGGAGAGAGAGAGAGAAATATGTTGACTACATTCCTCTGACATGATTGGAGCAGAGCTATTTATTTGGAGCTGGCCTAAGTCAGAAGGGTCTCTTCATTCAGAGCAGCACTGTCTGGAAAAGGCCCTTAGCTCTTACTGGTAGTCATCACTTCTGCACAGGATCAATGCTGTGACAGACAGAATGGGTATTTCTGTACCAGTTGCTTATGGGGCACAATTATGATTTCCATACAGGTAGGATCAGTCAGTGTCCTTAGTCAGGGACTTTCTTAGCCCTCCTCAGTCTGCTTCTACTTTGTAAATCTCTGACAACAGCTTCTAGAAAAGAACTTCTGTGGGCAGCTCAACCCCTAACAGATTTGCAGTCAGTAATCTGTATATTATAGAATTGGTCTCTTCCTACTACATAGTGGGGATAGAAAAAAAAAATGTGAATGTTGCAAAACCGAATTACTGGCCTGGAAATTTTCCTTCTGTGGGCAGATGGCATGATCAAGAGCAAAGACAGACATGTCCTTCCACAAACCAAGGGCAATGGTTACACAATAGGCTTAGATAACAGCCACCAGAGGAGGTGACTTTGGGTAAAATTTAGTGATGTATATTCAAAGAATTGCCTTGACTCCAGAGAGCTCAACTAAGATATCTTTCTGAAATACTAGTCTCAAAACTCACTACAGCATACCCATAAAACAGAGTATGCTTATCATGTGTGTCTATGGCATAAGACAACTGTATTCTACACATCATCCTCCATTTCTGAAAATGAGTTTCAAAAGAGAGAAAACAGAACCAAAACTGAGAGCAGAACTCAAGTGCAATGACCTTGGAAAGGCATGTTTTTTGTGCCTCCAGACTTCTGAAGACAGGTTTCAACTACAAAATTACTTTTTAAAGTCACCTCTTAGACAAATCTGCCCTGAAGTTAATTTAGCTTATATATTTATAACATATATCCATTTATAATATATAAATGGATATAATTTATATAATTTATAATATATACTTAAGCTATATATTATATATGCTATAATAATATAATACATTATTATATATAATACAGAATATTATAGCATAATATGTATGTTATTATAATATATAATATATAGTAATATACATATACAGCATGTACTACAGTGCTCCCCACTGCCTGGCATCTTGAGATGTACACCTTATCACTAAATTAACATATGATATCCACATGCCAGTGCCCTTACTGCAAAGCCAGAACATTTTTCTGAGAATTGAATGATGCACACTGTGGCACTAAATTAAGTCCATCTTCTCCCAAAATGCAAAGATTTTTGTTATTTTTAATTTAATTTTTTATTTTATATTTTTTTTCTTATTTTATATAACAATCCCAGTTCCCGCTCCCTCCCAACTAACTATGCCTCCTGACCCACCCTCCCATCCCATTCCCTGCCCACTCCACAGGGAGGATGAGGACATTCAGGAGGGATCATCAAAATTTGTGGAGTTATTTGGAGTAGGGCCTATGCTCTCCTACCTGTCTCTAGGTTAAGAGAATTTTGTTCCATGGGGAAAGTGCTACTGAAGTCCCTTCGTGAAACAGGGTCACATCCTGGTTCCACTGTCAGAGGTTCAATAGATTATCCAGGCCTTCTAACTGAGACCCAGGTACAGGGGGTCTGGGTCAGTCCAATACTGGTTTCCCAACTATCAGTCTTGGGTCCATGAGCTCTCCCTTGTTCAGGTCAGCTGTCTCTGTGGGTTTCTGTAGCCTAGTCTTGACCCACTTACTCATCACTTCTCCATCTCTGCACCTGGACTCCAGGAGTTCAGCTTACTGTTTAGCTGTGGGTGTCTGTTTCTGGTTCCATCAGCTACTGGAGGAAGGCTCTATGATGGCAAATAAGGTAGTCATCAATCTCATTATCAGGGAAGAACATTTAAGGAAGCCTCTCCGCTACTGCTCATATTGTTAGTTGGGTTAATCCTTATAGGTCTCTGGACATTTTCCTAGTGCCAGATTCAAACCTATAATGGCTCCCTCTATATGGTATCTCTTGTGTAATGTCCCCTGACTCAACCTTCCTGCTCTCTCGTGTTCTCCTCTTGCCTCCTCTTCTCCCCTTCTTTTTTATTCCTAACTCCCTCTCCACTGACTGCCCCGCCTCCCACTACCAATATGCTCAGGAGATCTTGACCCTTTCCCCTTCTGTGAGGGACCATCTATGTCTCTCTTAGGATCCTCCTTGTTTCCTAGCTTTTCTGGCAGGGTGAATTGTAGGCTGGTGATCCTTTGATATTCTAAAATCCATATGCGAGTGAGTATATGTCATGTTTGTCTTTTTGTGACTGGGTTACTTCACTGAGGATGTTTTCTTCTAGTTTCATCCACTTCCTTCAAATTTCAAGATTACATTGTTTGTTTGTTTGTTTGTTTTGTTTTTGTTTATTAGTTTTTTTGTTTTGTTTTGTTTTTCCACTGATTAGTACTCCATTGTGTAATGTACCACATTGTCTTTATCCATTTTTTGGTTGAGGGGCATCTAGGTTGTTTCCAGGTTCTAGCTATTACAAGAAAAGTCTGTCCACTCTCTCCATATATATTCATTGTTGTACTTGAAGTTCTAGCTAGGACAATAAAACAACAAAAGGAGATCAAGGGGATACAAATTGGAAAGGAAGAATTCAAACTTTCATTATTGCAGATGATATGATAGTTTGCATAAGTAACCTGAAAATCTCTACCAGGGAACACCTACAGCTAGTAAACACCTGCAGCAATGTGGCAGGATACAAGATTAAATAACAACAACAACAAAAAAATCAGTAGCCCCACTATATACAGAGAGCAAAGGGACTGAGAAAGAAATCAGAGAAACATCACCATTTACAACAGCAGAAACAACATAAAGCATATTGGGGTAATGCTAACCAAACATGTGGAAGACCTATATAACAAGAACTTTGCATCTTTAAGGAAAGAAATTAAAGAAGATACCAGAAAAGGGAAAGATCTCTCATACACATGGACAGGTAGGAGCAACATAGTAAAAAATGACAATCTTGCCAAAAGCAATCTACCGATTCCATGCAATCCTCATCAAAATCCCAGTACAATTATTCACAGACCTTGAATGGACAATACTCAACTTTATATGGAAAAACAAAAGACCCATGGTAGCCAAAACAACCTTGTACAATAAAAGAACTTCAGGAGGTATCACCATCCCTGACATCAAGCTCTACTATAGAACTATAGTCCTGAAAACAACTTGGTATTGGCACAAAAATAGACAGGTAAACAAATGGAATTGAATTGAAAATACTTATAATTAACCCACATATCTATGAACACCTGATTTTTGACAGAACACCTAAAATTATACAATGGAAAGAGGAAAGTATGTTCAACAAATGGTGCCGGCATAACTGGATGTTGGTGTATAGAAGACTGCAGATAGATCCATGTATATCCCCATGCACAAAACTTAAATCCAAATGGATCAAAGACCTGAACATAAATCCAACCACACTGAACCTCTTAGAAGAGAAAGTGGGATGTACCCTTGAATGAATTTGTGCAGACTACTGCTTCCTGAACATAACACCAATAGCACAGACACTGAGATCAACAATTAATAAATGGGACCTCCTGATACTGAGAAGCTTCTGTAAGGCAAAGGACAAAGTCAACAAGACAAAATAGCAGCCACAGAATTGGAAAAGATCTTCACCAACCCCACATCTGATAAAGGGCTGATCTCAAATTTCTACAAAAAAAAAAACTCAAGAAGTTAGTCACCAAAACACAAATAGTCCAATTAAAATGTGCGGTATAGATTGAAGAGAAAATTCTCAATAGAGGAATCTAAAATGACTGAAAGACACTTAAGAAAGTGCTTGACATTCTTAGCCATCAGGGAAATGCAAATCAAAGCAACTTTGATATACCATCTTACTCCTGTCATAATGGCTAAAATGAGAAACACCAATAACAGTTTATGTTAAAGAGGATGTGGATAGAGAGGAGCATTCCTCCACTGCTAGTGATAGTGCAAACTTGTACAGCCATTTTGGGTATCAGTATGGCAGTTCCTCAGGAAAATTGGAATCATGATCCAGCAATTCCACTCTTAGGTACAAATCCAAAAGATGCACATCCATGCAACAAAGACATCTGTTCAACTATGTTCATAGCAGTATCATTTGTTACAGCTAGAACCTTCAAAGATTTCTTTTGAAGCACTACAAAGTACTACAAGGAAAAGAACCCTGAATATTTTGAGGAACAGTCTCCACTTGATATGTAGTGTTAAAGATAGCCCTGTGGTTTTTCTAATCACCCCAACAACTTTCCTCATTTCCCTTAATTGGCTTCTTTTCCTGAAATTCTCATCCCCAAAATAATTTCTTCAAGATTTTGAATTTTCTTCCTGTATAATCAAAGTCTTGAAATTCAATATTAAAACAATTTAATCAGAAGATTAAAGAACAAGAAGATTATAAAGAAACATTGTTGATGTAAGAAAAATTATGGAAATATTGTAGGTAAAAAATGGTTTCTCACCTCATATTGGCACTTCCATCAAGTTGTTTAAACCACACAGTACAAAAAGATAGCCCACAAGAAATAACCACTCTTTTACTACTAAAAACAATGGCTGATGCCTAACAAATGACAAATTTTTAATATTCTCGGCATTATTTACCTAAAAGGTAAATGTCAAAGCAATGACACATTGCCTGCTACAGTCCCAGGCACCAAAGGCATAGGAAAAAATTATGTTGAGTGACAAAATACGCCTGTTCTGCAAGTGTATCAGAAGGGTAGGAACTTGGGAACCAGGAATCCTTGGTTAGCATGTTCTTTCATGTTGGTGTCACTCAGCCATTGTTGTCAAGTACGGATATTCTAACGGACACAAATAGATAGCAGCCATGTTTGTATTAGTTTTTGAATGAACAGTGTTCTTTATACTTTCATGTTGTTCTATTACAAAATATTAGGATGAGGATGTTCCCACACATGAAACACCTATTGATCTTGGACCTGTAGTCTTACAAGTGAGTTATAGTTTAGATAAGAAAGTACAATTCTAATAGCAATCTGATTTCTGATTTCCTCAAAGTAGCATCTCTGTAACATTTGCTTAGGGAAATTTCGTGATAACTTTACATGCTCATTTTGTCTTAATAGTGTCCTACCTAATAATTCAGTATGAAAGTCATAACAAAAGCCATTACAATGAAAAAATGTCAATGATATTTTTAAGTTCCTTTGGACCACACATCCACAAATGCAGGGTTACATGGCTGTCACCTATCCAGAAATATTTAAATGTTGAGTCACAAACCATTCAGAGATAAATGTGATCCTCCCAACCCCTTGGCTTGTGCTGTCACTCATCATAGCATAGTTGCCTTATTTTAACCCCCATCTGATGACTCTTATCATCCTATTCTTCACAATAAAAATCAGATGCTTCTAGGTGCTAGGCCATAATTTACACTGTTAAGGATAGTTTAAAGATTAAAACTTCAACTAATGTGGTGGAGTCTACTGGTTCTTATGAGTTCAGGAACAGAGAGTTGCTGGAGAGCAGGAGAGGATAGAATGGGTTTCTGACTGGTAGGAAATGAGTATGACATTGGAATAGGAGGGCATTGTTGAGGAGTCAGGGACTTATTGTCTTCAGCCATCCAAACTTGAATTCACAGTAGAATACCGGTGACCGAATCACTGTCTAACTTCTTAAAAAATGGTTTCTGTTCTGAGAAGTAATGAGGATTTTATTCTAGAAATTCTCAATTTCAAACAGAATTCTCTAGGAGCTGTCAGGTTGTTTATGCATTATTAAGTCTCTCACCAAGGATTTCTCTCCCCTGAAATCTGACCTAAGGTTTTCTCTGGGAACAATTGAATTCAGAGTTGATTTGCTTAACAACTCAGATGGGCTGTATCAGTTAAGATTAGGGTTTTGCGTTTCTAGTACTGAGATATGTTTCTCATGTCATTTGCCAACAACTTCACCCCATTGAGCTGTTGCCAGGTTTTCTTCAACAACATACTAGAGTTCTCTTGTTTCCAGCAAAAACAAAGGGGAGTTATGAGCTCTTTCCTTCCTACTTTATGATTTCAGTTTGAATATGCAGGGAGCTAGAGGAGTGTATTTTACTTTTTATACCATGTCCTTGATGTCCCAGTTCAAACTTACTCTTTAGAGAGGAAACTGCCAGTTGCCTAAATGCAATAGAAGAATTAGATAGGGATTTTTAGTAAATAGAGGAAACAGATGGAGGCAAAACTCATGCAAAGTTAAAGAACTGTGTACTTAGTAGGCTAGATGTTTAATAGCTCTTATAACCCACTAATATGCAGAGTCCATAGCTGTACAAAACTGACTTCCTTCAGTCACAAGGACTTTCCAAAAAATTCAAGGTTGTAAGAACTTAACCTAGAGAATAATTACTTGTCCAGACGTGATAACAGACTCTGGGAGAACAAAAAATGACAGCTTGATTCACAGACAAATATGAGTCGGTCTTGGATGTCTGGCTTCCATTTTTCTGTGCAGAGATAGATGTCTTTAAACAGCCCCAGCAGTGAACATCCTGTCAGTTTGAAAGGTCAGACACTGAAGTGTATCAGAAGAGATGACTCTGCACATACCATCAAGAGAAAAGAAAATGATTTCATTATCTTCCTTCATCTGCTGTAGATTAATTCAGGCCCTATCATGGTGGCAATTAATGCATTTTTTTTTTTTTTTGTAGTCCTGTCCTGACCTAGCCGAAGTGGAACGAGGTAATAAAAGCAGCACCAGGGAGGAGGGCAACGACAGCTGTTAATGTTTCTTAGGAGTGAGGATTCCCGAGGAACAAATGCTGCTAAGAGTCATGTTTGATCAGAGATACTCAACTATGGTTGACAAAAGAGAAAGGAGAGTAAATAAAAGCACAAGAATGCGAAATTTGTGCTGCTGTGGATGCTCAGTGAACAAAACCAAGTCTTGAAAGTTAAAAGATATTTTGCTATTTGTAATGTATGGTAATATCTGACCTATACAATGTGCATTTATATACCTAGATAGGTACACAAATTGGGAACTGTCTATGCAGATGAAATGACAGAACTCTATCAAGATGGCTATTCTCCTGGGTAAATGGAGAGTTGTAGAGTTGTTTTCTGCTCACCTGCACTCCTCACTAATATAACTACAACATTAAAAAAAAAAAAAGGACAGTCTCCTGAATTAGTTCTGTCTAATTTTCAGAAGGTTATTTCTAAGTGTCATCTAAGGTTTTGGTTACCATAATTTTGCTACTAATCCGGGGCAGCTCTAAATGTATCATCCATTTACTTTTATTGCCACTACAATGCCTTCTCTTTCCTTTCATATTGTATTTACCTCCAGGAGGCCCTAATTACTCCTCTCTGACTTCCATAGATTCTTGTATTCTCTTATCCTACCATCTTCTTGTGTGATTGTATTACACACAAAACCAATGCATTGTTCGTCCCAAATGTTATGTTTAATGATATTACCCTCTTATTTAAAAAAATGCCTAATAACTATCTAATGACTAATATAAATGCTAAGTCATACATGCATTTGAGGCTTCCCAGAACAAGTCATAGCCAATTCCTCTTGGAAATTTCTGGCTACCCTTCCGGCTCCTATGTCACTGGTCAGTCCCTAGGCCTCTGTGATCACTCTCTTTCCTAGAATGTCCTTTTGTCTCACAAACTTGGAATCTCACCCATCCTCCAAGGTCAGTCATTCCTTCAGGGAACTTTTTATTGCTTCCCATACCGAACACGATTTCTATGTTATTTGTAGTTATTCTTCTCTTGAGGTACCAATCATAACCCTGTGGAATACTTCAAAGATTTCATGGCCTTGAAATAAGATCTGTTCAATCTTCCTCTTGTGAATTGGATCTAGACCCTTAGTCCTTCAGAAACCTCAATGTACATAGCCAAGTTTAATAAATATTTAAGACCTGACTTTATATTTGAATTATATCAATACGAAAAAGGCCTTTCAATCTAGAGAGGAAAAATAAACACACAAAAACATATTCAGTATATTAAGTGAAATTTTAAAAAAATTATATCATGTTATAAATTGATCAATACAATTTCTTAAAAATTGAACACAGTGTTGAGGATAAGAGAGTCAGATAGGCTGTAAGTTAGACTGCATTGTTTTAACATATTTAATCTAATAAATGGCTTTCAAGATAACAAAGGAAATTGTCCTGTATATATCTAGAGAAAATACATGTTTAGCAAATGAATTAGACAGTACAAAAGCCCCAAGGCTTGTGGGGGGTAGTCAATGAAGAACAAAGAATTTAGTGTTCCTGGAATAAAATGAGCAATGAAGAAATAGCACCAAGTCAAGTTAGAGAAATAATGAGGAAAGATGTCCAAGGTTAGGAGTCCCTACAAATTCAATGAAAGGACTCTATGCTCTGAATAAAATGGAATTACTGAAGACTCTTGATGTTCCTACAGTAGAATGTTGACATAACTTAAACTTCCATTTGTATGTATTTATTTTGTTATATGTGTGTGTGTGTGAGTGTATGGACATGTGGAAGGGGGAGCAAATACTACAGCAAGATAAGGAGGTCAGAAGATAATCTGTGGAAATCAGTTCTATAAGGGGTATGGTTTCTCCGCACGCCACCAGTCTTGTCCCGCTGCTGTGCCAGCCCCAAATAACAAGCAGAGACTCTGTATTAGGTACAATGCTATTGGCCCAGTACTAGTTTCTTATCAGCTAGCTCTGTATTAACCCATTTCTGCTGATCTATGTATTTTCACGTGGTCTTCTCTTACCGGGGAGCTGGCAGGCATTCTGTTCTCTCCATACCCTCCATCTTGGCTCCTCCTTCCTACTTCCTCTTTCCTCCTTGTCTCCTAGTCCCACCTATCCTGCTTTCCTATTGGCCAACAGTGCTTTATTCATTAACCAGTATGAGAAACATATACAGAATGACATCTCCCTGAAAATTTTTGATGTTCCTACAGAAGAATGTTGACATGACCTAAACTTCCATTTGTAAGTATTTATCTTGTTATATGTGTGTGAGTGTATGGATATGTGGAAGGGGGAGTGAATACTACAGCAAGATAAGGAGGTCAGAAGATAATCTGTGGAAAGCAGTTCCTTCTACCACATGGGTTCTGGGAATCAAAGTCAGGGTGATGGACTGGAAAATGTCAGTGAGAAAGCAACTTAAAAGAAGCACAGAAAGTGATCTGCTTCTATTATGGGCTAACAAAGATAAAAGTAAGAGGAGATGCAAGAAATGTTAAGGATGATAATGAGTTAGACCAAGGTGATAGTCATTGAAACAATGGGAATCATTCAAAACCTGGTTATATTTTTTATAGTAGAATATGAAGACAAAGCAATTATTTTATTGAATGGTCCAATAAAGTCACATAAGCTGATGTAAGAAAAATTAATTGTGAATCATCTTAGGATATCATTTAGTAGAAAAATCATATTGACTATCCAGATTTGAGCTTGAGATTGCTACTTTGTACCCATGGTAAAAGGTCACGCACACAGTGGATGCACCAAGCTTGAGGTTAGAATATATTTCACAACACCCAATAAACATAATTGGCATTAAGGCAAAATATGACAGAGTTATGTGTATGAGTTACACTAATTGTGCATAGAATTATAAATTTGCACGAAGTTTGTAAGTACATGTATCTAGTATAAATAATCTAATTTCTGAGAGCCAACATTTGCTTACTTTACAATATTTGCTTTTCATTCATTTTGAAAGCTTTATTTTTTGTTCATTTTATCTTACAAATAAGTGCATTGATATTGTTAAAAAAAAAAAAGAAATGGCAACAGTAACACAAATAAAAACTAATTTACCTGTCATATCCTCTAAATGTTAAAATCTGTTAACATGTTTAGTAAATCTTTATTTTTTCATACTTGATATATTGTCTTTGTAATTTCCTGGTTTTTGCACTTTGCATAATTTTAATATAGTTCATTGCATCTGTGAATTCAACTATGTAAACTATATAACTAAAGTATTTGAAGGATTAACTTGTTTGTCTTTTTGCTTTAATTTTTCTGTGTATGAGTAATTTACTTGAACATACATATGGGCATCAAATGTAGGTCTGGGACACTCAGAGACCAGAAAGGTCTTTGAGCTTGACTGACAACAGGTTGTAGACCATGTGGATGCTAGGAACCAAACCTGGGTCCTCTGAAATATCAGAATGTGCTCTTAACTTCTGAATCATCTCCCATAGCCCTAGAATAAAGCTTTTCTAAAGGAGTAGGGGAAGTTTTCCTCACCTGTTTTACCACTTAGTCCACTCCTTTAGTGGATTAAATTAAAATATAGATCTTTGTTTTTTGACAATATATAAATGATGCTTTCTAAACATTAGGCCTTTAATATTAAAATTTTAATATAGATTTCATTTCTCAAAAGGTTCCTACAAAGGATCTTCAGTGACTGAAACATGTAGTACCTGCTGATGTCAACTGACGAGGAGATTTATCAAATATCAAAACTGAAATTCTTCTTTTTATATATTTTTTTCTTACTTTTCTTTGTTTACTCATAATTTATAGTGCTCTGTTAAATCTTGTGTGCCTCTTAAAGTTATTTTTGTTTATTTGGTTTTGGGTTTCTTTATTTTTTGAACAAGGCCCCAATCATACCACCTATAAATATATAGACAAATTCCATGTTCCAAGGTCCTGGCTATATATTATGCAATTGATTCTGGCATCCAAATGGGAATGAGAAAATAGTTGGTAGTTACTGCAAACTTGAACACTGTCATACCTCTAATTTGAACACTCTAGGGAACCCTAGACTTTTTTACTATAGATAAAAATTATCAAAAGAACACAAGTGACTTATATATCTCCACACCTCTTTCTTTTGCAGTAAGAAAGAGAAAAAGTTATCCAATTTTTTTTTAAAACACAGCATGTATATTGCTCCAAGCTACAATGTATATGTTCAATGCTCTTATTAACATTATTATTACATTTTTGTTTTCTGCGGTAATTTTACCCGGTATTTATTTTTTTAATACAAAATTATCTCCTAAGGGATTCTGGCAGACATCCTATTTATAGTACAAAAATTAAAGCAAACAGGGATTTTAGTTTTGACTAATAGCTTGCTTATCCAAATATTTTATAGAAATAAATGCAGGAGATCCATTAGTGAAAAAAAAAAATAATTATCTCCAATCCCTCAGGGTTCATTCTGTACAGATATAAAGAATTAATATTTATGAGGAAAATAATGAATAGGTGTGGACATATGCAAAAAAATATCATACAGCCTCCGAAAAAATGAAACCCATTCTAAGCTCAGAGTAGCTGTAGCTAATAGGCAAGGGAATTGTGAAAAGAAAGGAAAGCACACAATAGAGCATTAAGGAGACTTCAGTTTACATGTGGGTCCACGCCTCAAAAATTTACCTCTGTAGATTCTCAAAACCACACTTTTTTTTTCCTGTCATGAGAACAACATATCTTCCTTCTCACAGAAAGAAATAAAGAAACCATTTTGACAAGGCAGAAAAATATAATAAAAAACTGTGTGAGGAAGATTGCCACATTGAGTATTATTTAAACACAAAGACTAAAATGATTAAAGAGTGACATTTGAGGAAATGGATCCATAAGAAATTCATAATTTAAAGAGCAATGAGAACAGATGAATCGGGAAGTGACAATGCCATTATTTTAAAAGATTACTGCAGCATTTGCATCATTTTTTGCATTGTTTTCATTCAGATCAAATCCTTACTATTTGAATACTAAGAGTAGAAAGATCAGGGAGGGCAGAACGGATGACATACCGAAATCTAAATATCACGAGCATAGGAGATCATTAACAGAGCAGACAGTTCATTCTCATCTATAGTTGGCTAAATTACCCATGGCCCATACATAGGAAAAAAATGACTTATGTCAAATGTCCTTGCTCACAAATGTAAAGCTGACAAGCACAGAGTTCTCAGTGTATTTACATTCTGGCAAAAGGCAGGAACAATGGCCTAGACTCAAATCTAGCATATGAGCTTCTACAGAAGAGATAAATTCTTTTCACAAACATTCACAGTTAACCTTGGTGTACACAATCATAAAAAAATCTTCCATAGAACACTTAAAGCAATTAAAAAGAATCCCAGAAATCCAAGACTCTCCCATTTACTATTTTCTTCTATCAAATTTGATTAGTTGCCAACAGAACTTCTAGGGACATTTCAGATGAAGTGTTCCACATTTTTTCAATGATATCATAAATAGGATTTGAAAAGCAAGTTACCTGCACTAACACATTCAGAGTCAGTGTATCTGATTTTATGTTGAGGTCTTTGATCCACTTGGGTTCTGTGCAGGGTGAAAGATATGAATCTATTTACATTCTTCATTCAAATGTCCTCATGGATCAACACCATTTGTTGAAGATGTTTTTTTGTTTTTCACTGTGTCTTTCTGGATTCTTTATTTAAAAAAAAAAAAAGTCAGATACCCATAGATATGAAGATTTATGTTAGGGTCTTTGATTGTATTTCATTGATCAACCTTTCTGTCTCTATGCCACAACCATGTAGTTTTTATTGCATTATACTACAGCTCTATTTTACAGTGAGAAATCAGGGGTGGTGTTACTCCCAAGAAATTTTTTATTGTTTTTAATTATTTCAGCTATCCTGGGTTTTGTTGTTGTTGCTTGTTCATATGTAGTTGAGCATTGTCTTTTCAAGTTAATGGAAAATATATTGAATCTATAGATGTTTTTTTGTTGGATGGCCATTTTTACTGTTGATTCTACTGATCTGTGAGCACAGGAAATCTTTCCATCTTCTGATATTTTTTTTTCAGTATCTTACTTCACAGACATGTATCACACAAGTCATCCACATGCTTGGCTACTAAATGAGAACTCATGAAACTGAAAATCTTCCGTAAGGCAAAGAATGTCAAAAGAACAAAATAGCAGCCTATAGAATGAAAAAAGAGTTTCAACAACTTCACATCTGGTAGCAGATGAATTTCCAAATATCTATAAAGAAATATAGAAACTGAGTACCATGTATCAGAAAAGCAAACACTCCAATTTAAACTGGAGTACAGACTTAAACAGAGAATTGTCAATAGAGGAATCTGAAATGGTTGATAAACACTTAAAGAAATGTTCATCATCTTTAGTCATAAGGGAATTTCAAATCAAAACTGATTTGTAACTCTATCTTAATCCTGTCAGAATGGCTAAAATAAACAACACAAGGACAGCTCATACTGGTAAGGATGTGGAACAAGTGAAACATTCCTCTATTGCTGGTATGAGTACAAACTTGTACAATCTCTATGGAAATAAATATGGTGATTCTTATGAAAACTGGAATCAATCTACCTTAAGACCCAGCTATTCCACTCTATATGGGACACTCCTAAAAGATATCCTATTCTACTTGCTTAACTATGTTCCAAGCAGCATTATTCTTAATAGCCAGAAGCTAGAAATAACTAGAAGTCCCTCAACAGATATTTAAATAAAGAAAATGAGGGACAGTTACACAATACACTATTACATAATGGAATATTACTCGGATGTTAAACAACAACAACAACAACAAAAACATGACATCATGAAATTTAGAATCAAATGGATAGATGTGGAGGAGCACAGATCATGTCCTGACAGAAGATTCAGTGGCCAAGTTTGATGAGCTGGGCCATTATAAGATGTCATTGGGAGGAAGCTATAGAGGTGAGGCTCCAAGTGTTTTCTAAAAAAAAAAAAAACAAAAAAAAAAAAAAACAAAAAAATTGGCTGCCCAAGCTCACACCAGATGAGGTCATCACACTTGCAGACTGCCCAAGAGGGGATAGGACACTAGATACATAATTTGAATATCATTTAAATTATTGGATAATCCTTTTCCAGCCCTACAAGTTTTTACTTTAAGAGGGCTTTGCTGTTAAACAATAAATAAGATCCTGCTTGACTTGACTTCCTGTTGCATCTCATTATCTCTGGGTTTCAGGGAGGGTGAACAGCACACTCTACCCTCTCTGACCTTGACCCACAGGGCCCCTAGAGACGCCGAAAGATAGAATTAGAAAAGAAAATCATTATGATATAGGTAACCCTGTCTCAGAAAGACAAGCATGGTATGCATTCATTTTTAAGTGGGTATTACCTGTTAATTAAAGGATGATCATGGCACAATCCACAGTCCTAGAGAGCTCTAAGGAGTATGCATGGATCTCCTGGGAAGGGGAAGTAGAACAGGCTTTGAGGGTAGACTAGGAGTGGGTGTGGATGTGAATAGGAGGAACAGTTGTCAGGTGGAGGCATGGAGGGAGAACTGAGGGGAAAGATGATTGAAATTATAGGGCATCTGGAGGGGAGCAAGTATCTGGAGGGGAGCAAGCATCTGAAGGGGAGAAATGCCAAATCTACAAGGGTAACCTTAGTAAGGAATCCTAGTAATGGAGTATATGGATCATGAAATACCCATTGTCTGTAACTACACAAAGTTGCAAGTGGTGGGACTGAGATACCAACCCAGCCACAAAACTATCAACCTAGAGTCTATCATGCCTGCAAAATATGCTGGTAAAATGTAGGCATAGAACCTGTGGGAGTGGCCTAATAACTGGCCTAATTTAATACCCTTTCCATGAAAAGGAGATCATGAACAACAATACATAGTTGTCCAAGAACCATATAGTGCATATCCCAGTAACCTAAGATAGAGGAAAGAAATTTATAAAATTATTCCTATTGATACACAAAAAAATGATGTCTAGCACAACTGTCGTTTCCAGCTACTTGTAGCTGATGAGAACAGATGCAGAGATCCATAGCCAAAAATTAGGAGAAAAGAGAGCTTAAATTGGAGATCATAATTGGTGCCCTCCCCCTGGAGCTCTGAAAACCCTGTGGAAGGAGGAAGAAAGAACTGTAGGAACCAGAGTGGTTGAGGACAGTGCAAGAATGTGACTCACAGAATTGACTGAGCAGGGATCATAGGCCTTCACAGAGACGGGTGGCAATCACAGAGCCAGCATGGTTCTGCATTAGGTTCAAGCTGCATGTCAGAAAAACAAAGCAGCCAAGCCAGTAGCTCCTACCTCTACCTCAACCCAAAATAGATGATAATGTCTCCACAAAACCTCAGAGTACAAAGCTGATTGAATTCCTCTCCACAAGCCTCAGACTTTAATTTTTCTGATTTCACATCTCCTCCTGCCTTATATTCCTCTTTCTATCCAGTCATATCACTCCTCTTGTCTCAAACTCCCTAATCCTGGGATTAAAGGTGAGTAATCACAAGAGCCCAGATCATCTTTGTGTTGATGTCCCTTGGTTGTCTAGTCTTTTATGAGGGGAACCTGAGGAGGAGTCAGTCTGGGGGCAAGTGGTTGGAAAGGAGTAGAAGGAGGAAAGATTCTGGTTAAGATGTTGCAAACAAACTAACAAACAAACAAAAATCTGAGAAAAGAAAAGAAAGTTACCTAAGAAATAATTTGGCATCAAGGAAATAGAGCCCTTTGTGCCTAATCACATATATAAAACTATAAAAACGTTTTAAAAATAAAATGAAAAAATTAAATAGAGACCAGGTCCAGTGAAAAGTCATACCTCAGCTGGACAATTTGTTACAATAGCCTAGATACCAATGTACATCACTTATAAACTTGGTTTTCCAAAGACGAGACATTATTTCAGAAGGCAGAGATTTGGAGTGGATCAGGGTTCAATGACAAGATTCATAAATTCTTTACACACAATTTCTCATTTTGATCCAGAATTTGCTTCTCAGTACCTGTGCTGAACTCCCTCTGCTTCACTTTCCTATTGGTGAAGTTTATAGTTTCTGGAATACTAAATTGCTATGAGCATTCTACAAACTAGTACATGTATGTAGTTAGTGCTGCCCTTATTTGTTATTATTATAAAATATCATTACCAACTGAAACATAAAGTTGAGGAAATTAGCAAAAGAATATATGCATAAAAGAAAAAATAAATGTAAGGCAATTAAAAAGACTACAAAAACATTCAGAGGTATAGAAGCAATCTATTTAGCCAGATTACCTAATGAAAATTGAAGAATACAAAACAAAAGAATTGTATAAAATTAATCATAATACCTATGTTTTTATATCAAAATTTTCTACAATATACAGGGATGAAGTAAAAGAAAGCACAGGAAATGTCTATTTTTTAACTGGGGAAGTGGAGTCTAAAAGTTATATGGAGAGGAAAAGGTTTCATAGCTTACTTAACAGGTAAGTAAGAATCAAAGTTTCAGGAATGTGGTGGTTTGAAAGAAAATGTCCCCCCAAAGGGAGTGACAATATTAGTAGGAGTAGGTATGGCTTTGTTGGAGGAAGTATGTCACTGTGGAGGTATGCTTTGAGGTATCATATATGCTCAAACCATGTCTAGTGAAACAGACAACTGTTGCCTATGGGTAATGATTAAGTCATTTAGCACCTTCTACAGCACAATGTCCCACCATGAACTGCACACCACAATGTCCCACCATGATGATAAAGTAATAAACCTCTAAAATTGTAAGCCAACACCAAATAAATGTCCCTGTGAAATATGTCTCTTCATAGCACTAGAAACCCTAAGACTAGGTTGTACCTTCTTAACTGTGTGATGTACACAAGCTAGCCAAAGATGATTATCTGTATCATGTTTGAGCAGATAAAAAATATGTCACCTGTCTTGTAGTTTTTCTAAGTTTATTTCTTTCTGTTTCTGGCCAGGATTTACAGGGGGATCTACCCCAATCAAGCCTTATTCCCTTTAATCTTGAATGAATCCACAGCCTTTTATTTTCTGTGGAAACACAAGCATAACCTCTTCTCCAACATGATATATCTTTTACTTCCATTTTTTTATATTTTTTATTATATAATATATTTTACATATCAGTCCCTGTTCCCTATCCCTCTCATCCTCCCGTGTCCCTCACCAACCCCCACATGCCATCCCCCACTCATTTCCAAGGAAGGGTGAGGCCTTCCATGAGGGAATCAGCAAAATCTGTCAAATCTTTTGGGGCAGGGCCTTGGCCCTCCCCGGTGTATCTAGACTCAGAGAATATCCCTCCATGGGGAATGGGCACCCAAAGTCTATTCATGCACTGGGGATACATCCTGGTTCTAGGGCAGAGGCCCCATAGACAGCCCAGTCCTCCTAGATGATACCCACATTCAGGGGGCCTGGTTTGGTCGTATGTTGGTTCGCCAGCTCTCAGAATGTGGTACATGAGCTCCCACTTGCTCAGGTCAGCTGTTTTGTGGGTTTTCCCCGGATAGTCTTGACCCCTTTGTTTGTCCGTCCTCCCTCTCTACAATTGGATTGTAGAAGATCAGCTCAGTGCTTATCTGTGGATCTCTGCTTCTGCTTCCTTCAGATACTGGATGAAGGCTCTAGCATGGCATTTAAACTAGACATCATTCTCATTATAGGGGAAGGGCAATTAAGGAATCCTCTCCACTATTGCTTAGAATCCCAGTTGGGGTCATCCTTGTGGATCACTGTACAACTCCCTAGTGCCAGATTTCTCTTTAAACCTATAATGACTCCCTTTCTTGATGTGTCCTTTTTCTTGCTCTCCTCTATTCATCTTCGACTCAATCTTCCTTATCCCTCATGTTCTCCTCCCTCCTCCTTATTTCTCCTCCTCTTTCTCCTAACTACCTTCCCTCTCCCCCATGTTCCCCATTTGTTCAGTAGCTCTTGTCCCTTTCCCCATCACCATGGAACCATGTATGTTAGTCTTGCAGTTGTCTTTGCTTCTGAGCCTCTTAGGAGGGTAGGATTGTAGTATAATAATCCTTTGCTCTGTGTCTAATATCTGTATATGAATGAGTACATAGCATGTTTGTCTTTCTGTGATTGGATTACCTCACTCAAGATGGTTTCTTCTAGTTCCATCCATTTGTCTGCAAATTTCAAGATGCCATTGTTTTCTTCTTCTGCTGAGTAGTACCCTGTTGTGTAAATTTACCACATTTTTTTTTAATCTATTCCTCAGTTGAAAGACATCTAGATTGCTTCCAGGTTCTGGCTATTACAAATAATGGTGCTATGTACACAGTTGAACAGATGCCTAAGAGTGGAATTGCTGGATCTTGAGGTAAACTGATTTTTATTTATCTGAGAAATTGCCATACTAATTCCTAAATTGGCTGTACACGTTTTCACTCCCACCAGCAATGGTAAAGCATTCCCCTTTCTCTACAGTCTCTCCAGCATAAAGTGTTTTGATTTTAGCCATTCTAATTAAGATGGTATCTCAGAGTTGTTTTGATTTGCATTTACCCAATGGCTAAAAATGTTGAATAATTTCTCAAATGTCTTTCAACTATTTTAGATTCCTCAATTGAGAATTTTCTGTTTAGTTCTGTATTCCACTTTCTGATTGAATTCTTTGGTGTTTTAGTTACTAGTTTCTTGAGATCTTTCTATATTTTAGTAATCAGTGGGGTTGGTGAAGATCTTTATCCAATCTGTGGAATCCTATTCATCCAAGAGCATGGGAGATCTATTTTCTGGTATCTTTTTCAATTTCTTTTTTAATGACTCAAAGTTCTTGTCATGCAGGTCTTTCACCTGTTTGGTTAGAGTTACCCAAGCTCAACTGTATCACTCCTGAGAAAAGGAAGAAATAACAAAAAAAAAAAAAAAAAACAAAAAAAAAAACAAAAAAAATCAAGGACTTCCTAGAATTCAATGAAAATGAAGATACAACATACCCAAACCTGTGGGATACTCTGAAAGCAGTGCTAAGAGGAAAGTTCATGGCCCAAAGTTCCCATATGAAGAAACTGGAGAATAGCCACAGAAGAGTATTAAAGGTATACCTGAAAGCTCTAGAACACGAAAAAGCAACCTCACCCAGGAGGAATAGATGCCAGGAAATAATCAAATCGAGGGCTGAAATCAATAAAGTAGAAACAAACAAAGCAATAAGAAGAATTAATGAAACAATGAGTTGGGCCTTGAGAAAATCAACAAGACAGACAAACCTTTATCCAGTCTAACTAAAAGGCACAGAGATCATGTAAGCTAGCAAAATCAGTAATTAAAAGGGGGACATAACAATAGACAATAGGGAAATTCAGAGAATCTGAACAACTGTACTCAACAAAATTGTAAAATTTAAAAGATATGACAATTGGTTGAAAAGATATCATTTACCATGCATAACACAAGAAAAGATAAGCAACTTATATAGACTTGTAACCCCTAAAGAAATAGGAGCAGTCATCAAAAGTCTACCATCCAAAACAAAACAAAATAAAACAAAACAATAAAACACCCAGGGCCAGTACAGAATTCTACCAGAAATTCAAAGAGTAGCTAATACCAATACTCCTCAAATTGTTCCACACAGTAGTAGGAGAAGGTTCATTGCCAAACTCCTTTTACAAGGCTACAATTACCTTGGTACCCAAACCTGACAAACACAACTATGATAGGGAACTACAGACCAATATCCCTCATGAGCCTCAATTCAAAAATAGTCAATAAAATACTGGCTAATCAAGAACACACCAGAAAAATCATCCACCATGATCAAGTAGGCTTCATCCCAGAGATGCAGGGAGTTTTCAACATATGAAAATCCATTAATATAATCCACCATATATACAAAGTGAAAAATAAAAATCACATGACCATCTCACTAGATGCTAAAAAAGCCTTCAACAAAATCCAACACCCCTTCATGATAAAGGTCTTAAAGAGATCAGGGATAACAGGACCATGCCTAAACATAACAAAGGCAATATACAGCAAACCAACAGCCAACATCAAAATAAATGGAGAGAAACACAATCTGATTCCTCTAAAATCAGGAACATGACAATGTTGTGCACTCTCTCCATATCTCTTCAATATTGTACTCGAACTCCTTGCTAGAACAATAAGATAACAAAAGGAGATCAAGGGGATACAAATTGGAAAGAAAGAAGTCAAACTTTCACTCTGCAGATGACATGATAGTTTACTTACATTTTGAAGTTAAGACATTTTAACAATTTATAAGTTGATTTAATTTAGAAGTTATAATAATCTAATGTCTCTTAGCAGCTATTATCTGTTCACTAGCAATCAAAAAATTCAAAGGCAACATAATAACATGCAGAATCTGAACTCTCTGTATATTTTCTGTTTATACAAGTCTTATTCTTGTTTATTACTTTAGTCTTTTTTAAATACTTTATTATTTTAAAACTATATTTATTGTTATGACTGTCTATGTCATTTTTCTTTAATATTACACACATTATAAAACATACAGTTAACCTGTTTAGGAAATTTTTCCATCTGAACCTGATTTACTGTGTATCTCAAACCTCTTCAGTCTTCATGAGCATAATCCTGAACCATGGCACCTCTTTGCTCATGGTGCACAGGTAGCGTAAGCAAGTTGACAGCTAGTGGGAGACATGTGCTGCTTCTGGCATGACAGATGTGAGACATGACACTAGGAAACTGCATTTGGTTCCTTTTTTGTGTGTTTGGAATCTTTTAAAACTTTTCTTGGGTCTTATGTTGATACACATGGCTGAACATTGGGTACCACTTGTATGTGAATATTTGTGTCCCACCAGCTACCAAATGACCTCATGGAGACTCTGTATTAATTTTAAAATCTCAGAAGGTAGCTTAGGCTTGTTACTATCTCTTACAACTTAGATCATTTTATCAATCTACTTTTTGTTTCATGGCTTATTAACTTTACTCTTTACTGCCAATGATGTGTCCCCTCCATCAGGCTGGCTACTCCCTGGTTTTTTTTTTTTTTTGTTTTGTTTTGTTTTGTTTTTGTTTTTTTCCCAGCATCCAGTGTACCTGAAAATCTTGCCTAGCTATTGGCCATTCAGCTTTTTATTAAACCAATCAGGATGACAGTTCTTTACAGTATACAATAAGATTATTCCACAACAGGTTTAAGATGCTGGCAGCAGTTAGTTCTCTTTTAGGATCATGACCTCACGAACTACAGTTAGTTCACAGATAGATTTACAATATTAACATAATTTCTCTTCTTGAATAGATGCTAAGTTTAATGAGATGCCTATTAGTTACCCTCAAGGAAGGTATAATTTGCTACTATTGCACCTGTATTTGGCACCCTTGCCAAACAGGTCAGTGTTGTAGGACACAGCCTTTAGAAATGACTGCTTTCTTTTCTTGGTAAATTGTATAGTAGTTTTAGGTACGATTAGAGCTAGTTCTCAAGGAGAAAGCTTCCAGATCACTTCAAGATCAAAGTCCTGGATCTGGGGATAACAAAAATAACTAAAGCCCTAGTGCTAATGAAGAGATATGTCAATTGACATCTATGAGAGGAGAATTAAGCTTTTTCAAGGGTAATGTCCTTGATAGGTTATCTAATACATGTCAGCACAAACACACACACACACACACACACACACATACACACACACACACACACACACACTAATGAACAACAATAAATGGACAAAGAATGTTTTATGTGTATGTATGTATATGCGGCAATAATAAAGAAAAGGTAATGAATTTGAGAGTAATGTCATGGAATGAGCTGGCATGGGATAATGAAGGGTGCAAATAATATAAATAGAATACTATTTCAAGAAATTATCAAATATTAAATTTCATAAAAAAGAATAGAATTGATAGTATTATACAAGCTTCATCATTAAGGTATCTATGCTTAAAGATAGATAGATGGATAGATAGATAGATAGATAGATGTATACACTTCTGTGATTCACAGAAATATAGATATAGACAGGTAATTAAGACTTAAGAAAAACATGCATCTGCTTTTTACAGATGTCCAGGTCTTCTTAAGCTAACATCAGTATTGGTTATGGTGGTACATAGGTGTTACCACAGCACCCAGATACTAAAGCAGAATGACCATGTGTTTGTAGCCATCCTGAAGATCATATTCAGTTACAGGTAAGTCTGGGATACAGAGTATCTCAGAATAACATAATGATCAAATGAAAAAAAATAGGTATTTGTCAAAGAGTTTTAAAATTATGGGATTTAAAAAGATATCTTTAATGTAAGTTATTTGCTATCATTCCATTCAATCAAATTAAACATAAAAATATTTGTTGAAGGTTCTAAAAATATGGAACTTACTGTGTGGTAACATTACAATGTGGCTTCATGTCACTACACCAGCCACTCTGGTTTTGCAGCTGTGACTTTCCAAATGAGCTTGTGGGTTTGCTTTGTTCAATACCTTGGCTATTACAAGAAATATCCACAGAAGCACAAAATATAGTTAGTCTTGTGGATCCAACCACAGCTGACACAGGTAGTTTCTGTTATTTTGATGATGTAATTCCTGTTCTAGCCCCACACCCACATACATAAGATTTCACATCTAGAAGTCAAGAAAAAATTGTAAAACTGTTCAATAATTAAATGGAGAAATAAAAAGGCATTTCTCAAAAGATAAGTAGAAATAGCTTATAGTCACATGTAAAAATTATTGGCCTCCTTATCCTCCAAGGAAATGAGCTTAACAATATAAGAGATACTATCCCATTTCTGTCAGAATGGCTATCAATTAACAAATGGTGTTAAAGACTACTACTAGAGGGGATGGAAGCTATTGTATTCATTATGAAGGCCAATTTGAAGATCTCTCAAAATTAAAGAGAACTGCCACATGAGCGGGATATATAACAAAAGTAATATAAGTTATCCATTACAGAGACACACACTCATCTATGTTTACCATGGCAATGTTCACAAATTCCAAGTCATAGAACTCACTTAATGTCTATCATCAGATTAGTGGATAAGTAGCATATGGTATAATCCATAATGGTATTTATTTAGTCATAAAGAATTGAATCATATCTGATGGGGAATTTCCTTCTGTATATATGTTTCTCTTATTGTTTGAGAATAAAACACTGTTTGCCAATAAAGCAGGAAGATTGGCATGACTTGGAGATGAGGAGAATTCTGAGAAACATAAGTAGACAGTGACACCATGTGAGACCAGGCAGGAAGGATGTGCTGGACCATTCTCTGGTAAGATAATACCACATGGAAATACTTAGATTAATATAAATGGATTAATAATTAAGACAGAGTTAGACAATAAAAAGCCATAATCATTGGCCAACAGTGTTTACTTGTGGCTTAAGGGCCAAGAGAAAAAGAACCTCCCAATATAGCTCTATTACACACATACTCAGTGTGTGTGTATGTGTGTGTGTGTGTGTGTGTGTGCATGTATAGTGACATTGATTACATATATATATATATATATATATATATATATATATATATCAAAATACAAGAATATATATATATCAAATAGAAGAAAGGCTATAAAAATATCAACAGGAAGAGTGGGAAGGGAGGATGGGTTAGGACAGTATAATGGGGAGTAAACATGGAGATATTATGTGAAAGGCTTGAACAAAATGTAATTATGAAGAACTCACCAGTTTTATTTTTACAACAAATTCAGAAGTTTGAAATGTGGCCATGAATGATTAGACAGACCCCAGATGGTGTAGTCAACAAAAGCAATATAAAGTAATATGCCTTATCCAAAAATCCAAAACTTTCCATTTTTGCTCTTAATTGAATAAAAAGAATTGAAAGGAACTGTGTGAGAGGATTGTGTCCACAGAAGTAATTGAATTCTATAAGACTGAGCAGTGTTTCTATATTTCTTAATGGATACAAAACTAAGGAAACATTCAGTAATAAAATTCATAAATTATAAAAGAAATCCTTAACATTAACTAGCATATGATATTTAAAAATGAGCAGCATCAGATTATTTAGTACATAAGAAAGGAAAAATATTATAAAATTTATATTGAAATAACATGCTTATAATATTGTGAATTAAGACCGACTGAATTATTATCAATTGCAGTTAAGTATAGGGAGAAATACAACTTTTTTGGTACAGGTTTTAATGCTTCAAGCTTTCTTCTCCTCTCTCAATTAACTCCAGAGAATACTCTATAGTATTATCTTATGAATCTTTATCTACCCATGTCCTTAATCTTCCTCCTAGAGTTCAACAGGGCATCCAAACTAACATACAGATTCCTGTTCTCTTACCTGATGCCCTACCTATAACAAGTTTCCCTTGTCATAATTAATCAAAAATAGTATATTTAACACTACAGTTATCAACTGAATATTCATAGTGAAGCCAATAAGGAAACACTATATGGGGGATACTGAAAAAAATGATACAAAGAATTAGAAAGAAAACAAAAATTACTAGTGAAATGTGATGATAATGTAAACACTAATAATGGAGAGATGACATTTATTTAATACTTAGCATGGGCCAGGTGGGAATTTCCTTATGTGGATATAATGCATATTCATAAAATTTATGAGATTGGTTCTATCATTTTACAGGAGATCACTGAAGGACAGAAGAAGACTTCATCAAACTCATGCAGCTGCTAAGTAAGGGAGCCAAGGTGCCATGCCATCCTGGGTCTTGATAACAAACAGAATTTATATTTGGGCAGTTTACTCATTTGTGTAGCCTGCCAACATGTTTATTTTCAAATTCATCAACATTAAAGATGTTTACGTTCTAGTTGGTAGTATAGATTTGTGAGCAGCATGTTTGCTTAGCACACACAGAATCCTGGGTGCAAATCTCAATGCTACATAAAATAGTTCTGATGTTTTATGCCTGAAATTCTAGCACTTGGAAGATTTGGGCAGGAAGAATTTCATCCAGTGTGGGTTAGAGACCCTGACTCAAATAGGGGCAAAAGAGGAGATGATGGGCAGATGCATTTGACAACTTGACCCAATCTGTAATTACTAGGAAGAAATTGTCTATATTAGGCTGTAATGTGAAATTGTCTCTCACAGACATATTGTCTTAATTATGCTACTTTGTTGAGGCTAGCCACCCATTGTCAGTGTTAACATTCCCTCTGTTTGTGTTCCTGAAAACAGTGAAAAACCAAGCTGATCACTGACGAGCATTAATTCATCGATTCTTTCAGCTCTTGACTAGCCACCTCAAGTATCTGCTGCCTTGACTTTCCTGCAATAATGGAATGTAACCTGGTGTTGTGACCTGAGAAAACTGTTTATTAAAGGAAGTTTTTTTTCCAGAGCATTATAACACATCAACAGTGAACAAAACTAGGATGCTTCCTAACTCATATCATGTCATTTTTCCTTGAAGTCCAAAACTGTACTCAGTTTTTTTTTCCTAGCAGAAAGACCCACATCACATCCACTTCATTTGCTTCATTCAACAAAAAAAGAAAGTGCCCTAAGAAATCATTTTCCCACTGTCCAATTAGTTATTATTATATCTAATCAAAGGATATCTCTTCTCTTTTCTTCTTGGTCCTGTAATCTTCTGACACTGTCATAAAATGATTTAGGTATCTTCTCAGCATTCAAAATTTGCTGTTCACCAATTAGGGAGACAAATCCAGCACTCATCTCTTTGCAAAGGGAGCCATAGTAAGGCATAAATGGCTTCTATCATTCACTGCATAAAGAAAAATCTAAGGCATATTTGCTGATATTGGTAGCTACTTAAAAACACACATTCTTGATGATTAGTGTTGGTCTTGTCTAATTTATCTTGATGTTGTTCCCACCACTGCCAAAGAAGTGACTTTCCGAGAAGGTTTTTTTGTTTGTTTGTTTGTTTGATTGATTGATTGATTATGGGTTTTGACTTCTAAAGTTCTCAGGTTCAGAAATAATTTTTCTCCCTCTGAAAACTAGGGTTTGAACATTTCTGTACAAGACTGTAGCAGTGTGTGCAATGTTTTTTGGGTCAGATCACATATCATTCTGTATGATGATATTTTATGCCCATGAATCCTCTGTAGCTGATATTGTAAAATATACTATAATAGGGCATCCCACTGTTTAATGGAACCAATTGTTTCTGGATGAAGCAATACACGGTAAAGCTAGAGCATTCAGTGATACACATTATATTGCCTTGGCTATATTTTAGGAATAATTCTAAGTAGCAAACAATAAAATCTGGGATCCCATTGTGTGATACAGTAATTTCATGCTTGGCAATCATAATAATAAACAGAGCAAGCCAGGAAAGAAAAGTCCAAACCAGTAATAATTATCTTTCTAATGTACTACTTTTGTGTTAAATGTGTCGCCAGTAAGCAAATTGATAGTGTTAAGAGTAAACAAACTGATTCCTAGTATCTAGTAGATACTTCAAGAGGTATAGCTAGTGAGATACTACTGTAGATACACATCAGTGGCAACAGTCAAGGTTCTTTAAAATAATAGAACTTACAGAGAGAATCTTAGTGTATACATAGAAAGGGGTTTATTAGAATGAATTAGGCTATAGTCAGTACATCTAATCCAACAATGGCTGATTAAAGGTCTGATTTCCTACCTCAAAAACTGGATTAAAAAAGTGTCTTCCTACCTCATAGATCAGGATTAGATATAGATCTTCCCACTTCTAATTAAGCAGAAATCCCTCCCAAGCAAGCCTCATATTTGTGGGCTTAATTAATTCTGGATGAATTCAAATTGATAACCAAATATAGTCTCCATACATCTTAACAGTAGCTGTAAGCACTAAGTGTATGCCTCATTTTCCATCCTCCCTAGTGGAATCCCCCATTTTTTTTTACAAGAAATTTTCTACTTAGTAGTTGCTGTTGTGAAGCAATGATAGCCACCTCCAGATTCGGACTCAGCAAGAAGTATTTCAATTAAATAGTCCCAAGTTTCTTGAGAAACTAAAGAAGGGAGTGTCAGATTTTTGATAATTGGATCCAGACTTATTATATGAGAAATTCCCCAAACATAGAAAGACATCCTCAATTATGTAGTCAAATAAAAGAATGTTTTTCTACAACTAAGACATTAAGTTTGCTGTGTATAGCTGCTGCGTTTAGTAATGATGTATATGGTTTCTTTTAACATGGTAATTCTTCCTCAGGCTATTCAAAGTTAAGAAACCTAAGCATGTACTGCACTGTGTATGCAGGACTCTATTTACTGGTGGTACTATCACTATTCTAAAATCCTTGAGTGTCAGTATCTGACTTAGAGTGCAAACACACAGAAACAAGTTTAGTTACCTTGAAGAATGGACTTACACTCTATGAGGAGAACATCAGATCACTCTTCTGAATGATAAATGTAATATGTCATTAGCACAAGCAACAGAAAATGTAAGAAGATTGTGGGAGGTCACTGAGACAGGCTCTTTAAAACAAAATGGCTTCAATATAAAAATGAAGGGGCATCAACAAAGAGTGGCTATCCTTGCATGGTTATAGATTCTATTATCCTTGAATACTCAGAGTTTTCCACATGTTTATGATTTTTTAAGAGAAAGGTATTTATAAATTGCTCCTCTCGATGCTGGGATTAACAACTATGGTTCTGTAATAATAACATAAACAAGGTGCATTCTGCAAGAATGGAGTAGTATTTCTATGTAGCACAATGCCATCTTCTTTTCCCAGCATTATTATGAAGTTGGTAGCTCTGACATCTTGGCCTTGAGTCCTTGTCATCTGATGGACTGTCAGTGCTGAACTCAATGAGAGCCTAATGTACCATCCAAATCGCTGCTTTGCTGCAAATAGAAAGTTAAAATTGTGCTGATATTTCACTCCCTCTGCACTTTCCATTTTGGCAGCTTGGCTTTCTGGCTGGTTACGTTTAATCATTTTAAGTGCTTGAACTAAGAACTCATTTAACACTTTCCATTAATAAAGAAAAATGTGGTCTAGGAATATCCAACTTAGAATCATGGGGGCCATATAGTTTAACCTTTTTAAAACTCAGAAAACTCTGCATCAAGTGTCTGACAGGTGGTCATACAGGATCTGATTAAAAAAAAAAAAAAAAAAAAAAAAACCTCTCCCTGCCGTACAGAGCACACAGAGCACAACAGAGCACACAAACTTCAGAATACTAGCTGTTCTAGTAAGCCATCAGGTATAATTTCCAATTATTTAAAATACAAAAGAACTTAATTTTAAGGATTTTTTCCAAAGATAAAACAGTTTAATTCATATCTTGCTGGTTAAGAAAGAAGATGCCAAGAAAACTATAAATTTTAAATTTTAATTTCACTTTATTGAACAGACAAGTAAAACTGTAGGAATTTATCAAGTAAACATAGTGTAAACAAAGACACACACACATGTGCACATGCAGTTAACTAATCACCAAATGTGCAGCTTCACATAGTTATTATATTCTTAAGAGAATACATAGAATTTCTTGCAAGAACTGGGTCTTTTCTTCTACTATGTGAGTTTTGGGGAGTGAACTGAAAATTGTCAGGCTTAGAAGCAAGTGCTTTTATCTGCTGAGCCATCTTCTGGGCTTATCCCTTTCACTTTTCAAGAATACAAGATACCATCATTAACTATGGTAATCACATTTTACTGTTGAATTTTGTTTTGTTTTGTTTTTAAGCAGAAACCTTCCAGAGTACCCCAACTTCTGTTGACCACCATTTCATTCTCTTCCTTTGTGAGATATCAGTTGTGAATCAACCTTTATACATTATGTGTCTTTCTTCTTGAAGCATCATTCAGGTTCACCCATATGGGGCCTGTATTCTCTTATATGCGTACTATTTGTTTTCCCCATTTATTTGTCTTATGACACTAGGATTGACTGTATCTTGGCTCCTGTAACCACTGTTACACTAACTGTAGTAGTGTCTCTTTAATGTAATAATTGTTTTTGCTGGACCTCACAGTAGTTTCACATTAAAATTGTTGAGGACATTTATAATACTATTTACATAGTGGTCTATTCATTCATTCTTCCATGAGTAATATGTAAGGATTTCATTTCTTCAACATTCTCCCAGGATGGTTTCTCTTCTTCTATAGCTGTGAGGTGGTACCTCATTATCACTTCTACATATTGGTTATAAAATAAATTGTGCGATTTTTTCTCTTGTTTTACGCATTTTAGGTAGATTACTTGTTTTCATTTTATTTAGCTCTTTGCACTCTTTACAAAAGTTTTAATAATTTTGCATACTTTATATATATATACATATATATACATACATACATATATATATGTATATATATATATATATATACACACAATTGTTCTCTCCCATCTTATATATTGATTTCTCACTTCATTGATTCTTTACATTGTTGTGTAGAAGATGTTGAGTTTGATAAGTCCATTTGTCTAATTTTATCTTTGTTTATGTAAAACAAAAGTTAATTTTCTTAAAATGTCACTGAAGGTGTTTGATTCTACTTCTACCAGCTACTTGATGAAGGCTCTAGGATGGCATATAAGGCAATTAAAAATCTCATTACCATGGAAGTGCTTTAAAGATAGCCTCTCCACTATTGCCTAGATTGTTAGTTGAGTATATCCTTGTAATGGGAGATGTCATTCTGTAAATATGTTTCTCTTATTGGTTAATGAATAAAGCTCTGTTGGCCAATAGAAAAGCAAGATATGCAGAACTAGGAGACAAGGAGGATTCTGGGAGATGTAGTAGGGAGTCAAGATGTAGGCCATGGGAAAAGAGGTCCAGACCCTTTCTCTGGTAAGATAAGGCCATGTGGAAATACTTAGACCGATAGAAATGAGTTAATATTTAAGACAGAGCTAGACAATAAGAAATACTAGTAACAAGCCAATAGTTTTATAATTAATACAGTGTCTCTGCATGTTATGTTGGGACTTACATGGCTCTAGGACCAGGCTAGCAGGACATTGCTTGTAACATCCTTGTGGATCTCTGGGCATGTCCACAGTGCCAGATTTCTCCTTAAATCTATAATAACTCCCTCTATTATGGTATTTCTTTTCTTACTCTACTCTATTCCTCAAGGGAGGATTGATGAGCAAAGGGGTCAAGACCAGGCTAGAGAAACCCACAGAATCAGCTGACCTGAACAAAGGGGAGTTCATGCACCCCAGTCTGATAGCTTGGAAGCCAGCATAGAACTGATCCAGACCTTTTGAATGTAGGTGTTAGTTAGGAGGACTGGGAAGTCTATGGGGCCTCTAGCAATGGATCACTATTTATCCCTAGTATACTAATGGACTTTGGGAGCCCATCCCTCATAGAGGGATACTTCCTCAATGTAGACACATGGGGGAGGGCCTCTATGTCTTGCCCCAAATGATGTGACAGACTTTGAAGACTCCTCATGGAAGGCCACACCCTCCCTGGGGAGCAGGAAGAGGAGGGATGCTGTTTGGTGGGGGTGCTATTGGAGGATGGGAGGGTGAGGGAAATGAAATTGACATGTAAAACAACTTTGTTTCGAATTTAAATAAAAAACGGAAAAAAATAATAAATACTATTACTAAATAAGAATTTAAAAAAAAATTAGTATCACTGATCTTCCATCATGGCTTCTTTTAGCAGCTTAATAGTTTTAAGTCTTACATCTTGGCCTTGGATACATCTTCATATATGTGTAAATGTGTGTGTATTCATACTGAGAAAGAGACAGTTAATTTTATATTTCTGTGTGTAGACATTCGGTGTCACTAACTCGATCAGTTGAAAAAAAATCCACCTTTCCCCTTTGCATCCTCGCTAATTTGCCTAAACTCATTTGCCATTACCTGGGCTCTGAAAATGTTGCTTTATTTCTAGGCTCTCAACTTTAGACATGAGCCAATGTTGATTATACTTGGTGTTGTTTTTATGCCAGTACCATGTGCTGTTTTCACTCAGTATCACTTTGTAGTATGCTTTGAGACCTAATGCTTCCAATTTTTTGTTTTTTGTTTTTCCTTTTTATTCAGTATTGCATTTTTCTTTTTTGTTGTTGTTTCCTTCAGATTGTTTTGCGGGTGCTTATGAAGTTTCTTTTTTCTTTATTTTTGTGAAAAATGTCAATATTAACACTAATTGGTGCTACATTGAATTTATAGGGTATTTCGGTAGTATGAACAATTTGACAAAAAAAAAAAAAAAAAAACTTTTAATCCTTTGTTTCAAGGAACCTTTGATTTGTCTAAGTAAGGAGTATGGTTTTTTCCACCCACTGCCTGGTCTTGTACCGCCGCCGCGCCAGCCCCAATTAACACACAGAGACTCTGTATTTGATATTATGGTGTTGGCCAGGTGCTAGTTTCTTATCGGCTAGCTCTGTCTTAATTATTAACATATTTCTATGTATTTCCACGTGGTTTCACCTACCGGGGAGTGGGACAGGCATCTGGTCTCCCCGTCTCTACATGCTGACTCCTCCTTACTACTTCCTCTTTCCTCCTCATCTCCTAGTCCTGCCTATCTTGCTTTCCTATTGGCCAACAGTGCTTTATTCATTAAACCAGTATGAGAAACATATTTCCAGAATCTCCCATCATCTCCTCTTTTCTGTCTAAATAAAAAGAAGGGTTTTAACCTTAACATAGCAAAATATATAACACAACAGTTATCAAATAAGAATCACAGTTAACAATATTTAGTCCATTAACATTTGGCAAGATTAAAAGAAACTATTCTATCATCTATCCTATATTTGTGAGACTAAAGTCCTATATGTAACTTATCGTTAAGCTTAACTAAGGAAAACTATAACCATAACTATCTGTCTTCAACTCCTTCAAAGACCACAGAAGGATAGTATATAAACCCTATAAATGACAGAGACATCTCACTGCCTGGTTAGTCAACCGAAGTTCTTTTGTAATATTCCATCTTCAGCCCATAGGCCATAATGTGCCTGGCAAACTCTTCAGCAAAGCAGGAAACTTTAAAATGTCTTCTTGTATTGGCAGTTTGTTAGTCATTTTTCTCTGTGTCCTACAGATTGTCTGGCAGACTTTTCCATGAAGCAGGAACTCTGTAGCAATGTCCATCTTAAATAAGCAGTCACTTTTCTGTGGGTCCTGCATGTCCAGTTTATACAGCATAAAGTCAAACAGTCCAGCAACAGCAGTATCTTGTCCAAATGGCTAGTCATGCCATATTGGAGGCAAACACCATAACGTGTTTCTTTAATGTCCATCTTCCTTTCTGATGCAGATGGTGTTGCCAGGAGAAGTTGTGCCTCATTGTCAAGGAAAACCCCATGCTAAATGCCATATTCTGTAGGTCTTTGAAAGGTTTGAATAATTCCTATCTATTTCAAATACATCTCTGTGTATCTTGAAAAACTTAACTAACTTAACTCTAAGCTTTGACTATCATAGGTAATTATCTATAATCTGTACTACATTATACATTACATTTCTAAATGAGCTATATAAAGACAATACCTAAACAAGAGAAATACACATATCACAGAGTTTACCTTAAATTGTATCAATAAATGAAAATCCATTCCAAAACAAATTATTCGTATCTATACCATAATCTCCTTTTTACCTTTAAAAAGAATTGGCTGTGATCATTAACCATTTATAACCAACCCCATTTAAATGAAAACAAATATTTATAAACAATATTTGGGAATTTGGGTATCATTCTTTCCAAACTACTTCCTGCTGACAGGGGGCTCTGTCATGGGGATCCTAAGAACATGTAGAAATCCTGTCTGTCGTCTGCAAGGCTGGCTTGTTCAAGCTATTTTGAATGTTGGATCACCAGAAATGCTGTTTCAGGGGTCTGGCTTGATCAAACCACATTAGTCTGGAAGGAATCCACAGCTTTTCATTTTCTATGGAAATAAAAATAGAAATCCTTTTCCCCAGTAACTTGTCCTTAGACTTAAATTTTGGAGTCAAAGCATTTTTAAAATGTATAAATTGAATTGATTCAGCAGCATTTGTTTTAACAGTTGTTGTTATTTCCTCAGCAATTAAACAATACAAAGACAATATAATATTGTACAGTATCCAGATTATCTCCATTTTTACGTGGCTTTTTTATTATTTTGTTTCTTTTCTATTTTTTGAGACAGGGTTTCTGTGTAACTCTTATCTCTCCTGGAATTTACTCTGCATACCAGGTTTACTTTGAAATCACAAGATGTGCTTGCCTCAGTCTCTCAAGTGCTGGGATTAAAGGTGTGTGCTATCACACCCAGTTCCTCTCTGTCTTTATTTATTTATTTATTTATTTTATTTTATTTTATATTACAAAGTCCAATTAAATGAAAACAAACATTTATACACAATATTTGGGAATTTGGGTGTCGTTCTTTCCAAACTACTTCCTGCTCGTAAGGGGCGCTGTCTTGGGGGATTCAAGAAGATTCAGATATCCTGGCTGTAGTCTGTAGGGCTGTTTTGTCCAGCTGTTTTGAATGTAGGATCACCTGGTACTCTGTTTCAGGCAGTCTGGCTTGATCAAACCACATTAGTCTGGAAGGAATCCACATCTTTTCATTTTCTGTGGAAACAAAAATAGAAATCCTTTCCCCCAGTAACTTGTCCTTGAACTTAAATTTTGGAGTCAAAGCATTTTTTCTTTTTTAATTTATTATTTTACATGTCGATCCCAGTTCCCTCTCCTTCCCTCCCTCCCTCCCTCACTCCCTCCCTTTTACTCTCTCTGCCCTCTCACATGCACTCTTCCCTCCTCTCCCATCCCCCCACTCCAATTCCATATGTAGGGGAATGCCATCCAGTTGGGGTCATGTAGATCTGACAAGTCATGTGAAGTAGGGACTAGGGCTTCTCTCCTGTCTCTAGATTAAGGCAGTTATCCCTCCATGGGGGATATGTTCGCAAAGTCCTTTTGTGCACCAGGGATACATCCTGGCTCCACTGTCTGAGGTCTCTTAGACTGCTCAGTCCTTCTGGCTGAGACCCATATTCAGGGGTGCATGAGTCAGTCCCATGCTGGCTTCGCAGCTATCAGTCTAGTGGCCCTTAGCTCCTCCTTGTTCAGGTAAGCTGTCTCTATGTGCTTCTGCCGCATGGTCTTGTCCTCTCCATCTGCTTCTGGGTTCTAGTTCGACTCAGTGTTTATGTATGGGTGTTTGCTCCTATTTTCAACAGGCATTAGTTGAGGGCTCCATGGAGAAGTTAGTTGTTGATCTCACTCTCCGGGAAGGGCATTGATCACCAGCCTATAATTCACATCACCAGACGAACTAGGATACAAGGTATATTCTAAGAGATTCATATAAAGTCCCTCACAGAACTGGGAAGGGACAAGTCCCCCAGAGCTCGGGTGAAGTGGGGGAGGACAGCGAATGGAGAGAGAAGTAGGAGAAAATGAGGGGGAGGAAAGGAAAACATGTGCAACCAGGAAGATTGAGCCTGGTTAGGAATAGAAGATAGGAAAGAGAGAGAGAGAGTCAGAGACAGAGAGAGAGAACATAAAAGAGGGAGCCAATATTGGTTTAAAGATAAAATTGAACACAAAGAAAGGTCAAGAGAACTACAAGTCTGCTCCCAACTAATAATCTCAGCTTCCGTGGAAAGGCTATCATAAATGCCCTTCCCGGAGAGTGAGATCAACAACTAACTCCTCTCTCTCTTTTAAAAAACCATTTTATTTCTTTTCTCTCCCAAGCCTACAATTATTTTAGAACATATTGTAAACCTTTAGAGGTTTTCTTAATGTGAATTTGTCTTTACCATAAATCTTTATCTTTTTCTGGCCACAAGTCTTCTATCTGGTAAACAACAACATTGCTAAAATGAAAGTCTTTGTTGTTTTTTTTTTTTGCAGTTTATCAAAGATGGCAGCAGCTATTTTACCGCCAGCACTGAGAACTGTGCTCACTGCCTTAGTCGGCATGCTGCCGGCTTGGAGATGTGGTCACTGCCATTGCAAGCTCTCATACATTCCAACAAATTGTTAGCAGTGCTTCTTAAAAGCCCTGTGGGTTTTTTTTTTTTTTTTTTTTTTTTTTTGGTCACTTATGCTGAGTCAGGAATCCTCCCTTAAAGGAGCCATGCAAATATCTGCTTGTCTCTAGCAAATCAGAGTCCAACCTAGAAAAATGCTGCTACCAAGAAACCTTGCTTGTCTCTGCTCTTTTGTTTTTAAAACCCTTTTTTAAGCTTTTGTTAAAATTTAAGTGGAAGTTCTTATAAGCCACGTGGGCACCATATGTAAGGAATAGGGTTTTTCTACCTGCCGCCTGGTCTTGTACTGCTGCAGTGCCAGCCCCAATTAACACACAGAGACTCTGTATTTGATATTATGGTGTTGGCCAGGTGTTAGTTTCTTATTGGCTAGCTCTGCCTTAATTATTAACCCATTTCTATGTATTTCCACGTGGTTTCTCCTACCGGGGAGTGGGGCAGGCATCTGGTCTCCCTGTCTCTCCATGCTGAATCCTCCTTACTACTTCCTCTTTCCTCTTATCTCCTAGTTCTGCCTATCTTGCTTTCCTATTGGCCAGCAGTGCTTTATTCATTAAACCAGTATGGGAAACATATTTACAGAATCGCATCTCCTATCATTTGTCTTTTTCTTTTCTTTTTTTTTATTATTTATTTTATATAACCAAGTCCATTTAAATGAAAAGAAACATTTATAGACAATATTTGGGAATTTGGGCATCATTCTTTCCAAACTACTTCTTGCTTGTAAGGGGCGCTGTCATGGGGGGATTCTAAGAAGATGCACCCCCCCCCCCCGAATATGGGTCTCAGCCCGAAGGACTGAGAAGTCTAAGGGACCTCAGACAGTGGAACCAGGATATATTCCTGGTGCACAAAAGTACCTTGCAAACACATCCCCCATGGAGGGATAACTGCCTTAACCCAGAGACAGGAGAGAAGCCCTAGTCCCTACTTCACATGACCTGTCAGATCTACATGACCCCAACTGGATGGCATTCCTGTACATATAGAATTGGGGTAGGGGGATGGGAGGGTAGGGTGGTTAGGGTGCATGTGAGAGGGCAGAGAGGTTAAAAGGGAGGGAAGAAGAGAGGGGGGAGAGGGAACTGGGATCAACATGTAAAATAATAAATTAAATTAAAAAAATGCTTTGACTCCAAAATTTAAGTTCAAGGACAAGTTACTGGGGGAAAGGATTTCTATTTTTGTTTCCACAGAAAATGAAAAGATGTGGATTCCTTCCAGACTAATGTGGTTTGATCAAGCCAGACTGCCTGAAACAGAGTACCAGGTGATCCTACATTCAAAACAGCTGGTCAAAGCAGCCTTGCATTTGTCTTTTTCATTAGTATGCTTTTGGTTTCAGAGTAGAATATATCTCCTATTGGTTGAATTTATATATCACAATTTTTTTTGTAGCTATTACACATGGAATTATTTTCCCAACTTCTTTTTTCGACAAAATATTTTCTTTTATTTATAATTTCATTTTTTTGCATATTCCATACAGGAATAACATGAAATATGGTCCTATCTAATGCCTTTTCATACCAACAGCTCTGCATATGTCCCCCTCCCATCTCCATATCCTCTTATTTTTTCTTTAGTAACACAGTGAGTCCAATTGGTGCTGTTCATATGTGCTATCACCCAAGCACAGAAACCTTACCAGGAAGAGTATCCTTAAAAATTATGATTTTTCCTTCCCAACAGATGTAGACTGCTAATAACTTTTCAATAAAAGGTGGAGACTAGAGACCCTCTTCCTCTCTATGTTGGTATTTCTGCTGGATTGATCTTACATGGTTCTTGAACATGCAACTACAGCTGCTGTGAGTTCATGAATTTTATAATCAAATCACCCAGAAGACATTCCACACAGCACTCTTCCCCATATTCTTGCTTTAGCATACCCTCTGCTTCTTCCTCTGATATGTTCCCTAGGCCCTGCAAAGGCTAAAAGGGATGGCAGAAGTTCATAAAGATGTTCCACAGGATACTAAATACTCACTCTCTTATTCTTAGCACACTGACCAGTTTTGTATCTCTACACTGACTGCTGCCTACTGAAAAGGCAGGTATCTGGCAAATGTTGAGGTCATGCCAGGTCTAGGGATATTAGCATAAACACTTAGATGAAATGTGAACATTTACCAAAATAGAAATAGCAACGTACACCCTAGCAACTATGAATCCCCCAGCATTGGGCTTTTGAAAGTACCAGACATAAGATCATCTCCTGTGGAGCTGACCTCAAATTTAGATTATTGTTAGTTATAATAGTCATGTCACTCTGGAGAGTTTCTATACATTCCTGACAATCATACTTATTTCTGTATGTTGGTATATTGTCTTAGTCTTATATGTAACAAATAATTCATTTGTTACATCTAAAATATCTAATGGAGTCTTTACACCTTTATATATGATTATGAAGTATACAAATAGTTAAAATTTTAACTAATCTCTTTCCAATGTGGATCGCTTGACAGGTTCATCTTCTTTACTGCTCTGGTTAGGCCTTTCAATACTATGTGACTAGAAGTAGTCAACTAAATATCCTTATTTTCTTTCAGGTCTTATGCAAAAGCTCTAAGATTTCTCTGATTTTTGTGATGTTAATGTCAGTCTAGAGCCATGGCCTTTAATGTGTTCTATATCTGCCTATTGACATGTTTCTATTTTATCATGAAAGGGTAATAAGTATTCAGTATGGTACTCTATCCACTCAGCTGATGAGTTGGGGATTCTTTCCTAAAGATGAAAATGGGACTCAGTAGCTCTGAAATAGAAAACCTTTACTATAAAGGATGAGATGATAAATATTTTCAGCTGTATGATATTAATTGAGTATAATTGCTCATATACATAAATATTAATGAATAATGGGGTCACAATCACAACCAAAAAAAAAAAAAAAAAAAAAAAACTACAGTCCACATTTGTGTGGTGATAGATTATTTATTATTTCTTAAAGCTTGTCTGAGTATTCAGAAAGCAAAGTCAGCCACAAGCTATAAAAGCCAGGTGGTGATAGTACATACCTTTAATCTCACGACTTGAGAGATAGAGGTTGACAGACCTCTGTCAGTTCAAGGTCACCATGGCCTACACAAGAGTGAGGAGTAACAGATATCCATCTATCTCTTAATCCTGTGTTGGGATTACAGGTGTGTACCGCCACTGCTTGATCTCTTCAAGGTCACCATGGCCTACACAAGAGTGAGGAGTAACAGATATCCATCTATCTCTTAATCCTGTGTTGGGATTACAGGTGTGTACCGCCACTGCTTGATCTCTATAGCTTGAGGTTGACTTTGCTTAGGCAAGCTTTAATAAATCATAAATGTCACCACAGAGTTGTCTGTTTCCTTTGTTCTGTTTAATTTTTGTCAACCTGATACAAGCCCAGACATATCTGGGGACAGAGACTCACAGCTCAGGGATTGTCTAGGTCAGACTGGCCTGGGGGCATGTCTGTGAGCATTTTCTTGACTAATGATTGATTTGAAAGGTCACTAACACACTAAACAGGTAGTCCTGAATTATATAACAAAGCAATGTGACAAAACCATAAAGAACAAGCCAGCAATCAGCACTCATCCATGGCCTCTGAATTAGTTCTAACCTCCAAGTTCCTGCCTTGAGGTTCTGAGCTAGCATCCCTTGAGAATGGATTGGCACCTAATGTGAAACATAGCCTTCCTTCCTTCAAATTTCTTAATTCATAATATCTTTCTCATGGTAAAAGAAAGCAAACTAGGATGTCATCCAAATCTTAGAAAGGATAAATCCAACTATGTCATATTTATTAAAGGAACAAAATGTGACATTAATTTTATACAATATATTATTAACCAACATTTAATTTCCATTTTACATGAAATACTGGTCACTCAATGATTATACTTTAAAAAATATTCAGCTCTATTCCCTATGTATCTTTGCAAATTCTTTTCTATTCCAACATTTGTAAAAATGTTAAATACATATCCAATATCTTTAAATTTTCTGATTAAAATATTGAAGTGATATGTATGCTTCTAGCACTCTTTAACACACACAAAAAAAAAAAACACATGCATATTTGTTCTACCTTGTCTTACAAAACCTGTATTAACATTTAAAGCTGTAAAACCATAGAGAATAAAGCAACTGTCCTTTAGATCTATGGAATAAAGTTCAATGGTTAGCATTTGGAAGCAAGTCAAAGTTGTCTGAGGATCATATTCTAGGTTCAAAATCCTGTAGAACACATGAAGTAATCATAGTTCACTTGGTTTATGGAGAGAGAAGAGTGAGAATATCATTCTTTATTATTGAACAGGTGCTGTTAATCCTGGTACAATCTGTTACAGAGCACAACAGATAATGCGCCTGTGTAGGACTGCCACTAGAGCCAACTTCCATATCATACATACAATGGTATTAGAACATTCACAGATTGCTAGGCTAACTTCAAAGACTATCACATGTTTGCATTAAACTATGATCTCAAAGTCAATACTTCCTTGGGTAAGTACAACATTTTTCTCCTAAGTGATGTCCTTTTTGTTATCAATTATAAAGGGTAAAAACTAATGTTTGCTGTGTTCCTTTTATACTTCACACAGTGCTAAATATGCCATGCATATCACCTACATAAATCCCAAACATTCTTATGACAAAATCCTGTTGAGTCACATTTTATAGGTGAATTACTTGATGTGTAGACATAAGTGATTGTTCAAGGGTACAAATTTTACATCTAAAAGATCCTGAATACAAACAAAAAAAATCATATAATTTCTGAGTACTTGTTTTAAGCTATTCTTTACTATGTCTCCAAACCAATTTTCCAAATTTCTCTGGGTTTTAATACTTAATCATACAAGCTAAACTAAACCAGTTACTCCTTAAAGAATCATCTAATCCATAAACAAAAATACTCCATGTAGGATTTCACTTATAAAAAAATATTAGCAACAATTACATATGGCTGAAAAGAAGCATTTCTTGTCTTACTGCCCTTGCTTGACATATGTCCTCAATTCCATGCATTCTGTCACAAATAATACGATTTTGATTTTTATGGCTGAGTGATATTCCATTGTGCACATACCATATTGTATATATTTATTTGCTCATTTATGGATACGTGGGTGGGCCAGTGATTTATGTATTGTAAATAAAATAGCAATAAGCTTGAAAGCAGGCATCAAATAGATTACACAAGACTGGTTATTAGAATCTGGGAAAGATGTGAGAGGAAGAGAAGAGAGAAGAAAGGTACACAAGCAGAGACAGAAGCAATAACCTGCAGTCTTCTACCCTACCATGTCTTCAGTTTACAATAGCCTGTTCCATATTTCTTGATAAGAAAAGAATTCAAAGATCTATACACAGAGGAACAATGAAGTTTAAAATGCCAATTCTTGTGATTTGAATATTATACATTGTATTCATGTATGAAATTATGATGCTGCATCCCACAACTTTGTTCAATTAAAATAATAATCCAAAGGAAAGAAAAGTAACCACCAAATGAATCCACGCTGGTTAATGTGAGATGGCAGTGCCTGGGGTGAATTTTAACTAAGGAGATATATTAGACCTATTAATATGCCCATAATTTTTTATTTATGATAGCTATCTTTGCATGGGTGGGTACAGCCTGAGAAATTACTGGGTTATATGGTGGTTTTTATGATCATTATACTTAAATGGTCAAAGTATAGCTTCTGTGTCTCTGTTATTAAAGTACACAGAGAGATACTATTAACATATTTCAAACCATACACACAGAAAAAGCTTTGGGAAGTATGCTTCCTAGATTCCTAGTGTAAAACATTATTACCAGAGCTCTAGCCTTGAGATCCTTGTGGTACTAGATCTGAGCATTTTCTTTTCAAGCTTGCTAGGTGACTGAAGCACAAAACGAAGGAGAACTACAGCTCAGTATTCCAAGGCTCATTATTGTGGGCTAGAAGCTACCTAACACCAGAGACGCTCAGACTCCAGTCCTGGAGAGAAGGGAGGGGAAATCTTGGAAATGCTAGAGTAAATAGAAATTGATTAGTTAATATTCTGTGGTGGTTAATGAATAGTGCAGACACCTGGTACCTTCTTCGCATATCAGTGAAAATAAAATGCACTTAAAATGTTTTATTTTATCTAAGATTAACACATTTAAGGGCTTAGACCACTGTCTGTTTGACCAAGGCTCTTGTAGTTTGCTGTTATCTCTAAATGTCACATGGAGTCTGGTTTTGCAGCCCTTCCTTCCTCTATTAATTCAAATGTTTTATTGAGTGTCACTGTGAATCAAACTCTATTCTCATCCTGGGGTACAACAATGGCCCAAACAGATTATTCCTTGCTTTTGTGATGTTACATTCCACTTACAAGAGAAAATTAAGGAACCATTATCATAAATTTATTTTATTCATAGCTCAATATGTAGATACTACATCTGAATAGTGTTTAATTCTTAAAGCAGTGGAAGAAAAGATGTGACCATGGACTGCTCTATCAGTAAGAAGACTAAAGCATAAACCCAGGACTTGCTGGTTCCATCCCTCAGCATTTCCTGGCACACTATTTTGTCATCCAAAGCTATTGTTCCTGTACCTCTGTAGATGGAACGGCAGTTAACAAAGGTCTACAAAATGAACCATCCCTAGGAGTCAGTCACTCTGTCAAGAGAGCTACACATCTAGCCATTTATTTCTGACTTCTTAGAATGTACAATGTAGTTTAGGAGATAAGATCCCCATGAAAACTAGTGCCTATCAGAACATGAATGCTAAGTAGTAAATAAGATATGATAAAAAACAACATAAAATGTCAGAGAGGGGATTCTTGCAGTGTTATGCAGTTGTTCTTTAGAGCAAATCTCACAATGCCCCATGGTAAATTTCTGTCAGATGTTTTCAACCCACTGCCAGGTGGTCTACGGACTCCTTGGTGAATTAGGACTACAGGAGTCCTTCATTACCCTGACTGTCTATTAAGCCTTCCCCATCCTTAGACCACCTTACACTGCTTGTCATATTTTCTGGGCACTCAGCTAGAATGATGTAACCTCCTTATTTTCTCACTGTAGTTACCTATCTTTCCTATACAATCCCTTTTCCTAGGCAGTATTTTAAACTCACATTCCTTTTAGCAGATACACTGCACATTCAACCCTAACTAGGGGCAGCTAAGAATCCAATTTCCAGAAATGTGACTCCATTCTCCACATCAGAGTCAATCCTACATTTTTACATTGGTTTATCATCAATAATTAAATGGAAAAGCAACATAATTCTGGCCAAGAAAACATGAAAGGATGCCTACTTATAGGGAAAGAATTATGAGAAGGTTTCACTTTGAAGAGGTGACACATGAAAACAGACTTCTTTACTTGGACACGTTCAAGTCTAGAAATGCTACAGGAAAGTGGGACAGAGAAAGCATATGGAAAACCATAGGGTGGCTTTTAGAAACTCACAAAATAGAAGAATTAACAAATTCTAGAGGCACCTTACATTGGGATTCTTATCTTACATTCTGTAGTTAAAAGTTCCAGCATGAAGCAAATGCTTGCTTTCCTTTTGGAATTCTTATATTTAAGAAAACTGAAGGATGAGAATGGTTGATTGTCAAACTATTGGAGTTGTATTTTAGTGGCTCATGAAGATCCAGACATTTTGCATTATTTGGAAAGATGCTAAAGTCAGCAATGTTTAGCACTTTAATTTGAATAATTTTTAAAAATCAAACAGTGAAAAATGTTTTTTAAAATGAAATAATTGGATAACTGCTAAAATGAGAATTTATAGGAACTAATAAAATAAATGAAAGTTTAGACTACAGCTGATTTCTTTATCATTTTATTTCTTTTCCTTCAGGTTATTTTTGATGCAATAATAGTGATTTTACAGTTATGCATTGTATTTGCTACTAATATATTACTTATTTGATAGCCATAAGATCAGCAGGAGAGATAAAACAAAAAGAATTTAAGTGCCAGAGTCTAAGTCTTTCAAACAGTTAAGTGAGAATCCTAATCATGTGATCTGTGCTGCGTGCACACGCACACACACACACACACACACAAACACACAAATTAAACCAAAATAAAACATTGTTTTATGCAAAACTTCACTCAGCACAGAAATATGCCTATAGTACCTTGAAAATCAAAGAAAAACAGATAAAATCTGGTGATGATTATATTTAATATAATTTTTCACTTCTGGGTACAAAACGTCTCCACACTTACAACCTGTTACTTAAAGAAAAGGGTTTATAAATCTGAGTTTCAAACCATCTCTTTTTACTTAAAAATGTAGAAACCACTGAATTGAGTTCACTGAGGATTGCTAAAGTGTGAAATTTAGGATACACTAAAGGAGTTGTGTATCCTAAATTCCATTGTGTGCATTTGTGTTTTGTACTTTTTATAGCATCAATTGGAAAGTTGATAACAATACAGAGAATTTTTGATATTTAATTTTCCAACAGTTAAATGTCATTTCAGATTTAACAGAAAATTTATAAAAAAAAAAAAAAAAATCAGAAAGCACCTGTTGTCTTTGTCAGTTCCAGGATTCAAGGGAGAATCCGCATGGAAGGTTTTGCCAGTTCTCCTGGCCTTCCTCTAACACTCTAACAGTAATAGTTCATCAGGTTTTTATTTTTTTTCTCTATTCATAACCTTGACATTTTTATACATTGACCATCAATTTTGGCTTGTGTGATTGAGGTTATGTAATGAGTCTTTCTCTGTCCCTCCATCCAACTCCAAATAATGACACAGAGACTTATTATTAATTATGAAAGTGAGGCCTTCACTTAGCCTTGTCCCATTGGCTCTTATAACTTAACTTAAATCATTTATATTGACCTATGTTTTGCCTCAGGGCTTTTTTCTCTTTTTTCTATCTTATACCTCTTGTTTCTTCTCTTCCATTTTATACCTTGTTTTTTTTTCCCATGTATTCTGCATGCCTATATTTCTCCTCTTTCTTTTTCTCTCCAGAAATTCACCTATACATCCTGCCTAGCTATTAACCATTTATTACACAAACCACAGCAAATGCATCTTCATGCAATGTAAAAATACCTTATTAAAAGGTTATAGTGTATCTGGAAGTGTAACAATGTGATAACATGCCTGTCTCAGATTGTGATGTCAATATTTGTATTTTGGTAATATTCACTTATTACCTCATGTGGTGTCTGCTGCTTTTGTTATTTACTTTTACTGCAAACTGCGTAATATACTTATTCCACTTTTCCATGGGTTTGCTGATTAATTTTAGCAGCAATGAATAGGTATGAATTTTAGCAATAATTGCAGTGGCATCTTGTCCTTCATAATTTTTTGGAGTGTGTGACTGAGTATGCTCTCACGAAGATTTATGCTATGATTTGGGATATGATCCATGTCATTGCTTATGTTGTAACAACCTAGACAATTATAAGTTCATATTGACACCTGCAATGTCTACACGGAACTAGTTTTCATACTGGAATTTCCTCTCTTTGCTTTTGTATTTTGTGCTTTAAAAAACTAATTTGCAGTCATCACCACAGCATAATTACTTATTTATTCGTGTTTAACAATCATAGCTTCAGAAATGGCAAGCTACATTTATGGTAGAAACAAATTTTACCAGCTCAAATATTTGTAATATAAACTAATTTCTGTCTCTGTGTAGTCTTACAGGTTTTAGCCAAGCTCCAAAAAGTACCCAGCCTTTCTAGTTACACATAATGTGGTTAGTTCATTTGTTGAAGCTCATAGTTCCTCTTTCCTCTCTTTGTTGATTTCAAGAATGGAGGCACCTGCCAAAAAAGCAGGTAGGCTGCCTGCAGGCATTCTTCTATCTCTTTGCCCCACCCCTAGACCCAATTCTCCAGTCTAATCCCACGCTCTATAGCAGCAGAACAGTAGTGGCAGCTATCCCTGATGCCCTCTCATGCTCTATTCCTATCTCATCTGGATTCCACTGATCTTTCCCTTCTAACTTTCCTCCCCCATCTTGTTGCTTTATTGCAGATCTAAACCCCAGCAGGCATCGACTGCTGGCCCAAGGGCCTGCTCATTCCTGCACACCTTAGGCTGTAATAGGACCCACACATGTTGTGTGGCTAATAGGATAGATTTCCCCTCTGCTTCAGATTCATCACCAGTTCTGTAGCAGTACCTGTTTCTTCTCTGATTCCCCATCACTAAGGAATCAGAACTTTTCCCTTTCCTCCAACCTTTCTTTCAACAACTCATCTCATTATATTTATTGTTTAACATTTGTAGTCATTCCCTATGAATACACAAGGTGAACAGGCCCGTAAACCAGGCAACACATAGCAGTTATGCTCTCCTAAAATCCAGGGGAGAAACAGAAAGTAAAGAACAAAACACTCACCCTACAAAGACAAATCTGAAATCAGCACCTAGACCTATAATCATCCCAAACAAACATACAAACAAAAAATTGAAATTAATAAATCCCTTAAAGAAATGCAAGAAAACACAAGCAAACAAAGGAAGCTAATAAAACTATTCAAGTCCTGAAAATAGATTTGACAATAATAAATAAACACAAAGTGAGATAATTCTGGAAATGAAAAATTTAGAATCCAACAGAAACTGCAGAGGAAAGCTTCATGAACAAAATACCAAACATGGAATGGAGAATCTCAGGCACTGGGTATATTATAGATGAAATGGATACATTGGTCAAAGAAAATATTAAATCTTAAAAAGCTCCAGACAAAAAATATCTTTGAAATATGGAGCGACATGAAAACCCAAAACCTGAGGATAAAAGGACCAGAAAATATGTTCAACAAAATCATAGAAGAAAAATTTCTCTAACCTAAAGAATAAGATACCTATAAAGGTACAAAAAGCATACAGAATATCAAAAAGATAGAAATAAAAAATAAAGTTCCCTTACCTCATAATAATCAAAATACTAAACATACCAAATAAAGGATATTAAAAGCTTCAAGGAAAAAAAACAAATAAACTATAAAGGCAGAATTTTTAGAACTACATCTGACTTTCAATGGAGACTTTAAATGCCAGGAGGGTCTAGATAGGTGCACAGCAGTCTCTTAAGAGAATAAAGATGCCAACTAAGGCTACTATATACAGCAACACATTTAAGCACCATAAATGAAATGCAAAGCACCTATGAAAACAAATAAATAATTTCATACCAGCAAAATCAAAAGAAGGGAAACAAACACACAAATAAATTAACAATAAACAGAAACAAAAAGTCACCACCACCAACAATGCTACCACCAACACAAACATCAACAAAATGTGAGGAACCAACAACTATTGGTCACTGATATCTCCCAATATTAATGCCATCAATTTCTCAGTAAAAAGACACAGTTTAACAGGACAGAGAAAAAGTGATCCACCCTTCTGTTGCATGCAAAAAACACCTAAACAGAAAAGATAGACATTACCCCAGGGTAACAGGTTTGAAAAACTCTTCAAAGTAAATGGACCTAAGAAGCATCCTGGTACAGTCATTTTGGTATCCAGAGAAATAGAATACAAACTACAACTAAGCAAAATAGATAGGGAGCCACATTAAATTGTCATCTAAGGAAAAATAAACTAAGCGAACATCTATGCCCCCCAAAACAAGAACATCCAAATATGTAAAAGAAACACTACTATAGCTTAAGTCACATATTGAGCTGCACATGCCGATAAAGGAAGACTTCAATACCCTAGTCTCATCAATAAGCAGGTTAACTAGATAAAACCTAAACAGAAAAATACTGAAGATAACAGATTTTGCAAACCAAATGGACCAGTTATATGTAGGACATTTCTATCAAACACCCAAGAATATACCTTCTCATCAGCATTTCACTGAACTTTTTCCTGAAATAAACAACACATGAGAATGCAAAGCAAGTCTCAATAAATACAAAAAAATTGAAATGCCTGTGTCCTATCAGACCACCATGAATTAAAGCTAGATATCAACAACAATAGAAATAATAGAAAGATTACAATTCATGGAAACCAAACAACTCTCTACTGAAAGAAAAGTGTATTTAAATAGAAGTTAAGAAAGGAATTAAAAACTTTCTAGAGTTCAATGAAGATGAATACACAGCATAATGATATTTATGGGACACAATGACAGCGATATTAAGAGGAACTTTCATAGTACTAAGTGCATTCACAAAAATAGTTGAAGAACTATCATAATACTAGTGACTCAACAGGACACCAGAAAGCTCCAGAACAAAAAGAATTAGGCATACCATAAAGGAGTACACAGCAAGAAATAACTAAACTGAGTGATGAAATAAAATACAATAGAAAAAAAGAGAACAATACAAAGAATCAATGAAACAATGAGTTGATTCTTTGCGAAAATCAACAAGGTAGACAAATCTTTATCCAAATTAACTAAAAGACAAAGAATACCCAAATTAATGAAGTCAGAAATGAAAAGGGGGTTATGACAGCAGACACTGAAGAAATCCAGAGAACAATAAGGACAAACTTTAAAACCTGTCCTCCACCAAATTGGAAAATCTAAAAAGAATGGGTAATTTTATCAATAGGTATCACTTAAAAAATTTCATCTGATCAGATAAACAGTTTAAATAGACCTCTAACCCCTAAGGAAATAGAAGTAGGAAAAGAACCTAGGTTAAGATGGTTTTAATGAAGAACTATATCTGACTTTCATAAAAGAGCTATGACCGGTACTCCTCAAATTATTTCACAAGTAAAAACAAGGAACATTGTTCAGTTCATTTCATGAGATGAGTTATCCTGATACCCAAACTGCATAAAAGTCCAACAAAAGAGAATTACAGACCAGTTTCCTGTAACTGACTTGTGGTGGGGGGCAATCCCTAGTCAACACTAGGATATGTAAAATAATCCATAAATGCATAGAGAACTAGACTTTTTCCTTAAGGGGAATAAATAAGGAAACACTTTGCTGTAACCTAAGAAAAAAGGAACAAGCAAACACTTCCCTGATGGTAACCTTCTCTTCTACTTCAACTTAAATGATTTTCTTTCTTGACAATCACTATTTCCAAACACTTCTCTCCTGCTTAGTTACATATTTCTATGTTCAGTTACAACTCTTCACATGGCTATACATCTTTTACATACATTTCTCTTCTACATCTCTTTTCTATACAACTTCATCTTTCTTGCTTCCACGCAATAACAAATCTCTAAATATGCATAGATGCACATCTCATTTACATATTCTTTCACCATACAGCACTAGACAATTCCTAGCTGCTCCTCCTCTATGTAGCTGCAACTCATTTATACAGCTCTCTCTCTCTCTCACTCTTTCTCGCTCTCTCTCCCTCACACACACTTCTACATTACTCACCCACTCTCAGTCCTTCACTCACTCTTTTACAGTTCTCTCAAGACTTCTCTCTCTCAACAGCCCCCTTCTCTGAACCCTTCCACTCCTGCTCATCCACCCTTCACTGTCCCTCTGCTCTCTCTCTCTCTCTCTCTCTCTCTCTCTCTCTCTCTCTCTCTCTCTCTGCACTGTCACCACTGCTCTCTCACTGCCAAACTGTGGGCAATTAAAAGTTACATTTTCAGGGTCTGACCCATTCTTATAAAATGAGATAAGTTATGTAGTTTCTCATAGGTTAGGTATGTTGCATTGACCCATGTACATAGCTCTAAGTTGGTGAGGGTTGCCAGACAGTAAACAATTGGCTGAACCTTGAGATTGTGAAGCACTGCAGAAAGGTTCATTTTATCAGGGAGTAATGTTTACTAAGGTTGCTCCTATTCTGACCTTGAATCAGAAAAATAGCACCTACAAAAATGACCTTATGTATTTGTCTCTAGGGAAAACTCTCCTGCTTTGAATTTGTTATGAAATCTAAAGTTAGCTGTCTGTGTAAAAGGCTGTTTTTGTGACTGAGAAACCTGTCAGTCTAAGCAATATAAAATATATTAGTATTATTTCTATTTATCAGAATGGTACAGGTAACAGATCAACTTCCTAATTATCCAAAGTTATATATGTACCCAACAAGTATAAAACATTCCACCAAAGAACTATGGAAAGAACTCCACAGATGTTCTTATTAGGAAGGTATAGTAGCTGCACCTGAGAAAGTTATGAACAGGAAACAACTAGTTATCAGGGTCTATGACACCATAGTTTTGCCAAGTGTGACCCTCCAACAGGGTCTACTTGTTAAACACTAGTTGTCATTGCTGTACATTCCTACAGTCCCTTGCTCCCAGCAATTTTCCTCATGAACATACATGCAAAAATACTTAGTAAAAATAGTCCAGTCAGGAGTTGGTGGCACACACCTTTAATCCCAGCACTTGGGAAACAGGTGAATCTCTGTTTGAGGCCAGCCTGGTCTACAGAGCTAGTTCCAGGAGAGGCTCCAAAACAATACAGAGAACCCCCTTAAAAATAGTCACAAGCTGAATCCAGTAGTACATGAAAAGATCACCTACCATGATCAAGTTGGCTTTATCCCAGAGGTGGAGAGATGGATTAATATACAAAATTGAGTAATGCAATGTAACATGTAAACACTGAAAGAAAACAAAAACACATGATCATTTCATTAGATGCAGAAAATGCTTATTTTAAATTCTAACACCCTGTCATGTAAAAAGTACTAGAGAGGTTAGGAATGCAAGGGACATACATGAACATAATAAGAAAGCTTAGTGCAATCATACAGCCAACATCAAACAAAAGGGAGGTAAATTCAAAAAAATCCCACTAAAATAAAAAACAATGTATAGTCATTCACTCTCTCAATACATATTAAACATAGTACTTTAAATCTTACCTAGGGCAATTACACAACATAGGAGATCAAAGGGATACAAATTGGAAATGGAGACGTCAAAACTTCATTATTGGCAGATGATATGATACCATACATAAATGACCCTAAAAATGCTACCAGTGAACTATCGTAACTGATTAACACTTTCAGCAAAGTGAAAGGATAAAAGGTTAACTGTAATAAATCAGTAGCCCTCTTCTAAACACATGACAAAGGGGATGAGGAAGAAATCATGGAAATAACTTTTCACCATAACATCAAACATTACACAATATCTGAGGTAACTCTAACTAAACAAGTTTTCTATGGCAAAGACATCAAGTCTTCGAAGAAAGAAATTAGAGCAGATATCAGAAGATAGAAAGATCTTCCATGCTGACAGATCACTAGGATTAATATACAAAAGATGGCCAACTTACCAAAAGCATTCTGTAGATTCAATGAAATTCCAATAAAAATTTCCACTCACTTACTTCCATATCTTAAATGGACAGTTCTCAACTATATGGGGAAAGAAACAAAACTCAAGAAAGCAAAAACAAACAAACAAAACAAAACTCTCAACAATGAAAGAACTGCTGAAAGTCTCACCTTTCCTGACTTCAATTTGTCCTACAGATCTATAGTAATAAAAACAGCTTGATATTGTCATACAAATAAAAACCTTGATCAAGGGAAGAGAACTGATGATTCACACACAAATCTACACATTTATAGACACCTGATTTTGTTTTTATAATAAAGCCAGAAATAAACAATGGAAAAATGACAGAATCTTCAACAAATAATGCTGGCCAAACTGGACATCTGCATTTACAGGAATACAAATAGATCTTCACTTGTAACCCTGTCAAAAAAAAAAAAAAAAAAAAAAAAAAAAAAAAAAACCTCAAGTAGAAAGTAGAAATGAATCAAACTCCTCAACATAAAACCAGATATACTGAACATGATAGAAGAGAAAGTGGGGAATAATCTTGAATGCATTGTCACAGAAGATGATTTTATTGAACACAACACTAATAGTACAGGCCCAAAAATCAACAATTAATAAATGGGACTTATAAAACTGAAAAGCTTCTATAAGGGAGAGGACATCAATAATTGAGCAAAGAAGCAGCGTACAGACTGGGAAAAGGTTTATTGCAAGTCCACATCTGATAGAGGACTAATTTCTAAATTATATATAAAACTCAATGAACTAGATAACTGTAGGTCGATTTTAATGTCCTGCTAACAGCTAACAAATAAGCACATAGACACTTCCTATTAATTATCAAATCACAACTTATAGCTTAGGCTTCTTTGTACATAGCTCTTATAACTTAAATTAACCTATTTCTATTAATCTACATGTTGACACCTGGTTCATGTCTTTTAACTCTGCTGTATGGCATACTTCTTCACAGTCTGGCTAGCAACTCCTTCAGTCTCTGCCCTTCTTCTTTTCAGTGTCTTCTGAGCATGGAAATCCTACCTTTCTATTGGCCATTGAGCTATTTTATTAAACGAATAACAGTGACACATATTCACAGTGTAAATAAGATTATTACACAACAGATATGAAAACAAAAGAAAATCCATTTGAAAATACAATACAGATCTAAACAGAGATTACTCATTAGAATAAATTTAAATGGTTGAGAAACACTTAAAGAAATGTTCAACCTTATTAGCCATCAGAGAAATGCACATCAAAACCACTTTGAGATTCTTTCTTACACTTTTTGGAATGACTATGATTAAATTAAAAGTAAGAGATCATACTGGTGAGGATGTGGAGCAAGGAGGATACTCCTCCATTGCTGGTAGGTGTTTAAACTTATACAGGCACTATGGAAATAATATAGCAGTTATTCAGAAATTTGGAAATCAATCTATGTCAAGATGGAATTATATCATTCCTGGGCATATATCCAAAGTATGCTCCTACATCCTACCACAAGAACACTTGTTGAACCATGTTTACTGCTGCTTTATTTATAATAGCTAGAAATGGAAAACATCCTACATGTTTATCAGAAGAATAATGGATAAAGAAAATGTGTTATATTTACACAATAGAGAATTACTCAGCAAATGTGTGGGAATTTAAATAAAATTACCCTGAGTAAGGTAACCCAGACCTAGAAGGATAAATATAGTATGTATTCGATTATTAGTGGGTATTAGCTGTTAATGAAATGATAACCAAGCTACAATCCATAGACTCATTGAGGTTAGGAAAAGAGGTGTAGTCTAAGGAGAGAATTCATGAATGTCCCTAGAACTGGGAAATAGAATAGTTTTTGTGATCAGAGTGGGAGTGGGGAAGAGAAAGAGTGGGGTATAGATCAGAAAATGGGAAAAATGAGGTGGAATCTATGAATGCGATCCAAATGATCAATACTAGTATTGTCACCTCTTTTTGCCAACCAGGTTTCCAGTTATTGCTAAGACAAAGAAAGGTTTGCCTCCAAAAATTGAATGTTGGACATCATGGCTGAGGACAATACCCACACAACTCTTTGAATATGAAAAAGTGGAGCAGGTACTTACATGGAGCCTTCACAGCAAGATTCCAGTGTCTTTGGTGTAGGAAGGTACATTGCAGGCTACCAAAAATAGAAATATGGACACCATCCCAGCCACAAAACCTGTGACTTACAATCTATCCTGTATGCAAGCTATACTAGGGCAATCATGGCACATAACTTGTGTAAGGAGCCAAAAATTGTCTGATTTGACCTAAAGCCCACTCTATGAAAAGGACCTCATACCCGACACTTCTAGGATAACTAAGAACAAGAGACTAGATATTCTAGAGAAATAGCAAAACCAATCAGTACTGATTAAAACAAACAACTATCAAAAAATGACTCCCAGTGATATTTTTCTATTCTTAGGGATCAGTGCCTTATCCACTCATCATCAGAGAGGCTTCCTCCAGCAGCAGATGGGAACACATACAGATACCCACAGCCAGACATTTTACGTAGCAAGAGACAGAGACTGAATGGGAGGTCCATCAAATACCTCCACTCAGAGCACAGGGAATCCTGGGGAAATTGTTAGATCCAGAAGATATGGAGAACATCAGGAAAACATGGCTCTCTGAATCAACTAATCAAGGCACGTACTAGCTCACAGAGACTGAAGCAGAAAGCAAAGACCTTCACAAGGTCCATTGTGTATATATTCCAGTATTTTTTTTTTACAGGACTCCTGACTGTGAGAAAAATTGACATTCTGATTCTTGTGCCTGCTCTTGGGACTCTCCCTCCTGTTGGGTATTCATGTCCAACTTTGATATGAGAGCTTTTTCCTTTATCTTATTATTATGTTTTATTTTGTATTGTTTGGTTGTCTTGTTCACTTAGAAGCCTTTTCTTTTTCAATGACAGACAGAAAGGGAATGTATATGGATGGGAGGGCAGGTGGGAAATATTGATTGAAGATGGAGGGGATAGAGTGCATGTGAGAGGACAGAGAGGGTAAAAAGGAGGGAAGGAGGGAGGGAGGAAGGGAGGGAGAGGGAACTGGGATCGACATGTAAAATAATAAATTAAATTAAAAATAAAAATGCTTTGACTTCAAAATTTAAGTTCAAGGACAAGTTACTGGGGAAAGGGATTTCTATTTTTGTTTCCACAGAAAATGAAAAGATGTGGATTCCTTCCAGACTAATGTGGTTTGATCAAGCCAGACCACCTGAAACAGAGTCCAGGTGATCCTACATTCAAAACAGCTGGACAAAGCAGCCTTACAGACTACAGCCAGGATTTCTGAATCTTCTTTGAATCCCCCCAAGACAGTGCCCCTTACCAGCAGGAAGTAGTTTGGAAAGCACGACGCCCAAATTCCCAAATATTGTCTATAAATGTTTGTTTTCATTAAAATAGACTTTGTTATATAAAATAAATTTTTAAAAAATGCAGCATAAAATAAAAGAAAATGGAGGGGAAACTATAATCAGGTTATATTGTATGAGAAAATAATCTATTTTCAATACAAGGAAACAACACATAAAATACAGAATAATAAATGTTAAAGAAACAAAACATCTAAAACAAAAATGTAAAAGTTAAAAAATAGATGTAAAGTCTACTCCACAGGAAAAACATACTGATGTGTTATGACAAGGGTGTAGAGCCTTATATATTCCACCACTGTTCCATAAGCAATGGTTCCATCACCTCAAGCATTCCTATGTATTACCCTATCTTGTAAAACACTTTCTTTGCCTTTCCAGCTTCTGATATATTGATCTACCTTTTCTAATATGGATCTGTGCTGGCTAGTTTTATGTCAACTTGATACAAGGTAGAGACATCTGGGAAGAGTAAATCTCAAAAGAGAAAATTGAGGTTGGCATGCAGGGGATTTTCTTAATTGATGATTGGTATGGGAGGGCCCAGCTCACTGTGGTGGTGCCAAACTGAGATGGTGATCCTGAGTGATATGAGAAGAGGCTCACATAAGAAGACCATGGCTTCTGTTTTACATCCTACTTCCAGATATTTGACTTGAATTCCTGCTGCAACTTCTGTCAATTATGAAGTGTGACCTGAGATATAGAAGAAGTAGCCCTTTTCTCAAAATGTTTTTGGTAGTGGTGTTTTGTTGCAATAGAATTTGAACCTAAGACAGGATTCATGTAGCATTTAATCTTGGAGGAGTGGTTTCTTTCATTTAATGTTAATGGACAGTATTGTATTTTGCCTTGTTCCATTTTTTGTTTGTTTATTTGTTTTTGTTGTTTTTTTAATTCATTGTATACCATTGTACAAATGTACCCCAGTTTGCTTATGTTCAATGAAGGTTTCTTGAGTTGTTCTCATTTACTTGTGACATTAATACCTACATAAAAATTTTTGTGTGAAAATAAATTTTCAAAGCTATTAGAATTTCTTGGTCACATTTCTTGGTCAATTATTGAAGATGCTATAAATATCTAAAATCGTGTAATTTTGTAATTCCTCTGCCAGCACATGGAAGTACCAGTTGCTCTGCTTCCCCAACAGCATTTTAAAATGTTCAGGTATAATTGGGCATGTTGCATATGTGTGTGTTTAGGCAGGCTCACATTTTTGTGGGTACATGTGTGAATATATGTTTAAAGGTATGTCTTGTCATGTACATTACTATGGAGGCCTATAGATGACGCCAAATGTCTGTCTTGATTATTCTCCATCTTGATAATTAAGACAGGTTTTCTTGCTGAACTAGGAGCTGGACAATTCTGGCTTCAGGTATCACCTGTGATTATCTATTAAAAGTTGTGCTAGGATTTCAGGCAGCTGCCATGTCTGCCAGACTTACATTGGACCTGTGTACTCAAACTCTGATCCCTTTGCTTGTGCTTCATGTGCATTGTGCACTGAATTGTCTTCCCAGACATAAATGCATTGTTGTGGGAAGCCATAGCCCCAAGATGGCGCCTGGCTGGATGCCAGGTAGTCCAGTTTAGCTGTAAACAAGCCTTATTTGGAAGTGTTTGATGGATCTGGTGCTCTTTCTCCTTCTGTGGCCTATCCTGGATCACCAGGCAGCCTGAGTTGATTGGGCAGTGAGTGCACATTTAAGGGCTTGCTGGGGCTGGGGGAAGCAGATGAAGAGAAGAAGCTGATGTACAAGGTTCCTAAATAAACTGCTTGAAGAAGAGTCATGGTCGTGTTTGCTTGCTGGCCAAGGTAGATGCAACAAGTGGCCCGTAGGGGGGATCCTCTTTCCATGGGTGAATGGCTCAGAACTTCCTGCAATCAGGGCCGTCGACTGGTAAGTCCCAGGTAAGGTGGGACCAAGTTAAGGGCCTCAGTAAAGAGGCAATAAGGTCTCCAGTAGGAGCAATAGAGTTCCGGGTGTCGGACAAAGCAGAAGGAAAGTATGGGAAATACAACATCACAGCCAGTTTTCCCTGCTCTTCAAGAGCTATTACAATCCAAGGGGCTGTAGCTAAAAAAGAGTACATTAGAAATGTTTCTAGGGGAGGTTGATACCGTGGCCCCCTGGTATGCTGTCGCAGGCAATCTTACTATCCATTACTGGGGCAAGCTTGGTAGAGATCGCTAAAAGGAGGGGCTTGGCCTATTTGGAAACTTGTTCACAGCTGCTTAGAGGATCAAAGATGCTACAAGGCTATTAAAAAGGGACAAGAGGTATTAAAATAGCTAAAAAAAAAAAAAAAAAAAAAAAAAAAAAAAGAGCGCTCCATGAAATCAGAAAAGGAAAGTTCAGAGGAGAGTATCTCAGAATCAGAAGAAAAACTAAAAATGCTGGTAAAGAAAATGGAGAAGTCATCTTTTCGGAAGCACTCTGAATCCTGTAAGGTGGAGCCTACCGCTCCAGGACCACCCCCCTCCTCCGTATAATGTAACTTCCTCTCCAGGAGGTTCTGGAGGGTGGTCATTCTGCCTGGAGGTATGGAAAGTAGTGAGACATGATTTATGTTATCCAGTTTTTCAGGATAATGCAGGGCAACGCTATCATGAGCCCATTGATTTTAAAAAGATTAAAGCACTTGCTGAGTCTGTCCGCACTTATGGGATAACTGCTGCTTTTACAATAGTGCAGGTGGAAGCTCTTAATCACCATTAACCATTTTGAAAAGTAATGCCACCTGGATTAGAGGTTGATGGCCTAGAGCCCGAGAGAGGGGTAACTCAACTATTCCCCCACAACCCAGGTGGGCTCCTTATTGTAATCAAAACCCAGCTCAACCTGGAGCCTCTAATCCTTTTGATCATTGGCTAATCTGTGGTGTTAATGGTAGCTGCACTGATCTCTCCATTGCCATGCATTCCACTGTCCAGACTGCAGCTGCCTTAAATAACCTGTCAGCGAATGTACCCACGTACAATCTTCCCTTAATGCTCAATTAAAAGGTGGTATTATGGTCCTGAATCAATGAATTGATCTAGTTCAAGAACAGATTGACACTTTGTGGCAGTTGGCACAAATAGGATGTAAATGGAAGATGACGGGACTATATGTGACCTCTGTGCATATCAAAAGTATTCAGTGGCTCCCAATATGTCTAACCAGTTTCTCAGTATCTTTTAGACAATTGGTCCTGTGAATTAGATAAGTTAATGCAGGACCTGAGACTTTCCATCCTACATGTAAATTCTACCTGGGTCGACGTCTAGGTTGCAGAGGGACTATCTACATGGGTCACTCAAGCTGTAAACCACCTGAACAAATGGCCTGGAATGGGTGCCCTGGGAGGGGTGATTTTCCTAGTCTGTCTCATTGCCTTATGGTGTATCTGCAGGATGAGGGTTACACAGCTGAGAAGTAATGCCCTGATTACACAAGCCTTTGCAGCCCTGAAGGCAGGGCAATCACCTCAGGCTTGGGTAAATGTGTTAAAAGGCTAAACAGTCATCACACTCAGGATGTGAGATGAAGTACTACACTTGATGCCAGCTTCTAGCGGCTTCATGGAAGGCAAGTATAATTACATATGGGTTGGTATCATAATCCCATCTCTGAGAAACAATACCGGATGGGTGTGGCACCACCTTGGCTGATAACTGGGCACGGGGCCATTACAATGTCCCTTGTTCATCAGAGATCAGATCTCTACCCTTGCCTGTTGCGTTTAAAACAAAAAAGGGGGAACTGTGGGAAGCCACAGCCCCAAGATGGTGCCTGGCTGGATACCAGGTAGACTGAGCTTAGCTATAAACAAGCCTTATTTGGAAGTGCTTGATGGATCTGGTGCACTTTCTCCTTCTGTGGCCTAACCAGGATCACCAGGTGGCATGAGCTGAGTGGGCAGTGAGTGCACATTTAAGAGTTTGCTGGGGCTAGGGGAAGCAGAAGAAGAAGCTGATGTACAAGGTTCTAAATAAACTGCTTGAAGAAGAGTCGTGGTTGTGTTTCCTTGCTGGCTGAGGTAGACGCACACATTGTGTTTAAACATATTTGTTATTATTATCTCAGGCATTTAAATAATTGTGTAGAAGTAACCTTCTGTACTTAAAAGTTTCATTTCCTTATGAATAAACTTTACTTCTAGCCTTTTACCTTCTTGAGGGTGATTGGTTTGCAACTTTTGGCATATTTAGACAAAAACATTATTCTTTTTTATATATAGTTTTTTAATTTAAAGCTGAAACAAGCTTGTTTTACATGTCAAACCCAGTTCTTGGACCCTCCCATCCTCCCCTGTTCCCATCACCAACCCCCATCCCATTCCCTTTCTGTTCTTCAGGGAGGGTGAGGCCTTCCATGGGGAGTCTTCAAAGTCTATCATATCATTTGGAGCAGAGCTCAGGCATTCCCTTATGTTTCTAGGATGAGGGAGTATCCCTGTATGTGGAATGCACTCCCAAAGTCCATTTGTATACTAGACATAAATACTGATCCACTACCAAAGGCCCCATAGACTGTTCTATTCTCCCAACTAACACCAAATTCAGGGAATCTGGGTTGGTCCTATGCTGGTTTCCCAGGCTGGAGTCCATGAGCTCCCCCTTGTTCAGGTCAGCAGTTTTTGTGGTTTTTATCCTGCTTAGTCTTGACTCTTTGCTCATCCCTCCTCTCTGTCTGCAACAAGATTTATTTAGTAGCTGATGGAATCAGAATCAGATACCCACAGATAAACACTGAGCCAAAAATAATTTTTTTAAATATTGTTTTTATCCTACATGTATGTGTGTGCCTAAATAACATAAATCAATCACATGTATTCAAGATCTTGCAAGCCTTATAAGACAGCATCAAATTCCTGGAAATTGGAGTTACGGGTAGCTCTGAGTATCTATTTGGATTTTGGGAACCAAGTGCAAATCTTCAAGAACAATAAGCTCTTTTAATCTCTAAGCCATCTTTTCTGTCCCACACATTTATTCTCAAGAGTTTGGAGTTCCCTGTGTAGTTCAGAAAGAAAGACCTTGTTCAATATATTATTTGCAGATAATTTCTCCCAGGTATGGATTGTGTTTCTATGCATGCAATGTTTTATTAGAGAAATATACTTTAATTTTAACAAAATAGAACTTATTAACTTTTTGTTATGCCTCAAAACTTCAATTTTCTTATTTGATTATCTTATACAACACGTTTTGGTCTATAACTCATTTTCTTAATTTCCATATAGTTTGTGGGTCAGCTTTCCCTTTGGATATTCAATGTTTTTAAGCAGAATCCTTAGAAGAACACCAGTCTCACTAGATTGGATTGCAGTTGTCCTTTATCAAGTATAAGTTGATAATAGAGATGTTCATTTCCTTCCAGTTACTGTTTCAGTTCATTGACTCATGATTCCATCAATGAAGAGCTCAAATCTATAATATGATCTGAAATTTGCCACACTGTCCTAAAAAATTTATTGTACAAGTGAAGAGATTCATTCTTTGTGATAATTAACAACTCATAATATTTTGAACAAAGTTTGAGACAGAGAGGTGAAGTGTCCTAAAATATGTAATTTATTCTTTTCTTACTAAGACCCCTTCACTGGCCTTTGTGATGTATACCAAATGGTGGGATCAATTAATGCAAAAGCTAGTTAGTGGTCAATTTCACTATCATTTTCGTTTTCCTCTAATCTCTACCTTCATAATGTATATTTTCATATTGTTTAGTAGATGTGTTGCAACCTCCAATCTAGTTGTTTTCTAGTCTATGAAGATAAATAATATAAATCTTGAAACACTGTCAACAACAGCCCTAAAGTGTGCACTTGAAGCCTCTAATATGACATTTTCTGCTATGATCATCTATCTTATATATGTTGTTGTGCTCTTGAATTTTATAAGAATTTTCTCAGTACTTTTACTTCACCCAAAGCATGTTTCTGTTTCACAATTCTACCTTTGGATGTTTCAAGATTGATTAACCAGCACCATGGTCTTTTGCACTCTAGTCCATTGGGATCCAGCACAATTTCTGCTATTTTCTCTGTGTCAATCAATACTCTACTTCAGGAACACCAGATGGACAATCACTACCTAACTCCCCCGACATATTAAACAAAAATTTCAAATATATTTTTCATTGACATAGTTGAAACTGTCATATCATGTATTATTGTTACAGTTGTCTTTATAGATATTCCAATAATCATTCTTTTACTTTTGTGTCTATCAGTGGTCACATTATGCAAGTTAAATAGCATTTACTTAGTCTACAAATGCTTGTGAACTAGGATATGAGACAAAAATTTGCTCAAACCTCTGAGGAGACTGTAGGTGTGAAAAATCAAGAGTGAAAAATACTCTGTCACTTTGACTGACTCCCTATCCCCCCACTGCCCAACATTTCAGTTATCTTCTATCCTATCCCTGGGAAAATAAGCTTGAGTTCAGAGAAGACATATCTATGGTGAGTGAGTAAATGCTGCAGCATGTGAGAGAATAGCCATGATAGCATGAAGCTGAGTGCATGATAGCATGGCCATTCCAGAGGAACCATGTAATCTACTTAGGTTATAACACCTTTGTCAGTTTTCTCATTTTATACAGACAAGTGTAACCTCCCATGTCATCAGGAAATAGCTCCTGAATTCTTAAACATTACATACCATTTATAAATTTGAAAGCTCTAGAATATCTTCAGTAAGATCAAAAGTTTGACAAATCCTGTCAAAATTTATGGCACATGTTTATGTAAACATTAATTTTTAGCATGAAGGATTTGATTTTTTAAATTAAGCTTGTAAACGCAGAGCAAAGAATATCAATGAGAATTTGGCCACTGACACTTTTTCTTTTTTGTTGATGTTTATTTTGCTTGTTTAATCATCAATGTGTGTGCATTATTCACTTAGTCTTTTTAATTTGCTTTATCAAGTAAAGTTTACATATAATGTATTATTCATTTAGTCTTTTTTAATTTGCTTTATCAAGTAACATTTACATATAATGAAATGTGCAAATAATGAGTATAGACACACACATAACTGATTTACCTTTCTGTCTGTTCCTTCATCTCTATCTATCCCTCTTTGTTTTTCCTTCTTGCTGTATCTGTCATGTAGTCTAGCCAAAGAAAGTGAACACTGTCTGCATCTATACCTATACACGTGCACATGCACTCACACAAACATAGGCACTGACACAGCCATGCACACAAATATTAATTACAACTCTAATGGGGCATTAAGGTAGCTGGTGGACTTAGTTATGAACCAGCTGACCTTAAAATGCATTTAAATATGTATTGCACTGGTGTACCCAAAGCAATCACAAGCATCCTATATATAAAAGAGGGATGCTAAGTAGGTAGCATCTGAGTAAGGTGATCATAATACAGAGGAAAAAATTGAGCGGCTAGTGTCTACTTTGAAGGCAGAAAAGGACCAAAAGCTATACACAAAACCTTAATGCAAAAGAGGGTTTAAAGGTCGATTTTATTCCTAGAATCTTTATTTAAACCTTGATTTTGGTGAAGAGACTGTGTTTGGACTGTGAGTTCCATAACCATAAGATAGTAAAGTTGGTGATTTTACTCATGATATACATTGAGTTTGTGATGGTTCAATGCAACACCAATAAGAAAGCAACAAATTGTCAGTGAGTGGTATATGAACACCAGGTGTTCAAGCATATCAATTCATAGATGGTCTGATCTGTCACACACAAATAATTTTATTTTTCAAAATTGTTAACTAATTACACTATATATCTTGAATCACTGTATTGGGAGTAAAATAATATTTATTTTTTAATTGCTTTATGACTTATGGCTTTGGCTACATCTGTGTGGATCCTAGACCCTATTGCTCACTGAGCAGTCACAGGGTGTGGAGGAGCTGAGAAGCAGGATCTCAGGTGGCCACAAGTACAGTGGTGCTAAATGACCCAGGAGACTGTTTCAGAAGACAAATGGCTTCCCCATAGAAAATGATGGGGTTAGATTATGTAGCTAGAGTGAAGGCAGAGAAGAAGAAAGAGCTCAAGGGAAGGAGTAATGCACCAGGTACAGGGTATAGGCAGTTTTTCTGTGTCCCCGGAATTTGTTCCCAAATAAATACAAGGAAACTTCTTATTTATAAATGCTGGGCTGAGAGCTCAGGGTTGTTACTATCTAACTCTTACATTTTTAAATTAACCCATATTATCTACCTTTTGCCGTGTTGCAGTACCTTCTTTCAGCACAGCATGTTTTACCTCCTGCTTTCTCTGTCTTCCTTGAGACTCCCAAGACTCTGCCCTTCTTTTTTTTCAGCATTTCCTCTGCCTCTCAAATCCTGCCTAGCTATTGGCCAATCAACTTTTTATTAACAACTAGAGTCACACATTTTCACATTGTACAGAAAGGTTATTCCACAGCAGCAGGGTCTCTCTAAACCTATTAGTTAGATTAGCAGACTGCCTGCCACCTCATTTCTGAGAAGCTAGTTCCCTGGGGCTGAGGATGGGAAGAGCACAGAAGCTTGACTGACTTTATTATGTGGCCTTTGTCTCTACAGAATTGAGTAGGCCCAAGGATGATTTGGATAGGGAGCAGGCCCATTCCTGCCATGCTCTCTGAGAGATGTCAGAGGTATGAGCAATGTTCTACCATCCCTCATTTGGTTTGGGAACACACACATCTAAACATATGCTTATATTTTTATGTCTTCTAATTGGAAGATGTCTATTCAAAAAACTTTTGTGACTTTAATCATGAACTTGACATTAATTATTCAATTTGAAAAATATTCAGTATATCTTGGAAATTCATTTCTAAGTATTTATACTATGTTATAATTGGGACTATCATTAAATGCTTTACTGATGTAGAAAGACCTGTGGTGGGCATGGACACTCACTCACACCCCGACTCAGGAAAGCCGGCCTCCCTAATCACTCACAAGAAGCAGTCTTGATGCAAAAGCATGAGGTTTTTATATTCCAGTGTACTGGGGTCCACAGCCATACTCCACATGGGATAGAGGACTGGGAACCCTGGGTACAGGGTTCAGACAGCTTGTATAGGGTTTCAACAAAGCCTGTGCATCACAAACCAATCATCTCAAAGCATCCAGTGTGGACCAATCAATTTGAACTAGCCAAGCCCACATTTAGCTCAGGAAGTCTGTTTTCGCTAGGGCTTCTGGGTGGTATGACAAGCCCTCCCTCAGCCCCGGAAGTCTGCTTTCGCTAGGGCTTCTGAGTAGTGTGACACGGCTCATTTCTTGTGTTCATTCACTCACAGGTGCTGTTGGTAAACCGCCCTGTTGTAAACAGTCAAGAATGTGACCTTTTGCCTACTCACTGCTAGGGGGCAGAGTCTAGGGAGAATTAGGCTAAATTTTTCCATCCTTACAATGTTATTTTATAATTATTAAAAGTGTATAAAATTCATTGATATATTTTAAAATCTCTATGTCATAGGATCTTTCAAAATTCATTCATTAATGGTGATAGCTTTACTAGGCTTCACAGATTTTATTTTGCATACACAATCAAGCAATCTTGTCATGTGTGAAAAACATAAAAATATTTCTTCAGTTTCAAATATTCTATTCATTATTTCTTTCTTTTTGTTGTTGTTGTTGTTGTAGTTGTTGCTGTTGAAGATGAAGTATGACAAATAAAACCATTGCCTTACTGGTGATACTAAGTAAAATTTGTTGCATATATAGGTTTTCATTTTAGTTTGTAGTATTTCACAGAGATCATTTATAAATTGATGGGATGTTTTTAATGAGTATTTTTATGAGAGTATTAATCAACTATTGTTAACTATCATTTTTGTTTTAGTTAAGGTAATTGTAACCTTTTATTCTTTATTTTGTTATGTGACTAATTTTTTTAATTAATTTATTTTTTTACATATTGATCCCACTTGCCTCTCCCTCCATTTGTCTCTCCCTCCCTCCCTCCTTCTTTCCTTTTCTCCCCCTTCACATGCACTCTGAAAACCCTCCCCTCCCATCCATCCCCCACCACTCCACAAGTAGGGTGATGACAATAGAAGGGGGTCATCTAATTCTGTCAAATCATCTGAAGTGGGGATTAGGACTTGTCTCCTGTCTCTATGTTAAGGGAGTATCCCTCCATGTGGGGATGTGCCTGCAAGGTCCTTTTGTGCACAAGGAATATATTCTGGTTCAACTGTCTGAGATCCCTTAGAATGCTCAGGCCTTCTAAATGAGACCCATGTTCAGGGGTTCCCAGTCAGTCCCATGCTGAATTCCCAGCTATCAGTCTGGGGGCACATTAGCTCTTCCTTGTTTAGGTCTGCTGTCTCTATGTATTTCTGCAGCCTGGTTTTGTCTTCCCTCTCTGCATCTGGATTCTAGTCCCTCTCAGTGATTAGTGTGGGTGTTTGCTTCTGTTTCCAACAAGTACTAGATGATTGGCTCCATGATGTTGAATAAGTTAGTCGTTGATCTCCTTATCAGGGAAGGGCATTTGCAGTAGCCTTTCCACTGTTGCTCAAATAGTTAGTTGGAGTCAATCTTATAGATCTGGACATTTATTTAGGTTCAGTTTTCTCTTCAGTCCTATAATGGCTCCCTCTTTTATGCTCTCTCTCTCTCTCTTTCTCTCTCTCTCTCTCTCTCTCTCTCTCTCCTTCTATTCTTACCCAAACACAATCTTCCTAGTCCCATGTGCTTTCCCCTCCTCCCCTTCTCTTTCTCCTAGTTCCCTCTCCACTCACTGTTCTCCCCACTCCCCATGTGCTCTAGATAACTTGTCCCTTCCCCCCCTTCTGTGAGGGACCTTATATGAATCTCTTAGAAGCCACCTTGTATCCTAGTTCCTCTGGTGGTGTGAATTACAGGCTGGTGATCCTTTACTCTAGGTCTACAATACACATATGAGCAAGTACATAACATGTTCCAGTTTTTGTGACTGGGCTACCTCATTCAGGATGGTTTCTTCAAGTGCCATCCACTTGCCAGCAAACTTCAAGATTTCACTCTTCCTCCCCCCACCACCACCACCTGAAAGGTAGTATTCCATTGTGTAGGTGTGCCACATTTTTTTTTTAACCATTCTTCAAATGAAGAGCTTCTAGGTTGCTTCCATGTTCTTCCTATTACAAATAATGTTGCTCTGAACATACTTGAACACATGTCTTTGTTGCATGGATGTGGATCATTTGGGTATATGCCTAAGAGGGGGATTGCTGGGTCCTGTGGTAAACTGATTCCCATTTTTCCTGAGGAACCGCCATACTGATCTCCAAAATGGCTCCCACCAGCAGTGGAGGAGTGTTCCCCTTTCTCCACATCCTCTCCAGCATAAGTTGTCATTGGTGTTTCTAATTTTTGCCATTCTGGCAGGAGTAAGATGGTATCTCAAAATTGTTTTGGTTAGCATTTCCCTGATAGCTAAAGATTTTGAGCACTTTCTTAAGTATCTTTCATCCTTTTTGATTTCCTCTATTGAGAATTCTCTCTTCAGTTCTGTACCCCATTTTTTAATAGGGTTATTTGGTGTTTTGGTGACGAGTTTCTTGAGTTCTTTGTATATTTTTTGGAGATTAGCCCTTTATCAGATGAAGGACTGGTGAAAATCTTTTCCCAATCTTTTTGGTATTGTCCACTGTGTCTTTTACCTTACAGAAGCTTCTAAATTTGAGGAGGTCTCATTTATTAATTGTCGATCTCAGTGTCTGTGCTACTGGAATTATGTTCAGGAAGTGCTCTCCTATACCAATTTATTTAAGGGTACCTCCCACTTTCTCTTCTAAGAGGTTCAGTGTGACTGGATTTATGTTCAGGATTTGATCCATTTGGACTTGAGTTTTGTGCATGGTGATAGAGATGGGTCTATCTGCAGTCTTGTATACACACCATCATCCATTTGTTGAAGAAGCTTTCCTCCTACCATTGTATACTTTAACTGTTCTGTCAAAACTCAGGTGTTTGTAGGTGTGTGAGTTAATATCAGGATTTTGATTCAATTCCATTGGTCTACTTGTCTATTTTTGTGCCAATACCAGGTTGCTTTCATGACTATAGCTCTGTAGTAGAGCTTAAAGTCAGGGATGGTGATGCCTCCTGAAGTCCTTTTGTTGTACAGGGTTATTTTGGCCATCCTGGGTCTTTTGCTTTTCTACATAAAGTTGATTATTACACTTTCAAGGTCAGTGAAGAATTGTGGTGGGATTTTAATGGGGATTGAATTGAATCTGTAGATTGCTTTTGGCAAGATTGCCATTTTTACTATGTTTATCCTACCTATCCAAGAGCATGGGAGATCTTTCTATTTTCTGGTATCTTCTTTAATTTCTTTCTTTAAAGACACCAAGTCTTATTATATAGGTCTTTTACTTGCTTGGTAAGCATTACCCCTAGATACTTTATGTTGCTTGTGGCTATTGTAAAGGGTGTTATTTCTCTGATTTCTTTCTCAGCCCCCCCCCCTTTTTTTTGTCTGAATAAAGTAGGGATACTGATTTTGTGTGTGTGTGTGTGTGTGTGTGTGTGTGTGTGTGTGTGTGTTTATCTTGTGTTGCTACTGTGCTGAAGGTGTTTATCAGCTGTAGGAGTTCCCTGGTAGAGTTTATTGGGTCACTCATGTAAACTATCATATCACCTGCAAATAAAGACAGTTTGACTTCTTCCTTTCCAATTTGTATCTGCTTGAGCTCCTTTTGTTGTCTTATTGTTTTAGCTAGAACTTCAAGTACAATATTGAAGAGATGTGGAGAGAGAGGGCAGCCTTGTCATTTTCCTGATTTTAGAGGAAACTCCTTAAGCTTCTCTCCTTTCAGTTTGATGTTGGCTGTTGGTTTACTGTATATTGCTCTTATTATGTTTAAGTATGTTCCTGTTATCCCTGATCTCTCCAAGACCTTTATCATGAAATGGTGTTGAATTTTGTCAAAGGCTTTTTCAGCATCTAGGGAGATGATTATATGTTTTTTTTCTTTTTCAGTTTGTTTATATGGTGGGTCACATTGATAGATTTTTGTATGTTAAACCATCCCTGCAACCCAGGGATGAAGCTTTCTTGGTCATGGTGGATGATTTATTTCTCTGATGTATTCTTGGATTCTGTTTTCAGTATGTAATTGAGAATTTTTGCATCGATCTATGTAACCAGGGATATTGGCCTGTACTTTTCTTTCTTAGTTCTGTCTTTGTGTGTCACTAATGTGATTGTGGCCTTATAAAAAGAGTTTCATAATGAAATTTCTGTTTCTATTGTGTGGAACGATTTGAGGCGTATTGGTATTAGCTGTTCTTTGAATTGCTGGTGGAATTCTGCACTGAAGCCATCTGGCCCTGGGCTTTAATGTCACTAATTTTTAAATGTCATTACAGCCTTATGTCAATGAAGTTAATTATTCTTAATGTTTATGTATTAACCTTTATATAATGTTGAATTTTATTTTTTTAATATTTTTGACAAATTTCAAATGTGTTCTTCATACATATTGGACTTCAAGTGTGAGAGTTATGTCTTTTTATCATTGTTACTTTATCATAAAATAAATGAAAAATATTTTTTACTCTAAATTGGTTCATATAAAGGTGATATTAGACAATTTTAAGTGTGTGATAGAATCTTAACCTTGATCTAAACCTTGAAGTAAGATATTTATGAGTTTGACTTTCTCTAGCAAACAAGAATCTGCCCAGGTATTCTAATTATTTATTATAACAGTTCTGGAGAGTAACTATTGATATGTAATTCTATTCATCTAAAGCTTTCAAGTTTATTGGCACAACTTTATCATAATCTTCTGCAACTGACATTTACCCACATATCTATTGTTTTACAGACTTGGTTTATTTTGCTGTTTTTAATCTGCACTTGGATGGGTATAATATTACTTGATCATGTTCAGCTAATATTTATTTATTTTTTCTACATCTTCATCACCCTTTCTGTGAGACTTTATTCTTGCATTTTCTGAAATGGCATCATAGGTCACTGAAGATAATATTTTAAAAGTTATCATTTTTTAATGTTAAAATTGTTTATTTCTTAGTCTACAGTGTTTAACTTGTTATTAAATTATCCAGTACAACTTTATTTTAAATTTTTGTCTTTGTAATTCTGTAATTTCAATTCATTTCTATAACTATTTATAGTGTTTTATTTCTTCATAGAAAGGATATATTTATAACATCTACAAGCCATGGTAACTTTCTAATATTAAAAAACTCCCTATTTCAAGTACCATTATTTTACACGTGTTATTCCTTAGGAAATATATTTGGAATTGTCTTCCTTTTAATCCCATTCACTTTTATTTTGTCAAGTACTTAATGGATTAGTAGAGTCTCAATTATGTTGGCCTTGGTTTAATGATTCATAGAGTTGTTTTCAGGTTTTTCATTAAGTCCAGAAGAGTTCCCTTTTCCCATGACATAGTTTCTGGGATTTTAATAAATGCCCATGCTCAATGAGGTGACTTGATTCCAACTGCTCCATAATTCTGACATACCCCAGTCCTCATACAGTGAGGACTTTGTCTTCCAGTCCTGAAAATAACCCTTTTCTATCTTTTCAAGCATCATGCCTTGTCTTTTGCTAAGGCTTCAAGATTCTCTTGCAAACTTCTCAGGCATCTTCTCTAGATAGCAAACTCATTTTCCATATGCCAAAGACAAAATCTGTAATACCTACATGTTCAGGACCCCTCTGATTTCTCATTCAGTGCTACCTACTCTGCCCTAGAATGAAATAAGTTACAATCTGAAATCCACCTTGGGAACTTTCTTTTCATTTAAGTTATCTCTCTTTTCAGTGTCTCAAAATAGTTGTCTTGTGAATTTGGTCCTTATTTTATGACTATCTAAATAAGAAGGAATATGAACTTCAGTGTTAATTAACTCCAGGTAATGGAAGTAGAAGCCCTCTTATATATTACTTTGAGCATTTACTACATATACACTGCTAGAAACTATGAAATATAAGTAAATTAAAATTCTAAGTTTCCCCAAAGAGGAAGATATAGTGTGTGTGTGTGTGTGTGTGTGTGTGTGTGTGTGTGTGTGTGTAATAAAAAAACAAGATTCAATTACTTTCACTTTCTGGTATGGACAAAGGCTATTCTCCCATAATATTTTGCAAAGACAATACTCATTGCCTTAAAAATTATCTCATATAGCTACAGCATGAATGGTTACAATGCTTTATGCTTTCTTTTATAGTCCTATAGTTTTCTAATATAACAATTTATCTTTATATATTTCTTGTGATTATTTAATGATATTTTCATTCTGAAATAATAATTCCATTTCCATTCTTATGTGTCTAGACTGGCCATCATATGAATAAATGTATGAAAATATTTCATATTGGCAAAAGCCTTAGAGAATGAGATTTTAAAGGGAAGATATGGGAAAGGGATTATTTTTAGGGTGGAAATTTTTATGTGTGTAGATATAACAAGTCATATTTTAGGAGACTTTTAGGAGATTCAACATGTTTTGATAGAGAGAAATCATTAGGATGACACACAAGCAAATTGAGCTTAGATTATTAATCTTACTACCTTATCATAAGTACCAGTTTATAAAATATAAATCCATGAATAAGGTTACCAATTGAGATAATTTTTCTTCTAAGAATCTTATTTGCATAAAAGTAGATATTAGTATGAGTTCTCATAAAAAGTTCACAAGAATATATTGACTAATTAAAGCTAAGATCAATGAATTTTGTTCATACTAATTGTAGTTCAATTTTATTGAGCTTAATGACCAGCAATGAACTTTGCCAACTGTTTTGTGTGAGACACAATAAAGGGTAAATTTTTTTTCTGCCAATGTTCATGGGCATGCTAATGTTAATTAATGTATTGTCAGTTAAAGAGGTATAATTATAAGATATTTAGAAGAGTATCAACTCAGTTCCTAGAAACACTATGTGGTTTATGCTATGCCTGAAAGAAGATATTTTATAACAACATGTAAAATATCATTATCAAATGTAGAAAATATGGTAGATCTGTGAGGTAGAAACCAGACTTCACATTTACCTGAGGTCCAGTATGTACATGCTCTAATTGTTTTACTTACCTGTGGTTAAGCAAAGAAATAAAGAATGGTCTACCTACTGTTCCATGTTGTTAATTCTCAGTATAGTTACAATTGAAGCTTTTGCCAAAATAGTTAAAGCCACATCCATGAACCAATTAGCCTCCTCATAGTGCCCCTGTCCTGCTAGTGAGGCCCACTCTATCAGAATGATTATCAAGTCCATGGATAGTACACTCCCCAGTATATTTAGTGGAATGCATAAAATGTTGCTGTGTCTTATCTTGCCAAAAGTAAATGCTGACCTATTTAAACATCTGGTTGACATTTGCATATCAATATAGTCAGTTGCAGAAATTTTCTACATTATTTGATGAGGAACTAATCACATTCTAAGCTGATTTCATATGTTTTGGTACCATAGTATGGAGAAAAGGAGGCCTGGCCCACTGAGAAGTTCACTAATTTAGTGGCATTAGCTACAGCTGTTATACTAAACATTAGTTGGAAAAGCTCCCATCATGTTAATTCTTTCAGACCACATCATAAGGATGGGTTCTATTTCCCAACATTGAAATATACTGTTTTCCTATCAAAGTTTATAGAACTCTTTGGAAGCTGAGGCTTCACAACAAGATCCAGTTTTCCAGCAATCTTATTCTTCCTTCACTTGGCCAGCATCATGACAAGGGATGATACAGAGTCATGATTAGGAAGGGAGCTTTTCTAGGTGATGGAGTTTTCTTTGGGTTGTCAGCTAACAAATAACAACACAGAAACATATTAGTAACAAAAGTTCGGCCACAGCTGAGGCTTGTCCCACTATTTAACTTATATCTATGAAGCTACATTTTATCATGTGTTTTTGTTGTTGTTGTTGTTGTTGTTGTTTTGTATTTTTTACCTTTTTGGCATCTCCTGAATGCTTCTGTCCCTGTGTCTACAAAACCTTCAATTTCAATGTAATTTATTTGTACTTGACTTTGATCTCTATTTATATCAGTTTGCCAATATACTTGTTTCCTTCTCTGTCTTGAACATTTTTTTTTTAATCTATTGAAGCTGTTCTTTCTCTCACACCCAGAGTAGTATGGTTTTTAACAACACGTATTAGTCTGTGAATTTCTCTATGTGTGAGTTTCTGCAATGGTAACAAAGAATTACTGAACCAAATGTGATATTGATACCTGCAGGAGGCACTTTAGGGTATTTCCTAACAGCAAACATTTATCTTGCTTATCTTTGGTTGATCTGAATTTATTAGTCCAATGCTAGTCTTTGCCACATCTTCTCCATACTCCAGAAGTCTCTGGCCTTCTGCTTGGATTATCTCTTGAAAAGATATTGTGTCTAGGAACACTGCCAACAATCCCCTTTCAAATGACCTTGTTTACCACAATTAAAACATCTACCATCTATGACCTGGGGTGCCTGTCTACATTGAAACTAATGTATTATTACTGGGCATATGATTTGGGCAAACCTTTGACCTCTGAATTTCAAGTATTTACTTCTTATAGTAAGAATATTAGTACAACCCATTTCATATGATTGTTTTAAGGATAAATAAAATAACTCCATAAAGTAAGATAGGCACTTACAGCAGCAATAAATAGCAAGCTACAGATGAACTAGTAAAAGCTAGCTTACTCACTCGACAAAGGTACTATTTTAAGAGTCTAGAGAAATCAAGTAATATGAAAAATAAACAAGGAAATCATATTATATGGTAGAAATCATATAATATGATTTTAATAGGTCAAAAGATAACATAATAAGAAGTGTGAATGGATTATAACTTTAGATTAGTATGGTCAGACAAGACTTCATGAAGTGTATTATTAAGTGCATGTCATTCCTGTCTTCACAACAATGACTGAAAGGTCCTCCGATTTTGTTCTAGATTGTAAATAAGTGATCAAGCTACTGTTGCTTGACAAGAAAATGCTCATTCACTCATAAAAAAAACATTATGTATAATTTTGATTTGACCAGTAGCAAAATGTCTAGCCCACAGTTGCAATAAGGCAAGGCTGCCCTATATATGTCTCTTCAATATCATACTTGAAGTTCTAGCTAAAGCAATATAAGACAACAAAAGGAGATCAATCAGATACAAATTGGAAAGAAAGAAGGTAAACTGTTTCTATTTGCAGGTGATTTGATAGTTTACATGAGCGACCCAATAAACTCCTACAGCTGATAAACACCTTCAGCACAGTAGCAACACAAGATAAACAGACACACACACACACACACACACAAAAAAAAATAATCAGTATCCCTACTTTATTCAGACAACAAAGGGGCTGAGAAAGAAATCAGAGAAATATCACTCTTTACAATAGCCACAAGCAACATAAAGTATCTTGGGGTAATGCTTACCAAGCAAGTAAAAGACCTATATAATAAGACTTGTTGTCCTTAAAGAAATTAAAGAAGAGAAAGTGGGAGGTACCCTTAAATAAATTGGTATAGGAGAGCACTTCCTGAACATAATTCCAGTAGCACAGACACTGAGATCGACAATTAATAAATGGCACCTCCTCAAACTTAGAAGCTTCTGTAAGGTAAAAGACACAGTGGACAATAACAAACAGATTGGGAAAAGATATTCACTAGTCCTTCATCTGATAAAGGGCTAATCTCCAAAAAATATACAAAGAACTCAAGAAACTCGTCACCAAAACACCAAATAACCCTATTAAAAAATGGGGTACAGAACTGAAGAGAGAATTCTCAATAGAGGAAATCAAAAAGGATGAAAGACACTTAAGAAAGTGCTCAAAATCTTTAGCTATCAGGGAAATGCTAACCAAAACAATTTTGAGATACCATCTTACTCTTGCCAGAATGGCTAAAATTAGAAACACCAATGACAACTTATGCTGGAGAGGATGTGGAGAAAGGGGAACACTCCTCCACTGCTGGTGGGAGTGCAAACTCGTACAGCCCTTTTGGAGATCAGTATGGCGGTTCCTCAGGAAAATGGGAATCAGTTTACCACAGGACCCCCTCTTAGGCATATACCCAAATGATCCACATCCATGCAACATAGACATGTGTTCAACTATGTTCAGAGCAACATTATTTGTAATAGGGAGAACCTGGAAGCAACCTAGATGCCCCTCAATTGAAGATTAGATAATGAAGATGTGGCACATCTACACAATTAAATACTACTCTGCATAAAAAAAATAATAGTATCTTGAAGTTTGCAGCCAAATGGATGGCACTTGAAGAAACCATCCTGAATGAGGTAACGCAGTCACAAAAAGAGGAAAATAGTATATACTCATTCATATATGGATTTTGGACCTAGAACAAAGGATCACCAGCCTATAATTCACACCACCAGAGGAACTAGGATACAAGGTGTATTCCAAGAGATTCATATATGGTCCCTCACAGAAATGGGAAGGGACAAGTCCCCCAGAGCACAGGGGAAGAGGTGGCAGTGAATGGAGAAAGAAGTAGGAGAGAGGAGGAGAAGAGGAAAACACGTGTGACTATGAAGATTGAGTCAGGGTAGGAATAGGAGAGAGAGAGAGAAAGAGAGAGAGAGAGAGCATAAAAGAGGGAGCCAATATTGGTTTGAAGAGAAAATTGAACCCAAAGAAAGGTCTAGAGACCTACATTACTGCTGCCAATTAACAATTTGAGCAACATGGAAAGGCTACAATAAATGCCCTTCCAGGATAGTGAGATCAACAACTAACTCCATGGAGCCCCCATCTAATACCTGTTGCAAACAGAAGCAAACACTTATACATAAACACTGAGTCGAAACTAGAACCCAGGTGCAGTTGGAGAGGACAAGACCCGGCTGCAGAAATACATAGAGACAGCTGACTTGAACAAGGAGGAGTTAACGGGCTCCAAGACTGATAGCTAGGAAGCCAGCATGGGACTGACTCAGGTCCCCCCCTGAATATGGGTCTCAGCCAGAAGGACTGAGCAGTCTAAGGGACCTCAGACAGTGGAACCAGGATGTATCCCTGGTGCACAAAAGGACTTTGCAAACACATCCCCCATGGAGGGATAACTGCTTTAACTAGACACAGGAGAGAAGCCCTAGTCCCTACTTCAAATGACCTGTCAGATCTACATGACCCCAACTGGAAGACATTGCCCTACATATGGAATTGGGGTGGGGGGATGGGAGGGTAGGGTGGTTAGAGTGCATGTGAGAGGGCAGAGAGGGTAAAAGTGAGGGAGGGAGAGGTAGAGGGAGGGTGAAAGAGAGAGGGAAGTGGGATCGACATGTAAAATAATAAATTAAATAAGAAAAGGGAAAAAAAGACTTGTTTCTTGACAAGAAGAAAAAAACAAAACCAAAAAAATTTGAACAGAGTGAACTTGAAAGCAGAATATCTACTTAATTTTAATCAGAAATACTGTTTTTTCTTAATCATAGCCATACTTAAGACTCTTAGTAGTCTATAATAATCAGGAGGTTGATTGTAAATCAGAGAATAGAGTGGTAGGAGAAACTTAATTGAAAAATTTTTACTAGGCAAAGAATAAAACAGATGAACCAGGCAGCACATTATTCCTTCCCAGCATCTGAGTCACTGTTGTTCTTCTGGGAATGGTGTCCCAGCATCAAATATACATGGGAACATCTAGGATCATACCTTCTCCCTGAACCAGTTGCAAGTGAGAAATAGTGGCAGTTACTTCACATTCGCATAAAGAATTACCAAACATTTCTAACATATACAATGAAATATCATCCCTTTCGTGGCCTGAGAAAATAGCTGTGCAATTCAAACCTGAGAAAGGATGAGGAACCTAGTTGAACAATAAAGTTAGTTTCATTAGCTTTGAAAACGTATTTCTTCTTTAGGTGAGCAGAGATCTTATTTTATTTTTTATTTAGCAAAGTGTACATCATGAACTTCACATGTAATGATAGTTAATGAGCATCCTTTAGGTATCATAAAATATTTTATCAAATTGTTTACTATTTAATCAATAAATTTATGGTACAAATTTCCAAATAAATTAAAATATTTGCTTGTGTACTTAACTTAGCTTATTATCCACATATTAATTTAGATTGTCATGAGGTTATGCCAACTAGTACAGTAAGACACGTTCAAAACTAATTTGATTAACCTGGGCCCAAATAGCAACCATCTTACACTGAAATATCTAGTTATTTTAAGACTTTCACTAAGAAAATGAATGTAGTAATTGCACAAGCTCCAGAAGTGTTGTATTGTTTCTGAGATGGCTTTCCTTACACAGTGAGACAGAGCATAGAAGCATTCTATATAAGTAAGCACTGAAATATCCTCAAAAAGTGTCCCTAGTGAAATCATATAATCCAAACAAACAACAACTGATAAATACAGACAATTGTATTCTTAACACCTCATTAAGGACATTTCTCTTTGCAACAGATGGAAACCACTACAGAAAAGCACAACCAATTGAAAATGCAGATCCCAATCCCATCTATATGACACTCAGACACTTCAGGCTCAGGTAAGATTGTAAGAGCCAGAAAACCAGGAAGTTTGTTGTGAAATTGTGTTTTCTAATAATATCAGAAGCTAAAACAATATGTTTGCCCAAACAAGTCACAAACATGACTGGCCAAGCATGACCTGAACAAGGACAGCACCAATGAAAACATCAAACTGGATGGGGAAAAGCCCAGGAGCCTTCAACTATACACAAAGAACTATAAGCAACTGAGGAAAGGTGGGAGCAGTAGAGATGGTCTTCCCCAGAAAAAAAGCACACCAGTTGTTTGTTCAGTGATAATAACAAGCCCTAAAAACAGGTAAGTACAGTATATAGACTGATCAGATTATATTTATGAGTATTATGTGTCTATAGATACATGTATTTATGCAATAACAGTTCATGAATAAGAGATCATGGATTTTAAGAAGAGATAGACTAGGTATAGGGGAGGGTTTGGAAGGAGGATAGAAAAGGGAGAAATGCTATTATATTATGATGTAGAAAAAAAATTAAATAATCCTTTTAAAAATAAATGAAGGTGTTGATTAGTATGAGGTCATTTTAGGGACTGTCTATAAATGTATATTAAAGTTCTTAACTTAAAGAAGAGAAACTGCATTGTAAAACATAAAATCATCATCAATGGGATGAAGGATATTGTGCAATAATAAAAAAATCTTTCCTCATTAAAAGCAGCATTGTCATGCATTGATAGCATCATTAGCTGTTAGGCTTCAGGATTTTTAATAAGGAATCAAAGACAAAATGAGAATGATTTAGAATCTATTATTCAGGAGGCAAGAAATTGGAATGATGATCATATCAAATGAACCAAAAATAAGGGATTAAAAAAGGGTATTTAAAAGTGAACAAGAATAAAATATACAAATTTAAGCTGCAGCAAGTTAATACTTTAGTTCAAATGTCTCAGCACTGAAGATGGGCACACAATTCTAAATCCAGTTTACAAAAACACAACTAGATAGTTTCTCTGGTACATGAGTACTATAGAAATGATTTATTGTTTAACTGTTATAAGACTTAAAGTGAACATATTTTCCTAGCTAAGAAATCCACAAAGAACAGGACAAGTGGACATTTCCTATTTCTCTACATTTCTCTCCTGAAAACCAAATGGAGTAATAACCTCTGTCTACCTATCTGCCTGCTTGCTTGCCAACCTCTGCCTATCTATTGACTCATTTCAGGGAGTTTTCTTTTTGTGCCGTGATTTATGCCCCTAATGCAAAAGAAATGCCCCAGACTCTAAAATCCCTCGCATCTTAGAGAATAGATGCTCTTGCAGAAATCCTTTGTGGATATGTGCTGTGAGGGGCTTGACTGCTTTGTCCCTGTGCTGTACACAGGAAGTAAATCAAACGTTTCAAGCACTGGACGTTAATAATAACACCATCCTCAACGGAGAATCCCACTCCTAATGGAAAGATTATTCTCGAAAGCTCATCAGCAGTGCTGCCTCAAGGTGACTCACTCTCCCACCTGAACCTGCAGCAATTTCTTCCTCCACTGCTCTTGCCAGACATTAGCTGTTGCCATCCTCCACAAAGGGACATTAATAGTCTTGAAGGCAATATGCTGTTTTTGTTCATGCTTCCTTGTCCCCTCCCCTGGAACTCATTAACTTAGATCTGCCCTCTAAGAGTGTGGCTAGTAATCATGTATGGTGAGGTAGAAAGACTTGCAACTCCAACATGAGTAATAGGGAAAAAAGGGAGTCTTTAAAGTACATTGTAAAAGCCAAAATAACTTACTCTTTTTTCTTTCCCTTTTTTTTTGGGGGGGGGTAGTATTAAGAAAGTGTTGCTCTGTGTATCCTTGACTGTTCCAGAATTTTTCCTATATAGCAGACTACCTTCAAACTCACAGAAATCTCCCTGCCTCTGACTCCCAAATTCTGGGATTAAAAGTGTGATCCACCACAGCCCAGATATGATAATTCATTGTTAATGATCAATAATTTTGCCATCTGAGGTTCCTTAATATTTATGTTTGTTGATGTCATTTTCAAAAATATCTGAATTTCTCCAGATTTAAAGGGCAATTATGATTATTTTCTAGTATTTTTTTCAAATGTACATTTGAGATGTCAAGAAATTTCATACATGAGGTTAACAGAGATAACATGATCTGTTGAGAGAACATGTAACCCTCTGGATAATTCAGCATGGTGCCTATTGGCATTCGAAAGAGGGGAAAAACAATTTTGTGTGTATTCTATATTCCATGGTTAAATTGTTAATATTGGTTAAACTCAAATCTATAACACGTTATCACAAATAAGCATTATCTGATTGTGGAGATGAAGTAATTTAGGGGAACCACTCTTCAGCGTGTACCTAGAAGGTGACATGAGGTTCTCAAAATACACCAATGAAGGAAAATGAAGTGCTACCATGAGAACGCACAAAGGAGAACTCTAGAAACAGACTACTATGTTCCCTTGGAAGTCTCTACACTGTCAGGCTGAGTCATGCTTACCAGTCTTGTGTAGGAATGTTCACTGCCTCTATGAACTAGAAACAATGAGTTGAACTGAAGAGAGAACTTCTTTTCTAACTTGTGTTAGTTAACAATAAGTCTCAGTATTTACCTTAAGCCTTATTTGACCCCTATACATGATACCCTAATTAAAAATCCCCATCATGCACTTCAAGAATTTCAGATGCCTATTTTGTGGGCTGTAATGATAATTATGTTAAACTTGCCAATGATATGTCCTTGGAAAAAGGATGCTGAAGTACTCTGAACAAGCCTCTCAAGAAATTCCAATCCTTTCCATGTGAAAACACTCTCAGATACTTGGAGTCATTCTCTGAAATAAGGCAGTATCTCTTCAAAGTGGTACCATTGGTACAAAATTCTTCAAGTCATCAACAATTCCTAAGAATCATCACAATCATACAGATAGCATTTGTCCAGAAATTTTCAGATTGTTAGAAACTTAACATGTCTCCTGTTTCATTCAGCCCATCTCTACCCATATCATCACATTCTGTAAATGAGGAAATGCTATTGCAAGCCAGATTAAGGCTTAAACATTAGGGCTAATGTTTATTGTATAGTTGATTTATGTCATATTATGTATTCTTTGTGTGAATATAGTTCAAGAAGTGAAATTAGGCTACCTCCTTGCTAGTGTATGCTTGATTATTAAGTGTACATCAACAGCCTAGAGCCCATCAGGGTTGTTGAATTATTAACTTGCATTTTAACAGAGTGTCCAGCAATGTTGCATGCTTAGGATCTAGAAGTAGTGGTGATAACCAGGCTAACAGGGCTTGTAAAATCTTGGCAAGGCACTTACTGTAGTGATGAGAGAAAAAGTCTACCCTGTACAGAATGGCACTACATTCATAAAATTAGAAGGTTTAGTACAGATGATAAACAACTAGTGCACACCACTAGGAGATGAAGATACTAAATGACCTTGCTGTTTCTCATTCCTGTTTTGATAACTATCAAGCTGCTTTCAATTTTGTCATGCCTGGAGAAACATAGATGTGTGTCTGAACCTGAATTAATGTATAGATTTCAGACACTTAAAAAATTAAAATCACATATGTTTCATACAGAGTCTCCATACCACCAAAATATTTTTCTTTAGAGAAAATCCTAGGAGCTTTTTTTTTTTTATTATTTCTTGTCTTGCTTAAGAAAAACAAAATGAAAATCCTTAAGAAATGGATTATACTAAAACCTAAAACTCAAATTATGCTGACCTAGTGTTTTATTCTTTCTGTCACATGCCTTGTCTTTAGATTGTAGCAACTCCTGTCTTTTAAGGGGCAAGTCCACCTGTACCTGAAAATAGGGCTCAAGATGCTTCTAATAGTACCTAGAAGAATTCTTTAAAGGTCTCATGTGCCCAATCTATAGTAGCTTCTGGAACATTCCATTTCATTGATTTTAGTTCCATTTTTATCTTCCTCTTCTTTCTCTCTTTACTTCCTTGTATTCTTTTGCTACTAATCCTTTCACTAAATTAGATATTTACCTCCATATTATCTTAGTCCCAAAATACCTTTCTCTCTCAAATACTATCATCTATTCTTTAATCTGTGACCTATATACCCTACACCTAAGATAACATGGTCTCATCTTTTTTTTTAATTTTTTTTATTTATTTTATATAACCAAGTCCATTTAAATGAAAACAAACATTTATAGACAATATTTGGAAATTTGGGCGTCGTTCTTTCCAAACTACTTTGGGCTGGTAAGGGGCACTGTCATGGGGGATTTGAAGAAGATTCAGAAATCTTGGCTGTAGTCTATAAAGCTGCTTTGTCCAGCTGTTTTGAATCAGTTCCCTTTGCTGATTCTAAACACAGATTATGGATTGCATAGGAAGACAATTCACATATCTATTCTGCAGTTTTTCACACTTTCCAATTCTTATAACAATGTCTGGTGGATATGGACAGAGAAGCCATTTGGACTTGTGATAGTAAGTTGTATGCACTTGATTGTAAGTCATCTTCCACCAGCCCATCCTTTGTCAAGGAACCACTATCAATCCAGTAGATGCTAATCAAAAAAACCTGATATTTGCAACACAATGGTGACTGTTTTATCTGAATGCCAGAGATCTTGCCCTTTGTCTTCCAGATACAGTCAAACTAGGTCACAATAAAGATGATGAAGACTAAAGATTTTCAGTAAGATATATATTTAGTGACTTTTAGACATCAAAAATCCTTTCAATTTGAATCAACTAGGTTTTGTGTATCAAATGATAGATTTTGTAAAAGGCACAAGTAAAATAAATGTTTATTCTTTCCAATGTTTGTCTGAACACTATACTTCATTTTCTTATTAACATCATAGGGTAAAATTAGCTTATGAATTTTCCAGATATTCTATTCCTTAGACCAAAGTTCAGTAGAAAAGGGCAAGTGTAAACAATAAAGTGTCTTTTCAGTGGCCTCTTCTGGTAAATAAAGCTTCCATGTTTTATTATTTGTCACTGAGCTTCATGTGGGGGACATAAAGGACTTCATGTTGCCCATTAAAATGTGGAGTTGCATTATAAATGACTCTTGATATGAACAAAAATATTACCTATTTATTTGCAGATACCAATCACAGAAAAATGCATAAACAAGTATGATGGAAGCTTTTTGCTACATGAGTAATAAACACCTCCCTGTGATTAAGATACTAATGGAATCACAAAGCTGATAATAAACCCTAGACTCTAGATGGTGGACTTAACCTACACCAGTGTCATGAATTCAAAGCAATACAGATGACCCATGTCTCCAGAAGATGTTTGAATCATGGGTCTCCAACCAAAAGAACCTAGGATTGTGAAATATTAGGAGTCAGTGATAAACAAAATTAATGTTCTCAACATTCATTATGCACAGTGGAGCTGCATTGGTCTTTTGCACATTGGTATTAGACAAGAAGCCTGCCTGGCAGAGGCATCAAATTGGACATACATATTTTCAAGATTCCTAAGATGTATAGTCACTCTACCTTCTAAGCATATGTCAGTGTAGAGTTTAATAAGTCGAGCATGGAAACAGCAGCAGTTCCCCAACAAACTTTAAAGATTAGTCTTAATGATGATGTCAAATGAGCTGTGTCCTGGTCAAAGTATAATGGCTAGTTTTCTGGAAGGAAACAACAAAAACGAGATGCCACACTTCAGTCTCATGAATCATTTCACCATAAAGGGAAGAACAATAATGAATACTATGTAGAGCTACCATAAAATCATTCATCCTGAATGTTCTGTATAGTACTTTTCTTACTCTTGTTGTCTCTGACTCCTATATCTCCTTGCTTTACATAACCCAAAGACTCACCCTTTGTTCTCTCAAGGGCTGGCTTTGGAAGACAAACTTGGAGAAACAGAGTGGCCAAAGGAAGGCTTTAGGGTTTATCCAATTTCAGTACCTTGACCCCATAGAGAGGATGGATTAGAAAAGTATCACTGAGGACCTGTGATCTACATGCATAAAGAATATACCTTCAGTGGTAACATTATATCCTTTTCTGCAGCAAGTATATTGATAAGCTTATCCTGTTTCACATACATAAGGAGAGCAAGAATTATGTGATAATGGAATCTCTCTCTCTCTCTCTCTCTCTCTCTCTGTGTGTGTGTGTGTGTGTGTGTGTGTGTGTGTGTGTAAACCTATATGAATAAGGGGTAGTTATGTATAGTTCGCTCTTCTAAATCTTTTCTTTTGTCTTACATTCTATCTCCATTAATCCAGCTGGTTTCAGATCATCATCAATCAGCTGGTATTTTATAAGTTCCAACAGTGACCTTGGCATTCTATCTCACACTCTAGAAGTTAACTAGTCTAAATTGATTATGTCCTGCTTGGAAGTACCATAGTACTGAACCTAACTGAATATATATATGTATATATATTCATATATATTTTCAAATATACACAACACACACACATATATATGTATATATACATATACATATATATATATATATATATAATATAAACAAGACTCCAAGAACAAAACATTTACTGAATTAACATGCAAAGTCCCTTTGTCCCTGAGATGAATATTTATGGCTATAAAATGTAAAAATTAAGGACATTATGAGTTATAATATATTATAATACTTAAATATACATAAAAATCTAAGAGATAATGATCATTTAGATAATGATACATTAACATTAGCAACATCTTAAACAAGCCATACATAGGCAATGATAACTTCACTGTGCTTTTTATTTCCTGATGCTTTTCTTCCTTCTTTTTGTATCTATACAAATTGTTTTCTTTTAATCTTAGAAACCTTGATAAAGTACTGCTATATCTGCAAATATCCTACATGAGGAGCTGGATGCATTCATTGTCTAGCTCCTTCAAGTTTGTAGCCAAGAATGAGAGCACCTATGATGTCCCTGCTACAGGAGTTAACCAAAGGAACACTTGGAGCAAGGTCCAGTCTGCTTTAATCACTTTTCTCTTACTGAATAGCTCACCTATATGACCTGTCCAATTTTTTTTTCTGGCATTACTTTCCTTACCTCAGTTGTCATCGTGTATATAGCCTAATTAATTTGCTTTTATGACTTCTCTGTTTTGTCTAATTATTGTACCAATCCTGCCAATTTTGGTGAAAACTTATGTGTTTACTTATAAACTTTTGATGAGTAGAAATGATATCAATGATGTGCTAATTAAAAATAGATCTTTAAAATGCAAACTCCATACTGTTATTGAAGCATGTGAAACAAATCCTCTGCCAGGCTTGTTTGTTCCTACAAAGAAAATCTATCTCCTGGTGTATTTTTTCTCTAGTTAAGGACAAGATCAGAGTTAGCTTGACTGAAACTTTTCGAGGAATTATCACTTCAAGAATTCTAATTGAACCTATAAATGTTTCATTTATTTAATAGATGTATATTGTATGCCTCTAAGTATGTCTTGAAGTTTAACATAACATGAGCTTCTCTCTCTACTTTTCTGACCTGTCTCCAGTTTTCAAAAGAGGATGAAAAATAGTTTATGGAGCAGAAAATGGTTTAGGGGATAATTTTCAAACTGCAGGCAACTCTTATATACCTACCTAGACCCAACTCCTTGAAGAGTCTCTTCTTTATCCTTTGTGGTGTAAATTTATACTACTTGTGTGCCTTAAATGACTCATTTGCAAATAAATCCCCCATTTATATGATCAATACACTAGTTTATTCTTTGCACTCCAAAATCATCTAGTTTGGGATGCCATCTATAAAAATGTTAGTCATATAAAATATCTTCAATCCAAATTCAGTTTGATTTATTCTCTATAAGGGACATCCATAGAGTTTCCCACATCAGTAGATATGCTATAGCTATGGCCAATCATATTAGGAGTTAACTGTATTCTTATCTTCTGAATCTTAGAATTAACATCTTCCTTGTTTTGTCTTAGAGGTTAATTCTTTGCCCACTATGCATCTACAACTTCCTTTCTCTGTCTCTGTCTGTCTCTCTGTCTCTGTCTCTGTCTGTCTCTCTGTCTCTCTGTCTCTCTCTCTCTCTCTCTTTATATATATATATATATATATATATATATATATATATATCCAGCTCTTTTATTAAGCCTCACTGATAGACTGATATGGCATTTATCTGTTGACAGGTCTTCAATTATTATCCCAAACAATTCAAATCATCTCCCTTCCTTAAAATTCTTGATGGAATCTTTATCAAATGTCAGGCTAATTTAAGATATGCTAGATGATGGAACACTATTCACACTCTTCAGCACTTACACATATAACTCTCAGACTTTAGGAAGTAACAGTACTTGACCCTTACATATTAGAGGATGTTCTATATAGGATAACAATTAAAAAGTAGAAGAATTTGGATGGGTTATGCACTGTAATTCTGTGACTTCAGATACAAGACACACATATTGAGAATAACAATAGCAATGCTGCAGATGTGTTGGGAGATTCTTAAATGAGGTGTTTATAAAGATAGCGCAAAATTAATGTTCAGTTTCAGTAAGTGGTAGCTATTTAGACTGTTTGTTTGTATCTGACAGTTTTAATTTATTGTATTGTCAACATTTCCCCATTCCATCAGCTAGTCTTTAAAAATATGGTTATAAACTGCTACATAGTAATAAATCACTAGATACACCTTAATTTATTTTTATCAAGTGCCAATTGATGGGCATTTATGAAGATTTTTTTTAACTGTGTGCTCTAAAATAACATCCTAATAAATATCAGCACATGTAAATTTTCAGAAACATCTCCAAATATTTTCCCAGGATGAATCACAAGAAGTAGAAAACTTTTTCTAGAAACTTTTACCAAGTACCAAGTTACTCTCCAGAGAACCAACTGACTTCCCACTAACTATGTCCTTGAGTTTCTATTCACTATGTTACTGCACAATTCCAGTATATTTTAACACCTCTCTCTCTCTCTCTCTCTCTCTATCTATCTATCTATCTATCTATCTATCTATCTCTGTGTGTGTGTGTGTGTGTGTGCGCGCGCGCACACACACACTCGCCTTTTTCCCAGATAAGTGGTATCCTGATATCCTAATATTTTTCTGGCATTTGCTACAGTACTTACACACTCTTCCATGTTCATACCACTAAAATCTTTTAATCTTTTGGTATCAGAGGTGCAACTGCTATGAGGAAACCACAGAGGTGTCATTGGATTCTTTACTGTATTTGGTAACATAGAAACATTCAACAAATTTCACCTCACATTTTGAACAAAGAAGTTACCTAATATCTATAAGCCATGTCTTAAGTTAGTTTTTAAAAAAAATGTTACCCACCCCCACTATCTTACCAACCCTCAGTTATCAGCAAAAATACAGCTTTGGAACATTTTCAGTTCTCTTATGTTCACACCCTATTCAGAAATACCCTGCCTCTAAGACATAAAAATCTGCATTCTATAAATGGCAAGATCATTATTACTAATAATAGAAAGGACAAGAATACTTAAGCCTAGGATTTTCTATCTCAATCAAGATTTTATTTGAATCATTGGTATAAATGATTCTTCATAACATCGGGAGTTTAATTAAACAGCACATAGGTCATAAATCCTACTTATCGCCCAGCACAGAGAAGATAGTGACTAAGTGAAACCACATATTGTTATTAAGGAACTGCAGTAGGTTTAACAGGTGTATGCTTTGTCTACAGTCTCTCTAGAGTAATCACATGTTGTGAGTATTCCAAAATATGTTAAGAAGAGGAAAAAAAAGAAACAATAAACCATATTCAATTTCAAGTGCTTTGACTAAAAACACTTATTGATGTCTGGGTATATAGTTTTGTAATTCTTTATAATTTAAGCCTTCCATGTATTTCACAATCTTTTAAAATATTTCTTTCATTTTTGTGTTTATAGTATAACTACGTCATTCCCCCATTCTCTTTGCTCTCCAAAGCCTCCTATAGAGCCCTCAGTACTCTTTTTCAAATCCATGGCTTCCTTTTTATTGTTATTGTATATGTATATAATGTTATGTTATATATACATATAAATATTCCTAAATGTAAACTCAACTTTATACAAAGAACAAGAGTAATCTAAGTAATGTTAGATTACTAAGAATGGATTAAATAATCTTTCACAGAGAAGAATACATTTGGTTATCAATACTAAATGCTCAGCACTGAAAACATATACCTAACAAGTGATATTACATAGAGTTAGCAGCTTATATTTCACAATGTTTAAAAATTATGATGCCATGACTCTTGTCAATTTTTTAATGAAACAAGGTGAACTTTGAGAATTCGATTACTATTATGTCTACTGACCATATTATCGGGAAACAGAAAGATAAGACAGAACTGGGATGACTCCTCTATCTGGTCACATTTCCTGGGATCTGCATTTCCTTGAAATAATATGTAACACTGTCATATTAAGTGCTTTGCAATTGCTCTTCCCCTCTATTTAGCCAACTTTCCTCATTTTCATGCTATGGGAGGGTTACCTACATGGGCCACAGGAACAAGTTTCATTTGATTTCTTCTGGGTTCAGTTAGGGGATGTTTGCAAATAACTTCTGGCTGGAGGCAAACCAGTGAGGTTGTACTATTCATTCTTATATCTCTTGTCCCAAAGTTTATCTCCTGATTGCTGTATCTCCAAAAGCTATTCACTTATGCAAAGATGCGATAAGTTCATCATTCCTTTGGATTGCGAGGCATAATAGCAGATAGTTATTAAACTTTGGATTACTGAAACAAACACATGATATTCTATCCCTACTTTTACTACCACTGTAGATAGTAAAGAAACCCATTTCAGTGGTTTATATTGTGGGTACCATCTCTACCACCTGCTTTTTAGCCACCCTGTTGAAAATGTGCCTCATACAATTAAAGAAGACCCCAAAGGAAGATGAGGAGATGGCAGACTCAAAGTTTAAAACTTAGTATTCTGAGGGACAAAGGATTTATTTGTATGAAAACTACCATGAATTATTTATCTCCATCTTAGTTATGGGAAAAATAAATGATAAAAATAGAGGTGTGGGTTTTAATTCAAAAATGTGTAACTGCCTATATGTTAACTTTTTCAAGGGGGAAAAACACATACAACATTTTGGGGAAGGTGTTTCTGGGTACTTTAGTAGGGAAAGCTATGGTACAAGGACTGAGAAACAAGAATCCCATGATTTACCAAATTTCTGCCTATTGAGAAAAGCTTCACAGTGCACACACAGTTTCTCTAGATGTGGTACTTCTAAATTCCTAGTTATGCACTGCAGCACACAGATCCTAATTTCACCTATCACGCTTCATCTATGAAGTGAATTGCATGTGATGTCAAGCACAGGGATTATACACAATATGAGAACAAAATAGAAATATAGTCAAATGGCTCTGTGTGGCTGACAATAATATTTTTGTTTACTTGTTTATCACCACCAATTGTTTCCTGTCACAATATGCAAGAATTTGGGAGCACTTCATGCTTCACTCCAGGAGCAATGTAAGTCTCTGTTAAGGCAACACAAATACCCCTGAATAGGTCACCTACCTCTTTATAACATTGTTATTCTATACAAAGTGAACTTTGAAATTCTATATTCCTTACCAACAGCTGTATATTTACTATGCCATTTTATTTTTCTTGATGATCAATAGTGTTGTGGGAGAAAAGAATTCAGCATCAAAATTTGTAGTCCCCAGTGGCCCATATCCTTCCAGAGGAACACAAACACAACCCTCTTGCACATGTTCAGCATCTTCCATACTATCTTCAATCCATTAAGAAAGTGTCTCCTTGAATTGAACCTGATTTTGTGAATCTGAGCTAGGACATCTCAGGAGACAAACCCCATTCTGGTTTGTAATGTCTGAATCATCACCGACATCAGCCAATACTTGGTATGATAATGTAATGCAGGTCCTTAAATGAAATATCCTACATCATCATGGTATGTTGGGGATTCTCAAGATGACTTCCCAGTTTGAAAGTAATTTGGCCTACATCAAAATGTAGAATTTAAAGAGCAGACCCTTAATTTGGCATGGAGAACTCAAAATAAGGAAATAAACTTACAGAAAATAAATGATAATTCCGGCCCTGGGGGTCTGAAATTTATACTTTCTGATGTAAATAAAATTTGATCTTCTGATTTGTTGACATTCTGTGCCTCAAATTTTGACCTGAGTTTTGAGCAGGACTTCCTTCCATCATGTTTTCAACTCAGTATTTAACCTCCAAATTTCATACATGCACATCATCTTAAATGTCAAGTTGTTTTCTCATATTGCTTGTGATGCTTCCTACTTTGATAAAATCGGATATTGAAGGCAAGAAGATAAACAAATAAAAACAAATTTGTAAATATATGCTAGAGTATGTTTGTAGGGATGTCTAGAGATGAGGCTCCTCTTTCTGTTGGAGTGAAAGACTCCATGGTAATTAGAGTCATCTGGAACAACTGAGTGATGGTGGAGCATCACTTATGAGTGGGTTGCTCCAGCTGATTTTCTGCTTCATAGGAGAGGTTTTACTACCCACACCCGTAGGCGAGGTCTTCTCCCTTCTACTATTCAGTGATTGAAAACTTGAATTCATCCCAAGGCCAGAGAGACCTCTGGCCTCTATTAGCCAGCACTCTTTTCTTCTACAGGGAGGAATGCCAGAAGCTGACAGCAAATTCTTCACTTGCTCTTGCCTCTGGGGTAATCTTCAGTGGAGGGTTTCACTGCTGATCTGGACTACTGATTTCTGACTCACTGCAGGGTACCTCTTTGTGTGGGAGCTGCAGGCAGCTCCTGGGTGTGGATATGTGGGGAAGCTCTGTGCCCAGTCAAGCTAGAACAATAAAGTGCTAAAGTTACTAAAAGGATCATGAACAACGTAGCTGAATACTTCTTCATTAAGTTTTGTCTCTAGCAAATTGTTAAGGCACTATTAATTTATTTGCATAATCAGTGAGAAAGCCATATGTGTTCAGTCTTCATCTTCTAAAAAGATAATAACAACACTGGACATTTTCATATGTATAAAATATGCATGTGCTAGAAAAATGAAAGGCCCATACTTCCATGCTAAGAGACCTTTGTTATGTGATATCAGCCATTACAAATAACGTCAACTTTTTAAAATCAAGTTGTTATGCCAGAAAAGCATGCTCCCTCCTAAAAAGGAAATTAAAATAACACAGTTTATAAGGAAAATATATTTGTTTTGCTGGAGTTTTTAAATATCTTTAAATAATGAGCAAAAATTAAAGCATGCTTTTTGGCTTTGTATTAAGAGACTTTTAAATGAAAGTCATTAATAACCAAAGGTAATAATAGAAAGTACCTCAAGCCATCTGTTCAAGGTACTGAGTACAGTTTGTCACATGAATCCTATAATTTGACTCTTTCTCTTACTCTAAGTCCTGAACATGGGCCAAAGATTAAATGAACATAGCAAGTGGGAATTACAAGCTTAGCTTATCAAACTTGGGTAGGATCATGTATCAGAGGTGAAAGTCTAAAGGAGGATGCTGTTATCCACCAAGGATAACCAAATCTACAAAATTAGTCACATAGTTTTGGTCCTATTTTTCATTTTTTATGTCAAATTGGCTATAGGATGCCAAGATAACTGGTTAAGAATTATTTCTGGGTGTGCATGTGAGGGAGTTGTGGAAGATATCAGCACACTGAGGGTCTCATTCAATTATCCATGGAGACTCAAAGAGAAGGAAAAAGTAGAAGTTGAGCTATCTTTCTCTGACTCATTGTTTGAGCTACTATTCTCCTGCTAATGGAGTAGGAATCCCAGTATCTGCTCTTCTAGTCCTCAAGCCTAGCCTTTGGGTTTAGATTTCATTTATTCCACAGCCCTCTTGGATTTCTGCAAATAGAAGATCATGGGACTTAGCATCTATCCACATGAGTTAATTCTTTATTTTAATAGATCACATCTTCTACACACATGTGCATGCATGAGAAGACATGTACTCCCACAGCTTTTATTGATATTGCTTGTTGAAGATCCCTGACTAGTAAAGGTACATGAAAAAAAAATATGTGTTAGCTGCCTTCTCTGAGAACAGATGGTTCCCCCAGTGGAGAATGTGAATAAGAATTAACTATGAAGAAAATACAAAGGTAGAAACTTTCCCAAGAGAACTTCTGGGGATTGAGGACATCTAAGAGTTACAAATTATTGGAACAAATATGACTGTAGATGGAAAAATGGTTGCTTTTTAGATCCCATGCCATAGTCAGAAATTTTGTTTTGTAAGTAGTTTCACTCTATAACCTCAGCTGGCTTGAAGCACACTATGTAAGGAAATGACCAGCAAAGGGGGTGGCATTATTAGGAGGTGTGGCTTTGTTTGAGTGGGCATAGAATTGTTAGATGACATGTGTCACTATGGAGGTAGGTTTTCAGATCTCATATTTGCTTAAGCGACACTCAGTGGCTTAGACTACTTCTTGTTGCCTGCAAGTCAAGATCTCAGACACTCAACTACTTTTTCAGCACCATGTCTTCCTGCATGCCACCATGTTGCACCCTGATGATAATGGACTAAACCTCTGAAAATGTAAGCCACCCAAGGAGATGTTTTTCCTTTATAAGAGTTGTTTCAGTCATGGTGTCTCTTCCCAGCAAAATAAACCCTAAGACATAGCCCAATATCACCTTGGACTTGCTGGAATACTCCTGATGCACCCTTCCAAAAGCTGGGATTGCAGATATGAGCTATCAGGCCTGGTTAATTATATATAAGATACATGTACTCTATTTAAAGAAAAAAAATAAATTAGGAAATTTGACCAGAAAGAATATTCAATGCATAATTTGTTCCATATTTAAAATTCTCTAAGATATTCAGTTTCAGACAGTAATAAGGGTAAATAGTGTATATTTAGCATCAATGTTATACTAGGTACTTTGTATTTATTGTATAATTCTCAATCCAGCTAAATAGTATGTTAGATAGTAACAGAATTATTTTTGTCTTGTGAGCAAGGCAACGACACCACTGAATTTTAAGGCATGTCTACATGGCCACATAGACAAAAGGAAATGGGACAGTACAGGAGTCATGCTGACACCCATCTAAAATCTGTAATAGCCGGTCCATGAATATCTGCTCTATGAAAACAAAAGAAAGAAAAACAAACACATAAAATACATAGAAATTTGTAGTTTGTAATCAGCCAAATTATAATACAGTAGGGTAGAAAGAATCCCATTCATGTTTCAACAAATATTACTTTTGTTTTTGTTTTATATCAGTAATTAGTACCACACATACCTCAAATTATATTTAAACCAAATCTTATTTTTTACAGGGACTATCTAATTGTATTGGAGATTATTAAAGCCATCCTAAGTTCAACACAAAGTAAATTAGGTTCCCAAGACTTTTATATTAGAAGGTCTTTGTTTCCATTGCATCCTAGAAGCTTTCATCTTCAATGTGGAAGGCTGTAGGGAAGCGTGGAACATGTCATCATCTCTATCTCTAGTTTATGTCTCATGACATATCTCCAGCACTTGAGGCTTTCCTCCTAAAGATTTCCTGACCAGTGCTGCAAATAACAGGCCTCAACTGTGTCCTTTGAGTTTCAAACTTAGGGATTTCTAAAATGACATACCCATGTTTTCATTTCATTCTCTTCAGCTCTTGCAATTTGTGGATAAATCTCTAATTCTTTGTGTTAAATTTTCTCCTGTTTGAAATACCTAAGTTGGCTTTTGGAAAAATTCAATCCTAGGATGTAACAAATTGTAGTATTAACAGTAAATGCCGCTCATGGTTGTTTTTGAGACTATCAGGATGTGGTGAGACAAATTTCTTTAGGAAATGGAAATACAATTGGTAGTTACAAATAAATTGGGACCTGGAATGCGAGGAAGAACAATGAGGGTGGGGAAATGTAGAAAGACAGCTAAAAGAGTCATTTGAGGGATATGATGGAAACCTAGTACAATAAAATGTTCCTAAACTTTTATATATATGAAGAAAATCTAAATAGAATAGTTGAATAAAGGAGACAGAGCCCCAAATGTACATCTCTTGTTACCATGTGAAACTTCCAGTGCCTGGGTTGAGATACATCTAGTTGAGTTGTTGGCCAAAAGTGTTCTGTTAGAATCCACAAAGAGCACAGATGGTTCCCAAGACAATGAGTGACTTTCTACCATCTGACAGCAAGACCCCATTGCTGAATATAGCAACTATAGAATTCATTGATCTTGGAGAAGTTTGGCTATGCTTACACAGAGTGTCCTCCCTATTTTCTAACAACTCGTACAGGAAGGTACTGGCTACACACTACCAAAAGAGGAATGTGAACACCAAGCCATGAATAAACCCTTTGCTGTACAATGGTATCCTGCCTGTAAGATACCCGTTGGCAATGGAGACACAAAGCTGGTGGAAATAACCAACCAATACCTGATTTGACTGAAAGCACTCTAGCACTCTCCACAAAATAAATAAATAAATAAATAAATAAATAAAATAAAAAAAACAAAACAACAACAACAACAAAAAAAAAAAAAACCTACACACATATAGACTCAATGGCCCAAGGACCTAAGATAAAGCCAACAAAAAAAAAAAAAAAAAAAAAAAAAACGAATACAATTGTTTTCAAAACAAACAACAGCAACAAAAACCCTGCAGGGATAAAAAAAAAAAAAAAAAAAAAAAAAAAAAAAAAAAACTCACAATGACATTTGACTACAATTATAGACCAGTGTTTGCTTAACCACCATCAGAGAATCTTCCTCCTTCAGCAGACAAAAACAAATATAGAGACTCATAGCCAGACATGCCATATAAAATGAGAGACCTTGGAACACTTAGTCCTAAATGGGATATATATTTCAAATCCTTTTCCTCAAGGATCAGAGAGTCCTGAGCCAGAAGTCATGGAGGACACCAAGAAACCAAGGCCCTCTAATTCAACAAGTCAAAGCTCATAGGAACTCAAAGTGACTGAGGCAAAATGTACAAGGCCTACACAAGTGTGCATCAGATCCTCTGGGTGTATATTGTTATCTTCCAGTTTACTGATTTTATAAGATTCCCGAATTGCAAATAGGTAGGTCTCTGCTCCTTGCGCCTCATTTGTGTTCTTTTCCTTTTGTCTTGTCCAATTTCCATGTGTTAGTTTTTGTTTTATTTTAATATATCTTATTTTGTTGTCCCTTAGAAATCTGTTTGTTTTCTAATGCCAGAAAGCTAGGGACAGATTAGGAGAAGCAGAGACAGAGGAAATTTTATTCTGGATTTCTTATGTGAGGGAAAAATCTATTTTTAATAAAATGGAAAAATTACAGATTTACTGTGATCATCTCTCTGGTATTTTACATATGCTCACTGACTATCTTCCCTCTAGAATGGCATAGTTATATTGGTGCAACTAGCAATCAAAGATCCATGTATTAAGTAGAACAGATACCTCCAAAAATATCCATGTCTTAACTGCTAGAACATGTGATAATATTACTGACAAAGGGCAAGTGTCATTAAGTTACATATTTTGAAATAATGAAATTATCCTGGACTGAGTGGACTCAACATTAGCACCAGTGGAAGAGGTCTGAGGCAATGGAGGAGGTCTAGTAGTTTGAAAACAAACAAGTGGATTGTCTCCTAGGAACACCAAAAGACATGCAGCCTATTATATCTTTATTTGGACCTTTAGAACTCAATAAATAAAAGAGTATGAATTTACAATATTTTAAACCAGTAAGTATATAAGTTATTACAGAAATAAACAGTAGTAAGGGATGACTGTCATTCTTAAACTAAAATGACCTTTACAGAATATGTTTGATAACTTTAGTCTACCAAACAGTGTCATAAGAAGGGTACAGGTCAATAGCAGCTTTTCTTTGGAAAACAAAGGTTCTAGTTGGTCAAGATTTGCTGTGCTTTTAACATAAAGACTTAGACACTGTCAGTACAATGATTATCCATATTCCGCTGGGAAATTATTTTTCTTTATTTAGATTAGAAACAATTTCATTTTACATATGAATCCCAGTTCCCTCTCCTTCACAACCTCCCATGCCCCACAACAACCCCCATCCCATCCTCTTTCTGCTCCCCAGGGAGGGTGAGGCCTTACCTGAAAGATCATCAAAGTCTGTCATATCATTTGGAGCAGGTTCTAGGTCCTCCCCAATGTATCTAAACTGACAGAGTATCCCTCTACGAGAAATGGGCTCCCAAAGTCCATTTGTACACTAGGAATAAATACTGATCCACTACCAGAGGCCTCCTAACTTAAACCCACATTCAGGAGGCCTGGTCCAGTCCTATTCTGGTTTCCCAGCTATCAGTCTGGGGATCATGAGCTCACCCTTGTTCAAGTCAGCTGTTTCTGTGAGTTTCTCCAGCCTGGTCTTGACTGCTTTCCTCATCACTCCTCCCTTTCTACAACTGGATTGCTGGAGTTTGGCTTAGCTGTCAGTGCCTGCTTCTGCTTCCATCAGCTACAGGAAGGGACTAGGATGGCATATAAGGTAGTCATCAATCTCATTGTAGGGGAAGGACATTTAAGTTAGCCTCTCCACTATTGCTTTGGTTCTTCATTGGGGTCATCCTTGTAGATCTCTGGACATTTCCCTAGTGCCAGATTTCTCTTCAAACCAATAATGGCTCCCTCTATTAAGGTATCTCTTTTCTTGCTCTCCTCCATTCTCTTCCAGACTCAATCTTCCTGCTCCCAAATGTCCTCTTCCCTCCTCCTCTGTTCCCCTTTTATATTTCCTAACTCCCTCTCCCCTCCCCCTGTGCTTCCAATTTGCTCAAAAGATCTTGACTCCTTCCCCTTCTCATGGGTACCATGTCTGCCTCTTTTATAGTCCTCCTTCTTTCCTAACTTCTCTGGTGGTATGCATTGTAGGCTGATAATCTTTTGCTCTATGTCTGAAATCCATATATGAGTGAGTTTGTCTTTTTGTGACTGGATCTCCTCACTTCAGATAGTTTCTTCTAGTTCCATCCATTTTCCTGCAAATTTCAAGATCCCATTGTTTTTTGGTTCCCCCTGCCCCCTGCAGAGTAGTACTCCATTGTGTAAATGTACCATATTTTCTTTATCCATTCTTCAGTTGAGGTTGCTTCTATTTTCTGGCTATTACAAATAATGCTGCTATGAACATAGTTGAACAGATGCACTTGTATGATTGTTAAACCTTTGTTTATATGCCTAAGAGTGGAATTGCTGAATCTTGAGGTAAACTGTTTTCCAAAGTGGCTGTACAAGTTTGCACTCCCACCAGCAGGTTATTAGCAGCCTTTCTTTTCTCTGTCTGTAAAATATAGTATTATCTAACCAGTATTTTTAAAATGATTTTGTTCTTCTTACTATTCTTCCTGGATATGTTGTTTTTCAACATGTTTCTTCCCATATCACTCTTGTTCAATCTTACAAATGTTTCATAATCTCCAGAAAGCCTCTAGTGTGCAGTTCATGTTATCATGTACTTTCCCCTTGCTGACCAATCCTTTCCTGTTAAAACTCTCTCTTGGCCACAATAAAGGAAGTTCTAGGGTGACGTATCATTGAATTGTACAGGACAGCTTGGCAGGTACCAAAATTTTTCTACTCACAGATTGATTGTCCCAGACAATTCTAAAAACACATCTGTCCCCAGTGATTTAATTTACTTGATAGTAAATCCATTGTAATCTACTCATATAACAACTTGCTATTTATATCAAACTAGTATCCCATTCTGAGAAGTTAAATATAGGATTCTCCACATTTCCTGACAGTCATTTCCAATCAACCATGGCATATGTGAGAATGAACATTTAACTTTATAGAGAATTGGATGCAAGGAAAAAATGTTTAAGGCACTAGGTCAAATATAAGCCACAAGACAGACCTCTATTTCTAAACTAAATAAAGTATTAAAAGAAACGAGAACTAGAAAAGACCTTCAGATTACTCACTGTAATCCATTTATTTTAGAAGTGAGGGAACTGACAGAATCGGGAGCTTGGACGTTCACTCAAGGTCACACCACATCACCAGCTGGGAGGAAACAAAATTTGCTCTGAGACTCTAGCTTCAGCTTATGAAACTGGTGCTCTTCCTCTTATCTCCTAAATCTGCTCCAGAGTGATGTGTACAGTTCTGTCTACTTCTAAAGAACAACTGATCCCAATTTGAGGCTCAGACTAATATGTGGTACCATTTGAATGAGATGGACAGCCAGCATGCTGAAATGCATTTCCCTATGTGAAGATACAGCCCTTAGAGGGAACTCAGGCTGACTCTCACCTGAGATTTTGCTTTAAGATATTACATGGAAAATGTCTTTGTTTTATAAAGAGTGAAAACATTCCAGTAAATCTCCTGATTCTAATGTTGTAAATAGCTATCCCAAGGCATAGATGCTGCAAGGAAGAATATTAGCCCAGCTTGTTGTTGTTCCTCTGTGTAACTCAAGACCTTGCAAACTCTGAGAAAGTATCAAAGACATCAAATAAGAAAAAATAGTGAACTTGAAAGGGATCATCTGTGGTGTGTTTCACTGATTCTATTTTACTGTGAGTTCTGTGGAGACATCTTTATTCTTTTAGAAAATAGAGAGGTAAGTTTAGAATTCAAGAGCCAAGGGCCTTTAATGTAAATCAACACAACTTTTAGAGAACCCCCACCTGGAAAACCTTTTGCTACTTATTAAGCTTAATGTTTAAATTTTGTATCACATCTGTCAAAAGATAACTTCTCAGATGACTCTTTATGCTATCATTAACTAAACGCTCATACGCATGTAACAATCAAGACAGAAATTGCAATGTCACAGGAATTTTCCATAAACATGCCATCTCTACATAATTGTATAAATATATCAGCTGCCTCTATCTAGGAGGTGTGGCTTATTGTTACTAATGCAAGGATAAAAATAATTTCATCATCCAGGAGGAAGAGCATCCAGTACAAAAACAAAGTTCTAGGAGGCATATTTCATTAAAAAGATAGAATGCAATAAAATGTTCTGTATTACACATTAACCATCTTGTCATTATACTGTGTCGACCTAATAAAACTGGTGTTGAAATTTTATTAAGTGTCTTTAAATCCCAGGTGTCTTTTTACTCAATTGTTTAAGCATTATTAAGAAATATTGAATGCAGTTCTATTCTGTATATAGCCATATTCTAGGATCTGAGGCAAAAAAAAAAAAAAAACTGCATTAGATATGTCTTCCATCTAGCTCACATAGCAATTGTCTGTAAATTGTGTTATAATATTTTAAGACTGATGTGAGTAGCTAAATAGAAACAAAGCATCCATTGAAGAAGTCATAATGGTAAAGAAAGGACTTCAAGACATGCTGGGTCAACCTGTGTGTAAATGCAATATATATATATATATATATATATATATATATATATATATGTATATATATATGTGTGTGTGTGTGTGTGTGTGTGTGTGTTCAGTCAAAGTCTGTTCTTTTCATAATTTGTATTCAATACATAGAAACAGGAAACGTAAAAGAAAAGCACACAAAACTACATAGTAGCCTAAAATTTTGCTGTTAAATTGATTGTGATTCATGGAATAGTATAGTAGGAATATAATTAGCAAAAGAGAAAGCCTGTATGCCTGTCAGGGTGACTTGTGATTTCCAGCCCATTCCAACACTGAGAGCAAAGGGGGTGCTGTCCCTGAGCATACCATAAAAGTAAGTGTGAAGTGGAAGTGTCATGAAAAATCTACAATATCTCCACAGGCCTTTTCCACTTCTACCACCAGGGATGTCATTTATGTAAACTGTGTTCATAAATAAGTATTTAGGCTGGCACACTATTCCTTAAAATCTTCTTCAGATATTTTCATCCTCACAATAAAGCCTAAGTCCTAACAAGACCACTTTGGCCTTGGAAAATCAGTCCCTATCCATTTCTCCAAGCTCAGCATATTATTTTCTTTGCCCTGTCTTTCTGGCTATTTCACAATTTGACAAAAGTTCAGGCTAAAAGTTCTCGGTGCTCAGGAGATCCCAGAGGACTTCCTGACTCTCTTCTCCTCCTTGGTTGGGTTATCTCTTCAGTCAGAACTCTCATTAGCACCTTCCCTAATTTCCTTCCAGGAGCTTTCTCAAGTACTCTTTAAGTATTTCTTCACTTTTCTTTAAAAGTTCACCTGTTAACTTCAGCTATTTTATCTGTTTATTTGTAGAACTTAGATCTGTGATGCCATTGCATAACTGTTCAATGTCATATGCCATGTTATAGAATGAAGTCTAGTTGATAAGTGGTGTACAATGAGTATTTGTAAACAAATGCTTAATTCATAAAAGTATTTACAGCACCTGTAACCATAATTGTTTGAGTTATAAAAAAAATGAAACTTTAAAATGCACATTTTTTCAAGTCGGTAAAGATGGATTATAATATTAACATTGAATGAGTTACATTATTGATAATATCTTTAATAAGAAGTCCACCAGTGTTATCTGTTTTCTCTATCTTCTCTTAGCTTCCCCTGGTATTCATTCATCTCCCTTCGTTGGGATCCTTCTACCTTATCTCATGCTTGACCACAGAATTTGAGATATTTGTCTCTGGTATGGAAATTGTGTCAAGACATGTGTGAGCAAGTGAGTTTGAGAGCAAGAACGGAAGGAGGCAAGATGGATAAAGTAATGGAAATATAGGCAGAAGTCTGATCCCCAAGGCCAAATATTATAAAACAAATTAACAATTTGTATTTTATCCTTTGGTAGTAGATGGTCATCAAAGGGACTTAAACTAAGGCAAGACATGATTAGGGCTATGTTGTCAAAGGAATGTTTCTCTTTTGCTTATAATAAATGGAGTGGGAAACAAGACTATATTCAGTGTTACATTGCAGCACTTTTATTCAGAAATGGCTATGAACCCATAAGAGGGACCTTTGGCTATGACCTCCTCTGTGTATATCTTTGTTCCTTATTTAACAATGTAATTGTCCAGATGGTTAGGATATGACTCTACACAATATGCTGAAGCTTCCTGCAATGCATTTACCATAGAAATGAGGACTGTACAATGGGTACTATTAATTGAGAGTCATTCTATTTAGATTTTCACAGGTTTCCTTTTAAAAACTAAAACTCCCAGTGAATTAAAAAAAAAGGAGAAGGTAAAGTATTATTGCAAAAGCACAATATTACAAGGGAACCTATAATTTTAGTATTTGTAGATAACCTGATACATATGAAAAAAATAAGAGGGTCACAAAATCTTGACTGAGAATCTCTGCTTCTGAAATACATAACAAAAACTTAACCGAAGAGAGGAAAACTCACACCAAAACCTGTAAAAACTGATTAAGGAAGAAATTAGAGATATATAAATAAAATTATATGCCTTTATATAACTTGTAAAAACAGTGTTAGAAAGCCTATACTTTCAAGAGCACTATACATATTGGAAACTATCTCTATCAACATACTAATCATTATTCTTCATAGAATGAGAGACAATATCCCAATACACACATGGAAAAACCCCAGTGGGTCTAAGAATCTTAACTAAAAATTATAAATCTATGAATACTACACTCCCCAACTTCAAACTGTGAAACCCTTTAATAAACAAAGCAGCAAACACAAAACAATGGAACAGAATGGAGAGCCAAGAAATGAATCTACTTATTCACATGAATTGTCTTTTGACTACAATGCCAGGAGTATTAGAACATCAACACACACACACATACACACACACACACACACACACACACACACACACACACACACACACCACGAGAGAGAGAGACAGAGACAGTGACAGAGAGAAATTTGACCTGAAACTCAAATGTTGAAATGTAAGATACGAAGCTACTATTAAAAACATAGAAACAAAACGCTCCATGATATTGATGCTGACAATGATATTTGTGTATCTGATCCCAAAAATACTGGCAAGAAAAGAAAAAAGTAGACACTTTGAATTTCTTCAGTCTTAAAAGAATCTGTGCAACAAAGGCAACATTAATGAGATTCTATAAACTGGGAGACCATATTTATAAACTACACACCTGACAAGGGTTTTATATGCAAAATACATATGATCTCAAACACCATAAGAGCAGCAATTCTACATAACCACATTTAGAAATAGGAAAAAAGACATAAAAATGGATTGAGTTTATGAAAAAAGGAACCTTTCAACTTTATTAGGAATGCAAATTGGTAGAGCCATTATGCAAAACAATTATTCCTGAAAAACAATGCAGAGAAAACTATATATGACCCAGCTCTAAAAGCAAAGGAAGAGAAATGGACATGCCAACAAATCGTCAGAACTCGCATCTTTACCTCAGCACTACATAAGTTTTCCAAAACACAGGGTTAGCATTATGTATAGCAGTGGACAAGGAGAGCATGGACTATCAGACTAGGATAATCATTCCTTGTGCCTTTTTGCAGAGTGAGGTACCTACAATTAATAATAATGTGTTGTGCATTTCAAAGTAGACAAATGACAAAGATTCCAAGTATTCTTAAAAGAAATGGTAAATTATAAGTTGATGTATATCTAGCTATCTTTTTTGATCATTTTATAATTTATAAATGTATCAAAATATAACATTGAAACCACAAATGTTACAATTACAATGTGTCAATCAAAAATAAAATACAATATTTAAAAAAGAATATCTTTTTCCCTCAGAGGAAAAAAAAGGGAGTCTTGATTGATTGCATCATAAATTAGAAATGTTAGAGCCAAAAATTTATCCTTAGAAGAATAACAACCTAGTGCTGCTTCTGGGTTTCTCCATAGCTACATTTTAAGACCACAGTGGGTGCCTAAATCCCAGAAATGTCTCACAGGCAGCTTTCCATTCCTTCCTCCCTCTCTCCCACTTTCCTTTTCTTCCTACCTTCTCTCCTTAATCTACCTGTTTGCACAATTATAATGGCAAAAATTCATATTTCTCAAAATCATAGCAGATGCCACTTGAATACTGTAATGAGTCAAGTACATGAAGGTTTTTCCATTTCCTGAAAGTTCCTGGTATAGCCAAAATTTTCATTCTTTCTTCTCTTGTTAGGACAGTATGACATCACTCAAAACTTCAAAACTTCTGGACAGCTTGTTTATTGGCATTTTGGACATAATGGTTAATTGTATTAATTCTATTGTCTCTAGTTAGAACTTTGAACAAAACAGATATGCAAGAGCCAAATTGTTAAAAGCAACATAATAAAAATTCATTAGAGAATATATAGAGAAGTATTCATCATTCTCACGTCAAGCATTACTGTTTAATATATCCTCTTTAGTATATCATTTTCAACATAAAAGTATTTTAAATGGCTTCAAAATATTTCACTTTCTGTGCATACCAACAGGAAGCAATAAGACGCTGATAGTTAAAATTTAAATTGCTTTCAATTAGAATTATAGGAGCCTTGAGGACTAAAGTTTTTGGTTCACTATTTAGTATTTATTCTACCCAAATCAATCAAGATACTAGTTGACATTGGAGGTATTATAAGACCATTGAAAATTTGTGAAATAGGAAATAATTGTGTTTCATCTCTTCAACCTTTAGTCTTCACTTCAAGAGGCAAATTAATAAGGTATATGTGGAACAATTAGAAATGACACATGTCACAGGCGTGAAAAACATTGTAAATGACTATACTACTTACGTATTCACCAATATATCTAAAATTCTAACTTGGATTTAACAGATACAAGCAGCTATATTCCCTGTCATATGTGAAGCATTGGGATAAAAAGTTGAAATATAATGTCTGTCTAGTCCATGGTTCATGTGTCAAAAGTTTAAAGAATGAAAAAAAATTGCCAAAACTTTGTAGAGATTTCAAATAATGATTGTATTTACACTGGAGGTAAACTATATAGAAACAGAAATAAATGGAATGGCTAGCAGAGACTGAGAGGGGCTGTTTTATAGATGTGACCTTGTCTCCTAAGAGCTGTATCTCCTTAAAAATAAGCTATATTTTTAAAAAAATTAATAGAATTGGCTAATCAAGTAAAAGGATATATTATATACAAAACCACACCAAAAAAAATGTGACAACCTTTCTTATAATCTAAAACTTTTAGAGCTCTGTTTTCTAAACATCTAGATTTCAGGGAGGAGTGCAATGGGATGAAATAAATTATGCTCTGGCTAAGGCAGATTTCAAGATGGTGTCCCCACTAGTAACATGAAGACAGAAGGATGGTGTTATATGCAGGCTTACTCGCAGCTTTGCCACTGCAAATAGGGTATTATTTTCCTCAAAGTGTAAACTCTTCTAAGTCATCTGCATTAGAGTTTGCTTCAAAAACTACAGGCCTTTATAATTTCTTACTCATTATTTATAAGACTTATCTTAGATATGTGGCACATAAAACAATTGTGTTTTCTCACTGCTTTAAATTCAACATTCATGTTCAGTTTCAACCAATAAAAGCCTCTGTATAAAAATACCTTTGTTGATATCCTCAAAGCTTGTTAACATTTGAAAGTGTGGATGACTGTATACAAGTAAGGACCTCTACCAAGTCTGTATCTTTCTTCTGTAGTGACACAGTCTAATGGCTACTACAATGAATTACATGGGTCATGGGGATCTGTTTATCATTCTTCCCATGTCTCTTGCAACTCAAGACTGCACACACATTCTCAAAACTGACCTGAACTTGCCTAGCAACAGGATGCAGTTGCTAATGGTAACCATTCCATGGGGAAATCTTAGTGTTCAGAATCTTTGTCTCTACAGAAAAAGAACACATTGATAGGCTTTATAAGTATGAGTGACAATATCTTAGTACCTATATCTGTTTCACTGTCTTGTCACCTGTGAAGGTATAAATGTAGGACTTTTCTCAACAAAGGCACAATGTAGTTTTGAGAACTGGCTTTTAAACATGATGTAAGAATCTGCATGTACTATTTGGATGTTTACAAAAAATAAGTGCCAGATTTACTAAGTTTTACACAGACAATCTACAAGGTGGATTACTACGTTCCCACACATGTTCTATTTTGATTTCTTAGGTTTGGCCAGAGGAAGTTATGTACAACCTGACCTAAGTAACTTTGTGAATTATAATAATTTGGAGACATGTAAGTTCATTAAAAAATGTATTACAAATTTGTCCCTTAAGGATATTGATTTTCATCAAATTATTGAACTAAGGAAGAAGCATCTTTATTCTGAACAAATTTGATTTTGAATAAGACTTCTCAACATTAGCAATATATATATATATATTGAGGTCTCAGGTGTACCAGGCTAGTTTCAAACTCTATATGTAATTAAGGGAAATCTTGAATTGCCAATCTTCTACCTCCCAACTGTTGGGATTATAAGTGTGTAAAACCATACCCTGTTTATGAACCAGGGCTGTGTGCATGCTAAGTCAGCACTTTACCAACTGAACCACATCCTCGTAGTCTTGGACTACATAATTCTTTTTTGTAGAGGAATGTCTTGCTCATTGGAAGACATTAGCTATATTTTTGTTTTCCAATCACTAGATGGAAACACTAACTACCTCTAAATTGTGGAAACCCAAAATATCTTCAGACATTGCCAAATATCTGGAGAGCCTAGATGTCAAAACTTTCCTTAGTTGTAATATTACTGAACATAATCCACATAAAGATAAAATTTTAAAACTCAAATTCATTAGTCAAACAGAAAATTACTCATAACCAACATGAGGATCCTGATATTTTAAAACTAAGAAAATTAAATATAATTAAATAAACCATAGTACATATAAAAATATAAATATGGTCAATACATATGAAACTAATGCCTAGAATATAGTTGCTATTTTTAAAATATTTAGAACTATTCACTTTTATTAGTTCATGTATTATCAGTTTTGAACCCATCTAAACTTTATGACTTTAGCTATGAAGAATTGTAGGGCATATTATTTTTTGACCAGAAATTTCTTTATCCTGCTATAATTGAAATTTTCTGATAAAAGGTAATATATAATTGCCACAAAGGGAAATTTTAGTGTCCTCAAATATTAAAATGTAATACCTCCATAAATCATTTATATTGGTGGATGTAGTCATTTGTGTGTATATAGGAGAATGTTGTTTTTTCTTTTTATGAAGAACTGAGAAGATAGACTATCACACTAACAACTTATTTGTTTACAAAAATGTACTGTATGGTAAACTTCTCTGTAATATTGATATCATTTTAAATATTATGAAAACATAGTTCTATAGTACATAGACAAAGAAAAGAGTGAGAAGGATATCACACCAATCTCAAGGCTCAGGGATCATTGAGAAAGAAGGGACAGGAAGAGTTTAAGAGTCAAAGGTGGTGAATAACTCCAAGAAACATCATCTTTTGGTCATAACAGAACAGATGCACATATGTACTCACAGTAATTGTGACTGCATGAACATTGTACAAGTCCATGACTGAAAAATTTCCAACATGGAGACGGAAGGTAGGCACCTGTCCCTATATTAGAAGCTGTAATAAATCTATAGCTACCAAGAGTAAAAGAGCCTGCTTTCTTTTACAGTGTACTTCCTTAGGGATTTGACATACTCTAATGGAAGATCACTCACCAAAATATATAAGAACATCACAAGTTGGATTTGATAGGTATGTGTGGTGGTTTGAATAGATATGGACCCCATAGACTCATGTGTTTGAATACTTAGCCTATCGAATACTGACACCATTAGGTTTGGAATAAGTGTACCCCTGGGGGTGAGCTTTGAGGTCTTATTACATGATCAAGCTATACCCGGTGTAGCACATGAACTACTTCTGTTGCCTGTGATCAAGTTAGAGAACTCTCAGCTCCTTCTCCAGTACCAAATCTGCCTGCACGCTACCATGTCCTGTCATAATAAAAATGGACTAAACTTCAGAAACTGTTAAACCAGCCACAATAAAGGATTTCCTTTATAAAAGTTTTCATGGCCATAGTGTCTTCTCATAGCAATAGAAACCCTAAAAATTCAGTATGAAAAAAAAAAAAAAAAAAAAAAAAAAAGAAAGTTCCATGGGTAGGGAATGAGAATTGGACCTAGGAGAATTTGGTAGAATATTAATATGAACAAAATAAATTGCATGGAATTTTTCTCTTTTTTTTTAATTTAAACTTGAAACAACGTTGTCTTATATGTCAACACCAGTTCCCTCACCCTCCCTTCCTCCCCTATCACCCAAACCAAAATCTAGCTCATCCCTTTCCTGCTCCCCTCTTCTCCCCTTCTCTTTCTCCTAAATCCCTCTTCCCTCTCACCATGTTCCCAGTTTTCTTGGGAGATCTTATCACTTTCCCCTTCTCTGAGGAACCATGTATGTCTCCCTTAGGGTCCTCCTTGTTTCCTATGCTGCCCTATTTCTAAAATCCATATATGAGTAAGTACATACCATGTTTGCCTTTTTCTGACTGGGTTACTTCACTCAGGAAGGTTTCTTCTAATTCTATCTATTTTCCTGAGGATTTCAAGACTCCATTGTGTTTTTCTTCTACGTAGAGTTCCATTGTGGAAATGTACCACATTTTCTCCATCCATTTTTCAGTTGAGGGTCATCTAGGTTGTTTCCAGTTTCTGATTGTTATAAATAATGCTGCTATGAACATAGTTAACAGATGTCCTTGTTGTATGAATGTGAATTTTGGGGTATATGCCTAAGAGTGGAATTATTGGATCTTGAGGTAGACTAATTACTATTTTCCTGAGGAACTGTCATACTGATTTCCAAAATGGCTGTATGAGTTTGCACTCCCACCAGCAGTGGAGAAGTGTGCCCTTTCTCGGCATCCTCTCCAGCATAAACTGTCTTTGGTGTTTTTGATTTTAGCAATTCTGACAGGAATAAGATGGCATCTCAGAGTTTTTTTGATTTGCATTTCCTTGATAGCTAAGGATGTTGAGCACTTTCTTAAGTGTCTGTCAGCCATTTTAGATTCCTCCATTGAAAATTCTCTGTTTAGTTCTGTACCCGACTTTTTAATTTATTTGGAGTTTTGATCACTAGCTTCTTGAGTTCTTTGTACATTTTGGAAATCATCCCTCTGTCATATATTAGGTTGGTGAAGATTTTTCCCATTCTCTGGGCTGCCATTTTGTCTTGTTGATTGTGTCTTTTGCCTTACTGAAGCTACTCTGTTTCATAAGGTCCCATTTATTAATTGTTGATCTCAATGTCTATGCTACTGGTGTTATGTTCAAGAAGCATTCTCCTGTACCAACTTGTTTGAGGGTGCCTTTCACTCTCTCTTCCAAATGGTCCAGTGTGGCTGGGTTTATGTTGAGGTCTTTGATCTATTTGAAAGTAAGTGTTGTTCATGATGATAGATATGGCTCTACCTGTAGTTTCTACACACCAGCATCCAGTTATGCCATCATAATTTGTTGAAAATGCTTTTTGTTTTTCATTCTGTAAATTTAGCTTCTTTGTCAAAAATCAGGTGTTCATAGGTGTGTGGGTTAATATCGGGGTTTCCGATTCCATTGGTCTACCTGTTTATTTTTGTGCCAATACCAAGGTGTTTTCAGGGCTATAGACCTATAATAGAGTTTGAAGTCAGGGATATTGATGCCCCTGGAAGTTCCTTTATTGTATAGGGTTGTTTTGGCTATCCTTGATCTTTAGTTTTTCCATATAAAGTTGAGGATTGTTCTTTCCAGGTCTGTGAAGAATTGTGCCAGGATTTTGATGAGGATTGCATTGAATCTATAGATTCAATTTAGCAAGATTGCCATTTTAGCTATATTTATCCCACCTATCCAAAAGCATGGGTAATATTTCCATTTTCTGATATCTTCTTTAAATTATTTCTTTAAAGACTCAAAGTTCTTATTGTATAGGCCTTTCACTTGTTTTGTAAGTTTTACCCCAAGATATTTTATGTTGTTTGTGGCTATTTTAAAAGATAAGGTTTCTCTGGTTTCTTTCTCAGTAAGTCCCTTTATCATCTGTATATATAGGGCCTACACTTTCCAGAATATTCCTTGTTCCCAGCCCCAACTACCTTGCTGCCCTATTGGCCAACAGTGTTCTATTCATCAACCAATAAGATAAACACATACACAAAACACCCCATCACTGAGGAATATTTAAGATTGAATGAATTTATTTATATAATAGAAAATTATGAACAATTAAATTTGATGGTGGTGAGTCCACAGAAAAGATTAATTTGTAGACAAGAAGTTTAGAAGAGTAGATCAGAGTTAGAAGAAAAGAGGTCTTAATAGGATCAACTCCTATAGAAATAAAGGCATAAATAAGCAGAAAGGAAAAACTCCAGGATCTTGTTTTTTTATTACCTTATATTTTACATTCCAATCCCAGATCCCCTTCTTCCTTTCCTCTTGCCCCCCCCCACTTCTCCTCCACCCCACCTCCCATCTGCTCTTCAGAGAGGGCAAGGCCTCATCTAGGAAGTCTTCTAAATCTGTTCCTTCATCTCATTGAGGCAGGATCAAGGCACCCTACACACTCCTCTTACCTCCATGTCTAGAATAAGCAAGGTATCTCTCCATATAGAATGGGCTCCACTAAGTCAGTTCGTGCATTAGTGTTAGATCTTGGACCCACAGCCAGTGACCTCATATATTGTCCCAGCCACACCACTGTCAGCTATATTAAGGGAGTCTAGATCAGTCTCATTCAGGTTCCCAATTTACATGGTTGGAGTCAGTGATCATTCATTAGCTCCAGACAGATGATTCTGTGAGTTTCCTGATCATGGTCTTGACTCCTTTTTGGATATTATTGCTCCTCCCTAATTTCAACTGGACTCCAGGAGCTTTGCCCAATGGTTAGTTTTGGATTTCTGCATCTCCTTTCATCTGTTTCCGAAAGAGAGTTCTAGCCACCCTTGGGTTGTAGGTTGTGGACTGGGTATATTTTGATTTATGTCTGGTATCTGCTTATAAGTAAGTATATACTGTGTCTTTCTGGGTCTAGGTTACCTCATTCAGGATGACTTTTTCTAGTTCTATCCATTTGCCTGCAAATTTTAGGATGTCATTGTTTCATAACAGTGAGTAGCAGTACTCCATTGTGTAAATGAACATTTTTTTTTTATCCATTCTTTGGTTAAGGGGCACCTAGATTGTTTCCAATTCTGGCTATTGCAAATAGACTCTTGTTTTAAAAACAAAGCAGTTATAGGCACAGAAATGACTATATAGAATTCTAACTCAAGTCAGTAAAAGAAGCTATAGGATGACCAAAGAAATGATTTATGGGGTCATGAAACTGAAAGTGTGTCACCTCTCTGATCCTAACTTAGAGCTCTAAACATTCCCCATGGAGGGATGCTCCCTTAACCTAGAAGCAGGAGGGAGGGCCTGGTCCCTACTCCAAATGACTCCACAGATTTTGTTGATCCCTCCTGGAAGGCATCACTCTCTCTGTGGAGTGGGTGTGGGAATGGGATGGGAGGGTGGTTGTGGTGGGGAGCATGGGAGGGAGGGAGAAAGTGAGGGAGGGGCCTGGGATCAATATGTAAAATAAGAAAAAAATAAAAGCAACCAAGAAAAAAAAAAACCCAAACAATCAAAAAGTTAGAGCTCTAAAGTAAGACAAGCATACTTGGAGGTAGATAGATTAAATCTTTGATCACAGTTTAACTTTTCTTAGGAACCCTATGCTTTTGAAGGTATTCCAGATTTAATATATTCCCATGTCATTTTCTATGCTACTGAAAAAAAATTCATTCTGATGTTATAAATATTTATGAAGTTTGTTCAGCAAAACTTGCAGATTCCTACCTCCATCATCATCATCATGAATACTATCAATAATTTATAGAAAAGTTCCAGGAAACATATTGGTCTTAGTTATAAACAGGAATGCTATAGCCTAGTTCCCTCATTTTTTGGTAAGTACTAAATGCTTGTATTTAAACAACTATCTCTATTCCCAACATTACATTTAATTTGTCTTTTGACTGCCTTCCACATTTTCTTGGAAGAATAACAGCCAAATGGCTGTATAGTCTAGAGCACAGCTTGCCAAATTGATGAACCTTGAGAGGTGGCTGTTCAAAAGAAGTTCTTTTGAAATAGGATTTTGCTAATGCTGTGGATGACTATTTTTTTTTTAAATATGTACTTGTGCCCTTTGCAAGGAACATATATGTTATTATTTTATTGCTTTAATAATAAATATGATGAATCATATTTGTATTGAGTAGATGTGATCTTTATGCTTGAACATATACTACAAATTCAAATTAACACACATGAAGGGAGACTTAACTAAAAACAAATCCATAATTTCCAAAAATTACTAAAAATTATTAATGAATATTCAAAAGATTATTAAACAGCCAAACTCTTATAATTAGTGTCCATCTGAATACTCTACAATAAATTCTAGTGTTGTATCATTATTAGAAAAGATCCATATTTGCTTAGAATTAAATATGTTTATTATAGCCTAACATTTACCAATACAGGATGTGCTCCCTGGAAATTCAATGTCAATTTTGATACTGCATAGCATTGGTTCATTGATTCTCTTTCACACGATGCACTCATTCCACATGGCTTAAATATGTGCCTGTACATAACGGGGGTGAGAAAGGAAAATGGAAGGCAAATGCAGTTCTCTGAAAAAGAACTCATAAACGTGTGAGAAATCAGGAACCACTGTCTTTTATCAGCTTGAACCTGTGCCCTTCCATATTTGCTGATTGTCTTATTTAAATTTCAGAGATCATGGGAAAAAAGAGAAGTTTCTTACTATTCTATTCAGTATCTGTTTCATGGTTGGCACTTGATAAGTGCTAAATAACAATAGTAACACTATATAGAGCCTGTAATTTCCAAAAGTGAGACTGAAATGGTTTTGAGTTTACATACCAATGGCAATGGCTTTTGATGACTTTTCCCTTTGCAGTATTGTCAGTCTCCCACTGGCTGCTCTTTATTTTACTGTAACAAAGCAGCTGCTCCTAGATAACCATGCTAACTAGTTGCTGCCTGAGTCAGAAGACACTGTGCTGTTGGAGACTGAGAAACTGCATGCATGTACACACATGCCAACAAAAGCCATTGCTCTCAACAAAGAAGTTCTGGGGCATTCTAGGGCCCAGAATCATTGCCTGAAGCAAATGTACCACCCAATTAACATGAATACTACAACATGTTGGAAGAAAAGATCACATAGCCTTTCACAGCCTATTCTTGCCTTGAACAATTTCTTGAAGTTAGCCATATGGTTTGGACACTGACCACTACTTAAAAATAGCTTGGCTGGAATGTATTTTTAATGCCTCTTTTACCTGTGAAGTTGTTATTTTTCTTTAATAAGAAATTATGTCTTTTGATTCAAGTACATGATATCTTCTGCAATAGGATATTACTATCAAGTTCTAGAGGGTAACCCAGAGAAATAGCAATAACCCATAGTGTGTTATAGCAGGTAATCTATGAGACCCTACCGGCCAACATCTTGAAAATGATATCATACCATATTCTGAGCTTTTTATTTAATAGACTATGGTGTCTGGGAAAGACACTGTCCTCTGTTATGGGGTAACTCCATTTAAACTTTTTATATGGCATATATTATAAAAATGTTTCTCCTGCAGTAGGGTTCAAAGAACTAATACCGAAGATGGAGAAACATCACTTTAAGGTAAATTATTATTGTCAATTAGAAACTCATACAAGACAGAGCAAATTATTTTTTTAATGAAGATATTAATAGTTTCTTATATGTGAGAAGGGAGATTCATATATGGTGAGGAAAGATTCAAGAATCTGGGGAGCTGAAGAAAAGAGGGACAAAGGAAAACTACAATGAAACTGGGAGGTGCAGAAAATATTCATAAAACTGGATAAGCAAAATTAACAAAATAAGAAAAAAACAAACAAGACATTTAGGGGTCAATTCTTCTCACTATTTTGCCAGCTGTGCTTAAATTTGACTTTGTGTATAGAAGACTGTAATTTACTCAGAAAGTTTTTTATAAAAAATACAAACAAACAAAAAACTGTAAGGAGTAAGTTTTCTCCTCCCACTGCCGGTCTTGTCCCGCTGCCGTGCCAGCCCCAATTAACACACCAATATATTTTGCTATGTTAAGGTTAAAACCCTTCTTTTTATTTAGACAGAAAAGAGGAGATGATGGGAGATGTCAGTGTAAATATGTTTCTCATACTGGTAAATGAATAAAGCACTGTTGGCCAATAGGAAAGCAAGATAGGTGGGACTAGGAGAGGAGGAAAGAGGAAGGAGGAGTCATGATGAAGAAATACATAAATTATAGAAATGGGTTAATACTTAAGACAGAGCTAGCCGATAAGAAACAAGTAACTGGCCAACATCATTGTATCAAATACAGGGTCTCGATGTGTTATTGGGGCTGGTGTGGCGGCGGGACAAGACCAGCAGCGGGTGGAAAAACTTACAAAAAAAAAAAATGTATCTTTGTTTATGTTACGTGGTAGAGATAAAATGTGTTTTCCAATTTGTGTTTATAATGGACTCTTTACAATGGAAGATCTAAATTCCAGAAAGCTTCTGGGGGCAGTGGACCCTGTGCAGAGTATGGGTCCTCCAGCAACTGTGTAACATTCAGAGTACAGAACTTAGAGGTGGGCATGGCAACAGGTCACCAAGGTGTAAGAGCACTGTGCAATTATGACAGCATGGATGACAAATACCTCCTGTCCAAATGCTTTAGAAACAATGGTTTTCTTAAATTCTTCATAAATCAATGAAAAAAAAAAGTAGACTGTGATTAGTTTTATCCTACAGTGCAAGAAATTGAGAGATAGAAAAATTAAGTTTCTCAACCAAGGTCACACTGAAAATGTAATAGTATCAAACTTTTAACTCATTCATTTTGGTTCCTGCACCTCTGATCTAAACTGAGCATTCAATGTAATATGAAAGGAAAATTGAGAATTTTGAATACTTCAACATAATTCTACTTGCTATACTGATTAATGGCAGAATGCTACTAGAACTAATGTTCCTGTGACTTTTTATTAACCTGGATCAAACCCTAACTCTCAGTAAAACACTTCACTCTACACCCTAATGCTTACTCTTGTCCAGCTCAAACATCTATTTCAGATTCAATTCAGACATTGTCTCCAAAAGAACCTCATGGTCACTTCAATTTTCTGAGAGTTGCCATTTCCCCCTACATATCCATATTGTCTGAAAAAAACTTATCCCCTTCCTGTCATCACTATCGTCACCCCCTTCCTTCTTCATTTTCCATCTAATAGAGTCATTCCTTTAAATTGAACTCTAACGAGAATTTCTGAGAAGTTGTCTCTGACTTCTGCAAGCACATTTTATAATCTTTGCATAGGTAACCCCACTTCTATATACAGATATCTAAAAGAATTTACTATATCACCTCAGTATTCTTTTACAAAAGAAAAAGAAAACAAAGAAACCTAAGATAAAAACACAGCTTTCACCCACAAACTGGTGTTTCTAGGCCTGGCAAGCTCCATAGGCCAATCACAACTCTGTTTAAGGTCTATAGACCTGGTAAAGGAAAATTTACACCAATATGTTCACTAGTTGCTAGACACTCAGGCACCCTAATGGTGAGTGAGTAGAGGGTGTTGAAATGGTAGAGAAAAAAAGGCAGGTAGTTAAGGCTGATATAGATAAGCTGCTTATCATGCAGGGCCATGGTGATAGCTGGGCCTGGGTTGCTACCAAGGGCCATGGCTTGGCCAAGTTCCTGTCACAGCTATGGGGGTCTGTGTTGATGTCTATGGTTCCTGTTACCACTGAGGGTGGTATGGATGTCCTAAGTCTAAGTCAAGTTAATGTCCAAGGAATATGGCCTCACAGGATCATACCACTCCAGGATTCCTATGGCACCACCCAGGATTATGGTGACATCCTTCCCAGACTGCTATTGGGGGCCATGTCTACATCTGTGGCTCTACTGCAGCTTACCTCTGAGTTGATATCCAAGGCTCCCGTTAACACCAAGGGTCATACAGAAGCCCATAGTCCAAGCTGACTTGTGAGGCCATGTTTTTAGATGGACAAGCTGTAGTAGGGTTTTATGGTCCTGGGTGATCTGAGATGCCACCAGGAACCATGGTGTCATTTGGTCCTAAACTGTGGCCATAGGCCATGTCTGGGTCTTAGCCAAGGTCTGTGTTAATGCATAGCTCCCATCACCACTGAAGGCTGAGTCTGGGATACTGGGGTCTGCGATGACATCTGGGAACATGTTTGCATTAGAGGTGACCATGCTGCCACTTGGACCATCACAGGCTGGGTGATATGCATTGTCAACTCGGATCAAATCAGGTCCTGGGCTTTTGCCAAGGACTATGTCTGGGTCCGAGGCCCAAACACAGCTTGTACCTATATTTATGTCTGTGGCACATGTTGCCACCAAAGTCCACACTGATGCCCATGATCTGGAATTCCACCTGTTGTCTTCTTGGTGCCTGAGGGCTATGCTGCTGCCAGGCCTATACAGACATGAGCAGCACGTTTAGCCACCCAGAACCGAAGAATTATATGGCCTGGGTTGCCACAAGGACCATGTCTTCTCTGTGGTCCTGCTACAGATAGGACCTGTGTAGATATCTGAGGCTCCTATTACCAGCTAAGGCAGACATCTGGGTCTACATTTAGGACCATGCATGAGTTCAAGGTTGTGCTGCCTTTGGATCCATGATGATCTAAGAGACCAGCACTGCCACCTGGGACCAGGGTGACAGCTCATCCTCAGCCTGGGCTACTGCCAAGAATCATGTTTGTGTCCCTGTTCCAATAACAGCTTCTGTCTGTATTGATGTCCATGGCCAGTGACACTACTAGGGGCCACAAGGTGGTCAGGGGCCTGGAGCTATCACCTAGAACCAATGGTTAGTGTCCAATGGTTGAGCCTCTGCTGGGGCCATGAAGATCGGAATAGTCTGTATTGCCACCAGAAACCATTGTTTCATCTGAGCCTGGGGTACTGCCAGGGGCCATGTCAGAGTCCATGACCCTCCCCAAGCCATCAAGTCTGTATTGATGTCTCTCAGTTCTGTTACCAACAAAAGTGTGGGAAGCCACAGACCCAAGATGGTGCCTGGCTGGATGCCAGGTAGTCTGAGCTTAGCTGTAAACAAGCCTTATTTGGAAGTGCTTGATGGATCTGGTGTGCTTCTTCCTTCTGTGGCCTATCCGGGATCGCCAGGTGGCATGAGCTGATTGGGCAGTGAGCACATATTTAAGGGCTTGCTGGGGCTGGGGGAGGAAGAAGCTGATGTACAAGGTTCCTGAGTAAACTGCTTGAAGAAGAGTCATGATCGTGTTTCCTTGCTGGCCCAGGTAGACATGATGCCAAAGCAATGAGGAAAGATCTGCACAGAGTAGACTGTGACCCTCACCAACTACAACACTCTGGACAGTGGACCTTGCACCTGCCTTGAGCAACACAGCTCTGTCCCCTGCCACCTATTGTAGGTGGGAAAAGCTGGTCCTAGGGTAAAAAGAGTGGAGGAGCATATTCTTACCCTCACCACCTTTATTTCTCAGGAGAAGAGTCTCCTGCACTTAGCCAGGGAAGCACAGTTGACCTTACCCCATTGATGGAGGCACAGGTGATCTGATGCCACAAATGTACATGGGAGATCTGTCCCTACCCTTCACCTGCCATATTGTGGAATGGGCAAGGGAAAGATTGCTTCCCCTTCCCCTGGCTCTCACTGCCTGTGGTCATGGGAGATGGGAGTAGGATAATTGGTACTACAGCACATAGGTAGCAGCCCTCAGGGGAACATACCTTCACCTCATATGAGAAGCACACTAAAGTTGACCCTGTTGGCAGGGGTACAGACAAGATGGTCTATGGGCTAGAGAACAGGAAAACTGCCCTAACCCCTGTATAGTTTGCCACTTGTGACAAGTGGAAGAGACCACCTCTGGAGTGCAATTGAAATGTTCTTTGAGCTGCCAACCAGCTTCCAGATAAAGACACAGGGACTTCTTAATTATGACTGCTTGGCCTTAGATTAGGTTTGTCCCACTAGCTCTTTTAATTTTGCCTTGGGACTTCCTACACTTCTTTCATTCTGTATGTCCTACTTTCCTGCTTCTTTTGTGTCTGTTCCCTGGTGTCTCCATGGTGTTCCTTTTTTTCCCTTTCCCCAAGCCTAAATTCCTCTTCCTTCTTATTCTCTCTGTCAGTCAGCTTTTTATTCGACCAGTCAGATGCCTTAAGCAGGCAAAGTAAAACAGAAACACATGATTTTACACACTTAAACAAATAATTTTGCAGCATAAACAAATGCAACACATCTTTACATAGATAAACAAATACAACATGTCTTTTCATTGTTAAAAAATATTCCACAACACAGGGGCATGAGAATGGAAGTGCTTCACCAGGTATAGCAATCTTGAGAGTAGGCTCTGCACCTCACCTAGGCTAAAGAGTAGAGTTGTCCCTATTGGTGTGAACACACATGAGCTGGACTTGAAGGTATGACAGCAGGAGAACTGGCCCCCCACTGTGGAATAATCCTTTGTTCACAGCAAATATGGATTCATACAGCAAAGACCTGACTGGCCAGTAGTTAGGAAGAATTTTGGGGGCAGAGAGAATGCTCAGAAGAAGCAAGGAGTTGGGTTGTTCATAATGAGTTGTGAGCAAAATGCAGAAGAAGAAACATGGGAATTTCACAGAAGAGGTAAATGAGCCTCAGGGCAGGACATAGATGAATAGAAATGGGTTAATTTAATCTGTAGGAGTTCACTAAAAATAAGCCTAAGCTATCAGCCGAGATTTTATTTAATATTAATTTATATAATATTAAGTATTAAATCTCTGTGTGGTTATTTGGTGAACTGGCCAGCAAGACAGAAAAGTTCACCCATAGGTGTCTGCTACATTGGATGAACTAGCTTGGGCAATGATGGAGATCTTGCTCTGGGAAGTGACAATGAGGGAAAGTTAGCAAGTTCTCCAACCCACCTAACATTCAGGACCAGAACTAGGACAACGAGGTAGCCCATCCAAACACCACCTCATCTGTGAACTACTGGAGCATGTAAAGGGGCTGGACCTACAGATCCAAAGCTATAGGATTTCTATGACACAAGGCAACAATAGGATATTCTAGAGGAGCAGCAATGACAATCCAGTATCATCAAGGGTATAGCTGAAGTCAGAGGCCTTGAACCAGACCAATGATTTATTGAGACAAACATTAACAGGGAGAGATATATGGAGTAAAAAATATACCGTGAGAATCAGGGGGCCACACTACATCTTACACAGTGAGTTTCTTTTCTTTTTTTTTTTTTTTAACTTTGTTGAGTTTATTTCATTTATTTTCTTTTTTATTATTATTTATTTTTCTTATTTTACATATCAATCCCAGTTCCATCTCCCTTCCTCCATCCCTCCCTCTCTTCCACCCTTCCATGCCCCCCGATCACTCTCCCATCTCATCCACTCCCTCCACAGGGAGGGTGAAGCCTTCCAGGTGGGGGTCAACAAAATCTGTGGGGTCATTTAGAGTAAGGACTAGGCCCTTCCTCCTGCATCTTTGTTAAGGGAGTATCACTCCATGGGGAATGTGCTCCTAAAGTCCTTTTGTGCACCAGGGATGCATCCTGGTTCCACTGTCTGAGGTCCCTTAGACTGCCCAGGCCTTCTAACTGAGATCCATGTTCAGGGGGTCTGAGTCAGTCCAATGCTGGATTTCCAACTATCAGTCTGGGGGGTCCTTGTTCAGGTCAGTTGTCTCTGTGGGTTTCTGTAGCTTGGTCTTTTCCTCTCTCTCTCTGGATTCCAGTTCTCCTTGGTGTTTAGCTGTGGGTTTCTGCTTCTGCTTTTATCAGCTACTAGATGAGGGCTCTATGATAGTGGCTAAAAGTATTCAGTAATTGTTGTAAGAGTAATAGTTGGGCCCTATTCTTGGGTTGCTTATGTCCATCAGATCTTCGCCTAACTACAACCTCATCAAAGTTCCTCTCTGACCACTGCCTTTTGGTGGTCACCACTTTATTTCTATTATACTCTATAATAGGCTGAGCTAAATTATCTGCCACTTCTCCTATCACCAGTTTAGTAAACTCCTTCCATAGGTTTCAGGAGACTCTTAATCAGAGATTGGCATCCTCCTCATGAAGTCTTCTGGAACATATACTATGAGACTTATTTGCTATAGTGAGAAAGATGAAGCTGTTCTATGAAGGGCTCCTGTGCAGAGGAACCATCAATAGTCAGTGGCAAAGTGAAGTCCCTGACAGTCCAGTCACCTCCACTGCTCCACTGCCACCATGTAGAGTGTGCTGTACAACTAAGTCCTGACAGCATAGCAACTATTGAACAAAACAAGTGGTTATAGTTATTTTAACCCGTTATTTGCTCTTTATTGTATAAGAAATCTGTAACATCTCCTAACGTAATGCCTTGCATTTTATTTTATTTCATTTTATTTTATAGGATGTCTGTTTCGTCATCTGTTTCATCCTGTTCACCATCCTCAATTAACTCAGACCCCATGTCTCTTACCTCTTTTTTAGATCGTACCTAGCACAGAAAAATGTTTAGTAAAAATTCATCAATAAATTCTTAGAACTCTTCCAGGGAATAACCTCATTAATGGAACCAAGAACATTTGATTTTGTGTTTTCAGAATTTCTTATAGAGAAAAAATATCACTGTATTTCCTGTAAAACACAACTATATTTTATGTTTTATATTATAGGTAGTAACAGTTACTGTCATTGACATACTTCATAGTTACAGATTCCATATGTTAGATATAGGATTCCTGTGGGTATCTTCTAAAGATAACTTTGCTACACAGAAGTCATCATGCCATGAAGAATAAGCGAATGAGTCTACAAACAAAATAAGTTTAAAATAAATAGTTTAGATTTAATTTTTCATAATTTTCTAGACAATTCCATGTGAATATACGAGTTCTCTTAAATACTATTTTTAATCCATGACCTTAATAAACTATGTTCTTTAAGAAACTCTGTCATATTTTAATTTAATTTTAAATAATTATCCAAGGCCTTTTAAAGTACAGAGCAAAAAACTTGAGAAGAAAAAAGTTATTTTCAAAGAAGGCATTTAAATAAAAGAACAAAAAGAATTGAAAGTTTTCATAGTATTTTTTCAAAGTAATGGAATATTATAATGATCAGAGAAGCATTTGCTCTCAATGTACTCATTCCCAGCTCCACAAGAGAATGAGGCACTTTAGGTCCATGTTGGAAATAAAGTATCAGATGATCAGCAAGAGGCTGAACTTTAAATTTATGAGTGCACTTTCAATTTCTATGGAAATTGCACACTTTGTGGAAATGTGCTTAGATTGTCATTGTCTAGTCAAAGACAGTGAAAATGTAAGTTGAAGGAGAATAATTAAGGTTAAAAAAAAAAAGATACTGGGAAAAAGGCTGTCTTTTAGGACACTTAATCTGCACCTAGGCTGTGTGGCTGGGCACAAACACGTAGTCCTTAGTTATCATGATTTGTGGCTTGCTGTGCAGGTGTGTGCATTATTTAAGTAGCCTTAGAAAGGTAATTTGGAAGCTTGTTTGAACAGAAATTTTCTTTGTTTAAGCTGCTTCAAATACCACTACCTTATTCTTTCTGTGTATCCATGCTGTTTGTCAAGTTATCAATAAAATGGAAATATTTTGAGAAATATAATTATCTGGCAACATGGTCAGTAAATGTTGAAGACAAAGAAAAATTGCAGACATTAAATATTCTATGTTTTCTATGCATCTGCAGAGATAGTAATATTAGTTTGCTCATGGAAGGATTAGCTTTGCAGCTTAAAGCTTACATACAAAACATCTGCAGGTCAATGTGACACAATTATTAAATGTTTTTATTATTGTTTAACCACCAGCTATATTCAAGTGTACATGTTGTCCTATAGTAAGCACAGTAGAATCAAATCAGTGCCTGTCACATAAACTTCAAATTGTATAGATAGTCCACTATTTAAGAATATATATTTCCCTAAAATTGTACCCAAAGATAGTGAAATGATGCCCCAAAATAGATAAAGAATATATTCTAACTGTTATTATTCAGTTAATCTCTTGTTCTATTGACTTTCTATAAACAAATCTAGTCAGATGGCACTCATTAAGGTATATCTAGTATGGGCCTGTGAAACAGATGCAAAGATTCAGAAACAAATTCTCTTGCTTCCAAAAGGTTTTTAAACTGAACCAAAAATGTTACATAAAGACCAAGAGTGTTAGTGCTATTTTCAAGAAGTAGTAAATGATTTCAGATTTTCACTATGTGCCTACCTGTCTTTCTCGAGAACATGTGTGTGAACTTATTTGTGCTATTTACTATTTCCATGAATCTAAGAAACTGAGCCAGGAGAGGAGGATTTTCTAGATTTCTAAGTTCATCTAGGACATAAAGAGAACTGTGAAATACTTTAGCATATGTTCACATTCCTCCCCATCCTCTATTCCTTATTTTAATAGTAACTGTCTATTTTCTGTTTTAAAAATGATTGTAAAGGTTATTCTTTCTTGTCTGTAGAATCAGGTTCATGAAATTAAAATTGAGACATTGGTAAGTCTGCAGCCATGTACTATTTTTCATCTCTTTCAGCTAGAGTAGAATTCCAATGACTTCAGGAACTCATTGACTGCAAGATATAAATACACTGCTTATTCCATGTATATTTCAAGGGCAAATTTTTGAAGATAAATAGAGACAATTAATTGTCTTTAAAATCCCCAGCAGAAGAATGGCTAAAATTAGAAACACCAATGATGACTCATGTTGGAGAGGATGTGGAGAAAGGGGAACAGTCCTCCACTGCTGGTGGGAATGCAAACTCATACAGCCATTTTGGAGATCAGTATGGCGGTTCCTCAGGAAAATGGGAATTAGTTTACCACAGGACCCGGCAATCCCCCTCTTAGGCATATACCCAAAGGATTCACATCCATGCAACAAAGACATCTGTTCAACTATGTTCATAGCAGCACTATTTTTAATAGCAAGAACCTGGAAGCAACCTAGATGCCCCTCAATTGAAGAATGGTTAATGAAGATGTGGCACATCTACACAATGGAATACTACTCTGCAGAAAAAAATAATGGTATCTTGAAATTCACAGGCAAGTGGATGGCACTTGAAGAAACCATCCTGAATGAGGTAACCCAGTCACAAAAAGAGGAACACAGTATGCACTCACTCATATATGGATTTTAGACCTAGATCAAAGGATCACCAGCCTATAATTCACACCACCAGAGGAACTAGGATACAAGGTATATTCTAAGAGATTCATATAAAGTCCCTCACAGAACTGGGAAGGGACAAGTCCCCCAGAGCTCAGGTGAAAGGGGGGCAGCGAACAGAGAGAGAAGTAGGAGAAAACGAGGGGGAAGAAAGGAAAAAATGTGCGACCAGGAAGATTGAGCTTGGTTAGGAATAAAAGACAAGAGAGAGAGAGAGAGAGAGAGAGAGAGAGAGAGAGAGAGAGAGAACATAAAAGAGGGAGCCAATATTGGTTTGAAGATAAAATTGAACACAAAGAAAGGTCTAAAGAACTACAAGACTGCTCCCAACTAACAATCTCAGCTTCCGTGGAAAGGCTACCATAAATGCCCTTCCCTGAGAGTGAGATCAACAACTAACTTCTCCATGGAGCCCTCAACTAATGCCTGCTGGAAACAGGAGCAAACACCCATACATAGACACTGAGTTGAATTAGAACTCAGCTGCAGATGGAGAGGACAAGACTAGGCGGCAGAAACACATACAGACAGCTTACCTGAACAAGGAGGGGCTAACGGGACACCAGACTGATAGCTGGGATGCCAGCATGGAACTGGCTCAGGCCCCCCTGAATATGGGTCTTAGCCAGAAGGACTGAGCAGTCTAAGGGACCTCAGACAGTGGAGCCAGGATATATCCCTGGTGCACAAAAGGACTTTGCGAACACATCCCCCATGGAGGGATAACTGCCTTAATCTAGAGACAGGAGAGAAGCCCTAGTCCCTACTTCACATGACCTGTCAGACCTACATGACCCCAACTGGATGGCATTCCCCTACATATGGAATTGGTATGTGGGGGGGATGGGAAGGAAGGGGGTTAGAGTGCATGTGAGAGGGCAGAGAGGGTAAAAGGGAGGGAAGGAGTAAGGAAGGAAGGAAGGAACAGAGGGAGGGAGGGAGAGGGAAATGGATTCGACATGTAAAATAATAAATTAAATTAAAAATAAAAATGCTTTGACTCCAAAATTTAAGTTCAAGGACAAGTTACTGGGGAAAAGGATTTCTATTTTTGTTTCCACAGAAAATGAAAAGATGTGGATTCATTCCAGACTAATGTGGTTTGATCAAGCCAGACCACCTGAAACAGAGTACCAGGTGATCCTACATTCAAAACAGCTGGACAAAACAGCCTTACAGACTACAGCCAGAATTTCTGAATCTTCTTCGAATCCCCCCATGACAGCGCCCCTTACCACAGGAAGTAGTTTGGAAAGAACAACGCCCAAATTCCCAATATTGTCTATAAATGTTTGTTTTCATTTAAATTGACTTGGTTATATAAAATAAATAAAAAATAAAATAAAATAAAATCCCAGGCAGAACTCAGTAAAAACCTGTTTTGAGTCATCTGATTGACATACAAGGGTGTAGAATGTTATTGACGCTGAATGGGAAATCATCAGGTAATAGCAGTCAGGGTGAAATCTGAAAGTTGTGTATACAGTGTCAGTAAGGGTTTTCTTTTCCCCCAAGAGTACCTCTTAAAGAATTTTAAGCAGGGGAATATGATTATAAATTTTTAGTTCAAAGGATGACTGCAAGTAGTGTGGAGAATGAATTGGAAAAAAAATATAAGATTGCAGACCTAAATGTCATTTACAATAATCTCACTAAAAATGAAAGGAATATTCTCTGAGTTGTAGAAATAGAAATGAACAAGAGGAAAAAACAGGCTCAAGAGTAATATTAGTAACATTTGGAATTGACGGAATTGACTAAGGGTAAGACTCAGGGAAAGGCATAGTCATGGTTTCTGACTTATGGTTTGATGTGTTATGTAGGTTGCCATCTAACAGAATAGATGAAAAATAAGATAGGAGTATCTTGTTGTGAGAATGACTAAGTGGAGAATATTAGAAGCATTCTACAGAATAAGACCTTTGAAACAGGGGTTGAAAGGTTTATCTCTTGATTTAAAAATAAATGAAAGTGCATAGAATAATATTAACTTATGTTCTCATTTTTGTTGCAAATATTTGATTGATATACTAAAGAATAAAATCACATAATAATTTGGTATCTTCTGAAGTTTTCGTGCATGTATACATTAATTAATGCTAAAAGAGCTTTTAAAATCTACTGATATATTTATCTTTTATGAGATGAAGTTATTCAAAGCCATTTCTTCTAGCTTATGGAAATATATACTACATTATCATCAGCTACAGGCACTATCCTAGATACCAGCACACAAGAACCTATTCATCCAAACTAAATCTTAGCACCCATGAATCATTTGTATTCAGTTGCAAATGTTTGTCTATGATATAATGCATGACACATGGGTATATATGTAGTACATAAACCACTGGAAATAGATGGTTGTAGGCAATATTGCTTATAGGAAGGATATGTATAGATAGGCAGAACAGAAAGATTCAGGTAACATAAAGAACTGCTACTCCAGAAGGCAAGAAAATAAAGTACCAGGTCAATAACATCATCAACAGTATCAGTACAACAGGAAAGTGGAACAGGTTAATACATGCATATACATAAACACATTGTATGTTTGATAATAACAAGATTTTCCCATTGACAGAGCACTTTCAGCACACTGTGTCAGATCATCCCATACCTGAATGCTCTCCTTATCTTGCCTAGGTTCTGATAGACTTCTCAGAAGACAGACCTTCTCCTCAGAAGTGATCACAAGTGACTCTGTTGGGACACTGATAAGTTCTGCATAGTAATTTCAAAAGGTCCCCCCAGGAATATCTAATGTACATTGAGGTTTAGGAATTACTAAAGCAAAATGTAGAGGCAGACATGTTTTCCTAAATGCTTTAGGGAAGAAACTTACAGGTTTGCTACTTCCTTATAATCAAGTTCTGATCTATATTACACCCAGTACTAAAGGAAAGAAGGTCTTGTTTTGTTGTCATAGGAAAATGGGTAGTGAAAACAGACTTTTGTACTCAGAGTTGAATCGTGAAGGTTTAAATTAATAAGATAAGGATAAATTTTCATCTGGGTTTTGAATAATTGGAAATTACTCTAAAGACCAACAAAAATATTTATGAACTCCTATTCTCTTAGAGCATATGCACAAAAAAGCTCATAGGTGAGCTAATAAAATGATATTCTGAACCTACCGGTCCCTTCTTTTGTTCTCCCCATATGACGTTAGGAATGCCACAAGAAAAGCTCAAAAAAGCTTAAAATTGTAGCTCCAGCCAAGTCATTAAAATAACAAGGGTAGCTTAGTGGCTTCATAAAAATTAAATCAGGTACTTGTTTCAAGTAAGCTTATTATGGGTATAAGGATCCAAGGAGCCATGTTAAGGTTGATGGGCCATCCAAAATCTTGCTATTATCTTTGGGGTGTATATATGTGCTTGAATGTCCCAGTATTTGGCTGTGTAAAAATCGCCTGAAGGCTGTCCCTTCCCCCAATGGGTGTTTTGATTTATATTGCCACCAGCTTTATTCTACTTCCACTGATTAGTTTGCATTTACATTTTCATAGCATCCAGCTGCTCGACATTCATGATTTATATTCATCCAATGTAATTAAAGTATTTGTTGTGGGTTTATAAGCTTTTTAATGGTCTATATTTCTGCATTTTGTGTCTCTCCTTTTCCAAATTTATTTTATTCATCAAGCTGTGTCCTAAAAAGCAGTAGAAACAATTACCTCTAAAGTGTGTTAGTATACAGCATGAATAACACTCAGGCTGGATTTAAAACTATCCTCACTCGAATTATGAATTCAGTGCTGAAAATAAATGTGTCTCTCTCCAGAAATTAGAATCTAATTATGTACTATAAACCATATTAAATAATATCAAGGGTCTAGCCTAAACCAACAAAAACTCAAACAGCCCCTACACAGGGCTGAAATATTCTCTACACATTTGGTCTTTAGGGTGAGGTGATTTGCATGTATCTGTGGCACTACAGAGTCTGTCGACACTTTCAACAAGATAGAGTTGAAATTTATATTGAAGTCTCAGGTATAGCCTCTTCCTTTTTTGCCTGCTGATGAGCACACACTCCATTTGAGCAATACTTTTAATTCAATCTCCTGTAATTAATAGGTAATTAGCTATAACTCTGAAAGTAACAGTGAAATGCCAAATAAGCCATTTAAACGTTACAAATAAAATAGAAAAATCGCAGCCATTGCTTCAGGATGTTTCCCAAAATTAAACAAACTTTAGAATTTAAATTCTCATTGACTTCTGACTCAGTTCCAACATGTAAGTTTTAAACTTTCTGTTATTAATCATACCCCAACTCACATTATCTTTAGATACATGCCTATTAAACCATCCATCAACTAAACTTTTCTTCACCACTCAATTCTTTCATCCCTTTCCCAATACTATAATTTTCACCAACTCACCAAATGTTGACCTACACTCCTAGCTCAAGCCATAAGTCAAGTTTAGCATTCAACAGAAGCCCTGTGCAGATCATGTCAACAGCTTGTCTGAGTTGGGCAGTATTCAGCCAGTGGAGAGACAATTTTACCCCAGTGTCATTTATCATTTGAACAATTGTCTTCAAAGAAATAGTGAATTGGTTGGGAGAATTGGGTAAGATGAAATTCAATTTGTTCCAACTCTTCTGAAGAGAGTATGAAATTTATAATTGAAATAGTTATAAATGCCTCTGATATAGTCACTAGAATGCTTATATTCATTGCTCATTAATGTTGGCATGCTGGATTTGTTGAATTGTGAAAAATACTGCCACATTTAGCACAAATATTTATTAAGTATCTTCTGAAATTTTTATGTACTTCTCTCTCTCTCTTTTTTTTAATGACCACTCCATAGTTGTAAGTAAAACCCTGCCTCTGAGATTTTAGAAAACAGAACCTGAAAGATAAATCTCATTTTGAGTAATATTCTCCAGAAACTTATTTTCAAATCTCATTTTACAATAAATTTAATCTAATTGAAATGTTTCAAAAATCTAGTTTGCTATCACTGCTACAACAAATAAGCATCAAGTTGTGGATTCGGTCAGCAACAATCTTAATGTTAGAGATCTGTTTTTCTTACTTATTTGTCTTTAGAAGAGTTTGGAAGCCATCTGTGTCCTTTGGGTCATAGCTCACTCCACCATATTGGAATCATGTATCCGGTATCTTCACATCTTCCTCTGACTATGACATTCTTTTTCCTTTCTACACTGATAAAGATGATTGTGATGAATGTGCCCATATCAAGATCATTCAGTATAATCACTCATCCAAAAGTCAACATGAATTGAGACATCTGCATCATAGAACTTCTCTTGAAGGCTCAGGGCACATAAAGGGAGAGGGCAAGATGACTGGATGAGACAGAACATGTTGAAGACTGATGCCAAATAATATCTTCTTAACATGACAAGTCCATTTCATCCAGATACTCACAGCACCTGTGGTTACCTGACAAAGACCTGCACAAACAATATCAAGCCAGTAAACATTGTTCAGTATTTATTCTCTTCATGTCTACACACACACACACACACACACACACATACACACACACACACACACACACACACACCCACACACACACACACATACACATGCACGCACGCACACACACACACACACACACACACACACACACAATCCATACACTTTTCTTTTTAAACCTGAACTTCTGGTATTATGCAGACATAAACCTCCAATACCTCTGAACAGTTAGTCTATATTTTCTAGTAATCAAATCATTCTTGTAATTGTTATTACATTATTTAAGTAAACCAGAATATTATCTCATAAAATATTATTAGCTAATTCACATATATATGGTTTCAGATTTTTCAGGTTGCCACAACAGCCGTAGTCTCTCAGTAAATGAGAACCCTTGCCCACATTTTCCTCTAGCTGTCATGTCACTTTTTGTATCTTCCAACTAAAATATTTCTTCAATATATGGAAATTTCTCCAATAATATGGATAACTTCTTAGGGAAAGTCAATTAGTTTATAAAATGTCCTTCAGTGTAGATTTGATTGGTATAGTCTCCTGATTTTGGTGATTAGGTCATCATTTTTTAGCAAAAGTGTCAAGATGGTAAAATCTTACACCCAATGAGGAAACTTCCTAGAATCTACCCAGCTGCATTTGTTCAGTCACATAGAATTGCAAAACCTATCTACTACACATGCCTAGATATTCCAATCAACATACATAATGCAATTGAGCATATCATATTGCATCTACTATAACTACACATCAACTCATAAAAGCATTTAAGTAAAAATCTACAATTTGACTCTCTAATATTTTTATTCCAATTATAGGACCTTTTCCTTTTGTTCTACTGCAGATGTGATGAGTGTTACATGTTTAAGTTTGTTCAAAATACCCTTCACATTCTATACAGCTTGACACACTACAGATGAGTTTCATCCTATCTCTAGACCCCTGATGCCCTTTCCGTTAAAGCATCAATTATCAATTCTTTTGCTGACCCTTTCAGATGCAATTATTATCCCAGGCTTCTGCCAGTTTTATAGTTCAGAAATGTTTGTGTCAGAAACCTAGGAGTCATTCCCTTGAGAAGCATTCATCAAAAATGACCAAATGAGACTGTTTTAAAACGAGAATTTTATGATTGCAACTCTGTGTCATATATAGAAGACACTATCTCACTGCAACAGTCCAGACCCTCACAATACTTCTACACCATCTTCTGTGATATTCTCAAAGCCTTTGGTTTGTTGTAGATGTGCACCACAAGGTCAGTAATTCTCTGCAATTTGGCCAGTTTTTTATTTCTGTGATGGAATTTGTCTACTGTAACGCATCTTAAAAGAAGAGTGTGGTGATCTAAATAAGAATGCCCCCCATAGGTTAGTACATTTAAATGTTTAGGGAGTATCATGTCAGTGAGGGTTGGCTTTGAGGTTAAAAATGTAAGCCAGGTTCAGTGGCTCTCCTTTCAAGCTGCCTACAGATCTAGAATTGGAATTCTCTACTAGTTCTCAAGCACCATCTCTGCCTACATGCTGCCATGCATCCCACTATGCTGAGAATGGATTAAACTTCTGAAACTGTAAGGAAGCTCCAGCTAAGTACTTTGCTTTATAAGAGTTGCCATGGTTATGGTCTATCTTCAATTCAAGAGAACATTGACCAAGACAAGGTATTTGGTATTGGCATGCTCAATAGGAGAAAACTTTTGTCTGGGCATGGAAACCAAGTCAACTGCCACTTCTGAGGTCATGGAACCTAGAAGAGAACCTTTATTGCCACTTTCATAAACTAGAATATTCTCTAACCACATTCAAAACACCTATACTTATATGCATAGATAAGTGCAGAATTCAAGCATGTCAGGATGTAGCGCTCCTAACATTTTCCCCAGCACCATGTCTGCTCCCCACAATGATGATAATGGACTGGACCCCTGTAACTGTAAGCAAGCCCCCAATCAAATGCTTTCTTTTATTACTTGCTGCCATTATAGTGTCTCTTCATAAGAACAGAAGAATGGATCAAATAATACCTATGTATGAAATTCTAAAATAAAATAATAACAAAATAAATGTTTAAGCATATTGAAAACAGGATGGAGGCATGCTGTTCTGTACTCTTTTGATCAGATGCTATGGGAGGTCAAGAGTTTAATTCCTTTAATTCCAATCAACACTACTCACCAAACACTAAATGGCCTCATTCTATTAATCCATTTGTCCTCTGAGGCCTGCCAGAACTTTCCAGTAGATTATCTAGACACCTCCTGCCTTTTCTCCCAGGAGAGTTGTTCTTAATTTCTTTTTCCTGTTTCATTATTCTATTTTCCTGGTGAAATGGGTTTGAATGAAGTCTTTACCCATTTAACTTGGGTGATACAGCATTTCTTCTGCAAATTTAAATAAATAAGTTTATTGTTAAAGTTACTTTTCACAGAAAAAATTTAAATAACTAATGGATGACAAGTGTAGTGGAGCTTGATATTAAATTTCCTTTGTGTCAGAACATAGTCCATGAATGAAGCTGTGTGAGATTTCTGAAATCTTGGAAGAAAACTTCAGGTAAACAATACAACAGTCTTTTAACCTCCGCTCCTCCATTACATGGATTTGTTTCTGGAAAGTGTGCTCATGCCCCTCCCAGGTGTACTAAATAGGAACCCAAAATTTATTTTGCAAAGAAGATAAAGTGTAACTTTCACACAGCCAGCACACAACCCTCGTGGCTAACTAGTCTCCCTGGTGTTGCCTCTAGCATCCTCTCCTAAGGTATGTAAGGATCATCTGTTTTCGCTGGTTTCTGCCACCCACAAAATTTAATTTCTAATTCAAGAGTTCAATTCTTCAGCTGCTTCTTCTTTAAAGACTCAAACTTTTTATTATATAGGTGTTTAACATGTTTAGTAAGTGTTATCCCAAGATATTTTAGGTTGTTTCTGGCTATTGTAAAGGGTGATGTTTCTCTTATTTCTTTCTCAGCCCCTTTATTATTTATATATTATATATATATATATGTTATGTAATATAATATATATAAAATATATTAGGGCTACTGATTTTGTTTTGTTTTGTTTTTAGTTAATCTTGTATCCCACCACTTTACTGGCAGTGTTTCGAAGCAATAGGAGTTCCTTGGTACAGTTTTTGAGCCACTATCATGTCATCTGGAAATAGTGAAAGTTTACCATCTTTCTTTCCAATTTGACCCCCTTGATCTTCTTTTGTTGTCTTATTGCTCTAGCTAGTACCTCAAGTACAATATTGAAGAGATATGGAAAGAGTGAGCAGCCTTGTGTTGCTACTGATTTTAGAGGAATAACATTGAGTTTCTCTCCATTTAGTTTGATGTTGGCTGTTGGTTTGCTTTATATTGCTTTTATTCTGTTTAGGTATGTTCCTGTCATTCGTGGTCTCTCCAAAACCTTTATCATGAATGGGTGTTGGATTTTGTCAGTTTTTTTTTCAGTATCTACTGAGATGATCATGTGGTTTTTCTTTTTCACTTTATTTATATGGTGAATTACATTGATGGTTTTTCTTGTGTTAAACCATCTCTGCATCCCAGGGATGAAGCGTACTTGTTCATGGTGGATGAGTTCTCTGATTTGTATTTGATTTGCCAGTATTTTATTGAGTAGTTTTTGCATCAGTGTTCATGAGGAATATTGGTCTATAGTTCTCTTTCTTAGTTGTGTCTTTGTGCGACTTGGGTACCAGGGTAATTATAGCCTTGTAAAAAAGGTTTGGCAATGACCCTTCTGCTTCTATTGTGTGGAAGACTTTGAAGAGTATTGGTATTAGTTGTTTTTGGTACAATTCCAATTCTGCACTGAAACCATACCATCTGGCCCTGAGCTTTTTTTTTTTTTCTTTTGGTTGGGAGATTTTTTTTTTTTTTTTTTTTTTTTTTTTTTTGATGACTGCTTCAATTTCATTAGGGGTTCTAGGTTTATTTAAATTGCTTACTTTGATCTTGATATCTATCAAGACAATTTTCCATTTCTGTTAAATTTTCAAATTCTGTGGAATACAGGCTTTCAAATTATGACCTGAAGGATCTCTGTTCTTCCTCTCTGTCTATTGTTATGTCTTTCTTTTCATTTCTTATTTTGTTAATTTGTGTATTTTCCCTCAGTCTTTTGGTTAGTTTGAATAAAGGTTTGTCTATCTTGTTGATTTTCTCAAAGAACCAACTCTTTGTTTCATTGATTCTTTGTATTGTTTTCCTAGTTTCTACTTTATTGATTTCAGCCCTCAAATTGATTATTTCCTGGTGTCTACTCCTCTGGGGTAAGTTTGCTTCTTTTAGTTCTAGAACTTTCAATTGTGCTGTTAATTCTCTAGTGTGACTACTCTCCAGTCTCTTCATGTCAGCACTTAGTGCTATGAGCTTTCCTCTTAGCCCTGCTTTCAAAGTGTCCCATACATTTGTGTATGTTGTGTCTTCATTCTCATCGAATTCTAGGAAGTCTTCCATTTATTTATTTCTTCCTTGACCCAGTAATGGTGCAATTGTGCATTGTTCAATTTCCATGAGTTTGTAGGGTTTTTGCAATTTGTGTTTTTGTTCAATTCTAACTTTAAAGCATGGTGGGCTGATAAGACCCAGGGGTTATTCCAATTTTTTCATACAGATTGAGGTTTATTATATTGCCAAGTATGTGGTTGATTTTAGAGAAGGTTCCATGTGGCACTGAAAAGAAGGTATATTCTTTTGTGTTTGCTTGGAATGTTCTATAAATGTCTGTTAAACCCAATTGGGTCATAACTTCTGTTAATTTTTTTTTTTGTTTCCTTCTTAAGCTTCTGTCTGGTGGACCTGCCTCTTGTTGAGAGTGGGGTGCCAAAATCTCCCACTATAATTATGTGGGATTTACATGAGATTTGAGTTTTAGTAATGTTTCTTTCATAAATGTGGGTACCTTTATATTTGGGGCATAGATGTTCAGAATTGAGACATCATCTTGGTGGATTTCTCCTGTGATGAATGAGAATTAATGCACACACCTATGAATACCTGATTTTTGACAAAGAAGCTAAATTTATACAATGGAAAAAAGCATCTTCAACAAATGGTACTGGCATAACTGGATACTGGTGTGTAGAAGACTGCAGATAGATCCATATCTATCACCATGCACAAAAAACCTCACATAAACCCAGCCACACTGAATGTGAATACATGTGAATACAGAAAGTGGGAGGTACTCGTGATAGAATTTGTACAGGAGACAGATTCCTGAACATAACACTAGTAGCAGAGACACTGAAATCAACAGTTTATAAATGGGACCTCCTGAAACTGGGAAGCTTCTGTAAGGCAAAGGACAAAACTGTAGCCTGCAGAATAGGAAAATATGTTCATCAACCCCACATCTGACAGAGGGCTGATTTCCAAAATATACAAAGAACTTAAGAAGCTAAATACTGAAAAAAAAATGTCATTTAAATGTTTAATGGAAAGAGTTTACTATGACAGTCAGAGACTCCCAGATCCTAGGGTAACATCTAGGTCTCCAAAGAAGATAACTGGGCACAGAACTCTATGTGGAGCTTGTTTTAAAGGTAACATGTCTGGTCACTGGGTGTAAAACTGCCTTTCATCTCACCTGCTACCAGGACACCATCCAAAATATGGACAATCAGGGATTGATTACCCCAGTTTGTGTTGACAAATTAGGCCAGTCCCCCAACTTTCTACTCCATAGGAGAGTCTTTTGGATCTTCTTGACCTGGAAGCCAAAGAGGAGAGACCTGGGACATCTGCCCTGAACTCCCATAAAATCAATACTTTCATGGAGGAATCTAGGGTAACTGTCCAGATAAATGGTAAGTCTCTCTATTTTTTTTTATTATATCTTGGAGTTGCTTGATCTATACTTCCTCCTTTCTTGGGTGAAATTTGTCCTTCTAGGGTCTCTGATAGCATTGACAACTAGGCTAGTGATAACTTAACAGTTTAACAGTTTAACAGCTTTAGCTGCCTCCATAAATCTCTTCATAAGTAAAAATCAGGTCTTAGGCCTTACTTACAGTAGTAGTAGAACTACTACTGTACCTAGATACATTTTACCTTGATACCAGATTCTAAAAAGGGACAAAATCACAAAAACAGTTTTCAATGTGAAGTTTTATGTTCCTTCATTTAAAAGCAATGACTTTGCAATAACTGCTTGTTTCTGTAGGTTTCTTTCCCACCTGCCCCTGCTGCCACCTTGGTTCAGCTCCAAATAAACACACAGACATTATATTAATTATTAAACTGTTGGCCAATAGCTAGAGCTTCTTACTGGCTATCTCTGTCTTAATTATTAACCTATAACTACTAATATATGTATTTCTACATGGGCTTATCTTATCAAAGAACTTTTGGCATGTCCTATACTCTAGGTTCCTCCATCCCGTTCCATACTACCACTGCTTACCTTTCTCAGAATTCTCTTCTCCTAGCCCCACCTATCTTTCTGCCTGACAAATCGGTGTTTTATTCATCAACCAATAAGACAAACATAAAGAAGGACAATTCCCATCAACTGCTCACAGGAATCAACCACCTGTGTCTCATTATGAATGATTGGACAGAAAAATAGTATGAAGTTTATATAAGGTCTGAGGATATCAAAGCTTAAATAAGTTGTAAGGGTCTAAAAGAAGTGTTTTTAGACAAGTAAATTGAGGTTAGAAAGGTCTAAGAAAATGTCTTAAGGGGTATAAATGTAATTTGCAAAGGTATAAGAAAGTGATTTAAGATATGTTTAAAAATGAAAAGTATTTCATCTTTCTTTCCCTGTCTATGCTATTACTCTATTAAGACTTCTAAAGTTCAGAGTTGTAACATTAATCAATAGAGTTTGGATAAGCTATTCATCTAGCTCTAGTAAACACTGACTACTGTTAAATTTCTTTTGGTTGTGGTCCAAGACTTCAAAGTGCTAAAAGGACATGACTAACCTATAAACACACAGTCTTCTGGATAGAGGAGAGAGGGTTTATGCTTTTTATCCAAAATTATTCTGGGTCCCCAAGCTTCTACTATAACTCAAAGGTGAGAATCCACTGCCTTTTCCATTATGTGAATTTCAGTAGGGATTACAAACAGTAACAATAATAATATATCTATAACATTTACATTATTGAAAACTTAAAAAGTTGTTATAAGGTTCAGGGAATTAAATTCACCTCTCATAAGTCAAATGGATTTCAGAAAGTACTGCCAATCAACAACCTGTTTCCCCACCTGCCTATTCCCCTTATCCATGAGGGTGGGATCTCTCTTCCCCTTCCCTAGTCTTGGGACTCCTCTCCACCAACTATCAGAATCAGAAACCTGAAAGTTTCAAATGTACACCTAAGAAGAAAATTACCCCCCTAACCTCCTTAACATATCAGGTGCACTCTTAAAATCTATATCCTGGATGGCCTACTCTTCCTGGACTGGACCAACATCACAGCTTTCTTGAGTACCCAATGATGTTAATGTATTTGTACAACAGGAAGAAGTCTGAAGAACATGGAGCTCTAATTCCTGACTCACCAGTTACCCCTTTCTATTTCCTCACCATTTATAATAAATAAGAGAGAGGAATGTTGGTAAACTAAGAGTAACCCGCATTCCAGAACCAGGTGCTTCCCCAGCCAACCATTAGTGACTGAACTCTAGCATCTGTATCTGTATCATCACCAACTTCCAGGTGTGTTACATTTCCACTGTCACCATGAATTGAGTACACTTTATAAAGTCCAAGCCATCACAGTATTACAGCTTCTCTCTCTCTCTCTCTCTCTCTCTCTCTCTCTCTCTCTCTCTCTCTCTCTCCCTCCCTCCCTCCCTCCCTTTGTCTCTCTCTCCTTTCCTCACTCCTTCCTTGTCCCTCCCTCCCTCTCATCCCTCTCTCTTCTCAGCACTCAAAGGCACTCTTTCACCCTCCTCAATTAATCATTTGTATTAAGTCTGTGTGGTGGTGTGATCTTTGCCACATTCCTTGACCCTCAGATCACAACAGAACCATAACAGCTACTTCTGTTAATATTTATGCTATTTTTATGTCTACCTGTCTTTGTACATAAGCCACTTATTTGGTGGTACACACAAGAGCATGCTTAAGACTCCTCAAAATTTTTCAAGCAGAATATTCTTTTAGATATCTCCATACTCATTTTTGAACTATATGTATTGAGGTTGTGGATATGGAGACACATGAATATTTTCTAAAGTGAAATAAATATTGACTTACATTTTGATATTGCAGGAAGAGACATAATCTGATCACATTTGCACACAATACACAGATTCTATACTCTTAATGGCTTCATTGTCTATTTGATTTATATTTCTTTTTCTTACATCCCATATTCTACCATTCTGTGGTTGAAAATATTCCTATCATTGTGAGAAAACTTATAGAGCATCTAAGATTTTTCTTCAACTTTTCATTGATTTCAATTTTACCAAAATCTCTTTGTCATAATTTTCAATCTTAAGTTCATGCTTTATAGAACATTCCTTCTTCAGAAACTTGTCATATTGCTGGATTATTCTTGATTGTCAACTTGGCTATAATTGGAATGACCTATAACCCAGAAATGGAGGGCAACTTGTGATCTAGATCATGAGGCAAGAGAAAAATATTACTTTAATTCATAACTTGAGGCTGGAAGACACATCATTTATTCCAAACCTTAAGGCTGGAAGGCACACCTTTAATGTAGGCCACACCTTCTACTGGAAGCCTATATGAGGACAGTGAGAAAAGGAAGGTTTTTCTTCCAGTGCTTGCCTTCACCTCATCTGCACATCCATCCCAGCTGAGACACCCAGCCTTGTGTGACTAAGCAGCTACTAGATTACTGGACCTTATAACTAGTCATTGTTGGACTGCAGCCTATAAATCATTCCAATAAATTCTGATATATATATATATATATATGTGTGTGTGTGTGTGTGTGTGTGTGTGTTTATAGAGAGAGAGAAAATGAGAGAGAGAAAGGGAGAGAGAATGAGAGAGATTTCATAAGTTCTATGACTCTAGAGAATCCTGACTAATACAAATAGTGTCTCATTCATACTTAAAAGTAAGGGAAAATCCCAGTGACAAGCTTTGTGTATATATTTACTGCTTTCCTGCATAGTATGAAATACCCATAGTAGTGGGGTATTTCTACTTATAATGCTCTTTATTCCATCTTGTCAGTGAGAAATCCCACATCATCTTTTCTATTGCACTAAAATTTAGAGCAAGATTTAGGATATTGAGACTAAAGAGGTCTATAGTGGGCTAGAATATTAGTTACTTGTCTATTTGCTGAAAAACCTACTTGTGAGACATGACCTGTGGAATAAATAGTTTTGGTTTACAGTTCAAGAGTACAGTCTACTGAGGCAGAGAATTTCATAGTGGGAGCTTAATGCAGCTAAAAAACATTGGGCCCAGAACCAAGAAACAGAGAGAGATAAATGTACATGGGTTTTTTTTTTTCTCTTTGGGGTCCCACCACTCAGCTCCCAAATAAAGACACAGAGGCTTACTCTTACTTATGAATGACCAGTATAACTTCAGTTGTTTCCAGCCAGCATTTTTAACTTAAACTATCGTGTGTTATATGTGTTTATTTCTCTTTACTATATATATTTTTCTTTTATTCTTATTCCATAGTTGTTGTATAGCTGTGTGCCTGGCCCCTGGAGTCCTCCTCTCCTTTTCTCTCTCCTTTTCTCTCTCATCCCTTTTCTCTTTCATCTTTTTTCAAGCCCAGATTCCTCCTCTTATGTATTCTCTCTGCCTGGCAGCCTCACCTCTCTCTCTCTATCCTGGCTAGCCCTTGACCATTGTGCTCTTTACTAGACCAATCAGATATTTTAGGCAGGCAAAGTAACACAGCTTTACAGAGTTAAACAAATACAACATAAAGAATGCAACACTGTTGTGCACCATTAAACAAATATTCCACATGAAACATGTCTTAAACTGATAATTCACAGATGAATGCTTATAGTCTTCTCTTTATTTAGTTCATGACCTCACTCAACCCATACAATGGTGCTACCTACAATAAAGGTGAGTTTCTCTACTTCAGTTAACCTAGTCTTAGAAAATGTTTCACAGCCACTGTGTCTGAAAGAAGTTCTGACCAACTTCTCTCCTCCTGCCCCACCCCAGGAACAGCCTATTGAGCATCCTAGTGGTTGTGCAGTGTGCTCCAGGTTTCTAGTTTATGTGAGCTGTCACCCATGCTGTGGGAAGACTTGGTGATTCCCCTGTCTTTGAGTCATTTCCTGTGACTTCTTCTTCTGTGACCACCTAACCTGTGCTTATTGGTTCTTGTTGGAACACTTATCTCATTGTCTAGTTACCTTTGTTTAATTTGATTAATATTATTATTTGTTTAATATTATTTCAGATATATTTAATGTTTAATTTGAAGTGATATGGGCAAGTGTTGGCATAAATTCAAATAATAAGTAAATATTATTTTAATGAATAATATCATTCGATTTACAATTTGGATTTTTCTCCCTCAGTACTAAATCTTTACAATGTTTCTTTTTCTAACAGAATTAATGCCCTCCATATAAACATGAATATTTTTTGTGCATGGCATGTGTATGTATTATTTATGCATGTGTTGTGGTTTAAAAGAAAAATGGCCCCCAAAGGAAGTGGCACTATTGGGATGTGTGGTTTTGTTGGAGGAAGTATGTCATTCTGGAGGTGGGCTTTGAAGTCTCATATATGATCAATCCACACCAAGTATCTCAGACCACTTTCTATTGCTTGTGAGTCAAGATGTAAGAACTCTCTGCTACCTCTTCAGGACCATGTCTGCCTGCATGACACCATATCCCACAATGAAAATAATGGACTAAACCTCTGAACTGTAAGAGAGCCTTTGAAAGAGTTATTGGGGTCATGGTGTCTCTTCACAGCAATAGAAAACCTAGCTAAGACATAATTTGGTACCAGGGGCTGTGGTATGGTTATGACAGGCCTGACCAGGCTTTTATTTGGAATAATATGTACTTTGGAAGTTTCATTTAGGAAAAGAGTAGAATACTTTAAGTTCTGTTTGATGGGACATATAAGTAGGAGCATGGAAGAATTATTTGAACTTTGACGGACTCACTCAAATTGTTTTAGAAGATAAGAGTACTAATGTGTGCCATAGAGATCATTCTTATAATATTTTGGTGAAGAATGTGGCTGTCTTTTGCCCTTGTCCAAAGAATATGCTTGAGGCAAAAGTGAATAGTGTTGAGTTAATTACTTTGGCAGGACAAATCTCAAAACAACCTAGTATAGACTCTGTCATGTGGGTATTCGTGGTAAACCTAATGAAGATTTATAATGAAAAGGATCAATCTAAGCAGGGTAAATTTCAAAATATAAAATATTAAGAGGAAAGGAGCACCAGTAAGCAGAATGGAGCTAAGTCCTGCGACCAAGGAGATAAACACATTGAGAAATGAAATAAAGGGAGTGATGACATCAAGGAAAGATCTCACCCAGCTAAGTTTCCAACTTGTGAAAAGGAATTAAAGAAAACCTTAGAGTCAGGTTTGTGGTGGTGCACACTTTTAATCCTAGCACTCCAGAGGCTCTAAATTTAAGGCCAGCCTTGTCTACAGAACCAATTCCAGAATAGCCAAGCTTAGGCAGGGCAAGTCACCATCAAAAACAGAAAGCTGCTGGACATGTAATTAAAAGATCTCTGAGTTCAAGGCCAGTCTGGTTTACAGAACAAATTAGGCAGTGAAGGAAACCAGGGAAAACAAAAAGCAAGTGAAGATGTTAGTGAATAGGGGGCTTTGTTCTAGCCCTGGCAAACAGCAGAACTTTCCAGCTTCAGCCACTTGGTTCTGGCTTTAGAGTCAATGATAGAAGAAACGTGGTATGGAAACTTTCTCCATGATTATGAAGTCACTGTTTTGCAAGACATGTTTTAGAGGCTCCCTGAATGGAGGCCTGGAGAAGCCATTACGTGAAGCTGTGAAGTTGAAGCCTTGGAGACCCAAAATGTTGGAGAAAAGCTGCCCAGAAAAGCTGCTAACAGGAAGTGGAAACCATCCAAGAAAAAGAAGTGTGCTGCAGTCAACAAAGCTTAAAAGATTTGGCTATCTAAAGAGTATTTTGACATCAGACATGGAGATCAAGAATTTGGAATTTGTCCAGCTGGATTTTGGTGTTGCTTTGGTTCATTATTTCCTTGCTATGCTCCCTCCCCTGTGATTTGGAATGGTAATGTATATCCTGTGCCATTATATGTTGGAAGTATGTGATCTGCTTTTTGATTCTAGTTTTATAGGGGATTATAGTTAAAAGATTACAATAATTTCAAAAAACACATTGAATTTGGACATTTAAATAAGTTTGACAGTGTTGCAGACTATGCAGACTTTTGAAGTTGGAAAGAATGCACTTTTGCATTATGATATGGTTACAAGCATTTGGGGACCAAGGAGTGGAGATGTAGTGGTTTGAAAGAAAATCATCTCCAAAGGGCTAGCACTATTGGGAGGTAAGACCTTGTTGCAGAAGGCGAGTCACTGTGGAGGTGGGCTTTGAGGTTTCATATATGCTCAAGCCATGCCCAGTATCTCAGACCACTTCCTGTTGCTTGTTAAGTCAAAATGTAAAAATTCCCTGCTACCTCTCCTCTACCCTGTCTGCCTGCATGCTGCCTGCATGCACAACCATGACAATAATAGACTCAACCTCTGAATTGTAAGTGAGCTACCACAACTGAATGTGTCCCTTTATAAGAGTTCCATGGTCATGGTGTATCTTCACAATAGAAATCCTAACTAAGACAGTATGTGTATATGATAATTATTCTAAGATTTATAACAATTACTATATTGACAGACATACACAAAATAATCATATTTCCTTGGCTGTTAGGTAAACATTTCTCATGGATTAAGTCTTTATTGTATCAGTTGTGGTGATATATTATTTATGATTAAAGATTACCTGAGGATTCAGAAAGCAAAACTAGCCAGAAGCCAGGTACACACCTTTAACCCCAGTGGCTAGAAGCTAGGAGGTGGTGGTACATACCTTTAATCTTACAACTCATGATCAACAGGCAGATAGATCTCTCTGAGTTCAAGTCCACCCAGGAATACATGAGATTGGCTCAGTCTTAAAGAGTAACAAATCACATACCTTTAATCCCAGATTAAAGATATAAGCAGGGTCTTCAGTATTCAGTATGAGGCATTCATTCCTCAGTCACATTGAAGTAGAAGGATTTATTCTCTAGCCACATTGATGATTCTCCTGCCACACTGAGGCAAGGCAGCAGGATCAGCCCATTTAGCCTGAGGTCAGAACTAGTGATCTGTTACTTTGCTTTTCTGAACTTCATCTTAAAGTTTGAGCTCCAATATCTGTCTCTGGTACATTTGTGTGTGTGTGTGTGTGTGTGTGTGTGTGTGTGTGTGTGTGTGTGTGTGTTACAGTGAGTCATATTCTGTATCAGAGTATTATGTCTGGCTTGTAAATGCGAAAATTAAAATGATCAAGGGTTAAATAACTTACTGAAGGATCAAATAGCAAGGAAGTTGTAGAACTTGAATTCAAATACATGCTCTTTGGTTTGAATTTGAATCATACTACACTACTTTGAGTTAATTATGTTGGATATATATATATATATATATGCACACACACATATAATATTTACATGCTGTCTGATGTGTTTTCTTCATCATTCTATCATTACTTAGTACCATGAAAGAGTGTTTGTCTTCTAGCAGATATTTATGTCACTGAAGGTCTAATAGCCTGACCACACACTGCATCTTCTTACCATATTCTAAAAGTATAACTATACACAGAAAAATGTCAATGGGCATTTATTATTTTGCAACAATTTTATAGCAACACGCTATGATTTTATTGGTAATTTGGATTTCATATAAACCCTTCAATCTGAGAATATTCTTGGATCTAAAATTTAAGTTGTCTTATTTAGTGGTGAAGGAAGATTTCCCACAGAGAAGCTATTTATGAGTGTGGTAGTTGTTTACTTCTGGATTGAAATGAAGAGCCTATTACACAACCCAACTGTTCTATTCCTATAACTACTTTGCATTTAGATACATTCTGTTCAAAGACCACTGTACATGATTTAAGCTATTTGGGTTTAGATATAGCTTTGGCTGATTCCAGGTAAAAAAAAAGACAAATACATATCCCTTTTAAAGAGGAGGATAATTTGAACTTCTAGTGTGTTATAGGAATAAAAGGTATTGTATTCTTTCTTCAAAGATAGAACCCTTAAGTGTGTGTGTGTGAGTGTGAACACACACCTGTGTATTTACTTCAAAACCCATACTCAAAGTTCTCATCCATTCGTGCATTAACAATACACACACATGCAGAGAGAGAGAGAGAGAGAGAGAGAGAGAGAGAGAGAGAGAGAGAGAGAGAAACACAAACACACAAACACCCACACACAAATACATACTTTTTTCAGGTATTAATAAAATCTATTTCTTTGGAATAAGGAACAATAACAATGGAATATAAATTCTTTTTCATTATTTTTTCCTCCTTTTTTTATTAACAGTTTTCCTACATACTTAGCCTTGCTGAGAAACAGGTACTGTTTTTAAAATCTAAAGAACAGTAGAGTTCTTAGCTGTTTACTTTGGCAAGAGACTCATTTGGTCTTACAGTTTTCAATGACTGATGGTTTAAATTCTCTTCAAAACAGCCACAAGTCAAAAAGTCTTTCAAAAATATTCCTGCTAGCTTAATAGGCAATAGCTTTTCCATCATTAATATCTTCCTTTAATTCTAGATTGGATTTCATACTCTATCTCCCAGCTTCTGATTTTAAAAAGAAGAGATTGCCTCATGAATAGGGTGGAAATATCTATGCACATTCTTACAAAACATGAGTAGAAAAATTAAAGCCAGTGACGTTTCAGGGGAAAGTTTGCACAGCCGCAATGTGCTTTGTATCTTAAGTTTTGAAGACATATTTGCGTAAATGTGTTTCATGTATGACTTTCTTCATGGTTCTTTTATAACTAAGTGATATAAGACAAACATGCATGTCAGTGACTTTTTTGGTACTCCAATAAAATGGAATGAAAATTAATAGCAGAGATTATGTTCCATAAACATTTTAATTTTGCTCAGTAATATTCAAAATAGTGGGCTACAGATATATTTGCATTTAGCTTTTCCACCCTACCCCTGTATCTCAGCTCTCTGAATCTTTCCTCACTCCTTTACTCATGTATTGGTATTATCTCCTCTATGTTCATCTTGCTTCTCTTTCATTTTCATACTTAATTAAATTCTGTGAAAAAATGTGGGTTCATCCTACTACACACACCCTAATAACATATTACCTGCATTAATATGTTAACTATGCTGTTAGCTCTGGCTATTGAAGGAATTTAGTAAAAGTCTTTTTTTTAATTCTCTCAATTCATAGGATTTTGAAAAGATAAATATATCATTTACTTGCCCAATTTGTTCATTGATGCCTGATGAAAAATATTGCATTTTCTTGATTAATTTGGCATTGATCTAAGACAGAGTTGGATGGGGTAGTTTTCATAGAAATTCAGAAGCCATAGAAATAAAAGACATGAGGAGTAGGGAAAGGCCCTGATTTTACTCTAAGAACTTTGTATTGCTTTTATCATATACATTTCAGTTTTACCTTCTTGACCTTTCTTGCCATCGAGGAAGAAAACTACCTCAACACTTGGGAATTTAGTAGCATTATAAATTATAGTAATTTTAATACAGCAAAGCCATTTGCCTAGTTTCCTATCCCACTTCTGAAGTTTCCTTCTTCCTCATTGAAATTTGCATCGCCATCTTTCTTTATTGTAGAGGCCCCCAAATCCTTAAGTCACAGTTTTTCTGAAAACATAAAAGTTATGATTTAACTTTGCTGTTGCCTGTTTATCCACTGGATTAGTGATTTTCATTAACCTCAAGAATTTAAGGATGCAAAGCTCCTGACTCAGAATAGATTTTTGTCATGAAATCAAATTATCAGATGAAACCTTAATTAGGATTTGTACTGGTGATCAAAGGAACAGCCAAAGGATTTATGGATAGGGAGGAAACATAATCCACCTCATGCCAATGGGTGAATTTTCTCCATCACATTTCTATATGGACTAAAATAGAAATATGTATTCATTTTTTCAAGGAAATCTAGTGTTCACTATGTAAAACTCCACATAAAGAAATGAGAAATATTTTCCAATAAAACAATAATGTAAGATCTGCAAATTTGCTTAATTCTGCCTGACACCACCCTCTCTTCCTTGTCTTCAGTCCCTGGAACTATGTATTACCTGTGAGTCTTTTGGAGGATGAGACTAGATCATAGAAGCAGGCCATAAGACAACATAGAGTTCAACATAGAGTCAACGTAGAGTGCTTCCCAGTAATCACAGAGCAAGCCCTATGATTATTGCTTTAAGGAAAGGCACAAAGACATAAATGTCTAATGCTGAGAAAACACCTATCTTTTGTTTCTAAAATCAGCTGTACCTGCCTGTCACCACATTGGGCAGCTGCCAATGCTACAGAAGAAGTTTATGCTGAAGATTGTGTCCCTAAGGCACTGGACCAGTAGAGCCATGTCTTTCATCAGACTCACTATCACCCTTCAGAAAGTGTGTTTGAAATTGGCCTGTGATCCTGAAGCAAGTATGATTCCTCCCAGGATTCATTTCATTTACTCGACTAATATTGGTTGATCATAATTACATGCAACTGCCTTAAGTAGTGTCGGGGAATCAACAATGAAAAGCATTTCACTTTTTCTTCTCCTAATGAGCTTAATGTTAACTGTGTATTGAGAAGTTTAACAATTTCAATTAAACAATGGTGTTACATTAAAGGTAAATATGACAAAGGGTATAGTGAGAACACAGGAATAATTAAATCCATATGCAAGGGGAGGGAGAGATTCACAAACTCTAAAAATATGTCTACAAAGCACAAAAAGCATGGGGATGTAAACTGTGGAATGACACAAGTTGACAAAGACCAAGTCAGAAAGGAGTTTGTATTTCACACTAAATTCATTTAAATTTCAGAGGTGCAGAGATGACTCCGTAATTAAGAACAAAAAATGTCCTTCCAGAAGACCCAAATTCAGTTCTAAGCACCCACATAGGATGACTCATAACCACATGTAACTCCAGCTTCAAGGGATCTTACTTCACAGGCACTTTCCCACATGCAACATATAATTATACACATAAATTAATATGAAAAACATGACTTCAGTTTTCATCTTTAGGACAATAGGGGAAAGTTGAAGGTTGTAAGCAAAAGAACGATATAACCAAATGGACCTATTAGAAATATCTTATTTTGAGATCATTGTGGACCACCTGGTAGAGATGAGCTAGGATAAAGATAATCACCTTTTCTAGTGTAATTTAAAACTTGAGCTCTGAGAGTAATAGAGGGAGCGCTAGCCAGCTTAAATAATTTTAAAGATGCGGAGTCCTAAAATAGGAGAATGATTAAATAAATGTAAAATCAAGTTAATGAGAATTAGCTATATCATTAAAATGTCTTGTATGGGCTAGTGGGTAAATGATGACATATTTTGTTAAAATTTGTATTATGTGAAAATCAAATTTTCTGGAAGATAATATTTAATAAGACCAATATTGTGACCATTTACTGGGAACATGCTCATAGCACACTCATAAAGCACCAACAGGTAGTAATTAAAAGAGTGTAGAACATGGAGGAGAGTTGAAGGATAATGCTATTTGGGAAACATGAACATATAAACAGCAAGGAGACTGGTCCTTTCTGGTAGATAATGGCAATAAAAGAAATCTTAATGAATGTGCAGAAGAGTCCATTTCAGAAAAATGAACTGCATCTTCATCTGTTTCCTGTCAGTATGATTTTTATTTTGTTATAATTTCTGTTTCCTTGACCAGCTCCTGTTAAGCTAGCTGTCCATCTCTAAATCCTAAAGTCACTTGGTTAGCTCCCTAAGTATTTTACCTGTAAATGCCACTTAAAAAGAAAATAAAATAAAACAACAAAAAAGAATTAGATACTGTGCTTTCTCCACCAGCAACTACAACAACTGAATAGACTTCTCAGGACCACCTAGCATCCAGTCCTTTCTATATGTCAGGTTAAACTCATAGCATATGCATTTTATTCTGGATGAGACTCAGGATTGTCATTGGTTTGGTCTTCTGAGCATCTGTTTCTGATATTACTCATATTTGAACTCAATAAATTTTGGTTAAAATATAATTTTACAACTTAGTAGACACAACCTTTGACCAGTTACATTTTTAAATGTATCTTTTCTTCATGAAAGATGGATTAATCATTTCTACTTACCCTGCCATTTAGAGGATTCTATGAGTACATGAACATAAGTTCCTGCCTCATCCTTGTGAATTCATACATCCTACTCATTTCTACATTTTATCTAGCGTTATTGTATAAAGGTGAGAAAGTTATGATGCTGTCGAAATAACTTCATGTAGTAAATGGCTACGTGTTTATATTTTTAGAGTTATATAATGGGTTTAAAATTACTTTACTCTTGAGTGAGAGATTTTATATATGCCATTTCTCTTTGTAAGCTCTAGTTTTCTCATTTGTAAAATGAGGATAATAATACTGGTGTTATTTACTTCAAAGTTATGAACTTAAAGATAATACATGTGAAAACATTTAGAATACCAAAAACTTCTGTTAAAATATAGAATATTATTCCAAGCATTATGCTTCACTCCCAGATGGCATTCACAAATTTTTCTCCTTAGTAGCTGCATGTGGACACAATATTTATGACAAGAAATATTTATTTATTATTTATATTTAAATTACCTTCAAAATAATCTACTTGAAACATAAACTTAAGTTTTATATGTTCTATGAACCTTCAGAGTACACATTTTTCATGTTTTTATTATTTTTAGCATAAAATAATGTGTTTTATTATAACATGTTACATATGTTCACCCCTATTACCCACCACTTTTGCCACTGCTTGTTGGCTCCTTTTCTCAATACAAATAGTGCCCTGTGTTTGGTATAAGCTACACAAAGCATGTTGATAGTATCTAACTGCCAGAAATTTTTATTCTTAAATAGAACTACCAAATAATAACTATGAAGTGATAAGTTTTATAGATTATATATATATGGACCCAGTCAAAGTAAGAGGACTTTTCTTATTGTACATATCAATCCCAGTTCCCTCTCTGTCCCTCCCTCCCTCTCTTCCTCCTTCCCATGCCCCCTCACCACCCTCCCATCCCATTCCTCCCTACCACCCCCCACTTCCCATGTAGGGTAATTCCTTTCTGGAAGGGTCATCTAAATCTGTCAAGTCATTTGGAGTAGGGATTCGGTACTCCCTTCCTGCCTCTAGGTTAAGGGAGTCAAATTTGTTATTATGAATTATTTATGCATAAATACCTAAACATTTTAAAGCATCTTTAATTTATTTTTTTTTCTTATTTTACATATCAATCCCAGTTTCCTCTCCTTCCCTCCCTCCTTCTCTCCCGCCATTCCATGTCCCGCCTCCCCCCCCCCCACTCCACAGAGAGGATGACCAATCCAGGATTGGTCAACAAAACCTGTCAAGTCATTTGGAGTAGGGACTAGTCCCTCCCTCCTCCCTCTAGGTTTAGGAAGTATCCCTCCATGGAGAAAGCGCTTCCAAAGTCCTTTTGTGCACCAGGGATACATCCTGGTCCCACTGTCAGAGGTTCCTAAGACTGCCCAGGCCTTCTAACTGAGACCCATGTTCAGGGGGTCTGAGTCAGTCCAATGCTGGTTTCCCAAATATCAGTCTGGGGGCCCATTAGCTCCTCCGTGTTCAGGTCATCTGTCTTTGTGGGTTTCTCTAGCCTGGTCTTGTCCTCCGTCTCTGCATCTGGATTCCAGTTTGGCTCAGTGTTTAGCTGTGGGTGTGTGGAAACAGAATCAGACACCCAAGAAAAGAATATTAAAGGGACTGAGTTTGTCGCCATCTAAGGGTGATTGGGTGACCTGTATGAGTATAAAAGTTCCAAGGATATTTTAGACAAAAGTAACAGCAAGGACAAAGGCAAAGCTTATTTCTACATTGTAGGTATCATCAGGATATTATTATACTTGATTTGTATGTGTTTTTAGGTATAAGGCTATGGGATGTGCATTATGGGTTTGTCAGGAGTATAATGCCAAATAGATATATATGAGAGCCTTACTTCTGAAATATTTTAAACACTGGATCCCAGAAGATAACAAATTTTTATCTTGGACAGCATTTAGAATGAAGCAACTAGCTATTTTAAAGGTATCATCTAGGATTAAAATCACATATAACACATCCTGGATTCACGTAACAACCTGGCTTAGGATTCTGACTGTTTAGGTTTGAATACTTGGGAGCAGATAGATTATAAACAAGTCAGGTGCTTTGAGCATCATCTAGTAATCTATAAAATAAATGTAACATGACTTTTCTTGTATAATATAATGAGGTTCTGGAAGAAAATGAATCTAAACATTTTACATCAATTTATGCAGTACTACTTACGATGCATATTCAGCTAGTCTCAACACATGTACATTTAGTCCCATATTCTGTGGGGTTGAGCACTGCTTTACATGTGAGGAAACTAAGGCACAGTGTATCAATAACTCATCCAAAACCATACACACACCCACTGTAAGTCTGCGCTAAACCAGCTCTGTAGTCTTTGTTGTCAATCATCACAATATCCCACCATTCTGAGCACAGTGCTCAAGCTCATTAGCACAGTGACTGTCAAGTGAGCATTGTACTTTGGGTACAGATCAACTTGACTTACTCATTTTTGATATAATAGCCTTATTTATTTTTGAGTCAAAAATTATAACAGGCTTACTCATTTTTGATATTATATTTTTATAAATAACTGGTAGCTTAATTTAAGAAAAGTGAGATGGGAGAGTAAAATGTATAAAAAGAAGGGGAGGAACTCAGCAGTTATTAGTTGAAAGAGACGCCCTCATCAATAGAGGGACAGATCATTACCGAATGTGTTGTAATTCAATCTCCCACTGCCGAGGAGAAGTAGTTTCAAAGTGCTATTAACTTAAAATAAACCTCTTATTTCATAACTATATCTCAGTTATAGCTTACATAACAAAACTCAATGTGAAATCTTCCTCTTTTTTACATGCTAAATTTGATAAAGTTGAAAACCATTTGAGGTCTGGTTTGACAAGTGACAAACTGATCAGTTTCCCTTGTGTGTGAAGATCATTTTCAGTTCATAGACTTAAGCATTTTATTGGTTCAAGATACAGTTTAAATAGTGCACTGTGAGCTAATTGACAAATTCCTAACCATATGACTTTTTAAATATATTAGTTCTTGTGCTGCCTACTGCACTCCACATTTGTTCACTTCCTGGGGTTTGTCTATTCCAAAATAATCAATAAATGGTAGTGATTATTACTCCCTAAACCACAGAACTTGATTAGGGAATTTTAATCCCTAGGACTTCTTTTATGACATACATTTATCACTGATCATCCCATTCAAAAGCCACTAATTGTATTTCACATTAAAGTTAGTTCAACAGTTCCACACAACAGTCAAACAATGTTATTATTATTCATTGTAAGTTTGAGTAGTCTTTCATCCTCTTTGTTGGCATTGTTTACTAGATTTAGTTTATTATACCTGCATACTTCCTCTCCCAGTGATTATCAATACAATTTAAAATGACAGACCACAGAAATCATATCAGTGAGAGGTTCTAATTGCTTTTCACTGCAGTGTGTGTGTGTTTGTGTGTGTGTGTGTGTGTGTGTGTGTTTGATTTTCTTTAATGAAGTGAAAATCCAGGCTCAGACTAACATCAAACATCAGCATCACAAGAGCTGGGAATACAGACATGTGGTCTTATGGCTAGCTTCTACTCTCTCTCAATTCTACAGCTACAGAAGTGGTCTTAAGTAACCATCCCAGAACTTTCAGGTGGCTGTAGCCCATCAGCCTTTTTCTGAACTTTCAGGTAGGTAAAAGGAAACTTCCCTCTACTCTCTTGTCTTGAAAACAAAGTCACCCTTTGAGGGTCCCAAAGAATTATCTCACAGAACATTATTTAAAATGTATCTTTGGCAATTAAAAATTTTAATTCCATGGACTGGAAATGATCTTCATACATAAAATTAAATCTGATCAGTTTGTAACCCCACATGACCAAAACTCCCAAATTAGGCACTTCCAAACTCAGCGCAGCAAATACTGCCAGGCACCAGAGGCATTGTGGAATCAAAGCCTCTAAATCTCCCTTTCCATGACATATAAAAGATTCAGCAGAGTAGAGGTCAAAGAATATGAGGCAGGGGAGGTATAAAAGGAAAGTAAAATAGATTACTTTTTTTAGTATGAAGGGATTGAACCTAATTACTCTTTTATGCAGAAAATCCCTTTAGCTGTACACATGAATAAGAGCACTCAAGGCAGCAACATTTTTCTTATAATTAGAAGAAATTATGATGTCTCTCTTGAAAGGCAGAATTTTCCTTATCATGAAAAACAGTGTTCTTTATCATCCTTACTTTTTATTAGAGCCTTCAAAATGAGGTTTTCTTGAACCTCTTGAAATAAATCCATTCCACTTTGAACTGCCAGAACGAACTATTAAAATGTGGCCCGAATCATCCTGAGAAATAGCCACGTGGTCACTTGCCTGGGATAATAATGACTGCTAGGTAAATTATGAAGAACATTGAATTACTTTATCCTACAACCTGTACTGTCCTGAAATGGAAAATGTATTGATCACTTCTTTTAATAGGCTAATGTATCTCTTCTTCACATTCATTTACTTATATTTTTCAGCAAACATTTATTAAGAGATTGGGAAAAGCACTGGGAAAGAAGCAAAATTTGCTGTGGATACAGCATATACAGTAAACAAAAACCAGGCAGAGGACAAGATAAAAATGAAAGATTTTAAAGGAATTTTTAGATGGATGGTGGAGGGTTAATAATTCTTTTTAATTCCGTGTAACTCTACATAGGGCACAGATTGCACAACTGAGATGTTATTGGCAACTAATGAAAACAGTGACACCAGGGACACAAAATCAGAGTGCAGTAATGGCTGTGCTTGCTGTTCCTCGTGGCAATCTAGGAAGTCAGTGTCCTTCTAGGGAGCCATCTGAGAGTGTGGCTTAGAAGTTGGCCACTCACTGCTTATGGCTCCTTTCCAGCTGTGTAGTTATTGTACATAAGACTTCCTCTGTATGCTCCTCTCACCTGTACTGTTTCTTTCTATATTTCCTAATTCCTATCTACTTCAGTTTCTCAGAAACGTGAAGCATCTTAAAAAGGCTTATAAAGAGGAATAAATAAAAAATATTTCTAGTAGATGTGCCACACATAAAAGACTGTCAGTCCCTAGTCTCCTAACATTTACATTGTGTCATTCATTTGTAATTACCAGACTACCTCCTCCTAGATAATAACTTCCTAAAAGAAAGAAGCTATCTTCTGTGAATTCCTATACCTTCAATCATAGTGGGTATTTGTAAAATAATTTATAAGGAAAAGTGTATGCTTCTTTTATTGTATTTTACTTATTCTACAAAATTACTTTAAACTTAATTTTTTTACAACATCAGCCTTTTATGCTACATGACTCAGAGAAACAAAGATGAATAAAATAGAGTTTCTGTCTTTGGAATAGTCAGAAGGCACAAATACAATAAATGGAATCTAAGTGTAACATGGACAAAAGTTTAGGACTTTGGAGCATTTGTAACCATGGTTAGACATGACTATCCCCAGGCCTAAGACTTATGACTTATACCATGCTTTGCTTTCTTTCCTGTGCAGTTATAAGAGCATGTGTAAAAGTCAACATTGGTCATCAGCATGAAGAAGAACATAAGCCCACTGTGACAGCACTATGGGCCTATGACATGAGCTGTCAGTATGTAATGAGAAAGTGACAGAACTCAAAGAGACAATGAGCACATTTGGCTGAAGAGATGTGAACAACTTTCTTGGGGAGATGTTCTTTAAGATGGAATGGTAAAGACAGTGAAAGTGTCTCAAGGAAACCAAGTAGTATAAAATGTGTGTGTGTGTGTGTGTGTGTGTGTGTGAGAGAGAGAGAGAGAGAGAGAGAGAGAGAGAGAGAGAGAGAGAGAGGTCAGTATATGGGCCACGACCTGTGGGTTACGACCCCTTTGCTGAACAAATGACCCTTATGACCATTTCACAGGGGTCACATATCAGATATTCTATGTAGCAGACATTTACATTATGATTTATAAAAGTAGCAAAAATTAACATTATGAAACAGGAATAAAGCTAATTTTAAAGCTGGAGTCACCACAACATGGAGAAATGTGATAAACATTTGCAGCATTTGGAAGGCTGAGAATCACTGTAGTAGATGATAGCGTGGGAGACAACCACTACCACCAAAATGCAGGTAAGAGAGTGGGAAAAGCCTTGAGACTTGAATTGCCATGGGATTACAGTGCAAGAGTAGTTAATAGAATTTCACTGAAGTGAGGAACTAAGAGGGCACCCTGCCATTCAACTTCTGGATGAAATAATTCTATGTATATGTGCTTCAGCAACAGCTGTAGCAAATAAAGACCCAGAAGTGTCTCTCATAAAGACAGACTTGGCTTCAATTGCCACATGTCTCTGGCTTCATTCAAAAACTGAGAAATGAAATACCATATGGAATTAATAAATACCAAGTGTTCAATAATAATGCATTGATAGACTTTTGAGCCTTAGAAAAACCACATATTTTAGCTATAATAAGAATCAGACATAACCTTTGATATTTGCACATTAGCCTACAAAATGATCTTTTAATCTCCTAGCAACTACATCAGTAAGGAGCCTGATGAAACTAAATGATAGTCATTTTGAAAAAGTCTTGTATCATTCCTGTCTTTTTTGCATAAAGATATTTAGATGTGTTATTTTATAATATAATTTAGGAAAGACATCACACTTTAAGAACAAATACTATTAATGACCCATAACCTATTTTTATCTCTACATTTATGAAAAATGTGTATCAATCAGAAAAATGCGAGCACATCCTTCATAAGGCTGAGCAAGAAGATGACTGACATGGCCTCCTGCTTTTAGATTCATATTTGCACTACAAGAAAGAATAAATCATGAATCTGGTTTTGTCACTAAAGATCCATTAATCCCTCCCTCTAAATACTATTGCCTAGATAACTGAAGATAGGTAGCCACTATTTTTACAACCACAAGATCTAACAAAGCATCTTTTAGATAAATTATATCCTTATTCAATGCTTTATTTAAACATGTATTGATTTTATAGTAAGACATGGCATCAATATTTGAGAATTATAATGAGCTTCATGGATAAGAACAACTTTCTTATAAATATTTGTAGAAATATATCAATATACACCCAGGGGATATATGTGGAGATTTTTTTAAAGTTCTTTTTCTGTCAGTAAGATGTCATAGTTGAATGTACATAAATGCAATATGATTAAATCATAGGAATGTGGCTTTAAAGATTAGTTTTGCTTCTGTTTCTATTACAGCACTTCAGAGTCAAACTGGCCTCCTGTTGCTCTGATGATGTTTTCACATGTAGGTCAAAGAATATTACCTCAGATGATTACATTGTCCTGACTGCCAAGAAGAGGTATCTTTAGAATCAGTAAATATTCTCTTCATGTTCCCTCTTGCTCTTGGTAGTCTAAGTTCTTTATGTGGTAAGATATAAAACCTACATGTGCTGTTAATTTCCTTTTTTCTGAAGACATCTGTCAGACCTGACACAGAATGAATGTTATATACCCACTGTTAATTCAGATTTTTCTTAACATAATTATCAATCCTGATTGGAATTGGTGGAGAAGGCAGTTGTAACTTGCAATCAATTCTTATCCACAACCTAGGGGTTCCAATAAAGGTCTTTTTAGTTCACTCTTTTGGATGAAGGCTTGGATCATAAGGAGTTAAAGTAGTTTAAGAGTTGAAAGAGAAAAATGTTCCTGGCAGGAAAGGCTTACAGCTAAATAATGAGCACCAAGGTTGAGGCTGCTCTTTCCTGCCTTGCTGCCAGAGCCGAGTTACTCACAGCTGCCAATCAGCTAATCTGAAAAGAATTTGTTCTTTACTGAATTTCTTCTTTATTACTCCCACCCTACTGGTCTGGTGTACATTGCCTCCAGCTACGAGGGTTTAGAAATAGTTCCTACACATACAGCAAATGCTGGGCTGTGAATCCAAGGGCAGTGGACACTGGAGAGAAAGGGCTTGTGTTCACCCCCATTTCCTTTTCACATTTAGCCTTTGCTATTGCAGTACTGAAAAGCCCCAGCTGTTGCAAAAGGAGAAATTGCCTGTCAGTTTCTGAAAATTCAATGCCGAACTGTTGCTGAGGACTCGGTGCAGCAGTGGTAACAGGACTCTGTGATATGATGGGAGGAAAAAAATATTTTCTTGCTAAAAGAAATAAATTTAAACAAATGGGAGCACAGCCCTGCTGCCTAACTTGAATACTACTGCATGTGAGGCAAGGGGATTGATGTGACTTACAGTTGAAAACAAAGAGCCCTACAGATGTAGCTGATATCCATGTTCTATGGTTATCCTTTCATTGACATTTTGAGTGTCCTTCTGAATACTTGCTATGCCAGCATCCAATACAAGACTGCACTCACTTGCACAAGAGCAATGTCTGCAGATATGAAAATAGATATAGGTATAAATAATTGGAGATGTAGCTTACAACCAAGTATGGAATAGTGTCCTAGAAATTTTGATTAATACACCCGGGTACATTTCAACCCTTTCGTATATTCATGAAGCATCAGTTAAGAATGTTGGAATTTATGGAGGTCTACTGGGGAGTAATTATCACTCGATACATTAACAGTGAAAAAAATCAGAGTGTGTTGCCAGCTTCCCTCCCTTCAAAGGCAAAGCTTGACTCTCCCAGCCTGAGTCAGAGGGTCTTTGTTCACTTCCTGCACTGATTCACCAAACTGCAATGCAGGAATATTTTTTTTTTTATTTGCAGACATTTCCATCCTGTGGCAAACACAGATATAAGTGTTCTTCTGACTAAAAGGGAAATGGCTATCCATTACAGTGTACCTACCCAGAGGACTTTTAGCTATCACATTCATAGGACATTCATAGGTAGGTGAAATGATGTAGATTTGTCTTTACCTGGTTTGCCTTTTCCCGCTGTCCCTTGAGCTAAGTGCACAAATACGTTCAGAGCTGTGCTGGCTTAGGTAGTTGGTCATTATGGTTAACTCACACATAACTCACAGCAGCCTGATGACATGTCAATACTTCCTTATCAGTCCTGCCATTGATGCACCTGAAAAACAGGCTCAGGACGTCACCCTTAGCAGATTCCAACCTATGCACTGCTACCTATATCATACTGCATTTACTTCAGACTCATGCCTCCTTTGCTTTGAGATCATATATTATCTGCCTGACATCCCACTAGCCTACACTCCACATCATACCTTTTCTGCAGGAGTGAGGGGAGAGTGCAAACCTCTGTAAATCAGTATACTACAAAAGACAATCATACACAGGCAAACCTCATCCTGATGTCAACCAAGCTGTAGCACAGCCTGGACAACTGCAGCATTCACTACTGAACAAGTACAAGGGACCAAATCATTGCATACACCAAAGTGGCTCCTTCAATTTCATATTTACGATCAAAAATACGTCACTGTTAAGAAAGACCCCTGAGAATATAATACATATCATTTTCCCCTTCTGAATGAGCATGCATCCCTGCTACCTTGACATGTATATAATGACAGTTAAATGCTGCTTTGTCAGACACGAACTATAGCTATGATGTGAATGTGCTTATGTGTGCCTAGAAATCATGTTAGAGAGGCAGAAAGGAGGAAGGAGAACGAAGGGAGTGAGGGTGAGTAAGTGCATGAGAGCAAGAATGAGCTATGCAAAAAAAGAAAAAATTCCAGAGGACTCGCTGCAATGCAGTTTTACATACAGACCTGTAGGAGCAAACGGAATGTTATTAGACCATAAAAGCACATCAGGCTGATTTATGGTTTCTGATCAAGGTTTCTGTGAAAATTACTCTGCATCACCAGCTCAAGGTGACTGCTACCATTAATGTGTGGAAAATAAATGAGATAGGGAGGCTGATAGCAGAGGAAGGAAAGAAGCATGAGGCGGTTTATACAGCACAGGTTCCCCATTTTGTTTTACAGTGCAGAGAAGCCTGTCATCAAAATGATTGCTGTGGGGCAGGAAAGGCAATTCGTGGTAATTAGATCTTATGGCATGTAGCTGGTGCTTTCTTACATCCAGTGTATTGGGATATTAGGATGGACGCCTGCTTTCTGCATACCAGCTTTTCTGATCTGTGCTCATATTCAGAGATACTAGCTTAGATTTAGAGGAAAAATGTAATGTAATGCTGTTTCCCTGACTCTATTTCTTTTTAATCATGTTCACTCCACCTTGGCTGTTTTGTTACTTTCTTAGCTGCTAAAGAGAATTCCTCTCTTCCAAACAAATAAGCTTTCACATTTGAGACATTCCAAGGGAACTGATATCCAAAACTATTTTGCATATCATCTTGTTGTCACAAACAATTCTCCTGGCATTTCTCTCCTTGAGTGTTGAGTTCCCTACATGGAAACACTTCATAGATGGGAAGCTATACTGTGTGTTTAGATGTGAGGAAAGGCCATATATCACAAGATTTTCAAACACAGCTTCTGCAAAAGATGAAAGCTGTTGGATTGCAGATGCCAAATCCTCTTCTTGATTACACTGAGCATGTCCACATGGAACTGGGGTCAGTGAGTGTGGTCTGCTGCTGACTTTTCACTGTAAAGACCAGTAGAGAATCTGGCATTTTGAAATGCTTGAGCTGAGACTGAGTATATCGAAAGATTTCCCAATCCTTTGTCTGCATCTCTCTCCCTGGCTGTTAAGACTTTCTCCAGTGCTTTTGTGTAGTGGTCCACAACTGGATCACATGGTGCCTGCTCCCACAGCTGGCTTCTTCTGCTATGTGATAGCCAGAAATAATAAGAAAACAATAACAACAAAAACAAAACAATAAAAACAACAAGAAAACCATACTCTCAAGAAACCCATGGAGCAGAGAGCCCTCAATACCTACAACTGAGAAAGAAGGAAAGAAAGCAATCTGTGTTGCTCTCATGCTGTACTTTTTGTTGCTTTTGTTGTTTGCTTTATTAGCTTGTAAAAAGCAGCATATAAAAAACTGGGTTTCACTATGAAATTTTATATGCTGCTTTCATTCATCTTCTTCTCCTTCATGTCTCTCTTGCTGCCTTCCCCCCTAACTGCCCATCTTTACATTACAAAAAGAATGGATAGAACTTGACCTCCATGTGTATAGGCTCACTTTCTCTCTCATTTTCTCTCTCTCTTCCTCCCTCCCTCTCCTCTCTCTCTGTCTGTCTTCCCTCATCCCTTTACCCTCCTCTTACACACGTTCTGGAATATTGTTTGGAGCAGGTGCTTCTTTTCCATGGGTCAAGTCTATTTCAGAAGCTCAAATGTAGTAAATATCTTCTTCCAAATATATAGACAGAAAGCTTAATTTGGGAAAGGGATCCTAGCACCACCTACATGACAGCTGAATTCTTAAGTTCTTACTAGACAATGAAATGAGAACTCAGAAAAGCATATTGTCCAACACAGAGAGGACCCTGTACCCACCCACACGAACACTTTGTCTAGGTAGAAAAACGACAGTTTAAAAAAGAAGTTATTGAGGCTTGTTGGATATCACAGTAGCTAGGAATTCTTAGTGTTCTTTAAGAAATTCTAAGTTCACTTTCTATAACCCATATAGGCTACCCCAATCATGTGCAACCCAAGCTCCTTGTCAGCACTATTTTGTCTTTTAAAAGTCATCCTTGAGAACCACACATACTCTTCAGAAATGCATACCTAGTTACTATCAACACTCTGCTAACAAGAAAAGGAATGTATTTCCCAGTTAATGACTCTCTCCTATTGATTACACATACATTCACCCACACTCTGTATTACAGAGGAAATGTAAGCCAGGAGTGTAGCCAGAAATCTTGTAGACATCCTAAAATGACTACCACATTTCAGGATTAAAATTTAATTCTGGGCCTAGAGAGATAGTTTAGTAGACAAGTACATGGGGACCAGAGTTAGGATGTTCAATCTTGATGTAACATGTAGGTATAGCCAAATGCACCTGTTACCAATGTTGGCAGGATGAAAAAGGACTGGGTGATCACCAAGGCTTTTTGGTCAGTCAGCCTAGCCACAAGTGACAAGCTCTGGGTTAATTGACAGACTCTGCCAGAAAAACATATGGAAGAGAATGGTGGAGCACGAATACAAACATTCTCCTTCAGTCTCTGCAAGTGTGCATGGGTGTGTACCATCTCCCACACACCTATATAAACATACAGACATAGTTATACCCACACATACAGAAAATTTGTTATCTCTTAAGATGACCATCAAGTTCCTTACAGAGAAGAGGAACATCTGGGCGTCCCAGAGGGATGAGTACCAAAGATGGGCTTTCTCAGAGAAGAAGTCAGAAGACTAGTGCTTCACAGCTAAACAAGATGTAGAAAACACATAGTTCTCTCCCTTGAGGAAGGTCACTCCTCTGATACCTACATTACATTGAAGTTAGTACAATATTTATGATCTGCTAGAATAATGTTAAACTTCAAAATATTATTTAGTTAATCCTCTGAAAGATCCTTTAACTTGAAAAACAGATGGGTCAGAATGTGGAATTCCACCCCCATGAAAAAGGGTAAATGTTGGGGAAAGCCTGTTTGTTGGTTTAAACAAAGTCTATTTTACAAAGGAAATGGGTAGTTGGCTCTTTCTCAATTTTCCTCATCTATGAAACAATCAGAATATAAAATCTTTAGTCTGGGTGGTTCAAATGACTAGGGAAAGATAGGTCAAAGTCAGAGCAGTGGCCATGGTCCTGGGGGGCAAGAAGGATGACAAGGACAAGCAAAAGAAACATGAACCTCCTGTCCCAACTAGAGTGGGGAAGAAGAAGAAGAAGAAGAAGAAGAAAACAAAGGGACCAGATAATGCCAGCAAACTGACACTGGTAATACCTCGCACTCAGTGCGGCCTGAAGTTACTGAAGTTACAGAGGATAAAGACTATCTTCTCATGGAGGAAGTGTTCATTAGAAACCAGAAGCAGATGAAGCTGTTGGAAGTAAAGGAACAGGAGGAAAGATCAAAAGTGGATGATCTCAGGGGGACCCCATATCTGTGGGAACCTTGGAAGAAATCATTGATGATATTTATAACATCCACATCTGTGGGCTCAGAACACTACATCAGCATTCTATCATTTGTGAGCAAGGATCTCCTAGAGCCAAGCTGTTTAGTCCTCCTCAACCTCAACCACAAGATGCAATAGATGACACAGTCCCCCTGGTAACATTGATGAATGACTCCCAGGAGATCTATGCAGAGACTAGGGGACTGAACAATCAAATCCAGGAAATTAAGGAATCTGTGGAGCTTCCCCTTACCCATCCTGAGTACTATGAAGAGATGGGGATAAATTATGCTAAGAGGGTCATTCTCTATGGTCCATCAGTAACAGGTCAAATATTATTGGCCAAAGAAGTAGCTAACTAAACTTCAGCCACTTACTTGAGAGTGGTCAGCTCGGAACTTATTCGGGAGTACCTAGGTGACAGACCCAAACTCATTTGGGTGCTGTTCCATGTTGCTGAAGAACATGCACCATCCAGTGTATTTATTGATGGAATTGATGCCATTGTGACCAAAAGATATGATTCAAACTCTGGAGATGAGAGAGAAATTCAGTGGGCAATGTTGGAAATATTGAACCAGTTGGATGGATTTGATTCAAGGGGAGATGGATGTAAAAGTTTTCATAGACATGAACCAAATAGAAACTTTGGATCTAGCACTTATCAGACCAGACCTCACTGACAGAAAGATAAAGTTCCCCCTGCCTGATGAAAAGGCTAAGATTCACATGAGCAGAATGACTCTGGCTGATGATGTAACCTTGGATGACTTGATCACGGCAAAGGATGACCTGTCTGGGACTGATATCAAGGCAGTGTGTACAGAAGCTGGCTTGATGGCCTTGCGGGAACACAGAATAAACGTTACAGATGAAGACTTCAAAAATCTAAAGAGAATGTTCTTTATGAAAAAACAAGAAGGTACCCCTGGGGGGACTCTATCTCTAGTGACCCACAGTTGCCTCCAGGAAAGTTAATGAATTTCCCCCACCTGAGAGGATGGGAAAATGCCCCCAGGGAATCCATTTTCCAGTGAGTTTTGCTTGTAAAGATCCTATCTTGAAAGATTCTGTGCAGGGTTGGTCATTGTGTTGTGCTGTTCTCTGTTCCCAATAAAGTGTTTTCTGGAAGAAAAAAAAAAATATCCTCCATCTGTCCCCTTGATGGCCCTGCTCAGGTTTCTTGGATTCCCATGGCTTTCCTCAGCTAGAAAGCTGGTTGGTTGGTCACAGCAGCTCACTGGGTTTGGCAGGCAGTGTTCAGATCCAGGTGTCACTGGCATTCTTTCTTTCCCTGGGTCCATCTTCCCAGCCTCAAAACCTCTAATTTCCTTTTCTTCCCTTCCTCATAGGGCATAACTATTCAATGAACAAAAGAAAGGTCTGAACAACAGTAAGAGAAAAGATTCCAAGTCTGAGTCACTGAAAAGGGTTGCCATCAGAGTCTGATTCCTCTGTAACAGAGGAAAATAATGCCTACACAGGTATTGACATGATTCCCTTATCATTTTTGCTCTGTGGTCAGCTGCTCTGACATGTGACACATACTCTGAGGACCACGCTGAGTGAGTTAGAATCTATCACATTTGCACATAATACACTCTGAGTGATTGACACTCCCAAACTGTCTTTCTATTGCAGATTGTTGTAAGACTATTAGAACAAACTTTCATAAACTGAGTAGCTTCCAAACAACACAAATAACCCACCTCTCTCTCTCTCTCTCTCTCTCTCTCTCTCTCTCTCTCTCTCTCCGTGTGTGTGTGGATATGTGTGAGAGAGAGACAGAGAAAGAGAGACAGAGACAGAGAGAGACAGAGACAGAGACAGAGAATACTTTATTCCTGGATGACTGCAGCCCAAGCCCAAGCATGTGGTCAGGGTGCAGAGAGGTAATCAAGAACATAATTGGGATGCAGAGTGGCAAGGATCTGGAAAAGTCAATGCTCATCTACTTTAGAAAGGGCCCAAGCTTGCTCTCTGACGTCTTAGAAGGCACACATCCTGTTCATGACTTCTCCATTCTCATGAACTAAATCCCATTGAAATGTACCATCCTTAAACACAATTATACTTGAGATTCTATTTCAATGTATGCATTTTGATGTGAATACAACTATATAGATCATAATAGTCGTGAATCTTCCTTGAGTGAGAGGAATTACACCAGATGCGTCAAAGCAAGAATAGCAAAAAGTGGGGGCCACCATTCTTTCCAAGAAAACAGCAACCATCAACTCTCCCCCTTCCTCAGACAACAAACAGTAAACAACAAAATCTCTATTCTTCATAGTGTACAGACCAGGGATTCTCTCTCTTCATTGAATTCTGCCTTGCTTTAAATCCAGAAAATATCCATTAGTACATTATGTTCTTCCTTCTCTGAGGAAACACATACTGGTAGGTCTGTTTAAATTTAGGGCAGTGGATAGAAACAATTTGCCTCTCAGCCCTTGTAGCCTACACCCCCACTGCTTACACAATGGTCTGTGTTTTGTCAGTTTTGCTGCAAAAGTACCTGGCAATTTTTTTAAATACTGTAATTTAAAATTTTTCCATTTATTCCAGAAGACATCATCTAGTAGCCAATCAAACAAAAGAAACAAAAAGTATGACAAAACCCTGTAATATGCAGATAAGAACCTTTCCAAGCTTTACATGATAAATGAATTTATCACAAAGAAGATTTCATTTTCTTTGAGTCCTTTGCAAAGTTTAGTAAATCTTTATAAAAAATAAAAAACTTTCCTAGCCACTTATTTCTCATGTACACAAAAAGAAACAAAAACCATCTCCAATGTGCCTTTATCATAATGCAAGAAGACATAATACTACTGTAACCATTTTGAGGGCAAATTTTGACAGGTTACCAGTGTCAAGATTGTTTTGATTTAACTTTTACCTTGTTCCTTGACCATAGAGTTTAAGTTCAGAATTAAATGTTCTTTTCCTTCAAGAAGGAGAAAATGTACTTTTGATTGATTAACTCTTAGTATAAACGTTCAACGAGACTCATTGATTGCAAAAGATCTTGGGGAACAGTGAGATTCCTTGGAAAAGCAAAAAAAAAATAATAATAATAACTGGTAATTTGTAAGTAGTCTTGACAAAAGCAGAGAAAAATGAGCTTTTGTCAACCTACTTGGTTCTAAAACAGAGATGAGTGAGAACAAAGGCATAATGGTATATCTTGAAAATCAGACAGTGTTTCAGCATGCTGGACTACAGGGAATATCAGAACTCACTGAAAGATACTCTTAGGGCACATGGATCTCTAGCAGCTCAACCAGCACATAGATGGTCAGTGACTTGATGGTTCCAGAAATGGTGTGGGTTATTATTTCTGGGTTTTTTTTTTTTTTTTTTTTTTTTTTTTGTGGAGAGCATTTCCTTTCTTTTCCTTTTAAATAGCAATTCTCCCAAGAATTCAGCTAGAATGATCCTTTCTAGATATATGAATATGGTAGTTCTGTAGTAGAGCTATCCTTTGACTACTTTAAATGCCATCCTAGAGCCTTCATCCTGTTGCTGATGGAACCAAAAGCAGACATCCACATCTAAGCACTGAGCTGATCTCCTGGAATTCAGTTGTAGAGGTAGAGGAGTTATGACCAAAGGGGTCAAGAACAAACTTGGGAAACCCACAGAAACAGCTGGCCTGGGCAAGGGGGAGCTCATGGTCCCCAGACTGAAAGCTATGAACCAGGCCCTCTGAACTGGGTGGCAGGAAGTCCATTCAGTTATGAGGCCTCTTTCAGTGGGACCAGTATTTATTCCCAGTGCATGAATGGACTTTGGGAGCCCATTCCCTCATGGGGGGATATTTTCTCAGCTTAAATACACAGGGGAGGACCTAGGTCCTGCCCAAAATTATGTCACAGACTTTGATGATTCCCCCATGGATGTGGAGAAGAGGGCACACTCTATTGGAAATACATCCTCCATAGTAGGAGGGAGTTGAATCACAAACAATTTCAACTGCTAAACCACTTGGCCTACTAAAATAATACCTTCTTTTGTGGTACAATATAATAGATTATTGGAGGGTGTTTGGTGCAAGACATTGAAAGCTAAAACATTTTTATCAGAAATTCTTAGAAGAGTTGTTTTGATGGAGAAAAAGCTCAAGGAGCTGATCGTAGGGCTGTGTTTCCTCAACAAACACAGTGGTATTAAATGTCTTAAAAAGTGGAAGAAAAATGAGAAGTGGCACAAAGCTGGTGATAAAAAGTAGAACACCTCAGTTATTGGAGAATTACTATGTGTATAGTATTCCTAGGTCACAACACACTACACAGGATGGGTCAAAAGCCACTGGAGCTTCTGACTCGAAGCCAGTTTTCAATGTGATGCATTAGAAAGCTGAGCCAATCTCATGAAAAGTCATGAACTCTGGACTGACAACTGTGGAACCTCTGTGGGTCTGAACTAGGCCATCCATATGTGGGAGACAGTTCTGAAGCTTGGTCTATCAGAGGGAACCCTGGCAGTAGGACCAGGTTCTATCCCTGGTGAATGAACTAGCTTGTTGGAGCCCATTCCCTATGAGGGGATACCATGCTCAGCCTTAATACATGGGAGATGGACTTGGTCCTGCCCCAACTTAATGTGCCAGATTTTGTCTACTCCCAATGGGAGACCTTACCTGTTGGGAAGAGTAGGTTGGGTGTGGGTTGTGGGAAGGCAATGGGTAGAGGAGAGGTATGAGGGAAAACTTTGGTTCCTCTTGGATTAGGGAGAAAGGTGTTGCATTTGACAAGCTACGCCAGCTTTTTATTTGGTCTGGTAAGAATATGGAAGGGATATGTTCAATGTCAAATGAGCAAAATCACTTAGACTAGAGAAATAATGCATAGACTCATAATCCTTTATTTTTCTCCTTTAAACCCTGGATGGTTGTTTATTGCTTTTAATAGTCACTGTGTCCCTGACCTTCAGTGGCTCCATAGCAATCCATCCAACCTAGAAAACATTGCTACACTTTTCTAATTTTTGGTTTAAATTTCTAAAATGCTCTCATACCTGTTGAGACTACTGTCTTCCACTCAAGCATGGGGTTGGTGTCACCTCATTCTAAAGGCACTTCTGAATCAGGTAACAGAACAAGCTACAAGCTCTTTAGGATTTATATTATTTTTCTAAAAACCAAGACTAGCTAACTACATATCTGATGCAACACTCATAAAAAAAAATACAGTTTTGTTCTATGCCTTACACTGTGGACTTTTTGTACTTTTTTAGTTCCTTCTTCAAAACTATACACATTATATTTTCAGACAGGCCATGAATTAACTCATTAATCCTATGTGAAAAGTACAACCGTGTCTTGTTTAAAGCAGGGCTCACTAAGACTTATCTACTTTATTAAATTTTCTCATTATATAATTAAATTGTATAGATTAATATTTGAGTACTACCATCAGTCGTGCCAAAGTACTTTATAGTGGTGTTAAATTAATTTTTATTGATGTATGCATGCAAAACCCTAAGACTCCCCTGGGCTTTGTTTTGATCTATCAGTATTCCCTCTTGCCAATATTTTTGAGAATCTTTAACTGTGACATGTAACCACTGCCACAGAATGTAACTATTTCCAGATATAGGCAGCATGATCTAGGCCCTTCAGCCTCAACAAGTAACCATTACAGCTAATATGTTCTTTTCTTTGGTAGCCACTGATGTAACTGGAGATCAGAGAACCCAAAGGTTACATCAGTACTTTGTGCCATGAGTGGAATCCTGTTCTCCTCACTATGCTTAATTTAAGGTAGGATGACAGCAAAACTGAAAGTGAGATTTTTAATTGGGCCACAAAATTGCAAAACCATATCCCAGTAACTTCTACTTACTATCTCAACTAATAAAGACATCATTTTGCAGTCTCTGCTGTGTAAGTTCCACAGTTCTATCATGTTCTAGTCCCTGAGCCTGTAAGATGCAGTGGTTGGTTAAGCTTCCCACTAGACCACTATGTTATCTAAGATGGATTGATTTGGGTATTTACCACCTATCCTCTTACTCTTTATCTCTTTCTTAAGCTTATCATTACAAATGGTTTTTGGCTTTTTGTTTGTTTCTTTGTTTGTTTTTGTTTGTTTATTTTTGTTTTTGGGGGGAGGGGTTGATGACAAAATGTCTCTCAGTGGTCCCATTGCTTATCCAGAACAGGCCATTAGAGCCTCAATGGTCCATTTAATGAGTGAGTGTAGCCTTGAACACCCTTGGTGGCCAGGCACAAGGCTATATTTTATTCTGTGAGATGTTCTGTCCCAATATGTATTTATGTTTGTAAGTGATATGGAAAGGAAGGAGTAGACACTGAGCCACTTATCCTGACCATGTAAGTTGTTAGTAGTTATTAAATGCCACGAACTAAAGTCTTCTAACATTCTTACATAACACAAAGAATGTGAAATAGTAATTATTATTGTGTTTAGTTACCTTTAAGTTAAGTAGCTAAGCTCATAGTCATGTCAACTAGGTCTAGTAAATACATGTCTATCAGTACACCACCTGAGTCTTGAGAAAAGTGTCATAAAAAACAATGCAGAATACCCAGAGAGGAGACTACCTGATGGGAGTTGTCATTCTATATATATGTTTCTCATACTGGTTAATGAGAACCAGTATGGCACTGTTGGCCAATAGGAAAGGAAGATAGGTGGGACAAGGAGACAAGAGACAAGGAGAAAAGAGGAAGTAGTAAGGAGGAGTCAAGATGGAGAGACTTGGGAGACCAGACACTGGCCCCACTGCCTGGTTAAAAGACCACGTGAAAATACTAGATTAATAAAAATGGGTTTATACTTAAGACAGAGCTAGCCGATAAGAAACTAATACCTGGCCAACAGCATTATATGTAGAAATGCCACATGTCAAAAGTTTTAAAGATCTAAACCATGGTGCAGAGCACACACAAATATATATATATATATATATATATATATATATATATATATATATATAAAGAAAGAAATCTTTAACAATAGAAGAAAAGAAGAGCCACTGAGATGACTGTACACAGTGGTTTTGACCTTCATTGTCTTGGTGATTAATAAGAACTTTTTTTCCCTCATGCATGTTGCCATTTGTATTTCTTCTTTTGGAAAAATGTCTGTTCACATAATCTGCCCTTTTGTAATAGGGTTGTTTGACTTTTATGACAGATGATTCTTATGTAATATTTTCCATTCTGTAGGTTATCTCTTCACTCTACTGCTTATTTCTATTGTGTGCAGACATATGTTCATTGTCACATGTGGAAGAGAAAAATATCAAACAGATAGAAAATTCTGATTTCCAGAGGATGGCAGGAGAGTGTATAACTATGCTCAGGGCTACTGGATAAGTGGCACAAGAATATAGGAAAATTAAAACTTGTACTCCGTTGTATAGCTGGGAGACTATAATCCATGATAATGTTATATACTTTACCAAGACCTCTAAAGGAAAGTCTCAAAAAGTTCCATCATGAAGGAATTTTGAGTAGAGATACTTTACATGATCATTACATGTCATTTGTATACACTCAAGTACCACCATGTATAATTATTGTGTTAATAAAAGAATACCCAATTTTATACTGTCTAATAAAATGCCCATTAAATAGAAAGAAATATCCTATAATTCTAACAAACTGCAACACAAATACTAACAATATGATGGTAGAAGTAACTATATTAATAAAAAATACTATAGTGACTTAAAAAGTAGATTTCCAGAAAAATGGAGGCTATGAAACTTATCTTGGCTAGTGATCCATTGTTGTGATGAGACACTATGGCCATAACAACTCTTATAAGGAAAGAATTTAACTAGGGCTGGCTTATAGTTTCAGAGTCCATTCCCATCATGGCAGGGAGCGTGGTAGCATGCAGACAGACATGGTGCTGGAGAAGTAGTGGAGAGTTCTACATCTGGATTCGCAGCCAACAGGGAGACAGAGACTCTGGGCTTGAAATGGGATTTTTAAAACCAAATGGCACACTTCTTCCAACAAGGTCACATCTCCTAATCCTTTTAAATACTCCTTGGTGGCCACCTACTCAAATCTGTAAGTCTATGGGGACCATTCTCATTCAAACCACCACAGCAACTGATAATGAAGTGAAAAGACAAAACCGTCACAATTATATTGTTTTACATTTGAAGTGATTGGTTTTAAAGAATTGTTTTCACATGATTAAGGAGTCAGCAAGCAAGGTATTTATAGAATAGACCAGCAGGCTGGAATTCAGCCCTGTGGGGGGTGGGTATTGTCTCCTCCAATTTTTGGGAATCTAAGAGATTATAAGGGTAAAAGAAAATTCAGACTATCAAATTGATCACTGGAAAAGTTATGTTATATTGTATATAAATAATACTTCAACACTAAGAGTGTTATTTTTAAAACTAATATACACTTATTGTAACAAATTCAGACATAAAAGTATACTTGTAAACCAAGTAATCTGACTCCATCCCCAATCCAATTTCCAAATGTAAATGATAACAGAAAGATCCATTTCTGTTCACCTCTCTAGCGTTAGGCTTTCCTTGCTGTGGAACACATTAATACCCTCTGAGACAACCCTAATTCCTCCAATTTGGGTAGCTTGTAAGTACCACTTCTCTTCAGGATTCTGTCTATACTCTTCTTATTTGTCTCAATATTATTTTATTACTTTGTTTTACATTTGCTCTTCACCTTTAATCCCATTACTTTTTCCTCAATGTTCATGAATACCCTTTCTTCAACATCCAACAGGAAATTCAATAAACAAGTCCGCTATTCATTTTATTTATTTATTTATTTATTTTTGAAGTCAGACACATCCCTGCTGAATTGCCATTGCAGGCAACGGGTGTCAATACTGAATATGGTATCAAAAGAAATGAGTATGCTTATGATTTTCAGCTTTGTGGCTGGAGAGACAGCTCAGCAACTGTTCTTCCAGGGAAACTAGATTCAGTTCCCATCACCTACGTGGAAGCTACCAACTGTCTGTAACTTCAGCTTCAAAGGATCCAATGCACTCTTCTGGCATCCACAGGCACTGTATTCATATGGTTCAAAAACACACATGCAGGCAAAATTACCAATATACATGATATAAAAATAAATATGAAGTATTTGAAGACCCACAGTTTTACATTTAAGGAATAATACCATTACTAGATGGACAAGATCAAACCCTGTGTGCAGAATGTGCTTCATGACCTCATAGCAAATGTTTCTTGTATCTGAGAGAAAATTATTTAATTACTTTTAATTGAAATGCAACATATTTGTCATAGTCTGTGGAGAAGATGGAATAGCAAGTGCCAGTGCCCTAGGGTATTCCTCATTGACTTCTAGCTTCTCTCCAGCTCCATCAATATTTACCATATTATGAAAACAATCTCTTAGATGAACTCCTAGATGTAGACTCCAAATATTCACTGTCAGTGTTTTTCATGGACTTTAGTAGGAACTAGTTCCAAGCAAAGTAGCAATGATGTGTAACAGAGTGAGTTCCTCCACAACAGAGTGCTAGACGACAGCTCCTGTTATGCCTCCACTATACTTGAATTTGATAACCTATCCTATGCCATCCCTTTTGCTTCATTCTGTTGCTCACCCTTCAGTACACTGTTCACCTGATTTGCCAAGAGAAATCTCCAAATATTACTCAAGCACCCAGCAAAGCATTTTCCCCTTCTGAAATTTCTTCTAATAGAAGCCTGAGTATAACTGGCTCTGCCTTCTATGTCCTGCACAATGACACATTTTGCTACACCACCTACAAAACTATTGCCTTTTTTGAGTTAAATTTCTTTAGTCTTTCCAGAGATATCATATCCAGAACTCACCACAAAATTTCTCAACCTAGGAAGAGGCCATTTGGACCAGATACTTGTATTGTGAGGGCTTTCCTGTGTATCTTGAGTGCTTTACAACATCCGTGCTCTCCAGCAAAGACCATTGCTTCCAACCTCAGTCATGACATTCAAAATTGCCAATGATGATCCCATGAGATGGATCATCTGGGAAAAGTGCTTGCTGCATAAGCCTGATGGCCTGAGTTCAAGTCCCAGAACCCATGGTGGGAGGAAAGTACTGACTCAAAAAAGTTATGCTCTGATCCCATACACAAATCATACTCTATAATTATAACAAATTAGTTAAAGAATTATCAATATCTTCCTCTAGGTAAAAGTTACTATGTTTGGAAAACAATATGGTTGCACAAATAAAAACAAATGAAATTTATGACTATATACATAATTACAAATATAAAGTACATTAGTTTTTAATGTATGACCAGAAATGACAGGAAATAATAGGGTTACATAAAATTTTCTCCCATATTTATCCCCAAAACGAATGTGTTAGATAGAATAAAGGTAAGGATAGAAGGGTCACAATTTGGAGGCCTGTTGCAACAAAAAATAAGGTTCCTTGTAGAAAACATCAATGTGATCTATCTTTTCCAGGCTGGCTATTAAGTAGCAAAGCCAGACTTTCAAATTTCATCTTTATGTTTTATCTAGAAAAGCATAGTGTACATTTCCCTATAGGAACGGAGAGTTAAGAAACATGAATATATTCCCTAAATGGGGCAGGACCCCACCTTAAGGTTTGAAACTAAAATGCAGACAGGTTTTACTAGTTCATCATGGTAAACAATGGCTCTGTACATGCCCCCATTAGACAGATAACCTCCTGGAAACCAGAGAAAAGATAATGAACTCCCCATTTTAATGGATTAAAATGGTAGCAAAGGTCCTCCCTTTTCATATGTGGATACAATCAGAAAAATTTGGATGTCAGATGTATATTCTAATGGTTTGGGTTTTCAGAGCAGGTCAAATATGTTTCTGCACTGAAGTGAACATGTGAGCATCGTAATGGAAATGCAGAAATCATAAATAGCAAAGCCAGTGTCAGCACAGCAGCAGTGCAAAAGATCAGCAAAGAAACAAGACTGGGTGTTAAAAATAAAATCAGTTCTGAAGAGACACACTCTGAAGAGAACTCAGGTAGCTTTTGTTTTGTTTTTCAAAACCACTGTAACAAATCATGGTAATAACAACCTTGGCAGACAGACCGATCAACGTTGGACATTTCAAAGAAGTGAACCTGTCTCCTCTAGAATAAAATTAAAATGATATCAGGGTATTTATTTCCCTTTTTAACGAAGCAGGCATCAATACAGAAAATAAGCCTAACAACTCTCTCCTAGAGAGAACTACTGATGCTACTGGGGAATTCATGCTACTGGGATTCATGAAGTGTCAAACCATGTCTGACAAATCTACCCTGGCCTTCAAACTGCAAACACTAAGCATTTTTCCTCTATACGATTTCAAAGTAATATTACATGGAAGGGAAAAGCTTCAGCAACCCTCTCTCACCTCAGCCTGTACTGACACTCAAGGCAGGCAAGAAAGTGGTAGACCCCAAAAGAGCATTAGGAGCAAGATGCAGAAGGTCACCAACTAGACAATTTGTGTTATTCAGCACCTCTGTCTTGTCAATAATTCATTTCTTGGTCAATCAACAAAAGGAGACCACAAACTTAAAAAACAATCGTGTTCTTATAAAGGAGACCACGGGTTCACAGAGCAAGGCCAAGGAAGGCTGTGTCTTACAGGGGCTCAATCAATGCAGGATTTGGAGAGAAATATGTAATTGTTAAAGTGTGTGTGATGAACACGTATAAGCAGAAGAGACCTTTATCAACATGAGAGAAATTAGATTTAACAGCACTTGAAACCAGAGGGGTGAGTCAAGGGCATCAGAGTGGCTGCAACTGCAGCCATGAGCAGACAACCTAGCCTCCCTGTCACATTTCTCTCACTTCTGAAATGTTTTAATACTAATTCCTTTTCTCATAGGTTTTTTTTTTTTTTTTTTTTTTTTTTTTGGTACATTTAGGTCAGGTAATTAGCCTTGTGTCTGAACAAGCAATGGAGTTATTATTACAGTGACTTCCAGAGCAATGGGCTTTTGATGACTGGGAAAAGAAAAGAATGCCACCAAATCTTTGAAAAGTGTTTTCTGTTGACTCTGGGACTGAGTGAAGGGCTTCCTTCTTTGGATTTTTCTGCCTATTCCCAACTTCCTATAATAAGCACATGTTATTCTATAATCAGTAAAACATCAGCATTTAAGACATTTTAAATTTAAATTTATTGAATGAATTATTTGGCAGGATAATAAATGTTAATACAACTTGCATAATGAAGTGGTTTTTGAATGTAAAATCTGTGATTATGTTGAACACTGAAATTGTGTCAAACATGTCCTAGGTCACATGTAGAAAAAGAAACGCCTGCTCTTGGTTCTTGATAAATTAGCTTGTGAATAAGTGTGACATGGTGATGTTCTCTCTCCCAACTAAAGATGTCCAAGAGAAATGCTGTGTAGATAGACTATGGAAAGCAGACTGGAGACCCTTCAGCAAAGGCTCAAGGGCTGTGAGTACAAGCACAATTCAAGCCCTCAATGATTGCCTACTGTGTCTTGGGCATTTTCTGGGTGCTGTGACTGTAAGTTTGGACAAATGACATATGTGCAGTTTTAAATGCCATTGTTAACTGTCTGCCTCTGTTTCTTTTTTCTTTCATAGGGAAAGATTAAATGACACAACAGCATACACCATATCTAGTATCAAGTGCAGAAAACCATTCTTCACTTGGTTTTCTGCTTACATGAAAATATAAGAGATATGAAGTAGTAGTAATAATAACAATAATAATAATGTCCTGATTCTAAATCTTTCCCAAGTGACAACTTATTAAATTTTTGGCTTCCCAGTGGTGAGAATTGTGCATTCTTTTATTGTGCATATCTTTGGTTCTTCTCTTTTCTTTCATTTGATTTCACTCCAGAAACTGTCTGTATGAATAAGCCTTCCCTTAGCAAATACTACACCTTTGTTCAGATACTAGAATGGTGCTCCTCTGAAGTGATGGAGTAAAACCAGAAGTGTTTTCTAAGTTACTAAATCCATTCACAAATTATGCTTACAAATAGACATGTTCTGTGTAGCTGAAAGAGCCTGAAGGGAACATGTTTTCACAGTTTCAAGGAGCTTCTTCCTACATGATATAACCCCATAACCACAGTGTCACTACAGTCTTCAGAGACCCGAGAGTTAAGCAATTACCAATCCTCAGCCCCTAACTTGCACTGTAGTAACAGCAATGCAGTGGTGGAGTTTAGCACTTTTTGAAGAACTGTCTTTATAACACAGGTCCTTTGTTTCCATATGATTTGTTTTGTTTTCTTCTTGTTATGATTTTTCCCAAGCCACCCAAGTGGCTTTAGACATTATGCTTTAAATGTATTCTACTTTTTATCTAAAAAAGACCCCTCATTGAACCCATTTAGTGTCATGGGTTTAAATTAGGAGTATGTAGACTGAGTATCTACAACTGAGTTCTATGAATTCTTCCCATTTCCCAGCTATCTAACTCCTGTCGAAAAGGTGACACGTCCAATGAGATCCTAATGGCCTTTCTGTGACAATATGTTCCTCTGATTGTTCTGATTGCTGCTGACTAAGCCTTGAAGTTACGTAGTACTCCTTCTCTCCTTCATACCCCACATCCACAGGCATCCCAAGGGTATCACCTAAGCAGTGAAGCAACTCAATGCCTCATCACTTCTGCCAGCTACACTCTGTCTATATCACCACCTGTTCCAATTGCTTCCTCACTTTTGACTCACTGTCTGTTATAGGTCCCTATCAGTCTGACTACCACATGAGTCAACAGGTTCTGTACAAATGTGCCTACATGAAATCTCACAGTGATACTCCATAGAATAGAGAGAAAGAGCCAGTGTCTCACATAAGCTCCCACAATGCACCCATTGTATCACTGCTCTTACCTCAACTGCAGCACCTTTTCCACATACACTGGCATACACAATCACATACACACATAAAGAGAGAGAGAGAGGGGGGAGAGGAAAAAGGAAAAAGGGAGGAAGGAAGGGAGGGAGGGAGGGAGGAAGAATGGGAGGGAGGGACGAAGAAAAGTAGGGAGGTAGATTGTTCCATCTCTGATAAAGAAATATTTTCCCTTAGAAAGCTGCCTTTCTCTTGCTTTGTTTTCATAGTTGTCACCTCAAAACTTTCACCCTGTATTTTGCTTTCCAACTATATTATTCAGTTCCATAAAATACATTTTACATATAATCAGAACCTGACAGTATATTTCCAATACATAAGATTTGATAATCAATAATTATATATTAAAATATTTAACTATTATATTTGCAAAATGTGAATATATTGCACTTACAAATAGTAGCACAGTTTTTTGAGGGGGAGTTTTATTTTGAGCTCTATCAGAAAACTGAGGGCTGAAAAAAGGATTTTGAATTCAATAATCCTGGAATAGTTGGCCATATTCTCTACATCAGGCCAAATTTCACAGTATCATGAAGAGTACAACAGCATGAAAAGCAGAGTAGTAACAATTTTCATATGCCAAGTTCCCCACATGAAGTTTTCATTCTGAGACAATGAGGTTCATTTATTTTTGTTTTTCCTTATGTCTAGTTTCTTTAGTTCTTTATATATTTTGGAAATCAGCCTTCTATCAGATCTGGAGTTTGCGAAGATTTTCCCCTTTTATAGACTGCCATATGTCCTATTGATAGGGAGGATCCTTCATCTTACAGAAGCTTTTCAGTTATATTATGTGCTATTAATTAATTATTGATCTTAATGTCTGTGTTATTGGTGTCCTGTTCAAGAAGTTGTCTCCAGTGTCAATGGATTCAAGGCTATTTCTCACTTTCTCTTCTATAAGATTGTTATTTCTTGATTTATGTTGAGGTCTTTTATCCACTTGAACTTGAGAATTGTGCTGGGTGATAGATGTGGATCTATTGCCATTTCTCTACATGCCTACGTCCATTTATACCAGCACCATTTGTTGAAGATGCTACCTTATTTTCATCGTATACTTTTGGCTTCTTTGTCAAAAACCAAGTAGCCATAGTTGTTTGGATTTACATCTGGGGTTTTGACTTGATTCCATTGATTCACTTGTCTGTTTTATGACCATATGTTGCAGTTTTTATTACTACAGCTCTCTAGTAGAGCTTAAAATCAGAAGTCCTTTTATTGTACAAGATTGTTTTAGCTATCCTGTTTGTTTTTTGTTTGTTATTCTATATGATATTAGTTACTATAAGTAATATCACTGAAAAGATACACAAAGCAATTTATATAAATCAGAGAGATTGAGTTATGAAATTTAAATGTACAATGACGAACTATGCATATGTGGACAATTTGAGAATCATTATCAATGGCGTTCTGTAAACTTTTGTAATAATGTATGATTATTTGAGTGGTTTCTATCAGTGCCACGGGAAATTCATTCGGTCAAAATAGTCATGCATGTGAAAACAGAGCCACATACTTCTGGCTGCCAAGACTGTCATGTCAGCCTACACAAGACATCAGCCTCAGTGAGTATATTAATCATATTACAGATTTTATATAAGTGACAAACATCATGGTTGTCAAAGTCATGGACATTTGGACACCACTTGTGATAAAACCTAGACTGCCTAACACTTTCTATACAGAAAAATGTCCATGTAAGACAATATGTATAGGAATGCTATAGAGTAAGAAAGTAAAGTCACTGTTAGATCCAAAGAGCATTTTAAAATATGTGATGAACATAGTTGAACAGTTGTCTTTGTTGCATGGATGTGAATCCTTTGGGTATATGCCTAAGAGGGGGATTGCCGGGTCCTGTGGTAAACTAATTCCCATTTTCCTGAGGAACCGCCATACTGATCTCCAAAATGGCTGTATGAGTTTGCACTCCCACCAGCAGTTGAGGAGTGTTCCCCTTTCTCCATATCCTCTCCAACATGAGTCATCATTGGTGTTTCTAATTTTAGCCATTCTGGCAGGAGTAAGATGGTATCTCAAAGTTGTTTTGATTTGCATTTCCCTTAAAGCTAAGGATGTGGAGCATTTTCTTAAGTGTCTTTCAGCCTTTTTTATTTCCTCTATTGAGAATTATTTCTTCAGTTCTGTACCCCATTTTTTAATAGGGTTATTTGGTGTTTTGGTGACTAGTTTCTTGAGTTCTTTGTATATTTTGGAGATCAGCCCTTTGTCGGATATAAGATTGGTGAACATCTTTCCCAGTCTGTGGGCTGCCATTTGGTCTTGTCCACTGTGTCCTTTGCCTTACAGGAGCTTCTAAGTTTGAAGAGGTCCCATTTATTAATTGTTGCTCTCAGTGTCTGTGCCCCTGGAGTTATGTTCAGGAAGTGGTCTCCTATACCAATTTGTTCAAGGGTACCTCCTACTTTCTCTTCTAAGAGGTTCAATGTGGTTGGATTGATGTTGAGGTCTTTGATCCATTTGGACTTGCGTTTTGTGCAAGGCAACAGACATGAGTCTATCTGCAGTCTTCTACACACCCTTATCCAATTGTGCCAGCACCATTTGTTGAAGATGCTGTCTTCACCACATTGTAAAATTTTAGCTGTTTTGTCGAAAATCAGGTGTTCATAGGTGCATGGGTTAATATCAGAATTTTCAATTCAATTCCATTGGTCTACCTGTCTATTTTTATGCCGATACAAGGCTGTTTTCATGACTATAGCTCTGTGGTAGAGCTTAAAGTCAGGAATGGTGATACCTCCTGAAGTTCTTTTATTGTATAGGGTTGTTTTGGCTATCCTGGGTCTTTTGGTTTTCCATGTAAAATTATTATCCTTTCAAGGTCGGTGAAGAAAATCCCCATTTTAATGGGGATTGCATTGAATCTGTAGATTGCTTTTGGCAAGATTGCCATTTTTACTATGTTTATCCTACCTATCCAAGAGCATGGGAGATCTTTCCATTTTCTGGTATCTTCTTTAATTTCTTTCTTTAGAGCCACAAAGTTCTTATTATATAGGTCTTTTACTTGTTTGGTAAGCATTACACCAAGATACTTTATGCTGCTTGTGGCTATTGTAAAGGGTGATATTTCTCTGATTTCTTTCTCTGTCTCTTTGTCGTCTGAAAAAAGTAGGGCTACTGATTTTTTTGAGTTTATCTTGTATCCTGCTAGTTTGCTGAAGGTGTTTATCAGCTGTAGGAGTTCCCTGGTAGAGTTTATTGGGTCGCTTATGTGATGAAAATTTTCAATGAAATGCAAAATGTCTGCTATAGTAAAACCTAGTTGAAAGAGAATGGAAAGAAATGCATAAATTTTGATTTAACAGGTCACAACAAAAAGAGGCTCCAGTGAAAGGATAGCAAAGGGAAAGACAAGCACACAAGTTCATTTTTCTCTTCTCTTACTTTCTTGCCACCCCTTACCTTCTCTTTTGTTCTTGACATGGTTTTGTTCTGTTATCCAGTCTATCCTTGAACTCATTTACTATGTAATATAGTCCCAGCTGGCCTAAAGTTTGAAATCCTCATTTCTCAACATCTTGCATGCTAGGATGACATGAATGTGTCCCCATACCATTCAAGAATTTCCATTCTGTATACCTAATAGGAGGGTTCTCCCAGGATTCCATATAGTATTTTCAAATTCTCTCTACTTTTTCAGGTTTTCATCCATTTTTTACCACTTTGACAAATATTTAAAATTTCTACTACTATTGTTTTCTGGTTCCATTCCTCTTCATCAGTAAGAAGACCACATCATGTTCTTTAGTTGACTGATTGGTTGAGTGAATGAGTTTTAGATTTTGCTTATATAAGTTCTGTGGTAACCAAATGTGTTACTCTTGCTTCATAAAGATGATGTGAGGTAGTGTTTGTGTTTGTTTGTTTGTTTCTGGATTTTTTTTCTCTCTGGTTTAAATTTTTCTCCTTATCCTCATTTTGCAACAGTTCAGTCACGATATATTTGTCAGTTTCTTTGCATTTTTCCTGCTTAGCTGTGCTTACTGTGTCTCTTTTGTCTATGGTTTGATTTCTTTTATCTATTTTGCAAACTTACTAGTCATTATCTTTTCAAATATTTCTTCTGTTGCATTCTCTAGCTCCTGCCTCACTGATGATCTAGTGACACATTAATGAAATTAATTGTCTATATTCTTTGTGCTTTATTTGTTCATCTTTTTAATCTTTCTGTCTTTGTGCTTCATCTTGGAAACTTTATGAATGTCTGTGAATTCAGTGTCTTTTGATTTGTTCAAGCCTGTGTTCAAACTAATTTAAAGTATTAAGTATGTTAGCAGCTATTTATTTTATAGACTATAATTATTTAATGAATTACTCTTTTATCTTTTATGTCATTTTCCCCTCTTATTTATTCAATCTATTTATAGTGTAGTCTTTGTCAAATGAGTATTTGTTTTGTTTTGTTTCTTTTTCCAAATTATTGAACACATTCAAAGTTAACATTAGTCAACTTTTAAGTTGTGTGCCAGGCAATATATATATGACAAATTGACTTTAGATTTTACATAAAGGTTGTGAGATGGGTCTGTTCATTAAAACATTTCCCAAAAGCTTTAGTTTGATTACCAGGATCCATAATGTGGAAGGGAACCAGGACTCACTCCAGCAAGTTGCCCTCTCACCTCTACCCATGCACCATAGGACACGTGCCCTTGCACATATTATATAAACACATAAATGCATTTAATATTTTTAATTGATGGAAAATTTCCATGGGAAAGAATAACGTTTTTTATATTTTGAAAGTGAGTCAAAGAGCAGATAATAACATCTATCAGGCATCAGCTTAGCTAAATTACAGATTTACAAATCATTTTACATCAGTTTCAAATAATATTTTTCTGTGTTGGTTATCAGCTCCCCTCTCTCTTGAGACATCTTCTTCTAAGCATCATTAAATCTTGGAAGATTTCATCTTAGTTATTGTACTTCCCAAGCCCAAAATCATTGTCTTATGGGTCAGCAAATATTCACATATCCTACATTTGAGGTGTCTCGTTTTTTCTGGCCATTCACTCTAGCTTACATGGCTATTTCTCCTCTACTGGCTTCTGTAGTTGAACTTTTACCCTATACCACATATGTCCTTAATCATTATCAAGCATGTCAGATGCCCCAGGTAGAAAATATCTGGGGAGCTCCTTTCACCAGGCAGAATGATCTCTATCTCTAGAGGTAGTCATTTGTTTGTATCTGCTGATATATATATATATATATATATATATATATATATATATATATATATATAATGTTTTTTGCGCCAGAGTTTCTCTGTGTAGCTTTGGAACCTGTCCTGCAACTCGATCTGTAGACCAGGCTGGCCTTGAACACACATAGATCCACCTGCCTCTACCTCCCTAGTGTTAGGCTTAAAGGTATGCTCCACCAAAACCTAGCCTCCAATATATTTTTAAACATAAGTTTTTGGCCTGTTTTGGCATTTCTTTCTCTGATTGTTATAACAGATAGTATATAGTTTGCTATTTTTTTATGATATTTTAGCTAGTTTAGTAGAATCTCGTTAGCGATTTTGGCTTTTTAATTGGTTATAGATGTAGGCTTTTATATTTATTATTATGATTTAAGTCCATTGAACTTAATTTCAAATACTAATTATGTTATGCAAAATATTACAAATTATTGCTACTTCTGTGTCCTCCTCAATACCTTTTGATTAGCAAATCGTTTACAAATTTAATCAATGATTTAACTATGGCTAAAATATTCTGATTAGGGCTAACTATAATTGTTTCTTGCAAAATAATAGAAATGTGCTTGAATTAATAATTCTATCAATGAATTAGCAAAAAGAAGACATTAAATCCTTCCCTAATTTATTAAAGCAATTTTCCTACTTATAAGATATTTGTCACTGTGTATCAAAGGAGAAAAAGTATTCACAATTAATGAATTACAGGAGGTTTATTTAATTTCCCTAAAATATCTTCTGTATTAAGAGTTGCTTAGAAGTTAATAACATGTTAAATTTGTAACTAATACTTAATAGTGTAGAAATGATAATATTTCTGTTATGTTTTAACTACTGTTTTTGTGATAAAATATCTTGACATTAACATAAGAGTGCTTTTTAACTCACAATTCCAGGTTACATTCTACCACAAGGAGGTCAAGGCAGCAAGAACTTAAAAAGGCTGGTCCTAACACATTCCACAGTCAGCAGCAGAGAGAGAAATGAGAACATACTTGCTCACTTGCTCACACCTTGATTTTTCCATTCTCATAGAATTCAGGATACCTTGACTAATAAATGATACTACACACAATGATATAAAGCTTGTCATATCAATAGCCTAATTAGGACAAATCCCCACAGACATGCTTACAGACTAATCCCAACATAAACTGTCTCCTAACTAGGTCTCTCTTAGCAAGTGCCATGTTGACAGTTAAAGCTGTCAAAATATATTCAATATTTAAAAACAATCAATCATAAGTTTGAAATAATATAAACTATTACAGAAAATACAGGTCTCATTTCTGAACCACACTATAAAGTATAGTAAGAGAAATCAGCATCTAAAAATGAAGATACTCTGAAAATGTCTGTGGGAAGATAAGTTTAGACCACACAGATTTCTAATTCTATAGTCATATAACAAATTTTTAAAATTAAAGATTATTTCCCATTATTAGTTAGTAAACTCACTTGATATACCCCAGTCAGAATTTCTAAAAAGAAGAACTAATTAAATAAAGTATCACAGGATACTTTGTATTTTGTTTGGTTTCCTTTCTTTTATTACAGAAGAAAGTTTATCTTAGCTTACACTTCTAGGAGGAGGGTCCTGATGGTGCTACAGTGTGGCAACAGCAAGCTGAAACAGGATAATAGAGATCACTTCTTTATCCATATTCATGAAGCTAAGAGAAAAATGCAAGTGAGACAAGTATATAAATTCCCCATGCCTGTTTGTAATACTTATTTCCTCTCAAGCAAAGCTGTACCTCCTAATTGTTCTAAAATATTGTCCAAACAGTACCACCAACTGAGGGCCAAATGTTTAAAAACCTGAGCCTATGAATGACATTTCTCATTCAAACCAGCACCTCATTAGGCTCTTAGTCATCTTATAGTATGAAATGCATTTAATAAAACTTCAAAAATCCCCATAGTTTAAAACATTTTAAACACTGTTTAAAGGTCTGGAATCAAATATCTGTTCTCATATTTAAGGCAGTCATTTAAATGTAAACTCCTGAGAAATAAAGACACATATTACATACTCCCAAAATACAGTTGCACAGAACATGTACTTCTATTCCAAATGGAAGGGATGAGGAAATACTGAGCCAAAGACAGTAGGGCAAATGCCCAATCCTATAGCTCCATACCAGATATCAAAAAGCTTAGACGGTTTTGCTGCCTATGACAGACACTCCCTCTTTCACTGGTCATACTCCCTGTTTGTGGTTCTTGGTAGATGTCTAATAGAACTGGCATTTTCAACATGATGGGGTGTTTGATGCAACCAAGGCTTCACTTTCACAACTTCATAAAAAGCCCTTAATGGGGAGTCCCCTGCCAGGTGTTTCCTGGCCTCAGTGGCTCTCTGATATTTCAGAAAGAAAAAAAATCACAACCACTTCATCATTACATCTTTCATGCCTCCAAAGTTACTACCACATGCATGACCCTGTTGAGTGCAGATGCCAGTTTGGGGTGGACTCTCTTATCCCTTTGAATTACCTTTGCAGCAACATGTATGTGCTTCCTACGAGCTGAAAACTTCTTCAATTTTCTGTCAGAAGTTGGAAGCTGATCTGGGTGGTCTCTTGTCTAGGAAGTACTTTTCCTATCTTTATAATATAGAACGGGTTTCTCTTTAATGGGGCTAAGCTCCTCAGCAAGCACTGCCTATCTTTCAGCATATAGGTTGACTGTACTATTAAGTTCCTCGCTGTCCTTTTTCTCTCTAAACTCCATTTTGTAATTCATTGTGCTGCATTTACTCATTTTTGTTGTAGACCTTCATAGGGGAAATTAGTAATAACTGTACTGCAGACTCAACATTATGAAATCTTGAAGTATCGTCTGTCAAAGAAAGTAGTCCATTACTTTAAAATGTATCTCAGGCAAATTCTTCATATATGAGAAGAAGGCAGCCCTATTATTTGATAAAATATCACAGAAGTAGCAATGAGCTTACTTGCTGTTAAAGCACTCACTTATTCTGAAATCTCTTCAATGGGCCTCTACAATATACATTATTGGAAGCAGCACTGTCTTCCAGGATCCTATGAGAACAGGTCTTTAAGGTTTTCTTAAAATATTCAACAGTTTCTCTAGCCCAAAGTTCCAAAATCTTCTGCATTTCCCCTATCATATATGGTAGGTTCTTCATGACAGCATCCAACTCTTACTACCAACTTATATATTCATTACTTTTCTGTTGCTGTGATGAAACACCATAAAGACAAATAAATTTTGAAAAAAGAATTTATTTTTCTTCACAGTTCCATAGAGTCACTAGTGTGTGTGGGTGGGGAAGATTCATGACACCAGGCATCTAGATGAGTATGCTAAGAGATCACATCTTTATCATGCAGGATACAAAGAGAACTAGCTCTGGTTTTTTGTGTGTCATAAGTCCCTTCTATGTAGCCATGGCTGGCCTAGAACTTGCTCACTAGACAAGGGTATCCACAAGCTTTCAATGATTCTCCTTCTATATGCTAGGATTCCTGGAATATATCACCATCCTAGGCAATAATTTATTTTATAAATGGTAAGTATTGTTCATGAAAACTTATTTTTATTTTAAGCACATAGAGATAAGATAATATTCTTACCTGACCCTTTTGAATTCATAAGGTTCTAAATTCATTGCATATTCATTCATGGCTCCTTTTGTAATCCACTCAGGATTTATTAATTGGTTCTTGCTCATTTTTTCATCTTAAACTAAGTCTTGTAAGACTCTACTATTTATCAGACTCTATTAATCCTAAGTAATCTGGGTAAGAAAAATCCTACCTTCACTACTATTGGCATTACTTCCTTTACAGAAATGCTCCCTCATAGTGATAAATTAAGTATGATATCTATGACTGTGATACTCATAGCTTGGGCAAGAATAGAAAAATAAAAAGATATACCATATGTTCATTTTCATGCTCTATTAAGTATCTATGGCTTTGAAAGGTATATTCCAGTAGAAGAAGCAAGCTAGAAATTGCAAAAAAAAAAAAAAAAAAAAAAAAAAAAAAAAAGTAAATAAAATTGGTTATGAATATGTAGTAGGATAGTGGACAAAAATAAAAGAGGTTAGCTTCTGTCACCTAATCAATCTGGAGAACAGACCAGAATTGTCTAGACCACAAACCACCTATGATGTAGCAGCAGTGAAGAAAGTTTAGTTCTGACATGAGATGTTCATATAACCAAGTGTCCTTAGATAAAAGTTCTATGACACTGGAAAAATATTAAATGTATAGGTTGTCAATTATCCAAAAGACTAAAAGGACACAATTTTTATACTTACCAACACAAATCAGAATTCTTTTATCATTTACCTCTGATGACTATAGCCCAGCTATATCAAATAACAAATAACCACTAGCTATTTAAAAAATAGGTTAAATTGTATTATTAATGAGCAGGCAGAGGTGAAGTTAGCAGTCTACATAGATAGCACGGATCAGAGAAATAAGACAGGAGCTAAAGGCATAACGAGACACTTATTTAGAAATTAATTGCAAGAAGCTGAGTAGATGTAAGAAAGTAATTTGAGTGTTTTTATGGGTTTTTTTTCTTTCTTTCTTTCTTTCTTTCAAGGCTTGGGGGGCTTAGAAGAAACAAGAGTCTGTAAAAACAAGTATCTCAATGGTTGCTTCAGAACCAAACAGTGATGATGAGTGTGAGTGCTGAATCCAATAAGGTTCAATTGTTGTGTTGAGCAGACCACTTAAGCAGCTGTGATCATGCGATGAATACAGAATGAGCCTAGGAACTGAAGTAATTAATAAGTCAAAGATCAATATAGATTAACGATTAATGTGAGAGTCAGCCTGTGCACACTGGAGGCTGATAACATAAGAGAACAGATGCTGACATCTTATGGGACTGTGACATCCAGCCTTGATGCTAGAGATTCCTCTACAGGGATCCTGAACTCCCATTTAGCATGTTGTTACACTTTTTTTACCCCCAGACATCTTCAAATGATGAGATACTTTGCTACCCTGCATCACTATTGTTTTAAAATGCTTGTATGTATTATGTTATTATCAAAATATATCCAGCAAAATATATCCATTTAAAAGGTTTGTCAATCTATTCAAGTGCCAGAATATTTCATGATGTATTTTTCTCTGTAAGCTTGATTATCAATATATACTTTCTACCACAATTCTCCTAGAAACAATGTTTGATATTTAAAAATATCCTTTACGGTCATAAAGACTGAGGATGAATACTTCAGAGGAAGCAGAGACACGTCCATTTAAATATATATGAGCTATAATGGTGGCAGCTGAGGAGGAGGGGGTGATAAAGACAATAAGTTAAATGGAGACAAGAGAGGCTCTGTCATGACTTCAGACACCTCTGTGTCATTCTTTTATTGTGAGATTTGGGAAATTTATCTTTCTATGGATAATATTTTAATTTAAAGATGGCTGTGCATTCAAGCTTAAGGTGCTGATATAACATGAATGCTACTGTAGGCACTGATGCTGGCTGGTCACATACCTAGCTATGTGCAGTGGCTTTAACAAGCTCATTTTGAGTCAAGATATTTGTCCATTTGTGAGCTGCCCTGGGAACAGCAGGCTTTGGTTGCTGCTGGCCCAAAATAATGTGAAGACATAATTAAACAGATTTAAATCAACTAGAAAACTGGATCAAAGCCAATATCATAATATGAAATAGTTACTTCTGCCAACCTGTACTTGCATGAAGAGGAAAAGGCATTCTCTGTAAGCCACTGAAATGTGGGCCAATTGAGGTGTACTATTTTTACAACAAAGCATGTTTGATATAGTACGAATGTATTTAAATATCTAGAAAAATAACCCCTACATATTTGTTTCCACAAATTTTAAATATTCTAGGATCCGTATTTTCATATAACTTTTAATAGTTCCTACAAAATGTGAGTCAAAAAAGAAAAAGAAAAAGTCATTGCTATTTATAAATATTTAATACTTTCCTTGGATTTTCTTTCATAGTATATGATGGAATTTTACAATGTTTCTTTTTATATTGTTATTGATTCTTTGAGAATTTCATACTGTCTTAGTTATGGTTTCTATTGTTGTGAAGAGACACCATGACCTTGGCAACTCTTATAAAGGAAAATATTTAATTGTTGCTGACTTACGGTTTCAGAGGTTTTTTCCATTATTGTTTAGAGGGGAACTTAGAAACATGCAGGCAGATGTGGTGCTAAAGAAGGCACCTAGAGTTCTACATCTAGATCTGCAGGCAAGAGTAAGTGAACTGTGTGTCACACTGAACAAAGCTTGAAAGTAGGGGACCTCAAAGCGCACCCTGAGAGTGACACCCTCTCCAACAAGGCCACATCAACATCAACAAAGCCACACTTCTTAAGAGTGCCACTCCCTAAGGGGACATTTTCTTTCAAACCACCACATTCTGTTCCCTGGCCCCAACAAGCTTGTAGCCATATCAAAATGCAAAAAAGCAGTAACTTGTCCTTGATCTTAAATTTTGGAATCAAGGCATTTTTTTTTTTTTTTAATTTTTTAAGTTCAAGGACAAGTTACTGGGGAAAAGGATTTCTATTTTTGTTTCCACAGAAAATGAAAAGATGTGGATTCCTTCCAGACTAATGTGGTTTGATCAAGCCAGACTGCCTGAAACAGAGTACCAGGTGATCCTACATTCAAAACAGCTGGACAAAGCAGCCTTACAGACTACAGCCAGGATTTCTGAATCTTCTTTGAATCCCCCATGACAGCGCCCCTTACCAGCAGGAAGTAGTTTGGAAAGAACAACACCAAAATTCCCAAATATTGTCTATAAATGTTTGTTTTCATTTAAATGGACTTGGTTATATAAAATAAATTTTTAAAAAATGCAAAAAAAGCATCCTTCCAACTTTAAAATCTCACCTTGCCTTTGATCCCCAGGAGGCAGAGACAATCAGATCTCTGTGAATTCTAAGCTAGCCTGGACAACAGAGTGAGTTCCAGGATGGCCAGAGAAACCCTGCCTTGAAAAACAAAACAAAACAAAAAGAGACTGCCTAGTCTAGAACAGCTTCAAACTTATTTAAATGTCTAGAGTACACAGTCTCTTCTGAGATTCATGAAATCACTTAATTGTAGTCCCCCGTAAAATCAAAATTAAAAAGCAGACTAAATACTTATACCACATAATGCCACAGTATATACATTACCATTCCAAATTACAGGAAAGGGAGGATAGGGAGGAAATGCTGGACCAAAACAGACTAAAAACCAGCTGGGCAAACTTCAAAGTCTGTATCTCTATGATGTTGATGTCAAGATACTTTTCAGATCTTCAACTCCTCTCAGCTTTGCTGACTATAGCACATTTTTTATCTCTTGGGCTGGTTATACTCCTTGTTATCAGCTTTCCTTGATAGGTACCTCACAATTCCAGCATCTCCAATATCTTGGGGTCTCCAAGACAACTCAGGCTTCAACTTCACAGTTCACTGAAAGACCTCTCTAGGCTTCCATTCAGGGACACTCCTGACACATCCCTGGCCTAAGCAGTTCTGCTCTTTGCTGAGGCTGGAACACGACCCTCTCATTCAATTACATCTTTCTGTTTTTTGATGGTTTTCTTTACTGCCTAAACTAGGCTCTCTTCAAACTGAATCTTTAGACTAGGCTTGCTTCAAACTTAGAGATTCCCCTGCTCAGGTACTAGGGTTAGATCATGTTCCTACTTCCTCTGAGCATGGCATATCACCTTAAGAAATGGGCTTCAACAAGCTAGCTCATGTACCAGGCTTGTATCATGAGCCTATTACCAGGGGCCCCTCTGATAGTTCAAGTTTCACAACTGTCTCCCACATATGGAGGTCCCAGTTCTGTCCCCTGGAATTTCCACAATTGTAGGTATAGAGTCCATGAGTTTCCACAAGCCTGGTTAAGCTGTCTCAGTATATTTCTCCATTATGATGTTGACTTCCCTTGCTCATTTCTTCCCCCCGCTTTGTCTGGATTCCCAGAGCTAGGCCTGGTGCTTGGTTGTAGATCTCTTTGTCTGGGTGATCAATTACTAGATGAGGACTGTATGCTGATAGTTTGGGTATTCATTAATCTGATTACAGGGGTAGATAAGCTCTGACATCCCCTCCACTATTGCTACCGAGTCCTCCTTGTGTTACCCTAACACCAGATTTCTCCCAAAGCCCATAGTAGCTCTCTTTATTAAGAATAATGAAAGGTATTTCTTTCATTACTCTTCTACTGCATCCCTCCACACCTAGGCCATCTTGTTCTCTCCTATTCTACTACCCCCTCCCCTCCCCATTACCTCCTCCCCATCTCCAGTTTGCCTTGTAGATATCATCTAATTTCTCTTCCAGGGTGATCCATGTGTCCCTCCTAGTGTCCTCCTTGTTATCTAGCTTCTGTGGAGCTGTGAATTTTAGACTTGTTATACCTAAATCCACTTACAAGTGAATACATACGGTGTTTGTCTTTCTGAGTCTGTATTACCTTGTTCAAGATGTTTTTTTCTAGTTCCATCCATTTCCCTGAAAATTTCATGAGGTCATCATTTTTTATCACTGAATACTACTCCATTGTATAAATATACCACATTTTTCTTATCCATCCTTTGGTTGAGGAACATCTGGGTTGTTTCCAGGTTCTGACCTCATATTCCATTTCTTAAGCTTCTTATCATCTTGAACACAGGACTTACTCCATTCTATTTCCTGGTGCCCCTTTTCTCTTAAAGTTGTAAATTTTATATTTTTACTTGCTCCTTTTATTATAAATATTTACTATAGTTAACTCTATAACCACATGATAGAATCAATACTAGGCTATTTTGAGATTTCATCTGTCAGAGGAATTAATTCAAAATCTACACTTTAGCCTCAGGCAGACTTTTTGGAGAAAATGAAAATGTCACAAGACCAGTGTCTAGACTACATACTAAAATTCTTCTCAAACCTCTTGAGCTGGGTCCCCACAGTTCTAATCCATCTTAGTACCACTGTCTTCCATGTTCCTACTAGGATAGCTCATTAAGCCCCACTTAAAGTAGTCAACTGTTTTCCTATTCCATAGTTGCAAAATCTACATTCTTACAAACAAAAACATGGTCTGCTCTATCATAACAATTCTCCAGGCCCAGGTACCACTTTTGCCTTAGTTAAGGTTTCTATTGTTGTGAAGAGACAACATGACAACAACAACTATTTTAAAGAAAAACACTTAATTGTGGCTGGTTTACAATTTCAGATTTAGTCCATTATTGTTATGGTAGAAAACATGGTAGCATGCAGGCAGACATGGTGCTAGACAAGGAGTAAAGAGTTATATATCTGGATCCACAGGCAACAGGAAATGAATTGTGTGTCACACTGAGCATAGCTTGAGCAAAGGAGTTTTCAAATTCCCCCCAAACAATGACACACTTCTTCCAACAAGATCAGACCTACTACAACAAAGCTGTACCTCCTAATAGAGCTACTGGATGGGGGGATGTGGGACTTTTTTCTTCAAAACACCACACATATATTATATTTTCATTTACTTTCCCCATCTCTTTTGTTTTCATCCAATGATGAAATCCAATCATTGCCTATATGCTCAAGTGTGTGGATATCCACTGGAGTATGTTAGTTTTACTTGGAACTAGACACTTAAAAACAAACAAACAAAAGCCTCACTGTCCCTTTTAGCAGCTGTTGTGGGTTTGACACACACCTGTCCCTCCCATGCTAGGATCTTAGGTCCAGCTTGATCTTGCCCAAGTCTTATGCAAGCTGTTGCTACTGTTTCATATGTGTACTTGCCCTGTTGCATCCAGAAAACACAGCTTCAGTGTAGCCTTATACCTCTGCTAGTTCTTATAATCTTTCTATCCATCCCTCCTGCCATGACCTCTGAGTACTGGGAGGGGGAGATACACTGCAGATGGCCCATTTGGAACCAAACACTGTATAATCACTTACTTCTTCACCTTGACCAATGTAAGTCTTGGCATTAATTGGCATCTACTAATAAAATAAAAGCTTCTTTGATTTCTTTGATGAAGTTTTAGATATCCATTAATCTATGGATATAATGAGAAATTATAAGAAGTCTGTTTCATACACAATTCCATTAGTAGAATAATATTTAGTAGGTTCTCTCCTTGGGCCTATGATCTGCCAGGCCAAGGTTCTTGGCCATGATGACTGTGTCATGTATGGATTTTGTCTTCTGGAGCAATACATAAATTCAAACTTGTTTATTCCACGATGTTTATTATTATTTTTAACCAGTATTTCATCAGTACATATATGTTACAAGTCTAGTCATTAATTTTGTTCAATATAACAGGCATGCCATTATGGTAACTCAATATTCCAGGTATGTCATTACTGTAGCTCTCAAGGTTCACAACTAGGTAAGACTGAAGGATAGTTTTATCCCCTGGTAGTATGCAAAGCACATTCCTGCATTATTATTGCAGTAAATATAAAGTTAATATTTATTTAGTATTAACCTGCATCTACTATCTTATTAAATTTCCTTATTAAATGTTCAAGTTTTTTTAAGTTTTTCCTTAAGCTATCTAACTTAAAAAAAAAAAAAACTGACATTTTTTTATTCATTTCTGTTTCTTTGTATTTACTGAAATTACTTTTGCCTTCTTGTCTTATTGTGGTACATGTAATTTAAAAAATCATGCTGGAAACATTATAGAGAACAGAAAACTTGTACTTGGGGTGAATAAATAAAGATATGGAATATTCTAATGAAAATAAATAACTTTTACTAATAGTAGACAAATCTTGACTTAAACCATGCATCATTACACACTGAAAGCAACTTTAAAAAAGACATATTTTGGAGTGTACTTTTATTAATAGTAGACAAATCTTTTGTAGTATACTTTTATTTATAGTAGACAAATCTTGACTTATACCATGCATCATTACATACTGAAAAGCAACTTTTAAAAAGACATATTTTAGAGTGTACTTTGCTTAGGAGGAAAGTCAAATTGCCTACAAAAATATCCCTATGGACCAATTTCTATTAGAAGCAACCCTGTTCTTTGGATCCAGGTAAATAGCTAGATGGCTTTGGTATATATTGTTGCTAGAAAACAAGAATACTTTTTAAAAATGAATACAGAATATTTTAACACGTGCAGCTAAAATAAAAATGTAAAGGGGTGCCTACTGCTTTAAACTGAACTCAAAAGAGGAAAAAAAAACAACTTGAATTGGCTAGAACAAGTTGTGTTTAGAAAACACATCGTCTCCTATAATGATGACTATAAAAAAATGGATAGACACTGAATAGTTTTTGTCTACTTGATAAAAACTAGGATCACCAGGGAAAAGGAAACCTGAATTGAGAAAATGCTTCCATCAGATTGGGCTACAGGGTATGTCTGTAGGAAATTTTCTCAATTTTGATTTATGCAAGAAAGCTCAGCCTATTGTGGAAGATGGACAGATGATCCTGGATTGTACTAAAAAGCAGGCCAAGTAAGCCATGAAGAGTACGCAAGTAAGTTTCTGACTATATATCTCTGTCATGACTTCCCTTCTTGTAGACTACAAACTCTTTGTTTAAATAAATTCTTTCCTTCCCATGGTCTTTGTCATGGTCTTAATCATACCAATAGAAAGAAGACTAAGGCAGAAAGGGATTGTTTGATATTTGTAATGATTCAGAGGAGAAATGATTCTTTTGACATTATATTTATTTACAGGTGAAATAATGTTAAAATTTGTCATATACTTGGGTATCAAGAAGACTTTCTATAATTTCTAAGAAATATACAAATTAATGAAAAAGTCTGAGGCAGGAGCTTCTGTTCTTGTCTACCTACTGATCATCATTTAATAGGCCATATAACTTGCTGCCCTTCATCCTAAAACAAACTAAAGAAAAAGAAGTATATGCTAAACTCTTCCTTAGGAAGGTCATACCATTCTCTTGAGAGAAGTCTATTAATTTAGGAGGTCACAATGAAAATGAAGGCTGTTTTGAACTAACTGGTTTTGTTGGACAGCCACTCTACCCCTAAACTTCACAAAGAATTTAACTTTTTTCCAAGCATTGTCCAAACAAATACTAAAGCAGACTATGAAATTGTTATTATGAATGTTTCAAAAGTACTAGGATATGTTGTAAGTCATAAAAGACCACATCCATTATAATGGATTTTCATCTAATGGAAAAATATATTCATGAGTTATATTGTACAATAAGAATATTGTTTGATGAATTATAGAATTTGATACAAAACATGACAATTTGCTTAAAATAAATACAATTTTAAAATAAAGAATTAAATGATAACATATTAAAAATTTCCTAAACATCACCTCTCAAACTAAGAAAATCTTTGCTGGCTTTTGATATGTTGGTTCATTTGTTAATGGATGCTGGATAACTTTTCGGGGTGTGTTTTTTTAATATCTCAATATCATGTACATTGACTTTTATAATTTAACATATTGTCATGGCAAATGTCTTTTCTAAATACCTTCTTTCCCAAACCATGCTTTCATTTTGGAAATAAAATAAAATTTGATGAAAGTTTACTAACATATTAATATATTTTTTAATTATTTTTATTTAAATTAGAAACAAATTACTTTACATACCAATCCCAGTTCACTCTTCCTCCCATTCACCCCATCATCTCCCCATCCCACTCCCCATCCACTCCTCAAAGAGGTTGAGGCCTCCCATGTGGGATTATCACGCTCTGCAACATAATTTGGGTAAGGACTGAGGCAATCCATCCTGTATCTTGGCTGAGAGAGTGTCCCTGTTAATATATTGTGTGTGTGTGTGTGTGTGTGCTTTAACTTTCATTGAATTAATGAAGTCTTTGTCTTACATTTTTATGTTTGTCAAATTTTTAGTGATTTTCCTTTTCACACTTTGTGTGTGTGTGTATGTGTTCATATATGTGTGGTATATAAGTACATATTCCTGTGGATTTGCGCAAGTAAATTGTGCTTGTGGGTAGGTGTACATGTGTATATGCATACATGTATATGGAGGTCAGAAGTCAATATCAACCCTCTTAGATTCATGCTTGTATGGTAAACAAATTGTTATTAATTCCAATAGTCAACTTGGATCCTGAGGGAAGACTATATCAATGCGGAATTTTTTACATTAGATTAACCTGTTTTTGATTGTTTGTTTTGTTTTTAATTTGCTTCATTGAGCTGGGAAGACTCACCATGAATATGGATGGCACAATTTCATTGGCTAGGAATAGATAAGGCAAGCTCAGCATGAACAAGCACACATCCATTGTTCTCTGTTCCTGAATATGGGTATGATATCCCCCTCAACTTCTTGCCATGACATGCTTCAAGAAAGAAATGTGGAATAAAGTCAACCCTTTTTTTTTTCCTAAGTTTCTTTTTGGGGGATAGTTCATCATAACAACAAGAAACAAAAGTGAACTCAAACTGATTTATTTACCTAGACTCCCAATGCTGTTTATTATCCATATCCATGGTTTTCATAACACTTTCATACCTGCATATAAAGTACTTTACTATATTTCCTACTGTGTAACCTCCCCACTTTCCCACAATCATTTGTTTAAAGCTTGCTAATATGAAGCTGAACACATGACACCATTCTAAACCTCACTATTTTTCACTTATCACAGTATTTCTAGCACCATACATTCTCCTGCAAATAACATTATTTTATTTTTAATAGCAAGATAACACTACAGAATGTGGGTCAGTTACAGGTCTCCTGCTCTTATGAACTCAGGGTTAGCTCTCCCACCTGCCTCAGGAATTGTTGGGGGGAGGGAACCTCTCCCCCACCCATGTTGCCCTGAAGATAGAGAAGTAATGGGGACAGCTCTCCCATGCTCTCAACTTTAGAGCTGGCTCACCCATATCTCTGCCTACATGGTCAGCTGTCCTCTATTGCCCAGGTGAAGTGCAGCTTTCCCAGTGGTTTATAAACTGGAGCCCTTCAGGTGTAGACCAAGAAGAGTTGCTACTGAATCATATGCTCATTGTAGCTGCAGGTTTTTGAGGATCTCCCATATTGGTTCCCCCAGTGGCTGCATTAATCTACATTACCTTAAGCAATATGCAGAGGATGCTCTTTGTCCTGCTGCTCACCACCATTTGTTCTTCTGACCACTCGATGGCCTCAACTGAATAGAATGAAAGAGATTTGGATAACCATTTCACTTGTTTTCCATGGGAAAATGTTAACTTCTCATTTTTCTTCATTTATTTTCTTTGTGAATAAATTCTTATGTTGCCAAGGCTGTCCCTAAACTCCAATTTTCTTGCTTGTGCCTTCCAATTGTTGAGATAAAGGTATACACTGAAATGCCTACTTTGACACTTCCATGGATTTCTTTAACAGCACTGAGAGCTTTCCTGGCTTTCATCTCTATCTTGGGTATATTTACTGACATGTGTTTTGTTCTGTTTTGTTTTCTTCTTATTCTTGTGGAATCATTTCATTATTATTATTATTATTATTATTATTATTATTATTATTATTATGGTTTTCCAAGACAGTGTTTCTCTGTATTATTTTGGAACCTATTCTGCCTGGAACTAGCTCTGTATACCAGGCTGTACTGGAACTCAGAGATCCACCTGTCTCTGCCTCCAGAGTGCTGGGATTAAAGGTTGTGCCACCAATGCCCGGCATCACTACTTATTTTCCTACAGCTGTTGTACAACCAACAACCCCTAAATCTAGTGGATTAAAAAAAAATGAATAACTTACTGTGCTCACTAATCTGCCATTTGGGTAGGGATAACTCAGATGACTTGTTTCGGCTCCATATAGCATTAGATATTCAGGCTGCAGAAGCTGTATGATCTACTTCCAAGACAGCTCTTTTACACCTGGGTGGTAAGCTCGCTACTGGGGCCTGAGCCTGCACAGTTGGACAGAAGCCTTGATGCTTCTCTATGTGGGTATCTTGAATTCATTAGACCCAAGTGCATCAGGTCCAAGCACAGTGTTCCAAGAGACAGGAAAATCTGTAATTCTAAATCCAGGTAAAAACAAATAAACAAAGAAAAAAAACATAAATTTTCTTCCCCTAATCTCTTGATGAAATTTTCATAGAACTCTTAGGAAACAGACATTGTGAAAAATTCAAGAAGTTCTAACTATCCAGGTGATGTGACCTTACAAGACAGTGTTCATATATCTATGTTACATTTGCATTTATATGCTTCAGCAGGGTTTCCATATTCATTCGCATTATTATTTATTTTTCCTTTGCTTCAGTTTTTCCAGTCTTTATCTTGTAATTTTTCTGAAAACCGAGTCAAAATTTAGCTTACTTGGTTACCTGTTATTGTTCTACTAGTTCATTATTCTCTGTTTTTCATTGTTTCCTTTAAAATTAACTGCCACTTTAATTTCCTACATTGTTTGATTTCTCTTTGATGCAAGTATTTATAGAGTTTTAATTTTCCCTGTGTAGACCTACAGAAAGGAGACATCATAACACTATATGTGTATATATCTGTATGCAAATATGTATGCATATGCATTTGCAAATATGCAACGTGTGTGTGTATGTGTGTGTGTGTGTGTGTGTGTGTGTGTACTCGCATGTGCGATCGTGCACCCACGCTCAAGAGAGAGAGAAGAGACAGAGTTCACAAAAATAAGTAGCCATTGAGTCTTGGGTGAGATTCCAAGACTGATTCCAATTCGTTATTGCTGGGTGCAATAGGCACAACTCTTAGACAGAATCCTTTGGATTTCCTTTTGTTTTTTTGTTTGTTTGTTTGTTTGTTTGTTTTTTCCAAGATTCACCTTTTGTGCCTTTTCTCTTTGCTAATTGGGTTTGGTTCTGTTTCACTGTTATTCACAGTGGTATACCCAGCTATGTACTACTTCCTGTGAGTATTCTCAGAAGTTGTCAAGAAGACATCTTTACCACCAACACAGCTAAAATCTGCCTATCTAGAGATATGATTTATGCATAATGACTTAGTACTTTCTAACCTATAAAATTATGCTTTCCACTAACTCATTATGTATTTATGAAAGATGTTATTAATATTTACTTTAGTCTTATGTTTATTTAGTCTAATGTTTATTTAGTCTTATGATTATCTTCTAATCCTGTTGTCTTATTTTAGGAGAGCTGAAATATATTATACCCTTGATAATGTTTAACTTACTTTGAAGTAGAATATGGGTTGTTTTCATAAATCATTCTGTTTCAAAATGTCTGCTACTAAACATATATATGTATAGATATATAGATAGTTAAAATGTGTGTGTGCAAATTATAAAAATATGTACTTTAAGGAAGACAAATTACTTGAGATTGAGACCTCTCTGAATTATCTAGAAAAACTTCCTCTTGGTATTTACTTCAAGCAAGATATTCCTCTTCTCCATTATTACACTTCTTGGATGGAGATCTGGCACTTCCTAAACAATTCAGAGGTGTAAGAGATATAAAGCCAAAGAAATTCATTTACAATTTTGAAGGAAGCAATTTTGAAGGACTGTCAATAGCTGTAATTATTCTACCTTCCTATAGCTTGAGGAGGCTGATTCACTGAAGCCCCAGGTGCCAAAGCTCCCTCCCAGGGCTTCATCCACACAGGAGTCTTTCCTAGTGGTGAGTCTTATTCTCCAGAGATACTATGTGTGTTTGCAGCATTACCTAATAGTAAAGTTATTTACCTGAAAAGCAAGACAGAATCTCACACAGTGCATCCAGTTTCCACTGGACTCCCACTGTCACAGTTGTTTTAGTCCCTCCCAAATCAAATTTATTAATTCTATTCTCAGATAATCTCCATTTTTCTGATTTGGGGGCTATTGTTTTTGTTGTCAATGGAAGCAACCGTGATAGTCTGTCAGTGGGGTGTGGCTTTGTTATTATCTTGTAGTTTTGTCAAACATATTTACAGCCAGGAGTCTCACCCAATTACTGACTTAATCTTCCTGATATATGAATATCTCGTTGGTGTTCTGGTCCTCCTTATCTCCAATAATATTTGTGGGTTTGAGTTTGGTTTTTTGATCCTTGTACTTTTCTTCCCAGTAGAGTCTACCTGATATTGCATTGAAATGGGCACACCTCCTTGTATGGAATGTATGTCCTTGTTACTTTTGTTGTCTTATAGCTTTCAATGTTTCTTTATTCTGGTGTTTTAAGTCTTAAACATATCAATTGCATGCTTTTTATTCAGTCTGAAAACTCCACTTTTCTAATTAAAAAGTTTGTCTTACACCACAACAGTTTTCCTCTGTGGACTATTTTCTGCCACAGAATTGCCTTACTTTCTTACATGCTTTAGATATTATTACAGTGGTTTAACATCCACACAAAGGATGTTTTCATTTTAAACAACATATTATTTTCTCCTAAATGAAACATTCATACTGTGTATTTCATTTTGAATACAGTGACTTCCTTCAAAAGTCAAACATGATGTTTTCTTACATTTTATTTCTATTTTGCCTATCCTCTCACCTAAATTAAACAGCAATAGTTCTGTTATTGCTGAGACTGCTGCTGTCAACTTTGAATGAGTATATATTCTGTCTCCAAATAGGTTCCAAGGACTAGGATCCTTCTTCCCTAATGAGGTCCTGAAGTGATCTAGAGAGAGCTTAGAAAGATTCAAACCTGTCCAAGACAAAACACAACTGATTTTTTGAAAATATAGGCAATCTGGCTTCATAGTGGCTGTCAACAGCTCTGAAAATGTGGTGAGTGTCTCTCCTGAAGAGCATTAATGGAAGAACAGAACATATACTTCATTCAAGGGAAGTCATTGGATAAGTAAAAGAAAATCAGGCTATGGCACCAACACTTGGTTACATGTCTAGTTCCTTCAAACAGAATTTATTTCATAATCAGCATCAAGAAAACATGCCTTTCTTTTAAAGAAGAAAGCATTTGAAAAGACTATTTTTTTAACCTTTATGGTGTCAGAGAAAATTAATAGATAATCTTTCATAGTTTCTAATGTTTGAATTTTGATGTGTTCATATAAGAACTAAAGTATTACATAAAACTTGTTAAATACATTTATTAAAACAATAAATTTAGTATTGAATGAATTTTGCATACAATTACATCTGTAAAACATGCTAGGTAGGTATCATGTCCTGAGCATGTTTCAAAGGCACAGCATTAGTGTTTTGCTATGTGAACATTTTGCTGTTTATTCACTTGGTAAATTATAATGTGTATTTTTAAGTTGTTTCCTTTCTAGGCAATTTTACTTAAGATTGTATTTTTGTTCTTTCCAAATGTCCCTTTCTCTAATTAAATACAATCAGATTTTCTACTTTAATATACATACATTTTTCTGGACATATTTCCTAATACTAGAAATGTTTCTACTCATTTATGAATATCCTGGTGAACATTTTTACAACACAGCACATAAAAGTATTTTCAATATTCACAAGTAAATTTTGCCTGTCTTGCTTTTGTGCAGTATTTACCAGATTTTGAATGAGGGGTGGGTCTTCTTTTGTCATGAAATGAACTTGCAAATTTCTGATTTACATTGACATAGAAGTAATCTAATCTATGTTTGAAAAGAAAGGTCAGTGGTTGGCCAAAATATCTAATATATGGCAACTGGTGGACCTCAGCTAGAAATCCCCCCTGGCATGTGTGTTAATTTTTTCTTTTAAAGTTTATATCTTTACTTACCATTAACATCACTTATCTGATAATTGCTTTGAATTTCTTACTTCATGGATACTTAGGCTATATTTCCAATGGTTTTCAAACTCTACATTATTGAATTGAACAGCTAAACAAGGATCCCCATACCAAATGATACCTTTCTCACAGCTTCAGTCACAAGGACATATTTCTAATTTTCACATATTCTGTGCAAATTACTTATTCAGACTTTTTCATAACTAAACTTGTGTTTTTTTTTAAAGTGCTTATTTAGTTTCTGAAGTCATGAAGGCATTTTTCCTTGAAGCCCTTCTAATTAAGCTACTGCTATATTGACTAAGCTTTGTCACTATAATTTCACTTTGCTGTTATGAGAATAGTTTATCATTTGGGTTTTGATAGTCAGTAAACCGAGATTCTATCAGAAGCTTAACTTTAGTTAATTTTTTACTTTTTTAAATTTTAAATTTACTAGACTATTATCAAAATACAGTTTACCATGTATTTTTACCCCTGTATAATATGTGTAGTTCCCCCTTTATAATGTGCTGATTTCTTTGTGCTGAATACATGGTGGAAGTTTTGTATGTACTCTAAGTGCAAATGACACAATTATGCTCCCCCTTTTAGAGGATGTTAAGGTACATGAATATTTATAAAATCGTACTGATGATTGGGTTATTTAATTATGTTTTTCTTTTTTCTAATAACTTTCTACTATCTTATGAAAAACTTCAATTAAAGTGATCTTCTCAAAATGCATGTTAATCAAGGTTTGTATTTCTAATACTCTTCAATTTACATGTTTAGATGAACTGTTATTTGGCCCTGGAAGATTTATAACTGTCATATCTTCTTGATAAATTATAGCTCTAGGGCTCAAATAATCTTTTTTTATCCTATTTAGTCTTTACATTCTTGGATTTCACACTGCTTAATATTCATACTGAATACTTGTTTTCTTTTTATTTGCATTTCTTATTATCTTTTACCCCATTTTATTATTTTTCAACTTCTCTTAATAGCTCTCATGAACTATGTATAGCTGGATTCTGAGTTACAGCACAATACTAAATGTACAACTTCTAATAGCTAACATCAGATTTCTTACATTTACTTGGCACAGTAGTGGACCTCACTTCATTCCTCTGTTTTATCTGATGACTTTTTTTTTTTTTTTTTTTTTTGCATTTCTATACTTGGTGACTATTTCTGAAATTGTGATGATTTTTTTTCTTTTCTCTTTATGGCATATAAGTAATATGCTTTAGATTTTCTTGAATGCGTATCTCATTTCCAAATTCTCACAATCAAACATGCCTTTCTATTATTAATAATGTCCCAACTACTTAACTACTTCTTTTTTACTAAAATGCCTGTCCCTCCCTTGATGCAGCTTGCCACCTCCATGCCCATGGTAGGAAAACTTCTGGAAACGTTAATGTAAGTAGCCATTTCTTCTAATATCCTAAGCTTGGTAGCAGTTTCATTCTTATAGTTCAATCTACTCTCTTGTATTATGTGTTTATTATATTTGGAGAATCTTTGTTTACTTAATATGTCCATTTCTTCTGAGAGAGTAGAAGAACAACAGGAGAAGAGAGAGGAGCTTTGGGTATCTTTGCTTCTTCTTCTTTGTTTTTGCAATTTTAAGAAATTTAATTTGAGTCAGGAGACACTTAGAATGTTCTGCTGGGTGTTTTTTTATCACATTGTACGTGTGTAAGCATGGTAAGTTTTATTCAGAAGTGATGCTTTTCATAGCAGGAGCTGGACCTCTAGGTAAGAAAACTCATAATGTACAACTCTTTTGTTCACATTTTTAATATTTTACCTTTTTGGTGACAAACAATTTAAACATTAAACTCTTTGAAGTAAACTATGTTTTTCATTTTGAATTTTTCAGGATTCTCTTCATTTTAGAGGTAGAAATTTTATCACATATCTCTATATATCTATCCTCCTGTTCACCACACCTAGAATTTGATAATGTATTTAAATATATATACTCAAGTATTTAGTCATCTCGGAGGGATTTTCTTATGTAACTAATTCTCATGAGATATATATTTTTGATAGTTTCTTTTATGTTTTTTAATTATGACTCAATTTTCAAACTACAAGCCAAGTTTCAAGACTTGACTTTCATTACCTAAATTGATGGGGCATGTCTTTCTATACACGATCTGGGCCTCAGTTTTCAAAAGCACTAGGAACTAGAAATTTTTGGAGTATATCATACTTTGTTACTTGAGAGTATTTGTACATAAACAATGAGTCATAGTAAGGACAAGACTAAATTCCAAATGTAAATTTATTTCTGTTATATATACCTTATATGCAAAATGAGAAAGTAATTTTTCACATTTGTAGAATACCCATATAGTCAGAAGGAGAATTTTCTACTTGTGATATCATGTTGGTATTCAGCTGTTTTTTATATTCTTGGAAGAATTAGAATTTTCATATTGAGATACTCAACCTATATTTTTTAAAACATTTTTTTCAAAATTTCTATATTCTTTACCAGATACTCAGTATATGATAAAGGAACAACATATGATTTAAATTATATTTCAGATATTGGATAGAGGTCAGTGGTATATCATTATCTAGAACAAGCCAGGTCCTGGATTTGAGACTCATCACTGGGGAAACAAAGGAAAATAATCAAACAAAAAATGTATTTCCGAAATTTAATATCAAGAAAGGTTTTCATTCATCTTAGTTCTTACTATTAGAAAAAATCATCCCATTCCCTGAGGGACTGTAGCATTAGGGAAATAATTAAAATAAAGGACTTCATGCAAAAATACATTGATGTGGGTGGTCCTCCTGTAGGCTGCAAGTATGTGTTTCTTTTATTAGCTGTATTGGCCAATGGGCAGGCAGGATTTAGCTAGGCAGGAACAAACAGGCAGGGAAAAGAAAGACATAGGAGAGATGCATTGTAGCTACTGGGAAGGTAGGACATCTAGGCCTCCAATAAGCCAAGGCCATGTGGAGAGACACAGATGAGTAAGAAGGGGTTTTTAATGCCAGGCAGTGATAGCTCACACCGTTAAACCCAGCATTTGGAAGGTAGAGGCAGGAGGATATCTGTTAGTTCGAGGTCTACCTGGTCTACAGAGCAAGTAACAAGAGAGGCTCCAAAGCTACAAGGAGAAACCCTATCTCAAAAATACCAAAAATGAAAAAGAAAATAAATGGGTTTATAATTAAAAGAGAGTTAGCCAAAAAGAAGCCTGAGCAATCAGCCAGTTTATATTTAATATAACGCTTTGTGTGTTTATTTGGGATTAAATGGCTGTGGGACCAGCAGGACAGAAAGTTTCATCCAGAATATATGCTTAAACAAAAATCATAGCTGTACTAATAGTATGGATAACATATTAAAATTTCAGGAAAAGCTTTGTCCTCAATAGAGAAGCCAAAGTTTAAAATCAGTCAACAGAATGTTTGGCTCATTTCCATGTCTAAATGATGATAAGGAACAGCTGGCATTCTAGGATACTGATTTCTGAGAACTGAACTAGATCTGTCTTTGCCTGAATCATATTGTTCTCTATTGCTGTTGTTCTGGGTCTTGTTTGTATAACCATTCCTAGGAGACATAGAAGTTTCCTTCTCTGGCTCTTTTTTTGCCCCTCTTCCTATATTTTTTTTTCTGAGCCATAGATACAGGAGCTATGATGTACATATATTCATGGGGGCTGGATTCACATGGTTGGTTAATATCTACATTGTGTCCAATTGCTGTTTTCTGAGAGCTCTCTACTCACTATTAAAAGAAACTTCTTTTGGTAAGTGGTACTATATACAGATATTTGTGGACAAAAGAAAAAGCTTTCAAATATTGTAAAGATTTATGCTGCTCTATCAAATAGATTTTTGTCTAAGATCTAGGATCTTACTAGCCCCAGGAAGCTACCTAGGTTTCCAGTACCAGGAATGACATCCCTCCTGTTGAAAGGAAACTAAATTCAACTAAAAAGCTGTTTGTTGGCACCAACATGTGAGTCCCACCTTAGAGCTTATCTTGCCGTACTGGTTTACAAGTGCTACTGCTGGGTAGAGTTGTTTAATTCCTCAATCTTTTTCGTTTCTTTCCTTTTTTGTTTGTTTGTTTTTGAGACAGAATCTCTCTGTGTAGCCCTAGCTGTCCTGGAACTAGCTCTTATAGACCAGGTTGGCCTTGAACTCACAGAGATCCACCTGCCTCTGCCTCCAGAGTGCTGAGCTGTCAATAGATAAGCAGGAGGTACAGGCAGGACTTCTAGGCAAAGACAGAACTCTAGGAAAAAGCTGGAGCCTCCAGCCAAACACAGAAAAAGCAGGGTAGAAGGTATATGGCAGGTCATAGATTAATAGAAATGGGTCAAATACCCATTATAAGAGCTAGTTAAAAAAAAAAGCCCAAGCTAAGGCCAAGCTTTCATAATTAATAATGAGTCCCTGTATCATTATTATGTGGTAGTTTACTGGTGGGACAGAGAAAGACTCCTTATACATACTTGTAGCAGAAATTTCAGGGGTCAAAAGTGTCATAGCATGCCATAAGAATGCCTGGAGTTCTTGGAATGCACTGAACAGTGAAGACTGGTTAAAAGGAGAAAAATTATTGCTGAGAATATAATGCATAGTGCATGTAATGTTTCATTTATTACCCATCATGATTTGAAAAGTAAACCAATCTATGCAGCAACAGACCTTGCCAGAAGACAACTATAATGTATGTGAGGAAAAGTTGGCGAAAGTCACATGAAATATGTTATTAGAATTAGCTCAAAGGTCAATGGGAATGAGGAAAAAATGAAAACCCGAGAAACAAGTATTTGTAATAAATCAATAATCCAGATATTTTGAGGAATTTTTAAACCTGGGACTACCATGCCAACAGGCAAGTTTTTACTAGAGAAACCAAAATAGAAAACAGAAGTTCAGTGTCCTGAGAAAGTAGGGGAATTTCCTCCACTACCTGCCAAGTATGTGCTTCCTGGGGCAGAGATACAGCTGCTTTGGGCCTTGGATCAGTTATGCAAAGCCTGTTTGGGGTTGTTGTATATAAATGATTGGGATTACTGCAACAAGTACTTCACAGCTGCATCCAGCTTATAAATAATTGAATAAGATTTTCTTGTCACTGCTGGCCTTCCCAGGTGAATTCAAGATAGTACACAAACACTAAGACAAAACGTGAGACCACCACAGTTTTATCTGGCTTTGTCATCCCAGGAGGCCCTTGTGGACTGAAGAATCCTCAAGAGTGAGGTCTGAACCAACAGCTCCTCAGATTGAGGAGATCGGTAATGAGTCACTGTGTTATGTTTTTCCAGGGTTGATTAAAATAGTACTTAAGGTCCTAAATATGCTGAAGTGTTTGTAGATGAAGTGAAGAGATGTCTGGGAAGAAACAAAACGTACTCATATAGCTGTGATGCTTGTAAAGGCAATCTTCTCAAGTTCAGGAATAAAGTGCTTTGTGTTGAAGATTCTATATTTTGTATAGGAGGAATCTCTGGAAGTGAGCTCTTTCTAACTGCCATCTGCTATGGCTTGGCCAGTATTACAAGCATATTATTTATTTTGAGTCATATGTATTATATCTTCCAATAAAATGTCTTACCATTTACTCGGGAACTACTAAATATTCAGTTTCATTGTCAGTAGATAAAAACAGTTGAATAATTCAGGGGGCCATGAGTCAGTCCCATGCTGGCTTCCCAGCTATCAGTCTAGTGGTCATTAGCTCCTCCTTGTTCAGGTAAGCTGTCTGTATGTGTTTCTGCCGCATGGTCTTGTCCTCTCCATCTGCATGTGGGTTCTAGTTCGACTCAGTGTTTATGTATGGGTGTTTGATCCTGTTTACAACAGGCATTAATTGAGGGCTCCATGGAGAAGTTAGTTGTTGATCTCAGTCTCCGGGAAGGGCATTTATGATAGACTTTCCACGGAAGCTCAAATTGTTAGTTGGGAGAATTGTAGTTCTCTAGACCTTTGTGTTCAATTTTATCTTCAAAACAATATTGGCTCCCTCTTTTATGTTCTCTGTGTGTCTCTGTCTCTGACTTTCTCTCTTTCCTGTCTTCTATTCCTAACCAGGCTCAATCTTCCTGGTCACACATGTTTTCCTTTCCTCCCCCTCGTTTTCTCCTACTTCTCTCTCCATTCACTGCCCCCCCCCACTTCCAGAAGAACTGAACAGTCTAGGGACCTCAGACATTGGAGCCAGGATGTATCCCTGGTGAACAAAAGGACTTTGCAAACACATCCCCCATGGAGGGATAACTACCTTAATCTAGAGACAGGAGAGAAGCCCTAGTCCCTACTTCACATGACCTGTCAGATCTATATGACCCCAACTGGATGGCATTCCCCTACATATGGAATTGGGGTGGGAGGATAGGAGGGGAGGGTGGTTAGAGTGCATGTGAGAGGGCAGAGAGGGTAAAAGGGAGGGAAGGAGGGAGGGAGGAAGGGAAAGAAGGAGGGAAGGAGGAAAGGAGGGGGAACTGGGATCGACATGTAAAATAATAAATTAAATTTAAAAAAAAAAATGCTTTGACTCCAAATTTAAGTTCAAGGACAAGTTACTGGAGAAAAGGATTTCTATTTTTGTTTCCACAGAAAATGAAAAGATGTGGATTCCTTCCAGACTAATGTGGTTTGATCAAGCCAAACTGCCTGAAACAGAGTACCAGGCGATCCTACATTCAAAACAGCTGGACAAAGCAGCCTTACAGACTACAGCCAGGATTTCTGCATCTTCTTCGAATTCCCCATGACAGCGCCCCTTACCAGCAGGAAGTAGTTTGGAAAGAACGACACCCAAATTCCCAAATATTGTCTATAAATGTTTGTTTTCATTTAAATGGACTTTGTTATATACATAAATTAAAAAATTAAAAAAAAAGAATAAGCTATTTTCAAAAAAAAAAAAAAAAACAATTGAATTATATCTAACCCTCATCAGAAAGAGCAAGCAGCTACCATACAATCAAATGCTCAGGGTAATAGCTATATTGTACTATATTTCAAAAGAAAAACACTCTACAAACACATTTGTGTAACCCTTTGTTTGTTTTCCTTTTGTTTCTAAGATGGAAATAAACTAGAATAGGGTATTTTGATAGTAGAGAGAGATTCTGAAAAGACAAGATCAACTATTGTGAGAATAAACAGTAGAGGGACCAAAAGGACAGAAAATGTGTAACAGAATTATATAAATGGGAATGAGTGAAAGACACTGTTTCACTCAGCTACATAAATATTGTGTCATAAAAACAATCTCCTTTCTTGGAAATTCTTATTCACATGATATATTGCCTACCTTGGAATATAAGTATGCCTCTGTGGTCCCTTGAAGACAGGAATCAATTATATCTCTACAGTTTTATAAAGAATATGCCTAGCATATTTTGGACTTTCCAGGAAGAAGTAAGTAAGCAAGGATGGTCTCAAAGACACTGGGTAGGACACAACTTCTCTATTACCCCCTCACTAATGCTGTAATAACAAGATTTGATTTCTACATCTCCTTACTCTCTTTGGTTTCTCATATATTTTATCATTGTCCTTAAAATGTACATCTCATTTCTTACTTCAATTTTCATGTGACATGACATCATTTCCTTCCTGCCCCTCATTAGATTATTTAACGTGCTCATATCATTACACCTTTCCCATCTTGCATCTTATTAGACCCCTTAAACATGCACATCTCATTACACAGTCCTTACATATCTCATTACACGGTTCCATTTTTGTATCTCATTGTCATTTCATTTCTGCATCTTATTACACTAAAACCTAGTTCCCATTATATCTTACATATTTTGAAAATTTATATACTCTACTTTCCTTCCTTTATGCATCTAATTATAATGTTTCTCCTTTATGTGACCAGCTCATTACACTTTACTTTCACCCATCTCATTTCTGCCTGAAGGATGCCCATCTTACAGGGCACTTCTTGAGACATAGCTCATTAAACCATCTCACGTATTCACCTCATTACAGCTTTTTAACATATACATCTTATTACATAGAACTTGCCACGAATCTCATTAAAATTTTGAAAGGCACAAATCTTACTTTTCTTTTCTATCATATTCTTCTTGTCACAGCATCACAACTGCACTCATTAAAATATTTACTGTTTTAACATAGCCCTTCATTATATATCCCTGACACATTTCTTGTTAATATTCCTGTACTTTGTTACATTGTCACATTTTATATGTAGCAAGATTAGTCTCATCTCTTTCAAAAGAGTGTATTTTCTAAAATCTAATTTCACATTTTCTTAAGTTATTTTGTTCTTGCAGTGATGTTTCTCAAACTAGTTCTTTGGAGATAGATAGATAGATAGATAGATAGATAGATAGATAGATAGATAGATAGATAGATAGATAGATAGATAATTATAATTTTGGTTTGACAAATATGAGTTTATGAAGGTTGATAAAACTTAGTCCCCCTCAGCTGCAGCTCTCAGGAAAGCAGGCCATGCTCCTCACCTAGGCAACATAGCAAAGCTGGTTCTGTTGTAGGGTGTGTGTGACCTAGCCCCAATATTGTGAGAAGGGGGCAGAAGGAAGTGGGAGGGGCTGTCCTCATTACTCCTCTGGACAGAGAAGACATGCCTGCCCCACACACACATCTACACCTGGGACAGGTGGAGGAACTGGACGGGTGGGGTCATGGGAGTGGGAGTACTGTCCCTGACCCTCACCAGCTATAACGCTTGGAAGAGTGGCCCCTGAATCTCACCTGAGCAACACAGTGGAGCTGGGCCTGATAGTATAGCTGAGGGAAAGCCAATCATGAGAACATAAAAGAAGAAATGGTTCTCAATCATTGCTTCAAGGGGTGAATTAGCTACGGCAGCCCTGGAGAGCTCACACTAGTGGTGATGACAGGGGAGAAGTGACATGCAGACCAACCTTGCAGGACCAGGACCAGGGTTATTATGACTTTACCTATCCCAACATCCGCCCCATCTATGATCTGCTGGAGGACAAAAAGGTACCTGACGCACAGACACAAAACTGTAGGATCTTCATAACACAGGACAACAACTAAGTATCAAAAGACTCCTAGGGAGGCCCAGAATCGATAGTGTAGTAGAAACCAGAAGCCTCAAACCAGACCAATGACTCTGCAATGAACACTTGCAAGTAAAGATATAAGGACAAATGTGTTTACTGTAACTCATTGTTTTACACTATAGCTTACAAGATGAGATTTTTAATTTTTTTCTTTTTTTCTCTTAAATTTTGTTTTATTTGTGAGGTGTGATACAGGAGTAGAGGTCAGATGCAAAGGAACAGGGAAATAAATGGAATAAAGATTCATGATATGAAAGACACATAGAATAAAAGAAATGTAAAAAGAAAACTTAGTTAAATAAAAACTGGAATTCTTATTTCAGGAATTTTTGGAATTATTTATGTTGTTGAGAGTTATGAATATTCATGAAAGCAGTTAGAATAGCAGTACTCAGATGGGTTAGAAACACTATATTCATACTTCATGACCCATATCTTTTTTTAGTTTTTTTTTTAATTTTTATTTATTTTTTTGTTTGCTTGCATATTTATTTACTTATTTTTGGTTTTTTGAGACATGGTTTCTCTGTTCTATTTTGGAACCTGTCCTGAAACTAGCTGTGTAGACCAGGTTGACCTGGAACTCACTGAGGTCTGCCTGCCTATACCTCCTGAATGCTGGGAATAAAGGCAAGCTCCACCAACACCTGGCTCATACCCCATATCTTAAATACTTCCTGAACTTTCATAATAAAGCACAGTGTAGGAAAGCCTTCATTGAATGTTTTAAAATCACTTTCACATAAAATTCTGTATTTGCTACCACTTGACTTGCAACACTATACCACCTTCTAGAACTAATACAAGTGATTCATTGACAAATACCTCATCCAAGAGGTTCTTAAACTTTGATGGGTATCAGAGATAAGCACTTAAAAGATTCATTGAATGTATAAAGACTCCAGCCATACAGTTTTTTTTTTTTTTTAACAAATCTGGGCCTTTGTGTTCTTTATTTGTTTTCTAGAAAATTCTGAGACACATCAAAGTTTGGAGTAGGGTTCTTACTGAATCATGCTCCCTGTGAGAAGACAAGGAAGGACACATCCATAGAATGACATCAGCCCCCTGGTCATGAAATCATAATCATTCAATTGTAACAGATGCTCACTTTCTCCTTAGTCACTAAACAAAGATATGCAGATATTTTCTTTCAAGGGGCTGCTTATCTGGCAATACACTGGAGCTATTCACATAGTTGGCACCCAAGCCTTGTTATCAGACAGATGTGACTTTGAATTTCTTTTCTATCTATAGATATCTGATCATCTTGGGGAAGGACACTACTGGAGATCTGGGAGTCAGTTTCCTTCACTATAAAGTGAACTGATAACACTATCTTACATCATTATTGAAAATAACAAAGTGTCTCAGCATATCCATATCCCTTATCATCCCTCACATGGAGCCTATCCTCACACAGCAATGGCTATTATTGAAAACATTCTTTTCACTCTCTTATGCCACATAAAGAGAAGAGTTTTTTTCTTTTTTTGAAATAATTACTGTGTATCAACTGATCCACAGTTAACAGATGCAAGGAAGTAAATGAAGACACTCCAAAGTTGTGTGACCTTATAGGAGCTGTTTCCCTTCTTGATTGTTTAGTAGCTGTGCAAATGCCACAGCTAATGCTTGTGACTAGCTGAGAGAGCAGCCATTGAAGCACCATGTATGAATACATTACACAAAATAACTAATCCGGCTCTAAAAACAGAATTTAGCTTTTTTCTGTACTTACCAGAAAAGCTAGATCCTGTGAGAAGGTTGGTATTTACATTATACTCCCTAGATGTCAATCCTTCCCTTTTAACTAATCAAACTTATTCTGTGAAGGAATCAGACATGGGTCTATATATTCTTCTTTGTAATACCTTAAATGATATAAAAAATGATGCCTATATTCCCAGAACATATAGAGGAAGGAACATGAAGACTTCAAGCCCATCTGCATGCACATAGCAAGTTTAAAGTCACCTGAGGCTTTTTGTCTCTAACATACAAAAAGAAAAAGGAAAAAGAAAAAGGAAAGAGGAAAAATCCTTGTGATACTAAGGCAATAGTACTTTGCAAAAAGTAAACCTTCTCTACCCCAACCATGATTACAGGAAAGCTGATAAGAAATTCTCTCAAGGAATGATACTCAAACCTCTTTATCTCTAATTTCTCCCACAAATGACCCAACATCCATATGCAAAGTACAGGCAAAGAAAACTGATAGTTTAAAGGTGTCACAGTGACCCTGTGTATTAGTGATCCAGGTAGGGAGTGGGTACAGGCATGCTTGTATTCTCTCATTTTTTTTTTTTCAAGTGCATGAATGGACTGTACTTTGCAGCTCATTTGAAAGTAGGTGAGAGCATATGACACCGATTATTGAAGTATGGACAGAAGTAACAATGCCACTCTTGGTGAAGGATATAACATAGTTCCCAGTGTGTTAAGGAGGGGCCCTACACTTGGGTCAATAAGTAACTATAGTGACTAAAGTCCTCAGTCAACATAGAGAAAAAAAAAAACTATTTAGCATGTCAATGATGAAGCATGTTTTAAGTAAATGAGCCAAAAAAGTTGCCAAATGTTCAGAACAGACAATTTGCAAAAGTAGTTCAATGGGCAAAAATTATGTGGCCATGGGGGGAATGTACAATAAAAATTACAGTGATTCTGACTCATCGTCAAAAAAACAGAACTCTTCTTTTTATGTTGTCTCAGAGCTATTTTCTCTGAATTGGATTATTCTCTCCCAGTATTTCCTCCTGGAGGGAGAAGAACTTAAAATCTCAGAAAGCTGAAGCTCACATGACTCGTTTAACCTCTTCCAATGATCACACAAATAGGAAAGAGTTTCTGAGGAGATGAGGGTCTTCCTAACTGCCTGTATGCCATTCGGAGAGCCCAAGAATGCAACATTCATGTCATCACCCATACAGAGGTATGCATTTTGGTGATGCAGCCTACAGTGAATCCTTCATTCATAGTTCTGTAAGTAACCTCAATCAACTTTCTGCTTCTTCCCATTGAACTTTGGTGATACCCTTGCTCTTGTCTGTTTTGTGCTTCATCTGGGTGAGCAGTTATTTGTTTACAACTCTCCAGAGAAAGTAAGATTACAAATCTTCATAGGAAGGTCAATTACTATTGCTACTTTGTAAAACAGCATGGGTGGTTTCTTCAAATAACTAAATATAGAACCACTGGCTATGAAGTCAGCATATAAAAGAGATGCTTGCAAATCCACATTTATTGTGGCCCTAGTCACAATATCCAAGTCCTGGAACCATCCTAGGTGTCCATCAGTAGACAAATGAATAAAAAGATGTGGTGTACACACAAACACATGCAAGTATGTGCACACACACATTCTAATGGGCACACAGTGTCCATAAAAAATTTACTTCATTCACAGGAAAACAGAAAGAATAGAAGGTCACTATGATAAATGATATCATCCAGAAAGTTATGCAGTTTTTTTCCTATATATCTATATCATGGAGGGGGGTGGAAAGTAGAGGAAGTAATAACAAGGAAAGGGAAGAGTAGCAGAAGAAGATAGAAGAGAAAACTCAGAGGCAAAAAGTAAAGTGATCATAATCAAAGCAGATTATATTGTTGCAGGGGAATTTTATAATGAAAATTATTGAATTGTTTAATTACTTAATAATAAAACTTGATCAATGGAAAGTAGAAATTTATGGTTTATAATTAAGTTAAAATTGTGATTTGGGGAATATTATTGATTTTTACCATAGACTTAGTAACTTATTTGAATGGAGAAAGTTTGTCTAGAAATTACTAGAAATATTAATTGGGCAATAGATAATTAGCTAGTCCAAAAGCAGTATTTATAGGGGGGATGTCCTTCTGCATGCTATGAATATATTTCTCCCATAAGTTGATGAATAAATGTTGCATGGCCAGTATACAGACGGGAAGTATAGATGGGAATAACACACTAGGAGAATTCTGGGAAGAGAAAAGGCAAAGAAACAGTCTCCAGAGAGGAGACAGCATGTAGCTACAAAAGGAGTAACATACTAGAGCATCAAGGATAAGCCACAGCCTTGTGGCAATACATAGCTTAATAGAAATGGGTTAATACTACAGGGAGAGCTAGCCAATAAGAAGCTTGAGAGATTGGCAAAATTGTTTATAATTAATATAAACCTCTGTGTGCTAATTTGAGACTAAACAGCTCAGGGTCCAGGCTGAAAAGAAACCTCCATCTACATAGTATGGTTGGTGCTGAACCAAGAAGGATACTGGAAAACTATAAACTTAGTCTTACTTTAAGCAGCAGAACAAAATCTAACTATAGGCATTATGATTCTACACTGTGACCAAAGCAAAATGAAACATGAAGTGTTAAGATTAAAATATTGCATTGCATAGGAGTCTCATGAGTAAAAAAATGTCTTCTTTTTTGCAATGATACCTGTATAATTCTTTGGACTGAAAATCAAACTACTGTTGAAAATGTGTGGTTTCCTCCCTCGTGGAAGCTTATGTGCAAGATGCTAATGTGACATGGAAAATCAAATGGGCCAAGGCCCTTGAAGTAGGCAGAGGGAAAGAAAACATAAAGGGAACATGCAATGACTTTGGAATTGTTCCAGAAGTACAAAAATGACTGGAGTTTGTAGTGCTATGATCTGTTCCACGAATCTGGCAAAGGCCTAGAGATTGAAATAAGAGACAAGACAGTGGGGTATTCATTCAATGGCAATGTCGAATGCTGAATGTCAAATGCCGAATGCCGTTTATTGAGAGGATGGAATGGGCTTAAATACTGACTTACAGCCCAGTGGAAAATAACAGGAATTTTAGGCTTAGTTATCCCCATGAGGTGTGTGTTATTGAAACAGGAAGAGTACCAATAACAGCTCTGGGACAAGAAGTTCTGGCCAACAGCTTCAGGCTTGTTCAAGGTACCTCAGGGGCCCATGCAGGGCCCTACAGAGTTAAAGAAAGGAAGGGAAAGTGCAGGGAGAAAAGTGGGATACATATTAGCAGATTATGTACATGCAGTAAAAATACTAGGGAGGGAAAAGAAGCTAAGTAAGAGAGAAATTAAAGAGCTTGTTAGACACCCTCGTGCTTTTCTGGGTCTTGAAGGCTTATTCCTAAGTAGATGAACACAAGTGATGTAATGTGATTTGTAAATAACCAGATCACCTACTGCAGCACAAATTGTATTTTCAGCTGACTAGTTCATAATAAATAAATATTCAGTGAAGTTCACGCTAGTTGAGATTGTGTCATTTAGAAAGTTCCATTCCATTAAAAGTAAGTTTCATTTGCTTGACAAAGGCCACTAGCTGAAACGTCAATTGCCTGTCTTAATGGATGACACCTGTAAGTAAAATAAACATATTTTTAATGGAATGGATGGTCACAGTGACCTTATCTCAAGATACCATACCCTTTGGTGAATATTTATTGCTGAATTAGCAATACTCTAATATGAAAAGACGGTGTTCCTCTCCATTACCTTTTCTTGCTACATAAAGGCAGACATTTTTTAAGTGCCCAAATTGTTTTCAGAATTTACCAATTACTGAGGACAAGAAAACTTAGCACATAATAAAATGTATTATTAACCAGAAATCAACCTGCTAGCCTGAATTTTAAGTTTCAATATAATAATATTGTTAATAGTATGCATGCAGCCTTTTAAAAGACATTTCATTTTATGACTGATACCATGTCAGTATTTACTAAATAAAATATATTTTATAACATTGTAGTTAGTTTGAGATATATATTTCAAACAATAATAATCAAAACCTAAGACTATTGCTGATGTGTAACTAAAATGTCAAGCTGTCTCTTTCAAGTTAAGGATAACCTCTGTGGGACTATGTGTGTTTTACTCTTAGCTAGAAATTATTTTCATTGGATTTGTGCAGAAAATCTCAACTGATGGCATAAAGAAATGACACAAAATATGCTATTTCATTAAATTTGGTGCAAATTACAACAAACCAAAAAGAGGAAATAAAATCCAAATTTTCAAATATTTAAAAATTATGTTTAGTTATATTTATAATACCTAGTATTTTTAAATTATGAAGGATTATTTGAATCAAAGGCTAATGTGTGTTCATTCTGCCTCTTCAAAGCATCTGAATGAGATGCTTATGTGAGTTTAATGGCAAATGGGTCAAGGCCATGGAGGCAGACAAAAGGGAAGATACAAAGAACAGTATGCATGCTATGACTCTAGAATTGTCCCCATGAGATAAAAGAATAACTGGAATTAGGGAAAGGAAGAGAAGTAAAGGGAATCTGTGCTTCAAGTTTTATGAGTTTAACACCATATCTTAAAAGTTCAGTTTGACAAGATCAATATCTCATTATATCTACAGAATAAGTACCAGAGCCTGGATATAAACTACAAGATCTTCTTCCAGAATCTATCCCATGCTGCACAGAACCGACAGGTGCCACGTGACATAGTCACAGCTCCTCTTTTCTCTTCACTTTCAGGGGTGGCTAGAACTGCCTGAGGGAGTAATACTAGGGTACTGGTGAAGCTTTAGTGCCCTTTTCCTTTTAGAGAATTTGATATGTGAACACTGTATTTGCATTACTTGCCTTCTCTATCCTTCTTCCAACTCCTCCTTTGCCCTGGTCCTTTTGAAAATTATAGTCTGTTTTCTTCAAATATATTTTTATCATATGTATTTGTCAGGGTTCCCTAAAGGAGCAGAATTGATATAATGAATGGGTGAATAGATATACACATTCATTTATTAGAGTTGGGTTTTTGTTTTGTTTTATTTTTTGTTTTTGTGTTTTTTACTTATTTATTATATATTTTTTAGAGTGGCATAGAGGGTGTGGTCCAGCTAGTCAACAATGGCTATGTTTTGATGGAAAGGCTAATAAGCCAATTGTTGTTCAGTCTCAGCTGTTCTTCAATCTGAATTGCAGTTCCAAAGAAGTCAGTTCTGAACCAGTTAAGGAATGTCTCAGCAACAGGATAGATGAGCTTGCCATAGAGATTGAGGGAATCCAGGCAAAAAGCAAAACTTCATTCTTCTAGGTCCTTTTATATGAGCTGCTGCCAGAAGATGTGGCCCAGATTTAGGGCAGATCTTCCCACCTGAAAAGATCAAGTCAAGAAAATCTCTCACAGGCATTTCCAAATTCTTGGGTTTTAGTTGTTTACAAATACAGTAAAGTGTATTTGTACACTTTACTGTACTACAACACAGTTCCCACAGAATTTGCCAGAGGACATGGAGGGATAGATTGCAAGAACCAGAATACCAGGAATCTGCTGACAGATGGCTATCTTCTGTATGTGACAAGAAAGCTGCACCCATGAAAGCTCAATATCATGTTTACTTAAATGAGACCTGAACAATGACAACACCAAACAACATACTTACATAGATGCTGGAAATCTCTCAAGGTTCCCCCTGTAGATGAAGAGCTACAAGTATTTTAGTGCCCTTATAACCAGTTACTTCCACCAATCAGTCATATAAGACCAGTCCTATTGAGAAAAGAAATAGTAATGACATCAAGGTTAGTAAATAAAGCATTTTAGAAAAAAAAAAAACTGGAAACTTATTGCCAAGGTCCTCACAATGATTCATTTCAGTAATACGATCAAATTACTCTCACCAACTCCTGATACCCACAAACATTTGATGTCATTTCTTCCTCAAAGGGGATCTCAAGCCTCCTTATATATGTAAGATATAGATGAGGCTCTTCAGCTCTGCTCACTCCTTCAGTGCCATTCTATGGGTCTCAAGCATTATAGCTCAGCAGGACTCTGAAAGGATACTCAAACAGCTCACAGCTATGAGCTGAGCTCATGGAAATTTGGTTCCAGGTTCTGACTTACTCTTCCTTTCTCATGATAAATGCCTACAGTTTTCTGAAGTTGCTTCCTGCCTACCTGAATTTGAGAGGGTCAAAGGCTTCGTTTCTTTTTGTAATCTCCATTTCTTTTCATTCAAGGTGATGGTGCCTATAGCAGCAACATTCTATCTTCTTCCTGTGGTTTCATACTAGAAGAAAATGTATACCTGGGGATGCTTATGCTGGTAACCTGCACACTCACCATGCACAGAGGTCCAAAGGCCTACCCTGGCATCTCAAGGGTGCATCCTTGACATTCTTAAAGGGATGTTTTTGCTTTGAGACATGACTTTACAAGTTCCTGGGGTTTGAATAAAGATTTTAACTTATCTCATTTCCATTACTGAACCAGGAGTTCTTAAAACATGGTTCAAGCACCCTTGGAGTTCCCAAGACATATGGAAAGAATCCATGAGGTCCAAACCAATTCATAATAACAGCAAGATATGATCCATCTTGTTCTATTTGTAGAACATAATAGAATTTTCTACTGGCTACAAGACCTTCTGTATTTTTATGTATCACAAATCAAATAAGGTATTAAATCTTAAAAATATATAAAACAGTGATGATATTATAATCTATTTTTTGGAAGGTCATTCCTTGAGAAATAGAAAGGGAATAGATTCACAATGGGAGTGGAACTAGTGAAGAATTGGGAAGAGTGGAGGGAAGGGAAAGCATAATCAGGTTATATTATGTTTTTAAAAAATCTATTTTCCCTTATGTTCTCCTCCTCCGCTCCGCTTCTCCCTTCCTCTCCACTTGGGGGAAGAACAGAGAAAAGGAGCAAGAAAAGAGATTCTATAATAGAGGGAGCAAGTATGGGCTTAACGAGAAACTTGGCACTAGGGAAAACTCCAGGAATCCACAAGAACCCCACCTAAAAATCTAAGCAATAGTACAAAGGCTACCTTAAAAGTCCTTCCCTTATAATGAGATTGATGACTACCTTAAATGTCATAGAGCCTTCATCCAGCAGCTGATTCACAGCTAAGTAGTGAGCCAAACTCATGGAATCCAGTTGTAGAAAGGGAGGAGTGATAAGCAAAGGGGTCAAAATCATGCTAGAGAAATGCACAGAAACACCTGACCTGAGCAAGTAGGAGCTCACAGTCCCCAGATTGACAGCTGAGGAACCAATATAACACCAAACCAGGACACCTGGATGTGGATATCAGTGGAGCATTTTGACAGTCTGTGGGGGGCTTCTGGTAGTGAGACCAGTATTTATCCCTAGTGCACGAATGGGCTTTGGGATCCCATTCTTATGGAGGAATACTCACTCAACCTAGATACATGGGGGAGGGCCAAGGTCCTAATACAAATTATATGACAGACTTTGATGATTCCCCCATGGAAGGCTTCACCCTCCCTGAGGAATGGATAGGAGGTGGGATGAGGAGATGTTGGGGGCAGTGGGAGGGCTGGAGGGAGAGGGAACTGGGATCGGTATGTAAAATTAGATTGTTTTAAATTAAATTAAAGTTAGTTTAAAAATAATCTATTTTCAATAAAATGGAAAAGATGTTCGTGTGAAAATATATTATTTAAACATTTGTTATCATTTTAAGTAAGTTAATGGACATTTTAAATTTCTCAACTTAACCTCTATAATCAGTAACCACAACACACATATAAAAATCCCCTCCACACAATCAGAAATTATAAGAAAGTAAAGGGAACCTGAGAAATTTTCTGAGAGGTACCTGTTTTGATTACAAAGCCATGACTGTTCAACATATAAATTGTATCAAGTAAAAATTAAAAATTCCATAGGTGATTCAAACAACAAATAGAAAAATAACACATAATAGACAAAACCAAGCATCCCTACATCATAGCAGAGAATGTCGCACACAAGCCAGCAGTTCTCAGCAAGGCTTGCTGTATAATTACACCAAGGGTTATTTGGTACGATAATTGTCTATAGATATATATGAGGACCATAAAGAACCAAGGGATTCAAACCAGAAGAGGCAGAAGCCATTATGATAAAGCCTGTGGGGAACCTTGGAGGATTCCATGACAGGAAACCGAGGTGAGGACAAACATGCCAGGGAGACAGCTTAAGTGAGAAGTTTTTATTAGAAAGTGCAGGGAGGGAGAAAGAAAGAGAAAAGAGGTAAAGAGACACAGAGACAGAGAGAGGATAGTAGAGAAGAGGAAAACAGGAAAAGTCCTGTCTGGCCCAAGGGAGCAGCAGGAAAGACAGTGGGAAAGAGAGCCAAGTAGACAGGGGTCTTTATTTTGAACAGTTCTTTGTACCTGGGCTGAACAGGTTACTGCCTGAGTGCATTCTGTCTGGTGACAGGGGCAGGCTAGCATAATGGCTGAATCCTTCCAGAAGGCATTTGATTTTCTCTTTTTCTCACTGACAACGCTAGCTATAAGCAGCCTCTCAATTGATTACATCTATGATTATACCCCCAATCAAATTCCAACAAATCAGATTAGAAAAAAGGGCAAGTGCATGAAAAGCATATTTCATCGTGCCAATTCTGTTAGAAATATTTTCCTCAGACATTGATTGATTAATGCCATTTTAATATTCAAATGAAAATAATCCATACATAAGAATGTCTAACCAAGCTAAAAGCAAGTACCTCAAAATTGGCAGCTATCTTGACAGTTGTACCATATCTATTTTTAAATTATCTCCAATAACAGACTTTTTTTTGTTAAAACTCAGGGTTTAAAACCAGATGTAAGACTGCTTCTTCAAGTTGCAACATTGCTAGATGAACTCTGAAGGCCATAGCTTCTGGATCATTCCGTACCTTTAGAAAATGCCTGTCACTTCCCTTAATTCCTTTGGCAGTCATTCAGAACAAAACACAACACAACAAAATCTCAATCCACTTTGCCAGCTCAACAAAAGGCTTTGTGTGGGTGTGTGCAAGAAAGTAATTATGAGGTTTTTATTTCACTAATTATTCTTCAGCCTTTGAAATGTCAGTGTAGGTCAAAGTAGCAGCCAATGTTTTGAACCAGATCTGAATGAAAATAAGGAAGCCACTGCAGAAGTAACAAGAAAAAGAATCAAGAGTGAAGTAATTTGACACTATGAATGACAGAAAATGAAGTTCAAGGTCACAGGAACTTCAGAATTTCCATCCAAGAAATTTCAAAGACCCCAACGTCATGAATATGTATTGTGCAACTGTCTCAATATTGAGTGCCCCTCCATCTTCATCATGGTGGTGCCCTTAACTTCTGTAAGAAGAGAACTAAGTGATGAGAGCATTTTCTTTGAAGGTATCACTTTTAGGGAATGTGAGTTTATCCCAAACACTGTACAACTTCTTGGAGCATCAGTAAACTTTCTGAAAAAGTTACTGATGGGAGATGTCACTCTGTAAATATGTTTCTATTATTGGTTAATGAATAAAGCACTGTTGGCCAATAGGAAAGGAAGATAGGCAGGACGAGGACGAGGAGTCAAGGAGGATTCCGAAGTGATAGGGGGGAGATCCAAGATGCAAGACTGAGAGAGCAGAACACCTGCCCCTCTCTCCAGTAAGATAAGAACACGTGGAAGTGAAATGGGTTAATAATTAAGACAGAGATAGCCGATAAGAAACTAGTAACTGGCCAACAGAATTATGTCAAATACAGAGTCTCTGTGTATTATTTGGGGCAGGTATGGCAGTGTGACCAGGCTGGCAGAAAACCTACTCCTAACATATTAGTGCCGAACATGGACTGAAGAACTTCCACTTAAAATTTAAGAAAAGCTTAAGAAATCATTATAGAAATAAAAGAACAGAGGCAAGCAAAACTTATTGGTAGCAGCATTTTTCTCAGTGGGCTCTGTTTCACTAGAGACAAACAGAGACTTGTGAGGCTCCTTTAAGGGAGGTTTCCTGACTCAGCATAAGCAGCAAAACCCCCATGGCTTTTAAAGAGCTCTGCTACCAACTGAATGGTGTGTACGAGAGCTGGCAATGGCAGTGACCACATCTCCAAGCTGGCAGCATGCTGCTGGATGGCAATGTAGACCAAGGCAGTGAGCACAGCTCTCAGTTTTGTCAGTAAAAGTACCCACTGCCATCTTGGATGGCCCATGGCTAATACAACTGTGGCTTTTCATTTTAGTAATGTTGTTGTTTACCAGATAAAAGACTCGTGGACAGAAAAAGATAAATATTTACAGTAAAGACAGATTCAGATTAAGAAAATCCTCTAAAGGTTTACAGTGTTTAAAATATATGTTTAAAATATACATAGGCTTGGGAGAGAAAAAGAAACAGGATACAATGGTTTAAAAAAGAAAAAAAAAAAGCTATCAGTCTGGTGGCCCGTTAGCTCCTCCTTGTTCAGGTAAGCTGTCTCTGTGTTTCTGCCGCATGGTCTTGTCCTCTCCATCTGCATCTGGGTTCTAGTTCGACTCAGTGTTTATGTATGGGTGTTTGATCCTGTTTTCAACAGGCATTAGTTGAGGGCTCCATGGAGAAGTTAGTTGTTGGTCTCACTCTCCAGGAAGGGCATTTATGATAGCCTTTCCACGGAAGCTCAAATTGTTAGTTGGGAGCAGTCTTGTAGTTCTCTAGACCTTTCTTTGTGTTCAATTTTATCTTCAAACCAATATTGGCTCCCTCTTTTATGTTCTCTCTCTCTCTGTCTCTGTCTCTCCTCTCTCTTTCCTGTCTTCTATTACTAACCAGGCTCAATCTTCCTGGTCGCAAAAAAAAAAAAAAAAAAAAAAAAAAGAAAGAAATGCTTTGACTCCAAAATTTAAGTTGAAGGACAAGTTACTGGGGAAAAGGATTTCTATTTTTGTTTCCACAGAAAATGAAAATATGTGGATTCCTTCCAGACTAATGTGGTTTGATCACGCCAGACTGCCTGAAACAGAGTGCGAGGTGATCCTACATTCAAAATAGCTGGACAAAGCAGCCTTACAGACTGCAGCCAGGATTTCTGCATCTTCTTCGAATCCCCCATGACAGCACCCCTTACCAGCAGGAAGTAGTTTGGAAAGAACAATGCCCACATTCCCAAATATTGTGTATAGATGTTTGTTTCCATTTAATTGGACTTTGTTATATAAAATAAATTAAAAAAATAAATTGAAAAAAAAGTAGAGTAACTGGGTGTGGTGGCACTTGCCTTTAATTCCAGCACTCAGGAGACAGAGGCAAGCAGATATCTGTGATTTCGACACAAACCTGGTATATGGAGTTATTTCCAGGAAAGATAAAAGTTACACAGAGAAACCATGTCTCAAAAAATGAAAAAACAGAAGTAGAAGAAATAGAGTAATAAAAAAGCCACATAAAGATAGAAAGCACAGAGAAACTTTGGATACTATACCCTGGTCTGTTATCTTTAAATTATTTGACTGCTGGGGAAATAGCAACAACTGTTAAAACAAATGCTGCTGGATTAATCCAATTTACATATTTTAAAAATGCCTTCACTCAAAAATTTAAGTCTAAGGACAGGTTACTGGGGAAAAGGATTTCTATATTTGTTTCCACAGAAAATGAAAAGCTGGATTCCTTCTGGACTAACATGATTTGATCAGGCAAGACCCCCTGAACCAGCGTACCAGGTGATCCAACATTCAAAACTGCTGAGACAAGCCAGGATTTCTGCATCTTCTTAGGATCCCCATGACAGTGCCCCCTACCAGCAGGAAGCAATTAGGAAAGAACAATGTACAAATTCCCAAATATTGTCTATAAATGTTTGTTTTCATTTATATGGAGTTGGTTATAAATGATTAATGACCACAACCAATCTTTTTAAATGTAAAAAGGGGATTATGATATAGATATGAATACTTTGTTTTGGAATGGATTTTCATTTATTGATACAAATTTAAGGTCAATTTTGTGATAAGTATATTTCTCCTCTTGTTAAGGTATTGTGTTTATATAGCTCATTTAAAAATGTAATGTATAATTTAGTACAGATTTTAGATTGTTACCTCTAATAGTCAAAACTTATAGCTAGGTGAGTTAGGTTTTCTAGATATGTAGAGATCTATTTGAGATGAATAGGCATTCTTTAAATCTTTCAAAGACCTATAGTATATGGCATTTAAAATGGTTTAGGGTTTTTCTTAACAGTGAGGCACAATTGCTTCTGGCAACACCAGCTGCTTCAGAAAGGAAGATGGACATTAAAGAAACATGTTATGGAGTTTGCTTTCAATATGGCATTTGGACAAGACACTGCTCTTATCTGGACTATTTGACTTTATGAGGTAAACTGGATATGCAGGACCCACAGAAAAGTGACTGCTGATTCAAGATGGACATGGGTTCCTGCTTCATGGAAGAGTCTGCCAGACAATCTGCAGGACACAGAGAAAAGTGGCTGACAAGCTGCCAATACAGATGGACAGCTTAAAGTTTCCTGCTTTGCTGAGGAGTCTGCCAGACACACTATGGCCTATGGGCTGAAGATGGAACATTACAGAAGAACATCCATCGGGTGCCTGACCAGGCAGTGAGTTGTCTCTGTCAATTCTAGAGTTTATATATTATCCTTTTGTGGTCTTTGATGGAGTTGAAGACAGATAGTAATGGTTATAGTTTTCCTTAGTTAGGATTAAAGATAAATTACATGTAAGACTTTAGATTCACAAAGATAGGATAGATGATGGAATATTTTCTTTAAATCTTGCTAAATTTTAATGGACTAAATATTGTTAACTGTGATTATTATTTGATAACTGTTATGTTATATATTTTGCTATGCTAAGGTTAAAACCCTTCTTTGTATTTTAGACAGAAAAGAGATAAGTTAAGTTTTCCCCTGCCGGTCTTGTCCCACCACCACACCAGCCCCCAATAATACACAGAGATGCTGTATTAGACATAATTTTGTTGGCCAGTTACTAATTTCATATTGGATAGCTCTGTCTTAATTATTAACCCATTTCTATTAACCTAAGTATTTCCAAGTCGTCTCATCTTACCGGAGAGAAGGGCTGGTGTTCTCTCTCCGTCCTCCATCTTGGACCTCCTCCCTACTACTTCCAGACTCCTCCTTGTCTCCTAGTCCCACCTATCTTCCTTTCCTAATTGCCAACAGTGCTTTATTCATTAACCAATAAGGAAAACATATTTACAGAATGACATCTTCCATCAAGTTACATTCTTAAGTTGGTTTATGTATTAATTTGAGGCTAGATACCCTACCTGAATTTTAAAAAATCATTTTTATACACATTATATTGGGACATTTTTCTAACTTCCACAGAAGATAAGCATACCCTGTTAGAAGAGAATGTGGGTAAGGTGGGTGAATTGATTAATGTGTTCTCTGCTAACTAATATGCATGAATAAGTGGAGTTTCCTTTAATAAATTATTCAAGGAGGTTACTAGACTTAGGTGTAGTACTGATTTCTCTGACCCTCAAACCATAGGACCAGCTAAATTTACACAGTGAAAGCAAACCAGAGTGGAGTAAAGTGATTCCATTCATTTCTGTCAGGCCCATGACTGATACCCAGTGTCATGACCAAATTGATCACACAATGGTCTTCATCAATCTCTGCAAACAGGAGAATTGAGGAGATTAGTTGTACTGTGGCCTGTTCATTGTACCTTCCATAGATATAGCTCAATCTGAGAGTTGAAAGAAGAGTAAGTTAATTAAGGAGACAGTGTTCCCTCTGGTAGCTTCCTTTTCCAAATTTCGATGAGTCTAAACCATCCCAGCCATGTTTCTTTAAGTGCATTCTCCAAGCTCAATGCATCACCAACTAAATTTTGACTCCACCCTCAGCAAGACATCCTACCACTCAGCATGAATCTATAAGCTTATTAATGGGAGAAGCATTAACCCAGCTACTGGCCATTTGGGGAGTGACTGAGTTTTCACTATTAAGCAAAAGTGTTTATAAGATCTGAGAGATTCTGGGAGCTTCAGGTCAGAGTAGTACTCAGGAAGAACAGAGTGACCAAGGCTTCCCGAATGTTGACTTCAACCCTTACATTCATTCAAAAGAGACTGTATATAAAAAAGAGCACTCTAACAGGCCCCCAGACTGATAGCTGGGAAGCCAGCATGGGACTGACTCAGGCCCCCCTCAATATGGGTCTCAGCCAGAAGGACTGAGCAGTCTAAGGGACCTCAGACAGTGGAGCTAGGATGTATCCCTGGTGCACAAAAGGACCTTGCAAACACATCCCCCATGGAGGGATAACTGTCTTCACCTAGAGACAGGAGAGAAGCCCCAGTCCCTACTTCACATGACCTGTCAGATCTACATGGTCCCAACTGAATGGCATTCCCCTACATATGGAATTGGGGTGGGGGGATGGGAGGGGAGGGTGGTTAGAGTGCATGTGAGAGGGCAGAGAGGGTAAAAGGGAGGGAAGGAGGGAGGGAGGGAAAGAGGGAGGGAGGGAGGGAAAGAGGGAGGGAGGGAGAGGGAACTGGCATCTATCCAGTCTTTTTTGACAATATAAAATTATCTTTAGAAAAGTACATTTTTTTTTTCATAAGGATAGGAAGAAGGCAAAGGGAAACTAAAACTAGTTTTATTTTAATTAAAATGATTTTTTTTTCATTTTTTAGCTGTTTCTAAAGAATCACCTTAATTTTTTAAAGAGTGATAGTTCCTCTGTTAAATAAATCCTAAATGCATCACATCCATGAAAGGTCCAAAAGAGCCAACACAATGTTAATGAGAAAGAAAACTGAAGATATTACATTTTCTTATATAAAAATATACTATAAAACTACAGCAATCAAAGGAGCATGAGACTGGCATCAAAACATGCATATTGACTAAAACCTACACATTCCAAGTATACTGATCTTGATAGGGGAGTTAAGTGGAGGGAAGGGTAGTTGCTCCAATAAAAGATGCTAGAAAGACTGAGCATCTAAATACAATGGAATAAAATTACATCTTTATCATGTACTATACATAAAACCTAGCTCAACACAGATTAGACTGACACAGATCAACCAAACCCATAAAACAGTGCTACAGGTAATTATCAACCCCTTGGGTATAACCCAGAAAGCACAGACAACAAAAATCAGAAACAGGGAAGAAGGACCAATAAAATCAAACAAACAAACAAAATCTCTGTGTACATGTAGATTGAAGCAGCACCACAAAATGTAATACCTGCAAAAGATTAATTGCATGGACAGATAATGTCCAAATCATCAATTAGCAGCACAATACAGACAACTGAGAAAAGGCATGAAATAGTTGCCACAAAGACTCCATACAAATAGTCACTAGATGAGAAAACTCCTCAACATACTAGTCAGCATGATGGCAAACATATATCCCCTTTATACTTGTTAGGATGCAAATTACAAAAGAGTTGCAAGATGGATGCTGAGGTATCTTCATAAAGGAATTCCAGTTTACTGTTAATACCAAGGTAGAACAGTGTAACAAAACAAATACAAATACCCTGCAAAGCAAAATCTCACTTCTAGATTTTAACCTGAAAGACTGAAAGTGTTACTTCAAAGACATCTGCAGTCTTATACACACCAGCAAAGCCATGAAAACCCCTGGAAGTCTATGCCGATGAAGCATATGTATACAGTAGAATATTACTCATACCTAAAGAAGGAAACCATTACATTTGTGACAGATAATTAAACTTGAGGAGATTATGCTAAATGAGCAAGTCTTATAGGCAGAAATAAACGCCACAGGACATCATCTTCATTAAGTCATAGAAACACTGAAGAATGGTACTGCCCCTCAGGTTTGAGAGAAAGAAGAATCAGAGAGGAGTCGGCCGTAAGGTCACTGGCTTCCATGACACAAGACAAAAACAGAGCCTTACTCTACACACTTTATTTTAAACTTCAAATTTTCTTGTGCTAAATATTCTCATCAACTTAAAAGGAGGAAAGAAAGAAACATTAAGGGATGATGGTCAATATATATATTGAGAGTTTCATTTTTATACTCATCAAGATATATACACTCTATGCTTGCAGTCATTAGTAGACTAATGATACTTCTATAAAATGTGTTATTCTTAAAATAAAATCCTAGATGGCAATATATTCATTGAACACCATTTGTGTTCACTTTCAATAACTATTTCTGTTAATTACATATGGAATATTCTGCTTATTGATACGTAGATGATCCTAAAGCTCTCCTCTAAGTTCAAGTATATCACAATTTGATTTTTTAAATAAATATATATGCATTCTTCTAAAAATTCTTTAAATATGAAGAGTAATTTGTTCTAATACAGAGAGTATCAGTACTCATGAAACTTTTATTTTTCTCTTTTTTAAAGAGAAAATTGTATTATAAAATTAGAATTGGTAATGTGTTTGAATTGCATTCTTTTCTATGCTAATGTTATTTTGGAGCATTTTGTAACATAATATTAAATTATCTTTGCAATTATAATGTTCCATAGTATTGTAGCATTCCATTATAGGAATAAAAACAGAAAATCATTTCTTTTTTCTTTCTTTCTTTCTTTCTTTCTTTCTTTCTTTCTTTCTTTATTGGTTTTTCGAGGCAGGATTTCTCTATGTATCAGTTCTGGCTTGTCTTGAACTCACAGAGATCTGCCTACCTCTCTCTCCCAAGTGCTGGGATTAAAGGCATGTACCACTACCACCTGTAGAAAAACATTTCTTTACAGTTGTGACCAACCTAAATATATGTGCCTGTTTTCCACATAGATTCAGAAGCCAGTGAAGTGTCCAAACACTCTGCTGCAGACATAGCTTGGAAATGCAGGAAAGTGTGCATGCTAGTAGAAACCTTTATAAACTTCCTTTCAGGTTTTGAATCTCTATTTTACTTCAGTTTACACGTACTGTGTCCAAGACTGTGCCATAAAGGTGATAAATAAGGCAATGAAACAGCTATGGTCTGTACTTTCATGTTCGGAAGTCCAGTGGGGGATCGATCACACAAGTAAATACAGAGCCTCACCAGTGACAAGTCCTTATGAGACTGGAGGGCAACCTCTGCAGGGATGAGCTTGCATTCAGATGTTGACCTGGTTGGACCCAGACGTTAGGAAGCTCACTCTCACACACCTGTAATACATTCCAACTTGTTAAAGGAAAAGATAGGGAGGGACTGGGAAGTTTGCCATCTGACTAGGTCTGCAGTAAAAACACAACACACGTAAAACACTGGGCCAAATGAGACATATGCTGCCTTTACAGTCAGATCCCCCCAAATGAAGCTGTTTTCAAACCAACTCCACAGATCAGAGCCCAGGAAGACTCAAGGACAGAAGGACAGAGTAGTTCGGTATCAACTGTGGAAAGTCCCACACAGGTTATTATTAGAGTGTGGAATAAACAAAAAACAGAGTCCAGGAAATTGTGATAAGCAAACATACAATGTTTCAGAAGAAGGAGCCAGAAAGGGCAGGGGGCTGCCCTCACTTTCCAGGAGCTCTTCCCCACAACTTAGGATAGAGCCTATCTTCTCATGAGAAACTAACGTGCATTCATTTCAATCATCAGGCAAGCAAAGTTGGGTGTGCAAAGAAAAGCATGGATTCCAGTCACGGACACCAGTTCCCCTATGTTTCCCCAGCCAGATCCTTTACGACCTGCCAGTTTCATCAGAGCAAATACCGGAAAGTAGCTAATGTCAATTAAAGAAACAAGGAAATGATATTCCCGTTTACTGAAATGTTTTCAAGTAAAATTGGATTTGTGCGCTGTGAAACATACAGTGGTCTGCTGCTTCGAAAAGGACCCACTTGATTGGGTTTATGGCTTGGAGCATGTTGACATTCCGAGGCTGTAGTGATAAACATTAACTACTGTAATGAAAGTTTATGTCTGACCTCTTCCTCTGTCTGCAGCAATATTTTATAGGGAAAATATCAAATCTCAAATCTGCTATTAGTTAGCAATTCTGGATTTCTGACTGGTCATGTTAGCAGGCGAATGACTTCAGGGATACCCACAACAGCCTGCCGGTCTCCAGAAACCTGGTAGAAAATGTCAGACAGCCCTCCGGCTTCATTATGTTACTAAAGCCCTTCAATCTTACTTTAGATTACTAACAACCAGACCATTTCATACCCTGAAATATCAGCCACCGCAAACATTATTTTTTCAAGCAAAGTGTCTGAAGACAATCTGACTTTCCACAGCACATTTCATGAGATTTTAAACCCCAATTCTTGAATAGAAAACACTCCTGTCTTATAAAATCTTTATTTAACATTTCATTTTCTGCCCCTCAGCACCTAATTTTTCCTTTCCTTGGTTTCATAATTAGGCAAAATTTCTGTTTTCTATCAAGGACTTTTAAAGAGGTATATGTTTCAGGCTAGTTTATGTATTCAGCTAAAAATGAAAAGAATGTTGTGTTAATGTATTTGATTTTCCTCTGAGTAGACATCCCCACCCTCATCATCTAAATAAGAAGCTGCAAAGCAGAGCTTGTTCTGAGGGCTTCTTTGGCCTCTGCCTGGCCCTGTCTGCCCTCCAAGCATCTCCTCCCCAGATCTCCACTACAGCAAGTGAACAAACAACACAATTTACATGTAACACACTATCTGAATAGAATGCTATTGATAATTTGGAGAGAAAACCATGCGACTCCAGGCCTCCAGCCCAACACACAGCTCCAATTATGAAAGGTTTAGTCCGCTGTTGTACTCTGGACAGCTCTGAAAATGCACACAGAACAGTCACCACAGTATTATCTTAAGAGACAAGCACTTTCTGTGATCTCTAAAATCATTGCCCCAGCTCTGGAACTGAACCCTCATGTTTGTTATTAAATATGAAGTTGCTGGCTCACATTTTGTAGCCTGTTGCAGAGAGAATGTGTTACTTTTAATATTACATTTTTAGTTATCACTGTGAAGGAAAAGGTGCCTGAGATAGTCCCTGCTGTTCCTCTGCTCACCTGACATCATAGGCATGCCCTTCCAGGACTTGTGATCAGAAATATCATGGGAGTAACCTACCTACAGCTAACTCACCTCATTCTGGGTCCTCCCTTCCATAGACCTAATTCCCTCCCTTCTCCTCCTATTCACTTCCCTCTGTGCTCACTGCTTTCATCGATGGAGAAAGTGAAAATTGGTTGTTTGTGCAATGATCACGTGATGCCTTTCCACTATGCTAAAGGAAGAGTGCTTTGTCAGGACAGCATTACTATGCAGCTCACAGAACTGCAGATATTTTTCGACTGGAGAAGAATTAACAATAACCCTGTAAAGTGGCTTCTAAATTATATTTAAGAAGTAGAATACTTGGCTTAAAGAAAATTCTACACAGCATCATGATACCTGCAGCTTATGTGAGCCAAGCTGTTCTAAGAAACAAATAAAGGAAAAAAAAGTCCCTTGTTAGCATCCTTCCCCTCACCTTCCAGAAACCCCAGTGTCCGCAAAAAATAGTTCAAACCATGTGGTAGCTCCCTTGCATCTGAAACCAGAAAGATCGAGTACTTTCTTTAGTTTGGGTCATATATCTGTTCATTTGCAAGGACACAACTGCAATCTGGCTTTCTGCAGCCAGAATTACAGCTAATTTGGGTCTTATTTTTGAAAAATGTTACTCTAATGTAGAAGAAAATAGAAAAACTTTTAGTAAGTATAGAATCTTTTTGTGACTACACACATGCAGAGAGAGAAAGAGAGGGAGAGAGAGAGAGAGGGAGGGAGGGAGAGAAAACTGGGGGGGGGCAGGAGAGAGATGTTAGGCAGGCAGGCAGCAGGTATTCCACAAACAAAAAGGATTTATTCCTTTAAGGTGCTTAAAGCTCAGTTGGTAGGAAGATGTGCAAAACAGAGCACAAGGAAGAAATGGCCTTCAATCTCCTTTGGGCTGTTAGGGAATGCTTAAGGAGTGTGGTAGCTTTTTGACAACTATGTGGAAGCATGGAAGATGCTGGGAAAGGGTTATCAAGGAACAAGATCCCACTTTCACAAACATGAAGGATTAAGGGTATATAGGGCCACCCAGGAGCATCAAGTAAGGAGGTATTGAAACACTGAGCATATAGAGGATGGCAAGCAATGAGCTGTACTGTGGAAAGGATGTCAAGCTTGTCTTGTGAGACTCTTGGAGAATTCAAGATTTCTAAGCAGAAAAATTGGTAAGTATTTGGAATCCTCAATAGTGGGTTCTTCACTGATGCAATAAATCAAACCCAGCCTAATTAATAAGACCGGGTTTAATAAACAGAGCAAAGCAACTCCCCGGTCGCTCTCAGGAAAGGCAGGAAAGAATCACATGGCAGGTCTAGGGACCAGATCCTAAATACTCTGTAGGCATCATTTTGAGCTTTCAGGAATAAGCTGCTTTCTGAGAAGGGGCAGGGTTTGGAATGTGGGAGAGTGAGGCCGAAGCAGGGTTCCCATCTAAACAGAAATGACCTTCATAACTTAAAAAAATAAAAACTTTATAATGAGGACAATGCAAATTAGAACTACGATTCTGAGAACAACAATGAAATACAGAGTGAAAAGAACTGTGGGTATGGTGAATGAAGATAGAGGGTAAGGAAGGGCAGAGTTGATTTTGGGCCATGGCGTATATGGTCACCAGGTTCTGAACTGGAGAAACAGAGAGAGATCAGATTTTAGGCTCAGAGTAAAGAAGGATTGTTTGGTGTTGGGAGGCCTTGCTGACCAAAGGTTTCAGTCTATTATGACCTGGCATCTTTCTCAGCCACATAGTGACTCCCTCCTCAAAGAGATCTTCCTGCTTTTTACCTGCTCTTATCTGGAGAATGTCCCTAGGCTTGGAGGACTGACCTTATCTGAAAGCTGTCTCTAAGCCTGGATGCCTGATTTATCTTTAGCATGACCCTTGGCATAGTTTCTTACTAGAAGCCTTTCCCCCTACTGCATATATGGTAATTAATACTTGTACTAAGAGCTTTGCTATAGGACCCTGATGCTACATAGGAACCCTTATGATAGGATTGTGCATGGCACTTAATGAAATTAGGGTTTGTCCCCACGCTCTCCAATCTTATATTTCTTATATGCTAGAATAAAGCAGAGGTGATTCACTGAAGTTATCTACCAGAGGGTTGTCTCCATCATACCCATAACATCCAAACCCTGTTCTCCACTTCTTCTACTTCCTCGACCCTCATGGACCAATGTGCCAACCCAAGGAAGAAGCAGAGCCACAGTTTGGTTTAGAATATACATGTTTGGAAAAGACATGAGGTCCTAGTAGAATCCACACATTTTCAGATAAAATACTAAAAGACCCCTCAGTCAATGATACTTGAAAAGAGAGCAAAGCAGAAGACAATGTCATCTTGTATGTGATCAATGAAGCCATGAAAACAAATTCCTTGAAAAAAAAAAAAAAAAGAAAGCACATGAGAGGACACTATCATGTAAACCTCTAAGTGATAGTTTATCTGTCCAACAAGAATGAGAAGGGGCTACCCAGAACTAGATAGAGTCAAATGAAAAGGGAGAGAGAGAGAGAGAGAGAGAGAGAGAGATCATGCAATCCAAAGAAAGAAGGTAGAGAAACATAATAACCAATGGGAACACTTTGCAGAATATCAGGTAAGTTGAAATCACCGAGTATTTTAAAGAGGTGGCTTTTGGTCTTTTCAGGGTAATGATGCAACAAACAGCAAAAACCCACCTTTGTTTGAAAAACAATTATAAACTGAGAAATCTAGTTAGTTTTCCCCCATCCAAGAAATGTTGTTAGAAAAGCAGGTGAAAATAGAGTGTTTAGTTCAATGAAAAAATGTGAGATAAAATTAAGACTATTTAAACAGAAGTGGTAACATATACCTGTAATCCCAGCACTGTGAAGGCTGAGGCAGGAGGATCACATCTGGGCTACAGAGTGAGTTGAATACCAACAAGACTGGGATTCAGGGGTCCTTGTCTCAAACTCCCACTACCAAAAGCAAAAAATGCAAAGACAAAAACAAAAACAAAACAAAAAACAAGCATTTTTTTGAAAGGCCTAGAGGACCACCAGTCAGCTATACTGGCAAAGATGAAAACTCTGGAAGGTAAAGCAGAAAGGAGCAGAGAGTGAAGAGGAGACAAAGCTCATTCAGCCCCAGGACGTGTTCAGTGTTGATTAGGTGGAAAGTTATAGCCTGAGAGGGTGAAGCCTACCATTGTTGGCCAGTAGACAATGAAATGCTGTGAGACGCAAGGTAAAAGGACAGAGCTTGGGGGCAGACCTTTGGGGAAATCCTTGGATGAAAGGTCTAAAAACAGGAACCATGCCCACCAGAGCTTGTATTGAAATGGCCCCTTCATGTGGCAATGTGGTTGAGCTTGAGGCATGGGTTTCTAGTTAAATTCTAGTTTCAGAATAATGCCCATTTTTAATCCTGCCCTGCCATTAGGGATGGTGTCAAGAAGGTTTAGAGATAAAGCAGCACAGACCTGGGTGCAGAAGTCAAAGAAAGTGTGCTTCCCAGAAGTTTCCAAAGTTACAGACTTCTCTTATTTCCCTAAACACTCCCTAAACCCTGTGGACATGGACAAGCTATATTTCCCCTATGCTCCCAGGCATACAATCTCACCACTCTGAACCTCTTTTATTTCTAATTTCCAGTGTCCTCGGTACTAGCAACAACAACAGTAGATGCTTTTTGCATACAGAATGATTGTGTCCACAGAGACCATTTGCAGTACATCAGAAGGAAGGTATGTTATCTACATTCTGGGCAGATTATACTGTATACATAATCACCAACACTCCCTATCTCTTTATGGTCAGTTAATAACAATCTGTCTTCCCAAGGACCTCAAGGAATCCAGGAGCCATTGCCTCCACAGTGTTTTCACAACTGAAATTGCTCTTAGAGACAGTAGAGGGAAAAATCAAATTAAGCTGTTTCCCTCCTACCCTTTTGCTACCTACTTGGAAATCATTAGTACAAATGATAGCCCAGCCACAGCAAAGCAATCAAAACAACCCCATCCATCTCAGTGAACCATGTCCCAGCTTCAGTATTCCAATGGCTACTAATTAACAGTGACACACATTAATGTCCCCAGCAGCAGGGTCATCACAGCATTTGTAGTGTCTTAATGCCAACAGAAATGATTGATATTAAAGTTGGTGGGGGTTTTCCCCTACCCTATAGAAAGGGGGCGGGTGGAATTAGAAGTTACTTGACAATACATATCACATGGAAACAGGCGTTACAGTATCAACCTTTTTGACCCCAGAGAAAGAGGTGCCATCCATAAGGAAGTCTCTGAATTTGGCTCTCTGGAAGAATTTATAATTAGTTCAACAGAATATGAAGCCAGACCCTCACAACTAGGGCTATCACCAGGTAGGTTTAGCAAGAGGGTCTGGATTATCAATATTTTTATCTGAAATGTTTATGGTAGTCTCTAAACTGGTTATTCTTAAAAGATAAAGTTAATAATGATAATAGTAGTAATAATAATAGTAATGATGCAAAGCCCCCCACATTACAGCAACTGTGACCCAAACTGTTTGAAACTATAAACAACAATTCTCCATAAGGTACCTTAGAAACTTCTCTCCATGAATATGGATCCCTTAGGAGTCTTCAAAGAGTAACTGTTTGAGGTCTCCAAGATTCCCTCAAAAGTGCACTAATCCTTATGTCCCTTGGCTTCACTGCAGCAGCAAACAGTAATGCTCATTAAATATTTGTTGGCTAAATGAATGAGCTCATGCCTGGTTGTTATTAATTTAGCCTTGCCTAGTGATCAAAGTATAGTTTACACCTATCCCTGAGCAATGTTTAGTTAAGCTAAAAGACAGGTTAATGACAGGTGAGACAGAAGGGAAGCAGAGCTCAGAGATGAGCAAGGTTCCAGGTTAGGAAGAAGAACATGAGGGCCTGAGGCAGGTGCCTGCAGAAAGGATGGAATGATAAAGGGTTAGAGCAAAGACAGGTGCCCTGGGGAAGCTCCAAGGGCTACATGGGGACCTCTCTCCTGTGCAGAGGAACCTTGTCCCGAGCATTTCTTCTGTGAATTCCTTTCCTGTCCCCTCTTCCCCAGTCTCCAAGGGAAGCAGACTGTGTTTATTTGTTATGCACAGCACTGCAATACACAAACAGATTGACATAAATTTGTGCCAGCCTTTCTTGTTTAAAACCATGAATTATTCAAGAAATATTACAATATTAATTAGAAATCATTAAAATACGAGTGTTGGGGGAGGAAGGAACGAAATGAGATGGTACATTAGCAGAATTGCATTTAGCCCCAATATGAAGTGTGCCAAAGCTGCTTAATCATTGTTTTGATAGTCAAAATACCATAACACCAGTTATACAGTGCAGGGAAAGGGAGCCTCTTGAAAGCGGCTGCTTCCCCTTATTATGGGAGGAATTAATTATTTATGGAGCTCCAGCAGTGTATTGGGTGCTCCAGAAGACAGAAATAAGGCAAAGATTCTGCCTGGAGGGCAGAAGAGTGACATCAGAGCGGCACAGACTCCTGACTCACTCGCAGACAGTGATTAATATCAAGAGAAGAAGAGCTTTTGCTCTGACTTTTCAGTTTGCTTAATGTTTTACATTGGAGATCTTTAGAAGAATAACAAAGTGAATGTTTTTACTAAAGAATGCCATGGAAGAAGTAAGCCATCAGGAACCCTACAAATGAGAAAAATATATTAGTCTTGAAGGTCCATGTCACATTCCACCTGTGGGAAGCAGCAACATGAGCCTAGATGCTGAAGGCAGCTCACTGAATGGAGTGATCTAGGCCCAGAGGAGTCACCAATAAGGGTTATTGTCTCCTGCTTATGATGGTGTCTGCAGTTTGCTATGATTCAGCAGCATGCACACATGTTCAAATTTCTGCAATTGTTAACATTTGTAACACTGGTAAAATAGTATTACCTCATGTAGACAAACAGGACACAGGCACTCTCTTGGAATAATCAGTTACAAACCATTGATGATACCTTAGTGTATTATAAAAGACCAGGAAATACAGTGGATCAGTTTATGGTCTTTGAAGTGGGACCACTTGGTCAGCTGAATTAAGTATTTCCTGGTTGTAGAGCATAATCCTATGGCTGTTGCCATTGAACACAAATAGAATGCTCATGACCTAGACTGATTACAAAAGCTTCCAGCTCAGCACCAGCCAATGAGCAAGTGCCTACCACATCTTCCAAGACATGAGCAAGAAAAAATAAAAACAGAGCTGCTGACAGCCACTATTGGAAGCTATCCATCCTCTTACCCCATTTAACTTGGTTTATGGCCAGCACGATGAGCACAATGGATTTAATATGTGGAATATGTGGAGGTGGATTTTGGTTAATGTAGTCCCTAATTTCAGTCAGTTGTATATAGCCACATTGTTATGACCTTACTTCAAACCAAGGGCATACAGGAATCACTGTGACCAGCTCATTTAAACTGTTAGCTAACAGAGTTGCAGAATGATGGCCCAGGTCTACACTTATGAGGAACCAGGGATTTGACCTCTCTCCTCTATATGTGTATTTTCTCCATATTAAGAGAAAGAGAGGGAGGATGGGGGTTGAAGCTGGTATTCAAATACAGAGTCAGTCAGGATAGCTGAAGGTCTAAATAAAGGCAAGACACATCTATCTAGATGCAGGCCATAGACAAAAAAGAAAAAAGAAAAAACAACAGTATAGGCTCAAACACAAGCCAGGGATCATGCCCAACAGTTTGAAGTCTTGGGAAAGTCATTCACAAAAGACGAGCCAAGCCAAAGCAGAGACATTGTCTTCCTTTTCAAAGTTCTTGTTGCTGTTTCTTTTCCAGGAGTACCTTAAAGTTCCAACAGATTCTTTTGACACCATGTGTCAAGTTCCCATATGCTTAAAAATTATCTGTAGGATGAGTGCCTTCATGTTTTTATTTTTTTTTAAACCCTGACTCTAACCAAAACTTGTACAGAGCCCATCCTCTTTCATATATGAACTGACCAGTGATACAAAGAAGAGCAGAAAAGGGTGTCCACTCGGGCTAAGTGTAACACTCAAGGCTGAGTATATCAGTTGAGTATTCCCTGGCATGGGTAGTTGTTCAGACTAAGTCAACAGCCCCCAACAGTAACTAGCTTATAATGTTTGCATTGCTTGCTTGCACACTGCCCAGTATCACCATGCTGGAGCTGGCACCTTCCTTTCAGGTGAATGCAAAGTGAATTTGCATTCAATCACTGAGTCTGTTAGCACAGGCTACAGACTAATTCACTTCTTTTCTTTCTTCACATACACACTCACACACACATACAATACACAGGCACTGGAATATTTACTTTGTCATTACATTTTCTTGTTTTTTTTTTTTTTTTTTAAAGAAATGTTTCCTTTAACTTCTAAGAGTAGGAATAGGGGTTATTTTTAAAACTGCAATAATAGACTGCAATAATGGGCCAGAGAAACAAGCAGCAGAATTAAATAAAGGTACAAATCTATTTGAAAGAAAATACAAGTGTAATGAGATACTTGACCCTACACGCATGACCTCTGTAGCTGATCAAAAGCATTGTGCTTTCCAAATAATCAGGATGCAATTTAATATTGTAGAAACTGCCCAGGTTGTAAGATCAACTGTCACCATTTGGATCTTCTAGAGTTCATGTTTACAAGCTCTGAATATCTCTGCAAAATAAAAACCTCCAAAAAGCATAACTGCATTTGAATAGTGGAGCTGTCTAAATACTTCTATGTAAGTTCTCTCACTGATCAGACATTGAAGCAGAGTTCATATTTGTCCTTCCAAGGCTCTGTTTCTGCTACCAATGAGAAGTACAGGCCCACAGGTAACCATGATGATGAACCTTACTTCAAAGATCATGCTCTACTATGGTCATGGATGGGACCTTCTGCCTTATACTTGTCCTAGGGATACCCTGAAGGCCCAAAAGAAGTGTGGCAATTCTCAAAGAGAAAAATTTTAAGATGAGCAGAAACACACACACACACACACACACACACACACACACACACCAACCATATCTCTGGATCAAATTCTGTGTGAATATAAAATGTTCCTCAAGAGTTAGGCACTAAATAAAACTGTGAGGAAATTGTGCTCCAGCATAATCCATTGAGATCTTCTGCAGAGGAAAAATATATTTCAAATTATTAACTAAACATTGAGACATCCTGACCTAGGAGTCAACCAACATCCCTGGATCTGACAAGCCACAGAACCTCCCTAGAGGTGTGCCTCTGACAACAGCTAGAGGCCACTGCAGAGCTCCAAAGAAAGAGCTGAAACCATTTTCTAGCAGCCAACGACACTGGCACAGCTAAGTACTTCTTACTGTGTCTCAGTGGAAATAGAACCCAAACATAAGGTATCTATCTGCATCTTGCTGAAGTGCTGTCTGTCCACAGTACACCATCAGATGGCTTATTTTTAGAAAATTATTTATTTTGAATGCCCAGTAGTATAGCAACCTCTCCAAATTTCTGGTAGAGGTGCACTATACTGATAGTACAATGTGAGGCAGAATTTGCTGCACTGTGAAGAAAACAGCCAACAACCTCCAAGTAAAACCTCATCTGGTTTCTCTTACTGTTTATGTATTAAAAATAAATTTTTTAAAAATGACCATGAGGAAATTAGTATTCTGCTTATTGCAGAGGCTCCAATAGAACATGCATGCTCAGTTTGGGAGCTTCAGAACAGAAAAAAAAAAAAAAAGCACAAAGCCTGCATAGAATAACCCTTTCACACCAGAGAACTATACTTGCCTAAAATTAAAGGCAAGCAACCAGAGCAGAGGAGACAAGTAAATATCCCCTTTCCCCGTGGCACCTCTGGCTAATGGGAACCGGAGTTAATGATCTGAATCCAAAGCGAAGCCCTGTTTTATGGAATGCTCACTCTTTGTTAAGCAAAGCTGTTTGGGCAAAGGACCATTCTATTGATTTAGAAATTGATTTCTTTTTTCCTCCTTCATATAACTAAAACATGACTCACAAATCACAGCTCTTTTATTCTTCTGGTTTCAACCAAAGCTGAATCTTTCCCAACTTACTCACCCAGGGACTTGTGATGGAGATGCAGGAGGAGAAACAGGAACATTGGGACAGAGATTGTTCAAGATTCTATTAAATGTTTCAAGTGGCTTCCTTTGACAGAGTCCCGTGGTGTAATTATTGTAATTATCATTAATCATCAACTTCCAGACCCAATCGAAATGCAGCACATCGGAAAGGTCAAAGCAGTGGCGAATTTTACTATCCTTCACAGAAGACACGAGGCATTAACATTCTGTTGCTCTACCTGTGTGACAACGATTGTAATGGAAACAGAAAATAGCCCAAGATTAATGTGTTCTCATGATAAGAATTATCATATGGAAAAGGGGAAGTGGAGTATACTTAACCCATTCCTGGCACAGCAGCATAGTAATGACATGAGTAGGGCTAAGAGAGAAGCAATGACATATGGAGCTTGCCCTGCTGAAGATCACCATGTCTTTGAAACAAACAAACAAACAAACAAACCAACAGAAAACTGTCAGAGAATGAAGGTCACATTTTTGGATCATTCACTGGACCCCTAGTTGTCTGTTTTTCTACGTCCCTATATAACTCCTAGTTAGACTACTAACATGACATTTAAAGCCACAGTATAATGGTCTGTCATGTGCCTGAAGAAAATCCACATGTATTGTGGAAGCTGAAATCATTCTCATATTCTCACAACAAATTTCCCTCATTGAAACAAACAAAAAAGACAATGTTTTATGTGTTAATATATTGTTTATGATCTAATGAAGCTTGCTTGGAGATCAGAATGCAAAGGTAGCCACAGTCATAGAAGCTAGGCAGTAGTGGCACACATCTTTCATTCCAGGACTGGGAAGACAGAGGCAGATGGATCTCTATGAGATCACAGCCAGCCTGGAATAAATGAAAATGAATCAGTATAAAAGAGGAACAGAGCTCATGCCTTTAATCCCAGCACTAGAAAGAATACAAGGAGCCCAGTGCAGTCTCAGGCAGCAATCTGAGATTTGGTGAGGAGCAGTGCAGTATGGAGATGAAATCTGAGGTTCATTGGATCATGCCTTTGGTCTGAGCATTGGTAGAGGTGAGAGCTCTCTGATGGCTTGGCTGCTTTGCTTCTCTGATCTTCAGATTTAACACCAATATGTATCTTGGGGTTTTATTATTTGTGTTACAGGATTTTTGTGTTTTTCATTCTGGTGAGGGTATTTCTGGTCACTCCATAGATAGTGAACAATGACAGACCAGAGAAAATTCCACCAAATCTTGTCTGGTAAGCCAGTGACTTGATTCAGGTTATGAGCGAGAGCATGGGTGAGGTATTACTCAAAGGAGGGTAGACAATTTATGGCAACTACAGAGACAAGTCATTAACTCCCAGCAATTATTAACCTCTTACACACCATAGGAAAGGATAGCAGAGAAGCCTCTAGAGGCTCAGAGACCTGCTAAGTTCCTTGCCAAGGGATTGTTTATGGGTTTAATCTTCTAAGAGTCTTATGAAAGTGATCACAGCTTCTCTGATTCAAGATCCCAAGCCACACAACACAATACAACATAACAGCTCTAAGTTTACACACTCATGTTCCAATCTATTTGATTACATACTAAGTGATTAAATACTCTGTTTGCTGGGTTGCAAAACATGCTTAATTGGGACTACTGCTAGGTATTACCTTGAAGATGATAAAACAATATGCTTAAGACTATTGAGTGCATGAGTGCCCAATAAATATTAGCTACTTTTAAAATTCATTCACCAAATCATCACTTAAATAAAATTTGATAAATATTCAAATGATTTATAGATTTCTATCATATTCAAACAAGTGGGAGAGATCCAAGTCATATCAATTTACCTTAAAATCTCTTTCTTTCTTGTTTATGTGTGTGATTATTTGAACATTATTTAAGAACAATTGTCTCAATTCCCCCAAGAAAAAAGATGCAGACTAACAAAATAGATACAAAAACAGGATGCATCCTTCTGCTGAATTCAAGAAACACACGTTAACATCAAGGATAGACATCAATTCATGGAAGAGTAGAAAAAGTTATCCAAAGCAAGCAGAAGTAAGAAGCAAGTTGTTGTTTCCATTTTCATGTCAAACGAAATCAAATCATCAGAGATAGAAAAGGATACTACATGTTCATCAAAGGAAAAATCTATGAAAAGAACATTATAATTATTTCTCTTGGTTTTTCGACATCACAATTAATATCTATGTATCAAACACAAAGACACACAAGTTCTGAAAAAAAAAACTACTATACTTTAAATAGCATATTGACCCTCACATTCTGATAATGGGACATGTCACTATTCAACTCTTGCCAATAGTCAGGCCATTCAGACAATAACTAAAAAGAGAAATTCTAGAACTAACTAAAGTTATAAATAAAATGGACCAGGCGAGCTGTGGTGGCACATGCCTTTAAAACCAGCATTCGGGAGCAGAGGCAGACTGGTTTATAGAGTGAGTTCTAGAACAGTCAAGGCTACACAAAGAAACACTGTCAAAGGTGAGAGAGACAGATAAGAAAGAGAGAAAAAGAGAGGGAGAGAGAGGACACAAAGAGAAAGAGTATACCTTCTTTTCAGTACCTCATGTAACTTTTTCCAAGACTGAGTACTCAAACACAAAGTAAGCTTCAATAGGCACAAGAAAATTGAAATAACACCCTACATCTTAACTGACTACTATGTTTTCAAGCTGAATATCAACAATAACAGAAACAAAAAGCTCACAAAGTCATGGAAACAGAACAACTTTCTGAATGGAAAGCAGACCAATGTTACAAGCACTTTCCTGTCAGCCTGGCCCCACACCCTCATCAGTCCCAAATAACACATAGAGATGCTGTATAAATTATGAAACTGTTGGCCATTGGCTATGGTTTCTTATTGGCTAGCTCTGTCATAGTTATTAACATACATATTTCTACATGGTCTTATCTTTCCAAGAACGCCAGATTCACATCCTCTCCTCCTGAGATCACATCGCCACTCTCCTCTATCCCACCTCTCCTAGAATCCTCCTTGTCTCCTAGTCCTGTCTATCTCACTTTCCTATTGGCTCACTGTACTTTAATCATTAACTAATAAGAGAAACATATTTACAGAATGACATCTCCCATCAGACCAAGAAAGAAATTAAACATTTCTAGACTTGAATTAAAATGAATACACAACATACCAAACTTAGAAAAACAATTCTAAGAAGCAAGTTGATACCAGTAAGTCCCTACATTAAAAATGTAGAGATCTCATACAAAATAAAATACAAATTAAAAACAAAAAATCATACACAAAAGGAGTACTCAAACTCAGGGGTGAAATCAATAAATAAAAACAAGCAAAACTGCAATGAATCATTAACTCAAAGAATTGGTTCTTTGAGAAAATCAATATGATTGATAAGTCCTTATTGAAAGTAACAAAAATCAGAAATGAGATAATATCCAAATGAACAAAATTAGAAGTGAAATGGGGGACAATAAACAATGAGGTAATCCAGAGAAATATAAGGACATAATTTTAAGAAGCCTATACTCTATGCAACTGAAAATATGAAAGAATTTAATAATTTTCTTGATAAATACCCCCTTACAAAAGTTAATTAAGATCATATGAGCAATTTAAATAACCCCTAGTGAAATAGAAACAGTAATTAGAAGTACCCCAACAAAGAAAAATCTTAGAGCTGGATGGACTTAGCACAAATTTTTGCCAGTTTCAAAGAAGACTTAATGCCAATCCTTACCAAATTATTTCACAAAATAGAAACAGAAGGAACACTGCCAAATTCTTTTTATGAGGGCACAGTTTCCCTGATACCCAAACCACATAAAGACCCAACAAAGAAAAATAATTATAGACCAATTTTCCTTATGAATATTATTGTAAAATTTTTAATAAAGCAGTTTAAAACCAAATTCAAGAATGCATCACAAAGACCATCTACCATAATCAAGTAAGATTCATCCCAGAGATGCAGGGATGGTTCAACATATATAAACTGAAAACTGCAGTCTACCATGTAAACAAATTGAAAGATAAAAAGCACATGATCACTACATTAGATGAAAGAAAGGCATTTAACAAATGTCAACACTCTATTCAGATGAAACTCCTGGAGAAATTAGGGATCTAGGGGACAAATCTCAACATACTAAAACCATACTACAGTAAATTCATAGCCAACCTCAACTTAAATAGAGAGAAACTCTAAGAAATTCCATTATAATCAGGAACAAGAAAAGGTTGTCCACTGTCTCTGTACATGTTCAACAGAGTAGTGAACATGTCAGATAAAACAACTGAGGAGATCAAGGGGATACAAATTAGAAAAGAAGAAGGCAAAGTACTTTTATTTACATATGATGTGATTGTAACATAAGTGACCTTAAAAATACCACCAGGAAATTCCTACAATTGATAAACACTTTCAGCAAAGTAGCTGGATACAAAATTAACTCACAATAATCAGAAGCCCTTCTATATACAAATGACAAACAGACTGAGAAACACATCAGGGAAGCAATGTCTTTCAAAATAGCCTCAAGTAATACAAATATATTGGAGTAATTCTAATAATATAAGTGAAAAAGTTGTATGATTAAAAACTTTAAGAAGTTGAAGGCAGAAGTTGCAGAATATATTATAAGATGAAAAGAGCTCCTATACTCATGAGTTGATAGCATCAAGATAGTAAAAATATCCATCCATCTTACCAAAAAACAATCTACATATTCAGTGCAATAACCTTCAAATTTTTAACATAACTTCTTTGGCTTCATGTGAAAACAAACAAACAAACAAAAAACTCAGTATAGCTAAAACAATCCTGAATAATAAGAGAACTGGTGGAGATATTCCTATCTCAAATTGTATTGAAAGTTTAATAGTACAATATTGGCCCAAAACAGATACGTTGATCAATGAAATCAAATTGAAGACCCAGACATAAACTTAGACATCTAAGAAGTGGTTTTCTGCTAAGAAGCCAAATAAACACACAGGAAAAAAGACAGCATCTTCAGTAAATATTGCTGGTCAAACTGGATGGCTGCATATAGAAAAAATGCAAATACATCTATGCTATTCACTCTGCACAAAACTCAAATCAAAATGGATCAAAGACATCAAAAAAAAAGTCCAGATACACTGAACCTGATAGAAGAAAAACTGAGGGATAGCCTTGAGATTGTTGGCAGATGAAAGTCTTTCTGAACATAATACTGTTAGCACAAGGACTAAGATCAACAATTATAAGAAATTGAACCTCATGAAAATGAAAAGCTTCTGCATGGAAAAAGACACTGTCAACTAAAGAAAGAGGCAGTCTAGGAATGGGAAATGATGTTTACTAATTACATATCTTATAGAAGACTAATATTGAAAATATACAAACTCAAGAAACTAGAAATCAAAAAATAAAAATTAGAGTATAGACTTAAACAGAAAATTCTCAATAGAGGAAACTAAATTCACCACAAATTGAAAGAAATGTTCAACATCCTTTGCCATCGGGGAAATACAAGTAAAAAGCCACTTTATAAATATATCTTATACCCATCAGAATGGCAAAGAACAATAAAACAAATGATAGTTTATGCTGGCAAGGGTATGGAATAAGTTTGGTGAAACTACAAACTTCCACAGCCAGAATGAAAATAAATGTGACAGCTCTTCGTGGAGATGGAATTGATCAACCTCAAGAAGAGTCTGCCAGACAGTCTGCAGGACACAGAGAAAAGTGATTGACAAACTGCCAACACAAGAAGACAGTTTAAAGTTTCCTGCTTTGCTGAAGAGTCTGCCAGACACACTATGGCCTATGGGCTGAAGATGGAAGATTACAAAAGAACTTTGGGTGACCAGGCAGTGAGTTGTCTCTGTCATTTCTAGAGCTTATATATTATCCTTCTGTGGTCTTTGAAGGAGTTGAAGACAGATAGTTATGGTTATAGTTTTCATTAGTTAGGATTAAAGATAAGTTACTTAGACTTTAGACACACAAAGATAGAATAGATGATGGAATATTTTCTTCAAATCTTGCTAAATGTTAATGGACTAAATAGTGTTAACTGTGATTCTTATTTAATAACTGTTGTGTTATATATTTTGCTATGTTAAGGTTAAAACCTTCTTTTATTTAGACAGAAAAGAGGAGATGATGGGAGATGTCATTCTGTATATGTTTCTCATACTGGTTAATAAATAAAGCACTGTTGGCCAATAGGAAAGGAAGATAGGAGGGACTAGGAGACAAGGAGGAAAGAGGAAGTAGTAAGGAGGAGTCAGAATGGAGAGACGGGGTGACCAGACGCCTGCCTCACTCCCCGGTATGGAGACCACGTGGAAATACATAGAAATGGGTTAATAATTAAGGCAAAGCTAGCCGATAAGAAACAAGTAACCAGGCCAACAGAATTATATCTAATACAGAGTCTCAGTGTTATTTGGGGCTGGCGCGGCAGCGGGACAAGACCAGTGGTGGCGGGCGGAAAAACCGTACTTCGTTACAAATGGCAAATGTCCAAAAGACATTTCATTCTACTGTATAGACATTAGCTCAACCATGTTCATTGCTTCTCTTTTCATAACTGGAAACAAGCTAGATGTCCCTCAAGAGGAGAATAGATAAAGAAAATGTGGTAAATAAAGCATGGTAGTACAAGCCTTTAATCCCAGCATTCAGGAGTCAGAGACAGGTGGATCTCTGTGAGTTTGAAGGTAGCCTGACTATCCTGACACTACTTTCTAAGATTCAGACAAGCCTAGGTGACAGAGGTCCATTCTGTCTCAAAATAAGAATCACAAAATAATAAGGAAAACTGCATAAATCCAAATCACTTTGGCATCAATATAAAGTAACTGTGCATTAGCTTTTCCCAGGGAGATAAAAAAGCATTAATGAAGATTTTAGGCTAACTTATAGAGTATGGGTCAGGGTTTACCTGTTGACTTGTTAGAGTGTAGTTGTTAAAGCTGCTTCATCGCTGCCAAGTCCCACCTCATCATAGATGATGACCTTGTGGAAACTGGTAGAAATTTGTCATGGAGTACTTCTTTCAGTTAGCCTCAACTTCTGGCATATTCTAGCATTTCTTAACACCATTTGCAACTCAAGTGGGGACAGAAAGGGGTAATGGCTGGAATCCTAGGTGAGGTCCTTGCAATATCCTCCTCTTCCTTTTATTTAGGAGTATCAGTAATTCTATTACCTTTATCATAGTCCTAGCTGTCACTGTAATTAGTTGTCATGGCTACCCGGCCTATGTAATCTGTAGTGCAAGATGGAGATTGAGTGGTAGTGAGATCAAGCAGTTCTCAGATCTAAATTATTTCATATTACACAAAGCAGAAGTTTTTCTGACTGTGCCATTTTACAAGCAACTTATGAATACGTTTTGAATATGGGGAATGGTCATACCTGAGAAGCTACGTAAATGATACTATTACTTCAGTACCACCCATCAGTACAGACTGAGAAATAACTTGCTTCTGGGAGCAGAATAGTTACCACAAACTTATCAGGGTGTAATGAAATGGTAGGGACACATAGGGGTATTGCTATGCTAGCATATCAGTGAAACCAGGCCCAAATACTTACTGGACATCCCAGATCAGGGATACAATGCAGCTACCTCATTCAGACCATAGAAAGTAATAGACACTATCACTGTAATAGCAACATCCCCACTGACCTGGCATCTAAACACTGTTAAATATAATAAAAGCAGACTCAAAATCTCTTCTCAAGATTAAATTTATTAGGATAAATGGCTTTGAGGTGGGAGGAAGAAAACATTAGACAGAAAATAGAAGAATCAAATATGATGCTAGACTTTGACGGAAAGATGTTTTTCCTATAAAAGCTGGAGATTAACTTCATTGTAAGTGAGTTTGATAGACATGAAGGGGAGGGAGAAGAACATAAATAGGGTGGAGATAGGACTGATGAGCCTTTTGATAGTTAATCTTAGTTGTTAAGGAAACATCTGGGAAGAGGGAGCCTCACATCTGGGAAAAGGAATTTTTCTTCATCAGCTTGGCCTGTAAGCAAAGTGTCAAGGTAACATTTTTCTTATTGCTAATATGTGCAGGGTGGCTCAGCCCACTGTAATCAGCAGCATCCCTACTGGTTCTAGATAAGAAAGGTAACGGAGCATGTGCTAGAGGGATCAAGCCAATAAGCAGCATTCCTCCATTGCTATTGCTTCTGCTTCAAACTCCTGCCTTGAGTTATTGCCTTGACTTCATTCAATTCTGCAGGACAATAACCTGTAGGATGACATAAGTCCTTTTCACCCACATTGCTTTTGGACAGAATGTTTATCAGAGCAACAGAAAGCACATAAGAATGAGCCTCTTCAGAAAGCAGCCTGCAGAGCATAGAAGAGCCCAGTATGATAAATTAAGAGCTGTCAACCCACAGGATGGCTTCCTAGCTTTGTCATGAGGAGAGAACTATGGGGAAGAGTAGCCCAATCTTCTTGGGTAGTGAGATCTGGTCTTTGGGAGTGACTACTATCTTTTAAAGGTATAAGCTGTGTTCTAACACCTCAACCCAGTGTATGCATAGAGGAGTGACAAGCAGAGGACATTTGACTGTCACACAGGCTTCCAGTTTGGCTTGGTCCTACTGTTTACACAGCTTACTCAAGTTTCCTTTGCCCATCCTTCTCTTTCTCTCTCTAGACCAACCATCCATCCATTCATCTGCCCATGTTAGGCCAAGGCCTGCCCTTTTGCCTCTACAGGGGATTCAACTCTCTGGCTTCGGTTTCAAGCTTGTGACTCAGTAGCCTGCAGGAATCTTTCCTGATAGTGGCTTCTCTAACCCATTTCCTACTGTTTGATTTGGGTTCCTTACCTTACAACCCTATGCATTTCCCAGATGTATAATTCTCAGGCCTCTTTGAAACTCTTTGAAACTCTTTGCCTTTTTTGTCCTGGGTAATCACTCTGTATCACAAGTGATGGAAAATGTATGACCTGAGGCTTAATTCTAATGAGTTAAGACTTTTTTAAAAATTAGTATGTTCAAGTGGAAAGGCTACCTTAAATGCCCTTCCCTGATAATAAGATTGATAACTAACTTATATGCCATCATAGAGCCCTCATCTAGTAGCTAAGAAGATACCCACAGCTAAACACTGAGCCAAAGTCCTGGAATCCAGTTGCAGAGAGGGAGGAGTAATACGAAAAGGGATCAAGACCAGGCTACAGAAACCCACAGAGACAGCTGACCTGAACAAGGGGGAACTCATGGACCCCCAGACTGATAGCTGGGAAACCAGCATTGGGCTGACTCAGACTTTCTGAACATGGGTCTCAATTAGAAGGCCTGGGTAGTCTATCAGACCTCTGATAGTGGAGCCAGGATGTATCCCTGGTGCATGAAAGGACTTTGGAAGTACATTCCCCACGGAGAGATACTCCCTTAGCTTAGAGGAAGGAGGGAGGGCCTAGACCCTACTCCAAATGACTTGACAGATTTTGGTGATCCCTCCTGGAAGGCATTGCCCTCCCTGTGGAGTGTGTGTGGGGGGGAATGAAACTGGAGGGGGATTCGGGGGGCATCGTGGGAGGGAGGGAGAGGGAACTGGGATAGATACATAAAATAAGAAAAAAATAATAAATATACATTTTAAAAAGTGTGTTCATATAAGCCAGATTTACCATGGAAAGCAGTAGTATCTGGATAATACCTGCCATGAGATCACTAGACCTTATAAATTTATTTGTGTTTGATAAACTATTATACTGTGGAAAGACACAAAAGTGCTAAACAGTTTCTGACAAACCATATCCCATGACAGGACAGCATGTTGGGAATAATGGGAGGCTGTGTACCAGTGCAGGTGAAATTATCAACAAGATCCGAAAACTGAAGATTATGTCCCTCTGATACCTTTCCAACTTTGTCTCTTTCTGGGGCCTTAAAACTCTTTCCTATATTAATTTAATGATTGTCTTCCTGTCTCTAGCCTTGACCCATTCTAAACCATTAGCCACATAGAAGCCAAACTTTCAAATGGAAGGATATCATAATAATGACTTTCTCCTACCTAAATTCACAAATGGATTTTTGAAAGTTGTAGCGGTGGGTCAGATTCCTTAGAAAGAAAGTAGGCCCTCTACATTAGAGCCTGAGTCTTCCTTTCCACCCTCAGTCTTGTGTAACACTTTCACATTCCTGACATCAAGACTTTTCACACTTCCTCCCATCCCATCATAGCCTTCAGATTCTCTTGCTGCTTATGCCCTTGTTTTACCCTTGGACTGAAAGAAACTTCTGTCTCCATTTGGAAAAAAGTTCTTTCTAATCCTTAAATGCCTCAGCTCAGGCAACATTATCTTTTTTGGATGCTTTCCCTAACCCTTTTCTCATATGTCCTAACAACACTTATGGTCTTCTTTTCTCCATATTTATATCCACATACTCAACCAGAAAGTGTTTTCATCTGTATTCCTGACATGTTTCAAGAACTCAGTAACTTTTCTTAAGCATAGTCCTACATCTTTCATTCTCTCTCAACAACTATAAATGAGAAGGAAAATGAAGTAAAATTCAACTACTTTTTTCTGGCTCCTTATTAACCATCAAGGTGTGAAATGAATTGGAAAATTTTCCTAAAATTAAGAGGAAAAGGTAGATGGTGAAGTATCTATTCACTTCAATGTTACTCAGGGGGTTTCTATTGCATTGCCTACTGATAAGAAATAATGGATTACCTGCTCAAATGCACAGGGTACAGATAATTGAAATAATTTCCTAAAATGTAATCTCACATAATGAGGAAAGGAATAGAGAAACATTGCAAAGACAAAACCATTTTGAAGCTAGCTTTTTATGAGAGCTGGGCTGCAGGGGAATTGTACTATATAACCAGTTTTCTGGAGTTACGCTAAGGAAGTCAGTAGGAAAACCATAAAGGACAATAATTCTACTTGACAACTTGAAGGTATGGAAGTCCAAGGAGTCAATTACAATATCCTGCAGAGGGGCTCTAAGTTTATTTTACTGCCAGAGGTAAATAGCCACCAGAAGAGCAGTAAATCCTATCGCCATCCTTGCCTTAAGACTCTTCTCTATGCCCCTACATCTATGGAAGGGTGACATTCTCTGTAGATGTGAGGTAGCTGGGATCTACTCAAAGGATTCAATAGTTCCTTGAGCAAGGAAGATGTCCCATTGGGTAGTCTCTGATGCTGAGCTGACCAGGGAGGCTGCATATTGCTAGTCAGTGATGCTGGAGTAAAAACTAGGAATAACTAGGGCATAGTTAAAAAAAAAAGAAGAAAGAAAGAAAAAAAAGTAGTTCTGAGGTCTGGAGACAACACTGTGCCAAGGATGGGAAATGATAACAACATCAGAAGACAGAAGCTGATGTGAAACGAATCAGGGCAAGCAACTCATGGTAAAGCTGTAGATGAAGCCAAAGAGCGTAAGACTCAACTTCCATCTCTGGGCACTGCATGGAGTACCAGCAGCTGGAGTTCCAGGAGCTGCTAAGGATAAAACCCCAAAACTCTTTGGTAGAAAAGGATCACTATTAAAGTTTACTTTAAGCGCACAAATTCATGTCTCCACGTGATTAGATTAAGGGGCATATGATAGACTGAGGAAGGAGAAAGAAAATAATTCAGTGACAGAAGAGTTACATGGTGGGTGCCCTGATTTTGCTAGTAGGTTAATAACACTGACCTCTATTCATCTTAAAGGCCTATAATCTTTGAAGTCCTGTAGTTGGTGATAGAAGTCTAGACCAGGCAAGAGACAGGCTAAACAGAACATGATATACAGAGAGGTAAGCCAGAAGACTAAATATATTGAAGGCAAACAGGAAGAAGATGGGAGTTACAAATAGAAAATTCTAAAGTAAGCACAAGTGCTCCAGCATCCATATGAATAAGCAAAGGCATCCACATGAATTTGGTCTTGCCATGCACACATATAAATATAAACTGAGTCATTGTCAACATGACACTGTTATCACAATTCAGTACTTTAGTGTCTATTTCCTATGCACAAGGGCCTTCTTTTATACAGATGCAGGAAAATAAAAAAATAGTTTTCCTCACAGGTTTTAGTTGGCCACATCTGTGGCTGGAGTTGGTCTTGGGACAGACCCCTGATTAGAAAAAGAGAACAAAATCAGAAAAACCCTCACCCACTCATTTCTCAGGTGAATGGGAGGCCCTCTGCATAGGCCTGAGTTAGCAACTGTTTACTCTAAGAGTCTGTAACATAGTGCACCCTGCTGATTTTATTTTTGTTTGGATCAAAGCTTTGGAAACAAAGGACCTAAGAGAGATAGGGTGGGTAGCTGGGGGGAAGCAGGTGATGTGCTCGCAGAACCACCTGCCTAGAATTTCATATTTTGATTTTCTCTCTCAATAGACTTTTAGCTATTTCTGACCTCTCAGTTGCATTTTGAATTTTAAACACTTAGTTGTTTAACAAAACACTTAAAACAGCATACTTATTCCTAACTATCTTAGTTGACTTTTGTGTACTGTGACAAAACACAAAAACCAAGGAAGTTTATAAAAGAAAACATTTATTTTGGGATTCACAATTTCAGAGGTGCTGGGAACCTTGCCCCAAATGGATGATGACTTGGGATGGATGTTTGAAATTGGTGCCGTGAAAAAACTGTGAGCACCTGTTTCAAAAAACAGGCCCTGGGTAGCCTGGGATGTTTTTATTTATAAAGTTTCAGTAACTTGCATTTGTTTCCCCTCATATCTAATAATTGTTGAAATAATTGCCACTTTATTCCTTTTCCTCATTCCCCTCCAGTCCACCAAATTCCCCACCAGTAACCATTACCCATATGACTCATAGCTCTTATGTTAAAAGCATAAGCAGTATTGCAAGCAACAAAGTAAGTTATTCTAACTAGGCAAACCTACAGGTAGAACCACGTGCCCAATTGGTAGCATTTTCAGTTATAGAATCATGCAAAGTGAAAGTTTCACCTCTAATAGTTAATGTTTACCTCTCGTGAAATCTAAGTTCTCACAAACAGCTTATCAGCCAAAGCTCAATCAATTCATTCTTCATTCTATACTATTCTATCTCCTATTGGGGACATACCAGGTTTTGTTTTTCCCCTATCATTGTGTAAGCTGCATGACTAAAATGCTTACTTTTAATAATTGGCACTGTTTATTCCTTGTTCTCATGTCCCTCAGCTTCCTATAATATTGGCACAGCTATTAGAAATGGGGGCACTGTGGATTTCTATGATTCTGCTTCATTCCCTGTTGCTAGACTGTTCCCATTATCTCCTGATATCATCTATTTATTAGCATTTCTCCTAGACTCTGTGTTTAAAATCATTCTCTCCAGAACAGTTATGTAAATTTGTAATATTGTCATGAATTTCCTTCAGGCTTGTCACAGGGTACATTGGAAAGGCAACATCCTGTTCTTGAGAAGCCTGGATTCATGGTCACAGCTGAAACATCAAAGGCTGAATCAGGTCCACTGTTTATTTTCTGTGAAATAGCCATTTCATCCATAGCTATAAGAAAGTGAAACTAGAGGCAGCCAGCAATATGATTTGTATAAAGAAAGCAAGGAAAGCAAGGAGCACATATTCTCCTGGGGTCATGCCCAGAATTATGTAGGGGCCTATCCATCACCTTGCCAAAACTGCACTCGATTCTCCAGGGCCTTGCCACCAGGAGAATTTGTTCACAATATTCTCAGACTTTGTCCCCTGAAGAAGTCACATGGCTCTGGACAAGAGGCTTCAAGTCCATACCACCATGGCAAGAAGCAGGGCAGCAGGCAGCCAGGCACGGCACTGCAGTAACTGGGAGCTTACCTTTACACAAATAGGAGGAAGAGTAAGGAAAACACTGGGAATCACATGGCCTTTGAAACCTCAAAGTCCACTCCTAGTGATATACCTCAGCCAACACAGCCATACCTCCTAATCCTTTCCAGTTTCACCAACTGGGAACCAAGCATTCAAACATTTGAGCCTATGAAAGAGCTATTCTCATTCAAAGCATCATACTGGCAGACACTTTGCTTCTTTGCTTCTTCCTTCCTTTCTCCCTCCCTCCCTCCCTCCCTCCCTCTCTCCTTCCCTCCCTCCCTTCTTTTCTTCCTCCTTCTTTCCTTGCTTCCTTCTTCCTTTCTATTTTCCTTTTATCCTTTCTTTTTTTCTATCTATCTTTCTCTCTCTCTTTTGCTCAAGGACAGTTGCATTGGAATTTAAAGGAAAACTCCATGGTGGTATTTTATCAATCTCAGTGTCTGTATAAATGAGAAAGATGGAGAAGATGAAGAGAAAATGTCTTTACAGTTAAACTAACAGGAAGATAAGTAGCCACCTGGCAGGTAGAACTTTAGTGAAAGGGTGAAACCTAAAACTCATACTTTAGTTCTCAATTTCATCTGAAAGAAAACCAGAAGCAAAGCAAATGGAAAAGGAAAAGGCAAGGCTTTCTGAGGCAGGACTCAGAAGAGTAGGCAGACACCACACAATCTCAGGGCTGTAGTTCTCAAAGAAACTGCAGAATTCCCCAGGACGGGAATTCTGGGAAGTAAAATATATTACCTCATGAAAGGAATAATTGTTCTTCATACCTCTTTAAAAACATGGCTTAATGTAAACTTATCTTCCTTGGAGTTCCCATGACCAAATGATTGATTAACAATCCTAGTTTGATTAGTTTTTATGTGTTACATAGTAGTTTAGAACGTTATATCTGCATCCATGCTGGAGAAATAGCTCTTTAGTGGGCATCCATAGAGCCCTCATAAAGGCTATTGTAATATTCCTTTCTCTTAAGATGTAACCCTAAAATTGTTAACCATACCATGGATCAAATCCCCTAATTATAATATTTCTGGCCCTTATTCCAGGACCAACACATTTCTGGCTTACAACCATGGAAATAAAAGAGACCTATGTTCCTAAACAGTCCAGTTTATATGGCCTGTCCTCACCATTGCCATCTCTGAAGAAGTTGCCTTGACTATGATTTAAAAATTGAGAAAACAATATAGTTTAGCTTTTTACAGCTGGGTGGGGTAATCAAGTGTGGCAGTAGGCATACCTAAGGTCCTGAAAATCATATTCAATTTTATACTTGTATAATAGCCAAGTGTAGGAAGGAAAAGAAGTAGCTGGGTAGTGCTTGGAGAAAGATTTGAGTAAGAAGTAAAGGCAAGATCAATTAACATTGTAAAGTGAATGCAAAGAACCAAAAGAAGCCAGAACAAAGGAGATGTTTAGTGTCTGACTTACAGTGCATTGGGGCCTCTTTGGGAGCTCATTCTCTTTATGAGTGCAGTCATTTTATGGACATCTATTCATTGGGATCTTTTCCTTCTCTTCTTGGGGAATTTTCTTTTGGACTCCAAGTTAATGTACCCAGTAATCTCTTTCAGGCAGGTTGATGGCTGTAGAAATGGCTAGAATCCACAGGAAGTCTCTCAAACGAGGGTTCTAGAGGGGGATCAAAAGAAGACATTGGAGCATCATTTGATTTCTTATGTTGAGACTATAGTTTCAGGGACTGTCTAAGTGTTACAGTTTCAATACAAAGCCATAACGATACTGTATTATATCTGAGGAGGATCTTCCTGTCTATATAAAACCTTTCATGTAGATTTAAGACTAATGTATAGGTAGCATGATTCCTTGAACTGTGAGTAAAACAAACATACCAATCATTTTAACCCTTGTTTATATTTTCTGTTGTCTGTTTAAGACATGAAAACAGCCAAAACAAGTATGTTTCTTTCTTTATGTCAAGGCTATTTGTGGATATGATCCTTGGGGCTCACTTGGGCCTGAGAGGGGCCCCAAATCTTTTAGCCTTTAAAACAAAATTAAATTGCCTCACCTCTGTGACATTGCCTTGCTTAACCATGGCTTCTGTTGGAAATGTAGTGTAAATTTCTCTGTGTGTTGACTCCCTCTTTATATTAAATGTATTATGAAGGGTCTTCTTGGCTTTCCTGGTTGACAGGAAAACAGCTGGAACTAGAAAAAAAATATCCTGAGTGAGTTAACCCAGACTGCAAAAGATAAATATGGTATCCATTCATTTATAGGAAGATATTAGCCATTGAATAAATGGTACCAAAGCTACAATCCATAGACCTAGAGAGTTAAGCGAGGTATGGGGGAATGGACTAGGGGGAACACATGGATCTCTCTGGGAGAAAGAATTAGAATAAATTTTATGGGTGGACTGGAGGGAGGATGGGGATGGAAAATTCAGAATCAGATGGGCAGGGGGAAGAAAGGTATGACTGTGGGAGGGTATACTGAGATGGCACTGATTATAAGTACATTATAATAAAACTTTTGTATTATTTAGACTAGTAGCATTTGGTTTTACCCTAGGTTTCAGAAATATTTAGTCTCTGGTTCTTGGTCACCCAAAAACTGTCTGATATGAATTATATGTCATGGAGTTGTCCTTAAGTCAATGTGCTACTATTTCCCTAGCATATTTTGCATGCAGGATGCCATTGTAGATCAATGCAGGATGAGTTGCTTGCTAAAACTCTTAGACATTTTCAGAGACAGTTCCCTAGGACTTGGCTAACCTTTGAGGGAAAGAATAAAAATATTATCCCTTTTTGTCCCTCTGCCAGTATTTCTTTTCTGTGTCTACCTGTAGTGAACACCAGTTTCAAGAGTGTATCCTGTGAAGTCACATGTACTTTACTAGCATGCATTGCCCAGATTTTTCTACTCAGTTGTTTCTGATGAAAGACCTGCAGAGGGCATGGACCCTCGCGCACCGACTCAGGAAAGGCATCCCCTCCCCAAATCACTCACGAGAAGCGGTCTTGATGCAAAAGCATGAAGTCTTTTATATTCCAGTGCACTGGGGTCCACAGCAATACTCCACATAGGATAGAGGACTGGTAACCCTGGTACAGGGTTTAGACAGCTTTTATAGGGTTACAACAAAGCCTGCACATCATAAACCAATCATCTCATAGCATCCAATGCAGACCAGTTAATTTGAGCTATCCAAGCCCAGGATAGTCTGCTTTCACTAGGGCTTCTTGGTGGTGTGACAAGGCTCATTTCCTGTGTTCATTCACCCACAGGTGCTGTCGTAAACAGTCAAGAATGTGACCTTTTGCCTACTCACTGCTAGGGGGCAGAGTCTAGGCAGAGTTAGGCTAAATTTTTCCATCTTTACACTGACACCATGGTTTCCTGTTTGAACTTGCTGAAATTCTTTGAATGATGCCCTGTGTGCATAAACAAATAGCTCTCAAAATGCATTCGATTCCTAGGCCTTACTGCCACACTAGGATGCACCATTATTTTTTTTGTTTTGGCAAATATTATTTTTCCCTTTTATTGAAAATAGATTCTTCTCCCAAGCACTATATCCTGACTACAGTTTCCCTTCCAAGGACTTCTCCAAGCCCCTCCACTCCATTTCAGTCTCTCATTAAAAATAAAATTTTAAGAAATTACAACAAAACATAGCAAAATAAAATAAAATATAAAACAAAATCATTACATTGAAGATAGATTAGACAAACCAACAGAAGGAAAAGAACCAAACAGAAGGTGCAAGAATCAGAGACCCATATTCAGGATTCCTATAAATACTCTAAACTGGAAGCCATATTATAAGTGTCAAAGTCCTGGTGCTGACCTGTGCAGGCCCTATGTTCTCTGTTTCAGTGTCTGTGAATTCAAATGAGCTTTGCCCAGTCAATGAAGAGGGATTTGCTCGCTTCCATCCTCTCTGGCTCTTACATACTTTCTGCCTTTTCTTCCACAGGGTTCACTAAGCTTTGAAGTAAGGGATTTGATGGAGACAGCTCATTTAGAGCTCTGTGTGGTCTGTGACCTATCTGTGTAATGTCTGGCTGTAGGTCTCTGTATTTGTTCCCATTTGCTGTAGGAAGAGGCATCTCTGATGATGGCACTGATTATAAGTACATTATAATAAAACTTTTGTATTATTTAGACTAGTAGCATTTGGTTTTACCCTAGGTCTCAGAAATATTTAGTCTCTGGTTCTTGGTCACCCAAAAACCGTCTGATATGAATTACATGTCATGGAGTTGTCCTTAAGTCAATGTGCTACTATTTCCCTAGCATATTTTGCATGCAGGATGCCATTGTAGATCAAAGTTTAAACTGCACTAGGTTTCCATATCACCCCACAAATGCCCCTCAATTCTAGCTCTTTCTCTCTCTCAGTATACCCTCCCACAGTCATACCTTTCTTCCCCCTGCCCATCTGATTCTGAATTTTCCATCCCCATCCTCCCTCCAGTCCACCCATAAAATTTATTCTAATTCTTTCTCCCAGAGAGATCCATGTGTTCCCCCTAGTCCATTCCCCCATACCTCACTTAACTCTCTAGGTCTATGGATTGTAGCTTTGGTACCATTTACTCAATGGCTAATATCTTCCTATAAATGAATGGATACCATATTTATCTTTTGCAGTCTGGGTTAACTCACTCAGGATATTTTTTTTCTAGTTCCAGCTGTTTGCCTGCAAATTTCATGATGTCATCTTTTAAGCAGGTGAGTAATAATCCCTTGTGTAAATGTACTACATTTCCTTTATCCATTCTTCCATTGAGAGACACATAAGTTGTTCTCAACTTTTGGCTGTTATGAATAGAGCAGAAATGAACATGTTTAGGTAAAGGCAGTTTACAGGACAGCCATAGCCAACATCTTCTTAAATGAAAGGAAACTCAAAGCATTTCCATTATAATCAAGAATAAGACATGGTGTGTCCATTCTTTCCATATCTACTTGACAACATAGTTCTTGAAGTTGTAGCTAGAGAAATAAGACAGTTTAGGGAGATTAAAGGGATACAGATTAGAAAGGAGGAAGTGAAATTATCTTTATTTGCAGATGATATGATCCCTAAGATTTACACTAGGGAACTTCTTCAATTGATAAACACTTTCAGCAAAGTAGCTTTAAAAGAAAACAAACAAAACAAAACCTCATAAAAATCAGTAGTCTTCCTATATGCAAATAACAAATGAACTGCAAAAGAAATCAGAGAAGCAACACCCTTATGTATAGACTCAAACAATATAAAATATCTTGAGGTAACTCTAACCAAGCAATGTAAAGACCTGTGTGAAAAAAAAAATAAGTATTTGAAGTAATTAATTGAGAATGGAAAGATCTGCTATGCCCATGGATTGGTTGGGAAAACAGTAAAATTGGCCAACCTACCAAAAGTAGTCTACAGATTCAATGCACTAATCATTGAAAAGCTAGAAAACAAGGATTACCCTAAGAGATACATATATGGTTCCCTGGAGAAGGAGAAAGGGACAAGATCTCCCAAGCAAATTAGGAGCATGGGAGGGAGGGGAGTGGGAGTTAGAGAGAAGAGAAAGGCAGAGGTGGGCATGACAGAGCAAAATTGCAACACAATTTTTTTTTTTTTACAGATTTTGAAAGTATAATTCTCAGCTTCAATTCGTGACACATAGAACACAGGACACCCTGCCCAAAACTCAAGTACAAATGTATCAAAGACTTCAACACAAAACCAGATACACTGAGTGTGATAGAAAAGAAAGTGGGGAATAGCCTTGAACTTATTGGCATGGGAGAAGAAATTCCGAGCAGAACACCAATAGAGTAGGCACTAAGATCAACAATTAATAAATGGGACCTCATGGTACTGAAAAGTATGCATCACTTTTCACATTCTCTGTGGAAAAAGATTGCAGTTTAGATGTCTTTGCTAATGTAACTTGTTTGTATTAGCCAAGAACTCACACTATAAATAGTGAAGTGGAAGGAAACAGAAAGACAATAATTTCCTTGTAAAATAGTTGCCTTCCTCTATTTTATTCCTTCTTTGGAAGTATTGACTGAAAGCACAGACTAAAGTAAAAACAAATTTAGTTAGTTTCATACTGCACTTAACACTCTTCTGGCTGAAAATTTATGCAAAATACAAAAGTATATGATTTGTGTAATTTTAGACTCTACATATCAATTAAGTACTCATATGTTCTCATTTAAAATTGTGATACAAAATAGGGTGAATGGTAAAACTTAGGCTGCTGGCTGATTCAACTTTACTTTTTATATAGAACAACATTGAGAAGTGGATAAAACATCATGACTATGTCAAGCACTAGTGCACAGAAGAAAGAAAAAAATGTTATTTACGACTTTTATGGTATTTCCTCCCCACGTTCTGTACAAATGAATATTTTCATTTTACTTTGGTGGAAAAAAAAAAACATAATGATCTCTTTCAGAGAAGTATAAAACCATCCATTTTAGTCACTTTTAGCTTGAATTCAACCCAATTTTCTCCTAATGATTTATTGGTGTATTTCATGATCTTCCTCAGCCAAATGTAACCCACTCTTCTTGTGCACTCCTACCCCTGTAATAATTTTAGGATCCAGAACATACCAGAAACAAAACAAAACAGAACAAAACAAAACAAAATAAACCCAAAACAGTGATTCCTTTAAATACTCTTCAAAGATAGTTTGTCTCACTGACTATAGTTTTGTTATTGTTGTTGTTGTTTTGTTTTGTTTTTATATTTCTTTATATTTTCAGGAAAGTGGACAGCCTAGCCATTCTACATGTAATGAGTAGTAAAATACCCACCATTTGTGAAATGAGAAGATACTTGATTGTTAACTTGACTACACCTGGAATAAACTAAAACCTTAGAAGATTAGCATGACTGCAAGGAATTTTCTTGATGGGCATATTTGAGGTGGGAAAACCTACCCTAAATCTGGGCTACAACTTCTGCCGGCAACCCACATGAAAGAAGGAACCTTTTTCTTTTTGTCATCTTGTCTTTTTTTTTTTTTTTTTTTTTTTCTGACAAATTGATCTAACCAGTTACTGAGGCATTCCTTAGCTGGCATTAGAAACTTCTTCCAAATTCCAACATAGATTGAAGACAAGTAGCTCTGTAGGCCTCCTCCAGGACTGGAGTAGCAGATTGGAATTGCTGAGACATCCAGTCTCATAGGATGAACAACTACTGATTAATGATCTTTCCATCATGAGGCAGTCACTGCTCAAATAGCTGAACCAGAGCCTGTAGTCACTTTAATAAATCCTGTGTGTGTGTATGTGTGTGTGTGTGTGTATGTGTGTGTGTGTACACGTGCACACAAATTCCATTAACACTGATCCTTTAGAGAACCCTAACTAATACATTATGTGATTTTAACTTGGTTGTTTTCAAAAATAAAATTATAGTAGCAATACCAGCAATCAAAAACTCCTATGATTACAAAACATTGCATATAGATCAATGTAGAATGTACTTAATAATGCCTTTCTCTTTGTAGCTGACTCACTAGAAAATTATGGACTGTCTAGCTAACTAAGTGCAATTTTTAATGCAGTGCATCACGTCTTTCACGTGGTGAGAAAGTCATGTTACTATTGAAAACTGCCTAATGAAATATTATATACTAGAAAACTATAGTTAGGACTTATTGGGATAATCATATTCAAGGAAGCTCAATGTGTAACCCCAAGTTAATCACTTTTTTCCTGCTCTTTTTTCTTGTCTTTTTTCAAAACTTTAAAACAGGGAATGATTTTGTTGTTATTCTTTAAAAAAAACATAGGAACTTATCAAATTCTGCTTTATTGTTCCCAAAACTCTTCTGTCAGTTCACTGTTATACCTTTCCCCACACCTGATCAAATCCACTTACAGAAATGTCTTGGCTTATGAAATTAATCAAGAGGAATGTGATCACTGCCTTGGTCATGATAGAATTAGAGGTGGTGGCCATTATGAGGAGAGTGTTACCACTTCAGTTTGAGCAAAAGGATCTTTCAGTGCCATATAATGAAGTACTAATATTATGTTAATTAGTCCCAAGTCATTTCACAGATAATACTTTTAAAAACCAAGTATTTCCTAAGAACATTTTTGTCATTATGTATTAAGTTTGTGTTTGATACACAGAGTGAGCATACTAAAATAAACATCTGTAAACATGTACACATCTGACTCTCTTTCATTCACAATTTTAATTGTTATGTGTACTTTGTCTTAGGTTCCCTAAAATTTTCTTCAAGAAGTGATACAGGCTTAAAACAGTAAGAATAAATCTTCTATATGCAAGCAGATGATTTTCATGTAGCATGTAAATTCAGTTTTGGCAGTTATATCTCAATTATTTATGATATTAAGGGACAGGGATGGCACATATGAAAGAATCATAGCATCTTAGGCTGGAAGTGCTTAAAGGTCACACCATTCAATCATTCACATGATGGTTAATTTACTTCTCTAGCTCCTATACCAAGTAGACTTCCACCATGTGCTTGAATACCTTTAATGGTGGTGAAAAGCTATGTCATTTCATTCTTGAGTAATTCCATTAAAATTTGGCTCAATATAAAGGACAAATCTTTCTATACATCTGTAATTTTACACTTATTCCTTGGTGATTGGGGTAGAACCATCTTTGTGTTTCTGTGTTGATTCCAATCCTCAAATGACATGTAGTAGAATTTCATTAGGTTGCATTTTTTTATAGAATTTAAATGCAGATGTAAAAAAAAAAATGTTTCACAGAGACAGCTGACCTGAACAAGGGGGAGCTAATGAACCCCAGACTGATAGCTGGGAAACCAATATTGGAATGACTCAGACCCCCTGAACATGGGTCTCAGTTAGAAGGCCTGAACAGTCTAAGGGACCTCTGACAGTGGAACCAGGATGTATCCCTGGTGCACAAAAGGAGTTTGGGAACACATCCCCCACTGAGATAATCCCTTAGCCTAGAGGCAGAAGGGAGGGCCTAGTCCCTACTTCAAATGACTTGACAGATTTTGTTGATCCCTCCTAGAAGGCATCACCCTTCATGTGAAGTGGGGGGGAATGGGATGGGAGGGAGGTCGGGTGGCATGGGAGGGAGGGTTAGAGAAGGAACTAGGATCACTATATATAATAAGAAAAAATAATAATAATAATAATATTTCACTCAGGCCATCTTCTCTCCAGATCAAACAGCACCATTTTTTTTAAAACATTAATTAGTCATGAGTATGAATTTCCTTATCACTCTGATGCTTTTCAATAAATGAATTTTATCACCTTTTCCAAATTTTCATTCTCCAGAACTAAAATAGAAAACTGAAAGTCTGTTTTCATAAGAACACAGCATACTGACAGGTCCATTAGCTTGAAGAATTCTACCAATTTGGCTTACTATTAAAGTACCCCCTTCTGTAAACACCTTACTGTGAATGACACAGAAGTTAAACAAATCCTGTCCCAAGAGCAGTACCTCTGAGCTACAGATTTTATATTAATTTTTGGTGAAATGTGCCCAGATTTTCACATTAACCTTATTCAGGACTAGAAATTTCTGGAGTCAGTGGGTACAAGCCAGTCCAGCTCTGATGCCTACCCTGATCCTCTGGCTGAGGATCTTACCAATGACCTTTAATTTCTCCAAGCTTCATTTTCTATTCTTATTGAGAAAGAAAATGTCAATTTGGAATTCTTACTTGGGGAACAATAGGAATCATAAAGATGTTACTACTGTGCCACATAGTAGTACAAGAAGTGATATTTAATGATGCTTGATAAGAACATCATGTTCACAGATTTTTAGATGTTTTGACCTGTATTCATATTAGATAGTGAGCCTGGAGTATTGGTGACACAGACAGAAATACATTCCAGGAGAAAGAAAGGTCTAGCCTGGAGGATGGGGATAGACATGGGCTGGGAAGCTTATAAATTACAGGAATTAGTAAGGTTCAAAGAAAGTGAGACTAAAGAGGTGTATAGTTGTGTTTTCCAATGATGGGAAGAAAACAACAAATATCAAGAGAGAAAGACCAATGGGGTTAGCAGGACATTTTTTTAATTTATTCAAAATATAATTACATCATGGGCTGGCTAGTCTTATGTCAACTTTACTTACATACTAGAGTTATCTGAAAAGAGGAAACCTTAATTGAGAAAATATATCCAGAACATGAGTGGGAGGCCTTTTCTTCATTAATAATTGGTATAGGAGGGCCAAGCCAATTGTGGGTGGCTCCATCCCTAGGCTGGTTGTCCTGGGTTCTATAAGAAAGTAGGCTGAGCATGGGTGAAAGCCAGTAAGCAGCAATTCTCCATGGCATCTGCAACAGCTCCTGTCCCCATGGTTCTGCCCTATTTAAGTTCCTGTCCTGACTTACTTCAATGATGAACAGTAATATAGAAGTAAAAGCTGAAATAAACCTTTGCATCCCAAACTTGCTTTTTGGCCATGCTGTTTATGGCATAAATAAAGATCCTAAGACACATAATTTATATGCTCCTAGACTTGCATATATGCCCCAAACATAGTTCTTTTAATTGGATGGGGGAGGATCTGGGAGGAGTTTGGGAATGATGACTAACATAATTATAATATAGTGTATAAAGTTCTCAAAAGAATAAAAAGACTATTTTTTATTTATTTTTTCTTATTTTACATATTGATCCCAGTTCCCTCTCTCTCCCTCTCATCCCATTCCCCACCCCCACTCCACAGGGAGGGTGATTCCTTCCAGGAGGGAGCAAGAAAATCTGTCAAGTCATTTGGAGTAAAGACTAGGCACTCCCTCCAGCCTCTAGGTTAAGGTAGTAACCCTCCATGGGGAATATTCTGCCAAAGTTCTTTCATACACCAGGGATACATCCTGTAAGATGTCCCTTAGACAGCCCTGGCATTCTAACTAAGACCCATGTTTAGGGGTTCTGAATCATTCCAATGCTGGTTTCCCAGCTATCAGTCTGGGGTCCATTAGCTCCCCCTTGTTCAGGTCAGCTGTCTCTCTAAGTTTCTGTAGCCTGGTCTTGTCCTCCCTCTCTGCATCTGGATTCCAGTTTGGCTCAGATTTTATCTGTACATGTCTGCTTCTGTTTCCATCAGCTACTAGATTATTTTAAAATTATGAGCATGGTTATGCATTCTTGTATTCCTAGCAGTGGGATGGCAGGGGTAGAAGGGCCTTCTGTCTGGCCAGCATAGCCTAACTGGAAAATCTCCAAGTGCCAGTGGGAGACTGTCTCAAAAACAAAGAAGATGGATACTGAGGAATAACAGTTCAAGTGGACCTCTGGGCTCCACATCCATATGCACACATAGGACCACATGTTAATTAAGTACGTGAGAGGTTGAATAGAATAATAACTAAAACTAATGCAAAAGACAGTATCCTCATTTCCTTCTGTCTGTAGGCTCCTAGTTAATTTCTCCAAAACTCACTCTTCTCATGAAGAGATAAAAGCCACAAAACAAGTGGGTGTCTCTCTATTTCACCAATCCTTCCATGCTCTGTCTCTTTCTTTCAAAGCCTTGTCAGTGTATTCATGAGAACATCTTTCTACATTATTCTACTTGAGTCTCTGCCCCTTTGTAATTTTTAGTGTTCTTGATTCCTTTTGAAGTCAGAGCTAATAGTACTAAATAAGGAAAAATATTATTTCCAAAATGTTCACTTTCCTTCTTTCTTAAAAAGACTGCATTTTTGAGTTGTTCATGTACCTCTCAAAAATGTCTTTCTTGACCCAATTATCCATCTGAAGACCCATCAATGTATTGCAACATTCTTGAACATTTTGAAATGTGATGTGGCTGAATCTAATGTACAGAATTGACTAGTTCCTTTGAGGTCATAATATGTTGAACTGTGATATTTTTTCCAGGATTTAATTAATTTAGGTTTAATGAAAAGGCTTGCTTCACCATTATTTACTTCATGAGGTCTGGCATGTTCAACATTCAGGTATTAGACTTGCAGCATGATAAGCATTTACTTATGGGGGCTTCCAACATATCTTAGATAATTTCAATCTACTATATAGTATGTCTACATGATCCAGGCTTTAGCATTTCAGGTCAGTGAGGAGTATCAGTTTCTTTCTGTTGATTAGAAAAGTCATAGTTAGTATAAAAGTATGGTTAGCTGATAATTGATAGCATAGATTCTTGGCAAAATGTTTAGTATCCGTTTTTATCACCTTACTGCCTGGTTTTCCTGTCTCCTTGTTTTAGAAGTAGATTACTGAACACATATTTCAGAGAAATATTAGAAGAAACTGATAAAACCATTTGTATAATAAGCCTCACCTAGGATGCAAGATAAAGTAAGAAGTCAATTAATGACATTTGTAGATAAATTAACCATATACTTCCATCTAGGATTTTCTTTTTCATAATGCTATCATCAAGCATTTCATAAAATATGGTGGCTCTAGGACATCCAATTCCATGTATAACTCTCTAGCAGGAGTCAATGGAAAATAAAAACATTCAGATTTTCAAGTGCTAATCTCTAATGTTGCAATAAATATATGTGATTGTAAATATCTCACATATGTATGTATTCCTTGAAATTTCCCACAGTATCTCATTCTTCCCTTTGCTACCTCTGCCTCATCTGCAACCCTTCCTCTAAACTGTCATAGATAAGCTCTGTATGGTGGTACCTGTAAAGCACATTTCTTTTATTTGTGTTTGTTCTTCCCTTAATCATTGGGCTCTCCTAAGTCATTGATCCAGAATAGTGTTTTTGCAGTATCTACTTAGCAGGGTCAAATACACCTGGCTTCATAGCCTATTTCTTTTGTGGCCCAAAAACATAAATATTCATTATTGCAGTCTGTCTTACTATGATAATCTCCAGTATTATCAATTTGCAATTTTCCCTAGATTTTCAGATATAACTCTGTCATTCTTCTTTACTTCACAATCAAGCCCTTCAATTTTGTAGCACTATAGTTAAAACAATATTATGTGATTAAGAGCTAACATGTTTCTGTATTATAAATTCTACTGCCTCATTTTTTTTAATTTGATAAAGACAAAAAGAAGAAAGAGGAGGAGGAGATCCACAAATATGCCAAGGACTTTTATGATTCTGAAACACATTGAAAGTAAATGGCTGGGACAAATGTATTATTTCAAACTCAGTGAACCTGAAACATAAGAAAACTTAAGAGAAATATGCTCATATATGTCATAAGCAAACCACAGAAAATGAAGATGAAAAAAAATAACTTGAAAGCAGCCAGAAGAAAAGACATGTAACAAAGAGAGAACAATTATTGAAGTAATGGCAGGCTTCTCATCAGAAATCCTGAAAATTAGAAAACAGAAGAATGAACATCTTGTAGGGGATAAGAACAGCAGAAAAAGTAGGCCATCACACAAAATATTTCCATGAATCAAGATTTCTGTTTCCAGCGAAATTCTCTGCTAGCCCAAAGGAGCACAAAAAACAGAGGGGGAAGGAGCAAAGCAAAAGTTAGAGAGCAGAAGCAGAAAACTTAGGAGGCTGAAATGACTAGGCTGAAGTATAATTTCATCAGTAAGCCCTCTGGATATAAATGATCTTAAGTGTACCAATAAAAGGGCATCATCAGAATAAAAGTAATATTAAACTTTACATTACCTATAAACCCATTTTCATTATAACGACATAATAAAAGTGTTTTTGAAAAGTATTGTGCAAAGACCAATAAGATTAAGTGCCATGGGTTATATCAGTGGGATGAAATATGGATTCAGAATGAGCAAGCTTTGCAATGTTGGAGGGAAGCCTCATACAAGATAGCAGGGCATGCCAGGAAGGCAGAGAAAACCTAACAAAAACTGAGCTCTGAACACGGGAAACCTAGCTGATAAAACTGTGAGAAAGTACGTATTAAAATCTTAAAGAAATACAACTGACAAGTAGAATACTGTTCTTTTATTAAAGATGCATTTTTTTTATTTATCCAAGGATAGAGCTTTTGGTATAATGCAAGTTATTTTGAGAACAGGAAGATTATTAGCATGCTGATGTTCAGAAATTACCCCTCAACCAATATGGCTTCAAAGGAAAGGATTTTACATCATGTGGACCAGTTGCTACTTTTTCTGACCACAGTGATTCTGTGATGAGTTCTTTCTGGAGAGCCTGCTCATCTGATTCTACAGGCCACCATTAGCACATACCCCTTTTTGATTAGTAACAAAAGTAGCTGAAAATGTATTTTATCATCTTTAGCTTCCTGGTGTCTGTCAAATACTCTTGTTTTACAAGATGTAGTTTTCCTGCAGGGCTATAAGTGTGTCTGCATAATTTTTCATCAAGGCAATAATGTGGGATCCTAAATCATAAACATTCTTTGCAAGTCCCTTAAGTGTGGTATAATTTGGAACAGGCAATCCATTTCAAATTCGGAAAATTAAAGGGGAAATAGCCAAGCACAAGTTACATGAGCGGGCCTGACTCCCACACCTGCAATCTCAACCAAATGACATAAAATGCCAAGCCATTATTCTTCCAATTTAGCTTCCTCAGCTTTCATGTTCAAACCCAGATTCATTCTAAAAGTAATCAAATCAGATAAGGACTGCGGCTGCGGAAGGGAAAATGCTAACGATGCAGTCGGAAGAGTAGCTGTAGGTTCGGCTGTTTTAACATTCAGGTTATTTTATGGAGCATATTTTAAAATGACTTTTGCGGGTTAGTTTAATTGGAGTATCAGAAATCCTTTCATCTGTTTTGACAATTGAAATGATGATGTGCAGCCGGCACTGTGTTTATACTGTTAGCGAGGGGAACATCCATATTGATACTCCAGCTACTGAAAATTTAAAAGGACGGGAACAGCTAAGGGCCTACGATTATCCATGGAGAACATTAGCTTCGATACTTCTTATGCAGAGCCAGACATTACGTCAAGCATGACAAACCACTCTAGCATAAAAGTATTAGAGGCCTCCAGGTCTCCAGCTTACCCTAAGTTATTTCATTAAAATACAAATTCATGTTGACCTAATTTTTTGACAGGTTACAAAGAGAGCAAAGATTGCCTTGTTTGCCCTGACTCCCCCTTCCTTCCTCTGTCCTGGTGTAACTCTGGGGAGTTTGCCAGTTTCAAGTCATTCAGAAAGCCAATCCCTTCTGTTTTAATCAAGGTAGAAGCTCCAGGTTTGAATACTTTCTCCCCTCATCTCCAAACATGTATGCAGAGGCTCTTCATTGGCATGAGAACTTCCAATCTCAGTAACTCTTAACGTCCTTGGGGAGATCAGAGCTACTCAGCATTCAGTGGAGAGGCTGGAGCTGCCTGGATCAGCCTCATTATGTAGGCCATATGCAATAAGCCACCATACCTAACAGCTGCTGGTGCTAGGATTAAGGGGAAAATATTTAATTTGATGCTGGAGCACGTGCGCTTGTTTTCAGCTATAGTTCTTACCTGCTCCCCAGGGCGTGTGTTAGATATATGGTATAACTCAGAATCATTTAATTGTGTCAACACAATATTAGGATGTTTGTTTAAAGTAAAAATTACTTTTTTTGCAGAATAAATTGATTAGTTGACAGGCTATTTTACTGTCAGAGAACTACTGGATACAAAGGAAAAATTGGCTTGGTTAATCTGAGCAAAAGGAACAATTCCTCGGAGATCAGGGGGAAATACAAGCAATGTAAATTCAGATTAGCCTTTGTGTTCTGTAAATCAATAAAACAACAGGGAAGAGTGCAGAATCGGAGAGATCATCTATCAAACTGGTTTTTATTGTGTTTCTATTTCTATTCCTAGTAAACATGAGCCTTCAGTTTCCCATGAATAAAAGCATTTGACAAAGGAATGAAAAATGGACTGGAGGTCACTGTAGATACAGTACCAATGACAGAAGGGAGGTGTGGGAGAAGTAAAGGCAACACTCAGGAAAGACTGCTTCCTGCAATCTCAAAGCTAGATCACTCTAAAAGTCTCAAGTGACAGGTGGTGAAAGTGAAGATAGATTCTGTGTATCTACTGCAATGAAGACTGTGTCTTATGAAGAATACTAATCAAAGGTTTTTCTTTTTTCTTTTCTTTCTCCCCCCCCCCTTTTAAGGCAACAGCATTGTCTTAACAGACTTAAATGAAATGAAAGTGTACACACACACACAAATGAAATCACTTGAGTCTTATGCAGCAACCAAGACTTCTCCCCACCAATAACTTTCAATCAAGGAAGGAATAACAAAGGTGCTGCAATAAGAAAATGCTAATTTTGTGGCCCAGTGAGGGCCTTGCTCCTTTTAAATAGTCCTCTTGTTCTGTGAGCCCTTTCAGAAGCAAGGATTTCACATAATTGCTTGAACGAGGGAAATCCTGTATCTGTATTGACAGTTTGTATTGCAATTGTATTTTTCTTTTTGGTGCATACAGAATCCCATTTCAAGCTCGCCCACTGCAAGCTGCAGAGGCACTGAGATACTGCAGAGAACGACACAGATTTCAGAACCCAAGCACGTTGCAATGCAGTAGTAGCCGAGAGCCAGACAGAACGCTACAAATCTTCCCTTCGAGTGTGTGAGAGATGGGGGTGTCTTTGTGGCATTATCTTCCCAGGTGCCCCAGATGGCACACTGTACTTCTAATGGAAAACCATTCATCTGGCCCTGGGATTGTACGTGTTGTACATCACGATGGTTCACGGAGGACATGCAAGCAGTTTAAGCAGAAGGTACGGAGCACATGGTTGTGAAGGCATAATGGAAGAGAGACACAAAAAGGCAGGAGGATTCGTCAGAAGCCAGGGAAAAGGAGAAGGCTGTGCCTCTGTGTAATTGTCCGGGATCCACTCCTACTTCGACTGGCAGTGAGAGGGGGAAAAAAAGTATAAAACACAAAAACAATTCAATTTGAAGGTGGTTCAGGGTAAATGAACCAGGGAATTGAGCTGCTGGAATCTAATTAAGGACCCCGCCCCCAAATTACTACTACCTGCCCAGCAGAAAAGTCAAATGGCTACAGCAGCTAACATAGTTAAGGGAAGTTGGCAGGATAAGCAGGCCATAAGGAGGTGGTTTGCAAACCTCACAGATGCCATATGTAAAACTCTTAGAGTGATTTTTTTTTAAACGCTAATACGGTAGGTATAGAACATTACAGAGCAGAAGGGTGGGGCAAGAAAACCATAGGAAAAGGATCCTGAAAGCTGAAAGGCAGCAGCTTTGCCACACTCCCTGGGAAAAGGTGAAAATGTGCATCCTCTACTGCCTTCCCAAAGCATCCCTGAAATAAGCTTCAGGAGAGAAGAAAGTCCTATTTCTCTCCTTCACAGATTTCTATCCCTGAGGGTGCTAGTGGCACTGATATAGCAGGACCCAGAGAGCAAGGATGACTAGCAAGAACTCAACTCACCCATGAACTTCTTACATCATAATCTTCAGCCTTCTGAGATCTGCATATTCTTAGGGAACCTACCTATTAGACTTGTGTATTTTTCTATGGGCATAAATCTGGCACAATCTTGGAATATGGTCGGTGGAAAATGGAACTAGATGTACACTCAAGACATTAAATGTATCCCTTGTGCTCTAGTTACATAACTCTTTGGAGCTGGGGACTGTCACTTCAAACTCACTTGTGAAATAAGAAGTTGAGCTACAATCTTTCAGATCAATTTCAGCCTCTAAAATCTTAGCATCCCTAATCAAGGCACATTTTTTTTCTGTAGTGTTTTCTCAATTAAAAGCAGACCTACTTGGTACAAAAGCATAGAATTGACCCCTAGAACAATAAAAGACACAGCAGCTACTGTCATCTCTGTCATCTTTGAGACTAATTTTTCTGGCTCTTGCTTCAAGCCCTCGTTCACATAACAACAAACCAAAATTTAAGTAAAAGGCAAATTGTGCTTTTATTTACTGTATGATTATCGCCACTGCAACTGCTGATCTCTCCCCCAAAGAGTTGTAACTGTAGTCTCCAGATTTCATATGATCTCTGAGGGCTGAAGAAAGCCAATAAATCCTAAGGAAATAAGTGAGATGAACTATGCTACCCTTTTTTTGCATTGAAGGGAAAACTTAAGCTTCACTCTGTCAATTAAATGAGCAGCTAATATTCCTGGACCAAATAAGACTCTCATCCCAAACATTGATCAGACACAGTATATACTGACCCTGTAAAATGACAATTACATTGTGAAGTTTTCTTATTTCTTTCTTAATGTAAACAACAATTGTGAGGTTAGAATGCTGTAAGGAGGCCTCACCATTCCCCTTTGTATTGGCTAAGTCAGTATTTCTTTCCATGTAATGTCTCCTGACACCAAAGTAACTGAACTATAGAACAATCCATACAAAAAAGCTGGATTTATAGAACAGGGCAATCAAAAGAGCTGGACTTGGGAGTTGCATCACCCCATTACAGAGCAGGCCACAAATCCCACCTTCCTCTGGGCATTTCTTCCAATTAGTAAGTTTACTTTGTAATTAGTGCTTACAAACTATTTTTTAAGTCAAAAATATATTATCTAGGGCAGGTGATATGTCTCAGAGAGTGATGGCACTTGCTTTATAAGCCCAGAAACCTAAATTTAATCTCCAAAGGCCAATGAAAATGAAGGGGATAAACCAACTCTATAAAGTTGTCCTTGTATCTCCATAGATGTATCATGGCACACCTGCCCCTACCCCCACTCACATTGCACACAGACACACAGACACACACACAGACACACATCATCATCATCATCATCATCATAAACAGTTCTTATCTCAATTTCTGCACCATAATAGCAGATACCCAAGAGCTGGAAAAAGTTGCTGTTTTCCCTGCTGATATACCCATATGCCCTTCTCTACCCCATTTCCATGAATCCCTTAAGAAAAGAAGATAGCAAATAAACCTACAATGCAAAGTGTGGGATTTTAAAGCCACTTTATTCTGCAATTATTTGTAAATCTACACAATTGATTACATCAACTATTCAAAGGTTGATGGTGAAAACCAGGATTGCTTACTCAGAAAGTAGTCATCCAATCCAATTAACTTAATCACTTGACCTTAACCAGGATGATTCAGTTATTTGAATCGTGAAGCAAACAGATTGGATTGAACATTTTCAAATTGATCTTTTTTTCCTCAGTGATTATCTTTAATGATGACATAAATAACTAATGTGATGTGTGAATGAAGAAACTGGTGACTTTCCAAAGAGTACCTGATATTTTAGGATGGCCAGAGATTACTCATAGTTATGAATCCAATTCGGAAATGTATTCCACTCAAGACACTGCATTAGACACTGAAGAAGCATGGATCTGACTCAGACCTAGATCCTGGCCATCAGTACAAGCAGAAGCAGAAGCAATTATGTACAGGTATTTCTATTATGACAGTATGATGTGCTAAATAAAGTTATAAAAAATTAAGAAAAGTGAAGGTTTTGCTCTAAGCAGACAAAAAGGAGGGGGCAGGAAACCCATGGGATTGGTCTTAGACAACGATAAAAATAATTAAAGGAAGCAAAATGAAATGCCTTCGGGGCAGCCAGGTGACACATACTTGAAAAGCTCAGGAGAGGCAGAGCCTGCAGCAAACTATACCGTCAATGCCAAGCTAAACAGGTCTGCAAGTCAATTTTAAAACTTGCTTCTTGGCAAAGTACATTATACCTGTGGGTATGTTTAAGCTCTATTTGGCCATGTGAATTTTATTTAGCTGGGGACAGAATGATCAAGAAAGTACTGAATGATGAAGAGGCAAGTGAGCCACATGCCAGGGACTGTCTGCTCTCTGACTGTCATTATTCTTCTGTCAGACAATTTTTATTCTTAATGTTGCAACTTCTGGATTTTAGAAGACTTGATTCACACACACTGTGACCTGTCACTCAACTTCATTTCCTATTGTTTCTGGACTTGCTTCAGCAATGGGAACAGGCTTTTATCTGGAATTCATCCCAGTTCAAGGTATCCCAGAGTTTAGAAAAAATTCCTAGTGCATTCTTCTAGGTTTTTAACCATCCAATCAAACACCTATACAGAGCCTTCAAAATTTGCACTTAATTTTTCAGATCTCTCATAAGTCAGATCATGCAATGCTACTCCTTTTTGAGCCTGGTTTATTTCCTTTAACACCATTGCTCAGAGTGCTTTTGGTAAGGATGGAGATTCATTCTTCCAAATAGATAAAAATGTGTCATCTTTTCTTTGTATGTTTGTTCTGAAGCAAAGTCTTGTTGCAATGCTTGGGTGAGTTTCAAGCAACCCTCTCACATTGCCCTACTGAAGGTTTTGGAACTGGTGATAAGAAGGTTATGGAAACTCCTATGAGGGATGAAGTTTGAGTAAAGAAAAAAAAAAAGATTGGAGATGGATTGCTGACAAGAACTTTTGTCACACAAGCATGAGGACTTGAGTTTGGATCCCTAACAACTATGTAAAAATCTGGTCATAACTGGTTACCTGTAAACCTACTTTGGTAGGAGACAGAGACAGGAGGAGGCTTGCTTTGATTTACTTATCTGCCAGCTCAGGCTACATGAAATTGATCCAGTCCTAAAAGAAGCAGCACACACAAGGTGATCTCAGCACTTGGTATCACATGACTTTAATCCCAAAAGAGTTATAAAAGATGGGAGCAGGGTTTTCAGTAGGCACACTCTCAGGATTCTCTCCAGCCATGCTGAGGAGGGCATAGCAGTATCATAGAAGTATGAATGAATCTGAAGACTAGTGAAGTTGGAAGAAGTTTGAGAATCACCCCTTTGGTCTAAGCTGAGGTGGAGGTAAGAGCTAGTGTCTAGCTGCTTTGCTTTTCTGATCTTCAGCTTGTGGATTGAACCCCAATATCAGCCTCTGGGCCTTTTTTTTTTTTTTTTGGTGTGTGTTATATCCTCCTACTCTCAACTTCTATGGAGTTACCTTTTATGGATTCCACCTGTGACTGATGCATGTTGTTCTGTGTTTGTCTTAGCTCATTTAATATAAAAACATCTATTTCCATCTGGCTGAAAACAACAGGATTTTTTCATTGTATAAAGGAATAATATTCTTTCATTAATTTGCACCCCATTTCCTTTATCTATTCATTACTTCATGTAGACTTGAGCACTTGAGCAAGTTTTACCTCTTAGTTCTTGCAACAAACAGTAAAGCAGTCAGGATTGTCCTTTTTTTTTTTTTTCATTTAGATATCAAAGCACTGGGTAGCAAGGTCATATGGCAGATATCTTTCTAGTTTTGTTTGATAGTGAGGAAATTCCATACTTCCCTATCTAAGGGTCCTGCCAACAATGTAGAAAGTGTTTCTCATTGTCATACCATCATCATTCATTATCTTTATTATTTGTAATACTTTTCAGATCATTTCCCTTCCCCTTTCTTCTCTTCAAACCCTGTCATATGCCTCTTTTCTCTTTCAAATTTATGGCCTTTGTTTCTGTTTACTATTGCTACTTCAAGGAGGTCTATAGGAGGGACACATGGAAGTCCCTGGGAATGGGAAATAGAAAAGATTTTGTGGGTAGACTGGAGGCAGGTGGGAATGGAAACCAATGGGATATGGTGGGGTGGGTGGATGGAGAGAGAGGCATTAAAAAAGTGGAATTGGAGTGCATTGGGAGTGGGTAATGTGTAAACCTATCACAGTAGTAACTCCCAGGAATCTATTGGGTGACCCTATGGAGGATTCCTAGTAATGGGGGATAAGGAGTATGAACCAGCTGTCTTCTATAACCAGGCAGTGTTCAGTGGTGTGTCTGGGACATCAAACCAGTCACAAAATCCTTGACCTATAATTTATTCTTCCTTCAAGATGTGCTAGGGCAATGATGGCATCGAAGTACACATCGAATGGTGTAATTTGAGGCCAGAAAAGGGATCCCATGCCCACCATTGCCTGGATGACCAGGACTGAAAGCTGTACAGCCCGAGATCTAGGATAGAAAAAAGTATATAAAATAACTCCTAGTTATATTCTGCTACACCTTACAGATTAGTAGCTAATCCAATAACCATTAGACAGGCTTCCTCCAGCAGCTGATGAGAGCAGATGCAGAGACCCACATCAATAACTATGTAGAGAAAGAATCCAAAGTGGAGATCTCCATAAGGTCCTTCCCTCTGGAGTCTGAGGAAATCCATGGAAAAGGGGGAGGAAGAATTGGAGCATCCAGAAGGGTCAAGGACACCAGGAGAACACAGTCCATAGAATCAACTGATCAGGGCTCAGAGAGGCTCAGAGACTGAAGTGGCAATCACTGAGCCTTTATGGGTCTAAGGTTGGTCCTCTGCATACACATTATAGTTGTTATCTTGGTGTTTTTTGTGGAACTCTTAACAGTGAGAGTAGGAATGCCTCTGACTCTTTTGACTGCTTTTCCACCTACTGGGTTGGCTAATCTTATTGTATTTTTTAGGCCACTTTTGGATGATATCCCTGGGAGGCCTGCTCTTTTTTCTGAAGGGAAAGGGAGGAAGTGTGAATCTGGGGAAGAGGGGAGTTGGGGGTAAAAACTGTGTTTGGGATGTATTGAAATATATATATATATATTAATACAATGTTAGTTGCGCATGTTTGTATTTTTCAAGGCTGACCATTCAGTATTGAATAAACCCATCAGTGTGTTCACCCATGGGGAAGAATATTTCTCATGGTCCCTTCATGTCATGGTGGTTGAAATCACAGTCTTCTGCATGCTAGACAAGTGCTCTTTTACCGTGTCACACATTTAACCACATTTATATAATGGACTTTTTCAAGCTCAATACTCAAATTCTTTAGAAGAACTTCAAAAGTAGTTAACTGAGAGGATAAGAGTCAGTAACTCAGGATGTAGGGGGATCTGACTTTCTGGCATCTGGGCACATGGGCTTATGTTCACTCACCCCCACCCCCCCCCACACACACGCATAATTAAAAATAAAATTTTAAAATAATACAGAGATATTTTAGGGTCATTTGTGTAACTAGAATTTTCAAGGCAGATTTATAAATTTCCTGTGAGACAAATGAGCCCACAGGGAGAAAATACTAATGCATCTGCACACCTAAATCAAGGAAAAAGGAAGCAGAGGGAGACTTGGAGAAGATGAGAAAGGGGAAGTGTTTTATATCTAATGGTTTACAATTTTCACATTAGTCTAGATTGGGTATATTGTTATTTGATGATGCCAAAAGAAACCTAGGGATCTTTCTTAGCAAGACTTTCTCTTGTAACAAAGAGAAACAACAGCCGGTTACAGAATTACATCCTTATAAAAGTATCCTTAACCCCCAACATACTAAGGAATGTCAATCAAGGGCACAGGGATGCCACATTTTATGGCCAATAAACTTTGTCTTTCTTGAAATTAAAACAGTTCTAGGCACCTAATGGCTACTCACTAAATGCTTATTGATTGTCAATTGTAAAACTTTTAATGAGATTTCTTTGTTCATTTACTGTGTTGCTAGCAGAATCCAGACCTCCAACTTTTATTGAATACACTGTATCACATAGCTTCTGCCTTTATGGCTTATTTTCCATTGGAGAAAGCCTGTTTCCTCAGCACAGACCAAATAATGAGGATCATAAAGCCTGCTCTTTTTAAAGCATTTATAGTAAAATAATTTAGTTCTTTCAGTTTGTACATTTCCCACAACAGAACCAAGTTTTCTTTCGTATGTTGTTCAACTAAATAATGTTGTAATGAATAATGAATAACAGCAATCTACTGCATACAAGTAGATTTTCTCAGACAGTTGCATATGGTAGAAAAGTGTTTTCAGAGTGAGTAGGCCTAGGGAATATTCAGTGTTCAATAATGCATGAGCACAAAGATTGTAACTTTCTTGTGATTGAATACTCTTTGGAAGCCAGCATGGCTGGACAGAGAGTGAATATGAACCTTGAAAGAACTGAAAGTTCTATTTGGATAGAGTAGCATACAAGTGCAAATCATAATCTCTTCAAGAAATGAAATGAAATATTCTTCATTTATTTCCTAGTTTCATCAAGTAGCCATGCTTTGTAGCCTTCTCTGGCCTTTCCATTTCCTGCTGACAGTGCAGTGGCCCTCAGTCCTGGCAATAGCACTCACCCATGCTTTGTAGCACATGGCCAGGGCATACACAGCTAGAGTTGCTAATTCATATTAACTCACAAAGAATAGTGTTTCCATGTTACTGCTGTTTGTTTGGGTATGTTATGGTAGGAAAAAAAACTATACATTTATTTCTTTGAAGTTCCTGTAAGTCTAATAAGTATAAGATTAGTTAATTGATAAGATTTTTCCACAATTCTCTTGTTAGTTGTTTTTTAGGGATGAACACTTTTCATTGGCATAGGGTAAAAATAAGTATACTAAGAAGCAGGAGGGAGAGGGCTATCACCTGACATATACAAACTGATTGAAAGCTAACGATGTATATAGAGGGCTCCAGTGAAAACTATCTGCTGTCTTTCAGGAATTTTCTCACTGTTACGTACTTAAGACATGTTGTAAAAGCTTATTAATTTCTATATATCTATCAAAATGCTATAGAGATAAGCAGGGAGCAATAGATATAATATAGGCTGGTAGATGAAATACATAAATACCTGAGCATTTCAATTTATCTAGAGCTTATGCAAACTATTGCAAAACATCATTTTATGGCTTTAATTTCTATAGGAGCCTTTGGTCAAAGACATAAACAATATTGCAATCACTGAATCAATGTAGTTTAAAAAGCTTTGACATCATAATGCAGTTACCAACCACCATCATTTTTTACCCAAATTGATTATTTCTGCATCTAAAATTGATAAGATTATTGTATGGTTCCCTAAGCAACATGCAACTAAAAATAATGTATCTACCAATCCCTTCCTTCAGCGCTCGTAATCCCATGAAAGAAGAGTCAGAAAGAGTGAAAGAGCCAAAAGGAATGGAGGACATCGTGAAAATAAGGTCCTCTACATCACCATGATCAATGCTCATATGATCTTATAGAGACAGAAGCAGCATGTATAGGGTCTTCACAGGTCTGCACAAGGTTTTCTGCATATGTATTAGAACTTCCAGCTTAGAATTTCGGGGGATTTCTGAATGTATAAGTAGGTCTCTGTTTTGTGTGTGTGTGTGTGTGTGTGTGTGTGTGTGTCTTCTCTTGTACTCTTTCCTTCCATTTGTTTGTCTTGTCCAATTCTGTTGTTTTAGCATTTGATTATCTTATTTTATTATTATTATTCCTTAGAAGCCTGTTTTCTAGTGAGAGACAAAAAGGTGGTGGCTCCAGATGGGAGGGGAGATGTGGAGGAACAGGGATGAATAAAGACAGGGAAAACCATAATTTGGATATATTATGTGAGAAAACTCAATTTCCAATGAAAGGAAATAAGAAATGAATAAACTCAAAAGAAAAACAGACATATGTAGAAAATACATATATAAGCAAACCATCATACATCCACCATTTTAATGTCATGATGATTATATATTTAAAGACAAGCTACACGAATGTGTATGGGGGGAAGCTTTTATACCTCAACTATAACAAGGTGTAACATAAACAGCTTCCTATGGTAAACTACTTGGACAGGATCCATTATTTCTTTTGTAGATGCATGGAGCCCAAGTTGAGTGATCATTACATAAAAGGCTCTTCCTTATTGTGCAGGCTGAAAGAGAATTGAACCATAAATTAGGAAAATAAAAAAATGTGTTGTTATTCTGAGTTTTTTTTGAGAAACCTATATGGTATGTTCCTTCTAGGGGCTACCTTGTGAAATTAATGTGGCGGAGGAGGGGGTAGTGGCACAACCCTCTATTCTTAAGTCAAACAAACAAATGTGTTCAGCCTTCATAATTTTTCTAACCTCTGGCATCCTGGACTAGATAACAATTCTTTCTTTAACATAGAAATAAATAAATTGCTTCAATAATTAACCATTTTCTGATTACTTTTTCTTCCTTTAGTGTTCTCCAAGTCATAGATGTGGTTATTATGGAAAAATTACTAAAGAAGAAACTAACAAAGAATAAAATACTGAAGGGAAAACAAACTAATATTCTTTTACCTCATATACTGGAAACATGTTGTCTTTTGAAATAATCACTGTGGAATCAGAACATCATTACTGGTTGAAAGCCTGAGAATACGTGTTACAGGTAAAGGTTATAGACATTTGGAGATCATATTTGTATAATGCCTCCTGCCGTAAGTGCTGCATCCCTATCATTTGTGTAAGTAACATTTTGAAATGTAAAGAAGCTTTTTAAAGAAATCAGTTTCTAAATAACTCTACTTAAATCGTGGTCTTACTATTCTACTGGGAATTATTTTATGTTCTTTAAAAAAAAAAAACACTTTTGTATTGTAATTTTCTAAGAGATTTTTAACTTTGTTTTGGAATACAGAGAATGGTTTTGTTTTAGTCAAGGCTATGGATTAAATCTGCCTCCACCGAAAATCAGTATGGGTAGATTGAAACTGTCCTTATTCAGGGGTCTGTTACATCTGCTCCGCATCAAAGGGCACAAGCAAGGACAGTGTGTGAAACAGTGTGGGCTCAATTGCCCAGGAAATACACTTAGCTCTGCAACCTCCCAGACTCATGAGTACTGGTCCTCAGAGCTCCTACACAAGGCTCTGATAATATAGTTCACTCTGGCTATGTATTGTCAGGCTCAGAATAGAAAATATATGGAGTACACAAGAACAACTGTTGTTTCTAAGGCTGAGGCTTTTGCAAACCTTATCTGCTGACTACGCACCAAGTGTTGCTGTCATAACTCCTATTAGCCAAGCACAGCCTCCTTGGGACTTCTATAACACTGCTTGCCCTACTGTGTCCACTGAAAATTATAGATGGGGAGTGTTACTGGAGATGGAGAGATGGCTCAGAAATAAAGAGCATGGTAAGTACTCAAGTTTGGTTCCCACCTCCCAGGTCAGGTAGTTTAGGATAATCTGTAACTTCAGCTTGAGAATCTGACATTCTCTTTTGGCCTCTTCTAGTGCCTCCACTTATATAACTACACACACACACACACTCACACACACACACACACACACACACACACACACACACACACACACTTAAATTTCTTGGAGAATTTGTGAATAGATAGGGAAAAACAAGAAGAGAAAATTGAAAGAGAATTCTCTGATATGCTGTCAATTCCCAGATTGCTAATATCTTTGTCCCATTCTCAGAGCTAAATAAACTATGGAGACAAAATATTGAGCTGATACTTCAGGTCGTAAGTTCATTCTCTGGTATGTGTTGGACTCTGAAGCCATAGGCTGAAGCTTTCTGACAATGAAGCACAGTCAACACTACATAGAGTCCAGGCACCTGGGCTTACCAGCACTCTCGGCATTGTTTAAAATAGATCTGGCCTGGGAGAACAAGCCCTTACCCAGAAATGCAGAAGTTTCTTAACTCAACTAACCATTTGCTTTCTGTAGTGTTGAATGTTATAAGAAATTCAGAGAAACAGAAACTCAAACAGAGCCTTGAAATAAGTGTGCAGAAACTCTTCACATTTCTGTCAAGGGGACCAGTAGAAGACTCTCTTGGAGTTTTCAGAGAAATGAAGATAAAGGAACAAACCACAAACACTCATTGAAGCCAGGATTCAGAGCACACAGAGACTATAAGCTGAAAATAAGCATGGCTAATGTTTACATGATCATGGCTCAAGCTTGGTTTGAGCAGCAAAACTTCAGAACTCTTTAGTGTGCTGAGCAGAAGAACAGGGAACAGAGAACAAATCTAGTGTTAGCAGTTCTGGAAGCACCAAGAAATGACATCTTCTGCCATGAACCATTCCCTGAGAATGGGCTGATGGGAATGAGGCTGGGCAGGCATGACTGGTGAGGGAGACTGGAGTGGTTTATAATGATCAGAGTGCTTTGGGGGCAAGTCTCAGACAGGCTTTGGCAGTGTCCCTTGGAAGACTTTGCTTGCTTGGGTTTGCATGGGCTTTACTCTGTGATGGTAAGGAAACAGGGTCTTGTTTTATGTCTGGTCAGAGCTAAGGCCAAACAGTTCAAATCCACTAGGCTCACTTACATTCACTCACAATTGCATGGGCATTGTAAAAAATCAGGCCAAATATGTGCGAAGCATTGCTCTGACTTCTTCTATTAATCAGCTCTGTAATTTTAACAAGTCCTCATCTTACACCATTTTACTGACAAACTTGCCTGCCACCATCACCTAAAGGACTAGCTTATATTCACTGAGCACAGTCTGGCTTTGTAGTCTCCCTGATAACCTAAATCAAGATCTGAAAAGATGCCCAGCTTCATCCACAGTAAGAGAGTATAAACCCTAGCATATGTTTTTTACCTATTGATTTTACAAAATCAGTGCTTAGATAAAATAATTCATCCCCATAATATAGACAGGGGGCATTTTCATACATTTATAGTAGGAATACTCTAAAGAGGGCAATTTTTGTCCTGCTTCACAAAATAGCAAGTGCATTTATCATTTGACCCAATGGGACAATTTTGGTGTTAAATACAAATGCATTTTACATTTGGTGCAGTAATCCCACTCACAGAAATACCTTATGCCAACAGAACACCACACACAGCAAATGTTATATGCACAAACTAGTAATTTCAATATTGGCTGAAATTATGAAGGTTTAGGATTGCCCAACCATCTTGAATGAGTAAAACTGACATAGTGGGTATTGATTTTTCTTGGGTCTGTGCAGACAAGAGAGGAGACAGAGGGAACAGGAGTGGCTGTAATGCTTCCCAGTATGCCTTTGGCAAGACTGTTTCAGTAGTTACTTTCACTATTGTGCACTTGAACTTTCTTTTGTGAGAATTTTGTAGGTTTTGTGGCCCAACCTTCATTAACATTTCCAAGCAATATTTTAGAACTATGAATTTTATTTTTCAAATATAAATATTTGAAATACATAATATATAAATATAAATAAAATAAAATATAAATGTTAAGTTCATAACGTAAAACAGCAAAAGACCTATTTAAAAACAAAGGAAATAGTAATTTAGTAATGTTTAACTCTGTGTTTATAAATAAGAAAACTCAAAAACTTCACTACTATTGTGGAAAGAGGGATACAGGGTTACATTTGTTTTATTGTTTTGTTTTGTTTTTTAGTTTGTTGCTTGTTGGGGACCATCACCATCCTCACTACCTCAGGCCTCTGAGATAGAAAATTACTGCCTCTTAAGAAGTAAGCAGAACATTTAGCAGAGCATTCCTAGATATAGCCTGTGGTTTTACAACCAGTTAAAGAATAGCTCAGGATAGTCTTTCTGTTGTAGCTTTACAACCAGTTAAAGAATAGCTCAGGATAGTCCTCCTGCTACAGTTTTATAGCCAGTTAAAGATTAGCTCAGGGCATTCCTTCTACTGACCCTTTCATCCTGCCCACTTGCAAACCCCTGCTCACATCCTGCCCATGGTCCTATATAAGCCTCCCCTGTGAAAATAAAGTTTAACAGCTTGATCAGAATATGGATTTCCTGTTGTTCTTCTCCTCCCTTGCCCTTGTCTCCCGTTGGTCGCTGACTGCCCCAGGGGTCTGAGTAGTTGTTGCTCTTGTTTTTAAATCTGATTGTTGAAACTTTTATAAAGATTTGGATACTGTGTACATTGCAGGCTGAAAGCAATTCAGAATTATTAGTAGATACAGAGCTTTGGGCTGCAATTGGCCCTGCCTCCACCCTGTGCTCACTTACCACTATCTTCATAGGCGAGCCTCTTTAACAGACTGTGGACAGCCCACAACTGTGCTGCCTACAGTGAGCTCAGATACCACAACCTACCCATTCCTCACAGCTCCCCTGAACATTTCTCCATGCCTACACCTCCAGGAACAATCCTTTCTCTATTAAGAACACCTTAGAGAGCCTGCCTTTGCAGTCTGGATTGACGAATGAAGCCTTGTCCTTTGGCTTCAAAAGGACTCTTGAGCCTCTCTAGACTGGGCCGTAACAGTCCTTAGCTTCCAGACTGAAGATGATAGCTTTCTCTGTGGGCATTCTCCAAAGGAAGCAGGGAAAAGCCAGTTACCGTGAAAGTCTGTGTTGCAATACAAGAAATGGAAGATTTTTCTAAATATGACACTCATTAAGTTTTCATTATTTACAAATGAGGTGATCTGGATTACTTTGTAGTTTGGGTTTCCCCCACAGTATTTGTTTTTGTTTTTTCCAGAATTCTGCATGTGATCATTTCTCAGTTTTAGGTGGCTAAATATATAAGAAGCACTTAATTATTTTGACAATATATAGGAGGATATGTACTTCACATAAGTAAGGTTTGGTTTCATAAAACTCTCCTTGAATTATGTAAGAGGAGATCTTTAAATGTGAAAGTCTGGTTGGTAAATACTGCCAAGGCTTTCAGAAAATAAAAAGGATATGTAAGACAGAATCATTTTTTTATAGTTCCCATTAGTAGTCAATGTGGTAACAAAATATAATGCTATGAATCCCTCTGAGGTAAGTAAATAAAAAGGCCACCGTAAAGGTCAGTTTTACAGCTATCAATTTGCTGTGATAGGACATTTGGTTGCCAATGGAAGCAGAAAATACAGACCCAAATTATGGTAACCCTTGGAGAAACAGACATACCGCTATGGCTAGATATGTTTAGTGGAGACTTACACTGACACCCATACTGCAGACAGCCTGCAAACAACAGTGTGGATGTTTCCCTGCAGCTCTCGTTCTGTGCAGGGCTTTCTTTGCACAAGACTAACGACTGAATGCTGCACTGCAGTGAAATAAATCCACCACGTAGAAGACAGGGAAGTTACAGTGGGTGTTTGACATATACGCAAAAATAAAAAGGAGAAATGGTTGCTTCATGAGCAATTAATGTGATCCATAATTACAATGTGCAAATAAAGAAACCACCAGAGAACAACAGCACAATAATTAGATCTGAGGGCATTAATCTTCTGAAATGGCAAGGACAAAATTTTCATAAAAAGCCACAGTCCAAACATTAGCAACATGAAAGGATGGAGACTGTTACTACATACAGTGGCATCTTTTAAATGGAACGTGTGAAAATTAAAACATCAAAAAAGCAATGAACACCTGAGTAATGGCATGGCCCTTCCCAACTTCTTCTCCATCTGGTTCTCTTTTATTTTATGTACAGATAGGACTGTGCTCCTATGTAAATGCCCTTAGGGTCTCTTGGAATTTGTGTTTGCATTCAAAGCCATTTGCTAAACAAAACACAAGGCAGTGTGCATTTGTACAAATGGCTTCTGGGCCTTAGTGGCAATCATCATACCTAAATTCATCAACATTAGTGCTGACATTGAAATAAAAGTTGACTATCAAGTAAGACTGCTGAAACCACTTGTCAAGGACCAGAAAAAGCAAGGAAAGGCCTCTTCTAGCAGCTTAAAAGAACAATTAAAAATAAAAACATTTATACTACAGCACTGAGAAATACTCACTATACATTTTTTGTATCTTTCCACGTTCTTTTTTTCCATGCATATGTACATAAATACATATGAACATATTGGATTTGTCACAATGTTTTGTTACAAGAAGCCATCACATCATATGTTAGAAATATTTCCCACATAATTCTTTTAACATTTTTATTATTATTATTTTATATCATAGATAAAAGTGTATGTGTGTGTGTCATGTGTGTGCTTAGAGGACAGAGAGGGTGTCAGATCCCCTGGAGCTGGAGTTATAGACAACAATGAGCTCCCATGTAGGTTCTGGAAATTCAACACAGGTCCTTGTAGTGCGATATTCACCTTGTTGGCACCTGTGGCATAAAATACGCCCATTGGGGGTGGAGACAGGGCTAGACGTGACCTGGGGGAGCTAAGGCTGAGGAGGGGGCTCAGAGATCACTCTGGTTTGCAGCACTAGAACAGGAGTACATCTGGAGGCAACCTTGGGACCAGGAACCTGCTGGTGTTCATTTGTCTATATTGTAAATTATTTCTCCCTGAATAAACATCTATTCCACCTATTTGTTTTTCCTTATCCTTATTAAACATCAATAGGTCCTCTCTAAGAGAGCCAATATTCTTAATTACATAGGTATTTCTCCAGCCCCCAACTTAAGTCTTAATAACCACAATGTTTCCTATAAAATGGCAGTCATGAATTATTTAATAGATTGTATATTTTTCAATAAACAAATATTAAATATCAACCATATGACATATTACAGGTTCTAGTATAGAAAAGAGAATCATGGTACCAACAAGTCATGTGATCATTATAATGCTTAATAATCACAACCATGCTAGAAGTAACTGGTAATTGGCCCCACAGGTGAGTGGTTACTACATTATAGAAAGTTCAGGCAAGTGTCGAAATAGAAATCATGCAGGTTTTGTAGACAGCCATAAGGTTAATACACCATTCAGTAAAGGTGAGAATTTTAGACAGAAGAATTGAATGTGTGAAGATAGAAGCTGAATTACCATATGAGAAATATGAAGCCTTCAACTTTCAAAAGTTGTTCATTGTAATAAGCAAAGATGTGAAAAAAATGATATAATAGGGCCTCAGGTAATCACGGGGGTGTCTCTGTCTATCATCACATCTGACTTTAATAATCTTACACTTTTGGTCAAACTGAGGAGAAAGGGAGAGAGGGAAGAAAGAAAGAGAAGGAAGGGGTGGAGACAAAGCAGGAACAAGTAGATTCTGAATGGTATTTTTAAAACTTACTTTATGTAGACAGTTTAGACAGCAAATTAGTTTGGGTACCAATAAATCTTTATTGTAATAACTTCAAAAATGGAAAGGCCAATACGAAAAACAACACTTGATAGAAGTAAAATAGATGACATTAGCATTTTGTGTCAAAGTTACCTCCCAAAGCATTATTTACTCTTGCAACCCAAAGACTAAAGAATAACAAGGACTAATGTTTCCAGAAGGGTATTTGTATTTAGGTACAAAGAAATCTGGGACTCTTGAATTTGCTAAAAAGATGGAGTTTCCAGTACAGAATAAAGATTTGTTATTGACTTTCAGTTAAGCTAGGAGATATACCTATCTTGTATCTCAAAGGAGCTGTGTATTTCCTTTACTGAATACAATGCACCAACAGCACAAAGCATAACGAGCCTGTCATTGGTGACAGATACCTTTAATCCCAGCACTTTGGAGGCAGAGGAAGAGGCAGGCAGGTCTCTGTGAGTTCAAGGCCAGCCTGGTCTACAAAGCTAGTTCCAGTACATGCTCCAAAGCAATACAGAGAAACCCTGTCTCAAAAAACAAAACAAACAAACAAGCAAACAAGGAAAAAGCAAAAAACCAAACAAAAGCAAGCCTGATGGTGCTCCCTGATAAGGGGCATCTATGACTGAAGGTGACAACATAATAGGAATTATTTAAAGCTTTGGGGAATTAAATTTTACTTAATTATTTCCATAAAATCTAGAGAATTTGCAGGAATATTCAGCATTTAATTTGTTAGTAACATTTTCTTAAATGTTACTTTCACAAAACAGCTTACCTTTTGAACTAGAAGAAGGAAGAGGTTGTTGGAAAGGAATGAGTTATTTTAAACCTCAATAGTATATTAATCAGCTTATATTTTGAAAATTAAATTAGTGTGCTTATTACAAATCAGTTTCAAAATATATATGGATATCTGTATACATAAGTTGCCCCCCAAATTCCCACTGTGGTAAACATGCCTAAATACTTTTCAAGCTATAAAAGAAAAGCCAAATAAATAACAGCTGTTCACGTTTATCTAGGAACAGAAAAGCATGGAAAGAAGAAAGAAAAGGCACAGCTACACCAGTGATGTTAGATGAATGAAAAACTGTGAAGCACTGACAGTAGATGGCGGTGTTGAAAATATAAAGTAAGTCCTTAACCAGCCCCACAATCATGTGACAGTCACAATGGATGTATATCTGTGAGGACATACTACCCTCTCTCTCCTCCTTCTACTTCTCCTTCTCCACTTCCCCATCCCCTTTTCCATTGTTCTGTCTGTAACTCTATCTTGCTCTTGTTTTCTGTGTTACATGTGTCTGTCCCAGTCTCTCCATGCCTTACATATGTGAGTATCCTTCAGTGTCCTATGTGTTTTTCTGTTCTTTTTCTCAGTGTGCCCTTACACTTTTGTCTTTCTGTTACTCTATATTAGCAAAGGGTTACATATCTCTATCGTCTATCTATCTATCTATCTATCTATCTATCTATCTATATTCCTATCTATCATCTATCTATTCATTCATTTATCATCTATCTAACCATCTATCCATCTATTCATCTATCATCTATCTACCTACCTATCTACCTACCTATCATTATCTCTATCCATAATCTTTCTATCTATTCATTCTATCTATCATCTATCCATCCCCTATAATCTATCCATCAACTATCATTATTTATTGATCTATCCCTATCTATTTATCATTTATTAATCTATAATTATCAATCTAGCTACCCATCTACTATCTATCTATTAACCTATCCTCTCCCCTTCCCATTTTCTCCATTATTGCTATATACTTACTTTTCTGCTATTAAATTCAAGAAATATCTAGGCCTTGCCCACAAATACATCCTAGAAAACCAAGACTAATTAAAATTAGTCCTGATTTTAGATAACTAAGTTAAGCAATCTAATGGGTCCAGATTTCACCATGTGTATAAAATTGGTTAAACAACTAAGGTCATTGAGGGGTATGCAAAGTCTCCTCTTACAAATATGGTTTGAAGGTCATGGGTTGGATGAAAGGGAGATAGGTAATTCTTAGACAAAGCAGGTAGATAGGTAAGCATCCTCAGAAACACTACCATTTAAGCTAATGTTCTATTTAGCACTTTGCATGTGATACTTCCTTTGGTACCTCAAGGAAGACTTTTTTTTTTTCATTTTTAGTAATAAGAATCATTTCTTTGAATTGAAGATTGGGAATGTGAAATAGATGACAGCAATTTAAACTGACCTTTGCATGGGACCAATGGTCAATAAGAGTGTCACTGCTTCTGAATGATATTCTCTTAAGGAGTCTGTCAGGTTATCTGTAACCAGTGTCTCAGGAGACTTTGTTGAATCTTGTAATATCTAGCGCCATGCCAGACTCTGATCAAGTGCTCAGAAAACCCCTAATGATTAATCAATTATGTAAATACTCTTAGGAACCTAGGAACTAAAACCCAAATGAATGTGTTGCATTTCTAATTAAGCTTTGCACAAGGGATCCCAAGGAACAAAAGAAGCATATGATTAGATATCAAATGGCTAAATAAGTAACAGTGGTTGCCCCCAGAGACTCCACATGGTTTTTACTTTGCTTTCAGAATGACAGATTTCAAGGATGAATGAAAGATATGTAAGTGTGGAAGCAGACAATATCGTACACACCCAATAATGTCCTATACATTTGATGTTAAGTTCCTGTGGAATGACTTGAAGAAATTTGGTGAAGTCCTTGAGCCTAGTATCAAATCCCATTGACTACATATATAAAATGGCTGTGAGACCAGAGCCTTGTCTGTAACTTTCTATGTCCCACGTTTCATAATATCACAACATGATAGATGCTTAAAATAGTTATTTTAAAGTGGATTAATCAAATGAGTGAATAAGTGATAATTCCATTTCCAGTTGGACAAGCAGTAAATGCAGTTCATGGAACCTGCTCAGAGGAAGACATATGCTTGGCTTAATTAATGCCAAATGGTCATGATCATGACATTTTAATTTATTTTTAAATGTTTTATTTTACATATTTTTTTATTTTGCATTTATCTAACCAGTCTTCTTAACAAGATTATACAACTAATATTGAATGGCTACCTGGCTATCATCCTGTCCAGAAGTAAACCAAAGAAATACCCACAGAATGGAGGTGCTTATACTGAAACATCTGTGAAGAACCCATAGAAACAGAAGCCATCAAAAGTCACAACTTCCAGGCCTATAACCCATCATAAGCTCAACTTCCCTGGGAACCTCCACTCCATACCACACATACTTTTGGCTTTGCCTCTCAAGGAGATAGTGACATTAAGGTCAACTGTCTCCTGAGCTACACTAATGTTGATTTATTCACTCAGTTTCAAAGCCCAATGGTGCTTGCTTACATACCTTCCACACAGCAGCTCAATATCCATGTTATATCTGTGTATTTAGTAAGTGTGTGTGCGTGGGGGTTCTTTTTACTGGCTTTTAGCATAAGTTTCAAATAAAAACAGCCAAATTGTTTGTGCTGATTTCAAATTGTGTCACGCAACTAGCTGTGGCACATATACTAGGCTAACTATTCAGTTATTAAATCTTCAGGAGAATAAGGAGTTAAGATAAAAAATTTAAAAATTAATATATACTTTATCACATGCATCTACTTGACATGTTTTTCTTTTCAAATATCAGTTCCATTATTTTTTATTTTAATAGAGTAGTGATCTTCAATTCAAGTACCTTGTGTCTGATCATAATATATGTTCTCACTTGCAATGAAATTTGCTCTTGTCACATAGAACCCACTGTTATTAGATTCTATTGCAATAATTTATTAATATCAAGTCTATTAAATGATGACACACTCAGCATAGAAAAATATCCTACACTCAAGAAATCATTTTCCTTCAGAATTTTTTAGTTCTTTTAAAATTATTTGGAGGCATTCATAATTATTTTAGATTTGTCATCCAAAAGAATAGAGCCAATATTTGAGACTAACAAAGACACATGATTTCCATGTGAACAATCCTGAATATACTTATTAGTTTCAATCTTTCTATAGCTCATCAATTCTAAATGTCCCCATTAAAGTTCTACAAAATCCTTAAGATATTAAAAAAAATCAAGCTAATGAGTGAATACAGGATTTATTCCCAACTCCTGAATTATGAAGAGCAACTTTCCTTCAAATATCTGGGTATTCCTAGATCTTTTAACTCTTTTTATCTGTTTGGTTTTGCTTTCCTTGGTTCAGAATGGTATTCAAAGAAGACAAACAAAAAAATTATCATTGCTAATATGCCCATTTCTATCCTACTGACTTTTACCACTACTTGCTCATCTTCCTGTATTGTAAAATGTTTTCATTTTATTTTATTATTCATGTGTCTCATCTAGAAAAATACACTCTTACCTGAGCAGTGAAAGCCCTGCATGGGGAATGCTAAGCTCAAGTTATAAAACATATTTCATTAAAAGAGCTTCTTTATACAAACAGAAGAACAACTGTTGAATTGGGAAGACACTTTCTGTTGATAGACCAGTGGTGAGTCAGACAGTCTCTCAGTAAAAACAAATTTAATATTGTAGTCGCCCAAAGCTCCAAACTGTGAAGTGACAGTTAATCCAACTGAGGGCACTGATTTTTGATGATTTTTGTATGATGTACAAGACATTTGTTACCATTACAAAATCATTCTGAAATAATAAATAAACACTAACCAAACTTACTACATGACCTAGAATACAGTGTGCTACAAAACAAGGAAGAATTCTGTATGTTTATGTGTTCATTTATTTTTAATGTAACTTTTCATTCCTGACACGGTAAAGTTTAACCCCTTCCTTGTTATCAGACTAAACAATCTGCTTTTGATGCTTTGGATAACTGTCCTACAGATGCTTATGTGTTGAGGACTTGGTCAATAAATAGCCAGTGACACTGTTAGGAGGTGGTGGAACCTTTCTGAGGTGGGCTCTAAAACAAGGGAGATGACTTACTAGGAGAAATACTGTACAAAGTGATATGACGACTCAAGCTCTTTCCTTTCCCTATCATTCACTTGCTCCTCACCATGATGTAAGCAGTTTCCTGTACCACATGCTCATAGAATGATGGACTGCTCCAGCATAGGCCAAAAGGAAAAGGCCAACTAATCATAGACTGAAACCTTCAAATGTTTAAGTCCAAGAAAAGCTTCCCCACTCTGAAATTGAGTTTTGTTACAATAATGAAGCAGACCATGACACTCCATAACTTCTCAACACACAATGTAGACATCCACCCAGTTCCACAGTTTCAGCTTAGTGATACTGAACCAAAGACTCTGCACAAGTCTTTCTGCATTGTTGGGGCATCTACACTAGGTCAACAATAGATAGTAATAAATGGATGCTGCAAGATGAGAAAGGGAAGGAAAAAATCATTCCTTCCCACTTGTCCTTTGTTTCTAATCTGTCAGCATAAAAACAAGGGATGCTTCTTTGTCCCCAAAGTAGCCATTTCTTCACACAAAGGTAGCTGAGTTCTGTTTACAACTATTCTGTCACTTATGCAAGCCTCAATAATGAGTCCCTTTAAGGTACCACTTCCTGCCACCTCACATGCTTTGTTTAAGTGCATGAGTCCCAGCACACATGTCCTTCTGCACACATCAAAGTTGAAATAATCCCAGTTTCTTCCCACTGTTCCCATAGATTGGGCTCCTATAATTATTGGTTTTATATTATATTACTATTCTTTGTATAGTGTTTTAATTACCTAGATAACAATTTCAGGCATAGACAGTTTTTTAAATGGAATTCAGGCTGATGCATTGCAGTGACAATCAACAGGCATAAGGAAGCAGTTAATTTGTCTCTCACACATGGATGTTTTTGTGCTTGGGCCTTCCACACCCTCAGTGTTCTCTAGATAGAGAGACTTAAATGTTCTTAAATACTGTCTTAAACAGCATATTTATGGTTTTGTTGACCTTCTTAGACTATTCTCTTGTGGGTATAATTTCAATGTACATATTCTACTATATATTATTTAACGCTACTATTACTTACTGACACAATTCATATTCTAGTAAACCATGAGCTTTAAAAGGCATTTATGCTTTATCTATCTATCATAGTGTAGACTGTATCATCAGGTACATGGAGAAATACTTTGGATGTTCATTAACAGATGTGTTTTGAACAAATAAGATCAAGGCTTTATGAAAATTTGAGAGGTGTTTCTGAGTTTACCCATGTAAGAGGTTAACTTCTATGAGCATAATAGGAGCTACCTTTGAGAGATAACAAACAACTCAAGGAAAATCTCCATGCATCATTTCCTACGTAGAAATTTATGATTACTTTCTATAATTATATGTAGTATTTATATTTTATTTCAAATAATCATTTATGTTTATATACTTATTTATCACATGTCCCTTAACTTATTTTAGACATTAAAAGAATAGATTTTTTACTTTTAAGAGCCACAAAAAATCAGCACAGACATAAATACCTGCCAGGTTGAACTAAATACAACTGAATTATGTACAATAAGTGTTTGCCTGTGTTCCCTTGACAGCCCAAGATACTTGATAATGCTCTACATTACAGACCAGTGAGTGGATAGCGACATATGGCTAGGTCCTTTCTTCAAACTGAATGACACTGCTCAATCAGAGGCATAACTTTTGTTTTTCTATCATTAACAAGTTGTCTAAAAATAATGAAGCAAATCAGACTTAAAATAATTTGGGAGTTTGTGGGAAACTATGGCTGATTTTTTATCTGACTATACCCTGAATCAATTGAACTAATGAGGCTATTAGTACATTCATCTTAAAAATTTCCCCAATGTCATTAGCTACAAAGATTGTTTTCTGGAATATTTCTGTAAATAAAAGGAGATTTGAACTCATAGTAAACACAGTTTTCTTTGATGACTAACTCTAATCTCATTGATTAGAATTGATGTATTCTAATTACTTTATTACATGAGATAAATTGGGTAACTGTAAAACTTTACAATTCCATGAATGTATTTGATGGCAAAATACACTGAGATTTAGTGTGCTAGATATAAGAGCGTAGATATGATGCATTACCATGTCTTAAGGAGAAACAGTTGTTTCTACTTATCCTTCTTAAGCTGTATCCATTAATTAAGAACATCATCAAGAGTATATTCTAGAACAATACCAACTTCTAGAAACCCCTCCAAGTTGATAAAACACTTCCCTTTTAAGAAAGAAAACTTCAGTTTGTTTTCATTCACTGGCTCCAGTAGTATTTCTTTCAAAGTCTCAGTTAATGAGTAATAGTCTAATTATTCAGAATATGATTCCTGTCTTGAGCAAATAGCCTAAGGTTCAAAGCATAATCTTTTTAAAAGAATATGTATATGTGTGAAAAGTTCAGCCCAACACAGCATGTATCACTGTATTTTTGATGAACTGGTATCTTAAAATATATTAATCACATCATAGCTTCTTCGATATTACTTACACTGTTATTTCAACCTGGCATATTATTATATCTAACAGCCATGATCAAGCATCTTTATGAAAAATGAGATATTCTTAAAACCCATGTTTCAATCTTTTGCTTATGTATGTAGTACAATTTATCTATGAAAATTGTTGCTTCTGTTTGACGAGAAAATGCCTAGCTATCAAAATTGAAAGGAATAGAATATACCTAAACATGGTATATGGTCCACAGTACAAACTAGTTTTATGTATGAAAATCATAGAGTCCATTTATAAAACAGAAATGAAACTCTGAGAAAGCAGTAACAATTTGGCATTACCCCATAGCAGTGCTATATTAGTAATTTCACATTTTTTCTATATTTGAAAGGATGCATAAAGTTCAATCAAATAATGTTAGAATGTTAGCTTGGTTTGCTCATGATAATTTTGATATTGTGACGCCTATAGATGTATACTGAGTTCTCAGAGCCTCATAAGATCAGGAGGACTTTAGTTGTCAAGTAGATGAGGAATTCCACTTTATAGATAGGGAGAGTGAAATATAAAGAACTGCTATGTCTTACCCCAAAGCCAAACATTAACCACAGTAGAGTATGGATTATAATCCCCATACCCTTAGAATCTATAACCACTGTTCCAAGTTCCACTGTTTCTTTGCAGACACAAATATCATGTACATATTGAACATGCAGTTTAGGTATCAAATGGAAGATATTCAATGAAAGAAGGAAATATAGAATAAAAAGCATGAAAAGAAAATGTGGAATGGTATAGCAAGTTATAGGTATCCTCTAGGCTTCTCCATTCACAAGCAGGTCTCCCTGTTGATTGCACTAAAGCTATGACAAAGTTTTACATTTGAAACAAGCCAACTTTTAGCTTTTTATTGAGCATCAGAAAATAATGATACATATATACACCACTCTGCACTCTATCTACCAAATATAATGAAACATTAGTTCTTAACAGCTTGTCCTTAAATATTTAAGGTTTTTCACTAAAACTTTCAAAACCACCATTGTTACTAGCCAAAAGAAGGATGAAGGAAAAAGGAAAATACTTAACCAAGACAAAAGGGATTGAAAATTCATGTGGGTCAATTTTAAGCACATATCTACTTTAATTTTTTAGTTTTGCTGAATATTAATCTTAATAATGCTATTATTTACCAGAAAATTTCCTTTTGGCTTACTAATATACTCACCATTACTGCATGTATATTTCAAAATATACAAATCAAAGGTAATGTCATTGGATAGACACACTGTCACAAGGTAATATTTTCCCTTTGCTAGACAAAAGACCAACTTAAGCTAGACAGTTACAGACAGCAAATGTTGATGCAAATTGAGAAACACTGGTTGTTACCAACATGTTCTCATCTAGTAGCCTCCTTTTAGTGGTACCAAATAAAGTGTGTTGATGCAACCATTTTCACTAACAGATCTTAGTTCAATATAGCAAAAGTGCAGCAGGGGAACTGTACTCTGATCACTGAGGAGAACAAGACTTTGCATGATGTGCAGCCAGTTCAATAGCTGTTCATAGATAATAAGCCAATTGCCAGCTCCACAAAGTCATGTCCACCAATGATTTCTCAGGAATAGATGATACGTCATTCATTGCAGACAATGGTTGACTATTACACAATTTATATTGGCATTTTTCCTCTGAAGAGTTTCTAGTCTGTGCTTTAGAAATATCTAGGCATATGCCCATTAATTCTATACTATATATACAGATATGTACAAATACATATAAATATACATTTGTTTGAATACCTGTAAAGAAGAGAGATGGCTAAACTCTTTTGTCTACTGTTACAGACTTAAGAAGATAGGCCAAAACAAAGATATAAGAAAATCTTATACAGCTTTTGAAATAAAAATGTATTGATCTGTGAAAAATTAACTCCCCAAAATACACATTTGCAAATTAGCAAACACATCCAAATTTCAGTGCTCACCACTCAAATTAAATTCTAGGAAGTTTAATTTAGCATTGTGGCCCATACAAATTAGCCAAAGCAAAACCACAGGGGAGAGCCATACACAACAGTCTTCTTTAGAACTGAGAAAAGGTATGACTCATTAGAAGGAATTCCTTAATGCATTAGAACTGTAGGGAGACAGAGCAAGGTCATTTCACTGGGGACAAGTCAAACTTAAAGAGAGAGAAAAAAAAATATACCCAACCAAATTAATTACCTACTTTTTTTTCAATTCTGAAAGTCTAGAAATAGATTCTGAAGCTTTGTATCATTTATTTAAAGCAATTGATCTTAAATTTCTAGGTTCTAAAAGTTAAAAGGAACAGAATTCACCTAAAGAAAAATACAATAGATTGCCACAAAGAACAAAGATAATAAAGGGGTTGAATTTGTGTATAAGAGAAGTTTTATTTAACTTTCTGGTAATAAGGAGGGATGTGATAAACTAGATAGGATACAGCAGTATGAATGAGTGATATTTGTGTATGTACATGTGTGTGTGTCTGAGTATATACATGTGTATTGAGATACAGTGATACATTTCTTCATGCAAAGCATTAAGTGTATAATTCTTATCTACTATGATAAAAATATATCTTCACTACTAATAGACACCTGTCTATGCGAGCATGCATTTCAAAGCCTATACCATACTTGGTGCCCTCTCCCTGACAAAAGGATAAGAACCACATTTCCTGTGACTTAAAATGGAGTCAGGTTTCCATTTGAAAACTTATTATATTACAGAATGACTTACAATAATAACATCAGGTATGTAATATTTACAAGCTGAAAGAATTGGTAAACCTGCTTGGGAAACTTATTTGACTTACTTGTTCATTTCTGTCTCTGAAATATCAATAACAGAATGCCCCATTTGTCTAACTCTCTGAGAATTCATTAAGGTAATGAATGAAAAACGTGTGGCAAATTCCCATCCTGGCATTAGGTATTCACTCAGATAACTTGTATTCCTTTGATAGACAACAATATATCAAACAGCTAAGACATGGCCAATAGTTATAAATGAACAATGCTATCTATGAGATTGAAGTGAGTGTCTGAGAACCTGACAGTGATGCTCCAAGGAGTCACTATGTGCTTTGCATAGTACCGTAACCAAATGATGGATGTTAGTTTTTCCCCATTCACTTGGGAAGCAAAAGGTGATATTCCTTCCAAGCCCCATAAGCCAACTCATATAGGCAAAACATTGTTTTCTATCTCTTAGCTTTGGAAAATGACAATGAAACCTGGTTTACCAATCTTCCAATACAATCACCTTAAAGTCAGGAAGGAGAATGTTTTAAAGTAACTTTCTAAATTAAACAATAACAATGAAAAGCCAAATTTCTTCCAGCTTCTGCTATTTATTATTACTTTTTGTCTTAGATAATTAAAAACAGGGCTTCTATCATTATTAATAGGATATTTTATTTTGTTTTTTTCAATGTCTTTAGTATGTTGAGTTATCTTAGACAGGATTCTATTGCTGAGAAGAAACACCAGGATCACAACAACTTTTTATAAAGAAAAGCATTTATTTAAGGCTTGCTTACAGTTTCAGAAGTTTAGTACATTGTCATCATAGTGGTAAGTATGGCAGCATGCAGGTAGACATGGTGCTGAAGGAGCAGAGAATTCTACATTAGATCCATAGGCAGTAGGAAGAAGAGAGAGCCACTGGACCTGGCTTGGGCTTCTAAAACCGCAATCCTCACCCCTGATGACAGGCTTCTTTCAACAAGACCACACCTACTCCAACAAGTCCACACCTCCTAACCCAAGTAGTGCATGCATTTAAATATATGAGCCTACAGGGCAGGGGAGTAGGGTACATTTCTATTCAAACCACCACATGAATACAATAACAGAGACTTTCACCAATTTTGGGCCCACCAGGCTAGATTTACAGTCTACAAATCTCACTTTCAATTTGATTATGTTTTTGAAAGAGAATTTATAAATTCTCTAAAGTAATCATATATAAGTTATTATAAACACTGGCTGTCTTTAGACATCTGTCTCCAAAAGCTAAAGCTCAGTTTCCTCTAAAGACAATTAGTGGCATTTTTATCTTTTAATTTAAATGTGCAAGCAACACTACGTACATAAATCAAAATTAAATTAAGGATAAGGCAATAGGTACTTGAGTGAACTGGAATCTGTATTAATTGATATTGATGTCCTTTGGTGATTCAAATATGGTCCTCAACCTTAACTACAGATTAGAATTGCCAGAGGAACTTCCTTTTAAATACTGATTCTTGAGCCTAACTCACAAGAGATTCATATTTTAATTGGTTTTAGGTAAAACATGGATGTCAATATTTCTTAGTGTCTTCGAGAGAGTCTAATAAGCCACAGACATTGAAAAGTGACCTCCATGGGTCTTCAAAGAGTTACTCTCCAGTTCAGACACCCATCTCTTATAGCAGAAAAGCGGATGCTCTCAAACATGAGCCTGTATATGTGAAAAATTGATAAAAGATGAAAGCCTTGAGCCACAGTTATCCATTGTCCCTTTGCTCCATATTTTAGTCTAGACAGTTTTATGTTGAGAGCAGAATAAATATGTTTAACAACAAGCCTACCTCACTGGCAGGCTGCACAGGTTATTCTTTTTTGTTATTATTAAGATGCTACATGTATCATAGTTCTGCAAAGTTTAAGATACTTGGTACAAGATTCTCAGGCCAGAACTGAGAAGTTGCATCATCAATTAGTCACTGGTGTCTTAGCAATAGACAATGGTTTTACGTGATGCAATTTAGAGAAAATTTGTAAATGTTATGAAACACAATACAGATGTGAACATGCATTACCCTAGTTTGTAATCAAAAGGACCAATATCATAAATAAGCCATTGCTCCATGGCTGTTCTGCAAAGTACGCATTCTTGGTTTTTTATTGTTGCTGTTTCTGCTGTTAACTTGCTCTTAAACTACAGTGACTTTAGTCAGTCTTGCTCTTTGAAATTCCATTACGCAGGAAGAACCTGAAGAGAAAATAGCAGGTAATAATGAACAGTCTTCCTCTAATACTTAAACTTACTGATATGTGTTGTTTCCTACAAGTGTTTTTCATTCTTTGTTCTGAGATTACAATATAATTAGACCGTTTCTCCCTTCTCGTTCCTCTTCCCCAACTCTATCCTACATCCTTCTGCACCTTCTTTTCTCTTTCTCTTTTTTAAACTAATTGTTATTGCATGCATAAGAATCCCACAGGCTGTGAAAACAATGGGCAGGGCTTACATTTAGTATTAAGATTTCACAAACGAGTTGGGAGAATCCAGAATATGCCTCTAAAGACCATGAAGGATAGTTCCCTGAAGGCAGTTAAGTAACAGGAAAGAAAGCGCTCTGCCTTCATTTTCTTCATTTAAAAGTAGAAAACATATTTACACTGATAAAAAGCATCTTTCCATGCCTCATACTAGAACAGAAGTTAATTCCAAAATACAGATTATCATCAGCAGAGATACGGTATCAGAGGAATTTATATGAGTGAACTTTTGTCTGTCATTTGCTTGTCTCCTTGCCATTTGTGTTCCAAAGAGTCAAAACCCTTTGCCTTTGTCTTGCTATTTCTCTAAAATGTTGTAAAAGCCAGAGAGCTAAGGCTGAATCTTCCACTGCAGTATTTCCCTTTGATGTACACTACATATATTAAGAAATTTGCTTTCCCTACTCCTTTCCATTCGGCTTTTGGCACAGGGGCCCATTCTATCTACAAACATAGGAGGATTGAGAAAGAAATTACATCCCCTTGAATATAATAGCAGATTGTTTGTAGAGCCCAATTTTCCATATTTCTGAGCATACATGGGTTAGAAGAGATTCATTGTTCAAAATAATTAGCTCTGAATCTGCTTCCATAAAGAGATAGCCTGTGCCCCTGCCCCTTGAGCTCAGTCTGGCTGGTGACTTGCTCTAGTGAATGACAGCTTATGGTAGTCTTCATGGTACATAAAGTGATCTGTACTCTTTCTTAAAATTTAACTACTACTGTGGGAACAAGCCTACACATGTGAGAAAATGTGAGATCACATGGAAGAAAACTTGTTTGGCTGATCCTGCAACAGCTTCAGCCAAATGATTTGTTTCCAAATGCAGGTGTGTACAGAACTACAAAAAGGAACAGATAGGACAATCTAAAACTAATAGATCTATCCTCAAACCAGCATATTCACAAGAAAAACAATACCAAAGCCACTTGGTTATATTTAACAGTGAAACAAACCCTTTTCCAGCACAAACTACAGTACCCACAAATTTCTTGTGTCCACAAACTAGTATGTTCATATTGGTCCTTCCCACACATATGCCTTCATTCAGTACTCCAAAGAGTTAGAACAGTTATAGCTGGGGACAGCATTAAAGAAATATTAGCAGACATTGGGATTATAACATCAGGTTATCCCCAGCATTGTCAGTATCAGCTAAAAGGGGATGTTGGTTTTACCTGGTCATAAATGTCATATTGTTTGCTCTAGTTGGTAAAAGTCAAGCACTTTCCAAGACTGTTTACTCCCTGGTCCAACACTATCTGAGATTCTGAAAGGTTTCACAGCCCACCAACTATAATTCTGAACATCATAGATGTGGAGGGATGGGAGGGATGGAAGAGAGGACCCTGAAATAGATAATATTGTATTAATTTTTCCTTTGTCTGGAACATGTGACTCCTAAACTTAACCACTGAGTGGTTTCATGAACTTAATTAAAATCAGATAATATGATATTAATAGAAGGAAAAGAAATGACTATTTTAGGTTTCTAGATGGGGCAGCACTTCCTCTGATGCTGTTCTTCTCTAATGGTATTTGTTCACCTCATCACTGCTGAATATGTACAAAGGTTCTGTCCTGCAAAAAGACGAGTGCTGGAAAACATACCTTTAAAGAAAATTTATCGGGAGTCCATTTCAGAGAAAATTCCAACTGCAGTCAGGTTCACTGCATTATTATCCAGCACCTGCAGAGCTCATACATATGACTTGTGCAGGTTTAGAGCACCACTATGTGGTTATTGGTGTGTCTGTAAAACCCTGGATATATCTTTCTCATATGGATGTTGTACATGACAAAATGAAAGCACATGCACGTGCGTGCACGCGCGCGTGCGCAGGCACACAAACACACACACACATGCACACACACACACACACACACACACACACACTGATTGTGTCTCTCTTATCTAAAAGATTCTTCACTGGGATATGAAATTTAAATAACCATTTAAAAATGAGTAAATTAAATCTTTGCAGTTAATTGTACAAAACCACAAATAATTTTGCAGCTAATTTTAACAAGAAAAAAAGCACCCAAACCAGTTTTTCCCCAGAGAGTCTATCTAAATGCATTTTGCTATTGTGTTTCATCTGCATGTGGTACATTACATTTAATGGAAATCACACAATCCAATTATCTCTCCTAGGGGAAGAAAAGAAGGGGAAAAGGAGGTAGAGGAATTTATTGTAAGCACCAGGAGATGCTTTTGGAAACTTAACAGGGGAAGGAATGGCAGTTCCTTTGCATGCTACACATGCAAACTCCTAGAATGCAATGACTCTAGAGAGGGTAACATATAAGGAAATAGCATGGCTGCACTAGACTTGAGAACACTGAGTTCTAGAGACAGCACTGTTTTCCAGTCAGCAAAATTGCATATATGCAACTTCTCTTAACTGGACTTGTCTTGCTTTGGCACTTAACCCAGAGACCAGATGAAAAATTCCTTTCTGTTCAAAGGTTCATCTAGTTGCCTAAAAGTATGACTCTATCCTCAGAAATTTTCACCTTAAAATCAAAGGCAAACAATGTTGGAGCACTGTGAATAGTTCTAGACAAGAGTCGAGACCACATGGCTGATACAGTGATCACTAGCTACAATGATTAAAGTTTTAAGTAATTAAAATAAATATAACTGAAGATGTAGTTCTTCAGAGGCCGTATGAGATTTCTGAGCCTATGCTATGTGAAAATGGTAGTTACTGTACTAGAGAGCACAGAAGAAAATATCTCTAGCATAAGAAGAATTCTTTGTGTTGTCCCTGGTCACATACAGTAGCCTCCACCAATCACCAACACCATCCTTGTTTCTGTGCAGCCACTTGGGTTTGGGTTCTAGAATTTATTTGGGATTTTAACTGCCTTAGACTAGATATGTGGGATCTGTGTGGTTTGGGTTATTAGTACCTAGAGATGTTTAATCTGAGAAAGGTATAATTTCCAGGATAGGTAATGAATATACAATTTTTCACTGATTAAAAATAAAATAGAATGGATTTTAATGGAGAAGGAGGAGGCGGCTTCCAGGATAAAAGAAAAGGATCATGATTGTGAGCTAAAGCATCCTGTCTTTACCCATTATGCTTTTCTTCCCTTTTAACCATAAAATTGTCCTTATGTTATGCTTTGAGAGGGATAAAATTGAGAAAATTGCCAATTGCTATGCTGAGAGTAGGTATTTCTTGATGTCTATACAACCCTTGTCTTAAAATGAATCATTAAGATGTAGATAAATAATATATTTTCAAAAGGACTTACTGACTTGAAATTGGAAGTTTTCCTGACCTCTACTTCTATCACTTTCAAGTCACTCTATGTTATTTTCTCTATGTTATCTAAGTTAGATTTTAAAGTCAAGTTTACATTGGTCTCTTTGCTTTTTGATTTATGCACAAATCTGGGGGAGTGTCTGCGGGTTCTTAACAAGTATTTTTTAAATGAGCAATAGCATTATTCATCCTTAGTGAGGTTCTCTGCCTTACCAAAGATAATAAAGTATCCAAGATATTTATGATAAGGTGAGAGTTTGCTGGCTTACAACATCAATGTTTGTTCATGATGGACACAAGATTTTACTTTTTTTCTTTTCCCCCTTCATTTCCTTTATCTCTCATACTTTAATTTACCTCAGTTACTGTTGATCTTACTATAGTATGACACTTCACTTCTTTCTCCCTGAATAAACCAGTAGTTTTCACAAGTCTTTTAGCCCCCACCTGCATTATTCAACAAAACCTAAGCTTCCTAATGTTTTAAGACTTTTGAAATCCCTTCAAAAGGATTCAGTAGGTCCTCTGCCCATGGGAGGTATGAAAGCCTTCCATATTAGGTAGGTATCTCAAAATGTACCTTGAGTCTGAAATCTTTGAGATAAGGATCATAGTAAAAAACTCTCTTGACAGTAAAGTGCAGGGGGTTTCTAGTTTACAATCTAAAGTGAAATGTTTCACACAGGAAGCCACAGGAGAGGCTCAACCATCAGTTATACAAAGCGTAGCAATGTGTCCCAGCCTCAAAATAACAAGTCAAGAATTTATAAAGTCCCAAGACCTTGTTTCACATCTTTGCTCCCCTTTGTTATACACTTGGGCCACTGTCACTGCAGACACACCCTTTCACCTGGCAGAAACCTCACCAACTCCTTAAAATTCTCTAAAATCTTCCTGGTCAGAAAACAGACTTTCCTTCCAATACTTTCTCATTTACCTTTCTAGATTGCAGGCCAAGAATGCCTTCACCTAAAACAGGTGATTCCAAGAAGCTGGATCACATTACTCTGATGTGCAAACACTTCTGTTTGATACCAAATTGGGAAAACTGAAATAAAATTCAGCAACAGTTACTGACAAATTCTCCCAAATATCTACTATGGAAACAACCTCTTTCATTCAAAAAGTTCTCTGTGAAACAGTATCTCATAGCCTTAGATGCTTAGTGAGTATTTAATTGTAACAAAATGGTGTAAGTTTGACAACTCAAGTGTGGTGGTTTGAATAAGAATGGCACCCATAGATTCATATATTAGAATGCTTACTCACCAGGGATAGGCACTGTTTGTGAAGCCCTGGGAGGTGTGAGACCTTATCAGAGGAAGTATATCACTAGAGGTAGACTTTGAAGTTTTCAAAACTATACCAGTCTCAATCTCTCTCTCTCTCTCTCTCTCTCTCTCTCTCTCTCTCTCTCTCTCTCTCTCTCTCTCTCTCTTTGCTTATGGGTCAGAATGTAAACTCTTAGCTACCTCTCCAGACTGACTGCATGTCAACATGTTCCCTGCCATCATGATAATGGATTAAACTGAAACTGTAAGCAAGCCCTCAGTTAAATGTTTTTTTCTTGTAAGAGTTGCCTTGGTCATGGTGTCTCTTCATAGTGATAGAACAGTGAGTAAGCAATCAAGTAAAGAGAACCTTCTAAGAAATCTAATGTGTCTCCTATCATTTTATTACTACTTCAGAGAAGTCCAGTATTATGAGATAAAGGTCACACAAGTCATTGTAATCTAGAAGTCAACCACTGCTACACCAATATTTGACAATCAAGAAACTTCAGATGGGTATTATAATCCTGGCACCTGCAAGATGGTTCCAGGTCTGCCCTGGATATATAACAAGTAAGAAGCTAATGTGAAATGCATAAGATATTGTGAAGGATGAGGAGGAAGGTGAAAAGGAGGACAATGAAGAAGAAAAGAAGAAGGAGGAGGAGAGGGGGTGGTGAGGGAAAAGCAAAGAAACAATTACCATTCAGAAATGATAATGAACACTTGTTATTTTTCTCTTCCAAGAGCCTACTAATATATGAATGCTGTGAATAATGCCAGTTTATACCACCACAGTCCTTTCTCTGTCATGTTTAACTTTGTGACTATGACAAGTTATCTAAACTTTCTCTACCCCAGTAATTATATCTATGAACAGGAAAAGTAGTGTTCATCAAAGGTATACCATATGCAAAGCACTTGGAGTAAGACCAGTGACATATTATTAAATATGGTGACTTTACTCCTACATGGGACATTTGTGTGGAGGCATTGGTATTTCACAGTTGGGTGTAATGATAAAGCCTATGTCTATTTAATAAAGGTTAGGTATGCTGCTGAGAATCATACTACACACATGACAGCCCCTTCAAAACAAAGTATTATTCATTCCAAAATGTCAGGATTTCCAAGGCTGAGCAAACCTGTTCTGAAGCATGATAAAAAAAGTAGTTATTAATAACAGAAATAACAATGGTATCAGCAAGTTCTGACACAATAGTTATAACCTACTAGCTACTATTCTTGTTACTATATACTATATGTAAGCCAATTTTAATATTTTCAAACAAATAAATGAACAAACAAAACTGTGAAGTAGGTCCTATTTTCTGTTCTCTCTTACAAACATGAGGAGTATTATAACACAGATTCATTATCTGTTTGTCCTGATGTTAATTGGAACCCATCAGTTAGGTTATAGTACATCTTTGAGGAAAATTGTTCTCACTGGGAGATATGTTTTTATTGTAAGAAGCTTATGCAAATTTTGAAAAATCTTTCTTCTTCCCTCTACCTATTCTCACTTAGTTCACATTTTAAGAGTTCCAAAATTTCCTAATGTTTTTGTTTTAATCAGATATTTAAATCCAATCGCTTCTCTTCCTTTTCCTTTACTGAGCTCCTCCCTAATCGTTAAAGGTTACTTTGCAGGGATTACAGTAAAAAAAAAAAAAAAAAAAAAAAAAAAAAAAAAACTGATATGAAAAGATAAGAGATTTGAGCATTTATCCTAAAGCTTAAGTTGGATTTCCTGTACTTTGATGTATAAGCTTCTTTCTGAATTTTCTCCAAATATCTTTAGCAATACCGTAAAGCCACCTTCCTAGCCAAAGGTCTGCAAGGTGGTGACAGAATGCCAAACATCTCAAGCCCTTTGGGGACATTAGGAATAAGAAGTCTTCTTTCTTAGATTAATGCAATTGTTTGGAAACTGATCAGCTACTTCTAGTTTTAAAGATCTTAGTTTACTCAGAAATAATATTCTCCTGGGGCTATATTTTAAGGTAGGGAGTATTTTAAGCAAGGTTAGCAAAAGCTCAATTCAATGTATTCAAACATCAGTTCTTAAGAGCAAACATACAAAATAAAAAGCAATATTTATTTATTTTATTTAGAAACAATCTTATTTTACATATCAATCCCAGTTCCCTCTCCCTCCCACCCTCCCGTGACCCATCCTACCACACACCCACTCCCTTAAGGACCCTAAGGCCTTCAGTGGGAGATTATCAAAGTCTGTCACATCATTTGAAGGAGGGCCTAGGCCCTCCTCTGTGTATCTGGGCTGAAAGAATTTAAATAAAAAATAAATTTAAAAAGAGCTAACACAATAAAATTGTTCAAAACATCCAGCCAGATCCTTAATCTTTCAAGCAAAAATGCCACTACTTCTCAGCCTATACAGGTAACTATAAGAAAATGCCAAGATCCCTCCCTACCTATCAACAAGATTACAAAGACAAGACATTTTTTGTATTTGTTGACCTTTATTTCTTCTCAATGACCTAATGTTTCCATTGATGAAATGTAACTTTTCAGATGTTATCTGAACATGGCTCATCAAGTCAGCAGGGGATTCAAAATTTAGTGCAATAAAACTGTCAACACCTGTAGGTGTCCAGCTTTAGGAAAAATGACTGGAAGAAACCTTCAAGCCAGAGCAGCATTCAAGTGATGTAACTCACACACTTGATGAAACCCACAGAGGACTCAAATGTTCAGGATGTCCTCTGACCCTACACTATAACTGCAAAGAAATCTCAAAATGGAGAAGAAAAACAGAATGCTTGACTCCAATAAAACTAAAAGGCATAACTTTAATGCAGCTAGTTGAGACAAACCGGAATTTAGCATAAAGTCTTTCTGCCATGTGATAGTTATAATAACATCCTTACATTGTTCTTCATCTACAACTTCTCTCACCATAACAATTTTTACTCCAGACCACCCAAATTTAATGTTCATTAAATGCACCATGAAATTCTCCATTGTTTGGAATTTCACAGAAAAAAATGAAAGTTCAGATAAACAACCTTCACAACATGTTCTTGTAGCCATATTCCTACCATACATGTTTCCATGTGTGCAGGACTGGTATTTGATTTCTCAAGATGCCCATGAAGGGGATTAGGAGGTGAATGTATTTTGAACCACATAGAACCACAGGAAATTTAAATATATCTTTATTTTAGAGTAGCTACTAAGCACAGTTTTGTTGTATAGAACATGTTACAATATGGATTTCATAAACAGTTAAGCTATGGCTATAGATAAGTGTTGGGACATAGAAACTGGCAGTAAATTTGTCAGGGACTGGCAGCATGCATTCACACTCACATTTTATACAAGACTAATACTGTATTTATAGGAATACTCCCAAGTGTCTCATTCCTACACTGAGCTGAGGAATAAAGTAGGCTCTTAGAAATAATTACTTTTCTATCATTTTCTTGATATAAGATTAGGAATCATCTAATCACTAATTAATAGGAAGAATATTTTATTAGAGAAATGCCAGTTCTCCCCAAGGTGGGCAGAATGAGTCCAGGACACATGAGCTCATGGAAAGCCCTCAGGGTTCGTCTGTCCCATTCTTCCTTTCATGGAAGCTCAGTGTCACAGGGTCAAGTTAGAGACAGAGGTGAAGCATCTTCTGCCATAGCACAGTGTTCCTGCTACTGCACTGCGGTGTCCTTTTGATAAGCTCCAGATAGACACCACTCATTAAATCCAGTAATTCCAGGGTCTGAATTAGGAGGAGGCACCTAATGGCAAATTAGTAGCAATTAGGGAGCAGACATGACATGAAGGCAACCAGAAGCCACTTTTACCACATTTCTACATTCTCTCTCTCTCTCTCTCTCTCTCTCTCTCTCTCTCTCTCTCTCTCTCTCTCTCTCTCTCTCTCTCTCTTCAGTGGTTGCTAAATATTTCTGCCACTACAAAATCTAGTGCTCTTTATTTCAAAAGTTGGGGAAGATTAAAAGAAGAGGATGTAGTAGGAAGGTTGGAGAGAGTAAGGCAGATGTGAAAGTCTAGAGAAAAAAATTTTAAGACTAATGGGCTTTGGGAAGTATTTGCAAATTCAAGCCAGACACTGGCCTGGTTGTCATGGAAACAGCAGTGCTGAGACATAGAAACAAGACCCAGTGAGGAAGGTTCTCCTTGAAGTTCTGGGGGGATCTTTGGGCTTGAAATCAGCCTCTACTGCTACTCAGCAAATGCATGCCAGGGTGTTGAAAACATCTCAGAGTTAAAAGCATTCCTTCCTTTGTTGTCCTGCTGTTTTAGAAAATCCATATATCCTGTTCTTGGCTCCTCCTCTCTCTTATCTGCTGCAGAACAGGAGCAGGGGAGAGAAAGGCAAGGGCATCAGCACAGAACGCAGTTGGCAATGTTCTATCGATTTCCACTTCCTGCTTCATCAAATTACAGCAAAAAAAACTGTTTTCCACAAATGGTGCTCATGGGGTATCAATTGTCAAAATATGTTTGCTGAAAAGCTGCTTTCACAAAAGGCTATCTTGTTGAGGAAGTGATTTCTAGTATGTGAAAACTTTGTAGTACTTTCTGACTTTTGGAAATGCTAGTATTTTTCTGTCTTAATTAAATAAAATTTGTGTATATGTATATAGAAGACTTTGTAGATATGTGAATGCACATGCACACATGACAATTTTATGTATGTGTTATGTTGTTTTTTAAAAAGTTATTTTTTCTTTGTGGTGCTTGACATCAAACCCAAGGTGTCATGAATATAAGGTATATAGTCTCAGCCAAGATCACATCTCCAGCCCCATACCAATTATTTTATTTTATTTTTTGGTCTTAAAAGTTTATTTCTTCTAAATTTTTGTTTGTAATATTTACCATTATTTACAGATAGCATACTGTATTTCCTCTGCTTTGGAAAACTTCATATGGCATTCTCTTGTTGATAAGGCAATAATTCATATATTTTTATCACCATTATCAGGTCCATATATGACTTCTTAATATCTTCTCCTAAGGCACTCAAAGCACAGTTACATTACTCTTTAAAGAAACACACACCTAAATATAGTAAAGAGCTAATACTTTAAAGAAAGAAAGAGGAGTGAATATGGCCACTGGTAACAATTTATTTTTTTGAATGTTGAGTTTTTCTGAGGCAAATGACGCCTGGGACTTGATACCCAGACAGCTTTACTTTTTGCCTTTAGTCTTTCCTTTTCAGGTAAATGAGCCTGTATCTTTACTCATAGATTCTAATATGTTCATACTTTCTGTAAGCTGAGTTTGTAAACAGAGAGGGTACCAAAATCCCCCATTTCCTGAACTATCTGATCTGTATTATTTTCTATTACATTCTTGGATCAATATGCATCTTCCATTCTCTGCCTTGCTTGGATTGTGGTGTCTTTGTTCCTAGGTTCACCATCTCATCTGTCTAATTCCCAAAACTGCTTCTTGATTGCCATTGGCCAGGTCCTTCATGTTTCTTCTCGATTGGGACTTTGTAAGGCTTCTGCATTTACAATCACTTTATACTCATAATGTTTTTATGTGACCCTGGTATACATGTTATTAAATAGGTATTCAAATCAAATACATCCTATTAATAATAAATCATAAAGATATTTACTTTAAAACTGTTTTTTGGCATACATATAACTTTAGGGATCATTAATGATAACAACATACTAATGAAATGAATGTGTGTGATTATTTTTTATTTAAGGAATTAGTAATGTAGAGCATCTTCAACAGTTTTCAGACTCAATCGACAGTTTGATTTCATAATCACTAGTGCTGAGAATACTACTTCATATAAATATATAATATAAATTGGAAGAAAATAAGATTAGGGCCTTTTCAGAAGTAGTTGGAAATTCTATCCAAGTCCCAAGCCCAAATTCACTTCATGATTTTTTTTAATAAAATGTTATTCACTGACTCCTTTTTTAAAATTGAACATTCTGATACCTCCTAAAGATGAACTGATTTGATATATGTTAAGGAATAAAGGCAGTGTGATATTAAATTCTTTGTTTTCCACAGTTTTCCATTGCATCCTACAAGAGCAGAAAATTCAACAGTTCATATAAAGATTGCTATTCATAAAACAGTAGTCTTGACTCTGGAGATGTTTCAAGCAACTTCATTGTTGTAACTCAGCACAAAGTACACATATATATGTCCAGAATCAAAGCTGTAATGATATCCTGTGGTGCTACATGAGTGGGAGCTGATAGTTTGAGCCTTAGTTTGATCACTTGTAAACATTGTACTCAGACTCTTTTCCTGATGAATAGATTGATTCAATCCCTTATCTGTTTAAATCCTCCACCTTCCATTAGTAGTTGTACCTTCTGGAATTCCTTCATGTTGCAGAGAAAGAAAAACCAGTTTACACACATTCCCAGACTTTTTAAGACCATAGTATTTACGGTGAATTAGAACTGACTCTTGAGTTGTGCTTGGATGAGATTTGAAAGACAAGATTCTTTCTTTGAGACCAACCTCACTAGCAAGCAAACCCTGCAACTCTGTTTCAGTGTCTTCCTCCCATGTGGTAGGGAGTTCCTTGTGTACGGGCCAATGCCCTTGTCCTGTTTCTGTTGCTATTGAAGGGGACGAGCTATCCTGCCAGAGAAGGAACTACCAAGATGGAATTTAAAGAGAGCAGAACACAAAGTGAGTTAATTATGTGTGGGAGAGCACATTTGAAGGTAATAGGGAAAAGAACATTATAATGAGAACAGTTCTAGATATAATCAAATGTCCCCATTGTTGCTATTTGCATGCATCTTTTTTTACATGTGTTAAGCTTGTTTTGCTGTATTCTATTATTTTCCTGATGAGGACACACATTTCTCTCCCACATCAGCATTACCTTTCCCTCAGAGACCATTTCCATTATCTTGGAAGCACCAGCTTTTCATGTGGGAAAAGAAGGAGGCTCAAGCTCCCAGGCTTCCAGGCCCCCAAGCTCCCAGGCTCCCAGGCTGACTGTGAGTACTCAATGACCTCACACAGGTACCTAGGCCTAGGCTACCAGATTATGTGTGTTCAGATAGTGAACTCACAAAGGTGTCTACACCCAAGCTCCCAGGTTGTATATACTCATATGGCAACTTCACAGAATACCTAGACCAAAGCTCCTAGGCACTCAGGCTGACTATATTTACTCAGAAAATAACATCACAGAGGTGCCTAGGCCTAGCCTTACAGGCTGTTTGCAGATTGCAATCTCACAGAGGTGTCTAGGCCCAGGCCCAGGTTCCTGGGCTATGTGTTTGCAGATTGCAACTTCACAGAGGTACCTAAGCCCAGGCTACCAGACAATGTATGTGTAGACTTCAACCTCACAGAGGTGCCTAGGCTCAGCTTCCCAAGCTATGTGTGTGCAGATTACAACCTCCCAGAGGTCAACCAGTGGTTAGAGTGGCCCATATTCTCCAAGTCCTACAATGGAGAGGATCTTGAAACCCAATCACCTATATTCACATTCCTTTGAGTGTTTGTTGCCTCTTTTTAAATAGTCTTATTTATGTGTGCATACTTCTTGTTTGAATACCTGTAGAGGTCAGGGAAGACATTAGATACTCTGGAGATGAACTTGCAGACAGTAGTGTGTTGGAATGCAGTCCATGACTGAAACTCTGTGAGGAGAATTCTAAGAGCTTGTGAGAAAACTCCAAGGGAACAAAGCAATAGTTTTATAACCTCTGTTTCTCTTTATTGTGGACTGCTCTTGGAATGTGCTTTTGTGCCCCTCCCAGGTGTAGGAAATAGGGGTGTGTTTTGCTTCAGATTACCCATCATCTTAGCCATAACTATCCAGAATGCTGTTTCCAGCCATGGGTTGTCCTATCTGCAGCCTAAACTCTTGTGACCTTTGCTCATTTGACCTTGCTTAACCCTCAGAATACCTTCAGAATGTAAATTGTATGATGTTCTGAATGAAGTTGGCTATTGCCTCAAACTTTAGTTCACCTCACTTTTAAGCTCACGCTCCCAGGTTCACACTGCCAACTAGAGCAGTAACAGTAGTGTTGGGAACTGAACTGGATTTCTCCAGAAGTATAGCCCTTTCTTGCTGCTCCTCTCTCTATCTCATTCATCTCTTCTGAGATTCTTCTGGCATGGTTTGTGGTACAAAATAGTCAACATTGCATGAGCATTTACAATGTGCAAGAGTCTGTGCCAAATTTTCCTGAAATTATCTAATTTGATGATCCCTGTGAATGAGTACTAAATATATCTCTGCCACATGGATGAAGAAAGATCCATTCTAGAGTGAATTGGATAGAGTAAGGCTGCTAAAACTGGCCAAAGGACAGCTCAGACCTCATTCTAGGAATAGTCCTAATTCCTTGCCTCCTTGCACCAGGAGGAAGAGATCCTTCCCTGTTAAATTAGGCTCCTTAGATTTCTTAGAGAAAAATATGGGAATATGAATATATATATATATATGTGTGTGTGTGTGTGTGTGTGTGTGTGAGAGAGAGAGAGAGATACCCATATGCTACTTGGAAGTATGTCATAGAAGGGTAACAGGGAGGGACTAGGAATAGCTGTTGCAATCTTCAAAACCCAAGTAAAATCTAGGAGACAAATGTTAGGGCCTATAAGATATGTTCCACTGTGCACCGTTGCTATTGAGAGCTTACATTTTTATTAATAACAAGATATTTATTTTCCTCATATGAAGATAAACAATTATATGGCTTGGTACTAGAAAACAGACCCCTATTGAAGAACATTACACATGAAGTTAACAATTCATATGGAGCTTGTAATCTTTAGTGTTTTCATGTTTGTTTGTGGTGTGAAATAAATAGCTGAGGTACAGCACAAATCTCCTTGATGACAGAGTTTCTGCCTGTCCTGTCCTGCAGCCATTTAGTCCTAAATAAACACACATAAGCTTATATTAATTACAAACTGTTTGACTAAAGGGTCCAGCTTCTTATTGTCTAGCTCTCTCTTAATTATTAACCAATTTCTATTAAACTATGTATTGCCATGAAGCTGTGACTTACTCATAATTCTCCAGCATGTTACTCCTTTGGTGGCTGTATGGCATGTCCCTCATGACTCACTCCTCTCTGCCTTTCTCTTTCCAGCATTTTCCTCTGGTAACCTGTGCCTACACTTCCTGCCTGGCCACTGGCTAATCAGCATTTATTCATCAGCAAATAAGTAAAACATATATTTACAGCATACAGAAGGACATCTCCCATCATCTCCTCCCTCACTCACAAAGAGGAAAGAATACAACACTTCAGAGGGCTTCAAGACAAAAGGGATTTGAAGGACCTGCAGATGTTATTTAAAGCTCTCAGTTATTATGCTTCAGGAAGGTCATTTGATGCTATATGAATTTATATCCTAAATGACACTCATTCAAAGAGAAAACCAAGATGCACTTAAAAGGTCCTTCCCACTAACACTGAATACTTTTCAAGGTTCCTGAGATGAATCAACAATTTATTTCTTCCTTATTCAAACCTTGACTGAAGCTAGGCAGTGTGCTAGACATGGAACATATAAGTGAAGGAATCAGGCCATACAGATCCTCAGAAATTTCTCACTAATACATGCTATTATCTTTAACTTTAAATGGTGAGGAAGAATCAAATGATCAAGGACAAGCATGAACACAGGGCAAGCGTGATCACAAAAGCCAATTCAATTGTTCATGCAAGGGGAACCCAACCTCTTTTGGACGAGGATGTTTGATTTTTCAGCATCATCCAGTGTTGACCTTGAATTGAACTTTCATTTGCCAGTAATGGCTACAAGTAGTCAGAGGATGAGAAAGTGACAATGGGTTGGTTTTATGACTTCGAGTCAATAGTACAGGCACCACCTTGATTACAGTGTTTGTTCTTGGCACATATATACAGAACTTTAAATGAACTAGATTTGCAGTAAAGCCAACACATGCCACAAAAAAGGACGGATGATCCTTTCTGGACAGTGTCCTTTAGAAATTTCAATGTAAGAAAAATGAAAACACCTACTAGCTGACCTCTACCCACAGCTGGATCTATGGACTCCATTCTGAGATGTAAGCAGCGGTAAGTCATGGAGCAAGAACACTGGGACCACACTCAGGTGACATTGCAGGGTTAGCATCTGTAACTAAGCATGGAGTATGGGAAGCTAAGAAGCCTAGGAAGCAGGAAGAGGCCCTTTTGAGGGCAAGCTCATGCTACACAACACTTGCCAAGGCCAGAAGGCTTGGATTCCTTCTTGTTTAAGACAGGAGTCAGTTTCCAAGTGTGGGAAGCTGAGGCTAGATATAATATTCCATGAAAATAAATGTTTAGATTAGAAGCCAAAAGTTTGAAACAGGAAGATGTTTCTTACAAAGATAAATTTGAATCACTGGATAATTAGTAAATATCATAGAGAAAAGAAAAACTGACAAACATTAATTTCATTTGAGAAAAGTGACCCTTCAAAATGGCTAGTCAAATCTCCAGTGTGTTTTATGGCCAGAGTTTTCAACCCAGCCCATTTACTTTTTTAAAAAAAAAAAAACTTAAACAGCATGATGGCCTCTCAAGCAGGTCAAAAAAGGGAGATTTAACTCACTGTATGCATTCAGTTTTCACTATCTCATTAGACCAAATCCTGTGGTCTTGGCTACAACCCCCTTAGAAGACACAACGTGGAGCAGTAATACAACTATCATTATCAACTTCATTCCTTCCCCATTACATTTCTCTTGGTCCCTGACAGGCTGAACGGAGCAAGGTAATGATCAAAAAGCCACCTGTTCCCCAGAGCAGTTAATGCAAATAAACCCTAGACCATTGTGATGTTATTGGCACATAAACCAACAAATAGATGCTGCATTCATCCCCTTCTGAACTGGAAGTGTGCCCTAATTAAAGCAGACACAACAGCTCTGCAGATGCAGCCAGAAAGTAAATGAAGGGGCTGCCCCCTGGGTCTTCAGTATCCAAATTATTGTGAGGTTTGCATAAATTATATAAGCTCATCTGTACTTTCTTCATCCCCACTCCAAATGATTAGTGCTCTGATGATCTACCCTTTAAGATTAGTGTACAGAGCACAGACAGGAATTAAAAAAGAAAAAAGTATGTAACTCTCTCATACAGGAAAGCAACAAGGTATCTAAATTATCTGAGTGCCTCAGGAGATGCTGGATGATTAAGAGAACATGCTGTTGTAGAAAACCCAAGTTCTGTTCCCAGCACCCATCTCAGGCAGTTTGCAACCACCTCTAACTCGGCTTCAAGGGCATTTGATGCCTCTGGCCTCTAGTGCTGTATCCATATGCACATACTCACACACATACACAAAATGAAAAACAGTAAGAACAGATCTGCCAGTGATCTAAACGAACGACACCGTCGATCCACACTCTTAAAGATACCTGTTCACTAACTCTTACCACAGAGCATTCTAGTACCAGACACAGCCTAGGAGTGACTCACAGCGGACTGAGTTCCAAGTGGCATTGTCTTCCATATTTGAGTAGAACTCTTTCTCTGCATATCACCACCATCTGCCCTAGTTTGCCTTCTGATGCCAGAACAAATCTAGTCTCTCCTATATGACATCAGCAAAGATTATGCAAATGTAGTAGGTCAGTGAAAGAGAAAACCTCCTTTGTTTGAAGGTCTTTTGATGCATTAAGGCATTAGAGATATGAGATCCCCTGAAATCTCCCTGGGGGTCATAACATTTCCCAGGTAAGCATTCTTTACATATGTACTTCTATGCAAGAAGGGAGGAAATTCATATGTGAAAAATCTGTTTTTGGTATAGTTTTTTTTCTTTATAATGTGTACAAAATTCCCAGATACCAAAAAGAAAAATGAAAACAATATACCAAAAGTAGCTTTGGGCTAGGTTAAATCATAAATGAAAATTAAATACAAGTACTCCAATTTGTCTATTAAAAATGGAAGAAAATACTGATGAGTATTTATATTTTCAAATGAAGGAGGGTGTGCTTTTTGCAGTATAAATTCAAAGACTATGAAGAAAAAAAGGACAGATTTATTCACATACAAATTCAGCACTTTCATATAATAAAAATATTTACAAATAAAATTAAAAAGCTAATAATGAATCAGAAAAGTATTTCTGTATGTAATTTAGAAAGATCAACAAACAGTATATTTTAAAAATCTCAGTGAGTAAAAAATGAATATTCTAATATAAAATAAGTATATATGCAAAAATAAGCAATTTATTATAGAAAAAGTATAAATGACCTATAAAGCACAAAAAAAATCCACTTATCTTTCTGCAACTAATGAAATGAAAATTAAGTAACCTGATATCACAGTTTCTAATTCTCATAGGGAAATTCTTTTTTAAAATTGCCAGTTACTATGGCAACAAACATTTAAGAAAAGGACCATCCCTACATTGTTAGTGTACATGAACAGTCTAATGTTTCTGAAAAACAGTTTGCTAAACTGTTTAGTGGAAAGAACTGTATTCTGTCACCAGGAAATTTGCATATATCCTGAGTACTTACTCCATGGAAATGGTGCTTGGCATACACAGCTCAATGGTATGTATGCAGTGGGCCCTTGCTTCAATCCCCAGTGCTATTTAAAAAAAAAAAAAAAAAGTACAATTACCATGTGGTGGTGGCACATGACTTTAATCCCAGCACTCAGGAGGCAGAGCAGGTGGACCACTATGAGTTAGAGGCCAGCCTGGTCTACAAGAGCTAGTTCTATGACAGTTTCCAAAGCCACAGAGAAGCCCTGTCTCAAAAAAACAAAAAACAAACAAACAAAAAAATTACAATTACAATGTGTGTGGAAATAATTAGTGAGTTAGCGAGGTCTTGTACAGAATAATGTTTACTCAAACAATCATCACGTCAAAAAGAGAAAATTTCACTAGCAAAGTAGTAGTAACATGAGGCATAGTCACTGAAAACCCTAACAAGTTAGTCTGTAAAATAGCTATCAAAATGCTTTTGTATACCATTAATCTTTGTGAGCAAGTTATAAAGATAAAATTAATGTATGAAACATTTAAAATATATAGTGTGGGGGTTGAAGAGATGGCCCCTCAGAAGAAAACATATACTGTTCTTTCATAAGCCTTGACACCTATGAACAACAACTCACAACTGCCTATAACTTGAGCTCCAGGAGATCAAACACCTCTAGTCTTTTCTGGCACTTGCACTCATGTGCACATACTCATACAGTCACACACAGAAACATACATACATATTTTCCTTTGTTGGGGGACACTATAAGAGTGAAGAATGGGTACAGAGGGACTAGGAAATGAGTGGGATTGAAGGGCTTGATATGAAATTTTCAAAGAATCAATAAAAAATTATGTTAATAAAAAAGTCATGGCATGATAAGGAACTGCATGAAAGAAAATGAGAACAGAAGCAAAAAGATATGACAATGGAGTTTATCCAGAGCTATAATACAGGTACTAATAATGCATCCTTTTAGAAAGGAAACTGGGGATTCAGATACACAGACTCCTGAAGCTGTAAAGGTGGTTCTGAGACTGACTTGCTCTCTACCCTGAGGCAAGATACTTACCTACTTTGGACCTCAGATGTTTCATATAAAAATAAGTGTATTAAAGGAAAACCAAGATGGCTCAGTGGATAAAGCACATCTGCAAGTGTGAATGCAGATCCCCAGCAGCCATGTAAGTCTCAGAATTTAAGAGTAAAGAGGTAAGTTAGCAAGAGTATCCAAAATTGGCAAGCTACAAGTTCATTGAGGGACTGAAGCCCACCTCAACAGGTAAAGTGGCGACCCCCCCTCACAGACACTCATGAAGAACTCCTGTGAGGTCTTTGATGTAATTGCCTGTGAAAAGAAAAGCCTGACTTCAAACTGAAAATGGAGGTGGAAGGGTCAATGATGTGACCCTGGTTTATCAACCACTTACAGGGTGGGCCTCAAGCTCAGGAGCCGCTGCCAACAAATCAGACTTCATGTTTTTTGCTTATTTACTTTCTCTCTCTCTCTCTCTCTCTCTCTCTCTCTCTCTCTCTCTCTCTCTCTGTATCTCTTTATCTGTCTCTCTCTGCTTCTCCCTCCCTCTTTCCTTTCCTTTCCTTTCTCTTTCTACTTCTTCCTCTTCCTTCTTCATTGGTTTTTATAGAAATAAAATGCATGAAGTTGGGTAGGTAGGATAGAATACTAACCCTTCCAGGACATGTAAAGCATACCTTAGAACTTAAAGCACAAGTCAGACATTTTCTTAAAGGGATAGATATTGTGTCTGCTCCAAATTATTTTAAAATACTCTTTTTTGTGAGATTTTATTTTTTATTTTATTTTTTATTTTATGGATATGGATAGTTTGCTAGCTGTGTATCATGCTGAAGTACAAAAAAGGAAAGAAAGAAAGAAAGAAAGAAAGAAAGAAAGAAAGAAAGAAAATAAAAAAGGAAAGGGCATTAGATCTCCTGAAACCTGAGATGTGAAGTGCCATATACGTCCTAGGAATTAAACTTGGGTCTTCTGAAATAATTCCCAGTGCCTTTAACCACTGAGCCATTCCTCCAGCACCTTAAAATATTCTTTAAAGTTGTTTAAAAAAAATCCTAGAACATTATACATAAACAGACCTCAGTCCATTTCTTACTGATAGGACATAGTTTTCTGTTGCATTATTTTAAAAGTTACCCTTTCTAGGATGCATTTCTAACTTAATAGATTTCAAAATTCGTGTGAAGAGAAACAAAGCACTCTCAGTGAAACTTTTGGTATCAGTAATTATCAAAGAAGTAATGAGATATTTCTGTTACTCCTAAATCCCAAAAGTCATTATAAAATAATTTTATAAATGCAGCAAATGTGCAAAAGAAAGCCTGACCTAAACTGGTCTTTGTTAGCTTTATCAAGGCAGAATAATGGGTGCCTACTAAGGCATCTAGCACTTTATTAATATCATTTATAAAGAGTAGGGCTTTAAATTTTTTTTAAAGTTTTAACTTTCTAAGGATTTGATATTTGGACCCTAAAATCTTTAGAATTATATGCCTTTAATATCTTAGAGCCTCATTGCTTTGAACACCTTTTCTTAATCTATCTTGTACTATACTACCAGCACTGCCCTTCATGTTCCTGGGGTTTGTCATACAGCAGGCTTTGATCAAGATCTACTTACCTAAAAAAAAACCAATAACATAGAACTATTCCCACATGTAAAGTTCTAATAGTTTAAACAACATTTTATAAAGTTTAATATCTTAGAGGGCTTTTTGGATAACTATGATGATATGTTGTTTATGATCTAACAAATAATGCTTACTTGAAGATCAGAGTGCAGAGCTAACCACACTAGTTAGCCATAGAGGCCAGGCAGTGATGTCACACACCTTTAATCCCAGCACTTGGGAGACAGAGGCAGGCAGATCTCTGTGAGTTCAAGGCTGTCCTGGGCATTAGATCTCCTGAAACCAGAGATATGAAGTGCCATATACGTCCTAGGAATTAAACTTGGGTCTTGATTCAGTGTAAAAGAGAAACAGAGCCAAACAGTTGGTGGCTCACACCTTTAATTCTAGTACTTGGGAGTCACATAGCTTTAAACCCAGCACAAAGAAGGTGGAGATAGAAAGGGACATGGCTGGGCAGAGAGAGGAATATAGCAATGGCAGTCAGTCTGAGGATGCTGTCTGAAGATGGAGGACAGGATTGTCCCTTTGTTCTGAGCATTGGTAGAGGCAAGAATTGTAGTGCTTGGCTGCTCTGCTTCTCTGATCCTTCAGCTTTCACCCCCGATGGCTGACTCTGGGTTTTTATTATTAAGAACAATTAGGATTTGTGCTACCTCAACCATTTAGCATTTTTCTTTTTTAAATCAACATGTAAAATCAATTGCCTCTGTAAAAGAGAACACATCACATACAGGTAATAGGCATTGCTTAGCTTAGCACTCCATGTCACTCTGCAGCTGCTTTTCTGGCTTTCTTGAATCCATGTAGCATAGACTCACAGTCAAGTAGAGCGATATCTAGATCCTTTAGGAAACATATTGGCTAACATTTCTGAAGTTTAAGTGCAGGTGCTCAAAGTGTATAGAAGATTGCTTACCTCTTGGGGTTCTTAGGAAGTGAAGTGGTTATAACCTTGATTGTCAATTTGGTATGATCTAGTATCACCTAGGAGGCAACCCCTGGACATGTATGTGAGAGATTGTCTATACTAAGTGAATTGAGTTGGAAAGACCCATTCTGACTCTGGGAAGCATCATTTCACGGGTCTTGGACTGAGTGAAAAGGAGAAAGTGATCCAAGGTCTATGATCATTTCTCTCTGCTTCATTGATTATGGATTCAGCACAACCAGCTGCCACAATAGCCTAGTGCTATATGTCTTCTCTGTCATGGTGAGCATTATATGCAAACTGTAAGCTGAAACAAGCCCTTTCTCCCTTAAATTGCTTTGGTCAGAGTATTTTGATATACCAATGAGAAAAATTAACTAATATAGGAGACCAAGGATTTACTAGTGATAACCAATGAAATGCATATACTAACTGGCGAAATGCTCTAGGGATGTGCTTAGTCTGTAGTCTATATTAATGGAAAGGAGCCTCATTGCTTTGAACACCTTTTCTTAATCTATCTTGTACTATACTACCAGCACTGCCCTTCATGTTCCTGGGGTTTGTCATATAGCAGGCTTTGATCAAGATCTACTTACCTAAAAAAATCAATAACATAGAACTATTCTCATATGTAAAGTTCTAATAGTTTAAACAACATTTTATAATGTCATAGCTTAAAAAGTAAGACTATAGACTTATGTTGAAATTGTTCAAAAATAATACCTGAATTGCTGTACTTATACAGCATAAGAATGGAGAGTTGCCATAGGCTACCTGAAAGTGGGTCACCACTGGGTGTATACTTTACTATTGGTGGGTTAAAGATGAAGAAATTCCCTAATTGCAGCTTCAGCTTCTGTATGTCGATGTCAGCACTACTCAGGGATAAATTTCTAAAATGATAATACTTTGATTTAGTATTAGACTTTTACCATTCACTGCACTTTGCCACCTATTATTTTCTTTTATCCTCACAAAGAACCCAAGAGGGAGAGCAATTTTACAGATGAGCAAATAGCAGCACAGTAGGTTAAGTGACCAGCAGAGGGTCACAAAGTGATTTTAAAAGCAGAGCTGGGATCCCACACGAGCTTCAGACTCCCAGTTATGCACTTATTTTCTGGGACTTGGGTCTCCACTCTCCAAGCTCTCAGGACAGAACTGTTCTAAGAACTGATGCCGGGACAGTATCTTGCTGTGTGTAGGAAGGATCTGGTAACTGCCTAGAAAAAGGAGGAAGTAGGAAAAGGAGGTATTATCCCAGTAGGAAGCATTCAGTAGCAGTCTATTGTGTCTGTGGTTTAGAAGTGGTTCCCTATGTGCTTTCAGAACTTCATAGTCTGGGCTGGGTTATAGGAGTGTTGAGACTGCTGAACTACATATTCTTTACAGTTTCCTATAAAGCCATGCTCATTAGCCTTGTCGCCCAGCTATAGATGCATGAAGTTTGTTAACTCATCATTGCTTTTCTAAAGACCAAAGTCAAAATTTTTTGTTAAAGAGTCTATGTTGCTACCTACAATGAAGCCTTTGAGGATAAAATGACTTACAATGAAGACTTTGACGATAAAATGAGGAAGAATACAGCTGATGGTTTATTTATTTGAGCAGTACTCTGTTCTTTGTTGAGTTATATGCCTCTTTAGGAAGGTGATGAAAACTACAGACTAATTTCCAGAATGAAAGAAAGGCTGTATTATGCATATAACCCAGACACAGTTTTATAAACAATTAAGAGGGAAACTTGGAGTTTTCATATGCTTTCATTAGGTTGTAATGAGAAATAACTTATAATTCATTCACAAATGATATCATTTCATACAACAGCTTCATGCAGTATGTCTCCAGTAATAATCCAGGAATTGAAATGGCACATCAAAGAGAAAGAAGTCTAAATGGACAGGACTGGATACCAGGTCAGATCTCTGTGGCCTCTTTGTATATCTAAGTTATAAGTAAAGACATCAACATTGTCATAAGAAATGGCATGACCTCAGCAAATATGAGTCTATTTTAAAAAGTAGTAGTTCCTCCTTTCCCTGTTAAAGGTGCCATTTACAATATTGATCTATCAGTATCTGGAGCATTTTTAAATGATCCCCCAAAATATCTTGTCCCAAAGATGTAATTAAAATATTGATCATGAATACACACAGCTGTCTCCATTGAACTTGTAACTATTTAACAAGGGACAGAAGCATTTTTCAGGGTTAAAAAACTGTTAAAATGTAAACATTATATTATAGGTGAGGGAGGGCTATGGGAGTATATGGAAGATCTTTGGCAAGAACCTGCTCATGCATTAGGGAGGAGTGTTCACGATGTGGCAGTTGGAAGGCAGCTGTGCTCAGATTCTGCTTATATTGCAAAAACAGAGGCAGCATTTGTGTGGGAAGGATAGCAGGTCTGAGTGAAAAGGAAAACTCAAGGATATGTCTACAGTTATGGTTTGAGTGTTAGAAGGTTAAAGTTGGCATTAACAGAGATAAGAACATAAGTGTATCCAGAATTCATTTTTGCACATGTTCACTTTTATTTATTTGATACTTAAATTGAACATTCAGCATATAATTGATAAAGCACTTAAGCCCTAGATATCTGAGAAGGTATCTGTTTCAAACTAAAGCAATTTAAGATTGTGGGATGTACAAGGCTAATTGAGTATGGGTAGAGAAGAACAAGGACTTAGCCCTGGGTGCTGTGGTTTTAAGCAGTTGACTCTTTATCTTGCTTCTCTTTACCATATGAGTGTGCTCTAGAAAACAGCAAAGAGAAGCACTCATGCACCAATCCCTGCTCTCCACCCATGAGGAGTCCTGTACCTCTTGCACTGATGATACTAGCTCTTCTAAATTTCCAGAGTTCTAAAACAAAAACATCCAAAGCATGACATAGTCATATGGAGCCTATATAAATCAGAATGCATGTAGAACAGGCTGTGTCCCTGAAAAGTAACCAGAAAGAATGGAGGCTGAGAAGGTGTCTTAGTTGCTTTCCTGTTTTATACAAAAACACCATAACTTTCAAATAAAGCATTTAATTTGGGTTATAGTTTCAGAGGTTTAGAGTCCATGATGGCAGCACAGAACTGGCATCTTGATCTACAACCAAGAGGTAGAGAGATACACTGAAACCTTAGGAATCTTCTGAAACTTCAAGGCTGCCCCTAGTGAAGGACCTTAGTCAAGGACACTCCTCTTAATCTTTCTGAAATAGTTCCACCAACTGGATACCAAGTATTCAAATACATGAGCCTGTGGGGACCATTCTCATTCAAACCACCACAGAAGATAAATGAATGCTACATATGCATGCTATCTACAATATTATACCCTGGCTAAATCCTTGTCAGATTATCCACAGCTCTATTTCCATGAATGTTGATCTCATGAAGTGCAGAAACACTTTTCTTCTTATGCCTAACGTTTTAGTGTTTCAGACACTGGACATCTTCACTATTTGTTAAAGTAAAATGAACTAATGTGACATGAACAACAAGGTGAAGCATGCATGCTGTCTTCTGGCAGATACAGATGAGCCAGCATCTGTGCTTCACTTCCTCCTCTAGTGATTTCAAAGTGCAAACTTGATAAAAAGTCTTCAACTGTTTTATTTCTTTTATATCTTTGCTTTAAAAGAAATGATAAAAAACAGAAGGAGGGATAAAAAACAGATTTTTGTACAAAAAAAAAAAAGCAATAATACTGGAAAAAAAATCTTTAATTGCTTCCCAAGCTGCCTTTCCTAAATAGGTGATAATTAGTTGTGGGAGAGGCTTAAATGGTCCTCTGGCTTCCTCTGTGCTTCATTATGGCCTCAGGCTGCTCGGGGAAACTTTAAGAGAACAAAAACCTCCTTGCTGCTCATGAGTCTCCATGTGTGCTAGGGTCAACCCACTTCTGTCTTGTCTATGTTGACAGAGCCACTCCCATGATTTTTCCTTTCTCCCTGATTAAGCAGAGTCTCATTATTCAGGACATCACACTTACCTCAGCTTGATCTATTTAATATTTCCCCTCTTGGGAAGGTTTCTTGTTTTTCTTTTCAATACCAGGGTGAAGTAAAGGCTAAGATAGCATGAAGTCAGTAGAAAATGTCAGTCATTTACACACACGACTTAAGTTGCTACCCACATCTCACTGTTGGTGGGAAAATTCCTCCACCAATTAATTCTGCTCTTTACTATTTCTTATCCAAGGTGTTTTTGTGTTTTAGAAAGACTATTGTACAGAAAATAAGATTTAGCACTCTCAGGCTCTAACACCTTAATTGATCATCTTGGTTGAGGGCAACATATTCTTAACAACAAAGGCCAAGAGGTTGCTAAGAGAGTACACTAGAGAGACCATAGGGGATTGAAGACTCCCCAGATTTCCAACACCGTGACTCATGAAACCTAAAATACCAGACAGTGAGGCTCTTTTGAATCCCTGGAGCCACCATGCTTTCTGAGGTAGCAATAAGAAGGTGCTCTTGGCTTCCACCTCAACCCAGGGAAACATCAGGGGCAGAAAAGGATGGAACACACTGAGGGAAGAGGCCCTCCACACACAGAAGTCTCTTCTATCTGCATCCATAGCCCTCTCTGGTTTTGTACTCCCACATGAGAAGACCGAGGTATCTGTTTTTGTCACCTTTGTCTACAAGGAGTGAACTCTGTCCTAGGTCTCTTGCTTTTAATTGACATAAAGCACAGATCATACAAATGCCATGCTTCTTCCTTGACTCCAAAGGCTTCTATCAGATTGCTTTTCAGTGTTAAAGAGAGGCCTTTGTCTTTGCTTGTCTGCTGCCTCCTTTAAAAAAACAAAAAGAGAAAAGAAAAAGAAATAAAAGAAAGAAAAAGAAAACAAACAAAAAACTTTCCCCTCTTCTGTCACTCTTTGTCCCAAGAATCATTTCTTTCCTTCTTTCATGCTTAATGTTGTCAGAAGAGGGTGTTTGACCTTTGCTCTTAATTTAATCTACCACCACCTCTGTTACTTTCCCATGAGGATTTACCTCCCAAGCCTCATTTTTAACTTGAGGATACTAAAATTCTGTCTGTTAAAATTTCAAAAATTCTGTAACCTTTAACCATTTAATCAACTCATAGTTCCCATTCACCATACACAGAAGTGACATTACAATATTCTCAGTGTCCACATTGCAGAGGAGACTGTAAACACAATAAATACACAGTGTAATAGGCATGTCCATGGAGGTGTGAAAACAGTATTCTGTAAAGATGCTGATGGAATCTTAGTCCTTTTTCTCAGAAACCTGTAAATACTGGGAAGAAAATATTTGATCACCGTCTTCTAAAATCAGAAAGTTCTTTCTAAACAGAATTTGGGTGAGCCATGAGGATGCTTTTCCAGAGTAGAGGAAGACTGCATGCAAAGCACAGAATAAGATGCGGCTTCAGGGATCCAGGGTGGTACTGGAGAGTGTGACGGGTCAGAAGGTGCAGAGTGGAACATTCCATATCCAGGCGTAGCCTGTGAGCAACAGTGGCAGCTGAGGTTTGTAAGCTTGTGAATGACACGACTATATCTGTTTTTAAGAGGATTATCAGGAAGGCAATATGGTTAAGAACAGTTGGAAAAAGACTTGCTTCTGATATGACAGTTTAGAAGGCAGCAAATAAGCAGCAAAAATCTAGGAGAGTGAGTGGGGAGAGAACTATGAAAAGTCTAGAGCAAGGGGACAAGAGGAAAGCTTTCCTCCACTGCTCATCTAGAACCGAAGCTGCACATCCAAAAACTGTTGGAAACTGCCTAGATAGTGAGAGAGATCGGTGTGTATCACTGGTTACATTTAGATCTAAGACAGAAATGAGTCTTCATCTTTGATTTAATTTGTTTTACACTCTAGATTTTAAAGTTTTCTTCTACTCTTTCATGTACTCTTCATGTATCTGTTTCCTGAATCTCAGAAAACATCTGGTTGTATTTTAACCAGAAAATATTTTTTCTTACTGTACAAAACTGGTTTATAGAGCAGCCGTGACTGACAACAGATGCTGCCAAAACATTTTAACTTTATGTTCCTTTCCTACCCTAAGATTTTTAAATGGGTCTTAAAACATTTTATATAGTTTTCTAGCCTCAATATGTTTTTTCCTAACATTATTACTTCTTTTCTACCAATGTATAATAAAAAAAATAGCAAGTCCTATGCTATTTATTCCCCCATCTGTTAGGGAATGTTATAAAATTTCATATATGTTTATAAAATAACTACTGAACATTCTAAATATAATCTATGGTATACTAAACATTATATTCGTTGCATATGTTTTATGTACTATTTCTATAAAAAAAGTATGCATTATTATAGCATGAGCCATCCTGTTTACACTATTGTAATTCTGTCATACTCTGCAATGGCAATGAAATTCAATTGGATATCATATACATACATATGTGTGTGTGTGTGTGTGTGTGTGTATGATGTCTAACTATCTAGATAGATAGATAGATAGATAGATAGATAGATAGATAGATAGATAGATATGCTATAACATATGTGAACATTTTGTACTCTTAGAGAGCAAACTGTGTTCTTTTTAAAAGCATCACAACCACTGTTAAAAATCTTGTCACATTCATGCAAAAGAAAAATGATTGTTAAGAAACTGAGCATATAAAATGGCAGACATACTTTTTCATTCTTTTTCTTCCATCACATTATCCTATTTCCAGTTCTTCTTATTGACTAAAATAAGCTAATAACAGATTAACGATACTGTTCATTTTTGTGATGAAAAATAAACACTGGTGCTAGAATGACAACTCACTGAAGTGAATCATTCTCCTAGGAGTAAAATTCAAATAGATTCATCTAGGACTTGCTTTTAATTGCTCACTGCCAAGAAAAAGAAGTAATAAATGTTTGCCTAATCCCTAAGACATGATGTTACGTAGGAATTCTGAAAAACATTTGTGAGCAAACACACACACACACACACAAAACCAGGATAGTTTTGTCTTGTTTCGTAGTTCCTCCCTGTTGTGTCATATCACGTCCTTTGGGGTTCAAAGCATAGTTACGAGCAAATGAGTTTACTCCAATTTTTAAATGATAAGCTAGTACTCCAAAACTTTTAGCAATAGATCTCTATCCACCTATACCCTATCACAGACCGTTCTCAAAATATGATCTGAGAACCCTTGGTGAGCCTAAGACCTATTCAGAACATCTACACTACTAAAAGCATTTTTATAATAATACTAAACCTCACTGCCAGTAAACCTTTATATTTCTAGAACTAAATAGGGGAGTTTCCCAAAGTTTACCTAATGTGATATTGCCTCAGGTGAAATGCAGAAGAATAAATAAATATAAATTGTCCTCTATCAACCCAGATATGAAGCAGATTTTTAATAATTTATCAAAATGCCATTCTCCTCATTAATGTTTTCAATTTGCAAATATGATTTGCTTCATAATTTTTATTATTTTTAGATGTATTTTGATGCCATTTATATGTATATATGTATGTCTGTGTAAGTATATGCCATATATATTCAGATACCCATGAAAGCCAGAAGGGGGTGTGAGATCCCTCTGGAGCAGGAGTTACAGGCAGTGGGGAGACACCTGATGTGAGTTCTGGGAATTAAGCTCAAGTCCACTAAAAGAGCAGCAAGTGCTCTTAAATGCTAAGTAGTCTCTTCAACCCCAGTTTCATATTATTTTAGTGATCACATGTAACTGTTATTATATGTTAAAGTTTATAATAGGCCCTGCTCCAAATGATATGACAGACTTTGAAGATTCCCCCATAGAAAGCTTCACCCTCCCTGGGGAGTGGAAAGGGATTGAATGGGGGTTGGGAGGGGAACAGGGGAGGAAGGGGAGGGTGAAGGAACTGGGATTGACAGGTAAAACAAGCTTGTTGAAAATGTAAATAAAAAATATAAAGTTTAAAATAATTATATTTTAATTTCAAATATAGTAATTTTGATCGATAAACTTTATATAAGGCAAGCATGGTGGTACATTACTATTGTACAAATAAAGCTTGTCAGAAGGTCAGAGGATGGATCTTGAAGCTAACTAACTACAGAGGTCTAGAGATCTATACAGACAATGGGAAGTGAGATGGCTGGGGAGAGAGAGGATATAAACAGGAAGAAATAGGAACTCACTCTTTTTCCTGCTGGGAAGCTAATGAGGTAAAGGTGGCTGTGGCTTGCTTCTTCTCTCTGGTCTCTCAGCATTTTCCACTATATCTGACTCTGGGTTTTTATTATTTAGACCAGTTAAGAGCTTCATTTACAGCCTATAAACCTTCTTCTGTATCAGAAGCAGAAATGGAAGCAAAACAGGAAGATGATGACCATAATCATGAGTTCAAGACCAGACTAAGTTAGTACGTGATACTCTGTGTAACAAGACAAAACATAAGCAAGATTTCTCCAGGGTTTCAATACTTTGTAAGAGGATAAAGGGAAAAGGTAGAAAAAAAATTAAATTCTTTCATAGTATCTCTTCTTTTATGAAATAGAACCAGCTAGAGAGACAGAGAGAGAAAATCAAATTCAGAAGACTCCTTGGCTATCTCAAATTCCCCCCAAATGTTCATGTTTTTATTTCTATTTTGAATCTGTATTGATTTAGTTTTCAATTTTTACTCAATCATATCTATTATTCCTATTTTACAATCAGAATAAATGGTAACTAAGAATTTTATGATAATTTATATAATGGCATTCCAAGAAAATGAGCTGTATTCTCCTACAGCTAATAAAATGGGAGTGATTAAGAACAAACTCTGTCTGTACCCTTCATGAACTAAATGATCCTGAAAAAAGCACCTCTTCCTGTCTGTTTCCTCATCTGTAAATGCCATGTTTTAGCCGGTGATTGTAAAGAGCAAAGTAAGACTGAAAGTGATGGAGTTCCATTTAAACCACTGTTTGATCGAAAAGCATATGCATTAGACTGAAGGGGATCACATCTGAACTCAAATAAGAGTCACAAAGGGGAGGGCCTAGGCCCTGCTCCAAATGACATGACAGATTTTGAAAACTCCCCATGGAAGGCATTACCCTCCCTAGGGAGCAGAAAGGGGATGGGATGGGGGTTGATGGTGGGGACAGGGAAGAAAGGGATTGACATGTAACACAAGAGAGACACGAGAGAGAGAGAGAGAGAGAGAGAGATTGAGATTATCTGTGGAAAAGAATCATCTTCCTCCAGTGTCCTCATTAAGTAGGTCTAGAAGAGAGTAAAAAGTCTGAACTTTGAATGATTTCCCTAGAGTTGCTGATGTTACCAACTGAAGAATATGATACCCTCAGTTCTAGAAAATCATTCTTGGGACAGAGTATTATCCTTAAGTAATCCAAGATGTTTTTATGGTTTATTTACAAACATTTCTCTTCTGGTTTTCCTATATTCCTGCTGTTATATAGGAACAATCAAGCTTATGATTGCTTCTTTAAATTTATCGCTAAAGGGGTATCTAAGTTACTGTTCTATTGTTGTGAAAAGACACAATGACCAAGACAACTTATAAAAGGTGTTTATTGGTGTTTTTCTTACAGCTTCAGGTGCTTAATACATAATCATCGTGTTGGGGGAGAAGCCTACAGCTGGTAGGCAGTAGCTGATTCACAAGGTAGAGGCAGAGGGAATCTGAGACTGGGCCTAGTATTGGTTTTTTCAGACCATAAAGCCCACCCCCTGTGACACACCTCCTTCAATGAAGCTGTATCTCCTCACCCTTCCTAAACTGTTCCACCAACTGAAAACTAAAGATTCAATATATTGGCCTATGGAGGCCACTAAAACCACTACAAAGAATAATGTTGTGATAGGCTTGTCAGTCAGTAACTCAAACTTACTATGAAAAAAAGAAACAGAAAAGAAAAGGGCAGTTAATCAATATAAATAGGTTTATATTTCCCTATCCCTTTCACCAAAATAAAGCTCAAGAAAAACCAGTGCAGATGCCACTCAATCTCTTTACCCTTGTTCCTTCTTTTAACTGTTGCCTAGACATAGAAATCATCTATGAATTTAAAAGTTTTAGAATAAATAAGGATTGCTTCTCAATCACCTGAAAGCTTTAGATTAACCATTACAAAAATTAAGCATTAAATCAAATTGAACAAGAGCCATCTATGCTACTGCATCTCTCTCTCTCTCTCTCTCTCTCTCTCTCTCTCTCTCTCTATCTATCTATCTATCTATCTATCTGGAAACCATACTGTAACTGGAAGTCCAAAAGGTATTGCTTGGGCTTAAGCCAGGGAGAAAGGATGCCTATGCTGGGGTAAAATCAATGTCATATTTTAGAAAGATTAGGTAAAATATGAATAATGTTTGTTGAAGGCAGCAGACATGATCATGATAGGAACTATGACTTCTGTTTCCTCAGTATAGACAAGAAACCTCAAATGACTGCCATTCCTAAAAATCATGGTCCAGAGATAAAAATGCCATATGATGTATGTCCTAAAGCTATTACTCTGTATTTTGCTGAGAGGGAGGGAGAAGAGTACATAATGGAAGCCATAGCTTCCCTCTTTCTTTTTCCTACACTCTCCTTCTATTCAGCCTTTCTTCTGCTTTTACATTATTATTGTTCGTTAAGAAATCAGGAAAAGCAATGTATTTTTTCCTAAAGGAATTTTATGTGTAAATATTGGAAGGCCATGGTTTTCTCATGAGACAAGCTGAAAACATAAAAGAAGAAAAACTTCAACAGATTTAGAGATTTGGATTAGGCTTTTGGAGGAATTGTGAAACCAATGAAAAGAGTATTTTCAACAGAAAGCAGGGGCTCTATAAAGTAATTCCAATCCAGATGAAGAATAGTAGGTTCTATTTTAATAATGATGTATAGAGATAAAAGTTGAACATTAAACTTACCCAAGTTAATATTGGCATACTGTTTATAAATATTGTAGACAGGTCAGAACACAAATATCCTAGCTAGCCTTGCAATACAGTTTCTTAGATCCAATATTCCTCACTTGTGTGTGATATGCTCAGACTCAGGTCTAACTGTGGTCATTGTGGTAATGGGGACCTTCTGTGTGCTGATTGCCATGCCATGCTTGGTAGCAGTGATACAGAAATGAGGACTAAGTCCCTGTCCCCATTGAATCTTGGTCGGTCTGGTGTCACTGTTGAACCCAGTATGTTGTAGAAAAGATGCTATGCCATGTAAAATTATGAACACACCTTCAGGGAGAGACCTAAGCAAGAGAACTGCCCTTCTACTGATTGATACCACAAACCGCCAGCAACAAGCTTCAGCACTCAACCATTAGAGCAGTCAGCAAAATCCACAGATTTAATTACAGCCAAGTAATTGTAGAAAAGATCATTCATTATTGAAACTGTACTGGAAGAGAAGAACCTACTCTAAAATGACTTGTAGTAGCATAAATGGAGATCTATTCATTAGAACAATGAAATAAAATGAAAATCTTTTTTGTTTGCAGAGCAATGTGATTACCACCAACAGTAATGGCATTAGCAGGGAAAAGCATAGTGTCCTCTAGGACACATGCACTCTTTCTGCCTCAGAATTCTCTTTCTTCCTTTTACATGCTCACATGACCTAAGTACATTCAGATTATCAAAACCTTTCTACCATGGTGCTTAGAGTTGATGTTCCTTCAATGAAAAGATTCAGAAATTGTACCGCACTGTCACTTCTTTCCAGTGATTTTGAAACTGTTTTCGGTTTTTAGATTCTTTTAAACCTTTTGGGTTACTTTCATAGTATACAGATTAAAGGCTAATGCAGCATTTTTCTTTTAAAAGATTTTATTTAAACTGAAAATGAAACTAGGTATTGAGGAGTTACAGGGACTAAAAAAACTAGAAATAGGGTCTTAGTAGGAAAAGCCCTAGGTATTTGATTTATTTTAATCTCAAAGGAGGATTTGGAACAAGGATTATAAAGCAGAGGCAGGAGACTGAAAAGAAGAAAGAATAAGGTGATACTGAGAAATCCAAAAGCTTGTATTTTATATAATTTCAATTAAGAATTCAATGTAAAATTATAATTTACAGAATAATCAATTTCATCTGAAAATCTTTTTTACTTTTTAGGGGCCAAGAGGAGAGCAATTAAAGGGAAGAATTTATATTTCTTGACCAAGACTGAATAAAAACTGAGGAAGAAACTTGAGACTGAAAGGAGGGGGGCAGGGAGTAGTTATCTAGCATGATTCCAAAGGAAACTAATCATTCGCATTGAGCCTTGAAAAGCAAAAGTAGGGTGAGAGAATGGCACAGAAACAGCTGCTTCTTTGGTGCTAAGTCCTGTGTGTGTGTGTGTGTGTGTGTGTGTGTGTGTGTGTGTGTGTGTTTAATAACTACACAGCCTTGTTAGAGGTTGTTAGCATTGGCTCCTCATCACAGTAACTTTCTTCTATATTTAAGGAAGATGTTCCAAGTCTCACTTCACAGATAGTAAAAACCAGAGCACATATACAAAACTCTAAATCACAATTTAGAAGTAAATTGCAAGTCTTTTGAGTTATAGTCCAACTGTCTCCTACCAGACCTTCCCATGAAAATAGCATGTCCCTACCTTTTCCTTTTCTTAAGTACCCAAATGCAAAGAGATCTTTTCTTGGTATTACAATACCTAGTTAGTGCCAGGGAGATGGCTCAGCCAGGAAAGGCACTTGCTGCCAAACCTAACAAACTGGATTTCATCCCTGCAACCCACAGAGTGAAGGAGAAAACTGACCCATGAAAATTATCCTTTGGTGCGATTTGGAATATCACAATATGACCTCCTTTGAAAGTTAGACTTCATGACATGTAATGATTTTCTAAAATTCTCGTTTAGCTCTGGTATTTTTCTCTATATTCCAGGATTCATTTTCATAACACAGCAGTTATCCGAAGAGCTGGAGGAAGATATGCAGAGAAAAATCCAATGAAAGGAAGTCAGTGATGCCCCACTCCACTACAATGGAAAGGTGTCATACACATCTGTCTCTGGCCAACTAAAATAAAACTTCTTTTGTTTCCTAGAAATCTTTGGCAGATTTCCAGTGGGTCAGAGAGATATTGCACATACTTCTCTCCTAATGGATGAGCAGCTACTGTGTAAATATTTTGGACCCACATATTTAAAGTTCATGATATCTTGGAATAAATTCTCTTTGTAAACCATTTCATTTTAGTATCCAGAAAATCAGTGAGCTCCTCATTGAAAACATTTTACATAGCTGTACTACTAATTCAGTTTAATTTTCTTCTTGATCAAAGTATATAAAATAGAATATTTCTGTGGTCAGTTGAATAATTTTTGAAAACTCAAAGCATTATATCACACTTGAGCCTCATCAATGCATTTGACTGAGTCTCTACTATATTTCACCGTCTGTAAAGTTTACTGGGGTTCAGATAGTGGACTCAATTTAGGTTTATTATCAGTAAGTTATGGCTAATGGATCTAATTTATTTCTTTAAAAGAATTACTGGATGGAATAGCTTTAGGATGGAGAAAGCATAGTGTACATAAACATGATGTGGTAAGGCTTCAGCAACAGAGTTAATGAGGTCAGTCACAATAGCTTTGACAAGAGATGAGAAAACTTAAATTAGAAGCTAAGAAACTTTAGATAGAAAATTGAAATGGTAAAGAATTTACATCTAAGTGATGCTGCACAATGAGAATAGGTTAGTAAAACAATTTCTTCCTGCTTGCTATAGATGCTGTCAGTTATTTTCACTGTCTTAGAAAGTAACTTTTCTTAGATAAAGTATTTAGATAAAAAGCTTGGTAGAAGTTACAGTCAAATTTCAAAATGTTTTTAGACTGGACTAAAAAAGAAATGAGATTAATAAGGTGATCATCTGTCTTCAAGAGAGATAGTTCCATAAACTGGAGAAGCAAATACATCAGAAGAAAACAGGAAAATGATAGGTACCACCACATGTGATATAGTCTTATGATTTTAATTAACCATAAACAGAATTTAAACAGAGACCTTTACTCAAAAATAAAATGGAGCACACAGTCTAGAATAAGGAAAGTTATTTGTAAATCTACCTGTGCTGATTCTTCTTAAATGGTTGTTTATAGTTTGACTTGTAACATCGTTTTTGAAAGCTTTTTGTGTGTTGTTTTGTTGAATGATTAATTGTGTTGACAATTTTATACCTGTATATAATGTATTGTGCTTACCCTCTCTCCCATTTCTATCAACAAATCCTCATCCCAACCTATCCCATTCCCAGAAATATGACTTCTGGTTTTGCTTTGTTACAAAATTAGTTTAACCAGGACCATCAGTGTGGTCTCTGTATTGAAACTCTCCTTTGTGGGGTCATTAGTGAGTACACTGAAGGTAATGATTCCCTTTCTCTGAATCTATCAAATCAGTAGCAAAAAGTTCAGCAATGACTGCTAAGAAACCCCTGGCCCCTTTCTCTATCCATTCCTGACTATTGATAGGTGTGGCAATATCTTCTTTATATTTTAACAATTAAAACTTGTCTGAATATAGGAGGGTAGAGCTAGCTACTAGTTAACCATAGAGGTCTAGAAGTCTGTACAACAGAGAAAAAAATGACATGAATGGGTGAGAGAAGTGATAAGGCAGGAGGAGACAACAGCTCGGTCTCTTTTCAGTGTAAGGATTTCTTAGAGGTAAGAGGTCTAGTGGATGTCTGTTCTGTTCCTCTGACCTTTCAGCTTTCACTCCCAAATATTTCATCCCAAGCTTTTATTAGAATTCATGTTACAGAAAGTCCCATTTTTGTGCTGGCCCAGTGAGGGTACCTGCAAATGATGTGAGTTCATGATTGTAATATCTAGGTCTTGTCCAAAAGATGATTTTTCCATTTCTCACCATTTTCAGACTCATATCCATTCTGACCACTCTTCAACAATATTCTCCAAGACTCAGAGTAGATGACTTAAACCTTGTTAAGATTGAGCTCTCATTCACCACTAATTTCAGTACCTTCTATAAATATTCACCACCATACCTTAGAAAGAGAATATCCTCACATTAAGACTGAAAGTAGCATCTGTCTGTGGATAGAAACATAAATAGGTAGAAGGCAGCCTGATGTCCTGTCTATTTAAGTAAATAAAAACTTCTTTCCACCCCAGGGTAAATGGTCTTGCTCACCATAGGCTTTTGAACAAACTTATGGTACCATTTATGGATTCCCTCATGTGAAGTAGTACCATAGAAGAAGTTATGTAATTTCACAGCCATGCACATTTTGCCTGGCAGGCTGTCTTGTAAATCACAAGATTCACAAATTAGGTAAAATCACTAATGTCTTTTCTCCACCAAGAACCTACATTATACCTCCTGGAACTAGGAAAGACAGCAGACAGGGAGAAATCTTCTAGTTTAATTGTTCCTTGATTTCTCTACATCATACATATTCCATGTGTGGTTTCTTCAGCAATAGTATCTGTGTCAGATAAAAGGAATATAAAGAGCCTAGATACATTGGAAACCTTTGAACATTCCATGACCATCAAATATTCAGAAGGTCTCCCACCACTAAAACTAATGTTTTTGTTTAATAAACTATGACTTAACAGAAACTGGGGAGTATAAATGAGAGTTGAACTGGATCGTAAGCTCTCAATACCAAGGATCCATAGAGGATCAAGACATTTTACTGCAAGGAGAATATAACAACTATTGCCTTCAAATATTCTGATGGCTAAGAGCAAATTTATTCTAAATGGCTTGACAGAGAAAAATGTTACAAGTACTGAACAGAATATAAAAATAACAGAATTTAGTCAGTATGAAAGAAAATTTTATACCCACAGTTATACAAAGATTAAACAGATTGCCTCACTGAAAGTTTTTAATAATTTGCTATATTCTTCTAAGGATTTGATAAAAATCCACATATCCTGTGACATCTGGACTATATAAACCAGAACATCAAAACAAATCTTCAAATAACTCCAAGTACACTATTTGGGGATTGGTAAACAAATGTCATGAGCTGGAAGCATAATTTCTTCCCTTTATAATTTGCCCAAAACATTTCTTCTACTCTACCTCTATTTTCTTACCCGCAAAATGAAAGTAATTCTATTTGCCATCTCAGGCCAGATGGGAGAGTTCGTAATGAATTTGGAGCTGAGAGTATTTTCCAATATAAATTTTGCATGTTATCCTATTGCTGTTTTTTTTTTTTTTAGATTATAACTTAAACTTTTATTCACAAAGTCCTATTTCAGTCTTCACATTTTTTATTGTATTATTTTATTTTATTTTATATAACAAAGTCCAATTAAATGAAAACAAACATTTATACACAATATTTGGGAATTTGGGCAACGTTCTTTCCAAACTACTTCCTGCTGGTAAGGGGCACTGTCATGGGGGATTCAAAGAAGATTCAGCAATCCTGGCTGTAGTCTGTAGGGCTGTTTTGTCCAGCTGTTTTGAAAGTAGGATCACCTTGTACTCTATCCTATTGCTGTTTTAGGGAAGAAATTCAAATTTTATGATTGAATACAAGATAAGTGCAAAGTTTAGGAGAATGTCCCCAAATTGCTGTTTTCTTTAATTAAAATAATTAAATAAAAGTGGGATTTTAGTTTAACCAATCAGTTCCCTTGATGGGAAAGCTAGCAATACAGCTTCTGGATGCTTCCAAAGCATTATATGAATTATGCTCTGTATCATATTGGACCACCATGCTTTAAAATTGGAATTCAACAACAACACAAATAGCAGAAAACCTGCAAACTCATGGAAACTGAACAATGTGCAATAGCACCACTCCTGGGTCAAAGAAGAAATAAAGAAAGAAATTAAGGACTTTCTAATATTCAATGAGAATGAGGACACAGCATACCCTCTAAAATCAGGAACAAGACAAGGCTGCCCTCTCTCTCCATATCTCTTCAATATTGTACTAGAAGTTCTAGCTAATGCTATAAGACAACAAAAGGAGATCAAGGGCATCCAAATTGGAAAGGAAGAAGTCAAACTGTCTCTATTTGCAGATGATATGATAGTTTACATAAGCAACCCAATAAACTCTACCAGGGAACTCCTACAGCTGGTAAACACCTTCAGTAAATTAGCAGGATACAAGATAAACCAAAAAAAATCAGTAGCCCAACTTTTTTCAGACGACAAAGAGGCAGAGAAAGAAATCAGAGAAACATCACCCTTTACAGTAGCCACAAGCAACATAAAGTATCTTGGTGTAATGCTTACCAAACAAGTAAAAGACCTATATAATAAGAACTTTGTGACTCTAAAGAAAGAAATTAAAGAAGATACCAGAAAATGGAAAGATCTCCCATGCTCTTGGATAGGTAGGATAAACATAGTAAAAATGGCAATCTTGCCAAAAGTAATCTACAGATTCAATGCAATCCCCATTAAAATCCCACCACAATTCTTCACTGACCTTGAAAGGATAATAACCAACTTTATATGGAAAAACAAAAGATCCAGGATAGGCAAAACTACCCTATACAATAAAAGAACTTCAGGAGGCATCACTATTCCTGACTTTAAGCTCTACTACAGAGCTATAGTTATGAAAACAGCCTGGTATGGGCATAAAAATAGATAGGTAGACCAATGGAATCGAATTGAAAATCCTGATATTAATTAACCCATGTACCTATGAACACCATATTTTCGACAAAACAGCTAAAATTATACAATGGGGCAAGAACAGCATCTTCAACAAATGGTGCTGGCACAATTGGATGAGGGTGTGTAGAAGACTGCAGATAGGCCCATGTCTGTCGCCATGTACAAAACTCAAGTCCAAATGGATCAAAGAACTCAGCATCAATGCAGCCACATTGAACCTCTTAGAAGAGAAAGTAGGAGTTACCCTTGAACAAATTGGTATAAGAGACTGCTTCTTGAACATAACTCCAGGGGCACAGACACTGAAAGAAACAATTAATAAATGGGACCTCTTCAAACTTAGAAGCTTCTGTAAGGCAAAAGACACAGTGGACAAGACCAAACGGCAGCCCACAGACTAGGAAAAGATTTTCACCAATCCTATATCCGACAAAGGGCTGGTCTCCAAAATATACAAAGAACTCAAGAAACTAGTCAACAAAACAATAGAGGAAATCAAAAAGGCTGAAAGACACTTAAGAAAATGCTCCACATCCTTAGCTATCAGGGAAATGCAAATCAAAACAACTTTGAGATGCCATCTTACCCCTGCCAGAATGGCTAAAATTAGAAACACCTGTGATGACTTATGTTGGAGAGGATGTGGAGAAAGTGGAACACTCCTCCACTGCTGGTGGGAGTACAAACTCATACAGCCATTTTGGAGATCAGTATGGCGGTTCCTCAGGAAAATGGGAATTAGTTTACCACAGGACCTGGCAATCCCCCTCTTAGGCATATACCCAAAGGATTCACATCCATGCAACAAAGACATCTGTTCAACTATGTTCATAGCAGCACTATTTGTAATAGCAAGAACCTGGAAGCAACCTAGATGCCCCTCAATTGAAGAATGGTTAATGAAGATGTGACACATCTACACAATGGAATACTACTCTGCAGAAAAAATTAATGGTATCTTGAAATTCGCAGGCAAGTGGAGGGCACTTGAAGAAACCATCCTGAATGTGGTAACCCAGTCACAAAAAGAGGAACACAGTATGTACTCACTCATATATAGATTTTAGACCTAGATCAAAGGATCGCCAGCCTATAATTCACATCACCAGACGAACTAGGATACAAGGTGTATTCTAAGAGATTCATATAAAGTCCCTCACAGAACTGGGAAGGGACAAGTCCCCCCAGAGCTCAGGTGAAGTGGGGGGGGGCAGTGAATGGAGAGAGCAGTAGGAGAAAATGAGGGGGAGGAAAGGAAAACATGTGCAATCAGGAAGATTGAGCCTGGTTAGGAACAGAAGATAGGAAAGAGAGAGACAGAGACAGAGAGAGATAACATAAAAGAGGGAGCCAATATTGGTTTGAAGATAAAATTGAACACAATGAAAGGTCTAGAGAACGACAAGTCTGCTCCCAACTAACAATTTGAGCTTCCGTGGAAAGGCTATCATAAATGCCCTTCCCGGAGAGTGAGATCAACAACTAACTTCTCCATGGAGCCCTCAACTAATGCCTGTTGAAAATAGGAGCAAACACCCATACATAAACACTGAGTCGAACTAGAACCCAGATGGAAAGGACAAGACCATGCGGCAGAAACGCATACAGACAGCTTACCTGAACAAGGAGCTAACAGCCACTAGACTGATAGCTGGGAAGCCAGCATGGGACTGACTCAGGCCCCCTCGAATATGGGTCTCAGCCAGAAGGACTGAGCAGTCTGAGAGACCTCAGACAGTGGAGCCAGGATGTATCCCTTGTGCACAAAAGGACTCTGTGAACATATCCCCCATGTAGGGATAACTGCCTTAATCTAGAGACAGGAGAGAAGCCCTAGTCCCTACTTCACATGACCTGTCAGATCTACATGACCCCAACTGGATGGCATTCCCCTACATATGGAATTGGGGTGGGGGAATGGGAGGGGAGGGTGGTTAGAGTGCATGTGAGAGGGCAGAGAGGGTAAAAGGGAGGAAAGGAGGGAGGGAATGAGGGAGGGAGAGGGAACTGGGATCAACATGTAAAATAACAAATTAAATAAAAAAAAAAAAAAAAAGCTTTGACTCCAAAATTTAAGTTGAAGGACAAGTTACTGGGGAAAATGATTTCTATTTTTGTTTCCACAGAAAATGAAAAGATGTGGATTCCTTCCAGACTAATGTGGTTTGATCACACCAGACTGCCTGAAACAGAGTACAAGGTGATCCTACTTTCAAAACAGCGGTACAAAACAGCCTTACAGTCTACAGCCAGGATTTTTGAATCTTCTTTGAATCCCCCATGACAGCGCCCCTTACCAGCAGGAAGTAGTTTGGAAAGAACAATGCCCAAATTCCCAAATATTGTGTATAAATGTTTGTTTTCATTTAATTGGACTTTGTTATATAAAATAAATTAAAAAAAAAAAGAAAAAGAAAAAAATCTGGACGCTACACTGAATGTCCATAAGTGATTTCACAGTCACAATGAAATACTAGAAAGCTTTTATACTAACATACTGGTTACTTATATTGATGGTATAAAAGTTAGATATTTCACTTTTCTATCATTATTTGTTTGTTTTAAACCAAAAGAAACAAACCACTCAATTCCACAGCAAGTAGAAAAATGGTAAAGAGTGATGTTGTTTGTTTGGTTCAGTTAGTGATTAATATTTCAAAACCAGAAATGCCATTGTTTTGTGACATGCAATAGGCTCTGGAAAAGGGTCATCATGATGAGCAATCATATGGGCAGACTTTCCAAATCAAATGAAAACAATTCTTCCCTTCTTCAGAGATTCAAGCTAAGCATCTGAACGAAATTTGTAAATACCTCTTTAGTGCTCTCCCAAGAGAGATAACTCACAAGTGACTGTTTGTGCTGTAGCTCGGGATTTATAATTTTAGTTGATACATACCATAGATTTGGAGTATAAATATTGGTTATTTTACAAAAATTATGTGTTAATATTTTCCCTTGTATTATCTATGCATATCTTAATTTATATCTGAGGTACAACTTAAGTATCTTAGTTTGAATCAAATGCACAAAAAAAATTATGATTCTGGTTTAGCTAGGGTATCATGTGTGTATTTAAGGCTAAAGGAGTTAAGACAGTAGAAATCAAGAAGGCATAAAGCAATGAAGGAGAAGAGAAATAAGAGGATTATCAAATCCATTATTAATGATAAATAATAAAAAATAGCATATTGGATCTTCCGACATACATCAATCATATGACACCCCAAAGCCATTTGCACAACAGAATTCAGACAGAAGTAAAAATTCCAATCATGCAAAAACTTGTGACATTCAGTACTATATACACAGAAAGTACCTAGATTGCTATTTTTATTTTATTACATTTGTCTTTATTTGAACAGTAGAAGAAAATAATAAAGTGGGATATGATGAGAAATAGCAAATGCTTCCAAGCAAGTAATATTTGCCATAAAAGGATAGTTTGTCAATAATCTATCACCCAATGTAACTTGTGTCTATTTTTGTAAAACAAAGAACAAAACAAAACAATGCTCTAATGCCAGGCTGCCATGCTCCACACTGAAATGGTGTAATGCTGTTTTCTAGTGGAAAAAAAAATATCCAGTCTGGTGATTGCTGTCAGGCCCGCTTCAAATTTCATTTCACTTTATCCTTTCTCATCAAAACATTTATATTGTTTATCTTTGCCAAGAAGGTTTATAATCCCTCTCATTAAGATTCTTAATAGATATTGCAAGCCTTGGAGCAGGAGCCACTAAGAAGCAATTTAAAATAACTATGTGTCAGTCGCATAGGTTGTGTTGGACTGGAGGAACAAGATAAGAGCACAATATTAATAAACAAGAACATTTCATCTCCTAACAGCATTTTTATTATTTTAACCTAGGGGTTTAACAGCTTCCAGAATTAAAACTGTATTGAATATACTTGATATATTACATTAGGTTATATGATATCAAACACAAATATTAAAGAAGATATAAAATATGCCTTACATGTTTACAGTATTTATGCTCTTTGTGGTTCAGATTAACACAATGTCAAACTGTTTATCAAAAAATATTAGTGTCAGACTTGCCATTTTGTCTACATTGGCCTGTGGAAACTGTGGAATTAGGGAGCCAGAAGCAGTCACTGACACTATGATGATGTATAATCCACAGTAAGCCATGAGGCACATCGTATGCAAGTAAATCTACTCTTGATGGAAAAAAGAATCCTGTCTGGAAGCTGGAAATGTCCTGAAGGATTCTGGAAGATTGGATCATATTGGAAGTCAGCACTAAGTAATTTAAGTAGTGAGATAACCACGATAGTGAATTCTGCTCCACATATGAAGTGGCATGGAATTGACCAAGAGGGTCAGGGGTCACAAAATTTGGGGTTAATTTTGGGTTAAAATTACCATTAAAATTAGTGGTTTTATTTTACCTGTTCTTCATATATATGAAAGTATTTCAACACCTGGCTGGTTTGTCATTATTTCAACCCTATTTGCATCTATCTATCTATCTATATTTAGATACCTACATTCAGAGACATCTTTATATAATGGCATAAACATATAGATATTTGTATCTATGTATATATATAAAATGCATCTATTTCCATATAAATATATACATATATAATTATGCAGGCATGTAGGAGTATATACTATTTAATTATACAAAATGTATATTATAGGCATTAATATGTTATATATACATAGAGAGAGCAAAAAGGCTTTCCTTGTATGATTTTACTTTTCTGAGCCTCTCAGCTTTGTCTTTTAATTAAGAATATTTCTGTGGGTTACCTTACATAGTTTACATAGGGGCTGATTTAAATATTCATTTGGAAATATTTCTCCTCAATCCTTCCACCTGTCACAAATTTGTCATTAACTTGGGAAATTGATCATCAGCAGATTTTTCCAGTTTTCAAAAATGTTCAAATTTAATTGAAATACATATTTTTGAAGTGTACTAGAAAGCTTGCTAGGTTAAAATTTAGAATGCTAGGAGCATGGCCTCATGCAGTCAATGAGAGAATAACCCATGGAAGTACCCAGGGAAGGAACTCCCACATTGTAAACAACAAACTTCCTTTAATTTCTCAGTATTGGAGACACGCTAATTACCAGGTCCCTTCTTTCTGTGGTGCTGATCCATAACAAAGTGCAATAGTTTGCTTCTCCTGCATGAAAGCTTGTCATGCTTTCTACCTTTCTACTTTGTAAGTTTCAAAGCTAGCCAAGCTGACATTATCTCTCAGGCTCATTGCATACATGCTACTGCTACTGCTGATTCTAAAGTGATGTAACAGCAATTACAAAGACAATTTTACACAACTACAAACCTTTGAAAGAAAATGATGAAGTATCTCGTCCAACCATTTCCATTTTTTCCAGTTTAGCAAAAGAGTCTTTTAAATGGTTGTGTGACCAATTCAGTTAGACAAAAGTGACTATCTCTGTTGAGCCACAGGTACCAATGTCTTCTCTTAGGTCCAAAAGCCAAAGGTGGTGCACTGGGGGGCATCAGATAAGTACCACAAGTACACCTTCAGTCTCACAGCCGTTGCTTAGTGAGAGGCTAACATGACCCAGATTTTTCATTTAATATGTGAAGAGAAGCAAGTTCTCTGATTCCATGTACAAGAAGCTAGAGCCATGCATCCATTGAAAAACAAACAAAAAAAATACATGTTTGCGAATAACATACAATGTTATATTTTTATACTGGTTCTAATTTTCTTAGCTAGTTAACTGATTTCATTTCATTTGGTTATTTCAAGAACCCTGTGACTTATTAAACATTATTTTTTTCTCATCTGGGCTATTCACAAGAAAGGGGTATAGGAAGATAGGTGATTTGTCCAAAGTATACTTTCTACAAAAGGCAGAGATGGGTATACAATGTGGATCCTCTGGTATATCAGTCAAGGTTTCATAGGTTCTGTGATGCCACAGATCAAACTCACCCTTAAGCATCAAGGAATTATATCCATTGCTTACCATATGCCCTCAGCTGCACTCTGTCTTCCAAAATAAAACAAACAAACAAACAAAAAAAAACAACTAACCTTAACAAGGAAGCATTAATATTAAACAAAACTAAGGTTTATTATGTAAAGAAATAAACCGGTATGTTTGGCATTGCAGAATATTTGTTTAACTATGCAAAGATGTGTTGCATTTGTTTAGTTATGTTAAGATGTGTTGCTTATTGGTCTAGAATAGGACCTTACTGGTCTAGTAAAAACCTGAGTGGCCAATAGTGAGGGAGGAGGTATAGGTGGAAATTCTGTTCAGGGAGAATAAGTAGGAGGAGGAATTTAAGCACAGGAGAAGAAAGAAAAATGAGATGCCAGGGTCCAGACAAAGAGGAAGCAGAAAAGTAGGACATACAGAATGAAAGACAGGTAGAAAGCCCCAAGGCAAAACATAGATGAATAGAAACAGATTAATTTAAAAGAGCAAGTGAGACAAATTTCAGCAAGGCTGAGCATTCATAATTAATAAGTCTCTATGTCTTTATTCAGGAGCTGGTTGGTAGTCCAAAGAAAATGCCAACTACGTTGTGGTTTGAATTAGAATTGCCCACAAAGGTTTATAGGTTTAAATGGAACTGACTGGTAAGAATTATGAGGTGTGGCCTTGTTAAAGGTCATGTGGCTAGGTTATCGAAGTTGTGTCACAGGAGTGGGCTTTGAAGTTTCAAAGCTCAGCTAGCTCTCTGTGCCTCCTGTCGATCAGATATATGCTCTCAGTTTCTGCTCCAGCACCTACCATGGCAGCCTGCTTCCTGTCATGCTCCCCACCATAGTGTTCACAAACTCATCCTCTGAAACTATTAGCATGCCCCCAGTTAAAAGCTTTCCTTAATAAGTTTCCTTGGTTATAGTATTTCTTCATAGCAATAGATAAGTAACTAAGACATGTTTGTCTCATAAATCTGCAGGGAACTATACTTGGTTCAAAAGAGGCAAATTTCTATTTTATCTTGAATAGCTTTTGACTCATATATAGATGTTGCACAAAAATGTGTGTTTTCACACTGTCCAGTGTTTAACACTCCACAGTTGTCCGTTGTTCCTAGTTGCCATTGGTGTTTATCAGGGATAGAAATTGAACTCTTGTCCAGCTCTGAGGAGACCCATGATGGATTATATTGATTACAAGACACCCTCAGCTTCTCTGCATCCTGCTACATGCTCTCCTCCCCAACATCACTTGATCTGAAATTTTAAATGTGCTCCCATTCTCAGATTGAAGTCCAAATAGGTCTCCCCACTAAGGCTAAAGGAAGCCTCCATCATCTCCTGATCCTCCACATTTGAAAGTATTCTCCTATCAACATACCCAATCTCTCAGATATTTTAACTTTTTCATTTGCACAGCTACACAAACCCTAAGGGAGAAAAGATTATGGCCAGAATATACATTATGCACCTGTTTCTCCATTAATATGTCTCTCTCTCTCTCTCTCTCTCTCTCTCACTGTGTGTGTGTGTGTGTGTGTTGTTTTCAATGAGAGGAAATTATATTTTCTCTTTTCAAGGGGAAACATTCTCTCCTCCCCTCAGGTTTCCGGCTGCTGGCTGCTTGCTGATTAATTTAAACCTACAGACAACTGGTTTCCTTATTAATGATTCTGTCGGATTCCCAGAACATAGTGGGATTAACCTGCTCTCAGTGCAGGCTGCTCTTTTTTATTTTTTAAAGGAGCCATTGCCTTATAATAAAACATGAGAGGATATTTAGTATGATAATTCCATTGTGCACACAGGGAAAACCATGGTTTGTCTCCTCAGAGCTCTGAAATATAGCTGTCTGATGGAAGCTATCAATACTTCATGCCATGCTTCTGTGGTCAGACATCCATAACACACCCAGAAACTTCTTACACTTGTGCTAGCAAATTGAGAAAACATCTAATACGCCAACTGAAGTGACTAGAAGGTGAGGCCAAAATGAGATTGTAATTTAGTCAAATGTAAGTTTACACAATTTCACTAAATCACACTTGAATAAAAATCATGTGAACAGCAGGGGTCTTGTAAGTATAGCAGAAATGAAAAGAATAACAAGTTTTGGTACTTCACACTCATGGTTCTTAATGGGGAGTCTAATGAGAGAGTTCATGCCATGTGAAAGGATTCACATCCCCTTAACAGTTTTACAAAATAAAGCCCACCCTGAACCCAGTCCAACACCACTTCCTATATAGCTTGCTTCATAGAAGATGGCATGTGGGTCAGGCTCAAACAAACCCGATGTGAATTGATGCTTCCCAAAGTCACTTAATGGGAATGAGTCTCAGATGCACTTTCAGTGTATTCGTTGTCCAAAGTGGTGAACCCTAAAAACTGGAGGACTAGAGCTAGATATCACATGGATAGCAAAGAACCAGCTGTCATTTGTATGAGTATATTTACTCTTTGTATTCATGTCTTCATGAACCACACGAATAAACCCTCTTCCAGTGCACTCAGCTGCAGAATGGAGGCCACAATTAACTAGAAGCATTGTAAGAGTTCAGAAGCTTTTACTCGTTATTTTACACCAGGATTCCTCAGAGTATATATGAATGAAGGAAGGTGACCCTCAAAAGCCTTTCTTTCCATTGATATTTTAGTTTCCAACACTTCAAATGAATGATATTTGGGGGTCGTATCCTATAGTCAGACAAATATTCTAGAATTTATGGTAGCTACAAAGACAAATGTACTGGCAGCACTCACAGAGGCAAAACCAAGTGACCCTCCCTGAACTTGAGGAAAGCTTATACCATTAAAGAGACACATGAAACCAGTCTCCCTTCAAGGTGCTGAGACTTCACAAGGAAATAGATATAGAAACAGACAAAGTCTCCTTTGGAATCCTCTGATTCCAATAAGAATGACTTGTTTTAAAATCTGATGTATGGGTATTGCACAGGAGTGTGCATTACATTTTGAACTAGGTAGTTAGATTGGCTTTTACAGGATATATATGTATATTTTCTAATGGACAAATAATATCTCCACCCATTATTAAATAAATAAACCAATATACATGATAGGAAAGAAAGGAAAGGCAAAGAAATTTAATTTTTAAGGAATTAAAAAATGAGAAGAATTAAATATGTCCTCAGTTGGTTATATATTTTCTTTGTTTGCTGCTGGGACTGATAGCATGAAGCAAAGGGAATCTAAATGTAACTACATAATGGAAAGCAGACCTGGGTGCTATCCAGCTCTCTCCTCCCAAACACACTCTACCATCCCCAGAACTGAAATTCCTTCTGAATTCAAGACTCAGCCAAACATCTTTATGGTGAACCTGGGGTTCATTTCCAGGATTGGAGTTTGTCCATCCCCCTGGTACTAGCAAGACTCTAACCAGAAACGGCCTGTTAACAGGCAGCATCAAGGCAGAGCTGTGCTTACTTCCAAAAGAGCAGCTGCCGATCCTGAGTGTGTTGAACTTCAAAAAATGGGTGAAAATTTAGGAAAATGTGAGAAGGATGAAAATAGTGAGAATATAATATGTTTAAGAATATAAAACACTACTTTGATTCCATCATGTAAATAAACAAAAATTTAAAACCCCTGAAGAGAGCAGAAATCATGATTCTAACATGCAGATCCCAAAATATGAGTTTCCTCCTCAAGCTTTTCTGTCACTTCTGCTCACATGAATGGTGTAAAATTCTGCTTAACATTTGCCTGAGTAAGGCAGCAGCCCTGACCCCAGGCACTTTCCAAATACAAAACTTGTATTGACTTCCTAGGACCGAGTCTTTGAAGTGTGACAGGATTCTTTGTTCTTTTCTATTTGGGGCATCTTTTTAAAAATTAAATTCAAAATGTGTTTCCACCAGAGGGCAGTAAATAAAAAGCAAACAAACAAATGACTCTTTCCACTGAATACAAATTGCCTCCAAAATCAGATAAAAGCATTCCACTTTCTCCTTCATCAGTTTTTCAGGCTCGGAAACACTCCCTGCTAAAAATTCTTATTTGCTCACCTCTCCTGAACTTGTCTTCAGTGGTCTCATTCCCCAGTACTCAAAACATGGCCTATAAACATATCCCAGGAAGAACCAACAAGATGATTTTTATAAAAACCAGAAGCATTTATTTCACCTTAGATGTGCTGTCCTGCACATCCACATAGGGCCTACCTGGCTCCAAAATGCCTTCCCTGCTGGCCAAAGCACTTGGTAGGCTCCACTCACTGTTTTTCATTGTTGTAAGGAGGCACTGGCAGAGGCTGCAGTGGCGCTCTCAACAAAAACCGTGACTACTGAGCAGGAATACTGTAAGAAAGGAAGGACAGCATTGCCATCCAGTGGTCAGCCAGGAATCTTGCTGCCTGTGGCAGCCTCAGCTCCTGCTCTACTGCTTGGTGTTTAGGCCCCTTAGAAGCCCCAGAATGCCTGCCTTCTGCAGTTCACAGGTCTGAGAACTAGCCAAGGCAAAAGGAGGCAATCTGAACTCCTGGCAACCTCACAGCTTAGCTTCTCAGCGGAAAAACAAGAATAAAAATGGTATGTATGGCTGAGCCAGGTCCAGGAAGATAGTGGACAAGCTCTATTCTCAGAGATGCCCAAGTTTAACTGCTTCTCAGAAACACCTCTTCAACTCTTGAGATCAACAGTACCTCTGAGTTACAACATCCAGGGACATGGCCCAAGAACTGAACTTCTAAAGGGATGGAGGACAATCTACTTCAGGAATTCTGTCCTTGGCTAAGGACTGGCGGCTGAGAGATCACTGCTTTAACATCTTTTCGCGCTAGGCAGCAATTTAGCTCTATCCAAGCTCGAGTTGTCTTTACTGGCTCCAAAAACCTTCGACATTTTTTTCTAGTGACCCCTAGTGGTGTCCTCACTGAACCACCAGAGAATTCCCTTTGCTGGTAGGAATCTGAGCTGTACAACTTACCAGCTACAGCTCTTGCAATGCCTCAACACCACAGGTACATTGACTCATGTCAGGTGCCTTGGGCGTGGCCTCAGGCAGATGGAAGCAGAGGAGCTTGAGACATGGCTTTCCTTCGTGCTCTCTTTCTGGAGGGTCAGTAGAACTTGTAGGGAGAGCAGGGAAGTGCTCCAATGGTTCTTTGTATTTTTCTGTGTAAGTGATTCCCCCAATAAACGCCCATTTACCATTTATCTTGGGTGTAGTGATCTAATTACTTTGTCCCCTTCAGACATGTTGATTGCAAATGTATTGAACAAAGAAAACTTTTTCTTCAAGTGTCTGTCCCTTAGCAAACATAAAAGCTTGTTAGTCATATCACAGTTATTTTCATTCTAGCTGGTCACACTTTCAATGAACTATCATTTGCTTGGACATAGGGACATGAGTGGATTGAGGAATGGCTTCCCAGCCAGCTAGCTCACCTGTCACTCCTACCCTTCTGTCCTTGTTATTAGTGGTATTTTTAACAAAAGTCTCCTTTTTGGGTAATAGTCACTACAGCAGAGATTTGGAGCTCAAGTGACCAGATATACAGAAAGAGCAGAAACATTTCCTCATGACCCAACAGTGCCGGATGTTAAACAGTGTGTGTGTGTGTGTGTGTGTGTGTGTGTGTGTGTAAATCAATGTCAGATATCCAGTCAGACAGACAGGATTGCATTTTTAAAGTTTCCAAACAGGTATTTGCTTCTTCAAATTAAAGAGCAGAGGCCCCTAGGTCTTAGGCTTCTGTGAAGACTATATAGTGAGCTAAACTAACACAGCCAATCTCCCATTCAACCATTGGGCCATGTCCATGTGCAACTAGAGGTTTTCTCTGGCATTCCAGTGTTCAGTGCAGCAGACTGCCTTGATTCCATAACACCTGCAGATTTTGCCCTGGGAAGCTATGTCCTGTTTCTAAATCTTAGTCCTATTTTGAGTAGGTAGGTTGCCAGGCATGTCAGGATAACTCTTGGACTCCATCTTGCAAGCAATACCTGGTAGGAAGCAAACCTACACGTGCTGAGCATCACAGGAAGTGTACTCAGACTTACAGGCTGCCCTTTCCATAAAGATCAAGCCTATCGTTATTTCCTTTCCCCCAAAGTGTGTTCTTCCTAATTTCCATTTTCTTTTACTTCTCATGATATCAAGGACTGAGGCCTAATTCTATGATGTTGCCAGAAATCTGTGAGAATAAATACACCTGCAGAAACACATGCAAACATACCAGCATACAGAATGAAAGACCATGGATCATAATTAGAACAAAATTAGAAAATACTAGAAGTAGAAAACATCATGTGCTACTCATACATGATAGCATATATGTTTCAAAATTACCAATAACTATTCTGCAAAAGGCTATGAACACATATCTTGCCTGAGGATTGTGGGGATGCCATGGATGACACAAAAAAAGCAAGAGTTAATCTAGGCTATTGAGGAAATACATTTTGAAAAAAAAAAGCGTACAACTTTAAATGTTAGCATTACTCCAAGGAAGTATGTACTAAGAAATGCATAAAGGCCATAATCACTGTGTGTTGTTGGGGTTTCATAGAAGCCTACCACAGCAGGTAGTAATCATTGGGAACTGCTAGGACAAACAGCTCTTGCACTGGGCACTGTTAATGAACAGAAACCACTGACATAAGCAGGTTTTCTAGAACTCACAGAGATCATAAAGTATATCTGGAGGAACTGGAGACCATTGAAAGAACATAGACCTGAATCTGGGATTACAGGAGGATGACATTTTTGATAGACCATTAATAATTTAACTCAGAATTAATCTTATAGGATTCATCTGTAGGACTTTTGAAGAAATGTTACCCTCCCCCCCCCACACACACACAAAATGTAAAAGTTAGTGTGACTACAGTCAATAGGGGACTAAGAGTATATTCTTGAGGTAATGCTCAAAAGCTAAGAGTATTTCTCTAATTTACATGTTCTGTGAGGTTTAAGCATAAGATAAATGAGTCAAAGATATCTCAAGTCAAATAAAGGGGAACACATTCTTAAGCAAAGATAAATAAATTATGTGTACTTAAGTATCTGTCTGTGTGTGCATTTGTATGGTATGTGTGTTTATGTGTGTGTATGTATGTAGATTTTTGTGGATTTTCGCAGTTCCTTGACCCTATAAAGCTATAAAACACCCCTTAAACTAAACAAGAAACTATTTCTGCACATTTAAACTTCTGAGACTAACCTTATAAAAATACAAATTTCACTCATTGAAGGGATGGTGGTCAGGAAGAATACTAGTTATGAGAAGACATGTATAGATCCCTGTTCTGATTAGTCATGGGAATTGTAGAAGAGGGCAGATAAGAAGAAGCAACTGTATCTTCCTATTCACTCACTCCAGGTGAGTGGTGTCAACCTCCCACTATGAGCAACCTCATCATTACCTGATGAGTCTGCCTGGGCAGAAAAATCTGGAATATGACCACTCCTCAGAACTGCTTGGTTATTTTCTAAAGAATATCATCACTGATCTTCTAACTGGTCTCTTCTTGCAATTCCTGCATTCATGTGGTTAGTTGGAGCCAGAATGACCATACTGAAAATTAATTAGGTCACATGAGTTCTATGATCAAAACTCTACAATAGCCCTTGTTTCATCCTAAACAATAGAAAATATCCTGATGGAATCTTGGTTGTGTAAGTTTCCTCCTAGATTGAAACATTCCTGTGGGGAAGCTCTTTAAGCAGGAAGGTAAGCCACTCAAATAACTTCAAGAAGTCCCATGCTTGACCAGATTGACTAAGTGCTTGCTGTCACAGGAAACAATAAATGTTTGGAATCATCAGACAGAAAGAATCTTTGTTACGTGTGCGCACGCACAAAGAAGATTCTGAAGCCAACTGAGCTACCTGGAGGAGCTTTGGACCAAACGAGGCACGCAAAAAGTACACTCTCCAATCTGTTGACTTGCTATCAGGCTATGTAGTGTACTTGCTTGAGATTCTCAGCTTTTATATAACTGCCACCCATGCTTGGTTTGGAAATGCAACTGTCTTTTAGTTATTTCTGATGCCATAAGTACCCCTCACCCATGTTCATTCAAGTAACCCTAATAGAATTCATGATTCACCAAGAACTTTGGTGGTATCATGGTGTGCCTTGGGCTCCCTATCTGGGATGAGTATTCTGATATGTGTTACATCTCCCCAGGAACAATTTTATCAAACATCAAGCCTCAAAACCATGTATCTCCTTATAGTAGCCCATACCAGCACTCTGAGATCACTTTCTGTCACTCCTTCCACTTTTATTCCACACCAAACACTGTGGCACCTGTTCTGATTACTGAACATTCCTGACATGGATAGTTTGGCTTGGTCTTCCTCCTGCCTGGTATTCTTTTCTCCTGTAATCAATGCATAATGATCTCTAGTCATTCCCATGTCGAACGCATTTGAAAGCCTATATACCTCCTTCCTAGACCATTCCCTATGACAATTTTCTATTGTTCTTTTCCTCTGTTTAGTACTTACTACCATGTTACCTGATATTTTCTTTGCTTGCTATGCTTTTATTGTAAGCCACCTGGCAATAGAAGAGGATTTGCCCACCCACTGTGTTTTATGTCAATTGCCTAGCATACAGGAGTTAATACACTTCTTGAACTTGTTGATTAATTAATTTCCAACAGCAATTTTGTGAGTAGGTTTGAGAAGCCATTTTTCTATACTTTGTAGATAAAGAAATTGAGGGGATGATTTTCAATTTGTTCAAGAGTAGAAGTTAATGTGCAGTTAATTTACAATTTTCTAATTTTCAGATTAGAATCTAGGTCTCTTGACTTTTTCCTCTGTGTGGTAATATCACAGGGTTGTGGTAAGAATTATAAACACAACTTTAAACAAATAAAATTATTTCACAGAATATAGCTGTCTTCTCCTTTAAAAATATCATAATAATTTCCTTGATCTATTTAAGGTCGTTAAATATAAAAATTGCACCCATATTCCATATAATATGCCAAGAAAAGGTATAATACATGAATAGAAAATAGACAAACAGAAGTATGAGCATGTTTTAACAAAACATTATACAGAGATCTGACACCTGTATGTACAAATGTGGGGAGGGAAACTCTACATTACAGACATATTCAGAGACAATTTCATTACTCTGGTAAAGGTGAAATATCTATACTAACAAGACTCAAGGTAGCAAAACTCCAAAAGTTATGGAAATGCTAAGGGAACAGTGTATCGATGAGCAGCCAGCACTAAGCAGCCCAACTTCTCATGGAACTTATTAGGACATCACATATAGACTGTGCTGACTAAAACACTTGTCTACTCTCAAACTCCATAATTCTCTACTCTTTAGCAGAAATTCCTTTCCTACAATATATTCTCATGATGGGTTCCCCTCCCTCATCTCCTCCTGCATCCTCTACACCCATTTAATAGCATGTCTTCTCTCTCTCTCTCTCTCTCTCTCTCTCTCTCTCTCTCTCTCTCTCTCTCTCTCTCTCTCTAGTAAAAAACAGCAAATAAAATACTGCCTTTTCCCCACTTCCATGTTCCTCGTGTTCCCCAGTATTCTCTTGGACATATCAGTTTCTGCATCATTTCTGTTGTCAGAGCATTATAGTTAGAAACTGCAGTTAACCTAAAAGACAACTCTAGTCATCCCTAGTCTGTTACTCACAGAATTCCTGTTCTAGAAGATATCAATGGCATTGGGACGGGAGTAAGTACAATGCAGAAAAGAACTTTAGGCCCTACTATTAGGAGGGACCACTTTCTCTTGATTTCAGCATAGTTTATATGTGATGTCCTGATGTGTACCATGGAAGGTTGAGCTGATCGGTGGTGATTTGTACATTTTACCTAGTTTATCCATTTCTTTGCTGATAGTTTTGTAAAACATCAGATTCAACTGGAAAGTGTGTTTAAAGAACACAAAGTGTGGAGAGCCCGACATGGCTGCTGCAGTGCTGCGAGAGTTGGGTGCACTGTGGGTATCTAACCTGAGGATCTGGGCAACGCAGACGCTGCGAGTTTTACCCCAATCATGTGTCCACACAAGTGCTTCTCTTGATGTTTCTTGAAGATGGGAAAAGAAGAATAATATTGTTTACCCACCACAACTGCCTGGTGAACTTTGGAGATAGCAGAAATTTACCATTGTAGGAGACAAATAAAATACAGCAAGGACAAGATGTGGTATCTGGCAAAATTGTTACGAGGCACGTCCATCGATCAGGCTTTGGCTCAATTGGAGTTCGATGATAAAAAGGGGGCTCAAATAATTAAAGAGGTACTCTTAGAAGCACAAGACATGGCAGTGAGAGAACACAATGTGGAGTTCAGATCCAATTTATACGTAGCTGAGTCTACCTCAAGTTGAGGCCAGTGCTTAAAGCGCCTCCGTTACTATGGCTGAGGTAGCTTTGGAATCATGGAGAAGGTCTATTGCTACTATTTTGTGAAGCTGGTGAAAGGACCCCCACCCCCACCTGAAGCACCCAAGACAACAATTGATCATGCCAAGGAGTATATTCAGCAACTTAGAAGCCGGATCATCATCCACACATCATCCACACTCTGTAACAGTCATTCTCTCTCCACAGTGTATATATTTTACATTTATTTTAAAAAGTAAAAAAAAAGTAAAACAAAACAAAACAAAAAATGGTTAAAAAAAAAAAAAAGAAAAAGAAAAAGAACACAAAGTGTGGTGGTTTGGATCAAAACATCCCATATAGGCTCTGGCGTTTGAAAACTGAGTCCTTAGTTGCTATTGCTTCTTGGTAACTTAGGAGGAGGTATAACCTTACTTAGTAAGTACCCCACTGGGGGCCAGCTTTGATTATCTTTCTTTGCTTCCTGCTTACAGTTCAACTTGTGAACTCTCAACTTGATGTTCCAGCCACAATGTCTGCTTTCTGTGTAACACCATCATGGACTGTAACCCTCCAGAAATACAAACCCCAATTAAGTCTTCTATAACTTGACTTGGTCATAGTGTTTAATCACAGCAACAGAAAAGTAAGAAAGACACAAGGTCTGCTCAGCAGATCTGGATAGGAACCTGAGAATTCACATTTCTAACAAGCTTACAGGTAGTTGATGTTGCAGGAGTGCTACATTTTACGGATTGTTATTTCAGATGTTCCAGCTGCCTAAGCAGGCTCCAAACTGAGGAAAAGACAATTAAGAACCCCATAGTTCTCTGGGATAAAACCTCAGGGAATCTCTAATTGGGAAAACTTAGAAAGTTTTAGATGGCACTTATGTTAAGCTGAAAACTAGGGAGCCAGAGAGACTTTTAACTGTGTACAAAGCATGTTTTTCAAATCTCAAATTGAAACTTATTCATGAGTAATAACATAACTTTTGCATAATTTAGTTAAGAAAATAGAAGTCTCAAATCACAAACAGGAGGCAAGAAAGGAATCCACCAATAGCTTTTCAAACATAAAAAAAATCTATTACAAAGAAATGTTGAAGATATCTGTCAACAAAATGAATAATTTAGGGAAAATGTACAAATTCCTTTTTAAATAAGTAAATAAATAAGTACATTTCTTATACAATCACTCAACAAAAGAGTCACAGCAGGAAATGCCCACAGTCAAATATGGAGCTTATACAAAAGCCTCACAGATGACACACTTTTAGTGGTACAAGACTAAATACTTGTTCCTAGAGTCCAACAGAAAACAAGAATGCCTTCTAATAATACTGATACTTAACGCTGGACTGGACATTCTACCTAAAGAAATTAAGCAACAGAATTAAGTAAAAGTCATCTAGACTGTAAAGAAATGACTGACAAAGTAACTATGAATATATGTCATACTCTTATGTAGATAGCAAATTTAATACACATGGAAAATTGTAAGAATCCATAAACAAGTTATGGACCAATATATGAGTAAAATAGGATTGTGGTAATTAATATCTATATACAATAATCATGTATATTTCCTAGAAATGGACAACCCAAAGATTAAAAAAAAAAAAACAAAGCAATTACAGTTCTATTACATCTAATAGGAAATTATGTACTTTTAAAACTAACTTTAAAGAGTGGTTTATATATTAAAAGCTATAAAATTTTGAAAAGGAATTAAGACCCAAATAAATGAAAAGATCATTATAAATTTCATGGAATCAAAGGTTTAATATTGTAAAAAAAAAAAAAAAAATAACTGTCCTTTCAAAACTTCCCAGTTGAAATGCTAATCTCTCTGATGTTGATAACAAAAGTCAGGGTCTTTGACAGGTGATTGAGTGGTAAGCATAGAAACCCATGGTCATCATTAGTGCTCTCCACACAGCTGTGATGAGGAGACATGATCACTAAACAAAGACAAAAGAAAAGGTGTCATCAACCAGTGACTTAATCTTGGACTTCAAGAAACTTTAAAACATAAATTTCTGTTGTATACCAGCTACTCAGTCTGTGGCATTTAGTTTCAATATGAAAAGATTACTGTGACAGTAACCTCCAAACTGTTCTTCAAATTCAGTATAATCTTTCTGGGGGAGAAAAACAAAAAAGATGTTTAGTTTTGTAAAAACTGATAAACTAATATTAAAATTCATGTTTGAAATTATTCAAATGTAGGGCAAGTCAAAAACACTATCACCTGGATTTCTTCTCTAAAGCCAATGATCTTGAGACACTTGAGGCAGGGTCTGTGTACAGAACTTCTTTGTGCTTCTCTCTAGAAGGAGAACGCAGATAGATTCTAGCTTTTACTTTCTTACTTTTGTTTGTTTGTTTGGTTGGTTTGTTTTCTTTTGTTTGTTAGCAACAAAATCAGGATATCAGTGGGGAACCAGTGACATGGTGACATCGTAGTTTGATAAAGGCATGAAGTTCAGTGATACTGTTCTATTTGGTAATGTAAACCTGGGAGAGTGGAGTCTAAAATTGAGGCAGACTGAAGTCTCATGAAATAGTTAATTTATAGTCTGTATTCTGAGGGTTTAACAAGGTCATATGAGCAAAGTTAACTTGAGTTCGAACTGTATACAGTCACATGGGCAAGGTCAAATAACTTGAGGCTGTATATAATCATGAGGATAACTCATTCTTGGAAACCTTATTCTGAATAAGGGATAAGATGATGGGAGGTCTGAAGTAAACCCATTATCATTACCACACTAGAAGGGGCACAAAAGCACATTCTAAGAACAAGCCAAGTTATGGAGGAACAGAGATTACAAGACTCTTGTCTTGTGTACTTGGTGTTATCTCACAAGTTCAGAAATCTCCTCACACAGTTTCCTTCATGAACTTTATTCTGAAATTTGTAGAGAAGGAAGCTGTCCCTCTTCCCAGAAGAAACAGATTCAGAATTGAAGGCCATCTTCTATGACCTAAATAATATTAGGAAGAGAAAAAAAGATAAATGATTCTTCTCATCTACACACCACAGTGATTGTTTCGTGGCCCCAAAATTACACAGAAATATGTGAAGTTCCCACAGGCTCCTTTCACCAGAGAGAAGGCATATTTCACAGTTGAAAAATGGAGCTCAGACAAGGTAAAGTCTGAGTTCCATTTTTATCTTTCTAAAATAGGACAAAATGAAACTACTCCAGGCTAGTCCACACCATTCATGAGAGTAAAGAGAACAAACTTTGCAAGTAGGCAAAGTTGACCTGACATTTAATTCTTCCACTCCTGGAGTAAATGACATTCTAATGCCTAAAATGGTAAAATAGTCTCTGTGGATTGTGACAAATTTATTTAAAATTCAATCTTCTCAGTTGCTTATCAGAGTAACTTGTAAAGTAAATGGGCAGTATATCCTAACATGGAATGCATTTATCACTTAAAGAAAGGCAGGCTTTCTCATTTATGAGATTCCTCTCATCATTTGAGTATAGTACAAAGAAATACATAAAATCATTCAGTGAGTCAAGGACGTCAAGAACTCTGCTAGATAACCTTAAGAATTCTGTCATCTCCCCCATAGCTATACTGAAAGAAAAAAAAATCAGTTTATACCTGAACTCTCATTTCAGTCTTCCTGAAATTTCATATCTAACATGTTTGAATAGGAAAATTACTTGATAGAAAAGATTTCCCTTATCAGTTCAGGGGGAAATGAAGAAGAAATAAACTCTATTCAAGTAATTCTATCCTTGTGCCTTCTTGGAAGGAGCTAAAATTCATAGAACTTAGTTTCAAATTAACATGGGTTTTAGGAATCTGTTCCTAAATAGTCAATAAAAAGAAAAATGGTCCACCATGAAAAGCTGGTAATTAAAAACAGGAGGAAGAAAGGCCGATTATAAATTACACTACACTTGAGGCTATAAAATCATCCTCTTTTTAATTAACTGCGAGAATGAGGCAAACAAACTCAGAGCTTTTACAAGTGGTTTCTGAAGTTTAAAAACAAATGATATAATAATTCCTATATGTCATAACTAAGCTCAGTACCACTAACCACCATCTCAAGGCGTAGGAAGCATTTTGAGCAAATTCCAAAAAGATTAACCTTGAAATGTTGGGGTCTGCATGGTTTCATTGTGGCTCACTTACATGGCAAAAGCCAGATTGTCTCCTGTCAGAGCAAAGCTTTCTCAAAGCACTAAAGAGCTTATCCAAACTCTCATGAGAAAATCCCAGCAGAAAATCCAATGCTGTAGACTTGGAGACCTGCACATGCCTGCCTGTGTTCTCTCCCCAGCAGGAAAGGGTTGCATTTCTGTTCTTTACCCTACATCTGTGGCCAACTTTATTAGAGTTTCTTTGGTAATGATTTTCACCCTGGCCACTATGTCAGGTGTTGTTAATTCCAACATTACCAAAATGATGCTGAGAAAATGCTATCAGACATCTTTAATATGATAATGGAAACATATACTGACTCAAAAGATCTTTTTGGTCACTTGTTCAAATGTAAGGTTTATTATGGGCCAGCAGTAAACACCAAATGCACCCAGAAAATAATTCAATATTGTTTCACAATTTGACTGAACATAGAGGAAACAAGTTCTCAGGAGCCCTCCAAAACAGGTGCCATCATCATCATTAGGTACTATCAAATTACATGTGTCAAAGCAAAGTTAGAGTTGAATTTTGTGCCTCCCTTGTCCTTATGTATTCCACAGTCTCTCTCCACTTGGGTTTTTTTTAAAATTACACATATAATCTCACAAATATACATTTCTAAATGTAAACTAAGACAAAAAAACACAAATGCCTGGGAGGTAGAAAAACTGAAGACTGACTACTGGAGATACATAGGGAAGATGAAGAAACTTCATTATTTAGGAATAATCAAGGCCAGTCTCTCACCGCATGTTAGCAGAATCTGTCCTCTATCCATCCCTATCACCGCGTGGCAGTGTCAACTGCTCCTTTTTCCTCTTTGTCTATCCCAAACACCTTCATTACAGACGACTTGGCTCAAGGTCACACAAAAGGGTGACTTTTCAGAAGTGAAGTTCTACACAGGGCCTCTAGATGGCACTCTTTCTTGCCAGTAGTCAAAAAACAGCTTTGCCTCCCAATTTAGCAATTTCCAAATGATTAAAACTTGTCCTTTTCCGTTTTGATACAATTGTCCTATGCCATTTTATTACAGCTATGGATGTTCATAAATCATCAGTCAAAATTATCGAACTTCAGTTTGCGTTTTTGATTTAATACAAACAAAACTCTTATCACTGGAGTGCATGGGTTCCTGAGGCTCTCGAGAAGGAGCCCTGGGTAGCCAGTGAGAGCAGGCATTCCACCTCTTTGCCTTCAGGGCTCTGGAGCTACCCAATCCCTGCAGCCTTTCTGGGGTATGACTTACCATTTTACTAAAGAAAGTGATCCCTCCTGCTATAGTGCTATAGTTTCTAATCCTAAACCCCACAGTGTCCAGCAGGAACTATGTCTAGGTGGGTACCTCCTTAGAAGCAGAAGCACATAAGGTCAGGGAATGGGCACTTGTATTTCCCACCAACCCAGGGCTCCCTCTGCACAGACTGATTAGAAACGGAAGAAATACCTAGCGTACCGCAGAAGGCAATGAGGATGCTTCTGTGAGGCCCACGAGGTCTTCAGGCCACTACAACACCCACTGCATACTCAAACACAGCACTTCTGAGCAAATAGAAAAGCAACTCCCAAATACCTCCACAAGGGGCTCTTCATTCCCGTGCCCACAAGCAGACAACTTCAGGAAGCCAAAGTCTTTGCCTATAAGATGGAGGGAAATATTCAGCTCGGCTGAAATGAGCACAGTTAGGATGCCATTATGGTCACAAAGGTGGGTTGGTGATAGAATTCTCTCTGATTTAAGTGGTGTTAAATCTAGGGATTTTCAAGAATTCATAGTCCTGTGATAACTTTAGCTATTTCAGTGAGTGGCAGAGTAAAAACAAGTTTCTACATTGGTTTCATTATATCTTTTGTCAACTCCAGCTTCTTCACTGTCCTCACTATGTGATTTCTAGCTGCCAAATTTGACTTGACTAGGAGTTTCCAGGCTGATCCCTCCATGAAGCAGAGGTCCTAATGAATACTATAGGTAGACTTCTAACACTCTTAAGAAAACATACAGATAACCTCTCTATGGCCCTCTGTCCACAAACAAAGACCCCTGTGCTTCTTTGTAATTAAGAATTATTACAAACACTTGTTTCTCACTTGGTTGTTTTCCTAGCAGTTTATCTTGCTGAACCATAATAGAATGAAGGTCATCTATGCCTTACACAAAGCTTTGAGTTATCTGAGTTGTTTTAAATAATTTAAATGGGCCATTTAATGTACTTTGGATTCCATCCCAACAACTTTGGTTGTTTAGGGCAACTACGTTTTGAGTTTTATTGAGAATATTCTTCCAAAGGAAATAGCAGCAGGAGGAAGACAACATTAGCGGATACACCCAGAAGCACTTTTAGCCTGCCATCTCTCCCGCCTTGTTCAAGTGTTTAGAACTCCATAAAAGTCAAGCTGCATTGAATAGTTTCCTTAAACACTATCAAATGTAGTTTTCTGAGAAGAAATTTGCCAATTTTTCAAGACAGAAGTTTAGTGCCTCCAGATGGCCCTTTTCAGAAAGGGTGAGTACTAATTAGGTTCCATGTCCTTGTTCGACTCTTCTGTGTCCCCTGGGAAGCCCTTTAGACAGTGGAGACTGGGAAACCAAAATGCACACAAAAGCCCAGCTGAGGTGCTCACAGATACAGTGGTCCACAGGGAACTGAGCCATGGGAATTTGGGGGCCTCGCTTAACACCTACATTTCCAAACAAGCTTCTTCTTGCCTGAAAACAAAATGCCTGGATTTGTTTCTTCAACCTCCTAACAAAATCCAAATATCCTCTGACTTCTGAATTTATGAGGAATATTTATATGTCCATAACTGTCTTACATGAAGTAGCAAAAGAAACAGAAATTCAAACAGGTTACAAGGCTTAGCTATGATTACTCATTGTGCTGGCTAAATCCACTGACTGAACCTAACCTTTTGAGATCTTTTTTCTGCTGTACCAGAACAGAAACTGAGCATGAAGAGTTTTTGGCATTTTCTTTGGGCTTTGTGTTAGGAATATCCAATTCCAACTTGAGAGGAATGAAAAAATATTTAAAGTCAAAAGAGAAAGTCACTTTGGAAACACTTCCAAATTTAAGGCCTCTGGTATATTTTTGGTAATTATTAGTGTATTCGAGTACTTCCACATAACTGCTTACAGTCGGTTTATCAATCTGATGTTTCCCTGACTATTTGGCTAGAGGATGTTATTTTTCTTGATATCCGTTAACATCACTGGAGCAGTTTAGAAATTTCTGGCATAGTGGATGCTCTGTGTGTCTTCTGTCTCCTCGTAATGCCCCATAGACACCTGTTCCCGGCAGAAGTTGCATTTTCTCTCAGTAATTGCAATCTGAGAACAGTTCCTCTTTTTCTCTATACTGAAGCTAGGCAGAAATAAAACAAAAGCATTCATCCTTGTTTCCCAGTTGCAGTGGAGATGCTGGAGGCTGTATGTGCAGACTCACCTCTCATTAAGAACATTCTTTGATTGAGTAGGTTCCTCAACTCCCCAAAAAACATAGCTAATTCTCCACTCACTTCATATGTGGCCAGAGTTCATACTTGTATTACAGTATTGATGACTTTTCATTGTGCTACTGATTCACAGTACCCAGTCTCCTGATAATCTAAGGGTAATTCAAGGCATAGGTTTATGAATTATTGAATCTTTATAGCTCTATTACAAATGCAGTCACTGAGTACCTTTAATATTCAACTTGACACAACTTAGTGTCATCTAAAAAAGGGGCTCTCGATCTAGTAATTGTTTATATGAATTTGGTCTTGCTTTTGATAATTGTGTTTTATCATAAGAATAGAGAAGGAAACTAGAACACTGAGGTACACAAACTGGCCCATAAAGTTGTGTGATACACATTGAGCCAAAAAAATTTAAAATGTAAAAAATGGGAAACATGTACAATTTAAATTAAGTGCTTTAAAGATTTAAAGCAATGAAATATATTCTACTAAATAAATACTAATCAATATTAAATATAGTGTATTGTAGCTATTTAATATTGCTGGTGGAGGAATAAGAAGAGAAGGCGGAGCGAGCTAAAGGATAAGATAGTAAGACAACAAATAAGAATAAGGAACAAGGTAGAAAGAAAATGGAAAGGGAAAATAAGGGATAAAAGGAAAAGTTAGAGAAAACTAGTCATGGTGGAAAAAGAAGACTAAACAACAGAAGTGAAGGCCACGGTTTCAAATGCTGATGAAGAGTAAATGGGTGAATCTGCTATCATCTCCCTTGACTAACCAGTACACTGACCATGGCCTCCAACTCTAACACTGCTCTCCTTCCCATAGCTGCTTCTGTACTGGGAGGCTAAACATTTGGCTTATAAGTATAATCATTATGCTAGTCACTCTGTGGCAAAGAATTTCAAGCTCTGCATGTTAATTCCCATTAATCTACTGTTTTAAGATTGGCCTGCTTCATTTTAAAAAAATCTTACTATTTAGTAGCAATTAAAAGCCTTCAAACAGAAATTTACTAATTAGCTTTCAATTGAAATAGGAATTCAATAATCTCTGAATCACAAGCAAGTAAACGTATTATTTTACTGCTTTCATTGGTTTCTGACTGTAGGCAGTTAAGAATATCAGATTTTATAGGTTTGCTTTTTTGTGTTGTTTTCCTTTTGTTCTTAGTTTTTTTCTTTCTAAATTGGCTTCAAGTTCCATAACAATTACCCACTGTCCTTTGTAGCCCTATCTATTTTTGTTACTTAGCAATAGTCACTTTCCCCCAAGCAGAGTTGCTGTAATTAACCAGAATAGCAGGGTATGTATGACTCAAATCCCCAAATACTGCTCTGAGTTTCCTTCCCAGCTTCAAACTCCAAAAACAGTCTCCAAATAGTCATAAGGGCCATTTAAGTCCTGCTTTATGTGTAGGGCCCATGCAAGCCTACTCTATACCCAGGAGCAGAGCAGGTTTATGTTTGGTTTCCCAAAGGGGAATTTCCTGGAACTAGAAAAACAACATCCTTAGTGAGGTAACCCAGACTCAGAAAGACAAACATGGTATGTATTCACTCATAAGTGGATAAATCATAAGTGGATATTAGATATAAAGCAAAGGATAACCAGACTAAAATCCACAGCTCCAGTAAAGCTAGTTAATAAGGAGGACCCTAAGAGGAAAACATAGATCACCTTGGGAAGAGAAATTGGATGATATCTACAGGGCAAACAGGGGGTAGGGGAATGGTAAGGGAGAGGGGAAATGAGAGAACAGGAGGAAAACAGATGGTTTAGGAGGGGAGGGATGCTGTGGTAGAGCAATGAAAAAGGTATCTTAGTAGAGAGAGCCTCTATGAGCTTAGGGAGAAACCTGGTGCTAGGGTAACTCCCAAAAATCCACAAGAAGGACCTTAGCTGAGATTCCTAGCAATAGTAGAGAGGATGCATTAACATTGGTCTACCCTTGTAATCAGATTGATGAATACCCCAACTATCATCATAGAACCTTCATCTAGTAATCGATGAAGCCAGATATGGAGATCAACAACCAAGAAGCAGGCTGAGCTCCTGGATTCCAAGGGAGGAGGGAACATATGAGCAAGGGAGGTCAAGATCATGATGGATAAATCTACAAACACAGCTGATCCAAGCTAGTGGAAACTCATGAACTATAGAGCTACAACTGAGAAGGCTCCAGGGAACAGAAGTAGGCCCTTCATATGTGGGAGACAGTTGTGAAACTTGGACTATCAGAGGGAACCCTGGCAGTAGGACCATGATACAAACGTAGTACATGAACTACTTTATTGGGGCCCATTCCCTTTGGTGGGATGCCATGCTATCTTAATGCATGGGAGAGGGGCTGGACCCTACTCCAACCTATTATGCCAGACTATGTTGACTCCTCATGGGAGCCTTTACCCATGAAGAGGAGTGAATTTGGGGTGTGCTGGGGGGAGATGAGGGGAGTGGGAGGAAATAAGTGGGGTGGAGGGAGGGTGGGAGGAAAAATTGTGATTAGAATGTAAAATTAAATTTTAAAAACACAAATTCAGAATATGAAGAAAAGAAAGAACTATCTGGGAATTATTTAGGTTTAATGACTAGCAATTACTTCCTGTACTGAAAAGAAAAATGCCATTATGTTTGAAATCCTGAGGCACAGAGTTTAGGCAGTTCTAAACTTTAGATGCTAACTCATTCCAAATAGGAGTGTGAAATAATTGATATTCTAAAGAATTACAATTATGGGCAAGAAAACAATTAATATTTATTTCATGTCTGCTGGGAAACATATTTGTCAATCTCTTCAACTCTAAACAGATATCAGGTTATTCCCAATGAACACATGCAGTTTTTAAAATTGCTCATATAGAGTAACATGCTTTACATAACCAAAAATTAAATGAAAGATTTATAAATGAAAATAAGAATCTTAGTCAAAATTGATGTTGCTTCCAGGCAACTGCTACTTGTTAGACATAGTGAAATGTTTTTCTCTTCTGTCTCTTCTGGACCTCACCTCTGAAGAACACCCAGGAAGTTTTTTGTTTGTTTGTTTGTTTTGTTTTTTGTTTGTTTGTGTGTTTCAGTTATACACCAGTATACTCATGTCTTGGGGAAGCTACCATCTACACATGGACCAGCTATTTCTTAGCACAGAACTTCAGAGGGAATGGTAAGAAAACTTGCATGTCCTGTTCTCCAAGAAGAGCTTGAGCCTAATTTCTGCCCAAGGTCTTATGGGGATTCTTGAACCATAGCTATAGGAGTTCCCATTCAGAGAAGAAAGGCAAGTATCATAAGATCTGGACCATAGGAAAGCTGTCTAATAAGAGTCCAACATTACAGATCAAGAAATATAGGTGCTGGGCTCAATGATGAGACACCAATTCTTCACATCTTCAATTTCCGTGGTGTAAAAAAAAGTACACAGTCACTATGGATATACAAATGCTTTGGAAAAGTAAGTGCGGACCATGCATCCATTGGTAATGTCTTCCCCACAGTCAGTATCTCTCTTCTGCTTGGCCTCTCACTGTATTAGGCTGTCACACTTCTACCCCTAGCTGATGATGACTGACTCATTGGCTGCAAAAGAAGAATAGTTTAAGGCTACATCACATTTTTAAACACATAAAAGCAAAACTTGTTTGCATTATGATATTGAAATATACTGAATAAACAAGCAGGAAGTATAATCATTAATCACATTCATAATCAAGCCTTGAGTGTCAGAAGGAAGAAAGCACTGGCAAGAATATTTGTCCCCAGGTTTCAGCTAGGCCACAGCGGAAATGAGCAGGAAATTGCTTACAAGGTTCTCCTCAGGGGGCAATGGTTGATGACCACAGTGCATGCAGGCCCCTTGAAGAGGTGGGAAAAGTTACAAAAATGCAAGGACTATTTGGCTTCTCACTTCAGCAACAATTTCCTCTAGACTCAGTAATTGCTATTCTCACCAAGGTAGAAGTGCTGGAGCTGGATACAAGGAAATATTAGAGAAAGTTCTGAGATGCTTGGAGGATGTCTCTAAGGACTGCCTGTATTTGAAAAGAGCACATGATGCATGACACAGAAAATAATGAACAGATAAATAGGAACGCATGTGGATGGCTGGTTTCTGGAGTGTAGCCCATGTTGGTGTTTTCTGCAATGTAGCTCTAGCTCTGTGATGCATGGCTCTTCTTTTCCAGGACAAATGCCTGACCAAAGATGCTTTTCAGCTGAGGTGTAGTATAAAGAAGGGTCCTGACAGGGTGACAGTCCGGCATTCAATCCTCAACCATTAGAAAGATTTGGTGGGAGGAGAAAGAGCAAAAAGAAGGATAAGGACCACAGCAAAGAGGACACACAAAGCCAGGAAACATGGTAGGGAGGGCCTCCTTTATTGAGAGTGAGTACTGCTAGACCAAAGATTCAAAAAGGAAACCTTAGACACCTTCTCCTAGTGAAGTGCCCTGGCTTCTATAGATGTGTTTTGTCCTGAGGCTTCTCTGCTTATTCAACAAGCCCAAGAGAGTATGAAGAGTTACACCCATTCCATAAAAGAACCCTACTTTAACTGAGATTCTCAGAGTCTGTATCCACAGCCATGTGAGACTCTGGTAAAGAAAGAACATTAAATATTATATTGGAGACTACACTCTCTCGGGAATTCCCAAGACTCTATTAGTTAATGCCGATATCACAGGTACCTAGACAATATGGTATAGGAGTCCAGGATTCCAAATATTTGTTAAGGATCCCCACTGCCTGGAATTCCTCCTACTGGGGACTTCTTTACAAACTGTCCCTTAAAGACTATCTCAAGCATTTGTCCTTCTAACACTCAATTTCTTTGCTAGATTTATGAATAAAATTAAAACTTTTCAAATCCCCAACATGGTTCAGTGGCTAAATGCAACAAATGCTAAGACTAATGACCAAAATTCCAACCCCTGGACCTACATGAGGGAAGGAGGAAAAAAAAATTCTGCAAATTGTCCTCTGCCCTTCATACTCATGACAACTGTATGTGTTTACATCAACAGATCTATGCATAATTGGCTTTGTCTTAGTAAACTGAGGTAGGCAAGGATCAGAGGTCAAAGGAAATGGATAAGTGAGGTCATGAGCTGCAGTTTGTAATTAAGTTAACAGCAATTTCACTCAAGAATCACTGAGTACCTGTCTCAAGGCAAAAGAAGTCAAGATTTTGGAGTCGAGAGTAATATTCTCTCTTTGTAAACCATGTGTGTCCATATAAGTTTAATGAGCCCATAAACAGTTTGCCTTGGCTCAGCTCTCTCTTGCATTCATTCCTCTTGGGGCACTGGCAGCTTAAAATAGCTGGTATGATGTACCACCATATAGTGCTGCATTGCAAAGCTAGCACTGTATCCTCCATGGAAAGCCTGACCCTCCCTGGGGAGTGGATGGGGGGTGGGGTGGGATGGGGGGACTTACTGGGGGGGACATGAGAAGATGGGAGGGTGAGGGAGCAGGGATTGATATGTAAAATAAGATAATAAATAAATAAATAAATAAATAAATAAATAAATAAATAAAACCTCACAGAGCTAACACTGCTTAACTAACTTCATTGTATCCAGACAGTGTGGCTACCTTCAGCACATGGAGAACAACAGCCCCCCATGAACTTCACAGCCAGCTTCCTCAGAGGGTTACATCTTTCCAGATGAGTGTAGCATCCAGATCCTTGGTTCTCTTTCCTCTGGCAGTTGAGAAATATTTAAAATCTCACTAGGGACACTACCAGAATGTCATTTCTAAAGGCAACCTTTTAAATTTAAATTCTCAAGCTCCTCCCCAATGACTTTCTGGAAAACTTATCAAATGGTATGTTTTAATATTTAACATATTTCACAAAGATGTTGCCTATTAGTGAGTTTTGCTTATATATATATATATATATATATATGTATATATATATATATAGATAGAGAGAGAGAGAGAGAGAGAGAGAGAGAGTACAATATTATCATTTTACTATCCAAAGTGTAAAACTGAAAATGATCTTCTTTCAAAAGAACAAAGATGGTACTGTGATTGTTAGTCAGTACAGCTACAGTGGAGGTTTACAGCATACCCTGCAGGAAAGGTCCACTGTGTTCTATGCAGATTCCTAGTGGGAAAAAAATCTTGCTCAAAGCAGCTAGTCCCTGAAGACTCTACCCCTCCTTTCTCTACTAATTACACACCCTTAAGAGAACAGATGCCAGCCTTCTGAGACTTATCATGAGGAGCAGAGCCAGTTACACAGTCTCAGGAGAATATTCCTGCAGCACTAGAACCTTCTGTTATTGTATCACTTTGCTGATTTCCCCACATATAACTATATACAGCAAAAGGTATGCAACATGAATTTTCATACTGCATTGGCTTTGAAAGGAAAGGCCTCTAAACTAGTCTAAAGTCAGATAACTCATTTTAGTTGAATTCAATTGCCTGATATATTTACTCACCTTCTTCCCATGACCTTCCTTCTTGTTTCATTTCTATTCTTAGAAATTCAACAAAAATACATAGTGAAAAGTTGATTTTGGAAAGATATATTAATTAGATAGAGAAAAACACCTAAAATGGGACAGGAAAGCTATTTACGGTTTGTACAGAAGACATGAAGCAAATTATTTAATGTGTTTAAAATGTTTTAAACATATTTAACAAATATACCAAGCAGTGCCATTGAACATTCACTCTGCCCCTATATTATCATGAACATAATTTTTCTGTGTAATTCCAACAAACCTGTGAGGATCATGTTATTATTCTCCAATTATAGGAGCAAAGGAGACACTGAAATAATTGCCCCAAAGTCATTCAACTGGAAAATACCTCCATAGGGACCCAAACCAAGGGCTTACTGACTTCAAAGTATTTGCTGTCAATCATGGTGCTAACCTAACTCCTAAGCCAGGTAAATCTCAATACTAATGTTTAAAGTTACAGGTACAGAGGGCCATTTATTTCAATAATCTGATTGTATTTTTATATATTATTCAACTCTCAAAGTGTCCTAAGAAACTAGACATAGCAGGTACCAATTTAACTGCTTGGCTATAAATGCATTTGTTAGTTCATTCAAGTGATATTTATAAAACACACACTTCCCCATCTTCCTTTTCACCGCATAGAAATGTTCTCAAATCTGGAAAACTAGTAAATTCATGTATAAAAAAAAACAGATTAAATGTTTGTATATATTTGTCAGGGTTCAATAGAGCAATAGAACACATCTATCTATCACCTACCATCTTTCTTTCTCTCCCTTACCGAGAGAGAGGGATGGAATTATTAGAATGATTTATGGGCTAGGTTGATTAGGAAAGTCTTAATCCAACATTGGCTGATTGTGATGGGAATGTCCAAGATTCTAGTAGCTGCTCAATCCACAGAGGCTTCACTTCTCAATTAGTCTTCAGTACATAATGAATTTCCAAAGAAGTAGGCTCTAATGATAGTTAAGGAAAGGATGTACTAGCAAGGCAAAGACAAGTGGGCAAAGCAGTAAGTTTCTATCTTTTATGTTCTAATTTATTCGCTAGCAGAAGGTATGACTTCCTACCTCAAAGGTCAGGACTTCAAACCAAGTCAAATATACCTCCCACAGGTGTGTTTTCCATTTCTGAATTGTATTTCATTCGAGATGTAGTCAAGTTGACAACTAATAATAGCCATCACAGTGTATATGAGTGTTGTCATTTACTTAATTAGTTGGTCTTCAAATATTAGGGCATAGTTGTACCAAATCTAAGCCTAACTCTTTGCTTCACCTCAGCAATTGGCAAAAGTGCTTGAGAACTCCTTCAGCTTCTTTCTTTCTATATGACATACCCATCCAGTCCATTGGCACAATACTTAAACATTTCTGGAATGTAGCCTTTTCTTACAACCTCTGTTGTTGCATCTGGTCTGTGAACCTGTAATGGCAGCCACACCCCTTTGGGTGTGGCTTCAGTTGGATGGAAGTGTAAGGAGGGAAGCTAGAATCTTGGCTTTCCTTCCCTAGATCTCTCTGGATAAGAAGGGCAGAGAAACACTTGCACAGTTCTTTGTATTTTTCTGTGTAATTGTTCCTCAATAAACACCCATATATCATGTATCTTTGGCTTAACAAAATCATTACAATCTCACCTTCAAATCTCCTCTACTACAAACCTAAATGAAGCCAGGATCACTTCAATGCATATCTGTATTACACTTTCCAGCATTTTCTGTTTCCTAACAGCAGCATATTACTGAAATTTATATAGAGTAGCTCAGCTAAATGATAACAGAGAATTCATCTTGATTTTTGCTGGTGTGAAGCTAATATAAGCTCCTGAATACACATGCACAGGCATGCACTCACACATACACATCATTTGTGAAATTTGTTCTATAGTCTAACTCTTGACAATAGTGTTTCAAAATGCCAATGTGGAGTTTTGCTAACTTTGCATAAATAGCACTAAAAAGTCAAAGTGGTTTGATCCTCTCTTGAATACTAATTACCTTTTCCCTGTAGACTAGAAACAACATGGTGGCAAGAATGCTATTATCCCTGATAGTTTTCAGAATCATTGCAAATACTTCCATTCATCCCTGGGCAAGCCATCTTGAAAGAGAGCTGGCAAGAGCACTGGGGATTTAATGACAACCCTGCTCTGTGTCCTATAAAAAGCATTACAGAAACACTGGAAACATTTTTATCCAAATAATAAAGCTGTCATTTTAGTCAAAGTGATGTGGCATTGTATTGGAAAGCCAGAAAAGCAGAGGGGGATGTTGTCCAAGGTCATTTAAGTGTCAAGGTTGAGAAAAGAATTAGGCAGATTACATCAAACTCTGTTCACATGAAAATGAAGGTCTGGAAACAACCCAGCCACATCTCCGACTACCTGCTCCAAGTTCCACGTGTTATGTTAGGCTAAACCCAGATAGAGGTGAAAAAAAAAAGTGAGAGGAGAGGACTTCAGGACAAGTTAATGTATAATGCCACTAATATAGCTTTGAAGCCAAATGGCCATGATGGCATATTCATTTTTGTTAGTAGCATATAATTCACCAGACAACATGCTAAACTCTTCAAATGTTGTATGTCATTTAATTCTGAGAATATACTAGAGGATGGGTTCTATTATTCTCCTAGTTTTACAGGTGAGTATCCTACAGTTCATTTACTTGCTCCATGTAACATCAATCTATGTACTAATTTATCTTTTTGAAGATCACAAATTTAGTCTTAAGTATCCAGCTCCCAATTGCTCTGCAAGAACTGTAAGAAGATCCCTTCTCAACTCACTGTGGCATTCATCACTTTTCACAGGAAAACTGGTGTAACAAGGTAGCAGCAGAGAAAGGTTGACCTAAACACCTAGACAAAAATCAGTCTTATATAACAAAGACAGGTATCAGGCCAAATGGATAATTCATGAGGAGATGTTTCCATTCCTGACTTTAAGCTCTACTACAGAGCTATAGTTCTGAAAACAGCCTGGTATTGGCATAAAAATAGACAGGTAGACCAATGGAATCGAATTGAAAATCCTGATATTAATCCACGCACCTATGAACACCTGATTTTCGACAAAACAGCTAAAATTATACAACGGGGCAAGGACAGCATCTTCAACAAATGGTGCTGGCACAATTGGATGAGGGTGTGTAGAAGAGTGCAGATAGACCCATGTCTGTCGCCATGCACAAAACTCAAGTCCAAATGGATCAAAGACCTCAACATCAATCCAGCCACATTGAACCTCTTAGAAGAGAAAGTAGGAGGTACCCTTGAACAAATTGGTATAGGAGACCGCTTCTTGAACATAACTCCAGGGGCACAGACACTGAAAGAAACAATAAATGGGACCTCTTCAAACTTAGAAGCTTCTGTAAGGCAAAGGACACAGTTGACAAGACCAAACGGCAGCCCACAGACTCGGAAAAGATTTTCACTAATCCTATATCCGACAAAGGACTGGCCTCTAAAATACACAAAGAACTTGGAAAACTAGTCAACAAAACACCAAATAACCCTATTAGAAAATGGGGTACAGAACTGAAGAAAGAATTCTCAATGGAGGAAATCAAAAAGGCTGAAAGACACTTAAGAAAATGCTCCACATCCTTAGCTATCAGGGAAATGCAAATCAAAACAACTTTGAGTGACCATCTTACCCCTGCCAGAATGGCTAAAATTAGAAACACCAGTGATGACTTATGTTGGAGAGGATGTGGAGAAAGTGGAACACTCCTCCACTGCTGGTGGGAGTGCAAACTCATACAGCCATTTTGGAGATCAGTATGGCGGTTCCTCAGGAAAATGGGAATTAGTTTACCACAGGACCCGGCAATCCCCCTTTTAGGCATATACCCAGAGGATTCACATCCATGCAACAAAGACATCTGTTCAATTATGTTCATAGCAGCACTATTTGTAATAGCAAGAACCTGGAAGCAACCTAGATGCCCCTCAATTGAAGAATGGTTAATGAAGATGTGGCACATCTACACAATGGAATACTACTCTGCAGAAAAAAATAATGGTATCTTGAAATTCGCAGGCAAGTGGATGGCATTTGAAGAAACCATCCTGAATGAGGTAACCCAGTCACAAAAAGAGGAACACAGTATGTACTCACTCATATATGGATTTTAGAACTAGATCAAATGATCACCAGCCTATAATTCACATCACCAGACGAACTAGGATACAAGGTGTATTCTAAGAGATTCATATAAAGTCCCTCACAGAACTGGGAAGGGACAAGTCCCGCAGAGCTCAGGTGAAGTGGGGGAGGACAGCGAATGGAGAGAGAAGTAGGAGAAAATGAGGGGGAGGAGAGGAAGGCATGTGCGACCAGAAGGATTGAGCCTGGTTAGGAATGGAAGATAGGAAAGAGAGAGAAAGAGAGACAGAGACAGAGAGAGAGAACATAAAAGAGGGAGCCAATATTGGTTTGAAGATAAAGTTGAACACAAAGAAAGGTCGAGAGAACTACAAGACTGCTCCCAACTAACAATCTCAGCTTCCGTGGAAAGGCTATCATAAATGCCCTTCCTGGAGAGTGAGATCAACAACTAACTTCTCCATGGAGCCCTCAACTAATGCCTGTTGAAAATAGGAGCAAACACCCATACATAAACACTGAGTCAAACTAGAACCCAGAAGCAGATGGAGAGGACAAGACCATGCAGTAGAAGCACATAGAGACAGCTTACCTGAACAAGGAGGAGCTAAGGGCCACTAGACTGATAGCTGGGAAGCCAGCAGGGGACTGACTCGGGCCCCCCTGAATATGGGTCTCAGCCAGAAGGACTGAGCAGTCTAAGGGACCTCAGACAGTGGAGCCAGGATGTATCCCTGGTTCACAAAAGAACTTTGCGAACATATCCCCCATGGAGGGATAACTGCCTTATTCTAGAGACAGGAGAGAAGCCCTAGTCCCTACTTCACAAGACCTGTCACATCTACATGACCCCAACAGGATGGCATTCCCCTACATATGGAATTGTGGTGGGGGGATGGGAGGGGAGGGTATTTAGAGTGCATGTGAGAGGGCAGAGAGGGTAAAAGGGAGGGAAGGAGGAAGAGAGGGAGGGAGGGTGGGAGGGAGGGAGAGGGAACTGGGATCGACATGTAAAATAATAAATTAAATTTAAAAAAAATGCTTTGACTCCAAAATTTAAATTGAAGGACAAGTTACTGGGGAAAATGATTTCTATTTTTGTTTCCACAGAAAATGAAAAGATGTGGATTCCTTCCAGACTAATGTGGTTTGATCACGCCAGACCGCCTGAAACAGAGTACAAGCTGATCCTACATTCAAAACAGCTGGACAAAACAACCCTACAGAGTACAGCTAGGATATCTGAATCTTCTTCGAATCCCCCAAGACAGTGCCCCTTACCAGCAGGAAGTAGTTTGGAAAGAACGACGGCCAAATATTGTGTATAAATGTTTGTTTTCATTTAATTGGACTTTGTTATATAAAATTAAATAAAAAAATTATAAATTAAAAAAAATAGTTCTCTATATTTCAGACCTATCTTGATTGATTAAGACTCTAAAAAGTGCTAAGTGTATTCCAAAGAGAGATTATAGAGAAATTAAGTTGTGACACTTCCCTTGGGATGGAAAAGGCTGGGACTTTTGTTTCTTTAATTGCAGACAAATGAGCACTGCTCTTTATCTCAGATTCTCTGGAATGCTGACAAGCTTTTCTGTAGCTAGTAGATGCTCAAGATGGTTCCATGTACTAATTAACTATGCCAAGAACCATATTGTTTATTGGTAGGCCCAGCACACAATTCCCAAATCATGACACAGAGGTTTACTGTTTCTTGTAAGTACCCAGCTTTATCTTGGCTTATTTCTAGCCAGCTTTTTTTTTCTTTTTCAATTTAAATTAGAAACAGTCTTATTTTGCATATCAATCACAGTTCCCTCCCATCCTCCATGCCCCCCATGGAACCCCCATCCTACCCCCTCCTGCTCCCCAGGAAGCCTGACATAGGGCATCATCAAAGTCTGTCACATCATTTGGGGCAGGCCCTGAGCCCTCCCAGCATGTGTTTGAGCTGAGAGAGTATCCCTCTATGGGGAATGGATCCCAAAGTCCATTCATACACTAAAAATAAATGCTGTTCCTCTACCAGAAGACCCATAGACTGTCCAGTTCTCCTAATTGACACCCATATTCAGGCCTGGTTCGGCCTTAAGCTGCTTTCCCAGCTGTCAGTCTGGAGTCCATGAGCTCCCCCCTTGTTCAGGTCAGCTGTCTCTGTGGGATTCCCCACCCTAGTCTTGACCCCTTTGCTCCTCACTCCTCCCTCTCTGCACCTGGATTCCAGGAATTTGGCTCAGTGCTTAGTTGTGGGTCTTTGCTTCTGCTTCCATCAGTTACTGGATGAAGGCTCTAGGATGGCATATAAGGTAGTCATCAATCTCAATATAAGGGATGGGCATTTAAGGTAGACTCTCCACTGTTGATTAGATTGTGAGTTGGGGTCATTTTTGTAGATCTCTGGACATTTCCCTAGTGCCTGATTTCTCTTTAAACCTAAATGGCTCTCTCTATTCTGGTATCTCTTTTCTTGCTCTCCTCTATTCTTCCCCTGATTCAGTCTTCCTGCCCATTCATATCCTCCCTCCTCTTCTCCCCTTCTCTTTCTCCTAACCCCCTCTTCCCTCTGCCCTGGTCCCAATTTTCTCAGAAGATCCTGTCCCTTTCCCCTTCTCCAGGGACCATATATGTTTCTTTTAGGGTCCTTGTTTCCTAGCTTCTCTAGCGGTGTGGATTGTAGGCTGGTAATCCTTTGCTCTATGTCTAATATCCATATATGAGTGAGTACATACCATGTTTGTCTTTTTGTGACTGAGTTACCTCTCTCAAGATGGTTTCTTCTAGTTCTATCCATTTGCCTGGGAATGTCAAGATTCTATTTTTTTTCCCACTGAATGGTATTCCATTGTGTAACTGACCCACATTTTCTTTATTCACTCTTTGGTTGAAGGGCATCTAGGTTGCTTTCCAGGTTTTGGCTATTACAAATAATGCTGCTATGAACATAGTTGAACAGACGTCCTTATTGTATGAATGTGCATCCTTTGGGAATATGCGTGAGTGGAATTGCTGGATCTTGAGGTAGACTGATTCTCATTTACTGGAGTAAGCATCATACTGATTGTCTATGTGGCTATACAAGTTTGCACTCCAACTTGCAACGGAGAAGCATTCCTCTTTCTTCACATCCTCTCCAGCATAAACTGTCATTCTGATGGGTGTAAAATGGTATCTAGAGTTGCTTTGATTTGCATTTCCCTGATTGCTAAGGATGTTGAGCAATTTCTTAAGTGTCTTTCAGCCATTTTAGATTCCTCCACTGAGAATTCTCTATTTAGTTCTGTACCCCACTTTTAATTGGATTATTTGGTGTTTTGGTTACTAGATTCTTGAGTTCTTCGTCATTTCGAGAATCAGCTCTCTGCCAGATTTGGGGTTGGTAAAGGTCTTTTCCCATTCTGTGAGCTGCCATTTTGTCTTGTTGACTGTGCCCTTTGCCTTACAGAATCTTCTCAGTTTTAGGAAGTCCCATTTATTAATTGTGTATCTGTGTTACTGGTTTTATGCCCAGGAAGCAGTCTCCTGTTCCAATTTGTTCAAAGATACCTTCCACTTTCTCTTCTAAGAGGTTCAGTGTGGCTAGATTTATGTTGAGGTCTTTGATCCATTTGGACTTAAGTTTTGTGCATGGTGATAGATATGGATCTATCTGCAGTCATCTACATACCAATATCCAGTTATGCCAAAACCATTTGTTGAAGATGCTTTCTTTTTTTCCATTGTATAATTTTAGAATTTTTTTTATCAAAACTTAGGTGTGAATAGGTGTATGGGTTAATATCAGGGTTTGCAATTTAATTCCATTCTAATTTTGTGCCAATACCAAGCTATTTTCAATACTATAGCTCTATACTAGAGCTTAAAGTCAGGATCCTTTATTGTACAGGGTTCTTTTAGCTATCCTGGGTTTTTTGTTTCGTCATATAAAATTGAATATTGTTCTTTCAAGATATATGAAGAATTGTGCTGGTATTTTGATGGGTATTGCATTGAATCTGTGGATTCTAGCCACCTTTTCTTAACTTAAATTATCCTGTCTATATTTTGCCTCTGTGCCTTTTACTTTTCTTACTTCTGTATATCTTACTTTCACTCTAACTCCATGGCTGGCTGTGTGGCTGGTTGGCTAGGCCCCAGTAACCTCCACTCCTTATTCCCTTGTTCTTTGATCCATTTTCTCTCTTTTTCTCTTTCTATTTATTCTCTCTGCCTGCCAGCCCACCTATTCTTTCTCCCACCTTGCTATTGATTGTTCAGCTCTTTATTGGACCAATCAGGTGTTTTAGATAGGCAAAGTAACACAGCTTCACAGTGCTAAACAAATGTAACATAAAAGAATGCAACACATCTTTGCATCATCAAACACATGTTCCACAGCCTAAACAAATATAACACATCTTAAAATAATACTCTACAGCACTATGTGAAATCATTTCTACAAGGGCCTATTTCCTATGGTCCAGATGTTTGGAGCATTCACCTGGCCCAAGTGAGCACATGGTAAAATGGGGGGCCTCAATCAACAAGAATAGGTGTGGTAGACCACAGAGAAGCAGAGGATGAAGATAGGCAGCCAGCCAACTTTATCCAATATGTAAGAGTTCAGGGGCCTCATTTACACTGTGGAATCTGCTCTAGGGAATTCCAAAAGTGTTCCCAGAATTGGATTCACAAAGGTATACAACAAGAATTCATTAATTTAATATATTCTGGGCCAGAATATATTAAATATATAGAGCCAGAAAATAACCTGATGTTAACATAGTAAGAACTTATTCATGATATCCCTTGGCCTCTTCCCTTTAACTCTACAATCTTGATGAGGTCTAAAGTATAGCTCATTAGTAAGGATAAAAGAGAGAGGAAAAGATAATGTGAACCATCTGCCAAGCCATGCCTTAAGCATTATGAGAAGAACAGGGCAGGGAGAAACCTTTCCTGTGAATGAAGCAAGAAAATATCCATTAAAGTTGGAAGACAGAGTGAAAATATCTGACTTGTAGAAAGAAATGTATCTGGTTTATTATAGTTTGAATCTGAAATGTGCCATATTGGCTCACCTGTTTAAACACTTGGCCTCCAGCTAATGAGACTGTTTGAGAAGGTTATAGAACCTTCCTGAAGAAAGTGGGGCAGCCCCTGTGATTTTATAGCATGACACCACTTTCTTTCTCTCTGTGCTTCCTAGCCATGGATGCAATGAGGCCAACCCCTTCTTGCCTTCTTGTTCCTCTTGCTATGCCTTTGCTGCCATGATGGACTGACTACATCCTTCCAGCTCTAAGGGAGAATAATTCCTTCCTTCATCAAATTGTTTTGGTCAAGTATTTTTTCAAGTTTTTTCAATGAAGAAAGTAACTAATATACAAGTGTTGATTTTTTTAAAAGCCATCTTGACTGAATATATATATATATATGTTTACATATATGTATATATATGCATGTATATATACATATATACATACATATATATATGTGTGTGTGTGTGTATGTAAACACTGAAGACAAACTTTTTTGTTTTTCTTTCTTTTTTATTTTATTATTTTATTTAATATAACAAAGTCCAATTAAATAAAAACAAACATTTATACACAATATTTCGGAATTTGGGCGTCGTTCTTTCCAAACTACTTCCTGCTGGTAAGGGGCGCTGTCATGGGGGATTCGAAGAAGATTCAGAAATCCTGGCTGTAGTCTGTAGGGCTGCTTTGTCCAGCTGTTTTGAATGTAAGATCACCTTATACTCTATTTCAGGCGGTCTGGCATGATCAAACCACATTAGTCTGGAAGGAATCCACATCTTTTCATTTACTGTGGAAACAAAAGTAGAAATCCTTTTCCCCAGTAACTTGTCTTTCAATTTAAATTTTGGAGTCAAAGCATTTTTTTAATTTAATTTATTATTTTACATGTCGATCCCAGTTCCCTCTCCTTCCCTCCCTCCCTCCCTCCCTTTTACCCTCTCTGCCCTCTCACATGCACTCTAAACACCCTCCCCTCCCATCCCCCCACCCCAATTCCATATGTAGGGGAATGCCATCCAGTTGGGGTCATATAGATCTGACAGGTCAGAAGGACTGAACAGTCTAAGAGACCTCAGACAGTGGAGCCAGGATGTATCCCTGGTGCACAAAAGGACTTTGCGAACATATCCCCCATGGAGGGATAACTGCCTTAATCTAGAGACAGGAGAGAAGCCCTAGTCCCTACTTCACATGACCTGTCAGAGCTACAAGACAAACATTTTATTGTTTGTTTAATCATAGAGCTTTTCTGCATTCCACAAGCTCTCCACAAATATTATGGAAAACTTTTCATCATTCCTGTACAGATGGACAGGATTATTCAAGGTTATGGGCTAAATTCTATTAATTTTTTACTTGGGTAGAAATTACAGAGATTTGTCACACATTAGACACTTCATTAAAACAGTCTAAAGAGAAAGTTGTTAATGCATCAAAGTAAACATTTTATGCTAATTTTCTCTGAAACTTTAACTCATGCCATTGAAATTACTTTATAAATAATTGGTTGATTATTAAGCATTACAATGGTCTTACAGAGAACTGACACCCATTTCTCTGTGTATACACACATCTACTAAGAAACAGCCTTAGACAGCAGCCTAGCAGAAGCACCTCTACAATGAATATGGAGTTCCAATGTACTATACCTGAAATATAACAGTTAGGACCCAACAAATGGCTGATGAATCAAAACATGAAATTGATGTGATATGTTCTAGAAAATAAATAAGATGCCTTTTCATTATTTTTCCTTCTTTCAGTGATTACATAAAGTGGAATGTAGACAGAAAGCATATTTTACCATTCTGTCAGTAGTGTTAGACTAAAGGGAAGCTAAAACACCTGGTGGAGAGAAAACATTACACCTTCCATAAAAGTTGTTTGGAACAGTCTGATTGGTTGCTTAACTAATAGTATTAGTAGTCACTTCCTTAAGTGGCAAATATTTCAAGGAAGAATGGTAGAAAGTAAAGCAGAAAGTTCCTTTAGAAAAAAAAAAATACTTCCTGGAGATCCTCCTTCCAGATACTATCTCTACAACCATAGCTTTCTTTAAATAACTAAATAAGTAGAAAGAAAGAAAGAAAGAAAGAAAGAAAGAAAGAAAGAAAGAAAGAAAGAAAGCAAAAGTTACTGAAGTCATGTTAAAGAAGAAGATGGGGTATGCTTTCCTCCTTCCCCATTTTCTCAGGGGAAAATCCAAAATCATTATCATGCTGAAAGCATTGCTACCCTAAACTAACAGTACATGAAACTGTAGCTCTGCATGTTAATGACAAAGCATAATGAACAGGCTAGACAGAAGTGCTAATTGAGTGTGATACGGGAAAGTGGAAGATGAGATACAATCATTTGAGTATTATGAGTAAAATAAGGGAAACATTAAGGAAAATATGAAAAAGTTTAAAATAATGTATCCTTTGAAGATACAAACAAAGGAATAAGACACATGCTTAAAGGCATTTTGATTAGGAAGACAGGTATAACATGACAGAATACTTAATGGTTCTATAAACCTATAAGTTAGAGTGAGAATTAAGCTAGTCATCATTCTGGTTATAGGGGATGGAATGATATACTGAGATCCACAGCTAAGCACTGGGCCTAACTCCTGGAGTCCAGTTGTAGAGAGAGTGGACTGATATTATGAGCAAGCAAAGAAGACCATGCTGGGTAAACCCACAGAAATAGCTGATCTGACCAAGTGGAAGCTCACTGAAGATAGACTGACACCTGTGGAACCTGCATAAAACCAAACTAGGCCCCCTTAATGAGGCTGACAGTTGGGGGTCCTGGGAAGTTTATGGGGCCTCTGGCAGGAGAACCTGTGTTTATACATAGTGCACTAACTGGTTTTTTTGGAGCACATTCCCTATGGAGGGATACCTTCCTCAGCCTAGATACAGGAAGAGGGCCTTGCTGCTGCCCCAAATGATGTGACAGATGTTGATAATTCCACATGGGAGGCTTCACCCTCTCTGATGAGTAGAGGGTAGTGGGTTGGGAAGAGGGTTGTGGGGAGAGTGAGAGGAAGGAACTGGGATTGGTACGTAAAACAAGATTGTTTTAAAAATAATAAAAATATATATAAAACAGAAAAAATATAATTTAGCCCTTTATGTCAATATCTTTGACTCTGAATGACTGAAAACTCCAGCAGTTACCTATAAAAATATAGAAATGTATACATTTACTTATATCAAAGATATGGAATTTATGTATTGCCCTTGTTTTGATCAAAAGAAACCAGGATGTCTGATTTCCTTGTCACATGGGGGAGGGAGTATTATGCAACTAGAGCAAGTAGAACCCATTTCCTCTAAGTTACCAGGAGAAGCATCTGTCTCACAAAAGCTTCAGTAGTAACCCACATACAGAGGTCTTCTACAACTAAACTGGAGAAAAATATTCCCATGTAAGTTTTCAAAATTATAACAAAAACTCACAGGTTTAGCAGAATAATAGTAGCCAATTGTTAATTTACCCAGCAATGGAAAATGCCACGGACCAGAATACCCTATATATTTGGACCCTCAGTTGCCAAAGATCTGTGGGAAAGCCTGTAAGAACATGGTTTTTGTTCTATGGCACCATGTGTTAGCCCAGATTTTCTGAATATTCATAACATTTTTTTTCATTTCCACACAATGTTATACAATAGGATGATTTATTGAAATAATTCATTCCATCATGTATAGCGTCTACGTATAAACATTATCTTATTTTTTCAAATTTATTTGCATAATATTTTAAAAGGCATCCCCACTTCTTAGTTATGGAGACATGGATGGTACTTACAATTCTCATCTCATTGTTCACTAACTCCTGATTCCAATCAATGCCCCTTTAATGATCTAGCTTTTAAAGAGAAAACTTAAAGTTTATCTTCAAAGATTATTTCTCAACCTCTACTTCAGTTTTTCTATTGTTCTATTTCCCCTAGCCTTGAACATCTAAATAAAAGTTACTGCATATCCCTTTTCTGTCTGAGCACTGTCTCTGGAAGAAATGTAAAAGACTCTGTTTTGGTCTTGTTTTTATGTTGGTTATTTACTCCATTTTTCCACACTTAGACAAAACCTGATTATATTCTAACCTAGTTTCTTAGCAGAGAGAAGTACTAAGTAATGAATGATTGAAGAAATGTAAAACACACACATATATACAACACACAAAATAATAATAATAATAAAATAAAAGCACAAACAAAAAAAACTTTACTGATTTGCTCAATATCCTTAAGATATTTTCTGAACCTATGTAAATAAGTTTAGTATTATTATTATTAAAGGATCATTTGCGTAAGATTTATTAGAAAACTTCATATTTATCATCATTTTCATCTTGATAATAGACTTTTGTTGGTGGATATTTTAAGAGTGGAAGACATTGAGCTATTTATGTGTAAGTTACTTTAATTTTTTGAGTATACTATCCCATTTAATTATGAAACCAAATTTGTGAACTGAGCATTTTATTTATTAAGTAAATATTAAGCAACTGAAGCTTACAGAGTGAGGTATATATATCACTAATAATTAAGAAAAATGATTATTACTTGAGCCCATGCTGCTAGCCCTTCTAAAATGAATCATTTAACAAATGATAAACAAGTGAACAAATAAGTAATGAGCAAATAATAAATTAACCGAAATAAATAAAAAAATAAGACCTTGTATACATTATAATATATATAAAAGTTGGAGTATACCATTGAAGTTGGATTATACTACCATTCAAAATCCTTCTTGTACTGTAATTATGTTGAATTGGGTTGAAAAATAAATCAATTCCAAGACTGCATGTTTTGCTCTTTTTGGTATTACAAGTTATAAGCAAATGCTTGATTTTGTTTCAACAATAACAATCTTGCAAATTACAAAATTTACTTGGTTTTGTAAGTGTTGTCTTTTCTGATAAAGGGAGATTTTGGTAATACTAAACAGAAAAATACTGAGCATAGTAGAGCATACCTCTTAGCTTAGCCTGTAGACAGTACTATGTTGAGCATGAACAGCCAAACTCAGAGAAGTGTGTCACCAGAAAAATGCCAGAGTCCTTATCAAAGAAATCTACCTTTGCCTGTGTTTATTAGCTTTCTAAATGTAATGTAGCCTTAGAATCTATTTGTTGTCTAGTTTTATTTGAACAATAACAACAATGAAATGAACCAAATGACCTTAAAGTGGGCTAAAAAGCAATTCAAAATTAAAAGGTATGTTATGTTCACTCAGTTTTTGAGCACCCATGCTTTATATCCAAGCCATTTTGTAACTCAGAAGATAGGCAGAACTCAGAGTCACAAAAGGCATAAATCTGTCACCATTTCTATATGTTAAACTTCACCAAAAAGCTCTGGACATTTTTTTCTCAAAAGTTCAGTTTACTGTGTGGCATTCTGAGAAACTGTTTAGAATAACTTTTACAGACTATTTTCAGCACACATAGGGGAGGGCCTAGGCCCAGCCCAAAATGATGTGATAGAGTTTGATGATGGCCCTCATTCATAGAGGCCTCACCCTCTATGGAGAGTGGATGAGGGATGGCATGGGGGGGTTGGTGGGGAGCATGGGAGGATGGAAGACAGAGGGAACTGGGATTGATATGTAAAATAAGATTATTTCTAAATTAAATTAAAAAACATATTTTAGTTGAAATACAGTAGCCCCATTTGTAAAACCTAGGTTAAGATCTATAAAGGTACAATTATACACCTAGTGTAGAAATTCCCTGAGGCCAGGAAATATATCTCTGCTTCATTAATATGACCTAAAACTCCATGAATAGTTGCTCTACTGAAATGCTCTCACTCTTGAGAAGGAATGCAGAGTCCAGATGTGAAAGAAAACTTGGGATCCTCTGTTCCCAGTACTCTACTTGTGGTGAAACAGGATGGACTTACTGGGCCTTTGGTTCTGTCATATATGAGAACTGGGATTTTCTATTCTGACCCACTGCTAGAGATTAAACTGTGAAATTCTTATGATGAAATCCTAAACTCCATGTCTTTGTTGCATGGATGTGGATCATTTGGGTATGTGCCTAAGAGGGGTTTGCCAGGTCCTGTGGTAAACAAATTCCCATTTTCCTGAGGAACTTCCATACTGATCTCCAAAATAGACAAATAAACAAATAAAGCAAGCTACTTCATGATGCATCTCTACAAAAACATCAGAACACAGCAAAATGTAACAATCTATAAGCTAGGGAAAAAATTTTATCAAACATGTTACCCTGCAACTCAGTTGTTATCAGCAACTCAAACCTAGACTTTATGGCATCCACAATGGTGACATTGTAAGATTTGGTTGTTTAAATTGCCTTGTTGTTGTTTTGAATGATGGATCAAACAGATGAATACATCCTCTTCTATAGTTCGTAAAGCTTCAAGCTCCTAAAAACAGAACTACTAGCAATAAGCTGGGTTTATTTTAGCCTGGAGAAGAAAGTGTAAAATGTTCATGGCTGGGTCATATGTACATCCATTTAGGTAATGCTATTTGTGCATCAAGTATGTACAAAGCCCAATGGGAAACCAAAAGTGTCACTTACAAAATAATGAGGACACAGGCTTTTTAAAACAAAGATTATTAAAATTCTGTGGCTATAACAGGCATACTGTGCAGAGAGCCATGCCTCAACTATTCACTGAGTTTTAAGTCATATTAATGAAGCAGAGATATATTTCCTGGCCTCAGGGAATTTCTACACTAGGTGTATAATTGTACCTTTATAGATCTTAACCTAGGTTTTACAAATGGGGCTACTGTATTTCAACTAAAATATGTGTTTTTAAATTTAATTTAGAAATAATCTTATTTTACATATCAATCCCAGTTCCCTCTGTCTTCCATCCTCCCATGCTCCCTACCAATGCCCCATGCCATCCCTCATCCACTCTCCATAGAGAGTGAGGCCTCTATGGATGAGGGCCATCATCAAACTCTATCACATCATTTTGGGCTGGGCCTAGGCCCTCCCCTGTGTATGTAGGCTGAGAGAGTATCACTATATAGTGAATGGGTGTTTATTTGTGCACTAGAGATAAATACTGGTTCTACTGTCAGAGTTCCCATAGACTACCCAGGCCTCCTAACTGACACCATATTCAGGGGACCTGGCTCAGTCCTATGTTAGTTGCCCAGATATAATACTGGGATCTGTGAGCTCCCACTTGCTCAGGTCAGCTGCTTCTGTGGGCTTCCCCAGCATGATTTTGACCACTTTTGTTCATCCCTCCTCCTTCTCTACAACTAAGTTCCAGGAGTTCAGCTCAGTGCTTAGCTGTGGATGTCTGCTTCAGTTCAATTATGTTCAAAACAGCATTATTTATAATAACCAGAACATGGAAAATAACCTAGATGCCCCTGAAGCAAAGAAAGGATAAAGAAAATGTGATACATTTACACAATGGAGTACTACTAAGCAGCAGAAAAAAATGAAATCTTGAAATTCACAGGCAAATGGATGGAACTAGAAGAAACCATCCTGAGTGAGGTAACAGAAAGACAAACATATTATATACTCATTCATATATGGATATTAGACATAGGGGGAAGATTACCAGCCTATAATCCACACCTTCAGAGAATCTAGGAAACAAGGAGGGCCCTAAAAGATCCTGTCCCCTAGAGAAAGAGAAAGGGACAGGATCTCCTAAGCAAATTGGGAGCGTGAGAGAGAGAGGGAAGGGGAGGTAGGAGAAAGAGGAGGGAATTAGAGGGGGGGAGAGGAGGACATGAGAGATCAGGAAGATTGAGTTAGAGGAAGAATAGAGGAGAGTAAGAAAATGGATATTATAGAGGGAGCCATTATAGGTTTGATGAGAAATCTGGCACTGGGAAAATGTCCAGAGATTCACAAGAATAAACCCTAATAAGAATCTAAGCAATAGTGGAGAGGCTACTTTAAATGTCCATCTCCTATAATGAGATTGATGACTACCTTAAATGCCATCCTAGAGCCTTCATCCAGTTGCTGGTGGAAGCACAACCTATGTGTTTTTTTTTTTTTTTTTTAATGTGTTTAAAACCGTGCCCCTGAGGAGAGATGTTCCAAGATCACAAGTAGTCTTGGAATTTTAGTGTCCTAATTTCCAATATGAAATAAACAAGACCTCCTGGAAGAAATCATTATTCTATGTTAGCAGGCACTTTCCCACAATCAGATGTTATAATTTATGTATCCATTGAGGCCAGAAGATGGCATTGGATCTCTTAGAATGAGAGTTACAGACAGATGTTAGCTGTTATATAGGTACTGGCAATCAAATCCAGGCCCTCTGGAAGAGCAGCCAGTGTTCTTAACGGCTAAGCTATATTCCCAGCTCTGGTAAGAATTTAATTAGCATGTAATAATTCACTTCGGTGCATTTGAAATAGACAAAAATGTTAGTGCATTTTTGAATGTTCATAGCGTTTGAATTCTATTTGAAGATTTTAATTTGTTTTCTAGTAAATTGTTTTCTGTTTATCCTTCCATTCTTCCTAACTGTGGTTCACATTGACACCTTCACACTTAGTTCAATTTGAGTTTAATGACATCATATCCTGATACTGGAGACCTTTCATGAAGATGTGGTAAAAATAGTAATAAGAAGAGATTACATAATGCTAGGAGACCTAAATTGTCTCTCTACCTCCATCTGTAGGGAGTCCTGTGATATTAAGTCACATAATGTTATTAGTTTTCTCTTTCTCACCTAACAGACTTTCTCACAGAACAAACTTCGGTCACAAGATTTTGAGAGTTCTTTTATCTGAAATTGTATTACACCATCGGTTTTCATTTTTGCTAATTTAGAGACAAAATGAGCTACTGTTGTAATACAGTAGATTGATCCTCACTCTTTCTGCCTTACTGTCTTGGGAAGTAACAGAAGCTGGGTAAGTGGAAAGGGTATAGCTAAGACCACTACAGGAGAAGACAAAATGTACCAGTGATCTGGGTAAGTGTCTACCGTCTGCTAAACCTGCTGCCCAGATAATCTTGACAATTTTCATAACTAGATTTCAGAATTTAGGATTCTAGTGACCTTTACTATTTATTAACCATATGTCAATATTTTCAGAATACAATTGTTCTAAATGCTCATATCAAATGCACAGACATTCATACAGGTAAACACTTAGACACATAAAATAAAATAAAATAATCTATACCTATGAAATCATCCTATCAACCAGTCTTACAACATCTGTGTACCTTTCTATGTTGACTTATCACTCTATGGTGCATTTTGATTATGTGAATTCCATTTTTATCTTCAAAGCAGACATGGTATCGCCATTTTTGCAGGTTACTCTGCCCTTCCTCCAAGAAGCAATAAACGGTAGCTAACAGAATCCAAACAGACATAGATGCTGTGAACAAGCACAAGATGATATTATGAATTCAAAGGTTGCCAATCCTCCTGTCCCTTAAAAAATGAACAAATATATTATAATATCACATACTTCCTTAGGATAACAAAAAGCCAAAGAAATTTTAATCTGTGATCCCTTTCTAATATGAGTCTTTAAAGCCTCCCATTTATTCAGGTGTAAAAATTATTGGAATGATAATTGATATGGAGTTCTTAGTCAAAAGTTTTGTCCAAACCCCTGTTGTCCTGTACAGAGCACAATGATGGGTGTTGCAGTTGTTAACCAAAGCAATGTTTGTCACTGTGCCAGGGACAGCCAGTAAGCAATTCATCTCAACTGGTTTTCTCATACCAGCACAGTACCAAGGACCCCATCTTTCAGCAATGCAGCTAAAGAAAAGCATTTTCTAGTTCCTGGCCTCTTATAATCAATACCCATGTGTTTTTGCTAAGCAGATGCAAAAAGAGCCATGTTACAGATTGTTCAGAGGCACTTTTCCCCTGATACTATGATCTCTGGAGTAACAGTTGTGAAATGTTGCAAGCTGTATAGGGTCCTCTATAGATCTTGTTTGTTACTGCTGCACCTTAAAAAACAGCAATCACTTTAAAGCTGGCAAGTTCATGGAATATGTGTCATCTATAGGTACACAATGCTTCTGTGGGACATCTCACCAGCTATTTGTTACTAAACATCCAAATCATTTGCAGCACACTATGAACAGAAGCCCAAATACTAGTATTTAATATCTTTCCCATTAGCAATATTTATTGCTATACTGTTGGCATAGTACACACACACACACACACACACACATTTTATTAAGTAAGAGAATAAATACTTGAAGAGAAGTAGAGCTGAGGCCCTGGCAAAGTCTATTTAGGTGACATGGGAAATATACAAAAATTCTATTTTGCATATTTTGTTTCTTCCTCTATGAAAACTCTATGATACAGTATAAATAATATATCTCCATGATTTGTTTCCATTTTTTGACAGATTTAAAAAAGCATATCAGATACATTCCAGGACTCAATTTTTGTTAAACAAATGAATTTTGCTTATTGGGAAAGTAAACATAAAACATAAGGAAAGAAAATAGGAGCTAGGAGTGATGGTCTATGCCTTTAATCCCAGCACAGGGGAGGCAGAGGCAGGTGGATGTCTGTGAGTACAAGACCAGCTTTGTCTCCAAATGAGTTCCAAGACAGACAGCGCTGTTACAAAGAGAAATCTTTGCGGGGGAGGTGTCTCCATTTTCCTCATGGTCTATTGCCCACAAGATTACAGGACAAAGGGAGCAGATGAATCATGCTGGGTTTGTATGGTCTGTGAATATGATGGGAATAGCATTCCAGGAGTCAGCTTCAATGAGACAGTTCAACTTTATTTCAGGGTGAGGGGAATGAATCTATAGGATGGGGGCAGCAGCTGGGACTGGCAGCAAGATAATACAGCTGGAGCACAAAACCTAATTATCATATGAGCAGTATAGGGAGAGCAGATTTAAGGTAAGTCAGGCATCCAAGTTCAGGGGAGTCTCCAAATAAGGTCAGGCACCCAGGCCTAAAAACACTATGCAAATAAAGTAGCAAGGGAGTAGTGCTGCAAAGGGAGTCCTCCATATTGCATCAAACTCATTGAGCAATCCAGGCATGCACTCTTAAAGGCAGGGTACTCCAACAAAACCCTGACATGAAAAAAGAAGAAAAACAAAAAAAGAAAAAGAAAAAGAAAAGAAAGATAATGGAAGCATAGATGAGTAATAGAAGAAAGCAATGAACAGAAAAAAATTTGGCAGACACATAGCAAAAGGGAAAATGTTGAGCTGTCAGCATTGTATGACTGTGTATCAGGTGGTTTCTCCGAATGTAATTTAAGTCTCAGGGCTGGATAGGCAGGGTGATAGAAAGTTTATGATCCCCAGACTTGCTATACCTGAACTTTTATGTTTTGATCAGAGTGGTCTGGAATCTGTGCTTCTACTGTCTTTTCTCCACCACTAAAGTAGTGGTCAAACACCCCAAAAAGTTCATTTGTTTCCATTATCAATTGCTTTGAAAAGGTATTTTTTTTAAATATAGGCATCATGCTTTAGATACAGGTCAAGCTTTGAAGCTACTACAGACAGTATGATCCACACATCAGAGACCTACGAGGGAGACCTACTCAACATATAATCACACAAGGCCAGGGACTATGAAGAAGAGGTGATTCTTGGTGAAAAGTGAGGATTTGTAGCTATGAAGGAAAGGTATCACCCTATGGGTAAAGGCTGGAGGAAGACCCATCTTGTCCATTTGTAATTCATATCAACCTCAAATCCTTTAGAAACGTGGCCTCCCTAGAGCTATGAGAAGGCGTTTCAAGGAAATAAAAGAAGGGGGTAACATGGGGCTCATTACTACACAGGAGAATCCCACAGCCTAGCATGTCAATCTCTTACTTCATTCTGTGGACTGACTGTCAAAGTGGAGCTTTAAGTGTTGTGCTTAGTTTCACAAAGTAAAAATGCATTACATATTTGTTTTGTGTTTGAGTTTTTATTTACAATGTAATTACCAACATGCCATGTCACACAAAATATGGATTTTTAGCATTATTTTAAAGAGTTAAAAATCATTCTTTACAACTGACATAAATTCTACCATATCACCGTTGTTGGACAAAGAATTGTTTTTAATTTTTATTTATGAAACTCTAGAAAGCTATTGTCCTTTTTGAACTGTATTTAAGCAGTTGATATACATTGCACTGGCATCAAATTTACTAACTGTGAAAAGGTTAGAAATTCATGATGTGGGGGAGCTCATGATAGATTGTCCATGGCAAAATAGGTAGACTCTGCTGCCCCTTAAGCAGGCCTGTTTTAGAGACCCTACCTGAAAAAAGAGAAGAGCTCTGAGTGAGGAAGCATGGGGTACATTATATCTATGCAAACGTCTTACTAATGGTGTGACTTGCAGCAACTCAGAGCTATGAATAAACTTCTTGATGAACTTAGCATATGAGGATAGCAACAGTGTTATAATAGATTGTCAAGAAACTTAAATAATAAAGTGAAAGTAAACTACATGAAAAGATATCAGCAATATAATAGTCGGTAATTCTTATTTCCACTAGGAAAGTTCTGTCTATATTTAAGACTCTTAAGATATATTGTCCAACTCCTTCCAAAAATATTGTATGAATTATTTTTAATCATCCATGTGTGAGACAGTCCAAGACAATACATTCTTCATGTAATAGAGTTTTCACTATCATTGCCTTAGAGAATTTCATCAAAGATCCAGTCAAAACTACAGCAGAAGGAGCCAGTGGTCTATGTCGCCCCTTGGATCCATTTACTCTGCTACTGTTCAACAGCTGCAGGAGCACATTTCAGTCTAGACTCATGAGTCTTTGTGGGGCTTCTTTCAGGCTGATATAATCTCATTTGCTTTGTACATAAGTAATGCTGTATGTGCTTAGGGAATGGTTATTCTCCTCACTGTGGGAACACTCTGAAAATGACTGAGTTTAAATGTGTAAATGTCCAAACACCCATGCTTCCTTGTGACCAATGAACACCACTCTAAAGTGTGACTTATAGTGTCTTCCAAGTTCCCAGTGGGCCTTGATTGTAGAACCGCCTCCTTTTCCCAGACTCATTGCCCATGCCTTTGACCAGTCTTCCTTCTTTCCTTCCATCCTTCCATTCTTCCTTCTTTTGTTCCTTCCTTCCCTTCCCTTCCTTCCTTCATTTCTTTCAACATTCCTTTATAAATCACACCCACAGACAGCCCTGGACTGGAATTAGATAAAAATTCAAATATAAGTTCTTTGACAAAAGGTATTGATTTTGCAGATAATATTCAGTATAGCAGTTTGCAACTTACAATTTACCATTGCCTTGGGAATTGTCATACAGACGTAGTATTTTAGCTTTAATCATTCCAAGTAAAACTAAACAGACAGGCGGAAGAGACAACGTATTTGAGGCTTCATGAAAGCTGTGCTCAGGATGAGCTTACGGATGCTCTGGGTTGAAGTTAGGTTCATCTGCTGCTAAGTATCTGTGCAACTCTGAGTTTGGCATTCAGCATTTCTGAATTGAAAAAAATAACTGTAGACATTCTCCAGGGCTAAATAATACCTCTGGGTCTTATCTGTGCAATATTGCTACCCAAAAAGACAAATCTCAGAACAGAGGACAGCCATGTCTACTTCTTTGAAGATACCCACATATATATACCCCAAGCTTCCTCATCCAGAGATCTGCTCTTTTTCTGGTTGTGTCTCTAAAGGAAGCCTGCTTATGAGTCTTTAAGGAGCATCAGAATCTACCTGTTTTCGCCATGGACAATCCATCAGGAACTACCCCATTCATGAATTCTAGCCTTTTCACACAGTATGCTACCCACAACTGCAATGTTCTCATACTCTCAGCAGGCTAGATCTGCTTACAGTAGAACAAAAGGGATGACATGTGGCTCATCAGCACAAAAACAGAGCAAGATTGGGACAGAAAAAGTGTATTTGTCCTTGAGGTTTGGGGGATATATGCAATGGATTAGTGAGAAAAGAGGGAAGGCTTGGAACGACAGTTCAGTCTTTCTGATATGGTAGCAGAATCCACAGTTTTCTTTCATGATGACGTCGATTATGCTTTCACATGGATACTTGCTTAGTAGAGACAGTCACTTCTGATTGGTAAAAAGAATTGAGAAGATCCGAGTCTAATCTCCATTTTAGGAAGCATCTAACCTTCAGACAAAGGATCTTCCACACTAAGACCATGAAAAAAGGACGATGATAATATGATATTAAATACCACACCCTGTTGACCAGCTAGCACACTCTCAGTAGAAGTGAATTTTTTTACAGACACGTTTCAAAATACTATGCCCTTATGTGTTAATGTCTAAAACGTGTAGTTTATAACTGTGCTCATAACTAAATGCACAGAGAGAATCCTGCATATGGTCTAGAAGCTTAGAAGCATTAATATTCATGAAAATAGAGAATAATTCAAATGTTCTCTGACAAATATAAGGATAAACTCAAGTGTCAGTAACTAAATTCACAGACTTATGTATTCCTAGCACTAAAAATGAATACCAAGCCAACACAAGCAAAGCATCGTAAATGAGCCCATAAACATCACAGCAAGTGAAAAGGCAAACCACAGGGACCAAGGGGTGCTACCATTTTTTAAAGATACAAACCAAAGACTACAAAGTGAAATAACACAGTATTGAAGAAAATCTATGTATTTGAATTTTTAAATAATTTTAATGGGAGAAAAATACATTTAAAATCTCAAAAAGCCATTGGTTCAATATGGAATAAGGTAAGGGGTTATAGGAAAGACAGAAATGCATTGCTAAGACATACTATAATGGCCCAGTTCTCACATGAGCATGACATCCCTTTATGACTGTGACTCATAATCATAATGTATGTTTGTTTATAAGTATCAAATATTTCCTAAGAAATAAATAAACAATAAACAAGGATGCAAGTCTGAAAAAGAAACCCAGCAGAGCAAACAAGCAAAATTGCCTATCCTTTTTATGTAAATTATTTGCATTTGTACACATCCATTCTTATATAGATATGAAATGATAATTTTTATTCAGCCAATTGCAGAGGTTTCCTGGACAACTGAATAGATTATCAGTTGGAAAGTTAAGGGAGATTTCATGAGTGCCATGTAGCATTGGCATTGTTTTCACAAGTCTACTCTATGCTAGTCTACATATGAGAAGGTTTGAGAACAAACACAAAAGCAAAGCTATTAAGAAAGGTAAAGAGGGTAAGAGAAATGTCTCAGCAGATTGAAGCACTTACTCATAGGCCTAGATCCCATCCCAGATCCCACAAGGTATCAGGAAAGAACTGACTCCTAAGAATTGTCTCTGACCAAAACATATGGGTATTATATACACATACACACATAAATCATAACTAAATGAAAACATAAATAAAAAACGCCACAGGCCTGTAATCTCAACTAGTTAAAGCTGAAGCAAAAGTGTAAGCTAGCCTGGACTATATAGAGATCATGGTCCCTCCCATCTTGTCAAATAAACATAAAAGTAACAAAAGACCAATGATGGAGAGAAATTAATTGAAATGCAACTGGCTACTGAAGCAAAGATTTGCTCTGTGTGTGTGTGTGTGTGTGTGTGTGTGTGTGTGTGTGTTCATTATTATATGCAGAAACATAGAAATGTGCAGATTAGGAAGCAGAAAAAGTAAATCAAAAGTTCTGCAGTTATTGATAGATCCGAAATAAAAGCACTGGGACATTTTTCAGGCTTTTTATTCTTGTTTTAATTTCAGTGTATAGTTAGAAGTCTACTATCACATATTCATATGATATTTTTAACAATAAAATTCTGTGAGTTCAGCCCAACAATGGTAATTTGGAAATCCATGCCCTTGTCTTTGATATAATCAGAGAATGGAGGCAGGTACTTAATTTCACAGAAAATGAAGAGTTAGTAATTTAGGAAGCCTATAAAACAAAATTTGCAATGTTTTCTAAAACTGTTCCCTTGTTATAAGCATATGTAGTCAAACTTTGAAAAACACTCAGTTAACCATTTTTGAGACATGTTTACTCCTTGGAGTTGACTGTTTTTCTTTCCCAGTTAAGTCAATTATACTGCCTAACTGAGTAACTTGGCAGCCCTTTCTACTATTTTAATAACAGCCTTACATGGCCATAACACTTCCACCAAGGTCACCACAAAGATCTGCCCTGTGACATCTTCACGTTCACTTGTGGCTGATAAATTAAGCCGCAGAGTCATCTCACCCCGGTACTGTGCTCAGGAAACATGTTGTCATGATCAGCCACAACTCCAGTGGAAAAATTAAAGTGCATGGAGAATTTGAATGGTCTTCTCAAGGTCAGATGACAACAAAAATAAAAACAGAGAACAAGTGTCTTCTGAGAGTACGTTGCAGTTTTTGCCTCAGAAGGAGAAAAAGTACACGAATTCTGTAATATGCCATTTCTGACTGAATTTCTGTCACGTTCCTGAGTGAGCAGAGCAGAGAACAACATTCATGCATTACCCCTTAGAGGGATGCTGTTTCATGTTCCATCAAAGCTTGTCTCCTTCCTGGAGAGTGTATGAAGTGAAGCAGTCCCCTCCTCCATCTGAGGAGTATGAGACAGCCCTCCTGTGAGCTATCTGAAGCTGGATTCAAAGTTTATTGGCATCTCTTCAACCTACTTCAACTATCTTACAGTAATATCCCACCGTGGGGTGCTGTGTTTAAATTAAATGGGAGAAAAGCAAGGCCTCTCTCAAACTTAAATGTCTTTTTATCAGAAGTTTATCAGAAGCCTTGCTTTTCCAGAAATGGGACCCGCATGCCCAGATATTACAATAAACACAACTTTTTCTGAAATTTCTGGTGCAGCACCTTCCCCCATAGTGAAAGGAGAAAGCCCACTGTCACGGCCCTATATTCTTGGAGTGGCAATAAACAATGTGACAATAGCACAGGGTATTTGTATGGGCAGACTGATTACTAACCCTGCTGCTCCACCAAGAGGCAGACCTCCATTTGACACCTAGCAGTCTTCCCAGGACCAGTTCTAGAAAGTGATAGGAAGAATGGTGTTGAAATGCGTTGTGGATGATTTGCCTGAGCATTTGTGTGGTGCCTCTCTTCGTGCTCCTAAACAGGCCCACCCACTTGGTTCTTTCCAAACATCTCCTTCCCAAATCCCAGAAGGTGAGGTTCTGATTAAGCAATGTGATGGGAGATGCCATTATGTATATATGTTTCTCATACTGGTTAATAATAAAGCACTGTTGGCCTCCTGAGAGAAGGCCCAGTTAAGAGTGGAGTATTATAACTTGTTTCAATATGGCTCCTTTCCCCTCCCCTGGCAGAAAAAGGCCTTTTCTCTGATATTTGGCGTGAGAACCTGGATGCTTCCCCAGAGATAAAACACATAAGAATATATGACTGTCCTTTGCACCACTCCTGGAGTTTGCCTGTGACTGGACCACAGCAGTGGTTCCTCATTTGCATGGAGGCTGTAGCATTGAGGAAGTTTCTGGTCCCTAGGTTTGGCCTTGGTGAGGTTGTGGTTTTCTGTATCCTGTGGTTCCTTCAATGTGACCTCACCTCCTTCATCCGTGCAAGAAGTGTTGTTTTCCTTGGTTTCTTCGAAAGCATTTTTCTAACTTAGGAGTTCCTCATACACTGTGCTGAAAACCCAAAAGATTCTCCCAGCATATTCAAACCCCATGAGTCCTCACTAGCCCTATACCCTGTCACAAACTGGCATTTTGGATAAAAACTATCTCAATAGAGTATTAGATCCAGTCATATAAAAATGCACTTATGTTAGAAAAATATATTCTCTAAGGAGAATTACTATGACAACTGACCATCCTCTTTATCAGGTTCAATCCTTTCCAGCTGGAATTGCCTCTTAGAAAGAACATTATCATTAATGAAATAATTAAAAAGTAGTGAATATTTTATAGCCTTTAATTGCCTAAGAAAAACATATTGACATGCCTGTAGATTTTTTTCTAAGGATACCATCCAGCTTCTGGCCTAATCAATAATATCTCATAACATCTACATTCACATGAATAATTCCCTTTTCAGATTCATGGCCTTGCTCTATGATTTAAAAGCAAAAAATCCAATTCCTTCCCTTAAAAAGTCCTATTCATGTTAGATTCCTTCCCCTCTAAGATGAAATTTCAAAAGTTTTTAAAAATAGTCTCCATTTCAGCCCATTAATTCTATGATGCTCAACTGCAAGTGCTCAAAGCTAAAATACAATTTCAAGTGAACATAATATTGAGCATGCTAGCAGACACATGGGCACAATTTTCATGAAATAAAGCAGAGACCTAAAAGTGTTGAGTCACTAATTCAGACATGATGTTATTACTACTACAGCATTCTAATAAAAGACAATATAACCTTAAAGATAATTCAGTTTAGACCTGACCTAATTTATTATCATGAAGTGAATTAGATAGATGTTACCACAACAGATATTTATTAATTGTGAATCTAGCTCAACAGTAGACAGTGCCTCTATTAATCCACTGAGAACACACCTGTCACATAGTGCTTGGAAAGGAATACCTCTTTACATGTAACTATAATTACAGTGACAGTCTCAATCCCCCCCCCCAGTTATGGAAATAAATTTCACATTAAACTTACCTGCTTGGTAACACACAGTAAAGTCTACTTTAGCCTGACTTCTTTGTTGATTAAAGCAATGGCTCCATCTCTGGAGTATGAACTCTGAGTAAAACCTGATGTCAAATTCCCTAGAATTAGTATTGTATGCATGGTATTAAGAAAATCTTAGAAAAATACTGGAAGATTTATCAGCAAAATTCAAGGCTAAAGGATACTCTTTACTTTTATCTAATGCCTAGTTTTCCACACTACTCAGATCTATCCCTTTAAAGCAAGAAAGGTAGCCTCATGTTTAGACTTAGACTTTTTTTAATTTTTTATTTTACATGTCAATCCCAGTTCCTCTTACCCTCTCTGGCCCCTCACATGCACCCTGACCACCTTCCCCTCCCATCCCCCCTCCCCAATTCCACATGTAAGGCAATGCCATCCAGGTGGGGTCATGTAGATCTGTCATAGACTTAGATTTTTTTTTTACAGCCAATATGCTTAATGCTGATGAATGCTATTCCTCATGCTTTCACCTGTGTGATAGATTTGTGACATATAAGATGCTAGCCAACAACCCAGAATAGACACACACACACACACACACACACACACACACACACACACACACACACTGCAATGCCTATGAAAACCTAATTAATTTTCCCTTACATAGCTATAGTTCTATTTCATATAAAAATAATAGAACTCAGATCTTTCAGACATCTCAAGCATGTCACTACAAGACAATAGCATTCTAAGTATTCAATAAACAGTAAAAACATGGTGATAATAGAAAGCAATCTACCATTTACTAGGATATACAGAGAGATTAGGGTCTAAGATGTGTATAGCTCTTGGCCTCTCATTTTTCATCTTCCTCAGTTTGTCTCACTCAATTATCAAATATTCTGTGAGATTAAGGGTGCTACATTTATCCTCATAACACAAAGTAAATTTCCCTAACTGTAAAAAAAAAAATAAGATCTCCTCTACTTTCATCTTGTTACTGTGAGACATGAAAGTGCTCCCCAACTCTGCAAGGCAAAAAGAGGACAGGGTGATTTATTTTCCCTTATTTGTTCTCAACTTATAGCCAAAAAGGGGAAATGAGGAAAACCTCCCTTTGTAAGCCATTGTTATGAAGGTGACTTCATTATGATGAAAGCCACAAATAGACAGAATATATTAGGTTTGTGTTGAACCGTCAGGCACCTCGCCTTCCCATCAGCTGTGGTCCCTGTGGCACAGAGTTGAATGGTTGGAGATATCAGTACCTTCAATTCTCATTAAATGTTTGGCCACACGCCACTTAGCTAAATTCAATAAGCTAAAGCCTTGGAATTTGCACTAGGTCTTTAAACAAAGACTGTGTCCTGAACAATAGAATCTCAAATACAGTTTGCTCTCCTAACTGTGGGAGGTTCGTGAGGAGTTCATGGCAAAGAAATTAATTGAGCTTTCTATTGTTCTTTTCTCTCTTTTCCTATCCCCAATGTATCACACACTTTTACAAACTTTGAATGATACTGTCTTTAGTTTGGTGAAATTTAATTCAATTAAAATTTCCAAAGCAATACAAAAGGTTATATTTGAAGTCAAATCAAATAAGAAAAAATATAACACTATAAATTGCTTGTTACATCCTGTCTTCCAGGAGCACTTAGTCAGGCTAATCTGTGGCCACTTCTTTTTCATGAGACCTACATATAGGGAAAATTTCTTTCTTTATTTTTAAGCTTCAATTCTAAATACAAAGAAGAGTGATATAGTAAAATGTCTTACACAGATGGCCCCTGGATATATAGAGAGAGGTTAATTTGTTCCTTCTCCAGAAAGCTTGTATATAAAGCTTACTAAATCATTTGTCACAAGCACCAAAGAAAGGACATGGTACTGATGGAGAGGATCATTGATGCATGGGGTGGAAACCACTCTCAGATTGAGGAATCAGGCCTATCTTGAAGAATAAGTTGTGATAACAAAGTGGGAGCTGTATTGCTAACACTGGCATGTTAATAATAGATTTAACTCTATTGTTGTATCTCTTTTCTTGCTCTCATCTATTCGTCCCTGAACTCAATCTTCCTGGTCCCTCATGTTCTCATCTCTCCTACTTTTCTCCCCTTCTTTCTCCATTATAGGTGTGAAGAGAGAACTGGTACAGAGAAATGTCTAGAGACCTACAAGAATGACCGCAACTAACAATCTGAGCAATAGTGGAGAGGCTACCTTAAATGCCCTTTCCTGATAATGAGATTGATAACTAACTTATATATCATCCTAGAGCCCTGATCTAGTAGCTAATGGAGACAGAAGTAGACACCCACGGCTAAACACTGAGCTTAACTCCTGGAGTGATGAGCAAAGGGTCAAGGCCCAGGCTGCAGAGACCCACAGAGACAGCAGATCTGAACAAGGGGGAGCTCATGGACCCCCAGACTGATAGGTGGGAAACTAGCAGTGGACTGACCCAGACCCTCTGAATGTGGATCTCAGTTGGAAGACCTGGGAAGTCTATGGGACATCTAACAATGGAACCAGAATGTGCCTCTGGTGCACAAAAGGACTTTGGGAGTACATTCTCCTTGGAGGGATGCTCCCTTAGCCTAGGCCCTACTCCAAATGACTTGGCAGATTTTGATGGTCCCTCCTGGAAGTCCTCACCCTCCCTGTGGAGTGTGTAGGGAATGTGATGGTACGGGATGGGTAGGGGACACGGGAGGAAAAGGGAACTGGATTGATACATAAAATAAGAAAAATAAATAAATAAGAAAGAATAGATTTAGCTCGCTGAAATCCAGATGTTGGCAGTTGTATTGATTTTTCTACTGTAAAGTAAAATGTGACCCTTTTCTACTACATGAATGCATGTATTGAGTACATTCTCTACTGTTCAGAGGGTATTTCTACATTCGGGATTACACTAGTCAGTACTACTTATAGTAATGTAGAAAAAAAAGGATGCTGCTCTTTATGGAGGAATAATTAGTTCTAATTCCAGGCCAGTTATTTACCAGCCTTGATGCCAGGTCTTCAATAAGAATTTAATTTTGTAAGCATCAGTCGTCTCTTTCATAAATGCCCCATACAGGGTATTTGAGGTTATAGGTGTGATATTTTATAATTTGCCTCCCCCTGTATAAATACGGAGGTGAACATCAAGATTACCATGTAGTACATCATTATAGCAGAATAGGTCTTTTTAAATATGACTTCTAGAACCAGCCATAGGGTAAAATAAGTGACTAGCATTTGAAAATTATCAAGTAAGAGAAAGCATTTTTGACGGATGGGTAAGTTAAACTGGAAGGTACCTGAGGTATAATCTCGTCCAGTATAATCATATAATAGGTCAGAAGATGCAACTCAAACCTGACTTGCAGAATTGGAACCACACCCCCAGGATCCGCTAGTGCTCACATCTCTGCACCCTTCTGACTAGCCAGAGGCAGGATTCATTGAACCAAAGATACAGGAGGTAATGGGATGTTTATGAGAGGAGCAAGCCAAGTCCTCTGAATAACTTGACAAAGCAGTTCTTTCTACAATGGCTGTCACCCCTCTGACTCAGCATTTGTTAGACCAAGGCAGAGGTTTTTCTAACAATACAAAAAGCACTGCCTATGCTCTGTGAGTGCTTGGCTATGACTGAGAAAATAGTATTGAGAGAATACGTGAAAAGTGGCACCTCTGGCCTTCTCCTGAAAGAGCTTTACCTCAAAACCTTGACCAGAAAACTTTATGTAAGGAATTTTATTTTGCACACAAGTCCAAAAGACAGAATAGTTTTCATGTAACCATCATTGTCTACCAGGTATTGTTGTGCACTGCAACTTCCCCAGCTTGAACCTTGTTCTTATTGGGCTTCATTATGGTTTCCTTAAACATGGATTTATATTGTGGATTATAAGGGAGGCCCTCAGAAGTACATATAGGAGAGTTTCAAGGACAAAACTGGTAAGAGGTAGGACCAGGAGGCAGGCTTATTCTGGCACCACAGAGCAGCAGGAAATGAAGCAGTCAAAACCTTGGTTGAAACTATGATGTGTATACAGCCCTCCTCAAATTCCTAGAAAATTTCCACATGGATCAGCAGCTTATCTCTTCCTTGACCTCAGCAACCCAGTTAAGGCCAAGAGGCAGCAGAGGGAATAATTCATGTTTTGTTCTTGATGTCTAATTAACTGCCAGAGCTACTCCAGGAGCCTAGGGCAGGAAATCATGGAAGGCAATACAAGAGTGACAGCACTTGTGGTTCATGATCATGGCCTCATTTATATAGACAATCTCTAGGGGAAGCACCACAAATATTTTCAACAGAAGTGTAGGACCCTATGAATTGGTGAGGCTTCACGATTCCAAGTTTTTAAGATTTTCATCCTTTCCCTTTAAGAAGTACAACCCAACCTTGAACACACACACACACAGAGAGAGGGGGGAAGGGAGTAAGAGAGAGAGGAGAGAGAGGAGAGAGAGAAAGAGAGAGAGAGAGAGGGAGAGAGGGAGAAAGAGAGAGAGAGATACATATACACACATGATGTACACACACAAACCTATAAACGCAGAGAAACGCACACACAAACACAAGTACTGTTAGAACAGGAGGAAAACCCAGTGCCATGTTCTTTTAGTCTATGTTATATTATCCCTCATCTGACTCCACAGTAACATTTAACACTAAAAATAGCCTTGTGTTATTAACATTTCTACATTCAAACATTCTTGTTAATATTTTGGCTTTCACCAGAGTTCTTAAGTTGTAGAAAAATTAATGAATACTGATTTGCTGAGAATTCAAATGCATCATTGGGTTTCTGAACATTTAATCAGAAGTACCTTCGGTAGACTACTGCTTTCTTCGGGACTGAAAGTAGCTGATTACTCATGGTTGCTGAAGAGGAAAAGAAGAGGGTGCATTGAGAAGGGTGTGAATGACTCAGTCCACCCACATATCTCAGAAGTGCTGGAAATAGTTCCTTTCAAAACCAAGGGTCAGACTACCCCTGATGCTGCAAAATATTCTACAAGCATTTCTAAAGTGGCTCAATCATTCAGAACAGTGCAATTTCATATCAGGTTTTAACAACTTAAAGAAAACTGATAGGCATTTCTGCTGGTTATTTAGTCCTTTTATGACTTCTGCTAAGAGACAATCTTATTGTGATTATCTATCCATGCTGCTTACATTATAGAAGTAACACACTGCCCAAGAATAATGAACAGCAGCAACCCCTGGGCTGACTATTTTATTATAATTTGGATTAAAGTTTAGCTGCTTCTGCTCTGAGAAGAAACATTTATTTTCTTTCCTGAAAACCTAGGACTGTCTGCATTACATTCACCACACATATGGAACAGTCCATCCTGATCTGTCTTTTCTGTCAAATAGGGCAGCATGGAGATGGGAGATTGTTTATTAATAAGAACATGCTCATTCTGCAGCTTACATGCTCATAGGAGGCAGAATTATAGATTAGCATTTATTCAACACCCCTTCCAAAACTGTCATTTTGCATAGGGAGGCAATACACAGAGAGCTCCGCCTCACAGTGAGGAAGTTAAGGCAGTGGAGGAGAAGACACCAATGCCCATTGTTCCCACTTCCCGCCAGCTTTGAGGACAATAGAAGTATGGTCAGTAATAGCCTACTCTAGAAAAACGTTAAAGCAAACTTTTTCCAAAATCAGTATTGGGAACTGGGATCTGTAGCAAGCTTAAGAAACCCTCCCACATTGAACAATATGGCTGCTTCTTAACCCCTGGATCCATATTAGCTTACTTTGCAAAGGGGTAAGAAATGGTCCTTGAAGTTATACTTTTAAGATGATGAGATGAGGGCTGATCCGGATATAGATCAGTATAGAGCTCAATTCCTATGACTTCTTTAAAATAAATAAAAAAGCAAACAAACAAAAAAAATAAAACAAAGCAAAGTAGAAAATAAATAAATAAAAGCCACAAGTTTTAGTAATATCCAAGTGGGGCTCTGTAATGGGTCTTTGGGCATTAATTGAGGTGTATGAACCAACACACAGTGTGTAAAGTCATTCTCTTGCTGAGACCCCAAACTACTTAAATGGTGACAGAGAAATGAGTATCAGTCTGTATTAACTGATCTTTATTTCTGACTATGGAAGCAATGTAAACATCTCCATTGAGGCCCTGTGCTATGCTATGGCTTTCCACTACAATGAACTGTAATCTGATATACAGCCAGATTAAAACCTTTTGTCCTTGAGTTCTTTTGTCAGAATATCAGCAACAGGGAAAAGAACAAGCAAACAATTAAGTCTCCAAGGCAATCAATCACATGCAAACATATAAGAAGATGGATTTTACACACGGAGGTGATGGGAGATGCCATTATGTATATTTGTTTCTCATACTGGTTAATGAATAAAGCACTGTTGGCCAATAGGAAAGGAAGATAGGAGGGACTAGGAGGGACTAGGAGACAAGGAGGAAAGAGGAAATAGTAAGGAGGAGTCAGCATGGAGAGACCGGGGAGACCAGATGCCTGCCCCACTCGCCGGTAGGTGAAACCACGTGGAAATACATAGAAATGGGTTAATGATTAAGACAGAGCTAGCCGATAAGAAACCAGTAACAGGCCAACAGAATTATATCAAATACAGAGTCTCAGTGTGTTATTTGGGGCTGGCGTAGCGGCGGGACAAGACTATGCGGCGGGTGGAAAAACCAAGACTAGGCAGCGGGTGGAAAACCCTACTCCTTACACAGAGGGACTAGGAACCTCTGGAGGGAACATGACTCTGCAGATACCCTACCTTTAACTTAATGATGGTTGATTTTGAACTTCTGGACTCTAGACATAATAAATTGCTATTTTGACTCCCTGTGTTTCTTGGTAACCTCTAGCAACCATACAAAAGAACAAAAGCATTTTTGATGACTAGAATTAGCTTGTTGATAAGTTTTCTAGTTTCTCTGACAAAGTATGACAAAATAGGTAACAAGAAACTATTTGAGGAGAAATGGTTTACTTTAGCTTACAGTTTGAAAGGGTAACAATCCTTCATAGGGGTATGGTTAAAAAACCTTAAGGCTCTCCCCTTCTTACCCACTTACCACAGTGAGACCCTACCTCTCAAAGCTTCCATAGTTCTCCCAACAGCACCACCAAATGAAGACCAAGTTTTCAAGCATATAAGCCTATGGGTAATGTCTTACATTCAAATTGTAACAGATATAATAAAATTCACACAGTGAATATTCTAGCTGCTAGTTTTTAAATACCAGAATTCTTGAAGCAACATTAAATAGAAATACTAGTAAATACCTTTTGGACTACTTTTATGTTCAGAGAAAAAAATAGTGGCAAGTTCAGGACATCCCTACATATTGCCTGCTACATATGCACAGCCTCCCTTACAACCAGTCACCCACACCTGAGTGATAGTCATTGACAGCCAGTGGCCCTAAGTGAATACATTTCTAAGACCCAAAGTCCACAGTTCCAAGTTTACTCCTAGTGCTGTATTTGCTATGGATTTGAACAAACATGTGATGTCACGTAAGAATTGTTTTGTAGTATATAAAATAGGTGTTTCATATATAAATACTAAATATCTACCATTTAACGTAAAGAAATGGAACTAAGTGTATTAAAGGTTCTTTATAGAAAGTAATAGTTTGATTTTCCTTATAACTACTATAAATAAGAAAGACTCATATTGAATTTTAAGAAATAAAAAAAGTATACTAAATGCAATGAATTCACTAAATATTAAGTCACTGTCAGGGTTTGTTTTTTTTTTTTTTTTTTATTTACCTAGTTTAAGTTATTGATCATTCTGACATTAAGTATCTAAATTTAGTCTGTCTTCTGTATCTGTAGATTCCACACCTTTACACTTTATATCTTTTTTTATATTGTTATTTAATTTAGAAACAATCTTATTTTACATGCCAATCCCTTCCATGCCCCCCCACCAATCTCCCCATCCCAGCCCCATCCCTCCCCAGGGAAAGTGATTCCTTCCATGAGGGATCATCAAAATCTGTCACATCATTTGGGGCAGGACCTAGGCCCTCCTCTGTGTATCTAGGCTGAGAGGATATCCCTCCATAGGGAATGAGCTCCTAAAGTCCATTTGTGCACTAGGGATAAATATTGGTCCCACTGGCAGAGATCCCATAAACTGCCCAGACCTCCCAGCTGACACCCACATTCAGGAGGCTTGGTTAGGTCCAATGCTGGTTCCTCAGCTTTGTGACTGGGATCTGTGAACTCCCACTTGGTCAGGTCAGCTGTTTCTGTGGGTTTCCCCATCAGGGTTCTTTTCCTAAGAAAAGAACCTAAGAAAAGTACCTAAGCTGGTACTTATACTATGTACCAGCTTAGGTACTTATACATAAAATAAAGATTTAGAGATTTTTCTGAAGACAGATTTTGATATCAGTTTTTCTGTATAACTCACATCTGTAATCTTTCCAAATTAAGGGCCTAACAATTTCCAAATCATCGATCAGTTTCTAAACCTTAGATAACCATTCTGATGACATTGGGACACCAATGCTTTTATTCAGGTCTCCCTTAGATTCATTAGGAATTTTCATGGCTTCTCAAGTAATATTGGTGTTCAACTAAAGCTGAAACTAATAATTGCCTTCTCTGTCTGTGATTATTTTATTTCTATACCTTCATTTTTTTTAACCTTTCCTAAAGATTTTGGTTCATTTCTGACTACATACACTCAGTTTGGTTTATTACCCAATTATCTAGTCAATCCTCTTCACCTTTTTATAGGTTAGCCCTTTATCTTGGGTTGTTTTGTCTTTTCAACACCAAACTTTTCCCCTCTGACTTATCTGTCCTTACAAATTATTCTCAGCAAAATATTTCTACAAAGCACACAGTAAAAGCCAAGTGACAGCCTCTGAGGAGTAATTGGTTCCATAAATTCCAAGGTGACATTGACAGTGGAGTTGAATTACTGAAAAATGGACCATTGATAGATAAATCAGATTGACTTATATGGAATTTCAATTTTAGAAATATTAGACATATTGACTCCAGTCATAAACTCAGATCCTGCTCTGATTCTAATGTAGGAATATGTTATTAAAATTCAGATAGATGAAGAATTCTAATAACACAGAAGAGCTTACTGCAACAATTGTGGTTTAGTATAAATTCTAGTTTTTTGTTGTTGTTTGGTTTTTGTTTGTTTGTTTTTGCTATTGTGATCAACACCATGACCAAAAGCAACTTGGGGGAAAAAAGGGTTGATTTCCTCTTACAGGTTACATCCATCATCTTCACAAACCACATCAGGAAGTCAAGTCAAGAACTAAAGCAGACAACATGGAGGAATGCTGCCATCCATATACAACACTCCACCATGACTAAACACACACAGACACAATAGATAACTGTACAAGACTAAACACTTCAACCTTCAATAATAAATGTATGAATTATGTCACAATTATTATTTTGTGACTGGAACAACTAAGGCTTTTTTTTTTTTTTTTTTTTTTTTTTTGGTGTTCTTGAGAAATCAGTATAGTTAGTGAATGGGTGGTTTGTTTATTCATTTGTTGTGAGAGAAAGTCCTTTTATAGACCCCAAATTTGCCTACGTTATCTATACACTGTACAGCACAGGCTGGCCTTAAACTCAACATTTCCTGCCTATGGCTTCTAAAAGTGGGACTACAGGCTTGCCCTATTGCCAGCCAGTACATTATTATTATTAACTCTTGTCTCTGTATTAGAAAATAAGAAAATAGTAAAAGTTTTATGGAAGTCGGGAACATTTCTGAGAGAAGACACTTTGACAGGCCTCCTAGAATGCCTGGATTGACCTTTATTTTCCATGTTCAGAATTCTGTAACACTGGTAGGAGAGATGCACAGGCAAGTAGAAAAAGTGTGTGGTGTATGTTTTTGAATATTCAATCAGATGTTTTTCTGTGTGGTCCTGTCACATTTCTTGTGTTCTACTTTCTTTTATTGCCTTTTGAATTCTGCCTTTAGTTTCTAACAACAGAATGAAACATACATAATATGTATAATAAATATACATATATATATATTGTTAATCATATTTAAAATCTTTACCTTTTATTTCTGAGAAATTTACACAATTCAAATTTGGAGCAAGTTAATCAAACAATATTCTTTGTCAAACATATGAAGATTAAACTTGAAACAAGTGACTGAGAAAGGATAGCTTGGGAGATTGAGCTCACCCCAACACATCCAGTTTCCAGACAACAGCTCCAGGTGCTGGACCTTATAATAGATTCAGAGACAACTTGCCTGCATTGAAATCAGAGACAACAGAAGCAAGGAATGATGATGGGGAAACCAGGCGGGATGGTTCTTTTCAGAATGTGAAAGGAAACTAGTAGCAAGCTGAATCATGCTTCATTCAGAACTTTCAAGCTGAAGAAGTCTGGCTGAGTAGCCAAGAAAAGATTGGTTTAGTTTTCTACCTAGGCCACTTTCAATGTATACAACAATACATAGTTCAGAGAAGAAGAGCAGTGAGAATACAAGCTTTCTGCAGAGAGCTGATAAACCTTACAGGTCATTGCAAAAATGAATCCTACCTTCAGAAGAAGCAATAATGTGGAGGGAAGAATAAACGGAAAGGGCTGGCTCAAAGCACTGGGTGTTTCACCATTCATAAGAAAACAGAATCAGTTTGAATTGAAGGAGTGCATTAGTATTCTTTATCATGGAAAAACTGCACTAGTAGTCCAATCTTAAAATGGGAATCAAATGGATAAACTATCTTAAAGAATCAATATCCAGGACCCTTGTTCAGGAGATGTGGGAATGAATCAGAACCAGCAATGCCTCAAAAGTCCTGAAGGATTAATACCAAAAACTGATAAACAAACACTAACTAAGTTACAGATGGTAACCAATGAACAATAGAAAGTTCTTTTTTGGGTCTCTCTTTCCACACCTGTAAATGAAGGCAGTGATGACAACTGATCCCCAAAATCCGTGCACCCTTATGATCCCATGCATTCTGGCAGGTGTCTCAATAGTACTGTATAAAGTAAGTGTAATAGTACAGAGAACAGCAACAGCACAGGTCACAGAGACAGGCACTGTCCAAAAAGAACTTCTGAATGGTCAGTGAATTCATGTTCCTTTCAGTCAACACACCTCTTTCATTGGTACAGATTACTCCTAGTTCTAAAGACTATCAGTTTCTACCTTTATGTTTTCTGCTTTAATTTCACATTGGGGAGCAAACTAGGTAAGAGTTCATGCATCTATAGCAAACCATAGGGCCTGAGGAGATTTATTACATTTACACAATCATTTGATAATCTCTCCATGTTTGGCACTGACGGGGTGTATCCAAATAATATTTGATCCATGTTTCATACATAAACTACTTTAAAACTTCTATATAGCATGCTTTGGAGATTTTTTTTTTAACAAAAGTAACATTGGTTTACAAGATCAATAGGTCTTAATTTTGTTTATTAGAGATGTATTTAAAATGTAATCTCCTAAATTAAGAACAGAATATAAACACATAGTCTGATGGTCCAAAGAAACATCCACAAACAAAGATAAACTGTCAACACGGTTTTGCCTTGATGCTAAAAAATTTTAAAGACACATAGCAAAGAAAAATGATAAAAACAAAGTATAGTAAAAATTTCTTGGCATTTTACATGTCCTATAGAACCCTTCATAGTTTCACAACCCTAGACTTAAATATTGACCTTTTTACACATGCCAGCTTGGTAGAATTACCCATAAATAAATTTGTCTTCTTATTTTAACCTGTTTAGTGCTACAAGGGACTTAAAAAGATGACACTGATACAGGATACTTACAACCCACTCTGTACAGAAAATTATTTTTAAAAAACTGCAAAGTAATTGAAATCTGAATTTCCACCTAAGGGCAATATAGAGTTATTGCAAACAATATAGTGCTAAAAGCCTGGAGATAAAAGCTATGAGTGTCACTGGGAAATTAGAAGGTTCAAAAACATCTGTGTTTGATGAGGAATTTAGAAAATACATGCATGCCTAGAGCATACTTAGATATCTTTAGAATTTCAGATCTGACTAATGTCTAGACATAACAACAGCAAGCAGTAAAAGCTGGGACTGGAGAGATGGCTCAGCAGTTAAGAGCACTGGTTGCTCCTGCAAAGGACCCAGATTCAGTTCCAGCATTGATATGACTGCTCATAATCATCTGTAACTCCTGTTCCAAGAAACCTGACACCATCTTCTAGCCTCTATGGACATAGGGTACATGCATAGAGTAAGTGTGCATACATTCAGGGATGTATACGTATACATCAAATAAATAGTATTTTAAAGAAATAAAGGCTAAATAAGAGAAAAAGACACAACAGATAATTAACCATAAAAAGTTGAGAACTATTATATTTGCTTTGATTCCTCATTTTCTCCCTTTTTTCCTCCCAGAATTTATGTAGTCTTTTAAAAATGCAAGCTAAATATAGCTAAACAGACTGGTACATCAGACACTACTCAGGTACAAATACATATTTTACAGAAATTGGTTAGAAAAGTTAGTACATGGCTAATAAAAACCACAGTAAACTACAAAACAAAGACTCCCTTGACTTTTGAGCATGTTTTATGCATGAGGAAAAACACATTTTATTTATAGATTTTGTAAAGTGAAAATATCATGTTTTCATGGATGGAGAAAGAAAATGAAAAGAATATATGATTCACTCACAACAAAGACTAACATATGTTCCCAAGGAAGCACAAATTATGTACTTACTAAGCAAAGATTTTAAATCAATTGCTTTAAATATAATCAAAGAGCGCTGAAGAAATGGATCACTGGTTAAGCCATCTTTGAGTAAATCCCAGTAAAATTCCAGCAAAGGAAGAAGGAAAAGAAGTAGAAATGTGCTACAGTAAGAGTTAAAAAGTTATTGGACATGCAGTATATAAATACCTATTGTATTGAAATATGGACAGAAAATTTAAAGAGACTGAAGAAGGAGCTTAAAAGTCATTCAACTATTTGTTGGCCACGAGAAAATTATGTTACAAACAAAAACCCAAGTATGTTAATATTGAAAAGATTGAAGAGTATATCCATGTAAATAGTAGCCAAAGGAGAAATGAGTGGCTATATGTTATGGTCTGATTATCTGTTTTCCCTCAAAAATCTATCTTGAAACCCTAACTGTGAAAAGTGATGGTAGTAGTTAGGGGAAGTCTTGTGAAATCCTACCATCATAAATGAGATTAGTGCTCTTATAAAGGAGGCCTGAAAGTGTTCCTTTGACTCTTCCACCATGGAATAACAGAGGCAAATGATGGTCACCTCTGAGCCATGACTCATCAAACCCATGTGTTTTCATCTAAGATTTCCCAACCTCAACACTGTTATCAATAATTTTGTTTATAGACTATGTAGTCTAAGAAATTTTATTATAGAATAATCTATGGCCCATGACACTACATCACAATTATATGACACAGTATTTAAGTCAGATATGTTATAAAACACAGTGGGTCATAAAACAAGAAGACACAATGTGGTAAAAGGACTTATAAGGAGAAATGGAGGTGACAGGGATGGGAAGTAGACAAGATCAGTCAGTGTGGGCCACTTTTATTCCTGCATGGGAAGGTTCCAGTTCCCTGAAGCCCAGAGCTCCCCAGTATTGAGCCTCCACTGAACCTTAGTCAATGAGAGAACTTATAAGAGAGTCTTGAAGCAGTTAAGCCTTAGTAACCAAGAGTATAAGCAGCCAATACTACCCAAGTATATTAAATTTATTTCCCAAAGTCTCCTATATTTCCCTGTGTGGTTACACTTAAAAATAATAAAGGATATACTATATATTCTTAATTGCCTGTCTCTATATGGAAGCATGCTGAAAAGATACCCAGTTAGCCTGTGATCCCAACTGCAGTGATCAGATATTTTGTCAACCCACAATACATTAGAACATGTGTAAGAACTGAGGTTCTAAAGTGACTGATATTAGGAGAGTACTTATTACTGTGACACTTCTGGGCCTCAGACTGTGTGACACTAAAAGGATGAGTGCAGAAGCTCAGTCTTTCATTCAGTGACCAGTCCTGAGGACTAAAGAGCAAGTCTACAAGTATCTCTTATAAGTAAACACAACAGAACAGTAGACATTGCTCTTGTCCAGAGTATGTTAAGGGATAAAAGTGAAACCATTCAGGTGGGGGAAAAAGAAAAATGGAAAAATGATCAGCTATAGAGGGAACTGCAAAAGATATCTAGGACAAAAGCTTGACCATTGAATAACGTTTGAAGGAGCTCCTTGCGGCCATAGAAAAATATTTCCTCCTATTGCAGTTAGAACAATTTTTCCTCAATTACAAGCATTTTATCATTGTCTTCCACCTTTAAATATAAATTACTTCAAAGTTAATCTTCTATAGTTTTTGCAAATGTGTTGCTTTCTATTTTCAGGATATGAAATAAGACATAAATCATTTAGTCAAAAGTTTAGGTTCATATTTTATATTCTTAGTATCATTATTACCAGACAATCTTCTAGTGCATCGTCTTTAGAAATCCACAAAAACTGGTACTCTGGAATGCCAAGTATTTCAGCTTTCATGGTTATACTTTTAACAATTTCAAAGGTTTTGTGTGCTCCTAATTGAATATTTGAGATAAAGAACTTGCAAAGAAATAACAAAAAATGAACCATAGCATGCTTTGTTTCTCACAGTTGCTGCTTGTACATTCTTCCCCCCCCTCTCTGTGTGTGTGTGTGTGTGTGTGTGTAAAATAAGATCATATTCAACTCTTTTTTTACTTTATTCATTTATTTTCCTGCCAACATTTAGATGAGCCAGATGACAAGTAGGAAACAGAAAGAAAAATATCAAAAATGCACAGTCGTGAAAGAGAAATGCATATACATGAAAAGAGGACACAAGTGTGTTCTAAGCTGTTAGTGTATCCCTAGGAGAAAAGAAAGGTAGGTGGGGATCATCATTCTAAGGAAGATATTGTGCCACTGGGAATAGAGGAGTGGCTGGCACACAGCAGAATATGGAAAGCCTCACTTCACTTAGCCGGCTGCCTTTAGACTTCCAGATCTGAGTAAATGCACTGGACAGATATCAGTAGGCTATCCACTTAATGAGCCGGCCATCTATTTGCTGCTGATGACTAATAAGGTCATAGAGTCTGGGTATTTCCTCTGCTCGGGCTCCATCTTCTTATCTTTGTGGGAGAAAGAGCAACCTCAAAAGTACTAGAAGCAGATTTCCAGTCTTGGCTTGCTGGAAAACATATATTCAACTTTTATATCTTTTTTTCTTAATGCTTATTAAGAACTGTTTTACATAGTGTAAACTATTCAAAATTCTTGTGAATATTGTTTACATAAATTTTCTATGCAATTTGCTCACATTCAAAATAGTCTAAAACCCTTAAAAGTTCAGCTTTCATGTACTTTCACATGTTCCTTATGTTACTCAAGACAACACGTCAAGCTCCCATCCTTCCATTCTAAGTTTTAAATTTCTGACACCAGTATCTCCTGTTAACTTGTGGAAGTTACCTTAGTTACACTTACTACATTGTTTTATCTTTAGGTTTGCTCTGTAATTTCTCAATTATTGACACTCCTTAAAATGGTATCATTTCCTTTATTCCTTTTTTGTTCATTTTATTTTTATGTCCATGGGTATTTTGCCTGCTACTATGTCTATGCACTATGCACAAGCTGTGACCTCAGAGATCAGAAAAGAGCAATAGATAATACTGGAATTACTTATGGTTGTGAGTTTCCATATAGGTGCTAGGAATTGAATATGGGTTCTTTGGAAAAGTATCCAGTGCTCTTAATTATCAACAATTTTATTAATTGAAAATATTTATCTACTCTGAGAATTTAATACAGGCATGCAATGTATTTTGAATGCCTCCCTCCTCACTCCATCTTCTTTCATAAGCCCCACATGCCCATCACAACCCATTGAGTCCAATTAAAGCTACCTACTGGCATACAAGTAATCAACCAGAGCCAACACCTCTGAAGTAAACAGATTCTCATCCAAGAGTCATGAGCAGCTCATCGTGCTCATCTAGGGTTGGGTCCCCATGAGCTTCTCCCCAATTTGTGGTGGTATGTTGATTAGCTTGATCTTCTGAAAGCTTGAATAAAATTTCTTTGTTGTATCCAGAATATACTATCTTGGAGCAGTATTCACTGGACTCTGTTTCCTACATTCTGTCTACTCCCTCGTCTATGGCGGTCCCTGAACCATTGAAGTTAGGCAGTGAAATAACTTCTCACTCATGGTTCAGAAATTCTACAGTGTATGTGCCTGGACTAGCTTTGAGTCTTTGTAATAACCACTCTTTACCTCAGAAAACAAAATAAAACAAGACAAAACTTCTCTGACAAGGAGTAAGAGCTTTGAGAGCTACACTAACCTATGGGTATACAGGTACAAAATTAGGAGGCAGTTTGGTGCTATAGCCTCATTTAGCAAAACAACATTCATAGGTTCTCCCCTAGGGTATATGGCCTCCTAGCCATGCATTTTTAACCAAGTATGAATTATCTCCTGTGGGGCAGGCCTTAAATTCAATAGGAAAGCTGTGTGGTACCTCTATGATATGTATGCCACTATTGTACCAGTAGGCACAGCTTGCTGTCTTAGTTACTGTTCTGCTATGTAAGAGAAGCCTTGACAACACAGCAACTCTTATCAAAGAAGGCATTTAATTGGGGGCTTGCTTACCCCTTTAGAGGGTGACCCCATTATCAAATGGCAGGGAGCACTGAACCATGGCTGAAACAGACCAAACCAACAACTAGGGAACCTGCATGGGACTGACTTAAGCCCTCTGAATTATGTAACAGTTGTGTAGCTTGGTCTTCTTGTGGGACTCCTAACAGTGGGAGCAGGGGCTGTCTCTGACTCTTTTGCTAGTTTTTGGGACTCTACTCTTCTTACTGGGTTGCCTTGTCCAGTCTTAATATGAGGGGAGGTATCCAGTCTTACTGCAATTTGATATGCCATGTTTGATTGACATCCACTAGAGGCTTGCCATAGAAGAGGAGTGGGGAGGAGGGGGTCAGGGAGAAGGTGTGGGGAGGGACTGGGAGGAGAGAAGACAGGGCAAACAATGATCAGGATATAAAAATAATAATAAATACTAAAATATCATTTAAAATGAAAAAGATGGGTTACCTGCAGAAACCCAAGCAAGAAGAAGACAGCCATAGGCCTGCCACCAGTGCCTATGAGCCCCAGTAGTCAGTCACTAAGATGAGCAGGGATGTAGTAAAGAAATTGGAGAGAAGAAGAGGCAGAGTGGTTAGTGAACTGTGGTGAGAGGCAGAACTAAATACATAATGTCAGTGAGTAACAGGCTGATGTGAACAGTTTATGCTGCCACTTGGGGCCATGTGATGTTCATGTCTGTGCTACTGCTGAGGGCCATCAATGCAGATCCCAGGTACAATAGGGGTTGCATTGATGTCCATGGCCTAAATTGCCACTGAAGGCTGAGGTGATGCCCAGAGTCAGAGCTGCCACCTAAGACCATGTTGGTGTCTGAGGGTCACACTGTTGCTGGGGCCATACCCATCTGAATGGCCTGCACTGCTATCCAGAGGCGGGGTGATGTTCAGGCCCAAGCTGCAGCCTAGGGCCTTATGTTAGTCTATGGTCCTACCACAGTTTTGGGGTCTATGTTGATGTCTGTGTTTCATGTTACCACTGGTGGCCATGGGAAAGCTGACCCAGGTGGCCTGTGCATCAAAAAGAAGGCACCAGCCTTTGCCTGCTGCCCACCATAATAGATCTTCCACCCCAGGATAACTGGTGAGCGTGAAGAAGCTGTCCCTGACCCTTGATGGCCCTGGGAGAACTGTTCCCCTCTTTGCCAGCCACTGCAGTGGAAAGCCTGGCCTCTCATGTGGAAGAGCTGGCCCCAACTCTCCCCATGCATGCTGGAGCTAGCCCTACCTCTATCATGCACGCTGGAGCTGGCTATACCTCTCCCATGGATGCTGGAGCTGGACCCACCTCTCCCTATACATGCTAGAGCTGGCCCCAGTGGGCACAGATGCAGGAGAGTTAGCCCTGACCCTTGTGTGAGGGTGGCAATTCCAGCAGAGGCCTGGACTGACCAACTCAACTAGTACCCTGATCCACATCCAGGGTTTTGAGTTGGCCAACTCCAAAATATACCCCATCTATAACCTGCTGGAGTAAGGGAAGGGACATATCCTGTACAACCATAGTTGCAGGATATCCATGCCTCTGGGCAACAGTAGGATATTCAAGAGGGACCAGAATGGAAGATGTACCAGAAGCCAGAGGCCTTGAAGCAGACCAACAACTCGTTGCAATGAGCATTTGCAAGGAAAGATGTTTGGGCCAAGGGATATAATGCATGACACACAGTAGCTCGAGCCCACTACAATAAATGATTTGCAATTAAAGCCTGAGAAGCAAAGTGATTTTTTTTTCTGTTTATTTTGTGTTTTGTTTAATTTTCATGAATTTCGTTTTATTTTCAGGGGTGTGGATAGGGGTGCTACAAGTGTATAGGGAAGACATGGAAAGACTGTGAACTGAGTGTGACTGGGGTATATTGTGTAAAATTCCAAAAGAATTAATAAAAATATTAGGTCAAAAATGGGAAAGATTTCTGAATTTAGTTTTTAGCTAAATTGAAATTGGTATTTATGTACTGATTTTTGTCCTGAATGATTACTTAGTAAATTTCTGGCAGTTTGTTTGAAATTCTTACATTTTTTGTCAGATTCCTAATATTTCTACTTTTTAAATACATTTATTAGTTATGCTTTATTTTAAATAAATTTAATCATACATAAGTATTCACAAAAGCATTTACACAAAAATAACCTGTAGAACAGAATAAATTCACACATTCACCACCCATATTGAACTCTTTTATCTCTGTGAAAGATTAGCTATAAGGTATTTACTTAGCAAAGATCCTGAATTTTATAAATGAGGTTTGATTTTGACAATATACACATTTTAGAATATTTAAGTCAAGCTAGTAACATGTTCTGAGAAGTCATATTTTCTTCATCACAATTAATTCATCAAAACACACTTTCATCCAAATACCAACCGGACTTGACCCTGCTCATCTTCTAAGATCAGATGAGTCTGGGTATGTGGTGGTAGACAGAAACACATTTTTCTAACAGAATATTCTTTCACATTTTCCACTGCTTCTCAAATCATTGTATATTGTTGGGTTTTCTTTTACTCTAGCCCCACACTGGAATGCTAAAATGTTGTTGACTGTTTTATTATCTTTACGCTTTGGGGGTCCACCAACCAGCTTCCAAATAAATGACACATGCAGAGGCTTATTCTTTCTTGCAAATGCCCAGTCTTAGGTTGGCTTCTTTTGCTACTGGGCTTTTTCCTTTTCTTGCTTCTGTTCTGTATATCTTATTTTCACTCTTGCTCCGTGGCTGACGGCTGGCCCATGATGTCCTCCTCTCCTCATTCTATCCTGCTCCTTCTCTTCCCAGATTTCTCTTCCTAATTATACTCTCTGCCTGACAGCCCCAGCTATCCTTTCTCCTGCTTCACTATTGGCTGTTCAGCTCTATTGGATGATCAGGTGTTTGAGACAGGCAAAGAACCACAGCTTCACAGAATTAAACAAATGCAGCATAATGAAAGTAGCACACCTTAAATTTTTTTCCTACAAAAATTGTATGCTAAAAATAACCTCCCCAGGAATAGCTGAAGCTGTGAAAGACTAGTGTGTTTCCTGGGCATCACCCCACTCTGACACTTCCAAATGTTTTGAATTTGTATTAAGTCAGAACGCTTTATAAGTTACATTCAAAGGTCAGTTTCGGCTAGATTTTTACAAAGACTAGGAAAAGAAGAACTGAAATATTTGCATTTGCTACAGCCACTGTGATTTTATATTTAATAAGAAAAATAATTCCATTTTGAAAACTAGTTACCTAGAAAGTATGGTCCTTAAGGCTGTACTTTCGTACCACCATACTGCTTAGGGAATTGCAAAGTGTGTTTACAAAGGTTAATTATCCTAACCAGGCAACATGTTCAGCAACTCAAGTGTTTTGCTGTGCAAATGAGGAAATGCCCTTATGGGCAATACCTTAGAGCAGCTAAAAGGAAATATCTGAATCAGAGAATGTCTCCTTTCTGCATATGTCATGAGATAGACTTCATAGTCTTTAGGTAGTAGTCCATTCTGGGTTTTTGTTTTTGTTTTTTCATTTCCAGCCAGATATACCCAAATCTAAAAAAAGCACAGACAGGAATTATAAACAACTTTAAGCACAAACATTATCCCCAGCTACTCTACCTTTTTACAGGAAATGTCCCCTTGGAATTTAACTGTAGAAGCACATAATCCAAAGCAGGTGTTTTCATGCAAACATAATTGCTATTTAATGATGGAATTAACATTTCTATTGGGGCTAAGAAAATGAAGGAGCTGGTTGGTTAGAGGGTATGGAAACTATTTGAAACATGGTTTTCTTTTTTTTTCTTTTTTTTTTTTTCCCATGATTTTCATACAGCTTGTAGTAGTTTGAATTAGAATTACTCCCATAAACTCAGATATTTCAATATTTGATACACAACTGGAGAAACATTTTGGGAAGGTTTGTCACTGGAGGCAGGCTTTGAGGTTTTCAGAGCCCATTCCATCCCTACCTCTCTCTCTCTCGCTCTCTTTCTCTCTCTCTCTCTCTCTCTCTCTCTCCTGTGTGTGTGTGTGTGCGTGCGTGCGTGCGTGCGTGCGTGCGTGCGTGCGTGCGTGCGTGTGTGTGTGTGTGTGTGTGTGTGTGTGTGTGTGTTTCTTTGTAGACCAAGATGTAAGCTCTCAGCAACTGCTGAGCCTGTGGAGTTGGGAGTTGATATAAATGTCACATCTAGGCTGAACATTCAGTCCATCTTTCTCTGCACCTTGAACATTAATGTATCTCTACATCAACCCCTACCCACAGTAATAAGAAAATAATTCTCTGAGCAAATTTCCCCTACAACTTATCTCTACCTCCACAAAGTCCTTTTGTGCACCAGGGATACATCCTGGGTTCACTGTCTGAGCTCCCTTAGACTGCTCAGTCCTTCTGGCTGAGACCCATATTCAGGGGGGCCTGAGTCAGTCCCATGCTGCCTTCCCAGCTATCAGTCTGGTGGCCCATTAGCTACTCCTTATTCAGGTAAGCTGTCTCTAATTGTTTCTGCCACCTGATCTTGTCCTCTCCATCTGCATCTGAGTTATACTTCGACTCAGTGTTTATGTATGGGTGTTTGCTTCTGTTTCCAACAGGCACTAGTTGAGGGCTCCATAGATAAGTAAGTTGTTGATATCTCCAGGCATTTATGGTAGCCTTTCCACAGAAGCTCAAATTGTTAGTTGGGAGTAGTCTTGTAGTTCTCTAGACATTTCTTAGTGTTCAATTTTATCTTCAAATCAATATTGGCTCCCTCTTTTATGTTCTCCCTCTCTCTCACTTTCCTGTCTTCTATTCCTAACCAGGCTCAATCTTCCTGGTCGCACATGTTTTCCTTTCCTCCCCCTCATTTTCTCCTACTTCTCTCTCCATTCTCTGCCCCCCCCCATTTCCCCTGAGCTCTGGGGGACTTGTCTCTTACCAGTTCTGTGAGGGAATTTATATGAATCTCTTAGAATACACCTTGTATCCTAGTTCTTCTGGTGGTGTGAATTATAGCCTGGTGATCCTTTGATCTAGGTCTAAAATCCATATATGAGCGAGTACATACTGTGTTCCTCTTTTTGTGACTGGGTTACCTCATTCAGGATGGTTTCTTCAAGTGCCATCCACTTGCCTGCGAATTTCAAGATACCATTATTTTTTTCTGCAGAGTAGTATTCCATTGTGTAGATGTGCCACATCTTCATTAACCATTCTTCAATTGAGGGGCATCTAGGTTGCTTCCAGGTTCTCGCTATTACAAATAGTGCTGCTATGAACATAGTTGAACAGATGTCTTTGTTGCAAGGATGTGAATCCTTTGGGTATATGCCTAAGAGGGGGATTGCCAGGTCCTATGGTAAACTAATTCCCATTTTCCTGAGGAACTGCCATACTGATCTCCAAAATGGCTGTATGAGTTTGCATTCCCACCAGCAGTGTAGGAGTGTTCCCCTTTCTCCACATCCTCTCCAACATGAGTCATCATTGGTGTTTCTAATTTTAGCCATTCTGGCAGGAGTAAGATGGTATCTCAAAGTTGTTTTGATTTGCATTTCCCTAATAGCTAAGGATGTGGAGCATTTTCTTAAGTGTCTTTCAGTTTTTTTGATTTCCTCTATTGAGAATTCTTTCTTCAGTTCTGTAGCCCATTTTTTAATAGGGTTATTTGGTGTTTTGTTGACTAGTTTCTTGAGTTCTTTGTATATTTTGGAGATCAGCCCTTTGTCGGATATAGGATTGGTCAAAATCTTTTCCGAGTCTGTGGGCTGCCGTTTGGTCTTGTCCACTGTGTCCTTTGCCTTACAGAAGCTTCTAAGTTTGAAGAGGTCCCATTTATTAATTGTTTCTCTCAGTGTCTTTGCCCCTGGAGTTATATTCAGGAAGCAGTCTCTTATACCAATTTTTTCAAGGGTACCTCCTACTTTCTCTTCTAAGAGGTTCAATGTGGCTGGATTGATGTTGAGGTCTTTGATCCATTTGGACTTGGGTTTTGTGTGTGGCGACAGACATGGGTCTATCTGCACTCTTCTACACACCCTCATCCAATTGTGCCAGCACCATTTGTTGAAGATGCTGTTCTTGCCCCATTGTATAATTTTAGCTGTTTTATCAAAAATCAGGTGTTCATAGGTGTGTGGATTAATATCATGGTTTTCAATTAGATTCCATTGGTCTACCTGTCTATTTTTATACCAACCAGGCTGTTTTCAGAACTATAGCTCTGTAGTAGAGCTTAAAGTCAGGAATAGTGATGCTTCCTGAAGTTTTTTTATTGTATAGGGTAGTTTTGCCTATCCTGGATCTTTTGTTTTTCCATATAAAGTTGATTATTATCCTTTCAAGGTCAGTGAAGAATTGTGGTGGGATTTTAATGGGGATTGCATTGAACCTGTAGATTGCTTTTGGCAAGATTGCCATTTTTACTATGTTTATCTTACCTATCCAAGAGCATGGGAGATCTTTCCATTTTCTGGTATCTTCTTTAATTTCTTTCTTTAGAGTCACAAAGTTCTTATTATATAGGTCTTTTACTTGTTTGGTAAGCGTTACACCAAGATACTTGGTGTTGCTTGTGGCTATTGTAAAGGGTGATGTTTCTCTGATTTCTTTCTCTGTCTCTTTGTGGTCTGAAAAAAGTAGGGCTACTGATTTTTTTTGAGTTTATTTTGTATCCTGCTAATTTTCTGAAGGTGTTTATCAGCTGTAGGAGTTCCCTGGTAGAGTTTATTGGGTCGCTTATGTAAACGATCATATCATCTGCAAATAGAGACAGTTTGACTTCTTCCTTTCCAATTTGGATGCCCTTGATCTCCTTTTGTTGTCTTATAGCATTAGCTAGAACTTCTAGTACAATATTGAAGAGATATGGAGAGAGAGGACAGCCTTGTCTTGTTCCTGATTTTAGAGGAATTGGCTTAAGTTTCTCTACATTCAGTTTGATGTTGGCAGTTGGTTTGCTGTATATTGCTCTTATTATGTTTAGGTATGTTCCTGTTATCCCTGACCTTTCCAAGACCTTTATCATGAAAGGGTGTTGAATTTTGTCGAAGGCTTTTTCCGCATCTAGGGAGATAGTCATATGGTTTTTCTTTTTCTGTTTGTTTATATGGTGGATCACGTTGATAGATTTTCATATGTTAAACCGTCCCTGCATTCCAGGTATGAAGCCTACTTGATCATGGTGGATGATTTCTCTGATGTATTCTTGAATTCGGTTTGCCAGTATTTTATTGAGTATTTTTGCATCGATGTTCATCAGGGATATTGGTCTGTAGTTTTCTTTCTTAGTTGTGTCTTTGTGAGGTTTGGGTACCAAAGTTATTGTGGCCTCATAAAAAGAGTTTGGCAATGAACCTTCTGTTTCTATCTTGTGGAACAGTTTGAGGAGTAGTGGTATTAGTTCTTCCTTGATTGTCTGGTAGAATTCTGCATTGAATCTATCTGGCCGTGCACTTTTTTTTTTGGTTGGAAGGCTTTGATGACTGCTTCTATTTCATTGCAAGTTATAGGTCTATTTAAGTTGTTTGTCCGTTGTTGATTTAATTTTCGTAAGTGATAGTTATCCAGAAACTTGTCCATTTCCTTTGAATTTTCAATTTTTGTGGAATACAGGTTTTCAAAGTATGACCTGAAAATTGTCTGGATTTACTCTCTCTCTGTTGCTATGTTCCCCTTTTCATGTCTGATTTTGTTAATTTGCATGTTCTCTCTGTGCTTTTTCGTTAATTTGGATAAAGGTTTGTCTATCTTGTTGATTTTCTCAAAAAACCAACTCTTCGTTGTATTGTTTTCCTGGTTTCTATTTTGTTGATTTCAGCCCTCAAGTTGATTATTTCCTGGTGTCTACTCCTACGGGGTGAGTTTGCTTCTCTCTGTTCTAAGGCTTTCATTGGTGCTGTTAATTCTCTTATGTGACTATCCTCTGTTTTCTTCATATGGGCACTTAGTGCAATGAACTTCCCTTGTAGCACTGCTTTCAAGGTGTCCCATAAGTTCGGGTATGTTGTGTCCTCATTCTCGTTGAATATTAGAAATTCCTTAATTTCTTTCCTATTTCTTCTTTGACCCAGGAGGGGTACAATTGCACATTGTTCAGTTTCCATGAGTTTGCAGGTTTTCTTCTATTTGTGTTATTGTTAAATTCCAATTTTAAAACATTGTGGTCCGATAAGATACAGGGGACTATTCCTATTCTCTTGTATCTGTTGAGGTTTGTTATGCCACCTAGTATGTGGCCGATTTTAGAGAAGGTTCCTTGTGGAGCAGAGAAGAAGGTATATTCTTTTGTCTTTGGATGGAATGTTCTATAGATGTCTGTTAACACCAGTTGAGACATAACTTCTGTTAGTTCTTTTGTTTCTTTGTTGAGATTATGATTTGTGGTCCTTTCTAGTGTTGAGAGTGGTGTATTGAAGTCTCCCACTATAAGTGTGTGAGGTTTTATATGAGCTTTGAGTTTTAGTAGTGTTTCTTTTACGAATGTGGGTGACTTTGTATTAAGGGAATAGATGTTCAGAACTGAGACTTTTTGGTGATGGATTTCTCCTGCGATGAATATGAAATGGCCGTCTTCATCTCTTTTGACTAATTTTGGTTTGAAGTCTAACTTGTTAGATATTAGGATAGCTATGCCTGCTTGCTTCTTATTTCCTTTTGATTGGAAAATCTTTTCCCAACCCTTTACCCTGAGGTAATGTCTATCTTTGAAGCTTAGATGTGTTTCTTGTATGTAGCAGAAGGATGGATTCTGTCTTCATATCCATTCTGTTAGCCTGTGTCTTTTTATAGGTGAGTTAAGACCATTAATGTTGAGGGTGAGTAAGGACCATTGATTGTTGATGCTTGTTTGATTTAGGTTTGTTGTTAGCATGGTATTGTGAATATATTAGTTCTGCTTTACCCTTGGTTTCTAGTGTAGGTGGATTATCTGTTGCCTATATTGTTGTGGGCGTAGTTACCTTCCTTGGGTTGGAGTTTTCCTTCCAATACTTTCTGTAGGGCTGGATTTGTAGATACATATTGGGAAAATCTGGTTTTGTCATTAAATATCTTGTTCTCTCCAACTATAGTGATTGAGAGTTTTGCTGGATATCGTAGCCTAGGCTGGCATCCGTGTTCTCTTAATACTTTTAGAACATCTATCCAGGACCTTCTGGCCTTGAGGTTTTCCATGGAGAAGTCAGGTGTAATTTTGATAGGTCTGCATTTATATGTTATCTGTCTTTTTCCTTCCCTGCTCTTAATATTCTTTCTTTATTCTGTATGCTAGGTGTTTTGATTATTGTATGTCGAGGGGTCTTTTTTTCTTTGGTCCAGCCTATTTGGGGTTCGGTATGCTTCTTGTACTTTCATGGGCATGTCCTTCTTCAGATTTGGAAAGTTTTCCTCGATGATTTTGTTGAATATGTTTTCGGGACCTTTGAGCTGGGCTTCCTCACCTTCCTCTATGCCTATTATTCTTAGGTTTGGCCTTTTCATCGTGTCCCATGTTTCCTGGATATTTTGTGTTAAGGATTTGTTGGATTTATGATTTTCTTTGGTCGATGAATCTATTTCTTCTAGTTTATCTTCTGCGCCTGAGATTCTATCTTCCATCTCTTGAATTCTGTTGGTTATGCTTGTGTCTGTAGTTCCCGATTTTTTGCCCAGCTTTTCTATTTCCAGCATTCCTTCGGTTTGTGTTGCCTTTATTTTCTCTATTTCAGTTTTCAAGCCTTCACCTGCTTAATTGTTTTTTCTTGGCTTTCTGTACTTTCCTTAAGGAATTTGTTCATTTCTTCCACTTTTTTGTTTGTTTTTTCCTCCATTTCTTTAAGGGATTTTCTCACATCTTCTTTGAGGGCCTCTATCATTTTTATGATGGTAATTTTTAAGTTGTACCCTTCTGCTTCCTCTGCTTCGTTGTTGTGTTCCATTCTAGTTGGTGCAGATTGCCTAGATTCTGGTGGAGTCGTGCTTGTCTTTCTGTTGTTAGGTGTTCTCTTGTATTGCCTTCTTCCCATAGCTTCTTCCAGTAGGTGTTGGTGGGGTCTCCCCTTCTCTCTATGGTACTTTCCCGGTGGCCTTATATGGGTCGGAGATTCAATATCTGTAGCTCTGTGTGGTCCAAGCTCTCTAGGAGGTCTCTCTGCAGACAGGGACCCAGGGATGGGGTCAAGGATGAGGATCCAGTAAAAGATGCCAGCAGGAACTCACAGTGGTCCCACAGAGATAGGCAGATCTCTGGTAGAAGCCCGGGACTCCAGCAGAGGACTGGAGGTGGGGGTCAGAGACCAAGCAGGTGGAAAGAGAATTCCTTAGTGTTTAGGTGAAACATTCTACAGCTATTTCTAAGTTCATCTGGCTTATGATGTTAATAAAATCTGTTGTTTTCCTCTTTAATTTTCATCCTTATGGTTTGTCTATTGTTGAAGAGTTACCCACTATCACAGTGTTGTAATTAATCTGAGGTTTTATATCTAATAGTATGTCTCTTATGAAATTATGAGCCTATATTTGGTGTATACATGCTTATAATTGTAACATCTTCTTGGTAGAATTTTTTGTGTTATTTTCCTTACTTCTTCTAACTAGTTTTATTTTTAATTTTATTTTGTCTTATGTTATCCCTCCATGGGGGATGTGCCTGCAAGGTCCTTTTGTGCACCAGGAATACATCCTGGTTCCATTGTCCTTTAGACTGATCAGGCCTTCTAGCTGAGACCTGTATTCAGGGTGTCTGAGTCAGTCCCATGCTGGATTCCCAGCTATCAGTCTGGGGGGTGGCCATTAGCTCCTCCTTGTTCAGGTCAGCTGTCTCTATGTGTTTATGCAGCATGCTCTAGTCCTCCCTCTCTGCATCTGGATTCTAATTTGCCTCAGTGTTTAGTTGTGGGTGTTTGCTTCTGTTTCCAACAGGTACTAGATGAGGGCTCTCATTAGTTGTTGATCTCATTATCAGGGAAGGACATTTATGGTACCCTTTCCACTGTTGCTCAAATTGTTAGTTGAAGTCAGTCTTATAGTCTCTGCCAATGATATTTCTTAGTTATTACAATAAAGGAGTTTCAAAGCATTGAACAGATTACCATGAAAGATCCTTAAAATTAATGAAAGAACATCAAATGATCTTATAAAATCTCATTATAGCTCAAAAGTGAATTGTATATGCATATATGTAATAGTATTTTTTAAAAAAGAAGAAAAATGTATGAAATATAAATCCTTTAATGTAGAGCAGGAAAAAACAATCAAACAGGTGAAGGAAACAGTTCAAGACTTGAAATTGGAATAGAGAAAATATTGAAAACATAAATTGATGGAATTCTTGAAATGGAAAATCTGGGCAAATGAACAGGAAACACAGATGTAAGCATAACCAACAGAATGCAAGAGATGAAAGAGGGAATATCTCACACTGAAGATAAAATAGAGGAGACAGATTCTTTGGTCAAAGATAGGCAGGAGGGAGGGCCAAGTCCCTAATCCAAATTACTTGACAGATTTTGCTGATCCCTCCAGGAAGGTATTACCCTGCTTGTGGAGTGTGGGGGAATGGGATAGGAGGAGGGTCGGGGGCATGGGAAGGAGGAAGAGAGGGAGAGGGAATGGGATCAATATGTAAAATAAGAAAATAATAATAATAAATAAAAAAGAAATAACTAAGGCCAACAAAATCATAATACAAAATGTCAAGGAAAGCTGAGGAACCATAAAAAGACCAAATCTAACTATAATAGCGATAGAAGAAGGAGAAGAATACCAACTCAAAGGCACAGAAAATATATTCAGCAAAATCATAGAAGAAAACTTTCCCAACCTAAAGAAGGAAAGGCCTTTGAAGATAGAAGCAGCTTCCAGAACACCAGACTGTGCCCACTTCCCCCACCCAAGAGGTCCATTTTCCACATAATAACCAAAACACTAAACATACCGAATAAAAAGAGAGTACTAAGATCTGGAAAAGAAAGGGGACAAAGGCCAGGTAACATAAAATGGAAGATGTATGAGAATAAGAATAATACAAAATTTCTCAATGGAGACTCTGAAAGCCAGAGGGTCATGAAGAGATGTTATGCTGACACTAAAAGACCATGTATGCCAGCCTAGACTACTATGCCCAATGTACAATATAAGATACTCCAACATAAAACAAGGTTTAAGTAATACCTTTCCACAAATCCAGTCCTACAGAAAGTACTAGAAGGAAAACTCCAATCAAAGGAAGTTAGCAGCTTCCATGTAAACACAGTTAATAAATAGATCCTCACCAGAAAATCTCAAAGAAGGGAAACACACACAGATACACACACACACACACACACACACACACACACACACACACACACTATAACCCAACCACCATCAAAAAATAATAACAGTAATTAACAATTACTGCTCATTAATGTCCCTTGGTTTCAAAAGACTCAATTCACATATAAAAAAGAGACACAAGCTAACAAATGGATACAAAAACATGAAGTCTCAATTCTGAACACCTATGCTCCAAGTATAAGGGAACCCATCCATATATGTAAAAGATATATTACCAAAACGTAAATCACATATCAAACACCACACTTTAATAGCTGGGGTCTTCAACATCCCACTCTCATCAATGGACAGGTCAGCCAGACAGAAAATTAACATAGAAATAAGGAAACTAACACATGTCATGACTCAAATGGGCTTAACAGACATCTATAAAAACATCCTGTCCAAATACACACACACACACACACACACACACACACACACACACTTAAAATATACCATCTTCTCAGCACCTCATGGAACCTTCTCTAAAACTGACCACATGATCAAAGCAAATTCTAAAAAATAAATAAATAAAAGGAATAAACTCCTGTATGTTATCAGACAACATGGCTTGAAGTTAGAATTCAACAATAACACAAATTATAGAAAACCTACAAACTCAGGTAAACTAAATAATGCTCAACTGAATCACCACTGGTGTAGCTGACTGAGTTTCCAGCCTCCGGTCAGCAACAGCATATGTAACAAAACAAAACAAACAACAATAACAACAAGAAAAAAAATCCATGTTGAATTAAAAGCAATCTCAAAACCAGCATGTAGTTTTCATGTTCTTGAGAAATTAATGAAAACTAGGGAAAAATAAAATAAATTTTGAAAGCCCATGAATGCAGTGAGGGATAGACTTTCTGAGGGGGGGAAAATAAGGAAAAACAGTTGCTTTCTGAGGGTAACTTTTTCTTTACTTTATCTTGAAAATCCTCTCTGAAAATCTCTTTGCTCTCTACATCACTGCTACTATGCTGCCTCTGTTCCTCCTCTTGCTCATCACATCCATCTCTGTTCTCTGACCTCTATATGACTGCCCTCTACTTCTCACTCCTTCTGCCTTGCTATCTGCCTTGCTGCCTTCTCCTCTGGCTCTCTTCTTTCATAGCCCAAATCTGGAGAATTACAGATTGTTTTTCAGAGCCTGACCCATACTCAAAACCCAAGATAAGTCCCTTAGTTTCTCTCAGGCTAGGAATGTCACAATGTCCAGGTAGTGAGTAAGTGGCCTTGAATGTAGCCCTAAATTTGTGAGAGTTGCCAGGCAGTAAATAAACAGCTGAATCTGGAGGTTGGGGAGTTGTGCTTCAAACTCTGGCTTTGAATTTAGCAAAACAAAAGCAGTAAAAATGACCTTATGTATTTGTTTCTAGAAGCTACCATATATTGTGTTCAGGGGTAACCCTGCTTTGAAATTGTTTTGAAGTCTAAAGTTAACTTCTCTATGTAACAGGCTGTCTGTGACTGAGTATCCTATGTCAGCCTGAGTAAGGTAAAGTATCCTTGTGTTATTTCTGTTCATCAATATTGCACAACTTAACAAGAAAATAATATTTTATCCATCTACAATTATACATGTGCCCAACAAGAATAAAACATACCATTAAAGGGCTGTAGAAAGAACTCCATAGCTGTTCTTATTAGGGAGGCATAGCTGTGTCACCTAAGACAGGAACAAACAGTCACTCAGTCAACAAACCCATGGTTTTTCCAAGTGGGGGTCCCCAATAATGCCTGCTAAGTTGGCTTTACCAAGTAGGACTCTCCAGGAACAACTACTGGACTGACATGTCACATAATAGTCGTCAATGTACAGTCCCATGACCCTCTGCATTCTGGGTCAGGGAAGACATAAAGAAATTAAACAATTCATAGAATTCAATGAAAATTAATGTACAACATACACAAGCTTATGGGACACTATAAAAGCAGTGCTAAAAGAAAAGTTCATAGCACTAAATGCCTACATAAAGAATTTGGAGAATTCAAGAACACATCAAAAATCAAAAATCATCCACAATGATTAAATACACTTCATCACAGGGATGCAGGGATGGATGGTTCAACACACTAAAATCTGTTGATGTAATAAACACATAAACAAACTGAAAGACGAAAGACCATATAATCATCTAATAGATACTAACAAAGTCTTCGACAATATCCAAGACCCCATCATGATAAAGGTCATGGATAAATTAGGGAAATAAGGAACACATCTAAACATATAAATATAATAAAAACAATTTACAGCAAGCTAACAGAAAACATCACATTAAATGGAGAGAAACTCAGAGCAATTCTACTGAAATGGAGAACAAGACAAGGCTGCCAACTCTCTTCTTATCTATTCAATATAGTACTCAAAGTTCTAGCTAGAGAAATATGACAACAACAAATGGAGATTTAGGTGGCATAAATTGGAAAGAACGAAGTCAAATTAATGCTATTTGCAGATGATATGATAGTGTACATAAGTGACACCAATTTTTTTTTCAGGGAACTCTACAGCTCATAAATACCTTCAGTAAAGTGGCTTCATACAAGATTAACTAAAATAAATCAGTAATCCTCCCACATACAAATGATAAAGGGGATGAGAAAGAAATCACAGAAACATCAACCTTTGCAATAGCCACAAATAATTTAAAATATCTTGGGGAAGAGGGGGAGGAAGGAGAAACTGCGGTTGAAATGTAAAATGAATAAAAATATTTAAAAAGAAGTTCTGTCAAATAATCAAGTTCTAATCTGCTGAGCTATCTTTTAACTGTTTTGAACCTTCCTTTTCAATACAATTTCTTTGTTTAACTATAATATGTCATAGGTAATGTTTACCGCTTTTTTGGACGTGGTTTCTCTATGTAGCCCTGGCTGTCTTATAAATTGCTCTGTAGACCAGGCTGGCCTCAAACTTACAGAAATCTACCTGCCCCTGCCTCCCGAATGCTCATATCACCCAGCATCATAGGTAATTTCTTTTCTATTTGATGTTCTATAAATTTCTTGTACATGGATAAGCATTTCTTTCTCTGTGTTTGGAAATTTTCTTTTATAATTTTATTGAAAATAATCTGTATGCCATTGCTATCATATTCTTCTTCTTTTATACCCAATATTTGGATGTTAAGTATTTATACAATGTCCCAAAACTCTCCCTTTTTCATTCTCATATTTTTAAATTTTTCGTTGGTCTTTATTGGGTGATCTTACTCCTTTCCTTCATCTTGAGGCCCTGATACTGTTTCCCATATGACACATTCTGTTTTAGCTTTCCAGTGGTATTGGCTTGGCTTATTGAGTTTTTCATTTCCAGGATTATTTCAATTGTTGTTTTCTTCAGCTTTTTCATAACTTCATTAAATATTTATAGACACAATTTTTCAGGCAGGCCAACAAGTAAGTATTCAAATCTAGAAGACATAATGAAGTCCTATGTTTGCCCTGTTGTTTATAGGAACATTGTGAGTAGGACAAGACCAGTAAAAGAAGACAATATTATATTAGTTATCAAATATCTGCCATTAGCATCCATTTTGCATTGATGGCACATCTTTTTAAAACGAACAATCATATACAGTGGGGCCTGTTAGAAGGCTCAGTTGTGAACACATGTGCCACCACCCCTGACAACTTCAGTTCAATTCCTCCAAGCTCTACATGGTGGAAGGGGAGAACCAATACTCACAAGGTTTCCTCTAATTCTCACATAGATGCTGTCGAGTATGCTATAATATGCATAAACCCATACTCATACATACACACACTTATATAATTTTATTTATTTTTTTTTGAGACAGGGTTTCTCTGTATTGCTTTGGAGCCTGTCCTAGAATAGCTTTTTAGACTAGGCTCGCTTAGTGATTTTATTATATATGCATTGTTGATTTTTTTGCTGGACTATTGAATGTTTGTAAAGCTCTGAGAAGAAAAAATATTGATATATAAAACCAATTAATTTCTATGAATATCTGATTATATGAGATGCTCTTACTTCTATTAATGACCAATAATATATTTGGAAGTCCTGAAATACAATATGTGGGGAAACCATGTGGTTTGTAAAATCATTTTTATTAGATATCTAATATCTTCGTCTTGTGCATCAAAAAAAAAAAAAGAAAGAAAGAAAAAGAAAAGGAACTCCAATATTTGTGAGAATTCACAAACTGTCCCATAAATTTCTAGAACAATCTCTAGTTGTCAAAATGCTATTTGTGAGAGCCATTGGTTTAAATCAGAATAGTTTAATATTTGTCTTTGTCACATGACATCATCATGCAATTTGTTAACCAATACTCATAGCAGTTCTGGGATGCATGCAAACTCCAGGATGGGCAGGCTTCATGTAAAGCACTTTAATAATGAATTTATATAGTTATAAACCACTACAACAATGTGTAGGCCATATGTTTTAATAAGCTGTAAGTCCTTATAATGAAAATGATCAGTAATTTGAAAACGACCTTACACGTTTTTATCGTTCATCATAATTCACTGGCTCAAGAATAAATTAAATGTATATCCCCTTACTAAGTCTTTTACAAGTAAAAGGTCTAAAGTGAAGTGTTAAAGTTCCAGTGGGGTAGTTTGCTTTATACCTTCACTACACTTTGAAGGATATTTAGGGAAATATTTATCACCTGAAGCTTTTATTACAATCTACTTGTTTGAGACACTCAGTTGCATCTCATGGCTCTTCTAAACTTAATTAAACTTTTACAGCTGAACTGGTCTGCCTACTGAAGGAAGCTCCATTTCTTAAACAACCTGATCTTCAAACTTGGAAGCTGTTTCAGGGCTTTTTTTTATCTCAAATTTTAGAAGAGAAATGACTTGTTGATAAGTGAATAAATAGATGCTGGCTCCCTATATATAATTTGAAATGAAAAAGTAATTGGTAGCAATATGAAAACAATTTTAGTTGGAATGAAAGTGAGTTGATTTTAATCCTTTGAGATGACATTTTATTCTTGAAACATATTCCATCAAATTATAGACAAAAATACAATTCATCTGAATTTAAACTATCTGAAATTATTCATACATTCTAGTATCTTTTAATTTGCTCCCTAAACCATAAAATATACATATTATCTATATATTCTCTCTATATGTTATATCTATATATTATAGTATTTATATTTATAAAACACAAATAGAAATAATCTTCAGCTGAATAGATAGATTCTTGTCACTAATTTACATGACAAAGAAAGTACCTTTTTCTTACTATTTTTAGTTGCTTTCATTTTTTGACATATAATGGTTTGCAACAATAAGAAAAAAAAAAAAGCAGGACACTCTTAGGCACAATCATCCCAGTATGTTTGCCTGCCCCAAATTTCAGTTCTCCAGCAGATCAGAATTTACTGTTCTTGCTCTAGAAAAATGTCATCAGTCATCAAGTTTGCCTGTCCTCAAGAATGCCACTGAAACACATGAGTGGGACCCTATTTCCTGGGCCTGGGCAGGTGCTTCATTGTAGAAACCATTAATATAATAACTAGTTATTTAAGTCTTTAGAGGAGGCACTACTTTGGCTGTTCATTTACTTAAGATTAGCCAAAATGTTGGGAGATGGGTCAATTTCTCCTCTCAATTAATAGCTATTAGATTCTCCCTTGCCATGCCGGCTATGATTTCTGTGCATAAAAGGAGGAGCACTTAGCTATCCAGGGTACACTTATTCTGGCACTTGCCATTTTGACATTCCTCCAAATGCCTTGAGAAAGCTGCACAATAATAACAGTTGATTGGTCCAGCTCCTGAAGGCACAGTATCAATCCATCACAGCTAAAATGTTTTAAGATCTACCCACAGCTGTCCATCTTTTTGCAGTAGGAATCTTTGATAAACTACCATCAATTCATGTGTGATCTATGAAATGACCCATTTGTATTACTCTATTCCTCCCTAATATGGTATTTCTGTTTAAATTTGTTTATATCTCATAATTCACCTTGAACAGAAAAAGTGCATCACATTAAACTACAATGACATGCTACTAAATCTTGCATCAGCTTTCTTATCTGCCTCTCTCACCCAAACACATTACAAAATTTTCCTCTGCGGCCTATGTCTCCACAGTTTGTCCCTAGGCAACATATAAAACTCTGAATATATTGTTTCATCTGCCTGGCATTCTCTTCCTTACCTAGGGAGACTGTGTAAGGAGAACAAAGGAAGAATACTTGAAAAGATTGTATCAATCTGTGTTACAGGTACACTGCTTAATACCTGTGTAACTCTAAACTCTGGGAACCAATTTCAGTATCTGTAAGGTAGGAATGATGACAAAATCTATATGTCAGTTTTTCTGAAAATGAAAGCCTGGTGTATTTGTAGGAAATCTTAATATTACCTGATTTCACTCACCTATCCCTCACCTAACTAACCCCTTCTACCTTTCAGACAGAGTTCAAGTGCTTTTTCCTGAAGAAAGAACTCCTTAGAGGGCCAAACTTTACATGTGGAGCTCCTTGAAGAATGTCTGAACACTGTCTTTCACAGGTTTGGTAAACACTACTGATGGGAGATGTCACTCTATAAATATGTTTCTCATACTGGTTAATGAATAAAGCACTGTTGGCCAACAGGAAAGCAAGATAGGTGGAACTAGGAGACAAGGAGGAAAGAGGAAGTAGTAGAGAGGAGCCAACATGGAGAGTCTGGAGAGAGCAGGACAGCAGCCAGCTCTCGGGTAAGATGAGATTACATGGAAATACTTAGATTAACAGAAATGAGTTAATACTTAAGACAGAGCTAGCCCATAAGAAACAAGTACCTGGCCAACAGCATTATATCAAATACAGAGTCTCTGTGCATTATTTGGGGCTGGAGCGGTGGTGGGACAAGACCAGTGGCAGGCAGAAAAAAACCTTACTCCTTACAACTACTAGTTGGTTTTTTTTTTTGCTTGTGCCCTCCCTCCACCACCACTGGTTTGTAATTAATCAAACAAAATCCTTTTGGTATCTCTCTTATTTAGATATCTTCTCAAAATCTGCCAAGGCAAAAATTAATTTTGCTGCTATCTGATCTTCTACTGTTGAGATTCTCCTTTAGAGTAAGAATTACCTGACTCTTGTCTATTTGTTTTATCTAAAATTGTATATTGATCTCTGTGTTGTGCTTCAACTGTCATTAGGATCAGTATCTAAAACATAAATCTGTTATATTTAATTCTAACACATTCGCAGCTTTCTGATGACTCTCAAGAGGATAAAGTCAGTCTCTTCAGGTTGACATGCATGTACTTCATAATCTGATACTAGACAGGATCTCTCTATTCTATGTTGACCTTGTGTCAGATTTGGAGGAAAGCTCCTTAATCCTAGTGAACAGTACCTAGCAAAACCCTTCCTGAAGACAATGGGTGTGCCCCTACCTTGTTGGCTTTGTGTTTGATCATTCAGCTTCTTCTAAGTGAACATGGTGGTTTGCACTTTTACACACTAGTCCTAAAATGTCACCATTTTCATCAGACTTGCCATCCCAAGAAGATACTTGTGTAGGCCACTGAGATCAAAGAAATTGTGGCTGGCTTTAGCCCCACTGCAGCTTGAAACTACCAGCACACTGTAGATGACCCACTTATGCTCATAAAGCCACTAGGAATTACCAGATTACTAAGGCAACCATATTGATCCATTGGATATTTTCATTTTAGTAATGTAACAGGAATGTTTCCTTTAAAGAACTGCTTGTTTTAAGTTTATGAGTGGTTCTTTTCAAGCCTGTTCTTTCCTGTGGTGTTGGATGGGACACCTTTTCCCATTTCATAATACTCTATTTGGGTCACCCTTGGCAGAAGTGATCCATGAAGATGCACTCAAAATCTGTTTTAATCTCTAACCAAATGGTCTGAGCCTTGAGCTAAGCTTGTTCTCCACATGGGTGAATGACTTCCTTAGGAGATTCAAATTCCTAGGCTGAATACACCCTAGCAAGTTAGTGTCCTACCATCTCACTGACTGGTCCCACTCCACATGCAACAAGATGAAAATAGAATTTCTTTGGCCTCTTCCTTTTACTCAAATAATTCAAATCACCTAAGATATGTTTTTTTCTAGTTCAGACAGGTCAAATGTGGATAAATATCTAAAACAGGAAGTTGACAAGGACAGGAAAAACCTTGAATCCTTGAGCTCTTGCTTTAGCTTGCAAGTGCTAAGACCACAACTGTCATCACCATGACTGCCTTCTCCATTAGAAATAGAAGTTTATTTTTCCTTTCTTACTTTCTGTTTATTTCATCTAAGATTCATCAAATCTGCTTATTTCATCTAATATATCTTTAAAATGTATCCAACTATATTATTATATTTTGATGCCTAATACTTCATGTTTTTAAAAACTGTCTTGTCAGATTTAATGGAGCTTCAATAATCTCCCATTTGAAGTTAAATTATTTTGTTATTTAAAATTCTTGTCCTATATATTCTAACTCCAATACAGCTGACATTTGTTAATTATTTTCTGGCCCTTATCTAGAAATAGTTTTATGCTGCCAATTTTGTTTCCCTAAACTGTCTTCAATAATATTCCTAGTAAAAATCATATTTCTCAACAATTCTCTCTCTGTATCTCTCTCTCTGCCTCTCTGTCTCTCTGTCTGTCTGTCTGTCTCTCTCTGTCTCTGTCTCTCTCTCTCTCTCACACACACACACACACACACACACACACACACACACACACACACACACCATAGAGCTGGAATGCATGTCTTGTCCTTATTAGCCTGAGAAGACCTTCATGAATGCTTGAGCAAATAGAGCAAATTTCATGTTTCACTTCCATACAGTGCACACTCTTGGCCTCCTTCAGAGCTCACCCAGACAACATCTGAGAAAATTCAGACTACATGTTATTTCAGAAAACAGTACCAACTGAGGCCTTAGCTGGCAGCTAGCATGAGCAATCATGTGTATGAATATAGGACTCTAGATTATGCCAGTTCCTCCATCACATCACTCAAAGATTAAGGCTTTAAGCATCCCCCCGAGATCCCAAATAAACATTGTAAGCAACAGATAGACTACCCACACTCTGCTCTGGGAAACTGGGAGAATGGTAATTTTAAACCAATTGATTTTCAGATGTTTATTCTTTATAACAATAGAAAACTATAGTGTTATATGCCCAAAAAATTCATGTATTTTTGCCTGTGTACTCATATTTTTTGTTGGTACGAGCTGTTTTACTCAATGAAGTATTATGTCAGTCGATGTCCTCCCAGACGCAGAAATCAAAGTACAGTTACTTATGAAACATATTTGTTGGGAGCAAATGTGTGAAGGATAAAGAGGAACAAGTAGGTATAGTCAGGAAGAGCTTTGAGACTATAATGAAAATGAACAGAGATAAAAGACTGAAGCATGTCAAGGCTGCTGCCGACCTGGGAGTTTTCCATTAGAAATATCACTCCTTATGTATAAATGGGCAGCCACTAGTAACAAAGGCTTTTTTGGGCCAGCAGTACCCAAGTACCCAAATCATGACTCAGAAACATATTATTAGTTATGAGTGTTCACCTTTATGCTTGTCCCACTAGTTCCTATCACTTAATTTAACCTGTTTCTCTTCATCTATGTTTTTCTATGTTTTGCTTTGGGGATTTTTTTTAGCTTTCTTTTATTCTATATATCCTACTTTCCTGCTTCCTCCACATCTGGCTAGCTGGCCCTTGCATGGCTGGCTGGCTAGCTGACTGACTCCCTTTTTCTTGCTGCCTACCAGCTATTTCCTTTGCCTAGCTATTGGCTATTCTGCTTTTTATTAGACCAATCAGGTTCCTTACACAGGTAAAATAGCAACATGTCCTACATAGTTTTAAAAAATAATGTAGCATAAACAACTTTAACACATCTTTACATAGTTAAATAAATAATTCTATTCTACAGCAGTCACCCATTATGAACTGCCTCCCAAAAGTGTCACAACAGTATTCAGTGGGCATAAAGTAGAGGCTGGCAGTTAGTTCTGCTACCTACAAAAGGTTCTCTTGAAAGATATGTGAGTATTATGTATGACACATCTCTATGGATGTTCTTGGTGTATCAAGGAAGAGGTAAAGGACATGTCTGTGCATTTGGAGAAGAGATGATGTACTCCAGGGCAGAGATCCACCCTATGGTATTACAAAATCATTTTGAGTCACTGCTGATACTGGTTCCACCAGCAAACTCTACTGAGGGGAGGGAGTGACTAAAGACTTTAAAACTATTTGAGTAAAGCAATATGAGGAGATGCCAACCTCTGTAGGTTGTTGACCATCTGCCAGAGAATTTGATGGTAGTTGGGGGAGCAAGGACCTTATAGTAATTGATTAGTCTCATATCTGCTTAATCAGGTCCTTAATTGCCAGGGCATATGCTTCTCTTGATTCAAACCCCAGAGCACAATGCATCAGTGTCTGGCTGTAGCTAATAACTTATACATAGGCACTGCTAGCAAAGAAATACAGGGGAAACACAATTCTGCTAGGAAAAGTTACTGTTCAGTATCCTTTAACCTGTGCCTCTCCCACCTTCTGTAAGCTGTTGTGAGCTGTACTTCTCCATCTCAGGACAAGCCTTGTCCCCTGGGGCTTCTTTTGTTTTCTTAGTAACTCCTTTATTTTTTTCTCTCATTTGTATAGGGTTCTCAGGCTGTTTTTAAGCAAAGAGACAGCAGCCCTTGCTCTTCTATTCTCTACTGCAACAGGCATGTGAAAGTTACAAAAAAAAAAATCATTTGCTCACCCACCAGGGTGGAGAAGCCTTCTTTTCAATGCATGGTAGAGAAAGAACATGCTATGTTCTGTGGAAAGAGATGTAAAAAGCCTCTGTATGGAAAGCATCAGAGCCTGTGGCTTCTAGCTAAGGCCCAACCCACATCCATCACCCATGAACTGCCTACACACAATACTCTAAAGTTTATTTCATGGAACATTAGAAATCCAGCTGGGAAAAACTAATACCAAAATTATATAGGTAAGTCAGCCTAAAATATCAGTAATGAAATCTGTTATAGATGCTGTGACAAGGATAGAATCTACCAGGTTTGTACTCTTTCTTCCCCTTGACCCATACTGCCCCTCTGGGAGCAAAAGTGGTAAGAATGGCAAAAGAATTGATTGCACTAAGTTTCTGTCAAATAGAAAACCTCAAAATAGAAAATTTTTGGTACATCTGAGTTAGAGTAGCAGAGGAGAAAGAACAAGGCATCATGTACTTGCTCTGTTCCCGGATGTTGAGACCTTTGCCATAGGACATAGGGAGACTCTGACCCCCAGACTGTCCTTACCAACCCTAGAGGTCCACAGTGAAGTATACCAAGTGGGTATGTAGGGTAGGGTAGCAAAGTGAAGATGAAAACATAATTTTGTGATATTTGGTTGATACTAATTGTGGTTTGAATGAGATTGTCCCCCATAGGACCATAGATTTGAATACTTGGTCACCAGAAATTGGCACTGTTTGAAAAGATTAGGAGGTGTGATCTTGTTGGATGAAGTGTGTCACTGGGGTTAGGATTTGAGATTTCAAAAAGCCTATTGCAAGACCAGCGGCTCTCTGTTCCTGCTGCACAGAGATCAGGATATACAACCCTCTGATACTTCTCTAGCACCATGTCTGCCTGCCTGCCGCTGTGCATTCCCCTATGATGATGATGGACTAAACCTCTAAAACTTCAATTAAATACTTTTTGTCTTGTAAAAGTTGCCATGATCGTGGTGTCTCAGCAATAGAACACTGACTGTGACAGTTCTGAAAAATTGGGGAGAAAGAACAGGCAACATAGAGTTTGATAAATACATGATTCCGTGATAAACATCAATAAAAATCACTCTATCATTCAATTAAAAAAAACTTAAAAATAATTAAACCATGCTCTTAAACATGGTACCTCCTTTCATAGATTAATTATCAAAGTTTTTTGATTGTATGGAGACTGGTTAAACTGGAGAGCCTAATTTCAAGGATTTTTTGCAAGCAGTGACTTTTACTGTTAGAAGCAACTGAAAAGAAATAGTTTTAACCTTTCATAATTGATCAAGGCTAATAGCATCAAGGAGATAGACATCCAAACTGATGAGAGTAGGGCTGTCTGACATCAGAATTCCCTTATGTTAATGAATTCAAAGGTCTTGAAGCTCAATTCTCACTGTGGATTAAATCTACCTCACTCCAGACACAATCTAAAAATTCAAATCTTGTGTTGTATTGCTTAAAACTTTCTCCTGTAAAAGTTTTTTATTGTTTGCTTTTGTTGTTGTTGTTGTTATTGAGAAATACATGAAAAAGGACAAACAATGGGTTGAGCTGAGCACAGGGCTATAGCCTCTCCCAGTCTCAACTTCCAACACCTCAATGCATAATTCATTAGGAATATGAGTTGATTTTTTCCTAATTACTTTAATCCCAATGAAAAATTTCCTATCAGGGTATAAAAACAATGTATAGCCAAACAGCAAGATGCATTTACTGTGACTTGCATGCTTAACATAATCAGAAATTTACTTTTTAAATGTTGTTTGGTAAAATTTTAATATTTTCCATGAACCTAAAATGTAACATGTTTTATCCCCAGCTAACCATACTTGCTGCCAAGCCTAAAATAAGGTTAACAGCTTTAGTGCTTGAGACCTCACTGTCTGTTGCTAAATCTCCAAGCTTGATACAACCAAATGATGTACATGTCTCACTTCTATGTTTAAAGACATCTCTTCAGTGCAATTTTATTAACAAAGAAGTTATTTAAAATGTTATTTAAAAAAGGGGAACTGGCATGGGGTCACAACCTGTTCCCCAAGTGAGGGTGTATGGCTACTCATCCTCAATAAGCCAATCAGAAGATCCAAATTAAAGGTAGACAGTAGAAAAAAAATGACATCTACTCAATGTGGCCACATTAGGAAGAGAAACAAGGAGAGATAGAGTACAGGTTTGGGGTCCTGATGTGAGATTCAAATTTAAACAGAGGCCCAAAGATTTGCACATTCAAGCAGTCCCAATCGAGATGTTGTCCCTCTGACCTCTGACAAAACCTTGTTCTTCAGTCTTGTCCTGTAAGTTGGTAGAGCTTGTTCTGGCTAGTTTTATATCATAGTCTAGTTTATTGACACAAGCTAGAGTTGTCAGAAAGGAGGAAGCTATAGTTTTAAGAAAATGCCTTCATAATATGGGTCTCTACACTAACCTAAAGGCATTTTCTTAATTATTAATGAGGGAGGGCCCAACTCATCATGGATGGTGCTATTTCTGGGCTGGTGGTCCTGGTTTCTATAAGAAACCAGGTTGAGCAAATCATAGGAAGCAGGCCAGTAAGCAGCTACTTCTCTGTGTCCTCTGCATCAGCTCCTGCCTCCAGGATCCTGCCCTACTTGATTTATTGCCCTCACTGTTTTGACAATGAACTGTTTATGGAAATGTGAGTGAAGGAAACCATTTCTTCCCCAAGTTACTTTAGTTCTGGTGTCTCCGCACAGTGATGGTGCCCCTGTGACAGCTGTTTGAAATCTCCTTCCAGGAGATAAATTCTTCCCTGATTGATACCTTTTCCTTCTTCCAACATAAAATTTCCTCCCAGAAAATTCCTGGGAGGAAATACCATTTCTTTGGTGTCTGTTGTTTTAATAATCTGATAGATGAGAGTGTCTTTTAAAAAAAGACTTCTTCTGTCCATTTGGTTACAAAGCAACATACCTAATAATCTAACTACCACTTTATTTCTAATTCAGAACAGGTGTCTTGGCTGTTTTATCATGTCACTGCTCTGTTCTCCATTTTGAGGTTTAATCTGTACTTCCAATTTCCATCAAATGTGTCAATCAAAACTGTTGGCCCTGTACTTAAATAAAATTTCCAATATTATAAAATATATATTGATTTAATCCAAAACTAGTAGCTACTCCCTCATATATGACTGTATCTATCACAGTAACTCCACTGCCTAGATAAATATTACATCCCACATGTTAAAATAGTTATCTTTCCTCTCTCTTTTTCTCTCTTTCTCTCTCTCTCATGTTGTTTTTCTTTTCTTTTTGTAATTGTAGTGCTAAATATCAATCCCAAGACATAGCACATACTAGGTAAGTGCTGTACCACTGAACTATATCCCCAGTCTATCTTTGTTCTTTACATATTTTAAGAAAAATTTTTATGTGCTAGTATAGTTCAGAAAAGAAAAGACTGGATTCTTGATTGATGTTCATTGTTGATACAGGGTAAAATATCAAGGGAAGTAATATTCTAGGGTAAGAGAAATAAAAATAAGTCAGAAAGTCAAACAGACTAGACTCAAGAAACCCTTATCACCATCTACTAAACAGTGAAACTGAAAATAAGAGATTTAGGAATATGTGCACCATCAAAGGTGATGAACTTGCTGTTCTTTGTGCTCAGGTAGCTTTCTGGATCACCATTTCCATTTGATCCAGAGATTCTAAGGGATTCCAAGTACAGAGGCTTTGACATCAGACACATGTACCTGCCATTTGAAAACACAATTTAAATGTCTCTGGAAAGGTGTCACTAAAGCAAATTCACTAGGAAAAGTCTTTTATTCAAGGTCAAAGATTTATGCATACCCAAGTTGAGGGCATATAAGCTCAGAAAATCCTAGTAATCAAGAAGCACCATCTTGAAGGGAATAGGCAAAAACACCTTGGTCTGAGTACTGCCATTTTGACTCATACTCCATTTTACCTACAAGGTAAAATAGTTCTGGTTCCAAGCCCTAGGGAAGCTGAGAACTTTCCAATGGCTGATCAACCTCTTCCCTAAACCATCAAAATCATTATTATGCATTTTTACTTCTTTAGAGACAGCCTGTTTATTCTGAACAATGGAAAGAACAAATGAATCTGATTGGTTGGACTAGAAAGCTTGCATTGTATGTTGATTGTCAATAATGGAACATTCAAGGATGCCCCTAATCTCTAAATCCTGATTGGTGAAAACTGTAACTGTAACTTGCTAACAAATATTTGTGAATTTTATGCTTATAAACCCTAATTCTGTCCCTTCTCAGGGCTGTCAGGAGAAGCATGGCTCCTGAATCCTTGTCCTGCAGCCCTGATTGATCAGTGGCTTACTTAAGATGGTGAATTATGAAACACTTTGGAACCCATAAATGTAGTCTCACTCCTTCTTTGTAGAGGATAATGGGATAGGTGTAACAATCCCTCTGGGTACTGAAAATTGCTTGATTTAAATGGGTGTGATTGCTATTCTTGGTTGTCAACTTGATTACATCTGGAATGAACTTTGATCCAGAAATGGAGGGCATACTTGTGAAGTGTTGGGTTTGAGTAGATAAATCACTTACAATCCTGATCTTTGAGTCAAGAAGACTAGTGCCTTTAATCTAGATCTTCAGGTGGAAAGACATTCCTGTAAACTGGGCCACAACTTGTTGCTGAAAGTCTACATAAGGACATGAACACAGGAAGCTTTTCCTCTTTGCCTGCTTGCTCCCACCTAGCTCACAAGCCCATCCCTTTGCTGTCATTATAGCCTATGTTTGTGGGAGCCCAGCATCTACTGAAGACCATCTAAAATGTACAGTATTGTTGACTGAGAAACTTCTGGGCTTTTGAACTTTCTGTTTATAGTCAGCCACTGTTGTGTTAGTTGGACCATAGCCTCTAAGGCATTTTAATAAATTCCCTTCCTACATAGATAGCAAGAGAATCATTCTGTAAGTTTTGCTACTCTAGAGAACTCTGACTAATACAGTGGGGAAAGTATTGTCAAAGCTAAAACTAAGAAATTTTTATTTAAAGCTCTTTCCTGATTCATTGTGGTGGTGAGCAATATATCTTTAGGTGGGAGGATGATCGACATGCAATGGCAGATGCCTGGCGTTAGCTTCAGTTTGCACCTGCCTATCAGAGTACAAACAGGATTGTGTGGCAGAGCTGAAAAACAGGAAAAAAATAGATCAGGGGAGTGTTTAAGTTCATTTGAATCTGAAAGTGACCAAAGTACTCATTAATATCTCCAAACACGAGGCACAGAATAACTACTTTTCACAGTGAGTACAGTAATTCACCAGCAATTATTTAGAAGAAGGGCCAAGCTTGGGAATTGTCAGAGGATATGATTGAAAAAGCTGTTTTTGTTTGTCCTTGACATCAGCCTCATGGGCCATATATAAGTGAGCATTTTCAAAATGTTTTGGGTCTCGGCTTCCTGAGGAACCAACACACTGATTTCCACAGTAACTCCACTAGGTTGCACTTCCACCAGCAATGAGCAGCATTCCCCATGCATCACACCCTCACAAGCATGAGCCATTTGTTACTGATATCAGCCTTTGTGACTGCTCTAAGATGATTAAATTGAAAGATAATTTTAATTTGCATTTCCCTGATGGCTGAGGATGTTCAACTTCTAAATGTTTCGTAGTCATTTTTGTTCTATCTTTTGAGAACTCTCTACTTAAAGTAATTTTACACTTCATTTTTAATTGGGTTATTTGTTTTCTTGATGTTCAGGTTGTTTTTTGTTTGTTTTTTTTTTCTTTTTTCTTTTTGTTCTTTCTATATTCTGGATAGTAAACCTCTACCAGGTGTATATTTTCTGAAGAACCTTTCCCATTCTGTAGGCTACCAATTAGCTCAAATGACATTGTATGTTGCCTTACAGAACCTTTTTTTATTTCATGAAGTTCCATTTATTTGTGTTGGTCTTAGTGCTGTTTTTAGCATCCTGATCACAGGGTCCTTTCCTGTGCCAATGAGTTCAAGACTATTCCCTACTTTCTTCACTATCAGACTCAGAGCCTCTGGACTTATGTTGAAGCCCTTGATCCATTTGAGTTGAGTTTTGTGCAGGGTGATAATTGTGGGTTTATTTTTATTTTTCTATATGCAGCCATGCAATTTGACCAACATGTTGAAGAAGCTGTTTTGTTTCTTTTTCCCACTGTGTATATTTGACTTCTTTGTCAAAAATCAGATTCCATAAGTGTGTGGAATTATGTCTAAGTCTTTAACTCAATTCTATTAGAAATGTGCCTGTGTTTATACCAATACCATGCTGCTTTTATTACTATATAGCTTTGTAGTATAACTTGAAATGAAATAGTGATAGCTCTAGTAACTATGTTCCAGATATATTACTCAATTTCAGTCTTCAATGTCTTAAAGTATTTTTGTTTGTTTGTTTGTTTGTTTTGTGTTGGTTGTTTTTACAACAAGTGTTTCACTTATTTCGTTTTAGTTATCCCAGGATATTTTTTTAGACTATGGTAAAAGGTATTGTTTCTCTAATTTCTTTCTCAGCCCATTTGTTAACTGATATAGAAAGGTTAATGATTTTTTGCATTAATTTTATATACTACTATGTTGTAGAAAGTGTTTATAATCTGTAAAAAGTTCCCTGGTGGAGTCTTTAGAATCTTTTATGTATAGAAATCTTATCATCTCTTGCTTTTCTTCAGCATTGGGTTTTGCAAAGGCCTTTTCTGAACCTAATAAGATTATCATGTGATTTTTGTCTTTCAGTTTGTTTATATAGGGATTACATTTAGCAATTTATGTATACTGAAACATCTCTGCATCTCTGGTATGAAGACAATGTGTGCACTTTTTGTTTCACTTTATTTCATTTTAGAACTTTTGTCTTATTAGTTCTTTTGTTTTGATTTCATCTTTGTGTTTTGTTTTGTGTTTTGTGTTTTTTTAAAGAGAGTTAACATAAAGTTAGGTGGGTAGTGTGGTATGGAGGATCTGAGAAGAATTAGAAGAGGAAAAACAAATGATCAAAATATATTGTATGAAAATAACTTAAGAAAAATAAAATATAAAAATGTTTAGAGTCATTTGGATAGATAAGTTCTACTCAAAATTTTCAGTCATATAAGTCAGAATATTTTTAAAGATTTATTCATTTATTTTTCTTATATGTGTATGAGTGTTTGCCTGCTTGTAAGTAGGTGTGCCGCATGGATTTCTGGTATCAGAAGATGGCATCATATCCTCTGGAATCGAAGTTAAAGATGATCATGAGTCAGTGTGTGTATTGGAACCAAAACTCGGTCCTCTGTAAGAGTAGCACATGCCTATAAACTATTCCTTTAGCCCTATAAATAAGAATTCTTTTTTTCATCATTTTTATTTATATTACATACCAACCACATTTTTTTCCTCCCTCTTCTACTCCCATTCCCTACCCTTCCTCCATTCTACTGCCCAGCCACTCCTCCTCTGTCTCCATTCAGATGGGGTAAGGCCTACCATGGTAATCAACAAAGCATAGCATATAAATTTGAGGCAGGACCAAGTTCCTCCCCTACCCCCCCAAAAAAAAATCAAGGCTAAACAAGGCATCTCATCCTAGGGAACAGATTCCAAAGAGCTATCTTATGAATCAGGGATAAGTTCCGGTCCCACTGCTAGGGTCCCCTCAAAAGACCAAAATGCATAACTGTCAACCAGATGCAGAGGGCCTAGGTTGGTCCCATAAGTATGAATTCTTAAAAAAAAATCACCTGAGTTCATAGCTAAGTTCTAAAATGCTTGCCACACAAATATGAGAACATGAGTTCTGCAACCTGAACCCACATAAATATCCACGCACATGCCATTCAGGGAAGGTGGAGATTGGTAAACCTCTGAAATTGCCTGGAAAGCCATGCTAACTGAAGGAACAAACTCTTGGCCAGTAAGAGATGCTATCTCAAAATACAAGATGGATAGATGCTAAGCAAGGAAACACACATTGTTCTCTGTCCATAAAATGAGAACACACACACACACACACACACACATTCTCTCTCTCTCTTTCTCTCTCTCTCTCTCGTTCTCTCTCTCTCTCTCAGTTAAATGAGATGTTAAAGGAAAAATGTGCCAGACACCTTTTTGAAATTTCAAGGGAAGGTACAACAACACTATAACAATAGAATTCAAGTACATAAATATTTTCAAAAACAATGTAAATAGATAATAAATGTACAAATGTATTCAATCTATGCCACAACCTCAAAATGAAAATGAAAATATAAAAATGATAGCCAGATGTGCACAGATTACATATTCTCCAGTACTATGGAGCAATCCTCCAAAGTTTGTAAAAGAACAAATTAAGTTACTCATTTCAGGGAAATATAGAATACCTATTAAGAGCCTGAACTTGCTTATAGCTTTTAAAACAGTGATGCTGTTGATAATTGTATTGCTCTAAGAAATAGTTTTAAATACAAGTGAAAGAGTTGTAGCGTTATGGAGGATAATTTCAAGGTTCCAAACGCAAGCCTCCGAGGACAGTTAAGGTATAAGATTCTGTTCAAACATTCCCCAAGTAGGCTATTTGCAAGGATCTGACTGTGAATCATAACTTGGATAGGAGATTGTAGGATGCTTGAGTTGTCAGGAACACAAAATATTTGAGGAAAATTCAGTCATCAAGGGAAACCAGCCCAAGAGAGAGCACATACATAGTTAGGGTTGCAGGTACCCTGGCCATGGGGTAGGTTTATCAGAGTCCACTGGAGTTCACAATAAGCTACCACACGTGATTTTGTCTGCTCCAGTGAGCTTCAGTCTTGCTTTGACCCAGGTTGTACTTGCTATCCTTCCATCCCTGAATTTTGGAATGGGAATGTACACCCTTGTCATTGTATGTTGTAGGCATGTGCCTTTTTTTCCACAGTAGCTCACAGCTAAAAGAATACCTAGTTTTAGAAGAAACTTTCAACATTGTCAGACTTACAAGCAGTGTTCAGTTGTTAAAATTATGAGAACTTTTGAGGTTGTACTACATTTACTTTGTATTATGAGATGCCCATTTCCCTTAAGGATGAGGAACAGAATGTTACATATGAACTTAAAATATGTCCTATGGGCTGGCATATTTAACACTTGGTCCCCAACGTATTTAAAGATTCTGGAACCCTTTGGAAGTGGCATCTGCCTGACCAAAGTAGGTTACAGAAGGAGGGCCTTAAAATCTGTCTCACCCCTGCCTTGTATCTTTTCCCAGTCTGAAGCTATATGAACAGTTTTCCCTCATACATATGCCACCACAGTAGAGGTGTGCCTACCACCATGCTTTCCCCTACAATGAACTGCAATCCCTTTACATCATGAGATAAAATATATCTTTGCCCTTTTAAATTGCTTCTGCCAAATATTTTACTCACAAAAAATTCAAAAGTAACTAATAAGCAAGTTATGGATTTTAACTACTCATATGAGAAATTGATAATGATCCCAATGTTTTCATTAGCACCCACTTTCCTATTCTCTGTCATAAACTGACCAGGCTCTCCATGCTTTGAAAGATCTACTCAAACAATTCTCTTTATTTGTACCCTTTTCCTTAATTAATATCAGACAACCCCAGTCAGATTATACACTGAAAATACTACTTTTAGTCCTATGAGGATTATAGTTAACCAGATATCTACCTATGCATGATGAATGCTCTGTTGTAAAATATGGTCCTTCTTTTGGCCAGCTGCTTGCAAGATCCTACCACACCCTGGTTCTGGGCCTGAGTAGTTTCAGGACTGACCATCGGCCAGTTCTTTCCCATCCTCACCACCAGTATGAGTTCTCCAGAACTGCCCAGACTTGTTCTCCCTTAGCAGTGATGAGCAGTAGCACATCCTCAGAGTCAGCTCTCCCACACCTACACCATCAGGGCCATCTCTAGTGTATTGCCCACATAATGTTCAGAGTCTGCTCTCTGGAGTGCTGCAGCTGGTGAGGTGCAGGGACAGTTTTCCTGCTCTTATGACCTTAGAGCCAGCTCTTCCACCTGCCACAGGAGGTGACTCTTTAATGACCACTTGGAAGTAAAGATTCATGGACAAAAGTGTTTACTGCATGACTCACTGTGTCACACTCCAGCTTCCATGACCAACTGTTTTCTGAGGTTATTTTTTTTTCTCTTTTCCCATTTTCTGTTAAATTTTATTTTAGCTGGGGGAGGATCAAGGAAAGAGGGTGGATAAATAGAAACAAGGAATTGAATGTGATCAATATCTATGGTGTAAAAGACACAAAGAATAAATAAAAAAGAGAAAGTTAAAACAAACAAACAAAAAAGATCCTACCACACTTCTTTTTGACTGTTGACACTCATTCATAGAATAAGGAAATAGGAGGGTCTTGGAAGGTGCTAGAGAATATAAGCTGGGAGGCTAATTGAAAGTGTTATCTATCTATATGACTGTTAGAATGAAGTCTTTCCAGTGCATCAGCATTGAAGTCACTTGCCCTTTTGTAATTGTTCACCCATTCTCTGTATGTATGCCCAATAAATGCAGGGATACATCACTCCTGTGGATGAAGGTTTTTGTCTTTCCCAGTTCCACAGCATTTGTCCCAAATAAATACACAGAGCCTTATATTAATTATAAACGGTTTGCCCTATGGTTCAAGCTTCTTATTGGCTAACTCTCTCTTAGTTATTAACCCATTTCTATTAGTCTTGGCTTACCAGTGATGCCCAGGCTCCTTTCTTCCTCAGCCACTACATGTATCTCTCTGGCCACTCAACCTCTGTGTTCCTCTTCTCAGGATTCTCCTAGTCTTATAACCCCATCTATACTTCTTGCCTGCTACATCCTGCATGTCCATTGGCCAAAACAGCTTTATTCATCAACCAGTAAGAGAAACATATTCACAGCATACAGAAGGACATCCCCATCACACTCCAGATTAAACTTTGGTGAAAGTGCCTTTGGTATGTCATTGGGACCTCATACAGAAGGAGTTAGAATTGTATATATCTTAAAGGAATTGTCACAACTATGTGAAATGCTGCCAGAGGGCTCATAACATTTATAGAATTAGCATGCATTCCAAAACATGGGAAATCCTTTTCTTGATAGCAATTTGACAATCTCCATGAAAAAAAAAAAAACACTTATAATTGCCCTAAGAAGATTCCCACTTCTTTAAAGAATTTGTGCAACGGCTCTCTGCTCCTCCCTGTTCTAGAGACAGCCGCATCTTTTCGTGCATTGCCAGCCTCGTTTCTGAGACACAATGGTGAAGGTCAGAGTGAACGGATTTGGCCATATTGGACGCCTGGTTATCAGGGCTGCCATCAATTCTGGCAAAGTGGACATTGTTGCCATCAATGACCCCTTCATTGACCTCAACTACATGGTCTATATGTTCCAGTATGACTCCACCCACGGCAAGTTCAAGGGCACAGTCAAGGCTGAGAATGGGAAGCTTGTCATCAACGTGAAGGCTATCACCATCTTCCAGGAGCGAGATCCCGCCAACATCAAATGGGGTGATGCTGGTGCCGAGTATGTTGTGGAATCTACTGGTGTCTTCACCACCATGGAGAAGGCTGGGGCCCACTTGAAGGGTGGGGCCAAGAGGGTCATCATCTCCGCCCCTTCTGCTGATGCCCCCATGTTTGTGATGGGTGTGAACCATGAGAAATATGACAACTCCCTCAAGATTGTCAGCAACGCTTCCTTCACTACCAATTGCTTAGCCCCCTTGGCCAAGGTCATCCATGACAACTTTGGCATTGTGGAAGGACTCATGACCACAGTCCATGCCATCACTGCCACCCAGAAGACTGTGGATGGCACCTCCGGGAAGCTGTGGCGTGATGGACGTGGGGCTGCCCAGAACATCATCCCTGCATCCACTGGTGCTGCCAAAGCTGTGGGCAAGGTCATCCCAGAGCTGAACGGGAAGCTCACTGGCATGGCCTTCCGCGTTCCTACCCCCAATGTGTCCGTCGTGGATCTGACATGCTGCCTGGAGAAAGCTGCCAAGTATGACGAAATCAAGAAGGTGGTGAAGCAGGCATCCGAGGGCCCACTGAAGGGCATCCTGGGATACACCGAGGACCAGGTTGTCTCCTGCGACTTCAACAGTGACTCCCACTCTTCCACCTTTGACGGGCTGGCATCGCTCTCAATGACAACTTCGTAAAGCTCATTTCCTGGTATGACAATGAATTTGGCTACAGCAACAGGGTGGTGGACCTCATGGCCTACATGGCCTCCAAGGAGTAAGAGCCCATCCTGGACCATCCACCCCCAGCAAGGACATGAGCAAGAGAGAGGCCCTGGCTGCTGAGCAGTCCCTGTCCAACAACCCCCGACACTAATCTCCCTCACAGTTTCCATCCCAGACCCCCAGAATGAAGGGGCTTAGGGAGCCCTGCTCTCTTGAGTACCATCAATAAAGTTCACTGCACCTGTCAAAAAAACAAAAACAAAAAAACAAAAACAAAAAAAAAAAGAATTTGTGCAACAAGAATAAAAGTTTTCCTTCATTTTTTAGCCATTACTCAGTGTGGACAAAGCATTATATTGTACTGGCTATCAGCCTAGCTGGTAGTATGGTAGTAAACATACTGAAAATAAACAATGAATATCCAAATCCAGTTGCTGAAGTCTATGACTGTCTCCCAACATTTCTGTTTAGTGAGTTTGAATTCAGAAAAGTTGCACATTTAAATGCCAGCCACGTAATGTTCAGCTTTTATTACCTATGATTCTCTTCAAGCACTTTGAATGCATTGTAGCCAATCACATGAAATCCGGTAAGTCAAAAAGGAGGCTTAGCAAAATGGAAAATTGATTGTGTTTACTGTAGATTAAACTTACATGCTTTACTCATGACACAAAAATAACCCAATTAAATAAAATTCTTGTTATATAATTTTGCTTTTAGCATACCCATTCTAAACATACTTCTTTAAAACATTATTTTAAACCATAGAGCATGTGTCAAAAATATATAACATGAACAAAAACAAATGTCTCTTTTGAATGACAAGGCTATGTTACTATCATTAAGAAAGGAGATTCAGCATATCCTCAAAGTTAAGTGATCTCTCCCATCATTCAGTATTATCACTTTGTTTCAAAGCTACTGAAGATGTCCAAAGCATGCACTATTTACTCAGCTTCCTGACCACTGACACACAGTTCTCTTGCATTAATTGCCTGAATGCTTTGATGTATGCACTTTTTTCTTTGCAGATCCTATTCATATTTATAGAAAGAGATATTTTCTTTTCTCCCAAGATAAGAAAAGACAGTGTAAAGCGAAAAGTGTTTCCATTATTGCTTCAGGCTAAAAACCTAAGTGGAAAGAGAAAACAACATGAAAAGGGGATATAAAAAATGTAACTGAAGCAGAAGGAGCAAAGGAAGAAAAGGCCCCGAGGATGCTGAGAGAAGCAAAACTGCTTTAAGAGCAGCAGACCTCAGAACACTAAAGACCTGAGGGAAGTTAGCAAAAATGAAAACAAAATCTTCATAAGAAAACAGGGAGGAGAATAGAACTGTAAATGCATATAAATAAACAACAGCAGCAAAAACCCAAATGAATATTCAGATAAAAGCATGGATTGGCAGAAATTAAGCAAACAACTGAAGCAAGTCAGCACTACCAGTCTATTATCATTTTGGTAATATTTGCTTTTTCCATTGTAATTGGTGAGTGGAACTGACATAATCTAGCAGGACCAGAGGGCAACTGCACAATCTCCTTAAGCTTCTATATCCTATACAGTCTGGTGACAGAATAGTCACTGCACAGTTCTCCTTGATGAAGCTCTATAACTCCATGCAGAGCCCTTTGCAAATGCTGCCACTGTGCCTCAGCTTCTGTGTCTTTGGAAGAAGAATTGGGCATTGCATCATTGATCCCCAATGCACAATGCTTACCTTTTCTGTCTGACTTCAAGATGCTTTTGCTTTGCATTTGATTTTTGACAGTTTAATTACAGCTATAGCTAAGATAGGTTTTCTGTTTGTCTGTCTCTTTTGTCTTAAGAGAAACAATTGAAAGAGCGCATAGTCCTGTGATTTTTTTTCCCTAAGCGTTATCAGTATTTCCTCATTTAAATCTTTACCAAACCATGTCTTGAAATGTCAAGCCTACTATCAGAGTTATATCTTTGAGTAAAGAATTCAAATGCATATAAAATACATTAAGGCATCTTATTTTCTTCTTTAGTAAAAATGTCATTTATTTCCTCAACTCTCACCTAAAATTACACATGTGAAAAGGGACATTTCAAGCATTGAAAAATCAAAGAACAGCATGTTTCCAAGAACATTTAAAAGGCTGAATCTTTGTTGTTTATGTGTAATTCCATCTCCAGCTGCACTCCTCAACTTTAAATTTATAGGATCATAAACCCACATTTCTGTTTAATCCCATGTTCTCTTCTTACCCATTGAAACTATCTCCCAAAAATTATTTACTGTTCTGTTACTAATTAAATGCTATGCATATAACTCTATTTGTAGTCATCTTTCTGCCCCAATAAGATAATCTCTCACAAAGCAAGTATGTTGTGTTTGTTATTGTCAATTTAACACAACCAAGAATCATACGGTGTAAGACTGTCAACATTACCTAGACCTGGGGCATGTCCTCAACCAAAAAAAAAAAAAATGAATAAAGAAAATATGGTACATTTATGCAATTGAAGTATTACTTAGCTGTTTAAAAGAATTGACGCCATGAAATGTGCAAGAAAATTGATGGAATTAAAAGAAATCATTTTGAGTAAGGTAGCCCAGACTCAGAAAGATGAACATGACATATACTCACTTCTAAGTGGATATTTTCTGTTAAGTAAATGATAACCATACTATGATCCACAGACCCAGAAACTCTAAGTAATAAGGAGGGGCTCTAAGGGGGATTCATGTTTCTCCCTGGGAAGGGGAAACAGAATAGATTTTGTGATATATTGTGGGCAGGTGGGAATGAGAAAAGAAATTATCAGGTAAGGGGAAGCATGGAGGAAGAAAGTATAGGAAGAGATGACTGGAATTGGAAGGTATTTGGGGGATGATGTATAAACTCCCAGGATTCTATGTGTGTGACCCTAGGGAAGACTCCTTTCAATATACATTATGGAGCCTGAATCAGCCATCTTCTGTAACCAAGCAACCTCTAGAAGTGGTTCTGAGACACCAACCCAGTCACAAAGCCTTCGACCTCCAATCTATCCTGCCTGCAAGAGTTATTATAGTAATGGAGGCGCACAATTTGTGGGAGTAGCTGACCAATAACTACTCTAATTTGAGGCCCACACCATGAAAGTGAGCCCATGCCCAACACTGCCCGGATGACTAGGAACTGGAGGCCAGATAGCCCAAGGATAGGATAGGAGAAAAAGAAAGTCAATAAAATTATTACTAATAATATTTTGCTATGCTCACATATCAGTGTCTAACACAATAGTCATCAGAGAGGCTTTCCCCAGCAGCTTAAAGGAGAAGATACAGAGACCAATGACCAAACATCAGGTAAAGAGAGAGCCCAGGGACCCCAAAAGAAGACAGGAAGAATTGGAGAAGCCAGAGCAGTTGAGGACACTGGGGGAACATGATCCACAGAATCAACTAAGCAGGGCTGACAGGGACTCACAAAATACTGCAGGAGCAACTAACTATAGAGACTACTTGTGCTAGGCCCTCTGTATGTATATACATACATATATATATATATATATATATGTATGGTTGTCACCTGCCTTTGGGACACTTTCCCTAATACTTGGTAGCCTTGTTCAGCCCTGACATGAGGGTTTAGGCCTAGTCTTACCTATCTGATTTTGTGGGTTCATATCCTGGGAGGTTCTGAGTAGAATGGGGGAGGAGTGGATCTAAGGGAGAGGGGAGGTAGACAGGGGAGTGGGAGATGTGGAGGCAGAAACTTCAGTCAGGATGCATTGAAATGAGAGAAGAATAAATACATTTTCAAAAAAATTAAAAATAAAAGAAACTTAAACCATGCAGGAGTGTATTGTGGAGGACAGGTGACCACTGTATAGCAGACAGGAAGTGAAGAGACTCCTATCCTTCTAGATGGAAGCAGATCAGAGTAGTAACAGGAAGAGTCAGGCATAGGCCACACAGGGAAGGTCTACAATGACTGGCTTCCCTAACAAAACCCCTAACTCACAGTTCCACCATCTCCTTATTCCTTTTCAAATTTTAAATCCACCAAGGAATAAATTCATATCTCTGGGGGGGGGGGGAAAGGAACTCAAAATACTCAGGAGAAAACAATGAAACAATTGGTTTTTCCAGAGAAAATTATAAGCAAGTGTATTTTTTTCGCTCTATGTAACAGAAAGACTTAGACAATGAAATAAAATCCCTTGGCATCAAATACTATTAAAAATAGCACTTAGTCTGGGCATTACTGGCCCACACCTTTAATCCCAGCACTCGGGAGGCAGAGGCAGGCAGATGTCTGAGAGTTCGAGACCAGCCTGGTCTACAGAGCGAGTTCCACGACAGGCTCCAACACAATACGGAGAAACCCTGTCTTGAACCGCCCCCCCCCTCCAAAAAGCACTTGGATATATTACCTGAAATTTCCAAATCCTCACCAACTGATAGTTTTCACTTCCCTCTCACATATACTAAATTTTAATGCTTTTAACATGTTCCTTCATTCCACTCACTATTCCTTTTCTCCTTTATTTTTGATCAATTATCCTAGGAAGAAAAAAAGTAATGCTCTCTTTTAATTTTATTTGTGAAGCAAAATTATCATAATTATGGTTAATCACTGTACTGTTAATATTTCCATATGAAGAAAAGTATAATCAACAAGTTCTGAAAAAAATAAAAGCTAATCATAGTAAAGAATGATTGGCATCAGGTTTTAAAGGTCTTACCTCAGAGGTTCAAATAATTCTGATTTATAATATAAATTTTCATTATCCTATACCGTCCCTTAATTAAGAGTACTTCAAGTACTAGCTTTAATGATTAAGAAACCACTTTTTATTAAACTTGCTTTTCCCTCAGTTTATTGCTATATTGTAAGACCCCTGCATCATTGCTTATGCTGCCCAATTATCTGGTTTTAACACCACCATTTCCAAAATGGAGTTAGGCAGCATTGAAGTTTGGAGTTTGGGTAACTCTACCCCAAAGTACTCAGATATTTCAAATACATTAGAATAATATAGGGCCAAAAGATAGAGCGTGGTAGAGTGCCCAAAAACAATCATTTGGGAGAAAGTACAATGAGCAGATGTCCATGAAATCTTTACTTTAGAAGGAAGATTAATTATACATGCAGGTAGGCAGTCATATCAAAAATATTTCACTTTAGACCACAAATAAATTGCCCTCTGACCCAAATAAGAACCAGCAGCCAAAAGCCTTGCAAAAGCAGCTCATACCAAAGGAAACCAGGATACAAGCCATAGGAGGACACTTAGTGTATCAGCCACAGGTACAAGGTAAGTCTAGATCCCTCGAAATAACAACTCCAAGTCATACTAAAATGTGGTCCTACATGCAAGCACTTCTGAAAATATCATCCTTAAATTCTCTTCAGTGAAAGATATGTCTTAGAATATAATTTAGGAGAGGGATGTGTGTGTGTGTGTGTGTGTGTGTGTGTGTGTGTGTGTGTGTGTGTCTTAAAGAACTTGCAGTACATATAGGGTTATAGAGAAAGCTAGAAAACTACTTAGATGTCAGTTGCCTGGAAACAGGTAACATTCACATCTTCGTTATATGGGAAAGTTTGTGTTATTTATATACAAGGCATCTCTGAAACCAAATTGCACAAATTGGAAATTTAGTAAAAATGGATATTTTTATGGTCTACAATGAGTCGTAACTTATTGAACAATTGTGTTGAGGTGTTTTGGTGATTTTAAAAACTACTATGTGTTCCTCAAGTCTGGAGTGAGCCCCATGATTCTAGAAGCCATATAAATAAAGTATGCAAACCTTCACACATGGAGAGAGAGAGAATGAAATACAGAGAGAGAAGTAGAGAATACCAGCAGTACTTTGCTGAGATATGCACATCTCATTAGTGTACTGTGGGATTCCAAGCTTGCATTTGTTTGGCAGATTTTCATTTCCAGTAATTTTAGTTGTGGTGAGTCCATGTTAGAATTTGCTTGGAATTAATATGAAAGACAACAGAATAGATTGTTTGCAAGCTTTTTCTCTAAATAATAAAGGAAATATGTGGGTGAGAGAATTGATGAGAGCTTCCATGTGACAATCTAGTGTGGAGGAGCAGACATCAATTAAAGCAAATCTTTCATGGATCTTTGGTTTGACAAATCACCTCTCTGCTCTGCAACAAGTAGCTGATGTGGGTTAACATTAAATCAATACACTAAAAGAAATGTCTTCAAACTCATTCCCTGTGTCATTACTCTCAAGAGAGACTTATTTGTCAGAAAGGCACCTTTGATTTTTAGAACAAGAGAGGCACATGTATTCTGTGATTCCAGGGAGTGCTTGATTTCCAGGCACAAGGAGATTAGAATGAACTGTTAACCTACTTCAGTTCATTAAATTCAACAGAGAAGTAGCCTGCAGAACAGAATAATGACTCTCATAAATCTGCATTGGCTGTGGATTTACTGAACAATGCAATCACACATGAAGCTGTTGTGCCCATTTACCTTCATATAAAATACATCAGCAAGCCCCTTCATGCTCTGACAGGATTTGTTACCAACCACCTATACAATACTCTTAGGTAAAATGTACATGTATATGGAGTACATGCTGTTAATCTGTCTTAAACAATTGTATTTTAGTGTGATACATATTAATTTTTGAGAGAACATCACATAAATTCAATAAGCCATATTTGACAAATAGAATTTTTTGCCTTATAATAAATATATAGACTGAAAATACAATAGCCGTCTCCTTGGCACCCTCCCACAACATGTACCAGCAGTCCACATTAAAACCTACCCACCAACCCCAATTCCAGTTGCAATTCCCTAGAAACCTACAGGTTGCTCCAGCCAGTAAACCAGGTAACTGCAGATACTCCCTTCTTCCTTTTCTCCAAATCCAATCCCCCCATTCTCATCTTCAGCTCTGTAACAGACCACCTGCTTTGGCCTCCACTGCTCCCATCTCTAACAGATCACTTAGACTCTCTCCTTCAACCTTCTTTCTCACTGTTCATCCCATTATCCCAGCCCCAAACTCCAGCAGGCACTCCCTGGGAAGCTGCTGGCCATGTTGGCCAAGGAAGCAGGTAAGCTAACAAAAGATCTTCACCTCTCCCTCCCCTCCTCCAAATTCAATTCCTCAATTTCATCCCAAGCTCTATATTTGACAACCTGCTGTGTCTCCACTCCTCCTTTGCTCCCATGTCTAGATAATCACACAGATATTCCCCTCCAACCTGTCTTTTCCCAACTCACCATTCTACCCCAATCCCCAACACCAGCAGGATATCTGCAAGACACTCTGGCCAGTAGTATTGCCTAGCTGTGGTTCTTCACCCCTTCCCCTCTTCTCTTCTCAATCCCCTTCCCTTACCCCATTTTTTATAGCAAACCACCTGCCTCAGCCTCCCACTACTCTCTGATATCTCCAGCAGATAACAAAGATCTTCTCCAACTTTCCTCACCACTCATCCTGTAATTCTATCCCCCAACTCCAGGAGGCTTTCTCTGGGCATTCCTAAGCTATGTTTGCCATAGATGCAAGTAGGCCAGATAAGTAGGTGGGTAACCTTCAGATTTTCATTCTTACTCCTCATTTCCATATCCAATCTCCAAGTATTGTACCCAACTCTGTAGAGGACTATCTGTTGTAGCTTCTCCACATTCTATGCACCCATTTACAGGGGATGAAGCAGATCTGGTCCTCATGGGATACCCTGCTTTCTTCCCTCCTATGGAATCCCTCAGCCTTCTTCCACTAGTCCACTAAGACACCTAAGTATCAGCTCTCAATACCTAGAAATACATTTTACTCAGAAACTGAACTAGGAACTCTTTGAAAATTCCCAGAAGAACTCTTTACCAAGCAACAAACAGCCACCACATCCTTCTAAGAATCAGAGAGGACAACAGAAACCAATGAACAAAAGACCTACCCAACAAAGTCAAGACCTTAAATCAGCACCTAGAATTACAATCTTACCAAATCCAGACACCTAGACATCAGTGAGAAACACAATCAATAACAGCTAGAAAAATATATCTCTACTAGAGCCTGGTAATCCTACCACAGTAGCACCTGAGTATTTCAACACAGCTGAAACATAAGAGAAAGACCTTAAAATAGTGAAATGAATGTCATAGAACCCCTTGAAGAGGAAATGGATAAAAATGCCTTAGAGAAATATTTAAAACCAAAAACATCTCAAGACCTGAAAGTTGAAAGACACTCAACAAAGAAAAAAACAAAACCAAGAGAAATCTGCAAATGAAAAATTTGGAAACCCAAGCAGGAACCTCAAGGGCAAGCTTTATCAACAGAGTACAAGATATGGAAAAGAGAATCTCAGGCAGCGAAGCAAGGTAATCTTGGTCAAAGAAAATGTTAAATAAAACAAACAAACAAAAAAAAAATACCCTGCCACAAAATATCCAAGAAATCTGGAACATTATTAAAAGAAGGAATAGAGGAATAAAAGAAACTCAGGTCAAAGGCACATAAAATATTTTCTACAACATCATGGAAGAAAATTTTACTAACATAAGGAGATACCTATCAAAGTACAAGAAGCATACAGAACACCAAGTAGACTAGCCCAGAAAATGAAGTCCCCTCAACACATAATAATCAAAGTACTGAACACAAATTACAAAGACACAATATTAAAATCTACAAGGAAAAAGACCAAATGACATATAAAAGTAGACCTATTAAAATAACATCTAACCTCTCAAAGAAGATTGTAAAATCAGAAGAGCCTAGACAGATGTTCTACAAATGCTTAGAGGTCTCAGATGCCAGCCCAGATTAACATACCACAAAAAATTTTCAATCACAAGAGGCGGAGAAATTAAGATGTTTTATAATAAAACTAAACTTAAGCAATATCTATTTATAAATCCAGGGCTACAGAACGAGCTAGAAGGAAAATTCCAACCTAAACAGGCTAACAAAACCAAGAAAACATGGAATAACTAATTCCATACAACCAAATAAAAAGGGATGAAATACATACATACATATACACACAGACACACACACACACACACCAGCAAATTAATGCAATCAACAAACACTGGTCAATGATATTTCTCAGCATCAATGGTGTTACTTCTTCAATAAAAAATATAGAGACTAACAAAATAGATGTGAAAACAGGATCCATCCTTCTGCTGCATCCAAGAATCACTGGTCAACATAAAAGGTAGACATCACCACAGGGGAAAAGAATGGAAAAGAATATATCCCAAACAAAAGAACCTAAGAAGTAAGCTAATGTAGCCATTTTATATCTGACAAAATAGACATTAAACCAAACCTAGCCCAAACATATATGGAAGGACACTACATATGCATCAAAAAAAGTATGCACTATGGTCATTGCAATTCTTAACATCTATGTATCAAAACAAAGGATACCAAAATTCAAAGAAAAAAAAAACAGAAGAAAAGAAAGACTACTATAGCTTAAATCACATACTGACCCTTACACACTAATAATGGGAGACTTCAATACTCCACTACTCACCAATAGATGTTATCCAGACGAAAGAGAATGCTGGTGCTAACTGACATAATGGACTAAAATGGACCTAGAATATTTGCAAAACATTTCACCAAAACACAAATAAAAAAAAAAAACCTTTTTTTCTTAGCACCTCTTGGAACTCTCTCTAAAACTAACTGCACACTCGGACAAAAACCAGGCTCAACAGATACAAAAAACAAATAAATAAATAAATAAATAAAATGAAATAATGCCCTGTATCATAACTGACCATCCTTGATTAAAACTGAGTATCAACAATAGAGAGTTTATGAAGTCATGGAAACTGAACTCTATGGAATGTAAAATGGGTAAAGACATAAATTAAGAAAGAAATTATAGCCTTTCTAGAATTGAATGATAATGAATATACAACATAAACACTTATGGAACACAATGAAAATGGTTATAAGAGGCAATTTCAGAGCACTGAATGACTACATTTTTTTTTTTTTTAAGAAATGGAGAGATCTTATACTTGTGACTTAACAGTACACTGAAAACTCTAAAAGAGTGGTTCTTAACCTTTGGGTCCGGACCCCTTTGGGGGATAGAATAACCCTTTCTCATGGGTTGCTTAAGGTCATTATATTATGAGTTATAACAGCAGCAAAAATGCAGTTATGAAGTAGCAAATAATGTTTTATGGTTGGAATCAACCCTACATAAGGAACTGTCTCAAGGGATCACAGTATTGGGAAGGTTGAGAATCATTGCTCTAGAACAAAAAGAAGAAATCTCACCCAAAAGGAGTAGACAGCAAGAAATAATCAAACTTGGTGCTGAAATAAATAAAATAGACACAAAATATCAGCAAAAATAATAAAAAGAATCAATAAAACAAAGAGTTGATACTTTGAGAAAGTCAATAAGATTGACAGACCCTTAACCAAATTAACTAAAAGGCAGAAAAAGAAGATACAAATTAACAAAATTAGAGATTAATTTGGGGACATAATAACAGAAACTAAGGAAAATCCAGAGAATCATAAGGACATACTTTTAAAATCTGTCCTCCACCAAATTACAAAGTCTAGAAGAAATAAATTTCTCAATACCTACCACTTACCAAAGTAAAGTAAAGACCACATCAAAGTTCAAACCATAACCTCCAGTGAAATAAAAGCAATCATTAAAAATCTCCAAATTAAAAAAAAAAAAAAAAACCCAGAGACAGGTGGTTTTGACTCAGAATTCAATGAGACTCTCAAAGAAAACTTAATGACAATACTCACAAAACTATCCCATGAAATAAAAAGAAAAGGGGCATTTTCCAATTCATTTTATGAGGTCACAGCTACCCTATTACCAAAACTACATAAAGACTCAACAAACAAGAGAATTGCAGACTAATTTCCCTTATAAACATAAGTGAAAATTTCTCAATAAAATACTTGCAAAATGAATCCAAGAACACATCAAAAAGCTCATCCACCATGATCAAGTAGGCTTCATCCCAGAGATGTGGGGATGGTTCAACATATGTAAATTTAAAAAATGCAATTTATAAACAAACTGGAGACAAGAAAAAAACCCACATGATTATGTTATTACATGCAGAAGAGGCAGTTGACGAAATCTAAGAGGCAGTTGACCCCTTCATGATTAAAGCCCTGGAATGATTAGAGACACAAAAGACATACTTCAACATAATAAAGATAATTTACAGCAATCTCATAGCCAACATTGACCAGAGGGGGAGAAACTCAAAATATTTCCCATAAATCAGTAAGACGACACAGTTGTCTACTCTCTCCATACCTATTCAATGTAGTATTTAGAGGACTAGCTCAAGCAATAAGACAACTGAAAGAGGAGTAGGGGGTACAAATGGGAAAAGAAGTCAAAGTATCTTATTTGCAGATAATGAGTTTTATAAATAAAAGACCATAAATACTCAACCAGAAAGTTAGTACAACTTAATAATAATTTCATCAGTGTAGCTGGATATAAAATTAACTCACAAAAGTTAAGAGCTCTCCTATATACAAATGGCAAATGGACTGAGGGAAAAAAAAAATCAGGGCACTGGAGTGTAGTGACTCTTCATTAGAGAAAACTGGTTTTCCCTTTCCCAACAGGTATGAATCACAAACAGCTCTTGGTTAGGGATGAGGCTTTATGCTAACATCTCCATTTCAGTGACAGGATATTTGTGAAGACTGCTGAGGGCTTTTATCATTTATTACAGAAGTAGCAATTAATATTCTAGATATCAACCCACCAGAATTAACTTCTGATGGAGAAAATTTGCCTTGCAAAGTCGGCGAGAAATACAGACTCCAAAAAAACTGCTGCTACGAATTTGGCTGTATAATCTTGGTATACAGACTACATACTGGGTGGTTTATATTCTCAAAACAGTCCTGAGGGGAAAAATTTCCTTTTCACTGGGGTGTCAGTGGTAAGAACTCCTAATGGGCATCCTAAGTCTGGAAGCAATAGCCTCCAGATCTCAAATAGCATTTCCCTTTGACCTAGTGCTGGGGGGAAATGCTAATATGGATCGAGGGCCCATTTTCCTTCCACAGCTTGTGCAAGTTTCATGGCTACTATGACCCTGTGTTTCCAGCTACTGTGAAAGTGAAAGCAAAACCCAGTGAACAGTGTTTCTTCTTCTCCTTCTTCTTCATCTTCTTTTTTATATTTATCAATTATAAACTTCTGTTTCTTCCTTTTTTGACAATTATTAATTATAAATTTCTAGTTTAATCACATAAATGTAGTTTTACATACTAATACCCTTTCTCCCTTCTTAGCTAACATAACCCCTTAACCCTTGCCACCTCTTAAACTGTACCCAGATGTTTTACAAGTCACTTCCCTTCTGAGACTTACTTAAGTTTGCCCAGACGTTTTACAAGTCCTGTCTCCACTGAGACGTGAGGTGCCCTGCTTTTTTCAATACCTTATCTGCCTTCCTGGTCTTGAGAGATTGCATGCCTGGTATCCCTGCTGTTGCCAGAGAATTGCTAATTGTATCTGTGGTGTATTAACTGAAAACCTTGTGGGATTGAAACTTCTAAAGAATACTTTAAAAGAGAACTTTCAGAGGGAGAATTTTTAGAGAGAACTTTTGAAGACAGAAATTTTGAGGAGACATCTTAAATAGAGCTCTTTGAGAGAGAAGTTTTGGAGAAAAACTTTTGAAGAAACTTTAGGGAAAGAACTTTTTGAAGAATAGCTATGAGAAATATACTTGTATCAGCTGATTTGTTCACCCTCAGACCTTTTTAGCCAAGCCTTACCTGTCTGCTGTAAGCCTCTGGCCTGGACCTTGAGAGGATACTCAGCCTAGAACTCAGAGCCCTTGTCAGCAGTTCATATGTGTATTAGTCCTGTTGTGTCTGGCATATACTTGGAGAAACCCATCACTCGTGGTTCTGACAATCTTTCAGTCTCCTTAAGTTTTGAGGGAAGGGGTTTGATAAAGACTTCCCATTTTGAAATGAGTATCTCAAAGTCTCTAACTTTTTTGCCCATTGTCCAGTTGTGGATCTTTGTGTTCATTAATATTTACTGCAGGAAGAAACTTTGGTAAGGAGGATTGAACCAACAGAGTATGGTTATGACTATTTATTGCTTCCCTCTCTCCACAACTTGCACAATGCCTTCTGGTACTATGAAAGCTATTCCTTAGACAGAAGGATTGTGGCTCATTTCTAGCTTGATTTTTCCAAGTCCTGTGTCTGAATTGCATGTTATCTTCAGCAATAGGGACTTACCTTCTGCCTCTATAAGACAACAAATGGCAACAGTACATAGTGTTTGGGCATCAGTTAAAAAGAAAAATAACTAAAGGTGACAGAGCACAAGTGTCAAAATTTGGGTCTGTGATCAGTTAAAGAGGGTGATATTGTGAACATATCCCAAGTTTCACCTTTTCTCTTGCCCTGGCCTTTGTACTGGCTCAAGACATTTCACAGCAGTTTGTATTAGGGAAAAGGGGATGATCTCATAGCCCATAACATTTGGAGCAGCACTAAGCATCAGACTAAGCAAGAGATGTCCAAGGGATAAAACTTTCCTCTTGATGGCTCCTTTGCCATTTCAAAAAAGAAATGATAAGAAATGTATCTGAGAAATGTCGTGGGGCACTCCAAGTAAATATGTGGAATCTTATAGCACAAAATACTTAAAGTTGTCCATTATTTGCTAGCATTTTAACTCTATGTTGTATTTAAAATGTCTATATCTATCTTAAAATTATTTTTGCCATGATGATTTGCTCATCTACAAATTTATGCTGCTTAAATAGTAGTTTAAATGTAAATTTTAATGAATGTTATGAATCAGTGCCTAATTTGCACATTTTCTTAATTACCTGTGGTTTGGAATAATCCATCCAAGATGTTCCCTATTACCCTGGATAATTAAGAGTTGACCTACTTTCCAATTTTTGAGGCTCAAATAGAATGAATTCTAGTCAATTTCCTTTCCTAATAGAAAAACCATCATTTATTTAAATAGTCCATCAGACATAATTGGAATGTAAAATCTTGAGATGAAAATTAACTTTCAAAGGTCATAGAGTCTAACTCTCTAACTTGGGTAGGCTGTCAAACCAGCATGATTATGTCTTGATTCTATATCCTATTTGTAAACTGCAGAAAAGAATGTGGACCAGGCATGGGAATAATGTGCTCTTCCACATTATCTGATTCCCTGACCTAAAAAAAAAAAAAAAAAAAGAAAGGACAATTTGCTAATGTTCATAGGTGTTAATGATGATCTAGGAAAGGTCTACATCTTCACATTCACAAAGATTCATACATCATTAATCTCTCTGTCTCATTGTCTGTCATCCTCTGTCTCTTTCTTTGTGTCTCTGTCTCTCTCCCTTTCTCTCTTTCTCTCTCTCTCTGTGTTTCTCTCTCTCTTTCCTACACTCCCTCCTTTTGTATCCATAGTCTTTTTATAAGTAGAGAGAAATGAGTTACATTGATAGACAAGGAATTGTTGAAGTTGTAGGTTATTTTGCTTTTAAAGGCTCAGAGCAACTACCCTGTAGATGCAACCCAAATATGGAAGTGGAGTTTTCTCACTCAAGGTTTTCTGCTTTGTTGTTTTTGTTTTTGTTAGAGACCCTGAATTCACTAAGGGAGAGAGCTTCTATCAGTTCCTCTCAAGGCTCTTACATTACTCTGAATCATATAGATCTTCTAATAAACCTCTTGTAACTCTTTACCCTGTAACTCTTTACCATTTTTTGTCCATACTCAGCAAGCTGTCTTTACCTACGATGCACTCACATTTTAGAACAAAGGTACCCCTCTTCAGTTTGTGCCCACTATAACTACTTGTCATCTTCTTTGGACTCTATACTTCTGGTAATGTCAAGTGACTTCCTCAGACAGTGTTTGATGTATGATTGAGCTTCATAAAGAGTGCTAGTACAAAGGCCTCCCTTCAGGTCTCCTGTTTGATTCCTGCTCTTGTATTTTCTAACAACTCACCCAATCTTTGGTTCATCCACTTTGGTTCATTAAAACTCCCTGACAATTACACAGAGCCGAAAATATCAGATATGTCCTTGGATCCTCTTTTTCTCCTACATCATATATACACAACCTATGTTCTCAAAACATTGACCACTTTCTAGTAGACTGAAAACATGATACAAATTCCTCCTATTCTATTTTTAAGCATGTTTTCATTGTAACTTTGGTATTCTTCCCATCAAGAGATAGTGGTTAGGGCTCCAGAGGGGACTCAGAAGTTAAGACCACTTGTTGCTCTCCCAATAATACAAGTTCGATTTCCAACTCCCACCAGAAAGTTCAAAACCTTCAATAGCTCTAGTATGAGGGGACCCAATGTGTTTCTCTGACATTCTTGGTCACCAGGAACACATGTGGTACACAGAAAAACATTCAGGCAAAACACTCATACACATACAATCAAATTAATTTCTTAAAAAATTTAAAGGAGATAGGCTATTATTTTCCTGTCATATACATCTGCACTGCACTTTTGACTTGTTTTGAAGAACATAATTCTAAAGACATGGTGTTTATTATGTGACTCTGAGGAACTGCTTTATAGCAGCTATATCCCTCTGTGTTAACTATTCATCATTGTGATAAAATATATGACATAGTCAGTTCAAGGGAGAAACTATTTTATCCCAAGGTTTTATCCTTGTTCTACTTGCATCATGGTGGGACAGAACATCACAAGGTATGTTCTTCAGAGACAAATTTCAGCAACCTGTTTTCTCCAACTGATCCTCACCTGCATTCAACATGAATTCATCAGAGGAGAACCTGTTGATAATGTCAGAAGCTTTCTGAACCAATCACTTCTCAAATTCACCTTCAACTGTGGACCAAGCAGAGGCTCTAGGAGGACAGCTCATATCCAAATACAGCACCCTTTCCTGAGCCCTAAGACACTAGTGGGTAAAAGGCTAAGTGAAAGAGAACCCCAGGCCACATGTGGAAGCCAACTTTTCAGAGTGAAGCAAGTGTGAGCCCAGAAGAACTCATCAGAAGAACAAAGAAGCCAACCCACAGATGTATGATAAATCATAATTTCCTTAAGACACCAATTTTGTGGTGATAGTTACCAGTAATGGTGATACTTCTCTCCACCTAAAAAATCTAACGACAGAATACATCAGAGTTTCTAGAGTGGTCTCTATACTTCTGTCTTAGGCCAATACAGTCTCTCCTTCAACACAGAATGGGAATTGGTCCCTTCAAACAGACATCAGAACACATCAGTTCCCTGATGTAAGTATACACAAACTCCTATTTCATTGAGAAAATCCCACCCACAGTGCTTTGAATGTCTTAAAGCTACAACCTCACTGGCTTTGTCTTTCACTCTGTTATCTTTTGCCATTATATCTCAGGTATACTGGTTCCTGCGGCTGCCCCTGAACTTGCCTGTGCTCCCCTTCTACTGGATACTCTCTCTTCTGCAGTGCTATTGTTGAATCTTTGTACTTAACTGTGACATTTACAATGAGGCCTTACCTGACCACTTTATCTAAAAATTCTACTTTGTATCCTTCTTTAGATTCCCAGTCACATATACTCTTTCTATATCTCTCATTAATTACTATTTGTGTGTTTATTATTTGCCTTCTTCCTCCATGAAGAAAGGCAAAGCTTTCTATGTTTTTCATTATTGTATTTTAGACACCCAGAGCTGTGCTTGGCATACAAAAGCTCTTGGATATTTGTTCAATGCTCATTAGGGACAGAATGTCATTATGATCTTTGGCAATCCATTTCAACGTTCAACAGATCTTGTGAGTTTTCAGAAATCCCATGAATATTTTTATGGATTGAAATGTACCTTAATCATTTTGACAAATGGTATAGAAAATATGTAGACTCAATTATGGTATCCATCAAATTTTGTATTAATCAAAGCAGCTTTGGTATTGCCATAGGTTGAAGCATAGCAGCAATTTTTTCCCCTTTCTTCTCCATACTTTCTTTTCTAAAACTACTCAGTCCTTCGAGTTTTCTTGAGACTTTCCCACAGACTGGCTTGACATCTATTGTACTATAACATCTCAGTGTACACAAGCAGTTACTTGAAGAAGAGGAGGCCAAGAAGGAAAACCAAGGAAACAAAGATGGCACCTGGAGGCTAGCAAAGACAGTGAATGTTTCCAGAATACTGAGAAAGTTAGAATCTATCACAAATAAAACAAAACAAATCACAGAATACTATGACCACCAATGTCAAGGAAATGACTCACAGATTTGACAGTGTAGAAAATGCAAAGGGAAATATTATAAAATGCCCATAATAGTGTTGGAGGACCAAGTACTAGAATAAAGAAAATAAACCTAAGAATGAAACATCAATAAATATCTACTAGGTACTGACAGAACTATGATGAAAATCATTCCTTAATTACTAATCCTGACAGCAAGTATCATACTTAATTGTGAATGTTGAAACCATTCTTTTGAAATTACCAGCCAGACATAGGCTTACTCTTTCCTCATCTTTTCATGTTGAAACTGGATATACCACCTTGTGCAGCAGGAAAAGTAAAGAAAGAAAGAGCGTAAAATTACAGACAACATAGCTTTGTCCTTAGAAAAGAAATCATAATACTTTACATTTTCCTAAAATTACATACAAACAATACATATGAATATATGTGAATATATATGCATGATATATATATATATATTACATATATTTATGGTATACAACATATATGGGCACACACATACATACATTCATACATATACATATATTCTTAAACATAATTAAGCCACTTGGCCTGAATGCTCCCCACAAGAATCATTCACTGACAAAAACCTCAGCACCAGATATAAGAAACCTCCTTTTGAATAGTTGGTCAGGGTAGTCCACATGATGGTAAGAACAATAGAGGCTGTTGCTATTGTGCTTGGTTGCTTCTCTGTTGTTGAAGGTAAGCCCTATTACTGAAGACACAGCATACTTAAAACACAGGACTTGGATCATTCAAGATGGACCTAATCTGAAATCCTCCTTTCCCACTGACTACCTTCCATGCTACCAGAAAGTGTTACTCAAGCTGCAAATGTAGGGAAGCAATTAATAGTCCTACCCATCTGTAACATCTGTAAACCACAATAATGAACAACATGGTCACATATCCATAAAGGTACAATAGTGTACTGACATCTTTTTAAGTGGATTTAAAGCCTATTCAATGGAGGGAAACTGTTCCTGGCACTAGAAACCTAGCCAACTACTTGGGGTACTAATGAGGTCATGGATATTAAAAAAAAATTGCTACTTCTACTTTTCAAAACCAGCATAAATTCTAAATACATTCAAAACCATATACTTATACCCACAGATAAACTTGGCTATCAGCATTTATCTAAGAATTTTCTCTTTACAGCAAATGGAAACCACAACTGGGCACAATGCAGAGATCAATGATTTGAGACCCCCACTCCAATCCCAGCTTCATTTAATACATCTGTAGCACATCTCCTCCATCTGTGGCTCAAAGAACATTGAAGAAGAGGCAGAATGGTAGTAAAAGAATACCAGTAACTCTTCTGTGCAACTTCTGTCCTAGGAATGGCTGTGTAAACAGGACCTGAACAATGACAGTACGTATCAGTAGACATGTTAACAGAGAGGAGAAGGCTGCAAATATTTGGAGACCCTACCCCCAGACAATGAATTACAGGCAACTAATAACTATAGAGATGGGGAAAACTAACCTCTCCTAGAGATGATCTCCCTAATATGATACTGAAATTGTCAACCTCAAAACCGTGTACACACAAACAACAAAAATTGAGTCAGCCGTTTGTATTTATCTATTTATGCATACATATGTATGTACATGTAAATATTTGTATGTAACAAAAACAAACAAAGAAAAAGAACCTATCAGTTCAAGGAGGGAATATGGTAAAGGTTAGAGGGAGGTAATATGGGAGGGGCTGGTGAGAGATCATGGGAGGGACAAGAGAGAGTAAAAGGACAAGAAAGGTATATAATTGTATTTTAATTTAAAATGTATTATACAAGAAAAACATTCTAAATAGTCTATAAGTAATATATGAGAATTAGTAAATCAGTTTAAAAGAGTCCCTTTAATTTCATGTTTTCATGAGAGGAATAAAAATTGATTTTCAAAAATGCAACTATTTATAATAGTATATAATATCAATCAAATACTGAAAATAAATCAAAGGGAAGTTATAACAGGCTTCCATGGGGAAAATATTCATGAGACAAAGAAAAATCATTTATATAACTGGGGAATGTACGATATCTGTAGAGTAGAAAAAGCAGTATTATAAATTTTGAAATAGCCCCAAATTGCTCTATAATTTAAATTAACATCTGATTAAAAATCTCAGTATATTTTTATTGCCAAAACAATTCTGAATATATATGAACTTAAAATACATAAATACATTAAAAGCAAACATAAGGAAAAAATGCTTAAAGAAAAAATGGTCTCAGATTATAAGACTTAATTCTAAATCATGGTAATTAAGACAGCGTGGGAGAGATGCAAGGATGTACAAAGAAAAAAAAAACTAAGCAGACAAGAGTCTAGAAACAGGCCCACACATGTTGCCAGCTACTACTTAACAAAGACAGAGTGGGAAAGGGGGAATTCTATTCATTAGAAGACTCTGTGTGCAAAGGTACACGGGTTTGTTGTTTTAAAGCATCTCCAGGTTCAAAAGGACAAAGTGAGAGTCTACTCTAGTGTAGAAAGACTTACCATGGACACTGCATCCCTCAATTACAGACCAGGTGTGTATTTGTCCTCAGGAAACAACACATTTCTTTGGCTTCCTTTCTTTAACATTAGCAAGAAAACAGTGTTCACATCTAGCACACTCTAAGAGAAGCATATGGTTGTGGGAGGCATCAGTTCACCTGCCCTCTGACCTCTTGCTCAGGCTCCTCTGGTTCCTAATTATAGTAAAGGAAAAACCACTCATGCTCTTATCTCTTAGAATGATATTTAAAAGTACATATATTCAAGGTCCTTTTGTGCACCAGGAATACATCCTGGTTCCACTGTCTGAGGTCCTTCTAGCTGAGACCCATATTCATCCCCCATGGAGGGATAATCCCTTAATCTAGAGACAGGTCCCTACTTCAACTGACTTGACAGATTTACATGGCCCCACCTGAATGGCATTGCCCTACATGTGGAATTGGGGTGGGGGATGGGAGGGGAGGGTGGTCAGGGAGCATGTGAAAGGGGGAGAGAGGGTAAGAGGGAGGGAAGGAGAGGGAACAGGGATCGACATGTAAAATAAAATAATAATAATAATAAAAGAGTACATATACTTCAAATCTGGAATGCTGAGTGAAGGGAATCTAGACAGCCTGAGCATGGCAAACATGACTATGTCAGGCCTTGCCCTTCTCCTCCATTCCCTCTGCCTTGCTAAAAAGCATTCATTAGATTACATTCCTAAATCTAGCCATCAAGTTATATTCCCTTAATTGGCCACTTCCTCCTCCTGAGGCTGACTACTAAGGTCCAGCGTCAAAAGTATTGAAGTCCAGCAACCAAAAGCCCCAATAGCTCACCTAGTTAACATGTCAGATCATAGCATACCACAGTATCCTAGCCCATTCTGATATAGACCTCCTGTTTTGTGCTCTTAAAAAATCACACCTACAAGATCATTAGCTGCTATTTTTCTGCCTGTGTCAGAAAGCAGCCACTTTTACTTTTCTTCCCTCAATAATAAAGGCTCTTCTGTGTGAAAATGGGTGTTTGAGTGAAGTTTGTGTCTAATCTGGGGTCTAGGCAGGAATCTCCACTGGGTGTGGGTCTATGGGTAGTGGGAGCTTTGAACCACATAACCTTCCAAAACCTGATTTCTGCTCAAATTTTAAATTATTCTTTGCTGTTATTTAAGCCATATCTTGATGTAATGAAAAAAAAATCCCTTCAATACAAAGTTAAGACTCAAGAGACACTGATTTTTGTTTACCTCATATTCCCTAGATGTTTCCAGTCAGGTTCAACACTATCATGAGCATTTATCAAAGTAAACACAAACAAAAGAATACAATTTAAAAGACTGCCTTTTTCTCCATTCAAGTTCACAAATCTACTCTGAGACTTTCTTGAACAATCTGCCTATGTCTCATTTCAGTGCCTAGCACAGGGTTCTATGCAGGCCTTCAGTGAGTGTTAATGAGCCTGAATCACACTTTACTTCAAAAGATTTGAGGAAGCTACTTTCTAGTAGCTTTCTGTTTCACACTAAGGAGTCTTTTCCCTAGAAGTGTGTCAGAGAAAATGCTGAAGGAAGATCCCAGACTCAAACAGTATGCAGGGGCAAAGAGAGTTTATTACCAGCATGGGGGTCGAACACCTGCAGAAATTGGCCACAACCCTGAGAGGAGCTTGCAGGCTACTTTTAAGCACAGTAGGGGAATTTCAGGAACAGTTAGGTCATCACAGACATAACTGGCTAGGCAGGCAGCAGTTATATTAGTACATTTTTGATAGGCTGAGGTTCTAGTATTTTTATCTTTGGACCTAGTTGGACAAGTCTGGGCTTGTTCCAGGGGGTACAGGAACTGTCCTTCTTGGGTCATAGTCTTGTAATACAGCAGGGCTGATTCAAGTCTTGCACATGCTCTCTCTTATTCTTGCTGTCAGGGGTATTGTTTGATTAGTGGCCCTTTGTTTAAGAAACTGAAACTTGTTTGCTCTAAGGGAAAAAAAAAACTAGATCTGATTGAAAAATGGGAGAAATTTAGATCTCTCAGATATAGTGAAGTTACTTTTTAGAGCTTCATTCATGTTTAAAAGAATCACAGCAACTCAAAGGTCGGTTTGAAAAGGCTGAAAACAAAATGTCTCCTGTGTCAATCCTACTGTCTGGTTCCTGGGTAATAATTCTCCCAAGGGGGGAATTCTACATAATGGCCATTTCTGCTCTTAGCATACTTTTTAAAATCAGCAACAAAGGAAGTACTGTCCATTGCAAGAACAGTTTCTCTAGAGTATACTCAGGAATCCCTGTGCTACAAAATGCATTATAAAAAATCAATAAGTACTCAAATTATCTTCAGCCCTTTTGTTGAGTAAGTTTTATCCCAGAATGAAACCTTCCATTCTGTGGGGGAGCTCATTAAGAACTCAAAATAACTTCAGGAAGTCTCTGAAACTGACCAGATTTACTGTGTCCCTCTCACTTCTGCCCCAACAATTTTATCAACAATAAAGACTGTTTATACAGAATGTCACTCTGTAAGACAAGACAAGCTACAAAGAAGACTTTCAGAGAAGCACAACTGGAAGAAGCAGTGACTGGCCAAACAGCTTGATAGCAGCAGAGATTAGCCAGCTGCCTCAAAGAAACAAGACAGCTCAGCTGCCTGGAAGAGGCTCAGGCCAACTTAGCCACCTCTTAAGGACACTCTCCAGCCTGTTGACCTGCCTGAAAGCTGTGCAGTGTACTCCAGGTTGCCAGCATTTAGGAACTGTCACCTATGCTGAAAAGGGCTCAGGTAATTCAGCTGCCTTTGAGTCATTTCTGATTTTTAAAAAATTCTCACCCATATTTCTGAAAATCCAATAAAACTCACTGGTTCACCAAACTGAACTATGGTGATATCCATACTTTGCTTCATCGACAATTCTCTGTCTGGGCTAAGTAGACAAATAGGGGTGTGTCCGTGTGTGTGTGTGTGTGTGTGTGTGTGTGTGTGTGTGTGTGTGTGTGTGTTTGTGTGTGTTTCCCAAGCAAAGTCTATTATACAACACTTTACACATGGTATAGAGGCTGAATCATTGTCTATTATTGAGTACTTTCCCACCAGCCTTGGTCCCACAGCCACATCAGCCCCAAATAACACAAAGAGACACTGGATTAGTTATGGAAACTGTTGGCCTGTTACTAGCACTTCTTATTAGCTAGCTTTGTCTTAAATATTAACTCATTTCTAACAATCTAAGTGTTTCTACATGGCCTAATCTTACCGGAGAGAGGGTCTGGACTTCTTACTCCTCTTGCTTCCTACATTTCGGCTCCACTCTCCCAGAACCCTCCTTCTCTCCTAGTCTCGCCTATGTTGCTCCCCTATAGGCCAACACTGTTTTATTCATTAATCAATAAGAGAAACATATTTACAGAATCTTCGCCAACTTTTTACTTTTATTATTGACAACTAGCTAGCTCCTTCCTACCCCTCCTATCATATTCCCCATGAAGCAGAAGACAAGTGAAACTGGAAAGAGAAGCCTGAATGATTCAGAAGATGGTGAGTGAGACAAGCCCTCCCCATAACTTCCTATTTCATTTTCTGGAGCCTTGAGGTTCTTTGCCTCTCTTGCTATCAGGTAGAAAAGGAAAGAACAATGTTCTTAATTGGAGGGACAGAGTTTTGTTGCCCCTCAGAGCATGTAGATATGTCAAGAATTGGGCTATAAGAAATTCTTCACAATGGCTTAAAATACAAAAATAAATAAAAATAGACACACTCCTAGCACCCTTCCATGTACATGTTCAGAAGGAAAAAAATGTATTCTTACTTTAATTTTGGATGATAGACAATGATCCAAATTTGTGATTTTTTAAAAAGAATAGAAAAATATTCCTACTACTTCTACGGAATTTCTTATAAATATAACTCAGATTCCCTGCTTTACAGAGGAAAAAAGGCAAAACAAAGAGACATAGTAAAGTGGCTTCAAAGTGTGAGCACCCTGTCTTCTCCCAAGCCTGATTAAAGCAAGACTCCTAAATAAATCTGGTTTCCAAACCATTAATGATTACTTTAGATTTCTTAAAAACTGAATGAAAAGGTTGGTTAATTAATATGTTCTATCTAAAAAATTTTTATATATCTATAATAAATACCTCTGTGGTTCTTGTCTGTTCTGGCCACCTCTCTGAGATGATTCCCAATGATTTGTAATTCCTGAGTTTGTACTTTTTGCTTTCCCCTTCCATGGCGATGCTGGGTTTATAACGAGAGTGATGCTATATTACTTCTGAGACTCCATTACAAAATGATCATACTCCTCCCAGAAGTGGTAGCCTATCAAACAATTAGTTCAATGCCAGGTATAGGAACCTCATTTGAGTTGCTGGTCACTGGAACCCCAAATCAAGCAGGCTATTGTGCTCTTGGTTGCCCACCAAAACTTGACTGCAAAACCCATATTCTTGAAGATATCACAGACTTTGGCAATAAAACATGCAGAAATCAAGCTGGTACTGAACTGGAAGGGTCTTCCTGGCCAACTACCTTTCACAATACTAGAAGGTGCTATGCAAATTGCCAAGGGAGAAAACTCATCAGCAGTCTTTAACCCAGCAAGCTATAATAATGACTTCCCTGGCAATATAAGTCTACTGTTGCAAAAGAGACATGAATGTTATGGAGTTAATCAATAGCTTTCTGCTTAGATTTGAGGTCTGCATCCTAGGCAGGAACTAAATATATCTCTATATGATCCTGAAAACATTCCTAATATATCTACAAATTTTACTGTTATAAATGACTAACTACTAATGTGTGGTTTTGTTTGTTTTTTAGTACTCTACTTTATAATAATAGCTTTCAAAAACTAGAATTTTACCTGATGTTTTGAAATGAACTACATATGTAAGATACCTTAATAAGAGTAGAAATATAGGAGATTCAACATGGAGGACAGAGAGCAGAATTCCAGACCCTCTCTCTGGTAAGCCAAGACCACATGGAAACATTTAGATTAATAGCAATGGGTTAATATTTAAGACAGAGCTAGCCAATAGGATATGCTGGAACAGGTCACACACACACACACACACACACACACATACATATATATATATATATATAAAGAGTAGAAATATATATACAGTGTAACAAAAATAACTTTAAATTTGTATCAATAAACTATGTTTGCCTAAGTGATAGAAAATATTCATAACCCAACAAATAACCAAAGACTATCCATCCTATCTCTTGAGAATGTGGCATTCTGTTCTCCAGACTGCTTCCTGTTGTCTGTGGGAAAAGTACGTTTAGGACTCCCTGAGTTTTAAAAAAAAAAAAAAATGAGATAAGGGACAAGTCCTCAAAAGACCAGCTTTAACCTTTGTTGCTTTGTATTACTTGTCAAGTTTCAGAAGGTCTCCCTTGATCAAACCTGATCCATATTAACCTGGAACAAATCCACAACCTCTTGTTTCCTGTGGAAACAAAAGCAAAACATCTTCTCCAAAGCATTTTTGACTTCCATTTAATAAATAACATTTTTTACTTCTTTTTTTTTTAAAGATAGCCATGAAATATCTAGATTGGTTCGATTTAGAAGTCCTGTTCAAAATGCCACATCTCCTAGCAGCTGTCTTTTCTGTCTTTTGCTCAGAAGCATTCAAAAAATTCAAAATCCACACAACACCCAGGATTAAGACTTCCTATGTATTTCCCATCTTTATATAAATATATTATTTTTACTGTCTCTTTAAATACTTTAGATTACTATTTTAAATCATTTCTTGCTCTAAGACTGTCTACATCCATATTCTTTCTTTCTTAAGCTTACACACATCATAAAACCTGTTTAGAGGAATTTTTTTCTATCTGGATCTCTTTTACTGCATATCTTTTAGACTTTTTTGAATTTGTGAGCAAACATTAAACTTCTACGTTACAGCTAGGTCTTCCGTGTATTTCTTTTTGGCTTACTCTTATCACTTCTCAGAAGATCCTGAGAGCCAAACCTAAACCTCACAACCCAGTCAGAGGTGGTTTGGCCAGGAACTGCATTTAACACCCTAGCCATGGAATGTGGGTGTTCTGCACTGTGGCAGGTGTTTCTTTGTGTGTGTGTGTGTGTGTGTGTGTGTGTGTGTGTGTGTGTGTGTGTGTGTGTTCTATGAACAGCATGAAAAGGGCTGTTCAAGTGTTTTCCTGTTAGCAGAGTTTCTTAAAGTAGTCATGTCCATTTTTTTTGTTGTTGTTTTTTCGGCTTTCTCAGGCTCTAGGTGGATATTAGAGAGCCTTATGTTGGTATGCCAAAATGTAGTTGTTTTTACTCTTTACTCTTTGCGTCTTTGAGGGGGCTGACACCCAGCTCTCAAGTAAAGCACACAGGGAGGCTTATTCTTTCTTATGAATGCCTAGCCTTAGCTTGGCTTGTTTCTAGCCAACTTTTCTTTTTTCTTAAATTATCCTGTCTACCTTATGCCTCTGGCCTTTAACCTTTATCTATTTCTGTATATCTTTTCTTATCTTCTTATTCTGTGTCTGGTTGTGTGGCTGGATGACTGACCCCTTCTTTTCTCATGCCTTGATCCTCTTTTTCTTCCCAGATTTCTCCTCCTATTTATTCTCTGCCTGCCAGACCTGCCTATCCTTTCTCTTGCCTTGCTATTGGCTATTCAGCTCTTTATTAGATCAATCAAGTATGTTAAATAGACAAAGTAACACAGCTCACAGAGTTTAAAAAAAAAAGCTCAACCTAAAAGCATGTAAACAAATGTAACACATCTTTAGCTAATATTCTATAACAGATGGCATTTCCCATTGTTGAGGTCAAACACCTACACTATTCATTGAACATGAAATAATCAAGCTCATGCCTAAATAGCATCTTCACACCTGTTTCAGATGGTTGGTACAGAAAGGCACTCTGCATGCTACCTAATTAAACATATATACACAAACCCAGCTGTAAACCCCTTTGGTCTACAATCTGTTCTGTGTCTTTGTGGCACAATGGTGTCACAAAGTTTGTATGAATGACCACCCAATATCTTATTTCACTAAAGGCTCACTCTAAGAGAACCCATAATCAACATTGCTTGGAAGACCAAGAAACTAAGACTAGATACCTCAGGACCTAGGATAAAAACAAATATTACAATCCAAAGTAAACAAATATAGCAATAAAATTATTCCTAATATCATTTGCCATTCTGCTATACTTACAGATGAATGCCTTGCTCAACCATCATCAGAGAATCTTCCTGATACAGCAGATAGTAACAAATATAGATTCCCACAGCCAGACATTATGAAGTGAGAGACCTTAGAACACTCAGCTTTAAACAGGATATCAGCATAAAATCCCTCCCCTCAGGGCTCAGAGAACCCTGGAAGATGAGATGAAAAAGGATGGAAGAACAAGATGGGCACAAAAACCAAAACCAAAACCAAGGCCCTCTACATGAATAAGATGGACACACATATGAACTCACAAAGACTGAGATAGCATGCCCGGGGACTTCACAGGTCTAGATGGGGTCCTATAGCTGAAAGTAAAAGCAGGCAGAAGCTCCATCCCTAACCTAGAAGTAATCTCCAATTGATCAGCACTTGTAAATGAAAATTTTGTCTTCTTTAAGGAAGTTTCACTGGGGAAAGGAACTACTCTTAAGGGTAGGCTGCATGCTCAGGTACATATGACGAATATAAAATGAACTCAATGGCTTTGGAGGTTCCTTATCTCATAATGTTATGTCAGGGCCTTTTCTCTTCTTTTTTTAATTTTTAAAAATTTTATTTAACTTTTATATTTTTATTTATATATTTTTCTTTTCTTCTTTTACCTTGTAGGTCCTTTGCATATATATTATTGCTTCTAGTTTAGTATTTGTATGTGACTCATGAGTGTGAGTATGAATAGGTTTCTTTTTCTTATGCCTTCTCTTGAGTTCCTTTTGGTCTTTTTGTTTTATCAAATACCAATGCGTTAGTTTTTGTTTTATCTTATTTTATTATTATCCCTTAGAAGCCTGTTTTGTTTTTTAATGAGAGGCAGAAATGAGGTGGATCTGGATGAGACAGGAGGTGGAGAGGAACTGGAAGGAATAGAAGGTGGGGAAATCATGATCAAGATATATAATGTGAGGGGGGGAGCTCTTTTCAATAAAAGGAAAATAAACAAGATGGGGCATATTGGTTGAAGGGGGAATTTTATGAATGTATTAATTCTTGATTTCACTATTATCCAGGTAAACAATTGTGAAAATAGTTATGGACGTAATCACTAAAAGTAAAATTCTAACCAGCTTCCTCCCTGTCTGAGTGTTTGTGATGTTTTCTTAGAGTCACTGATATCAAGCACTAGGATTAAGCAGGAATTTATTTCTAGCGTCATATCAGCCAGTCCTCTCAGCACACTATAGCCTTGGAAGTACAGAGTGTCCTGAATTTAACTTATCCTAACATTGCCTGGCCTTTTATGCAGTTAACTTGTCCTCGTGTGTCAACCCTCATTGCCAAGGCCAGATGCCAACAATGGCATGGCCAGACGTCAATAATGGCATTATCGTCAGACACCACCATTGTAACCAGCCTTCCTGAATATTTCTGCTTCTCTAGTTTATGGGTCTGGGGTCACTGATATATTCACCCATCTTCCCACAAATAAAATTTAACAAAGAGGTAGTTTAGCAAAGGCTACACCTGAGATTTGGGGTTCTAAAGGTATAGCCCTGAGTTACATTAGTTGTGAGTTTATAAAGGCCAAAAGCACAAGGCTACATGCAAACACATACCCTAAGTGAAATCAATAGCTCTTAGCAAACATATGTCTTGAAGGTGTGCTGGAAATCTTGAGCAACCAATCTTTATTTATAGAAGCAGAAGCACTGGTTAACATTGTGACTTTTTCCTTGCATAAACAACAGTTTCATTAAAAATGTTCATGATCAAGAAATTACTAAAATATCTCCTAGCATTCTGGGAAGTTATCTGTCCTTGGGCAAGTGACAGTGTTCTGCTTCTCATGGGTTCAACTTCCACAAGCCAGAGGCTTGAAGACTAGAGACATTTTGTTTTGCAGTTCTCTTAAGCTCAGTCATTTTAAACCTTTAAACACTCCCAGGTTCTTTGTGGTCTATATTAGGGCTAGAGAAATAAATGAAAATCAGATTATGCCAATCCTACAAAACACTCAAATGGCTCTCACTTCACTCAGGAACAGAGAAAACTTCCTAGTTGTTGCAAAAACTACCAAAAACTACCTTTGTCATTTCTTCACCTTATCTCACCCTACTACTCACTCTGCTTGACCTTACTGGCATGTCCCCAATTTGTCAGGCCTGAGCCTTAAGGCCTCTGCTTGAAATACAATCCATTAAATAACTTCCTGGCTTACATCACCTTCAACTGAATGCAGTTGTGCCTCCCACCAAGGTTCTTTCCCCCGTGAATCTTTTGCAGTTCTATATAGCACTCCCCAGTGGCTGACATGCAGTGAAAACCACTATTTTATTCCTTACTATCTTTCTCACTCAGCTAAACTTGATAGGATATGGATTTTTTAAATAAGTTTTCTTCATACTTATATACTTAGCATCTACAATATCTAGGAGCTACTTGAGAACTGTCAAATTAATCAGCTGCTCCAGGGCCAATACTGGCTTCATGCTTACTTTTGCGTGCACACACACACTCATAGATATGTGTGTGTGTGTGTGTGTGTGTGTGTGTGTGTGTGTGTGTGTGTATGCCTAAATGTACAAACATACAGCATATATTTTGGAATACACTGCTGGCTAATTAGAGGTTGCAGTCTGCCATAGCCTGGCAGCTTTCTCTGAGCTTGGCGGTATGGAAACTCCCTCTCTCCACCCACAGCAAGGCTTCCTACCCTCTACCTGCTTTTATCTGAAGAATGCCCTTGGGTCTGGAGACTGACCTTATCTCAAAACTGTCTCTAAACCAGGTGCCTGATTTATCTTTAGCTTGACCCTTGGCACAGATCTCTGCAAAGAAGACTTGTACTAGGAGCTTAGCTATAGGACCCTATGGCTACATACTAAGCCTTGTGATAGGTGTGTGCCACTTAATACAAATTAGGGTTTGGCCCCAAGCTCCTTATATATTCCTTATATTCTGGAATAAAGTTGAGCTGATTTACGGAGTCTGTCTCCTGGAGCCTCCCTCCATTCCTGCTCATGGGTCATGAACAAAGCTTTCTGTTGCCCATTCTGCATCTTTCCCCTCTGGACTGATGACCAACGGGTTGAGAAAGAGGACTGTCCCCCGCATATACATTTAGTAAAAAAGTGTCAATGAAAGATTAGAGCCTTACAAACAACCCTACCCCCAACCCCAGCTCTGGGATTTATGCTAAGCTTCTTGCTTAATTCAAAGTTCATGGAAAGTGAACCTATACAAAGAACTAAATCTCCCATTCAGGCTCATCTCTATCGTTCTCTCCATCCCTTCCTCTTCCCTCTCTTCTTCCATTTACTGATTCATTTCTTTAGGCAATCTCTTTTCCTAAACCATCCTGGGTTTTCTACATATTCATATCTCCTCTGACATTGCAAAGTTGGAAGTTTTAAACCTTTGCTTCCTGAGATCTGCACAGCATACCCATCTAGCTGATAAAAAGAAGTAACTGGCTTTATCTCTGATAGAATGTGGAGTTGACTTTTATGCATTAGTCATTCAACCTTGAATTGAATTTTGACAGGCTCTGCAGTGTATTAAATTGCTCCCGGAAGGATGAGAAGTGTATATTTCTTATTAAATGTGTAGCAGAACTCAATAATGCCTGTCATTTTCCACTGCAGAAATGAACATGAATTAAAGTGGAATTAATTCAGCTAACTTAAGCAGAAGTCTAATAACAACTTTATTTCAGTTAAGGTATAAGACAAACAAATCAAATTCCTCTGCAAAGTGTGCTAGTGCTTCAAACAATCTCTAATTCCAAATGATCGCTAAAAATATGTCAAAATAGAGACATTTACTAATCTCCTCTAGCCTAGAGAAATGCTCAAATGAATGGTATATATTAAAAAGAAATGAACTATATTTTCAGCTATGTTATTGAAGAAACTAGCCTGTTTTTGAGACATCCTGTATTGTTCACAAAGTGATCGCTTGGGCAGGGGTGCCTATTAAGTACCATTACTGTCCTGGTACACTGACATTCTTCATCTTACTTAACACCTGTTAAAACTAGAATAGATGTTGTCTCCATTTTAAAGATAAGTTAATACATGATATAGCAAATGTTTGAGCAGAGGGCTATATCTTTAGAAGGCTATCCTATCTTGCTGTTACATTGGTAATGTCCCCATTAGTGCAATGTCTGAGAGTGATGTTTTATAGGATTGATGTGAATGTAAGCAACTACAGAGACCATAAGGAAGAAGCCTCAGCTCAAAATCAGGATGTAGTTTGCTAAATGACTTTGGGAACTTTCTCAATTCAGTTTCCCATCTGTAAAACTGAGAAAATAATACTTTACTGTACAGCATGAGAGGGTTATAAAATAACATTAAGGGGGTCCTTGTGTGATGGATTTTCCTGGGATAGAATCCCTGCCTTGGCAAGTCTTTGGATCATATCCCTGCTGTGATTCTACCCATTGCAGAACAATATCTCCTATAAATGCAGATTCATGCCAAGAAGAAGCTTTTCATACAGAGACCAGTTACCCCTAGGTATGTGTGCTTATATATGAAAATACTCACTTTGTACAGTCACTCTTCTCAAAATAGTATATGCCTCTATTTGGTAGAAAGGATAATCATCTTTTCTTGGTTAAGTGATGAATAAATACCATAATTTCATACACATCCTTTCTGCTATAAGTATTTTTTTTTTAAATTTATAGTCCCGGATCCATAAACACTGAAAACCTCTTTCTCCTTAAGTCACTCTTTACAATATTTTACAACACAGCTCACTATACCTTTAAATATGTCTTTCCTTTTACAGCTTAGTTTTTTTCTTTGTTTATGTGCTTAATCATGCTTATTTTTTCCCCTGAAATTCTGTGCACTTACTATTCTTACATTACTACCTAGACCTGCCCAGTCCTCTATGCATCTCCTTTTTAACAGTGTCCCATGCATGTGTTTTAGGCTAGTTTTATATACTGAAGTGTGTGTTATGAGCCATAGTACAAAGTCACATAAAGTCATGACTTACCTTTCCATCACAGCTGGGATTTTCCTAACTGGTTAATTATCTTGCACAAAAGAGCCAGGTAAAACATTCCGCTACAGCTGAAGCTTTTCTTTACCAAGTCCTTGCTTTACATTTATTTCAATTCCCTACTCCCTTCAAACACCCATGACCTTTACAACTCCCCAGCTGCCCAATTCTTTGCATCCACTGTAGGCCAAGTCAGCAGCCTTGAGAAATGAGTGTCTGATCAGTTGGTCTTCTACTGCACACATGGCCCAGATTTTCTGTGCTTTGATTTCCAATAGCCCAAAATATGTCAAGCTAGAATATATTTATCCCAAATTAATACCATCTATGGGAAAGGAAAAATAGAAAGAAAGAAATGAAGAAAATAAAGAAATGGAAATCCATCAGAGAAGGCTTAAAAATGAGACAGCAAACTAATTCATAATCCATGGAGAGAGGAGGTAGATGAGATAACTATCATTCATCAGACAGCATCAACACTTCAGTGAAAGACCATACCACCCTCTTACAGGCATTCTTAGCACTGCCATTAAAGTAATTTCACTCCCTAAAGGCCCATCAATGTTCCTGCCATCTAATCCAACTAATCAAAACACATGTGGTAAATCCTGATGGGAGATGAGTGAGACATTGAAATTCATTCCAATTTTAGAGAGGACTGCTAATGTACTTTGATAAGCATGGATAAGCATCTCAAGATTATGGTTTCTCCCTAATTACCTCACCAAAATTCTGAGACTAAGTATTCCCATATAGTCATTTTGAGGTTTGGCAGTTATTTAGACATTCATTGTCCTTTTCTGAGACCATACTATAACTGTTTTACTAGTGAGCTCTACTCTGTAGGTAATAGGCTCTGTTCAAACATTCTCCTAATTTTTCAAGATAATTTCTGTTAGGTGTTTTTACCAACTGCAATTCTTTTCCATCACTCCATATCCTACCAGGTTCCAAATGAAAGTCTGTCTCCCCTACAAGGGCTCCATAGTCATCTATTCTATTCCAAAATAAAAACATGGCATCTGCAGCTGTACAAGACCTTCCTTTATTTACCTTCTTGTTCTCTCTCTCCCCTCAGGTTCTACTGCCAGCTACTTTATCACTTTATCATGCTTGTTCTTCAGTCATTTTCTTCTGAGGTCAATCTACACACTCAAAACTACTTAGTGTCTTGGGTACTTCTTTCCAGTGATGTAAATCTCTATGTACAATTCATTTCAAATTAGTCAACAAGAGTAAAAAATAGGAGATATCTAAAGAAGAGTTAGAGAAGAGAACTTTATATAACTCTCTTACTTTTTTAAAGTGACATTAAATCATCAGTCAAAAATTCATGAAAAGCATAATGCTGGATGAAGAAAGCTAAATTATAAAACCATTCAAAGTTCAAATATGCAAATCTTTCAGACCTTCCTTGAAAAATATCTATACTTGTGCTTTCACATAAAGCTCTAGTAACATTTCTGGCCCACTCACTGATCTACAATAGTGCCATATACTGACCTTGAGAGGAGATATGACCCCTCCCCATTCATCCCATCACCTGAGCTTGGCTCCATAAGGATGTTTTCTCTTCCAGGATTGATGCTCCTCGAGAAGTACAGGTAATACTCATTTGATTTCTAAAGCACTCTAGGAGATTAGAGGAGATGAGCATTGATTAATGTCCTCTGAGAAAAGTTCAATAACTGTTTAATCACAGCTTGGAAATACAGCAATGCTTCTGATCTTTTACAAATTAATTTAATGTTGCATTAAAAATAAAATAGGGCATGAATTGTGCTATGCAGGGATAATCAATGGCTCATTATCTTTGCTTCTAGCAAAATGCACTGCTTCCTTTAAAATCATTCATGAGCAATATTTGGCAGTGCACAGCTGCAAGTGTGTTCAAGTATTATTGATCCTATATCTATAAAACTGATCTCATCAGGGCAGGATTTATGAGCAGTAATAATCAAATTGTTCCATGATCCATAGTAAAGAAATAAGAAAGAAAATTCATGTGCATAAGGCAAGATTATATGATTGCATGGGAGAAATAATTTTGGAGCCCTTATTCTGTTGTACAACTAGCACATTGTGGCATTTCATCACTGTCAAATATGAGTCTAATTTTAAAACACCATCAAAAGTGACCAATGAAATGTTTAAAGTCTTTTCACTCATATAACCACAGCACAATGATAGTTTTGTAACTGAGTTTGATGCTGCTGCTCTCCTTAGAAATCACCAGAACAGCTTGAACTAATCAGTTATAAAGTTAGTTCTATATTATTTCATGACATGTAATATAGTGTGTGAAGCTCTGAAGTTGAAGCCTGGACTGCCTTGAAGACCCCAAAATGTTAGAGATGCCAGAGTCATGAAATACCTGCCAAGGAGTGCTGACAACAGGGAGTGGAAACAGCCTAATATACAGAATTGTGTTGCGGTCAACAAAGCTGAAAGGAGTTGGAATCTAAATAGTGGTTTGACATCAGACATGGAGATGCAGAATTTGGAGTTTTCCCAGCTGGTATTTTTGGTATTGCTTTGGTCTAGTGCTTACTTACTATGTTCCCTTTCCTCCATTTTGGAATAGTAATGTACATCCTAAGCTATTATATGTTGGAAGTATATGATCTGTTTCTATTATTTTGATTTCAGTTAAGAGACTGCATGAGTCTCAGAAGTGACTTTGAACTTTGGACTTTGAAACTGTCATAGATTATGCTGAAGGGGATACATTCTTTAGGCTCCCTTAAACCTGTAAATCTAAATTAAATCTTTGTTGTTTTTACATAAGACATAAATGAATTAGGTAAAATGAGGTTACTTTCTTTATGAATATATTTTTCTCAGTTTTTGAAATTACTTTGCAAGTAAATGAAATGTAAATGAATACTGATATAAAGTAAAATAGGGTAGTTCAGGAAAGGAACAGTATAAAGGTAGAGATAAAGAAAGGTACAAGGAGTCATATATATCATGGGAGTTTATGATCCTGGAAAATTAATAGTAAGCAAACATACAATGTTTGTTTGCTTATTCATGAGGATAATGTGCATATTATGAAATTAACTTCCAGTTTTGAAGCAAATACAATTAACTTTCTGATTGATTGACATTTGGGAAACAATCAGGGAAATTTCTTAAAGTCACATTTTGGCATGAAATACCTGTGCACCAATTCTCATTGGTCAGTGCTGAGGGGGAGCATTCTGTGGTTTCTGTGGCTTTGTCTTGTAACTTGCAGGTGGCCTGTTGTACATAGATACCTATAGTTTTCAGAATTGTATCCTGGAGAATACAGGAGAGGTTTGGGTCTCCCCTGGAGTTTCTTTTGTGGCCAAACAGTTCCCAGGAACCATCATCTAGGAGTCTGGAGAGAGGGGATCTGGACTTACTTTGTGTTCAGTTTTGGCCCTAGGCACCAGGAGGCCAGGGGATCTGAAGTTTCTTTGTTGTCATGTGCTGAATAAGAGGCCTACATGTCTTTTCTGTAGCCTATCATGGCTTCTAAAGCAGGGCCTGAGTGAGGGTCTGTTCCCTTTATTAGTTTACTCCTTTCAATTTGAATGAGAATGTCCCCCATAGGTTCATAAACTTGAATGTTTGTTTCTCAGTTGATGGCAATATTTGCAAACTATTAGGAGGTATAGCAGGAAGTATGTTACTGGAGGTGGGAACTAAGAACTGAAAAAACTCGCATTTTCAGTTTACTCTTTATACTTAATTCTTGCAGTTCAAGATGTAGGTTCTCTTGCTGCTCCAGACACCATTCCTGCCCACTGTCATGTTCCCTGTTATTGTGATGCTAGACTCCTGTCCCTCTGGGACTGGTAGCCCAAATCAATCCTTCCTTCCACAACTTACTTTGGTCATGGGGTTTTATCACAATGATAGAAAGAGAATTATGACAGGTAGATTTTTGGACCTTTGGAATGCAGAAATTTTAAAAATGTTAATAGTAAGAAATCAGCTGGGGGAATATGAGGAGTGAGGTGACAAGCAGAAACTATAGTATCACTACTAGTTGGGCCCTGAACATTTTGGAGATGAAGCAAAGTAAGAATGGTCAGTGGGACCCAACACTGATTAACCAGTTTAGAGATATTATCATTATGATATCTCTTTAGATGCCATTTAGTATGTTCCTTTGCTCAAGTCTTAAGTGATTTGTGATCATTTGAAAGAACTGGCCACTATTTCAGGAGATACTAACTCACCTGTGAATAATGTCTTATTATGGAGGAATCTAATTCACAGTGCAGAGATACAATATTTACAAAATGATCCATGACTAAGCACATGTTACGCGGATGGTATTTGGAATAAAGATTTCCAGAAGCCACAGGACATGTCACTCATTTATTTAACAAACATTAATCAAATAACTATCTCATTAATCTCCAGAGACATGGTGGTGATGAATTAAACACTGGAGAACACTGGAGAGACAGTTGAGAGCTAAATAAAAGCAGGAATAGGATTTCTATAGACTGTGTTAAATACTGTGAAATGAATATATTGTGTTTGAAGAAAGAGAAGAGCTGATACAGAAACTATACTTGAAGGATAAGTTTTCATGCAAGACCTACAGTTGCATACAGGATTCCATACAGGACACCAAGTGCTCTCCTGGTTGCTTGTTTGCAGTTGTTGTTGTTTTGTGTTTGTTTTTGTTTTGTTTTGTCAACTTCACACAAACTAGAATTATCTGGAAAGAGGAATCTCAGTTAAGAAAATACCTCCATCACATTACCAGTACGCAAGTAGGTTAATAAATGATTGATGGTGCAGGGCTCCAGCCCACTGTGGGATGAGTCATCCTTAGATTGTATAAGAAAGTTAGTTGAGTGATCCAGTAAGCATTTCTCCATGGCTTCTGCTTTAGACTCTGCCTTTGGGTTCTTGCCCGTAGTTCCTGCCTTGGCTTCCTTCATTGAAATGTGACTGGGGTATGCAAACAAGCAAACATTTCCTCCACAATGTGTTTTTATTTGTTTGGTTTTCTTTTTGTTTTCCTGGGGGCAAGGAAGGGAGGCCAGATGTTTTATCACAGCAATAAGATAAGATAATAACAAAGCCTAGAGTCAGGAAAGAACATGTCTACCTTTTTAGTCCACAAATCAGTGAAATTTGAACAAGAAACACAGCTGTGCAACAGGGAATGAATCAGTTTATGAGGTATAGTGTTGTCCACATTAATGAGTTATACAACAACAATTTAAATTTCAATCTGCAAACTAGAAAATATTGGAAAATTACATTTTTATACTTAGTTCAGAGATGAAAGTGAAAGCATTACTAGGTATAACAAAGGAATGGCTAAGCCTTGACTGAAAGAATAGAACACTCTAGATGCTAGATATATCTTAAATTTTTATCTGGGTAATAAATGAGAGTGCATTTATTTGCCTTATTCTCCTGTGATGAATACAATGGCCAGAGTCAACTTTGGGAGGAAGAGGTTTGTTTCATCTTGCATGTTCTTTCACAGCATGTCATCTAGGAAAGTCAGGGTAGAAACTCAAGTAGGAAGCTGGAATCAGCAACTGAAGCAGATATAGGAAAGGTGTGGTCATTACTTCTTTGTTCTTTGTATAATTTGAAAATCCACCCTCTGTCAGATGTGGGATTGGTAAATATCTTTTCCCGTTCTGTGGGCTGCCATTTTGTCTTGCTGATTGTGTCTTTTGACTTACAGAAGTTTCTCAGTTTCAGAAGGGCCCATTTATTGTGGATCTCAGAGTCTTTGCTACTGGAGTTATGTTCAGGAAGCAGTCTCCCATACCAATTTGTTCAAGGGTACCTCCCACTTTCTCTTCTAAGAGGTTCAGTGTGGTTGGATTTATGTTGAGGTCTTTGATCCATTTGGACTTCAATTTTGTGCATGGTGATAGATATGATTATATCTGCACCATCATCCAGTTGTGCCAGCACTATTTGTTGAAGATGCTTCTTTTTTCCATTGTATAATTTCAGCTGCTTTTTCAAAAATCAGGTGTTCATAGGTATGTGGATTAGTATTGGGTTTCAATTCAATTCCATGGGTCTACCTATCTATTTTTGTGCCAATACCAAGCTGTTTTCAAGACTGTAGGGAAAGGATGAAAATACAGCTTAACTCTCTAATGACCACTAAAAGTTAGAAATTTAGAAAAAGTCCATCAGCATGTATTTAAAAATCACCCTAGCTGCATGCAAAGCTCAGGAAAAAAAGGAAAACATGAAATAGCTTGAACACGATGACTAGTTTCTGGATACTATTATTATTATTATTATTTATAATCACCTAGTTTCTGAAGAATGTTGTTATCCACACAACAGTCTGGGAACTGTTGTGGGTCATCCTGTCCAAAAAGAAAATTAATAACTAAAAAATGGAACTCATAGCAAAAAGGGAAAGACATAGAAAACAAGAACATCTGCCAATAGATATAGATAACTCCCTGACTGGAAAATACATTCTCCCAGCCACTGAAGGGCAAGGCTACTGAGACCACTGGTTGTGGAGAAAGAAACTCCCCTAACCTTGCAGGTGTGCTAAATCTCTGTAACCTAGGAAACCTTACTAACTATTCTAAGTTTTGAACTATCCCATGACCTTGCTCTTAGGCCTAGTGAAAATAACAGGCTAGCTTTGACACTGGCCTTTTTAGCTTTGATGTAAATCCTATAAAAGCTATCTCAATTCTGCCCTCGAGGTCCTCAGTCCTCTACCCCTGTGTGGCGTATGACTGTGGACCCCATGCTATTTGCATCAAGATGGCTTCTCGTGAGTGATTTGGGGTGTCCCTTTCCTGAGTGGAAGCGTGAAGGTCCATGCTCTGCAGGTCTTACAGTAGCTCTATGGTAGAGTTTGAAGTCAGGCATGGTGATGTCTCCAGAAGTTCCTTTATTGTTCAGGGTTGTTTTGACTATCCTAGGTCTATTGTTTTTCCAAATAAAGAAGAGTATTGTCCTTTCAAGATTTGTGAAGAATTGTGCTGGCATTTTAATGGGGATTGCATTGAATCTATAGATTGCTTATGGCAAGAGTACCATTTTTACTATGTTGATCTTGCCTATCCATGAGCATGGGAGATCTTTCCATTTTCTGGTATCTTCTTTAATTTCTTTCTTGAAAGACTCAAAGTTCTTGCTATACAGGTCTTTCACTTGTTTGGTTAGCATTACTCCAAGATATTTTATGTCACTTGTGGCTATTATAAAGGGTGATGTTTCTTTGATTTCTTTCTCAGTTCCTTTATCATCAGTATACAGTAGGGATCCTGACTTTTTTTTTCTTAGTCTTGTATCCTGCCACTTTGCTGAAGGAGTTTATCAGTTGTACAAGTTCCTTGGTAGAGTTTTTTGTTCACTTATGTAAACTATCATATCGTCTGCAAATACTGAAAGTTTAACTTCTTCCTTTCCAATTTGTATCCCCTTGATCTCCTTTTGTTTTCTTATTGCTCTAGCTAGAACTTTAAGTAAAATATTGAAGAAAGATGGAAAGAGTGGACAACCTTGACTTGTTCCTGATTTTAGAGGAATCACTTTCAGTTTCCATTTAATTTGATGTTGGCTATTGGTTTACTATATATTGCTTTATTTTGTTGAGGTATATTCCTGTTATCCTTAATCTCTCCAAGACCTTTAACATGGAGGGGTGTTGAATTTTGTCAAAGGATTTTTCTGCATCAAGTGAGATGATCATATGGTTTTTCAGTTTGTTTATATAGTGGATTACATTGATAGATTTTTGTATGTTGAACCAACCCTGCTTCCCTGAGATGAAGCCCACTTGGTCATGGTGGATGATTTCTCTAATGTGTTCTTGGATCCGATTTGCCAGTATTTTATTGAGTATTTCTGCAACAATGTTCATGAGGGATATTGGTCTATAGTAATTTTTCTTAGTTGTGTCTTTATGTGGCTTGGGTACCAAGGTGATTGTAGTCTCATAAAAATAGTTTGGACCTTCTACTTCTATTGCATGGAACAATTTGAGGAGCATTGGTATTATCTTTTATTTGAATTTCTGATAAAATTCTGCACTGAAGCCATCTAGCCCTGGGCTTTTTTTGGATAGGAAGCTTTTGATGACTGCTTCTCTTTCATTATGGGTCTATTTAAATTGCTTATCTGTTCTTGACTTGATTTTGGTAAGTTATACTTATGCAGAAAATTGTCCATTTCCCTTGAATTTTCAAATTTTGTGGAGAACAGGTTTTTAAAGTATGACCTAAAGATTCTCTGGATTTCCTAATTGTATGTTGTTATGCCCCCTTTCCATTTGTGATTTTGCTAATTTGTATGTTCTCTCTACTTTTTTGTTAGTTTGGGTAGCGGTTTGTCTATCTTGTTGACTTTCATAAGGAAACAACTCTTTATTACATTGATTCTTTGTATTGCTTTCTTTGTTTGTACTTTATTGATTGCAGCCCTCAATTTGATTATTTCCTTGCATCTACTTTTTGTGCTTCATTTTGTTCTAGAACTTTCAGTTATGCTGTTAATTCTCTAGTGTGACTATTCTCTAGTTTCTTTATATGGGCACTTAGTGCTATGAACTTTCCTCTTAGCTCTATTTTCAAAGTGTCCCATAAATTTGGGTATATTTTGTCTTCATTCTCGTTGAATTCTAGGAAGTCTTTAACTTATTTCTTTATTTCTTTCTTGATCCAGGAATGGGGCAATTGAGTTTGTAGGGTTTGTGCAATTTGTGTTGAATTCTAACTTTAAAGCAGGGGTAGTCTGATAAGATACAGGGGACTATTCAATTTTTTGTGTATCTATTGAGGTGTATTATATTGCCAAGTATGTGGTTGATTTTAGAGAAGGTTCCAAGTGGAGCTGAAAAGAAGGTATATTATTTTGTGTTTGGATGGAACGTTCTATAGATGTCTGTTAAAGCCAATTATTAGTTCTTTGGTTTCTTTGTTAGTTTCTGTCTGGGGGGTCTTGTCTAGTGGTGAGAGTGGGGTATTGAAGTCTCCCACTATAAGTGAAGTTGTATGTGAGATTTGAGTTTTAGTAATGTTTCTTTTACAAATGTGAGCATTTTGTATTTGGTGCATTGATGTTCAGAATTGAGACTTTTTATTGATGGTATTTTCCTGTGATGAATATAAAATGATCTTCATCTCTTTTGATTGATTTTAGTTTGAAGTCTAATTTTTTAGATATTAGGATAGCTACACCTGCTTGTTTCTTGGGTCCAGTAGATTGGAAAATATTTGAGACAGTAAATTATCTTTGTTCTTGTTTTTCTGATTTTCTTTTCATTGTTGTTATTTGTTTGTTTTTGCTTTTGTTGGGGGTCAGACAAAGTACAGTATGTAGACCAAGCTGTCCTGGAAGTCACAGAGATCCATGTTGTAAGGTATCTCTGGTTGCACTATCCTGAGGCATTCACTTTTCTGTGGAAAACAAGGGGATAGTGAGATTGTGGTGTTTTTTTCTGCCATCACCACCCTGGGCACTTTAATTTGGAGATGGAACTCTTAGTAAACAAAAACAATAGTTGTAATTCCCAACAGTTTGGTATTTTTTTTCAATCTCTGTACATTTCTGTGGTTGAAAATGTTTTGCCCTATAAAACCTTCTATGGGAACAGAATCTGAACTCAGATCAGCATCCACTAAGAAGATGAAGAAGGCACAGCTCAAAGACTTGAAAAAAATACAATGGAAATGGAAATGGTCACTCTGTAGTAAAGCAGCTGCATATACCGTTGGATCATTGCAATCACCTGACAGATTTCAAAATTCACCTTAGAGCTACAGATATTGCAACAACTTGGACAGGATATAGCAAAGCCATTGGCCAGTGGCTGCTTTGACACTATAATAAGCTAAGTACTTGTCTTTTCCAAAATTACCTGAAGTCGATTTAAAAATATGTCAGGTGCTATGAGGTTAAAAGTAAATAGACTTTTACCAAAAGCTAAAATCTAAATTCACAGATTGTCCAAATGAAAAAGAAACTATCTTCTCACCTACAGAAGTTGCTTCTTAGCCTATAAGAACAGAAAACCGTAGAGGCAGGAGGGAGGGCCTAGTCCCTACTCCAAATGACTTGACAGATTTTGTTGACTCCTCCTGGAAGGCATCATCCTCCCTGTGGAGTGTGTGTGTGTGTGTGTGTGTGTGTGTGTGTGTGTGTGTGTGTGTAGATGGGAGGGTGGTTGGGGGACATGGGAGTGTGGGAGAGAGGGTGGGAGGAAGGGAGGGACAGGGAACTGGGATTGATATGTAAAATAAGATAGATAAATAAATAAGTAACTAAAGGAAGGGAGAGAGGGAGGGAGGGAAGGAAAAAAAAAAAGAACAGAAAACCCTGGTCCTCTATACCACCCGTTATTGAGCCAATCTTCAGCCTCAAGACCTAAAAAGTTAAGTCATTCTCCCATGTCTTAAGAATTCCAAATAAGCAAATTTGTAAGGATAGAACCAAAGCAGCATTCTTGGTACTGAAAACTTGCAGCTGGCCCACATTGGTTGGCTCTCTGATGATTTCGGGGGCTCACAGACAAGAGCTGTAAACAGTCTGAGTTCTTCCACTCATAACATGGTCCAGGGCTGTGGTCTTTACTTTCTTTGGGTAGAAAATCGAAGTAGCAGTGTGTCACTCGTGGTACATTTGCAATAAACAAGGATAAATGAAATGGCCAGTCACTTTGCCAGCTGTGTGGGAAGGTACTTATGGAAAGTGTATCCCTTTCAATGCCCCTTAATTCCAATACCCACCAATCCTGAAATTGCCTCACTTTTTCTCAATGAAGGGAAGATGATAGTAATCACAAAGAATGACTGTCTACAGACAGTGCAATGCCTAATATATTCGTAGACAAGGTGGTAAATTTTAAACTTTAAAGGGCAACATAAGTCAAGGAAAACAACTTGAACATAAACTGAACTCATAATATAAATGCCTCTTTTCTCTCATTTGAATCGTAAATGTCTCCAAGAGGCCCAGATGCTAAAGGCCTAGTTCCTGACTTGATGCTAATGGAAGGGTATTAGAAGCCTTGACAGGTGAAAGCCTGTCTTCCAATCACTGGGGGAAAGCCCTTGAAAGCGGTTGAGAGAACTCCTCGCTCTTGGTTTCATGTCCTAGACATGAAGTGACCGCTTCTGGCCTACCACACATTCACTGCCATGCTGTCCTGGCTTGCTACTGACCAAAAGAAACAAGCTGAGTGGCCATTTGTATGAACAGAAAGTGGTTTCTTTCTCCTGTAATAAATAGATATTGAACTATCGAAATAAGCATAAACTTGGAAGGGTGCCACACACTCTGGATCCACTAAACTGGTGTTTGGAGAATAAAATAAACCAGAATAAGAAAACTGAAAGCTTCTCAAAGGTCAAACACATGTCAAGAGAAAGATTAAGGATCTCATGCTGAGATGAACCAGAGTTTACTAACCTCATCCCATAGCATATAGTGAGAGAGAGAAAAAAAAAAGTGTCCCAAAGCAGTGAAAGAGAAGGAAAGACCACATACCTGGCATTCAAGAAAGCACTCCGGAAGGCAGCGTCCCGTGTCAGCGTCTATGGGGAAGACAAATCAGAACACACATATGTCTGTTTTGTAGGAGGAAAGAAAATCTCTCAAGGAAGAAAGGAGAGCTGGTGTGACAATTGACATCCCAGACTTCCCATTAGAGAAGCCTAGAAGTTCCTGAAATTCTGGAGTGTTCCCCACAGGTGAGTTCACCCATCCTGTGGTATCAGCCACTTTCTAAATGGCCTTCTACCCCAAGCCAACTTCTCTAGCTCAGACATTCTTTCCTCTATCCTGCTTCTTTTTTCTTCTTCTTCTTCTTCTTCTTCTTCTTCTTCTTCTTCTTCTTCTTCTTCTTCTTCTTCTTCTTCTTCTTCTTCTTCTTCTTCTTCTCCCCCCCCCCAAAACCACAAACAAAAAGCTAGTGATATTTGTAACCCTGGATAGCTCTATCCTCAATCAGTGAGTGTTTTCAACTAGGTCAGTTCCCACCTGTTCTATTGCCATTTCTCTACTGGCCACCCCTGCCTAGCCTGCACCATTCATCACACTGCCAGAATAGTATTTCTGAAACACAAATCAAGTCATGGGAATGTCATAGGTCATCCTTTAGCATTTGAGCATGAGTGTGAAGTGGAAAACACCCTTCACCTCTGTGTTTTCATTCTCTTGTGAAAAAAAGAATAGTGCTGACTTTCTTTTCTTTTCTTTTTTTCTCTATTCATTTTATATACCAAACATAGTTCCATTCTTGCAGGGGGTCATTTGGGTATACAGCAGGTGACAACTATTGTTCAGCAGGTTGATCCACCAGATACATGATTCCCTGTTGGGTGGCCCCACTTGGCAAACCCATGGGAATATTGACTGCAAATGATTGGTTGTTTCCTGCCTATAACTGTTTGTTTTCTGTCCATAATTTTCTTGGGTGCCACTGCTATGCCTTCCTAATAAAAACATCTGTAGGTTTGTTTTCACAGCCCTTTGTTGGTGTGTTTTACACTTATTAGGCACACATATAGCTGTGAATAGTAAGGAAGGTGATTTCTGCTTAACTATACAATTTTGATGAATGGAAATAATATTGGGATAGTTTACATTATTCAGACTGACATAAGCGCCTCAGTCACAAACACATCCTTTTACAAAGTCAGCTAATTTTGGACTTCAGAGTAGATTCAAAGCAGGCTGTTTACCCCTGATGAAAAATACCTGGTTGCCCCTAGAGAAAAATACATGAGGCCATTTTCCCAGGTGTTGTACTGATTCAAAGTAAGGACAGAAGCAACTTTACTAGACTTAAATTTCTCAGCAATTGACTTTTTGCATGGTGTCCCAGTCTCAGGCTCAAGGTTCAGCCAACTATTTATTATCTGGGAACCCTCACCAACTCAGAGCTATAAGCTATATACATGGATCAATGTGACTTCACTAGCTGAAGAAAAACTGTCTTATTTTGTGTTTTGAGAATGGGCTGGTCCCTGAAATATAACTTGTGAACTTGTAATTGTCCAGTTTTTGACTGTGAGGGAAGAGGAGTGGAGACACAGAGAGAGTGAGGGAGAGGGAAGGCCAGAGACATAGGGAGCAAGTGCAGCAGTGTGGAGAGCAAGAGAAGGGTAGAGCTAATTAGAAACTGCTGTGTAGAGCAATGGGAGGAGAAATGTAGAGCTACTTAGGAAGCCAAGTAGAGGAGCAAGAGAGATTTCTCAGAGATTTTTTTTTTTCAAAAGCTATAAGTCCTTTTTAGGTAGATAAGAATTTCTAAGGCCTTTTTAGATAGTAAAGGATTTTTTTTTAAACCCTCACTAATCTGAGGTCTTCTCTTTACCCTGGAGCAGAAATGGGAGCTGGCCTCTCAGTCTGTATCACCCTTTCTCCTCTCCTCCCTCTTCCCCCCCATCTCCTCCCAACACACCCTCATCCACTCTTCAGAAAAGGTAAGGCCTTCCCCCATGGAGAGTCAACAAAGCTTGGCACCTTCAGTTGAGGAAGGACCAAGACCTGCACCCCTGTATCAAGGCTCAGAAAGGCATCCCACCATAGGGAATAGGTTCCAAAAGGCCAGCTCATGCACCAAAGACAGATCCTGGTCCCACTACCAAGGATCCCACAAACAGATCAAGCATCACAACTATCAACACATGAAGAGGGTATAATTTGGTTCCATGCAAGCTCTCCAGCTGTTGGTCTAGAGTCAGTGAGTCAGTGAGCTCCCATGAGTTCAGGTCAGTTGTTTCTGTGGGTTTCTCCATCGTGCTCTTGAGCTCCCTTACTCATATAATCCCTCCCCCCTCTCCTTTTGCTTGACTGTGGATCTTTGCATCTGCTTCCAGTTGATAGTGCTGAATTTCTTTGCCTGCAAGAGAGGATATCCGTGATGATTCAATTCAACATTGATTCCCCCCAACTAAGTTTTAAAGATGATAAATGTCAGAGAAACTAATCTATGATATAAAGCTAAGGTTTAAAGTTTTAACTAGCAGAATATTAAATTATGTTTTATAGTATAGTGCCATCAATATGAACTGCATAATAAACTCCTAGGAGGAAATAACTTCAAATTTTAATGTTGTTTCTCTACTAATGATGATTACAGACAACACTCATTTTCTTAAATTATGTTTTCCACATTTTCCATAGAGGTCACATAATTCTTCTCTAATGAAGGGAAATATTCATCTTTTCAAACCTGGGATGTCTGAAAGAGGCATGAATCCAAAAGCAAACTCCTAATATTGAAAGTGCTGCAGAGTTTAATTACTTCTTGAACTACTGCAAGGAATGGGTCATCTCTTTGTGTTTCTTTCAATGCTTCTGCCTAGGAGATGTCACCAGAGGCAATTCTAAACCATCTCCATGTTGCCTAGCTAAGGAGGACAAAAGCTTCAGTCACTGACAGTTGGATAGAAGAGGTCATTTACTGTGGATAAGTGCAGACTGAAGCATAACAACTACAGCACTTGTGCACAAAATTGTCAATACTAAATCCAACATTAAATTAAACATAATTTTTAATTTGACTTTGAAAAAGTTGCTAAGTGGGAAAAAAAGCCCACTTAGCTTTTATGCTTAAAACTCAGAGGAACTGGAGGAATAACTCAAAAGAAATTAATACTTTTTTGGTGAATTGCTTTTCATTAAAGTTTTATATATTCAGATTTTGGCTTATCTCTTTCAGTGAAAATGTTGCTTTAAATATTTCTATCTTGTAGAAAAATAGACTTATATTAATTTCATAGCATGATAGAGTTTTCTAATTAATTATATATAATCATATATAATCTGTCAAACAACTTTTCTTTATTGGGGCTGGTAATTATTCAAGGCATTTTGGTAGCATTAAACAAGTGGTGATTTTGTCACCATAAGGATTGATGGTGATGTCTAGAGATACTTGTATACACACACACACACACACACACATACACACACACACATATGTGACTATGCACATATGTTACATACCATTCATAACAGTATCAAAGGGATACTGCTGGTTGTGGCACCTAACATCCTCCAATACTGCACTACAGAGTAGTCAAGACAGCATCCCCCAGCCAAAAGATTGCCCAGCTCAAACATCAACAGTGACAATTTGAAAGAACAATAAACAACAAATAAATACAATTCTAATTTAAGTTCATGATTACCAGATGTTGAGAGTATATCTTTCTTTGTTATACTCAAATCACCCACTTTACTGATGGCCACTCCAAGATAAGATACAGAGTTTTCTGAAAAACATGAGAGTCAGAGATCTCATCTTTTATATACTCTCTACCCAGAACTCAAGCCACAGGCTTTACCTAAGAAAGCACAGAACAACAAATTTTCCTTCTAAGTGTCACATATACCTACCCATTACATAATCATCTGCACAACACTAATGAGTTGCCAATGTCTGGTAGAGAATAGCACTCTGAGGAAAAAGAGCATAAACTAGGCCCCGGGGTTATATGGAGTTCTAGGGAAAAGGATAAAGAAAATGACCAAGGCAAAATCTGGCATTGACTATCATCAGAATTCACTAGTCACCTAAGGACATGATAATCTGAGTGCAAAACCCAGTCTTTAAAGTTCCAGGACATATGACACCCAATTGCTCTTGGAATGCCCTTGGTCTCAAAGGGAAAAATAGTTCCATGCTATTAAAAAGTAGCTTATCTCTATCCCCAAAATAATAACTGCCCTATCAGCATTGATTATTCCAAGTCCTGCCTATCTCATGTTAATCATACTCATTTTCAAGCACCTTTATCAATAGGAAAGTAGTATTTGAAATCCTTGGTTTTCACATCACAAAGGATATGTGTTTCATATATACAAAGAATACTAAATCGTGTATCAACATGTCCTGTGAGTAGCAGGTACCCAGTATCCTCAGATGTTTCCTATGCTGCTCTCCAGGGGTCTCATAAGTGTTTATCTTCCAAAAGCAGGCATCTTATCCTTCTGAATATACTGAACAAATGTCTCCAGCACCCATGTAATCCACCATCAAGCACTTTCCTTGTCTTGTTGTCCATCTTAGAACATGTGAGCACATCACTCACTCTCAGGAGGATGTCCTTAAGCCCTAACCTAAAAAGGGGAAGTTTAATTTCTATCAAAGATATTTCTAGTTTTCCCCTATATCATGGTGCTTCTAATTTATTTTTATTTTTAATTTAGCTTTGAGGCTATAATGTAATTATATTATTATCCTTTCCTCCCTCCAAACCCTCCATATACTCTTTTTAAATTTGTTGCCTCTTACATTAAAACAAAAGATATGTTCATACTGATGAGGTAACGTGATATTCATAAATATAGTAAAAATTTTAATCTTATTAAACAAATGGTTCATATAACGGTTCATGTTATCACAAACTACAGTATTTCACTTTTAATATAATTTTATTTTGAATATACCAGTTGAGGATCAGATCCTTGTGTTTCATGCATATTGTGAAGAGTGATGTAACAACTTTGGAAGTCTCCCTATGTCTTTGACATACCAGGTTAACTGCTTTTAGCTACATATACATATACCAATTGGGGGATTAGTCATATGATATTTCTAGTCTGAACTTTTTGAGAAATGTTCATGTGGTTTTCCATAATTACTATACCTGTACACATTTTCACCAACAGTAACAAGCTTATTTTCTCTATATTCTTATACCACCTGATACCTTCTTTCTTTACATATTGGCCATTCCTACAGAGGTAAGATGATTTTTTTTTTTTTTTTTTGTGATTTTAAACCATTAAGGTGGCAACATCTAGAAGAAAGAAGCAAGGGACGCATAGGCCCAGATAGTCACTGGCTTTATACAAAATAATCTCTGAAATGTTAATTCTACTGGGAAATTTTGATAGCTAATTTTCTCATTGTTGTGGCAAAAATACATGACAAACAATTTTCAGAAGAAAGGGTATATTTTGGTTCACAATCTGAGGGTAGACTATGTCATAGCAGGGAAGGCGTGGTGGCTAATGGCTGGTCATATCACATCTGCCAACACGAAGGAGAAAGAAACAAATGCCAGTGCTCTTTTTCATTCAGCCTGGGACCCTGGGCCAAGCTGTAGTGCCTGCTTTGGGATAGCTACTTGTCCATATCTAGAAACTGTCTCATGGGTAGGCACAGAACTTTCTCTCCTAGATGTCTTCATATTCTACCAAGTTGAAAATCAATATTAACTATCACAAGAATTTACTCTTTTTTATTTTGATTTTTATAACATATTTTAAAAGTGTATTTCCTACCCTGCCCTCATCCTTTTCCAGTCTCTGACTCACAACAATCACAGCCTCTCCAAGCTGTGATGTGGATGACACTATCCCATCAACCCAACAAAAAACTTCATTAAGCCTCCAAGTTCGTCCTGTTCCTACCATTCACTGAAACGCTGAATTAATTCAGCAAAGTCCCAATAGTATAATCTTTAATCCCTGATTAAAGCTATCATATCTGCCTCATTTCTATGCCTAACAAATTTTATAGCAATAACAGTGTGAAAGGAGGCCTAAGGTTATTTTCAGGTATTTTCTGTTAATAAATATTCTGATCATTCCATATTTTCAATGTATCACATTTCTCAAGACAGGAAAATAGTCCATCCTTTTGAAATTTTCTTTTTATATAACATAAAAAGTAGTTATCCTCTGCCATTATATCTGTTAATTTATCTTCTCAAATAAATATCAGGTAAATGTTTTATCAGGACTAGCTCATTTGCTCCTGTAAGCAACACAGTAAGAGGCACGGTATATACAATATGTATAGGTACATGTGTTTGAGCATGTATATATACATATATATGGAAAACCTAAGTACTTTCTCTCTCTCTTGACTGTACCTAGGATCTTGTATATACAAAGTAATTGCTCTATCATTGAATTCTCTCCCTAGCCCTGTTTTTACCTTTTATTTTGAAAATACTTTACCAAGTTTTCTGGACTGGCCTTGAGTTCACTCTGTTATCCCAGGTAGGGTTTGAATTTGTGATTTTACTGCCTTAGCCAATTTAGTCCTGTGCCACCAGGTCCGGCTCAATAAAGAAATATAACGTTTATGACTATATATAAAATATACACCTAACCAGGTCTGATGGCACACAACTATAATTCCTACACTCAAAAGGCAGGCCTAGGAGAGTCGCCATGAGTTTAAACACAGCCTAAGCTGCAGTTGGGAAGTTAAAATGTCAAACTCAATAGTAACTAAATAAACAACATGGCTATTTTTACATGGAGCAATACATGGTTTTCCCTCTTACATCATATATGCAGTCTGAAAACAAATAATTAAAGAACTGATGGTGGATTGAGAACAGTCATCTTGGTCTTTGAATAAGAAAGATTTTAACTACAACCAGAAAACTTGGCTAGTGGTATAGCATCTTACCTGTGGAAAGGTTTCTTCTTTCAAGCTGGCCAATTCAGATCAGCGCAGCTCTCACTTCAGGTTATAATCCCCAGGCTTCACTCTTATGAGAATATGAACCAACCCTAAGTCATTCCCCAGAAGAGCAGATGCTTGAGAAGATGGGCAAATAGCAATGAGTAACTCTAAGAATAGAGTCTGAGATTCACCCAGTGAGCAAAAGTCTTTGGAAATTGCTATGAGTGGGCTGAACACAGTATGAGAGAGGAAGGAAAACATATGCTCTCTAGCTTTGCTCTACCACCATCCATGCAGTATTGCACTGAATCTTGAGAAAGGATACAGAAACAAAACCAATTCCTAGGCCATATCCAAGAGTAGGAAGATGTGCAGAATTACCAGTGGTCTCGTGGTATAAAGTGATGGCATATTGGTATTTAACAAGTTTTAGAGATATGAAATATCTGTGACTCAAACTTCAAAATACCTATACTGTGTAAGAGTAGAGCTTTAAGAAATCTTAAGTACTTACCTGGTCCAAATCTCTGCTTTCATTGTCAGGGAGCCAAATCCTAATAGACTATTGCTTTCTAGAATCACCGGCAGCTTAGTTTGAGGTTTACTTTTATCAGATTGTATGTGAAGTTGTTTCAGAAAATATTTAAGGCCTACCCAAAATTTGTTCAATAAACAACAGGAAATGTATAAGTAAATGAAGTCAAAGGAGGTAGGTTGTGAAGAGTGTGGTCAGTGAGTGCATCGTGAAACCCAGCACAGTGGTGAGGTTCGGGCTTTCTAACAGCCAGTCACAGACAAGAGGAACCACAACCTCGTTTGCAGTTTCATTTCTATTAAATCAAAAACATACTGCTGAAAGGTGCCTTGGCTCCATGTAAGACAAAGAATACACCCCGCACATGTTCTCATGAAGAAGATCACAGTCTTGGCCTATCACGCTGGATTGTCACCTGCTTCTTTATGATAAGAGTTCCATGTGAAATGATAGCATCACACAAGAGAGCAATTTAATAAAACTTCTTAGAAACCTCAGGTATTTTGGGTATACAGCTCAATGCAGGACAGAACTAGAAGACAGAGAGTAATAGACAGGCTGCCTGTACATTCCTGAGGGGAGGCACAACAAATACTTTTCTCAAATGTTACTGTGATAGAGTCCAAATGGCTGTGATTTGCCACAACTCAGTCAGTCCTATCTTCAATCCAATGTTCAGGCAAGATCCAAGAGATATATATTCCCTACTTTCTAACCTCTCAAGCAACCAGTTTCTTAGTTTACTTCTTTTTTTTTTTTTTTTTTTTTTTTTTTTTTTGGACTGTCAGTCTGATTTTTTTTTATTTAATTTATTATTTTACATGTCAATCCCAATTCCCTCTCCCTCTTCAGTTACTATATCAGCCTACCATTCCCTGAGGTAAACACTCCATTCCTAAATTCATAATCTGTAGAAGATGCTATGACTTAAATATATATATATATATATATATATATATATATATATATATATATATCTTGGTTATTTACCTCTTCTGTTTAAAAAGTCTCAGAATTTCCCTGGTACTGTCAGAATAAAATTTCCAGCCCTTACCCAGTAGACCACATCTTGCATTATCTATCCCCTATCTACATTAATTCTAATTCTGGTCTATTGTTCTTCACCCTTTCAATTCCATCTGCACAGATTGGGGGGGGGGTGTTGGGAGCATTCCTGTAAGTGCTTTGTGCTTGCCTCTATCAAGACCTTAATAGTTCTAGTCACTATTATAGAATTGTATTGCAGTTGCCACATTGTAATCACTTGGCTACTGTGTAATTGTGTTGTTATAATCCCTCTTCCCCATGCACAGAGGTAAGGAAGTACATATTTCTAGTTTACTGTTAGATTTCTATTGTAATATGCTACCAGGCACAATAAACAGAATATGATACACATTTAAATATTTAGACAGATGACAAATGAGTGCTTTTTTGATAGATAAACAGAATATTTTATCAGATATGGACAGTCATGTGTCTAGACTTCACAATTTCCCTGGGTTTCCTTTTTTTTAAGAAGAAAATATTGGTTACCTTGTTCTTCACAAAACCATCTACATAGCAAACAGCCTTGGAGGATGGAAGGATTATTTGTCTCTCCAATATATCAGGGATACTTTTTTCCTCACCATGATCATTTCCTTCCATTCCCTTTCCTTCCTCTAACTCCTCCCATGGTCCCTGACCCTGCTTCCTTTCAAATTCCTGGCTCTTCTCCCACATACATATACATATATATGCATAAATATAGAAACACAATGCAGTAAATCCACTTAGAATTATTTACATGTACATAATTTCAGGACTGACAATTTGGTATTGATAACCAATTAGAAGGCTCTTCCCTAGGGAAGACCATTTCTCTCAGAGACCCTTGGTTGCTTGTAGTCCTTTTGCAGAAGCAGGGCCTTTCACATTAGCATGTCTATTGTTGTTGTCCATGTTAAAGTATTCCTTGGGTAGCCATATTGTTGAGGTTATCATCGGTTAAACTTCCCTGATATTTCTAGGAGACACAAGTTCAAGCACATTTCTTGTTCCTCTGGCTCTTTCCATCTTTCAGCCTCCCTTTCTGTGGTGTTCCTTGAGCCTTATGTGCAGGAATAATATTGAGGACATATATCTATTTGGGCTGGGACCTGCATGAGCATTTATTTGCTGCATTTTTACCAGTAGTGATTTTTCTATAATAGTCTCTTTTAGGGAAAGTGAGGAACTACACTTATCATTGAACATACAGGTAAGTATTTATAATGGAGTTAGAGCTGAGCTGGTCTAAGAAAGTGGCAGTAGTAGTTCTCTAAGATCATCACCCTGAGTAGTTGGTTAAGAATCTACCAACTCTTAAAAATACACTTGGCATGTTCTCAACTTAGCTTAACACCTTTCACTGTTTGCAAAATTTCACCACTGTCCTTCAGTTCTATATATCATTAATAGAACCATTTCAGAGACAAATGAGAGCATGGGAAAGTAGGATATGGAGACACTTAGACATATAATGTAAATAAAATAAATTTATGAGGTTAATTTTATCAAACAACAAATTGATAGTGTAACTCTGTACATACCTACAAACAGAAAATTAAATTGCAAATAAAAAAAGATCAATATCCCATAGCCTTTATTGCCAAAATAAGGTTTGCATTTTCTGCTGCATTTTATTTAACAGACAAATTCCCAAGATTTCAGTGACCTGGCATGAAAACTGTTGCTTGCTCAGTGCCCAGAATGAAAGATTCAATTACTGATGGAAACTCATCTGTGTGCACAACCAGCCAGGATGCCAGAAAGGCTCATTTAGACACTCCTAATGGTTTTGATTCAAAGAAGTCCCAGAAGATTGAACAGATTACACTGGGATTTTTGGTGACAAGGGTTAGGGTAATGCCCATGGTGAATGAAAAACAATTGTGATGATATCCAAAGCCCTGCAAGTTAAGCGAAAATCACTATTCTGCCTGAGAGTTCTGTTGCATAAAAAGTCAAAATGTGTCAACAATGTAAAGTTAATTTCTTCCAAGAAATGGAAATATACAACACACAACTCTACTAGAGAAATGGGGGAAAGTATTCCTGCATGAAGCCTTTTTCTCTTCAGTCAATCTAGGTGGAGATTTAAATATTGAAATAAATAACACATTGCATTATTAAACATACATGATACTAACTTAGAAAAAAAGATTGATCAACCTTCATGGTACATAAAAAAATTGTTTTAATCAATGATTTCTGGATACTAATGCCTGTCTTAGTATCCTGAAATTTGGGGCTATGACAAAACAGTTCAATTTGAAGCAATGGTAGTGTGTTTTTTGTGCCTTTTTTTTTATAGATAAGAGCTTATAATTTTCAATTAAGTACATATTTGAAATGAAAACAAATTAAAGCTTCCAATATGTTGATATTCTGCCTTCAAGAAGATAAAGTCTGGCACATGTCTTGCTTGTTTTTGTTTTTATTGATTCATAATTGTACAAACTAATGGAGTATATCATAGTTCAATACATATGTACAATACTTAATGACCAGATCCATATAATTGTCATCTCTATCAGAAATATTTATTGCTTCTTTGTGTTAGGAACATTAAAGTCCTGTAAAGCAGTCACATTGAAATACAGAATCATCAAACTTAATTACTCTACTGCATGGAAATAGGAACTATTCATCCAGTCCTACTGCACACTGGTTCCCATGAAACATTCTCCAGTCATATATAAGAACAAAATTTTCAGATGCCACCTATAAATTATAGTGTGAACATTTATCTTTCTGTGCCTGAAATGTTTCATATAACAAAATATCTTGCAAGCTTGTTCATAGTGTTGCAGTTATCAAGATTTCATTCTTTAAAGAATAATGCCACATATCACATCTGTCATCTACTTATCCACTGATAAACACTGAAGTTTATCCTGTATCCTGGTCATTGTGAATATTGTGATGATAAAGCATGGGACTTTAATATCTTTTCACACCAATTTGCTTTCCTTTGGCTATAAACTTTACAGTAGAATTGCTGGGTCACGTGGCAATTCCCAATGCAGCAGTTTGCTCTGCGCATAGTAACTCCATTACTAAGACTACAGTATGGAAGGGTAATAATAGGGAAGCCTGAGAAACACTACCTCAGACAGGTGATCATGGTTCACATTATCAGTTACATTATTGTATATTATCAGTCAGGCTCTTCACATGAAATGTTAAGAATGGTAATTCTAGTGGGGCTGTCTCTCAAAACACAACTCTTGTATTTAAAGAAAACTTTAGCCCAATCCCAGTTAAAACACATCTACAAAAGTCTTCACCAGAAATCTTCAAATCTGCCAAAATTATCAAAAATAATAAATGTCTAGGAAATTGTCACAGCCAAAAATAAACCTATTATGGAACAGTATGGCTAAATGTGACCATTCAGTTTGTGTGCTGAAACAAACAAACAAAAAACATAGTATATATCAGGAAACCTGACGAAAGTATGAGGTTACAAAAACTGGCTCAACACTGGCTCACTGAGTATGAAGCATGTACAAACTGTAAGGTGGTAGTAATATGGAACCTGGAAGCATTTTCCATGCTATCTTTGCAATTTGCCTACAAGTTAAAAGTTATCCTAAAATAAGAAAATTTAAAAGTATGAATAAACTATTTTCTGAAAAAGCTACATGTAAAGTGAGACAGGAAAGAAAACCAGTAGTAAGTATCTGATTGGATCCATGCTAGCTAATTATAAAGTTTCAATAGACCAAGACAGCATCTAAAATCACAGCAGAGGACTGTATAGAACAACTAAACCAAAGGACAAGAACTTGTGCAAGTTTATAAAATCTTCCACAACACCTGACAAGCACCAAACAAATGTCAAATTTCCAAGTGAACCCTTTCCGGACAGAAGCTTCTGTTTTACTGATATTGGGAGATAAAATCGCTGGCCTTTGGTGACAGCAAACTGAACAGGAATAAAAAGGATGGGCTCAGTACAAAATGTCACCCCTCTTGTACATCATCTGCTATCTATGAGACTTGTAAATCTTTTTTCTAGACACATACAATTTCACAATTATGGAAGTTTCATTGTAAATTTTCTGGGCTGTAATAAATCTCTATTTCTCTTCAAATGCGATGCTTCCACAGTATACACTTTCATAAAGACACAAATTGATATATGAGAGGAAGGAATGGGAAGAAATGGATTTCTGCAATTATTGTTCTAATATTATTCAGCAGCTCGGTTGTATCAAGGCTAAACATGGACTTGCAAGATCCACTGGGAGGCAATACATCATTTGCAACATCATTTTAGCACAACCAACATTACCCAAGGCCTTGTTTGAAAATAATTTTGTATAATATAAATTCATACCAAGAACCTTGCCTGTTTTTATAGTGTTTGACTAATGATAAAACTAGGTCCCCATCATCACAGAAGTCCTATTAAAATACAGATACTAATTAAATAAAAAAGTAAGGAAATAAACTAAACATAGGCTATTGTTTCATGTTAACATACATTGGAAGAACAAATTTCTAGCAAAAATATTGCTGAAATAAATAAATTTGTACCTTGGTCCATTATACAATCAAAAAATGGCTATAGAAGCAGGTGTAATGTTATGAAGAGGTATTCATAATATAATGTCATGATAGTCAACTGCTCTAGCACCACCCACCAGTATCCCCTACTCTATTCATCTTGTACAAAACTACATTTTCTTGTTCTCTGGTGCGTAATATTTTAAACAATGGGGGGCACTAGAAGTAAATGGAGTATGTGACCACTGCCCTTAGATGCAGGATCTCTCCCTCTTTTTTTCATGATACACCCTTCCTGTCATATCCATGTGTTTTCCTCCCCAGGGATCCCCAACAGATAATTTCCAGAATGTTCATCTCAGGCTACAATAAACAGAGAAATGCTTGGGAACTTAATTTCATGTTATGGTCATCCTGAAGCAGTGAATGAGAAGTGTGGGAGGGAGATAATCTGTTCTGTTAGCTTTGGGTGTAAATCGTGCACAAGACCCGTACAAGCTCAAACCAGACAAAATCCCAGTGTGGAGAGTGAGAGAGGAGCACGAGATCCCTTCACTAAATGGTGGGATATTGGCATTTGATACCTGCTGGAACAGTGAGAATCCATATATTTTTAGTTATGTGACTCTGGTAAGATGATTACTTTCCAGGGCAGACTATACTTCCTAGAGTATTTTTGTAGTAATAACTGCAGTGAACAGAGGGGTAGGAAAAGAAGAAAACACTCAAAGTTGGATGAGTAGGGAGATGAGAGTGGAGAGGGGGGATACAGATGGAAGTGGATAAATATGATCAAATTACATTGTATGCTTTTCTCAAAGAATTACTCTAGTGTCAGGATTCTTCTCCCTAATCCCATAACGGCTCCATCTATAAAGATATCTCTTTCATTGCTCTCCCCCAACTTGGCCTTCGTGATCCTTCATATTCTCACCCCCCTATCTCCTCCCTTCTAACCCCTTCCCATTTTTCCAGGAGATCTTAACTATTTTCACTTACTGGGGCCCTCCAAGTGTGTCCCTCTTAGGGTTCCCCTTTTTATCTAGTTTCTGTGGAGTTGTGGATTGTAGGCTGGTTAGCCTTTACTTTACATCTAATATGGGATACCTTCTTCAACCTTGATACAATGGGGAGGGTCGTGATCTTGCCTCATGACTCCCCAAGAAGGCCTTATCCCCTCTGAGAAGTGGATAGGGAGAGTTGAAAGGGGGTATAAGAGGACAGGGGCAGAAGAAGGGTAGGGGGGAACTAGGTGTAGTGTGTAAAAATGAAAAGAAATTTTTTAAATAAAAAAATTCTCAAAGAATTAGTAAATATGTTATTTATTTTTTTAAGTCTCCTCATGAAGAAAAGCCCCAAGCTAGACAAATTTATCACTGAATTCTACCAAAATACAAAGATCTAATACCAACAGTTCTCAATCTCTTCAACAAAACAGAAGAGAAAGATAGTTACCAAACTAATTATACAAAGCCAGTATCACCCAGATACCAAAATATACAAAATAAAATTACAGACCAATACAAAAATTCTAAAAAAGTACTTACAAGCTGTATTTGAGAACACATTAAGGTAATAAACAAAGGGGTTTTATTCCAGAACCACACGGTTCAACATGCACACATCAATAAATGCCATAAACTATATAAATAGACTTAAGGTCAGAAATCTCTTGATCATCCTGAAAGATGAGGAAAGAGCATTTCCTGAAGCTCAACAGGCCTTCCAGAACATTTTGAGTTATATTGTTATTATGTTATATTATAACATAATACTGTATTTTCAACTACTATCAGTGTGTTCTAACAGAAAGTATTTATCTTGTAAAAACAAAACATATGCCTATTGAGCAATAACTGACAATATTCCTAACTATCATCATGATCCCCATCCCTAGTCCTCTGGAATGCAATTGTTCTTGCTGTAGTCTCTGTTTACATGGTTTGGTCTGTTTTAGATATTTCAGCTAGGTTTACTAATGAAGTCATTGTCCTTCAGTGACTGGCCTGTCACTTAGAAAAACATCTTCATATTATATTCATGCTACAAACGGCAAGATACCCTTCTCAGTTCCAAACTGAATAATAATTTATTGTATTAACATATGACATTTTTGTTATTTAGTCATCTGTTGATGGTTATTGACTGTCAGTACTTTATCTGGCAGTATTAATGACTGATATACAACTTCAAAATATCAGTGGCTTAACATAAGGTAATTACTGGCTGACACCTTCTGATCAGATGTTCACTAGGTAGATGAGTAACTTTTCTTTGACCTTTCATATATCTTTGAAATCATCTGCTAGACATTTTGCTTTCAAACAACAGATAGAAGATAATACAACACATTTTTAGAGACTGAGTCTGACACAGGCGCTTGGGCTATACACACATTCTCTAAGCTTTGTTCACAGAGAAGAAAAACTCCAAATAATAGCATTGACAATTTAACTTTTCCTCAAAAAAAGAGATGCCACCAGAGGCCAAGAACCATGTCTCATTCTACCATGTACGGCACGCATCTTCCTTCTTCGTGGTTCCAAACCAGGGCTCTTCTCACTGAACTACAGCATTAGATCAAGTTCCAGGAGGAAAAGAAACAAGAAGAGAGAAAAGTCTGTGGGCATTTTCTCATTTACTCTGTCTCTGTCTCATCTCTGTCTGTCTGTCTGTCTGTCTCTTCCTCTCTCTCTCCCATCCTCTTTCCTCAAAACAAGTAATCATTTTGTAGGCCAGGCTAGCCTCACACTTAAAATCCCCCCCACCTGCACTTTCCAAGCGCTATGGTGACAAATGTTCCTCACTGTCCCATGTTTGTCTTGTTTATATTCAAGGAAAAGGCTTTCCTGGAAAACACACTCAATAAAGTCACTTAATTTTTGCTATAAGTGTTACCTGGTGTGGAATTTTAAAAGAAAAAATGGCTCCAAAGGGAGTGGCTCTACTAGGAAGTGTGCCTGCAAGATGCTGGCCCCTCAGCTAGTTCTCCAGCACCATGTCTGCCTCGTCTGCCATGTCCTACCACGCTGATAATGGTCTAAAACCTCTGAATTGTAAGCCACACACTTAAATGTTTGCCTTTATAATAGTAGCCATGCTCATGGTGTCTTTTCAGAGCAAAATAAACTAAAACAGAAGTTGGTACCAGGGTTTGAGGTGTTGCTGTGATAGGCCTGACCATGCATGTTTTCCTTTGAAGGAATGCAGACCTTGGGACTGTGGGTTAAAAAAAGTAGTTCAACACTTTCAGTGTCATTTAATGGGCTATACTAGTAGATGCTTGGAAGACAGTGATGCTAAATGTGATTTGATGAAGTGACAGGCTGTCTCAAGAGATTTCAGAGGAGAATATTAATATGTGACCTAGAGATCATTCTTGTATTATTTTGGTGAAGAATGTTGCTGCCTTTTGCCCTTTTCTGAAAAGTCTGCCTATGCCTAAAGTCAAGAGCTTTGGATAATCCCCTTGGCAGAGGAAATCTCAAAGCATCCCAGTATAGACATTATTGTATGCTTATTAGCGGTGACTCTAAAGGATATTTATAATGAAAAGGAGCGAACTGAGCAGGGTAAATTACAAAATGTAAAATTTGAGGAGGAAAGGAGCACCAGGAATTGGAATGGAGCTAAATCCTCTGTTCAAGAAGGTAAACAGATTAGGAAATGGAATAAAGGGAATGGTAACTTCAGGGCAAGAACCCACCCAGCTAAGTTTCCAAGTTGTGAAAAGAAATTAAAGAAAAGATTGAAATTAGCTTGTGGTGAGGCACCCTTTTAATCCCAGCATTAGGAAGGCAGAAGCTGATAGATCTCTGGGTTTGAGGACAGCCTAGTCTAGTTCCAGTTTCAGGACAGCCAAGCTTAGGCAGTATTGCAAACCATCAAAAACAGAAAGCTGGTAAAGATATAATGGAAAGAGGGAGCCATGTTCTAGCCCAGGTAAGCAGCAGAACTTGGCGAATATGGCCACATGGTTCACAAGTTAAGGATAGAAGAAAGACTATGTGATTTGCCTCTCAACTAAGGAAAGCCACTGAGGCCAGGCATGCTTCAGGGGTTTCCCTGAACGGGGGCCCAAAGAGGCCATTGTGTGAAGCTGTGAAACTGAAGCCTGGATTTCCTTAGAGACCCCGAGATGTTGGAGATACCAGAGCCATGGGATACCTGCCAAGGAAATTTGCTAACAGAGAGTGGAACCAGCCCAAGAGGAAGAAGTGTACTGCAGTCAAAAAAAAAAAAAAAAAAAAAAAAAAAAAAAAAAAAAACTGAAAGGAATTGGATTTACAGAAGATAAAAGGAAGAAGATATCCCTTTTTTTAGTTAGGGTCTTAGGAAGCTAGCAAGTTTACCAATGAAGCTTAAGAAGAAGCTGAATAGCAGAAGAGCAGAGAAACTTCAGAGAAAGAGGAAAGTGACTCAGTGCCAAGAAAAAAAAAAAAACATCCTTAGTCCTTTGGTCAGCATCCCCAAAAGAGACAGAAAGAAAAAAAACTTAAGTTAGAACTTTAGAGAGAACTCCAAAAGGTCCTAGCAGTGAAACTCTGTAAGCACTGCTTTGGGGAAGCCACTTCTGGGAGGTATTACATTATTTCATTAAGAGAAAAATTATTCCTCCCAAATTCTTGTCATGTGGTCAGGTCAAACAGCTTCTCTGTGGATCAACTTTCATGTGGGTTAGTGTCTTGACCGGTTGATTGATGGGTCTACCTGGACTAATTCTTAGAGGAGTATGTGATTTTCTAATCTTTGGAACACATATGAATGTTATATCTGCACTCGGGGCCAAAGAGAGAACTCTGGTGCCTTCCTAATTTTTTTTTTACTTTATCAGGAAAAAGGAGCCTCAGCAGAGCCCTGGCACCTCCACTTGTTCAGATGATTTTTGGCCCCTAAGGAGGTACAAATCTGAGGTTTCCTTTCCCAGTGCTGCCAGGAAGATAGAAAGGTGAGGTTCATCCTTAATGGCCTCCAAGATATTTGACATTGCTCTTTCAAGAGTTGATACCCTTGGCCTGGCAGTGGTGGCTCATGCCTTTAAAACCAGCACTCAGGAGGCAGAAGAAAATGGATCTCTGAGTTTGAAGCCAGCCTGGCCTGTGGAGTAAATTTCAGGCCAGGCAGAGCTACACAGAGAAAACATGTCCCAAGAAAAGACAACCAAAAGAACAAAAGCTGATACCCTAAAGTCATTTTGGAAATGGGCTAAAGTTGAGGTGAAGATGAAAGGTTAAATTTTCCCTTCTGGCTAATTTTTATAGCCTTGGAAGGTGACCAAGGGAATGTAAATATTAGAATCAGACTGCAATGGAATTATCTGAGTACACATCAACTGTAAACAAAGGGAAATAAAAATAAAACAGTGACTGAGACCACAAGATCCACAGATGAATGACATTACTGATGACATTATGAGAGAAATAGACAACTTCTTGTGCTGTTCAGCAAAAGGGATGGGCAACTGGACTGGGATTTTGTATAAAAATGAGAAGAAAAATAATAAGAAACTAGACAAGAAATTAGGTTTCTAAACACTCTTGCATTTCTCATGTCCAGCTAGTTCAGAAACAAGACCATTTTTGGCTTCAATTAAAGACAAAAATGCTACTTTTCCAGGTCTCTGGCATAAAACTGCCCAACCAGTTTCTGTTCCTACTCATATCACAAGGAAGATTAGTGTGTTGAATATTTTATTAATTTATTGCTATAATGAACAAAAGATGACACTATGACTAAGGAAGAAGGAATGATCGGCCTTGAGCTGGCAGTTAGCACCATGAATCTCAAAGTATGGTCTGTGATATCTGGTCCACAACTGTTTTTCTCCTCAAAGGCTTTCACTGTATAATGTTGGAAGAATTGCAGGGTTCTGATTTGCCTCTTTATTCAAAGAAAATTCTTTGTCCCTAGTGAAGCCAGACAAGCCTGGGGCAGCATCTCCTGCAGTGCTCTAATTTTGCTCATCTTTCCCCAAACTTCTCATGTAATTCACCACTGATACCACTGCTTACATCTAAAGCCTGCCCTGGAATGAGAGGGGTTCAGATCTTAACTTTGCCTTCACCAATGAATTCTAGTTATTTACTAGCTACAGTCTCTTTAAGACAGTTTTTATTGTACATGTGATTGGTATTGAGCAACCAGGAAAACACAAATCTATCTTCAATGATTTATTTTAATACTTGAAGGTATGTAATGTGTACCAGAATACCCAAAATATAAATTAGATTACAGTGAATAAAATGTCCATGTATGAAATACACAAAGGTCAGGAATATCACCTGATTTTTTGAATTTTGAAAGGCTGCTATAGCACCTCTCAGAGTGCTAAGATGTTAAAATCCTATCAGATAGTAGTTGATTATTCCTACAAGTTTTGTGCCACTATTGCAGACAGATCACTACTGTAGAACAAAGGGTATGTAGCTGGGTTGGTAGGTACCTTTCTCCCTGGGTAGTGTGCAGAGTACCTAGCCTTCCAGTACCATAGGCACTATCCTCAGTTGTAGAAATTGCAAGTCTTTTTACTGTTTAAGTTATATTTTAAGGGGCAGAAAAGGGAATTATAACTACAAGTGTTCTAAAGTAAATGGTTTATGAAAAGTAGATGTCATAGCCTTAAAGTCTGAAAGAAGCCTGTCAAAAGTTTACTCATGCTGACAAGAACACTAAGGCTATCTAGGTCAGGGCCTAAATTAACTGTGGACGTGTCTGCAAAGTAAACTGTCATCAACTTTGGTCACTGTTGTCTCGTGAAATATGGCATGGGAACATAATTCTAAGATAATCTAGACATAGTTAATAAATTCTGTACCTATTTAGTATTCACAGTTAGAGAGGTGAAATTTTAGGTTAGTTACATAACCATTTTGCGATAATAGATCTTTTTAAATTGGAAAACAATCCTGCCTTCAAAGTGTATTAAATGAATATGCATTTCTATCTGCTTGCCCACAATGCTGAGAGTGCACAGACAGCATCAAAAGCAGAATCTTGCTACATCCCACCTGTTCCTGGACCTGAGCATTTTTTGTTTGCCTGGTACTGTTCCCAAACTATTTGTTGCTTATATGCAGTAAGATTATGGCCTTGGCAGAGCAGGCACAGTCCCCTGGTAGTGCAAAGCTGAGGTCCACCTATCAGTATTGTAAGAGTGAGAGGGGCTTTTGTTGTTGTCCCCTACCAGGAAAGATACAGCAGTGGCATTTTCCAAGTGTCAGTGGAAGTATCATCTCAAACATATCATTTGAATGATTCATTAAGCCCAGTGAGAATTTGCCCTTGCTCAAGGACAGAGAAAACCATTTCTAAGCAAAAATTAATAGGTAGAACAAAATATTCAAAACAGGTTCTAAATGCCCTGGAAGATGGTAAGTGGCATTGCCTAAGTAACTCAGTTTTTTTCAGAATGCTTTGTTCCTACACAGCACATCTGAAATTGTGTACATGTTTTCTGCTTGCTCCAATTTTATAAAGGGCACAGTCACATCTACACAGATGCTGTTTCTAAGATTATTTATGTAAATGTCATGTCAAGAAAACAGTTTATTCCAAGGCCAAGGAAATCAACTCAAATTTTTGTGCAATATTTGATCTGTAATTATCTTCTACATTAAGTACTGCAAGACCTTACTTGGACCAATTCCACTTGAGTATTTTAATAGGATATTTAAATCATTCTCAATCATCCTATGCTCATTAACAACTTTATAAGCTAATTTTGTGAGCAATAATGAAAATCCTCAGAGATTGTTTATAATGGATTTTTTAAACTATGAATCACCAAGACAAAAATAGTACCAAATTGCATATTAGAGTGATTCTTTTCTCCCTAGGTAAATGGAAAGAAAAGTCAAAAGTTTTATCTTCATGAAATGAAAATATCTTATTAAGTAAAATTACTTATTTAGGAATTCAACATTAAATTGAACCATGTTCCATTTTTTGTTGGGTTCAAAACCCAACAAAATAATATGTGAAAAATAATATGAGGCAAGTTTTCAGATAGACATTACATGGTTACTTATTTTTCTTGCTCATCCAGAGCCCATCTTCTGTTCTCACTCTGCATGAGCCTTGGAAGATGCAGCCCAGAATAAGTATGATATAAGTAGTCACACTTAAAGGAGAAATTCTCCTTTATTAGGCTGAAGTCCCAAAGGACTTCATGCCTATTGCAGAATACAAATAATAAATGGTGTTATGCTGATGACTCAGTGGGTAAAGCACTTGTGCAAATGTAAGGAGCTGTTCAAATCCTCAGATACTATGGAAAACCAGACACAGTAGCATGCACGCACTATATTCCTATGTGGAGAAAAGCAGGAAAGACAAGAAAATCCTTCAGAAGTTCCCGTGTCGGCTAGAAAGAAAAATAACAAGACATGGTCTTGAACAAGGTAGGAGAGTTCTTACACCTGAGGTTGTCCTCTTACCTCTTCATATGACTCATGGCACACATGTGCCTACATTCACACACACACACACACACACACACACACACACACACACACACACACACACGCAGTGGGGGGGGGCAGATTTTAAAATATTAAGGATAATAAAATAGTCCTGGTATGAAATGCCATAGTGCAAACCTTGGAACTTGCATTAATTACTTTTCTTGTTGTTGTGCCAAAACTATATAACACAACCAACTTGAGGAATGATACCTTATGATGAAGCAGACTCAGCAGCAGGAGCATGTGCCACTGGTCATCTGGCATCCGTAGTCTGCAAGCAGAGAGAAATGAATATATTAATTCAGTTTCCTTTCTTCTTTTCACTCAGTCTGAGCACCCAGACCACAGAACAGTGCTGCCTACATTTTGGATGGGTCTTCTCACCTCAGTTAACCCAAGTTAGATACCCTTTCACAGACATATGCAAAGATGGTTCTAGATCCTGTTGATAACCAGAGTTCACCAATATTAGTAAACAGGAAAAAAAGAGCTCTCCTATGAACCTGCAGTTTCAACCCCAGCCTTATACTCACAAACCAAAACCCTGGAATCTGTGTGACCCTTAACTGAAAATTCATAATTACTCTGCATTGTTAATTACCTAAGGAAACATACAAAAGCAATACAAATGATCTCTGAGGACCTCAAAATACTCAAACAGAGAAAATTCAAAGACACATTAGCAATCAAGTTTTTTTTGTTTTAATTAACAAAGAAATAGCACCCATGATGAGATCAATGAAATATAAAAACCTTAGGAACAACTTGAAAATAATTTGAGGTTACTAAATTCTAAAAATATTGTTCCTCATATAATATTAATTATAAAAGTATATGAAATAAGAATAATTACTGAAAATATGATGAATGGAGTTACAAAGAATGGCAAAATAAATGTGAAAGTTACCTGAAAGTCTTTCTAGAATGTAATTACATGAAGAGGAAACTGGGAATAATGGAACAGGAAGGATTAAATGGGGTAGGGATATAGAAGAACAGGGTTTAGAAGAGAACAAGGACAGGGGTATCTAACACTAAAGATCTTTTGAAAAAGCCAAATGAAAACTAACTATTGTAGCAGCTTTCTAAACTATATGCATATACATGCATAGAAAGATTTTAAATTGAGATATCCTGTAAAGATATAACAATGTCATCTACAAGATACCACAAACTAGCAAATTAAACCCCAGTGCCATCATGGGTTACCTCTTTTTGAGTCATTAGTTAACAGGGTCCCATAGATCTCAAGTATTATAGACCACTAATATTGTTTCCATCCAGAAGTTGGTGGTAAGACTCTGTTGATGAAGGCATTACATATTTGAGTCTTTCAATATGATGAAATCCAGCTGGCACTGATCTGGCAGCTTCATCTCTGTGGGCTAGCGATTATAATACTGGAAGGTGGTATACATGCTGCCAGAGGAGGAAAGCAATCATCAATCTCACCCAGCTTCGATCCTTCTTGTTACAATAATGACTGCTATACCACTGGTGTAATAGTGACTAATGGCCTAAGAGAATTTACAAAAACAAACACAAATTATCTCTGAAGACCACAAAATGTTCCCATAGAGAAAATCCAAAGATACCTTAGCGGTTTGTAGCATAAATTGTAATTGGTATTAATAATAAAAACCCAGAGACAGATATTGGCATTAAACCTGAAGATCAGAGATGCAAAGAAGCCAGCCACTAGAAAGTTCTCACTCTACCAATGTTCATACCTAAAGGGTTAACCTGTCCACAGGCTGCATCTCCAGACTGCATTTGTCTCTACCAAGCCTCAGACTGCACTGAGCTCCTGTCTCCTCCTGCCTTATATTCCTCTGTCATGCTGGGATTAAAGACATGGGGTAACTGAGGGTGGCCTTGAATTAATAGAGATCAGTCTGCCCTCTGTCTCTAGAGTGTTGGGAGTAAAGGTATGTGTCAACACTGCCTGGCCTCTATGGTTAACTAGTGTGGCTAGCTCTGCACTCTAATCTTAGGAAAGCTTTATTTGTTAGATCATAGCCAAAATATTATAATACAGTTTTTTAATGAACAAATAAATAATGCCAAAATTAAGAGCAATAGGATATAGAATATTTTAGGAATCTACCTGCAAGTAATTTGAATAAATATGGAAGTAAGCATACATGTTGTGATTAGATTAAGGTATCATTCCACAAGATGGAGAACCCATACCTAACATCATTATTAATGCCAAGAACCTGTGGCTATGTATGTCATAAGCCCTAGAGGAGAGTACACTACTATTATTCTGCTAAATGGAAAAAGTATTAAACCAACTTATCTTCACATCCATAGATTAGTGCATCTCTCAACCCTCATCAAAAAAACTTCTTTTTGTATCAGATGGTGAATAACACAAAATCCTGCACCTGGCCAATGTACAGAGAATAAAAGACTATAGAACTCAACAACATCTGTATCATAACCCCTCCTCATATGGTTCAGGGACCATTGAGAAAAAGGAGGAGGAAAGACTATAAGATCAGAGGCTTTGGATTACTAAAAAGAACCAGTGGGATTTTTTTGGAGGGGGTTAATTTACAGTGGTTCTGAAAGCATGCACAAGACAAGCAAAAGCTCAAGCCAGACAAATAACCATCATTTTGATTAAAAAGTGATAGTTTGAGTCTGTAAATCTTTATCAAGATAAGAAAGGAGAGATACAGAAATAAAGAGAAATAAAGAAGCAAGCAGAGACTGCTTTATAATAGATCATACATTTGTAGAGAATACGAATCTCCATCTGAATCCTAGACAACAAGAGAACAAAGAGTCTGAAGTCCAAAGAACTAAGAACTCCAACAGCAAACATTTTAGCAGAGATCAAAGAAACTCATACTATCATAAGGGAAGACTTTAAAAAACAAAAAACACTGAATTCTACTAAGTTGGAGAACATAAAGAAACAGATGAACTTCTAGATTCATCCAAACCACAAATATTAAATTAAGTGAACTTTGTAAACATACCCATAAAAAATGAGATAAAAATAGTAATAAAAATCCTTCCAGATAGAATAAATTCAGGGTTGTATGGAATCAAAACAATTCTATGAGATATGCAGGGATGTACAATGAATCCTTTTCTCCAGTATTCAAATAATAGAAACAGAAGAAACTCACAAACTCTGTTTATGAAGCCACTGTCACTCTAATGCAAAACTAGGTAAAGACACTACAAAGGAAGTTTACAGGCCAATGTCGCTGATGAACATAGACTCAAAATTATTCGATTAAATACTTTCAAACAGAATACAAACATACATTGAAAAGACTAGACATCATGATCAAGTTGGCTTTATTACTGAAATGTAGGGATGGTTTAAAATATTCAAGTCAGTAAATGTAATAAATTACATAATTTGACTTGAAGACAAAAATTACATGATCATCTTAATAGAAAAAGCCTCAACAAAATCCAACATGTCATCATGACAAAATCCCAGTGCATGTAGAACTAGATGGAGCATCCCTCAACACAATAAAATCTATATTCAAGAATTCCACAGACAGCAACATAGTTGTGTCTTTAGTCCCATGCCTTTAGTCCCAGCAGAGGCAGGCAGGTCTCTAGGAGTTTGAGGTCTACAGAGCTAGATCCAGGACAGGCTCCAAAGAAATACAGAGGAAGCCCTGTCTCAAACAAAACAAAACAAAACAAAACAAAAACAAGAATTCCACAGCCATTATCATCCCAAATGGACAAAACCTTTTTTTCTTCTGTGTGAACACATTTATTTATCCACATTGAAGAAAGAGGAATTCACATTTTTGTCGATGTAGCCATTATAGAAGGATACAGAATGAAACTTCACTGTGCACTCATTACATGATTATCACACAGTGTACAGTCTATTTTCCTGCAGAGGCTCTTCATCCATCAGTTAAATATGTCCATGCACTTTAGTTCTATGATTGACATCCATGGATTCTCTTCACATCTTGATAAAGATGTTTTGATTCTTCATTGTTTCTTCTCAGTCCCTAAGATCCTTCCTGTGGCTGGATAATTAACCGATTTTAAGCAGCCAAAAATGGGCTTTTTGTTTTATTTTATAGTGTTCAGGAATCCTATAATGTATCCTATAATGTGTAACATTTTCCCCAATGAAGTTCTCAAAGAACAAATCTACCTGTGGCTATAGAACTAAGATAAGAAATTCCTGGCAGCAAAGATACATTAGTTCTTTTGAGGAAATGTACCTAATTTGTTGTCACACGTCCCACGAATTCTGAGAAAATCATTTTCACAATCTGTAATTAAAGCCACTTCTTAAGGGTTCCTAGCTGTAGATTTCTATGCCATTGTACTTTGCTTAGATCTCTCTCAAATAAAGACTGTGAGTGACCAGGATTACTGTTTAAGAATATAAACATATTTAAAGTGCTTTGGTTGGATTTTGTCTTACCCACAATATTATAGGACTCAGAACTTTTTCATGCTTATTAAACAGGTAAATGAGAGAGATAGTTTCTTGATTTCTTCCACTGAATGTGAGAACACTCAGTCATAAGTCCATCCCTGTGAATTAGCACAAGGGGGCTGAAGATTGCATATCCAAGAACCAAAAGTTCTCAAATAATATTATCTCAGAATTGTTTCCTAAAGAGAGCTTAAAAATAGAGAGAAAGCACAGTCAGTCTAATAGAAGAAAACAAAACAGAGCATCAACAGGAGTACACTCTGAGCAGCTCTCAGCTCTGGGGGCATTCTATAGAGAAGCTTGGAGTTCTGAAGGTAGAGGACATGATGCTTATGGAGAAGTACCATTTAGCCACTGGCCCCTCCCATGGCACCCTGAAACACTGCATCTCTCAGGACCATGAGAGCAATCCACTTTGTTTTCTGACTTTCTAGCATAAAATAACAATAGTTGCAGTCATTTTTAAGCTGTGATGTATTCAGGTTAATACTTGTGATGGAATGGATTCCAGATGGACAAAATCTTGAAGCAATCATTCTGAACTCAGGAATGAGACAGAAATTTCCATTTTGACCCTTTCTTTTTATATTGTGCTCAAAATACTAGATAGTTGGAATAACATGGCAAGAGAAAGAAACTAATGGGTTACAAACAGGGATATAAGAAGTCAAATTACCACTATTTGTAGGTGATATGGTAGTATGCATTAGAGATCCAAAAAATTCTAACAGAAAAATATCTAGAAATACTAAATTTAGCAATGTGGAAGAATGGAGAGTCAATTCACATGAGCCAATAGATTTTCTACATACCAACAACAGGCACACAGAGAAGGAGATCATGAACACCCATTCACAATAGACTAAGAGAAAATAAAATATCAAGGAATAAACATTATTTAAAAAGTAAAAAAAACCTCTATAAAGAAAACTGTAAACCTGTAGAGGAGTGGTTCTTAACCTGTGGGTCACAGATTCTTTCACAGGGCCTACCTAAGACCATCAGAAACACACAGATACTAACATTATGATTCATAAGAATAGCAAAATTACACTCATGAAGTATCTATGAAAATAATTTTATGGTTGAGGTCACCATAACATGAGGAACTTTATTAAAGAATTGCATCATTAAGAAGGTTGAGAAGATTGTTCTAGAGAAAGAGAGAAAAATACTAGAAATCCTGTGCACATGTATCATGAAAAATGAGCATTTTGCCAAAATCTATTTACAGATTTAATATAATCCAAATCAAAATCTTAATCTCCTTCTTTACAGAATAAAAAATAAATAAATAAAATTACCCTAAAATTCACATGAAACTACAAAAGTCAAGTCACAGTTCTAGAAGACAAGACAAAACAATCCTAAGCAAAAAGAACAATATTGTAAGGATTATCATTCCATGTGTTCAAATATACTACATAGTCATAATAAAATAAAATAAAAAACACAGTGCTACACAAAAACAGATATGTAGACCAATGGAACAAATTCAAAGACCCAACCATGAGAACAACATAACTTTATTTAATATTTGAAAAATATTTAAAAACATATATTGGAGCAAAGAAAACTTCTTCAACAAATGGTTCTGGGAAAATTGGATGTCCAATTGCCCAAAAACTAACTCCAAATAGATCAAAGACCTAAACATGAAGCCTGGCATGTTGAAACTGTTAGAACACCTTCCCAGTATAGGTGTAGGACAGGACTTCCTAAATAAGGCTCTATTTGCTCAAGAATTAAGGTCAACAAATAACAAATGGATTTCATAAAACCAAAAACATATGCATACTTAAAAAAGACATAATCAGATAAAAAAAAAGAATTCAAAGAATGGAAGAGAATCTTTGCCAGCTGTACATCTGACAGAGAATTAAAATTCAGACTATAAAAATAATTCAAAGAACAAAGAGTCAAAAATCAAATAATCTCTTCAAGAAATAGGCCAGGGACCTAAACAGGAAGTTCTCAAAAGAAGAAAACAAAATCGCTAAGAAATATTTCAAAAGATATTCATCATTCCTTGCAGTTTAGGAAAATGCAAATCAAAAAACTTTGAAATTTTATCTCACTATGGGCAGAATGGAAAAAATCAGCAAAAGAACCAACAACAAATGTTGAAAGAGAAGTGGGGGGGAGGGGCATTCAGTGTTGGTGGAATGGCAAACCCATGCAGCTGCTACAGAAATCAGTGTGGAGAATTTTCATAAAATGAAAATCAATCTACCATGCAACCCAACAATACCATTCTTTGGCATCTGCCCAAAAGACTTCATCTCATATTTTCTACTTAATTTCTTAGTCATGTCCATTGCTACTATATTCACAACTGCTAGGAAATTGAAACAACATAAAAGTCTTTCAACCACTGGATATATAATAAAAATTTGGCACATAAACACTATGAAATTTCAGCTGTAAAGAAGAAAATGAGATCATGAACTTCGTAGATAAGTGGACTGAACTGGAAAAGATCATATTGGGTGAGGTAACACAAACCCTGAAACATAAATGTCACACATGTTCTCTTTCATTGGAGGCTTCTGGTTTCACATTTTCAGACTTGAATACATAGTCTGGAATAACTTTAGAAACCATAAGAAGAAACAGGACCATTGCTAGGATAGGGAGTATAAGAAATAGAGAGGCAGATAGCAGGATACAAATGACCTGATCAGGGAAATAGAAAAGGGTGGGAGATGTAGGTAAATACAGAAGGTGGGTAAAAGTGATATGACAGGAAAAAGAAAAGGAAATGCTCTGGAGGGGTTGCAGGGTGGTAAATACAAAAGATGTCTGGAAAAGCCATAAGGAATCTGTCTTAGAGTTTTTATTGCTGTGAAGAGACGCCATGACCACAGCAACTCTTATAAATGAAAACATTTCATTGGAGTGGCTTGCTTATAGTTTCAGAGCTTCATTCCATTATACAAATCAGGTGGGACATGGCAGCTGATGCTAAAGAAGTAGACGAGAGCCCTACATATTGCAGGCAACAGGAAGTCAACCGAAACACTGTGGTATCCTGAGCATAGGAAACCTAAAAGCCTGACCCCTCAATGACATACTTCTTCCAACAAGGCCATACCCATTCCAACAAAGCCACACCTCCTAATAGTGAAACTCCCTAAGAGATTATGGGGACTGATTACATTCAAACTACCACAGAGTCATATTATTAATTATTTACCTTTTAAAAATTTTATAAACACTTTGATGTATAAATGTACATACATAGCTTTAACAACATTTTCTAATCTGGGCTGCCAATGCTCTATCTAAAAACCAAATACCACCTTTAAGAAAATATGAAACATAAGAAACCCTTTTTTTTGAGTTGTTGGCCTGGGGTTAACCTAGAGATTCCCCAGACATACAACATATTTCTGTTGTGCTTGCTTTCTCTCCAGAAGTGAAAGTCTATTATGAAAGACACCATATTCTTTAGTAACGGGGCCCAGAGACCTCTGAGCTGGAACTGTTCTGAGCTGGAACTGTTCTGATTGCCTCCTTCCTGAGGACTAGCTTTCAAGGTAGAAGAAGGTACCATGCAAACTCCCAAAGAAAGAAGGTAACCAACATTTCTACTCAGCTATGATGCCTATGAACCGTATCAGTGAGCAGGATATTACAACAATCCTAAGGGTGCAATGGTGACCTACATACTCACATATGACCCACATAGAGAGTAACCAACAACTCTCTAATTGGATTTAAGAGTAGAACAATGAGAGTGACATCATGGCTATTATTGGAAACCCAGCTAAATACCTGAGGCTACTGACATCGTAGATCTTGGATGAAAACCTACAATCAACACTTTACTAAAACAGAATAATCCCTAACTACATTCTAAACATTTATCTTTATACACAAAAGTAAATATAGTCTCCGATCCTCATCAATGAAATTTTCCACAACAGAAAGACCATTACAGAAAACCACAACCAATCAAAATGCACAGTTGTGGAGCCCATTCCAAATGGATAAATCTCCAAAACATTCCCATACCTCTGGCTCAGGGAAAGTTGTAGAAGAGAGGTCAGAAAGAGTGTAACAGCCAAAGGACCACAGGGTGTTCTGTAAGATTCTGTCTCCTTGTAATGTCAGAAGCTACACCAATAAAGTCTCAACAACATGACTGCCCTAACATCTAAGTAAGGCTGACAAGAACAGACATGCCAGAGTAAAAAGGGAAAAGTCTGTATGTCCTCCACCATACACAAAGAACTAAATGCCCTAAGGGATGCTAGAACAAGAGGGGTAATCTTCCCCAGGAGAGAGCACACCAACTAGTTATTCAATTACCAAATGATCAGCCCTGAAAACACACACAAGTAACATTATGTACACTGAGCAGCTTACACTTAGAAAATATACATATATACATATACATATACATGACCTAACTTAATAAAAAAAAGGGGGGGCCATCCCCCTGAATATGGGTCTCAGCCAGAAGGACTGAGCAGTCTAAGAGACCTCAGACAGTGGAGCCAGGATGTATCCCTGGTGCACAAAAGGACTTTGCAAACATATCCCCCATGGAGGGATAACTGCCTTAATCTAGAGACAGGAGAGAAGCCCTAGTCCCTACTTCACATGACCTGTCAGAGCTACATGACCCCAACTGGATGGCATTCCCCTACATATGGAATTGGGGTGGGGGGGATGGGAGGGGAGGGGTGGTTAGAGTGCATGTGAGAGGGCAGAGAGGGTAAAAGGGAGGGAAGGAGGGAGGGAGAGATGGAGGGAGGAAGGGAGGGAAGGAGAGGGAACTGGGATCGACATGTAAAATAATAAATTAAATTAAAAAAAATGCTTTGACTCCAAAATTTAAGTTGAAGGACAAGTTACTGGGGAAAAGGATTTCTATTTTTGTTTCCACAGAAAATGAAAAGATGTGGATTCCTTCCAGACTAATGTGGTTTGATCACACCAGACCGCCTGAAACAGAGTATAAGGTGAGCCTACATTCAAAACAGCTGGACAAAGCAGCCCTACAGACTACAGCCAGGATTTCTGAATCTTCTTCGAATCCCCCATGACAGCGCCCCTTACCAGCAGGAAGTAGTTTGGAAAGAACGACACCCAAATTCCCAAATATTGTGTATAAATGTTTGTTTTCATTTAATTGGACTTTGTTACATAAAATAAAATAATAAAATAAAAAAGGGGGGCCATGAGTTTAAAAGAGAGTGAGGAGGTATATATGGAAAGGTTTACATAGAAAGAGAAGAGAGAAATTATGTCAGTATGTTACAATCTCAAAAATAAAAGGGAAAATTATTTTGAAATTAAAACAAAAGTTATAAGCAACAAAAAATACAATGAGCTTTAAGGAAAAAGTTTATATTTATTTCTATGTAACATAATAACCCTGAAGCACACAAAGAGATGTCTGACAAATTACCTGGAGAAATACAATCACCATAGGTGTAAAAAAAAAAAAAAAAAGTAGCAACATCTTTCTCATTCACTGGTTCCTAAACAAAACAAATGATGCTGACATGAGTTAATAATCAGAAAGAATTTAAGAGAAAGCAATAGCAAGATTAATTTTGTGTTTGTAGCTTGGCCCAGACCTAGAAATTACAGCATGAAAAGTAGCGCAAGAGGAACTCACTCCCCTTGATACCACAGCTCCTCTTGGCCATATACCATAAAGGACTTGTTCATGTGTGAATCAGGAGATGTCATTAATGAATCTGTAGCTCAGCATTTTCAAAATCCAAAGGTGGGAGAATAAGAAGGACAGAGTGTCCATCACAAAAAAGAAATTTATAAGGGAAGCCGACAAGAGGGCTGTTGGTAAAGGTGCTTCATCAAGCCTTTTGACCTCAGTCTAGTCACTAAAAATCCACATAGTAGAAACTAGTTGCCTAACTGCTGCACATATGTGAACACACATGAACACATGTACACACAGATACACAAATAAATTAAACTTTTAATTAAATAAAGTTATAAGGTAGTAAAATCAAGCAAAATAATAAAAAATAAACAATACAAATCTCAAGAATGTAACGCTAATATATGAGCTGTCTCAAAGACTAGTACATGAAATCATTTCATGTAAATAAAATTTCCTAGGCTGGGGTAGATTCAATGACACAGTGTTTATCTAGAGTTACAGGTACTTAGTTTGGCCATCTAACTGTATTGACTGGGATAATTGCTAAGGGGCTGGGCATCTGGATGTGTGGTCAGGCAGCAGGCATGGGCTACAACAGCTTAGGTTCTGGCATATTGTTCAGTCTTCCAGCAGCTCCAGGTAATATGGGGCATGTTGGATTAGCTAGGAATTAAAGTTAAAAGAAATTAAAACTCTGGAAGAGAAACCATGAGACAAAGTAACCTAAGAAAGCAAATCTCTACAGTTCTGGAGAGTTCTGGGCACTCATCATACTTCTTCCTCAAATCCCTCAGCTTCATCAACACCACTTGCCCAGTGTTCTGAGCTTAGCCTAAACTGTGCAGAATATCCTGAGTTGCCCCTGTTGTCCCATCATCATGTCTACTTCTGTTGGTCACCCAAGGTATAAATTAAACAGTGCTCTGTGACACTTCCCCCGTCCTCACAGTTAAAAGAATTGCCTGAACTCTCAAAGCATTATTAGCGACAACATACTCACTTCAGCTTATGACAACAGAAATCTGAAGCAGACCCACATTTCAAGGGAACCACATAGCATCCAAGTGATTCGATTTACACATTGGCAGGCATCACCAAAATAGCATTAATCATGAATAGAATACCTTTTAAGAGAAAAAAATAAGCATTATCCCAGATGTCCCCAAAGGAATCATTGTTTTTGCTGAGACCTAAGTGAAGGTGTCAATAACTTGCTAATCCCACAATAATCATCAATTGCTTAAAAATATGTCATTCTCCCAATTCATGACTATTATAAACTATATGGTTTTGATGCCCTAAAACTCTAATTTTGAAGCACTAGTTCTAAATCATTAGCTGTGAAAAGATCAGGTGTTTGGGTATAGATGAGAAAATGATGGTGGATTCCCCTTGAAAGAATTATAACTCTTTAAAAAAAAGAGAAGAAAAGTCCTAAAATTCTTCCTCACACTATGCTATAAATTAGCAAGAACTGACTGGGAAAGCACCTTGACTTTGGGTGATCAAGTCTTCACAACTCAGAGACATACGTGCATTTTTATGGTAGCATGAACAAAGGATGCTTAAAGCCTAGCGGATCAATCTCTGGACACCAGCAAGGATCTGCAGTAATGTCTATGAAACACTCAGTAAGGAAGGCAACAGCAGCAGCAGCAGAAAAGTGGATGGCAGTCACCAAACAAGCAGAGTGATAGTGCTCTTCAAAGGCCAATAGATTTTGAAACCAATTTCCACTAACAGTTAACAAATACTTAGGTAATGATGATAAGTGCAGAAAAGTCAGCTTCTTCTGCAATTCTCAATATATAACTTAGACACGAAAGCTGCAAGTAGATAAATATGGGCAACACATGGTTATAGTGTTTCTCCATCTCCTTTGGGCATAGAAGCAAATGATTTTGATGGTTATGAAAACTTCGCAGGGTTAACTATCAATAGTGAAATAGAGTTTCTGTACCTTAATAAAGGGATAACTATATGCATTGAATTCACATTTTTTTTTCTACACAAGACACTTAGAGGAAAAGGATGAGTGTGCTGATAGTTCGCTTTTATTCGCATCTCTCTATATAATGACTGACGGCTGTCTTTAACTCTGATGTCTGGCTTTCCCACATTTGGCATTTGCTGTGAGTAGCTGTATATCAAGGGGAATGACATGGCAACTGATCTATTGAAAATGGGTAGCAAAAAAAAATCAATACATCAATATTGTATTTAACAATACAAATAAGTGAGCCTTCTTAATCAGCAGATTCTGTATTCTCTAACCAGTATCAAAGGCAGAATATTTGGAAGAAAATAATGTGTCTATATTGAACATGTGCAGACTTTCTTCTTGACATTATTCCCTCACAATGCAATATGATAAATGGTTTCATTGTATTCACATCAATACTTAATATTTAGGTGTGAGCACTGTAAAGATGATTGAAAGCCTAAAGGAAAATGTATACAAATTATACAAAAATACTTTAGCACCTCATTTTATACAAGGGACTGGAGCACATTGGAACCCATCACCCACAGATACAAGGGGACTAGGCTTTGCACAGCAGCACCCCTCCAAGCAGTCCCCAACAGTGATAGTTGAAAAGTCATATCCCCTCCGCTCATGAGCATGCATCTAGCATCAGCACGTCATGTCACAGAGTGAAAACATTAAGTAAGAGCATGCCAACTATCACATCATTAGGATTACTTAGTAATTCCCATATCCCATTTAATTCAAGCAATTCTTGGATATTGGTGACAAGTCTGCTGTTTGCAACCAAATTTTCTTTGAGAGTTTTATGCAGCCAGGATGTGTGGATGATTCAGTGTGTTCTTACTTTTAATGAAACTGATCTTTGAATATTAATTTGCCCCAAGAGTTATATTCAAATACATTAGCTTCATCTGTGTCACTCACCTGTTCCAAAAACAGCTCAAAAATGAATTATTCAATTCAAAATTTCTTATTCAGACTTGATTAAACTCATAGGTCATATTTTTCAATAGCAATTAATGGAAATTTTGAGTCAAGAAATTGATTAAAATACATGATCCTTCTAGATATAAAGCAATGAATTTGGAATTATCTTTCTTCAAAATAAAAATAATGGAAATTTTTGAAGTATTTGAACATTATTTGTCACAAATTCAAGTGAAATTTATGCTTATATATTGTCTTGCAACTATGAAATAGATTTCATATGTCAATAGAATTATATGTCAAAACTGTTGGAATATACCTTGTGATATACTACCCAAAGGCACATTTATTAGAACTCGCTCTTTGTTTATAGATATTTGTCTCAGGAAGTTGATTTTTTTATATACTTCTACTGTCTATGAATTTAGTGACTTCACTCCAATTTATTTAGTTCATATAAAATAGTAAAGGGTATCAGAAATATACAGAAGATAAATCAGCTACCAGAGCATTGGTGTGAGTACCTTTCACCATCAACACAGCCATTCAAGTGCTAAAAATGTTATTTTAAAAAATATACATCCTAAAATCCATTGTAATGGAATACAGCAAATGGCAAATAACTATTCAAGAAAATATAATAAATCTTGGTAAGACTGCCAAAAGCCTAAAGCATTAAGCCAGGATTTGCTCATATCCCCTGTAACTTATCTCAGACCCCAAATCAGAATGTTGGAAGATTTCATGTAGGCATAAGCAGCCAAGGTGATTAGGATCCATGTCTACCAAGCTACTTACCAAAGACAAAAACAATCAAGAGACATGTATAGTCCATTTACACTATAAATATAGAATACCCACTTTATCATCACAATCATATGCAACACGCTCCAAGAAAACCTAGATCTGGGCAGCAAACATAATGGATAGCAGCGCAAGAAAAGATGGAGACAGCTGTAGGTAAAGTAGCTCTGGCTTCCTTGAGTCACATGACCAACCTAGCAGCCACCTACTTACAGAGCTCTTAGAAGAGGAAAACAAATATTTTTTTTTAATTCTTTTAGATAGCCGGAAGCATTCATAACTAATTCACCAACTATAATATCACGAAGAGAAGATGGTGTTTGCAATTTGACAGGATAGTCTGAGGTATCATTTAGAAGAACATGTAGAAGGTGGCAATGTTGTTCAACTGCATTCACCTAAGATCCACATTAAAATTCACCTGCAGTATGGCTGCCACTATGGCCACTATTACAGTGCAACAACAGTAATTCTCTCAAAAATACTTTCAGGTTCTCTCTGCACATACATGATGGTGCCTAACCCTTCCTGCTTGTCTTTAAGCCTCTTAGCTTGTAGTTTAAAGTTTCATAATGGTCTAAAAGTCACTTTCAATTTGATCAGCAAGCTGAAAAAAACACTTTAAAGTTGATAACAGAACATGTTAAGTGACTTTCCTGTTTAAATTCTTAAGAGCAATAAACTCTGAGTGCAGCCCTTAAACTAGATTCAGTAGTACTAAACTCTGAGCTTTATAGAAATGCAAATGTGGTGCTGGGGATAATAAAGTGCTTTCCACAGCAAACATGAGAACAAGAGTTCAGTACCTATGCATATGTTTGGCATATGTATGGCAGCATGACAATAATCCCTGTTCATAGGAGGCAGAGTCAAGGGATTCTCAGAGTACAGTTAGGGTTCAAGTAAGAGGCTCTGACTCAGTATAAGGTAGAGCTCCATCAAGATTGACACCCAGCATCAACTTCTGGATTCTATAACTCTCTCTCTCTCTCTCTCTCTCTCTCTCTCTCTCTCTGTCTGTCTGTCTGTCTGTCTCTCTCTCTCTGTCTCTGTCTCTTTCTCTCTCTCACCACAAGTATACATATGCAAAAAAGAGAAGGTAAAAAATATACAAACTTTCAGGTCTCCCTGAATGTTCTGTGTTAAGAGTTTGAAAAAGGCTGCCCTATAACACAGAAGGTAATCTGATGGTGCACTTACTTTAGAGCTGTTCTGTCCCCACTTCATTTCCAACAGCCTTGTTTCCCTCTTCTGCTGTGAAAGTCAAGGTCTATAGATGTTATTGAAGACCATCACTGAGCTCATTCATTACTGAGATGATCACTGATGTTCCACTATGGCTCTCAAGAGAGTTTTCACGTAGGCTTCATATATACCCCCAAATCCCACCCTCATAGTATTGAATTATAGACTATCAGCTCCACAAAGGAAGTAGAGTCAAATTTTCTAGTCCAAGTCCCCCACCTCCAACAAAGATCTTTCTTCATTGAATCCATCCTATGCAGTGAGCCTAAACTATTGTTTTCTTTTCATTTACTTCTTTCACTTCATCAAGTAGTCCACAACCTCAACTTGATTATGAAAATCAGTTCTTATTATAAACTTTATCTCAAATGGATGGCTTTGCTTTTATCTAAACTTGACACTGCTTAAATTTCTTTCAGCTTCAGAGTGAATGATGAGAACTGAAACACTCTGGTGTGTAGTACAGTGCTAGAGTTTTGACCTAATTATCTTTTGCTAATAACAGTATAAAATTGTTCTATCCATTTTTAATATATTCTCACAGTAGTGAGGGTTTTTCTGTTTGAAAAAGCTCAATGGGAAATGAAGTCTTTCAAACTTCTCAGTGCGAAGTACCCTCTAACCCCAGTTACCTGTACTAACCTATAATTACATGAATATTCACAATATTGTTTTTATATGGTCTTAACTGTGCATCCCTGAACAAAATTTCAAACAGAATTTGTTCATGTATTTTCCTTTTCTCAGAAAAGTTTTAGATACACAATTTTAATTCTTTGTTAAGATGTCATTCTATGGAAGCCAGCTGTCTGATCAGAGGCCACACTGTTCACCAGAACTCTAGATAGGTAGACTACTTTCACTCTGCTCCTACACTCTCAATGACCTCCCACTCTACTCCCAAATGCCCTTTTCCTTCTTGTCACCACAGTTCGGGCTCCCAACTCTGGTGAAAGCCCATTGCTTGACCAAAGGCCATAATGGCCATGGCCATTACAAGTCCAACCCCAACTCACTGCTCAAACACAGACCACACTGGCCAGAAGTCCAGAGAGGAAACAGAAATTATGGAACAAAACACACTTCTATCTCACGAAAACTTAAAAATCAGCACATAGACCTATAATCACCTCAAATCCAGATGCTTAGATGCCAGTGTAAGAACACAATCAGCAACAGTCAGGGAAATATTAGCAGAGCTTATCCATCCTACTACAGCAAGCCCTGAATAGTCTAACAGAGCTAATGCATAAGCAAAAGACCTTAAAACCAACATTATTATGATGATAGAGGTCCTTAAAGAGTAAATAAATGAACTCCATAAAGAAATTGAGGAAAAAGCAAACAGCTGAAGGAAATTAATAAAAACTGTTCAAGACCCAAGAAAGGAAAAAGAAGATGTAAATTGACAGAATTCTTGAAATGGGAAGTCTAGGTAAGTGAACAGGAACTACAGAAGCAAGTATCACCAACAGGATACAAGTAATGGATGAGAGAATCTCAGGCATTGAAGATGCCATTTTCAAAAGGATGGAATCAAGACAAATACATATTACAATGTAAGGTTATGTTCAGAGCTTTAAAAAAAAAGGCACTGATCTAAGTTAATGTAAATTAGACACAAGACAATATGTTATTCAAATTGGAAAGAATGGAGGCTTTTTTTCCAGGTGTGTCTTTAGGGATGAGGGAAACAGAATAACTGGAGAAAATATGAGATAGTTTGAAGACACATGAGTTTTAGTCTCATAAAAAGCATGTTTAAACAAATACAAGTTAGAAAGCAAAATGAAAAAGACAATTCAATTTATGTAATGAAATATTTAAATATAAACAGCAAAATATATTCAAAACCTATGAGAAAAATGTTTAAGGACTCATAAAGGCTAAGAAGCAGACTTGAATAACAGGCATTCTTCTTACATCCCTGAATATGTTCTCATAAATGCATTTTCTTTACAAATATAGGTTTATGCTTAAACAAATACAAGTTTTTGCATTGGCGTTTATGCAATCTCCAAAAGAAAAAGAAAAAAATAAAGAATTGATTTGAGATGGCCAGGGGCTAGATATTCAGCTTCAATGTTCCTGGTTCATTAAGGCTCCCAGGAAAGCATCTTTGAGTATGACTAAAGTCCAGAGGCCACCCTTACCCAGCCAGGACCTGACCTTCACTACATAGGCCAAACCATGCTGAGCAGCTGAAGGCCAAGGTCCAGCAATCAACTGAGCCATATTGCAAACAACTGCAACTTTGAGGGTATTCCACATTGAAAGATGAATTCTTTTTTTTTAACTTTTTCTCTTAATTAAAATAGAATCGCATCATTTACCTCCTTCTTCCTCCCTCAAAACTCTCCCATGTGTCTTACCCTACTCCAATCCTCTCACCCCTACCCTCCTACTTAAATGTATGGCCTCCTTTATGTAAATATATAAACTCACCGAGTCTCTTTACCTTTCCTGAATGTGTACCTTTTCATGGTGGGCCACTTCATAACCAACCAGGGAAATGCTAATTCTCCCTCTCCCAACAGCCCTTTGTTGCCTGTGGTTCTTTGTCTAGAGCTGGGACCCCATGGGGAGCTCTAATTTAGGACTTCCAAAAATCCCTCTGGGTTCTTTAAAAACACTCCAGGGAAAAGCAAGTGGAGTCGTTAAAGGGAAAACACACTCTCAAATCTGCTAAAAGGGTTTAAATCAATCTCAATCTATTAACAGTCCATCTATCTGAGCCAATTTTAACATAAAAAGAAGTGAGAGAGGGCTTGGCCACTGCCTTAAGTGGAATTCTTACAGGGTTCGGCCTAGAGCTCTTTTACTGAGGAATCTCACCTGTACTGGAGTGTAGCAAATAGTAATCATGTGAAGATAAGAAAAGTTTGATCGGTCAGTGACCTTGAAGACTTATTCCAGAGTGATCCAAGGGACACATGCCTGTGTACTCTCTCAAGCCAGTTGCTTGGGTGAGTGAGCACATGGGTAGGACAATTTATCCTCAGGTCAAACAAAGGAGCAGAGGCTAAGAGAGGTTCATAGGTTGTGACCTTCAGGTGCCTGGGAACATTAATGAGAACTTTAAAGGTTACTGAACAGATTGGGTTCGTATACCCAAGAACACTCTGCATCACATCTGTACCACTACTGCCCAATTTCCTCATATTAAAATGATCAAATATATTTGTCTATGTATTTCTGACCTCCACAATTTACCACCACTATTCCCCCAAACTCATATGTTAAAATATTAAACCGCAATGATGGCATTAGGAGATGGGACCTTTGAAAGATAACTAGTTCATGCGAGTAAAGGGCTCTGGTACAAGACTAGTGCCTTATGTAAGAACTTGCACAACTTCTCACCTCTAGTTTATTCCTTGCCATGTTGTTCTCTTAGATCTTCCTTTGTCATGAGGATAGAGCCCTTATGGGTGAAATTAAAGCTCATGTAAGAAAAGTAACCAAGAAATTATTTCCCTCTTCCTCCATCTTCCTCCCACATTGTTCCTCTTCCTTTCTCTTTTGACATGTCAGGATAGAACAAGGTAGTTTTCTGAAAACTGCACAATGGACCATCAGCAGCCAAACACTTGTTCAGTTGACCTTCATCCTGGATTTCTAGCCCTCAGAATGTTAGGAAGAAAGCCAACTGTTTAGAGTCTACAGTGTTCTATTCTAGCAGCCCAAAGAAACTATCATCTCAGTTATCTATACATAATACTCAGCAATTGTGGTTTCATTATCACAGACTTTCCAAGACAGGGCACTAGTGTAATAGTGATTAATCATGATAGGAGATACAGGAGAAAAGCCAGTTTAAGAGGATAAGATGCTGAAGGGTCATTTGGGATAACCCAAGTTTAAAATAGCAATGGTTTTATCAAGCAGAAATTTTCAAAAGGGGTTACAACTATGGAATGATAGTTTGAGGACATTTCAACCCTAGACAACAGACTATATGTCATTTCCTCAGTCCTTAAGTATGTCTGGAGTTAGAAGGAAGAGTAGCACATAAGTCTTCCCTTGCAATATTATTTTATGGAAGGGAGCAACAGCTAAACTAGATACAAGAGTATCCTTGCAGAGAAGACAAGAAAAAGACTGGGATTGACCATAAGGAATACACCCGTGCCAGGCATTGGTGGCAGATCTCTGTGGGTTGGAGGGAGGCCAGCCTGGTCTACAGAGCAAGTTCCAGGACAGGCTCCAAAGCAATACAGAGAAACCCTATCTCAAACCCCCACCCCCGAAAAAAAAAAAGGAATACCTTTGCTCCTCTGCTCTATGAGGACATAAGCTTCAAGTGAAGAAGCACATTGAGACTGTGTGTGTGTGTGTGTGTGTGTGTGTGTAAGAAAAACTCCATCCTCAAGACCCAAGTTTTCAAGTATATAGAACACAAATATTCAGTTTTTTAATCATACATACAAAGAGACACACGAGAGAGAGAGAGACTGTTTCATGAGTAATTTTAGGGAATAGTATGGCATTCCAATACATGCATGCATACAAGGCATGTGGTGTTTGTGTTGAGAGCATTCAAAATCTTCACAATTGTCAACATTTTTGTATAGATTCTTATATGTTATACTTGAGAGCTTCTTAGAAATATTGATAAGAGTCACTTAAATGACTCCTTACTCCACTAGGCCCTTAACCAAAGGATTGAGATTGTAATAACTACATGTTCTTGGAATGCCTGGGAAAGGGGTGGTGTGGTTAGTTAAACATATTCATTGCCAAGTACTCACAGATCATCAGTCCCCATGTCCCAAGATCCTCTGTCAATTCTGGTCTCAGGCCTCTATTACCTTGGGGATGTTTATTAAGGACCAATGACCCAACAGTGTCTATGGCATATCATGGTTTCCAGCTAGAAGTGAAATGTTGTTTCCTTTCCTCTTCACTTCTTCAAAAACTCTTAAAGCAGAGCTGAAAGAGCCAAGATAATAGTTGTTTTTTTTTTTCTTCCCAGGGCTCATGAGCAATATCAACACACTTGTATTCCTTGAGTACCCAGAGATGACTGGTGGTAAGCTCAGTCATCTATTACAGGACACTCTCAGAGTCTCAGCCAGGATACTTTGTTCCAAGAATGTTTGTGAACTATGGCTCTAATTAGCATTTCTCTCAACAGCTCTGTCTTGGTTTCAGTTGCAGCTTTCCTTCACTTCCTCTTCCTTTCCCTATAACTTTCCTTGATCCTTACTGTGTATCCAAAGCTGACCATAATAAGTATGAGTTCCACAGCATACTTTGTGCATCAAGACTGATTCCAGAAGTTTCCCTCTGCTAGGCAAGTTTTGCTTAGGAACAAAAAGTGCAATTTTCAATAGGAAGAGATAATGTTGTCTAGGAGCCAAAGGACAGCAGTTAAACCCATTGAAAATCAATAAAAAGCCCTTTAAGGAACACTATTCCCCTTAATGACATTTTTCTTAATGCTGGATGCCTCGTACCACCAGGTAATAGAATTGATTTTTATATAACTCTAGTTCAGGAAAAAGCATGAGGAAGATGGAATGGTGAGGGAGAAAGAGAAATTGAATTTCTCTGCCATCTCATTCCCACACTCAGAAAGTTCTGCAGGTAAACATTAGGGAACAGTGTTTTCAGCCATTGCATGTGAGTAGTGAGCATACAGCCAAGATGTTCAAGGACCCTTCCAGATTACAACACTGCCTCTAACTTGCCGAAAAATAAAAAGTTACCTCGAGTATTTTCTTAATGGATATAGAATGAAGACAAATATGCAAACCCACTAGAAGTTAGACATGCTCCAGCTATGTCATCTAGTGACTTAATACAATAGTTGAAGCTTTTTAAAATCATGGAAATGTTTTTAAAAGAAGATTATAAAAGCACTAAAAATTTCCCAAAATGTTTAAAACCATATTCTCCCCAGCTAAGCATTAAGCAAACAGAATGGTAATGTTCCTTCTAAAAGGCTGGTCCTAGTCTTCCTGTCCTACCTCTACAAACATGAGGCCAAGAACTTTTTAACCCACTTCTTTTGCTGTTACATTTCTCCACCCTTCAACTTTATTTCATAGTTCTTATCTTTATTAAGCTGTTTCTATCAGCTGATCATTGGTATTGTCTGGTCTAGGATTTCTCTCACAGATTAACAATCAAGATCTGACATAGTCTAACTTCTACAGGGAATTGTTGTGTTGGAAAGTACAAAACAAACAGAAGTATCAGAAACCTTCTTAGGAAGGTAGATGCCTTCCAGTGGTAGTAAACAATGAAAACACAGCAACTCAAAAAACACTGTGAAAGTATTGGAAGGAAAATTCCAACCCAAGGAAGGTAACTACGCCCACAAAAATGTAGGCAACAGATAATCCAACTACACCAGAAACCTAGGGTGAAGCAGAACAAATATATTCACAATACCACTGCCAACAACAAACCTAAATCAAACAACCATCAACAATCAATGGTCCTTACTCACCCTCAACATTAATGGTCTTAACTCACCTATAAAAAGACACAGATTAACAGAATGGATACGAAGACAGAATCCATCCTTCTGCTGCATACAAGAAACACATCTTAGCTCCAAAGATAGACATTACCTCAGGGTAAAGGGTTGGGAAAAGATTTTCCAATCAAATGGAAATAAGAAGCAAGCAGGCGTAGCTATCCTAATATCTAACAAGCTAGACTTCAAACTAAAACTAGTCAAAAGAGATGAAGATGGTCATTTCATATTCATCTCAGGAGAAATCCATCAACACAAAGTCTCAATTCTGAACATCTATGCCCCTAATACAAAGCCACCCACATTCGTAAAAGAAACACTACTAAAATTCAAAGCTCATATAAAACCTCACACACTTATAGTGGGAGACTTCAATACACCACTCTCAACACTAGACAGGACCACAAATCAGAAACTCAACAAAGAAACAAAAGAATTAACAGAAGTTATGTCTCAACTGGGGCTAACAGACATCTATAGAACATTCCATCCAAAGACAAAAGAATATACCTTCTTCTCTGCTCCACATGGAACCTTCTCTAAAATCGACCACATACTAGGAGACATAACAAACCTCAACAGATACAAGAGAATAGAAATAGTCCCCTGTATCTTATCGGACCACCATGCTTTAAAATTGGAATTCAACAACAATACAAATAGCAGAAAACCTGCAAACTCATGGAAACTTAACAATGTGCAATTGCACCACTCCTGGGTCAAAGAAGAAATAAAGAAAGAAATTAAAGACTTTCTAATATTCAACGAGAATGAGGATACAACATACCCGAACTTATGGGACACCTTGAAAGCAGTGCTACGAGGGAAGTTCATTGCACTAAGTGCCCATATGAAGAAAACAGAGGATAGTCACATAAATGAATTAACAGCACAACTGAAAACCTTAGAACAGAGAGAAGCGAATTCACCCCCGCAGGAGCAGACGCCAGGAAATAATCAACTTGAGGGCTGAAATCAACAAAATAGAAACCAGGAAAACAATACAAAAAATCAATGCAACAAAGAGTTGGTTTTTTGAGAAAATCAACAAGATTGATAAACCTTTATCCAAATTAACGAAAAAGCAGAGACAGAACATGCAAATTAACAAAATCAGAAATGAAATGGGGAACATAACAACAGACACAGAGGAAATCCAGACAATTTTCAGGTCATACTTCGAAAATCTGTATTCCACAAAAATTGAAAATTCAAAGGAAATGGACAAGTTTCTGGATAACTATCACTTACCAAAATTAAATCAAGAACAGACAAACAACTTAAATAGACCTATAACCCGAAATGAAATAGAAGCAGTCATCGAAAGCCTTCCAACGAAAAAAAGTCCAGGGCCAGATGGATTCAGTGCAGAATTCTACCAGACATTCAAGGAAGAACTAATACCACTACTCCTCAAACTGTTCCACAAGATAGAAACAGAAGGTTTATTGCCAATCTCTTTTTATGAGGCCACAATAACTTTGGTACCCAAACCTCACAAAGACACAACTAAGAAAGAAAACTACAGACCAATATCCCTGATGAACATCGATGCAAAAATACTCAATAAAATAATGGCAAACCGAATTCAAAAATACATCAGAGAAATCATCCACCATGATCAAGTAGGCTTCATACCTGGATTGCAGGGATGGTTTAACATACGAAAATCTATCAACGTGATCCACCATATAAACAAACTGAAAAAGAAAAACCATATGATTATCTCCCTAGATGCAGAAAAAGCCTTGGATAAAATTCAACACCCTTTCATGATAAAGGTATTAGAGAGGTCAGGGATAACAGGAACATACCTAAACATAATAAGAGCAATATACAGCAAACCAACTGCCAACATCAAACTGAATGGAGAGAAACTTAAGCCAATTCTTCTAAAATCAGGAACAAGACAAGGCTGTCCTCTCTCTCCATATCTCTTCAATATCATACTAGAAGTTCTAGCTAATGCTATAAGACAACAAAAGGATATCAAGGGCATCCAAATTGGAAAGGAAGAAGTCAAACTGTCTCTATTTGCAGATGATATGATAGTTTACATAAGCGACCCAATAAACTCTACCAGGGAACTCCTACAGCTGATAAACACCTTCAGCAAACTAGCAGGATACAAGATAAACTCAAAAAAATCAGTAGCCCTATTTTTTTCAGACGACAAAGAGGCAGAGAAAGAAATCAGAGAAACATCACCCTTTACAATAGCCACAAGCAACATAAAGTATCTTGGTGTAACGCTTACCAAACAAGTAAAAGATCTATATAATAAGAACTTTGTGACTCTAAAGAAAGAAATTAAAGAAGATACCAGAAAATGGAAAGACCTCCCATGCTCTTGGATAGGTAGGATAAACATAGTAAAAATGGCAATCTTACCAAAAGCAATCTACAGATTCAATGCAATCCCCATTAAAATCCCACCACAATTCTTCACCGACCTTGAAAGGATAATAATTAACTTTATATGGAAAAACAAAAGACCCAGGATAGCCAAAACAACCCTATACAATAAAAGAACATCAGGAGGCATCACCATTCCTGACTTTAAGCTCTACTACAGAGCTATAGTTCTGAAAACAGCCTGGTATTGGCATAAAAATAGACAGGTAGAACAATGGAATCGAATTGAAAATCCTGATATTAATCCACGCACCTATGAACACCTGATTTTCGACAAAACAGCTAAAATGATACAATGGGGCAAAGACAGCATCTTCAACAAATGGTGCTGGCACAATTGGATGAGGGGGTGTAGAAGACTGCAGATAGACCCATGTCTGTCGCCATGCACAAAACTCAAGTCCAAATGGATCAAAGACCTCAACATCAATCCAGCCACATTGAACCTCTTAGAAGAGAAAGTAGGAGGTACCCTTGAACAAATTGGTATAGGAGACCGCTTCTTGAACATAACTCCAGGGGCACAGACACTGAAAGAAACAATTAATAAATGGGACCTCTTCAAACTTAGAAGCTTCTGTAAGGCAAAGGACACAGTTGACAAGACCAAACGGCAGCCCACTGACTGGGAAAAGATTTTCACTAATCCTATATCCGACAAAGGGCTGATCTCCAAAATATACAAAGAACTCAAGAAACTAGTCAACAAAACACCAAATAACCCTATTAAAAAATGGGGTACAGAACTGAAGAAAGAATTCTCAATGGAGGAAATCAAAAAGGCTGAAAGACACTTAAGAAAATGCTCCACATCCTTAGCTATCAGGGAAATGCAAATCAAAACAACTTTGAGATACCATCTTACCCCTGCCAGAATGGCTAAAATTAGAAACACCAGTGATGACTTATGTTGGAGAGGATGTGGAGAAAGTGGAACACTCCTCCACTGCTGGTGGGAGTGCAAACTCATACAGCCACTTTGGAGATCAGTATGGCGGTTCCTCAGGAAAATGGGAATTAGTTTACCACAGGACCCGGCAATCCCCCTCTTAGGCATATACCCAAAGGATTCACATCAATGCAACAAAGACATCTGTTCAACTATGTTCATAGCAGCACTATTTGTAATAGCAAGAACCTGGAAGCAACCTAGATGCCCTTCAATTGAAGAATGGTTAATGAAGATGTGGCACATCTACACAATGGAATACTACTCTGCAGAAAAAAATAATGGTATCTTGAAATTCGCAGGCAAGTGGATGGCACTTGAAGAAACCATCCTGAATGAGGTAACCCAGTCACAAAAAGAGGAACACAGTATGTACTCACTCATATATGGATTTTAGACCTAGATCAAATGATCACCAGCCTATAATTCACATCACCAGAGGAACTAGGATACAAGTTGTATTCTAAGAGATTCATATAAAGTCCCTCACAGAACTGGGAAGGGACAAGTCCCCCAGACCTCAGGTATAGTGGGGGAGGACAGCTAATGGAGAGAGAAGTAGGAGAAAATGAGAGGGAGGAGAGGAAGGCATGTGCGACTAGGAGGATTGAGCCTGGTTAGGAATGGAAAATAGGAAAGAGAGAGAGAGACAGAGACAGAGAGAGAGAACATAAAAGAGGGAGCCAATATTGGTTTGAAGATAAAGTTGAACACAAAGAAAGGTCGAGGGAACTACAAGACTGCTCCCAACTAACAATCTCAGCTTCCGTGGAAAGGCTATCATAAATGCCCTTCCCGGAGAGTGAGATCAACAACTAACTTCTCCATGGAGTCCTCAACTAATGCCTGTTGAAAACAGGAGCAAACACCCATACATAAACACTGAGTCAAACTAGAACCCAGAAGCAGATGGAGAGGACAAGACCATGCGGTAGAAGTACATAGAGACAGCTTACCTGAACAAGGAGGAGCTAAGGGCCACTAGACTGATAGCTGGGAAGCCAACAGGGGTCTGACTCGGACTCCCCTGAATATGGGTCTCAGCCAGAAGGTCTGAGCAGTCTAAGAGACCTCAGACAGTGGAGCCAGGATGCATCCCTGGTGCACAAAAGGACTTTGCAAACATATCCCCCATGGAGGGATAACTGCCTTATTCTAGAGATAGGAGAGAAGCCCTAGTCCCTACTTCACAGGACCTGTCAGATCTACATGACCCCAACTGGATGGCATTCCCCTACATATTGTATTGTGGTGGGGGGTTGGGAGGGGAGGGTGTTTAGAGTGCATGGGAGAGGGTAGAGAGGGCAAAAGGGAGGGAAGGAGGGAGGGAGGGCTTGGGGGGAGGGAGGGAGGGAGGGAGAGGGAACTGGGATCGACATGTAAAATAATAATAAAAAAAAAAAAAAAAAAAAAAAAAAAAGCTTTGACTCCAAAATTTAAGTTGAAGAACAAGTTACTGGGGAAAAGTATTTCTATTTTTGTTTCCACAGAAAATGAAAAGATGTGGATTCCTTCCAGACTAATGTGGTTTGATCACACCAGACCGCCTGAAACAGAGTACAAGCTGATCCTACATTCCAAACAGCTGGACAAAACAGCCCTACAGACTACAGCTAGGATATCTGAATCTTCTTCGAATCCCCCAAGACAGCGCCCCTTACCAGCAGGAAGTAGTTTGGAAAGAACGACGCCCAAATTCCCAAATATTGTGTATAAATGTTTGTTTTCATTTAATTGGACTTTGTTATATAAAATTAAATAAAAAATACTCTATATGCAAAAAAAAAAAAGGAAAAAAAAACAAAAAACACTGTGAATTATTCTATAATCAAAGTTCTACCAGTAGGGACAAATATCACAACTGTTCTTCCAGAAAGTAATTGCAGAAAGTTTCAAAGAATAAGACATTAAAAAAATATATATTTGTGCAGTTAATTTCTACTCCCTCTACTCTGAACAATGCTAGAATGTTCAGCCAGTCAGATGTAAGATCCCTGAACTCACACCTGAGTCTTTCATTACCTTTAGACAACCCCCAACTTACAAAAAACTTGGTACTGCATCTCCAGACCAAGGACACTGGGAAGAAGAGTGGTAAGAGAGGAGTCACCTGTCCCAGGCTGCGGTCTCGCCAGCAAGAACGACGTGGCACACTCAGGATCCTTCTGCAGTAAAGCTTTAATGTATCTTGAGAGGGAGAGCATAAGCTTACAGAGCGGAGACCCCAAACATCCAAAACCCAACCCTTATATAGGTTTACAACCTTCGCCTCGGACGTGTCACCTCCTGATTGGCTGCAGCCCATAGGTCCATATGACGCCACGGGAGAGGCAGAGGCCAAGGGAGGGAAAATCACCCTGCACCTGCGCAATGACTTGTTTACTCTCAACGCCAGCCGGATGCAGGCGCCATCTTGTAATGGAGAATGCCGGGACGGCTCCCTACAGTCACCAGCCAGACATGGAGAGGAAAGAGGAGATGAAAGACTCAAGAGAGGTAATGCTATGTGGCAGGATGTAGCTTAATATAAGTGGGCTAATTTAAGTTGTAAGAGTCAGCTAGTAACAAGCCTGAGTTATTGGACAAGCATTCATAGTTAATATTTAGTCTCCATGTCAGTTATTTGAGATCTGGCAGGCAGGAAAGAAAAGTCCACCTACAAATGGAGCCCAAATGTCTGACACCTATATTCACCTAAGTCCTGGGAAAGCTTAAAAAAATGTTCTAAACACACAAAAATGAATTCAAACACAGTTTCATAATCTCATGTCTCTCATGCTGGCTACAGTGCATAGACACATCTTCTGGAAGTTGCCAGCACGCCTTGAGCAAAGCTGCATTGTGGTTTCCCACAGTCTCTCACACAGGCTGTGATCCAGAGAGGAATATCCTAGCCATTGCCTGGAGGTTTGAACAGCCAGCACAAGTTCTGCCAGTGTGCTGCATGGTAAGTTTAGAGTTTTACTCATGAAAACAAAAAAGGTTGCAGATAAAGACAGATCCAAGTGGGGGGAAACTTCTAAACGGTTACAATGTGTTTAAAAATAAGATCCAAGTGGGGGAAAAAACCTCTAAACGGGTTACAATGTGTTTTAAAATATACAAAGGCTTGAGAAAGAAAAGAAAAAGGGTATAGACAGTCTCCCTCCCCCCCATGTGTGTGTGTGTGTGTGTGTGTGTGTGTGTGTGTGTGTGTGTGTGTGTGTGTGTGTGTGTGTACAAAATGATAAAGTCCTTAAAAAGGTAATAAAGTAATATAAAAGAAAAATACCACATAAAGATGGAAAATACACAGTCTAGATTCTGTATGTTATTGCATTATCTTAAACTTTGGGGCTGTTAAGAGACATTGGATTATGATAGCTGCTAGATTAAATCAACCTATATATCTTAAAAATATCTTAACTTCAAAATGAATGTCAAAAGATTTGTTGCTTTAGGGGAAAGGTAATGCTTTTATTTCCACAAATAATGAGAAACTATGGATTCATTCCCGAAAACCTGCTTATGAAATAAAGAAATAAAACAACCAACCAATAACAAAAAAAGATAAAATATAAAAAATAAAAAAAAAATCCTACAAAACATCTTTAACTGACTTAACTTGCACATACCACAAGTCCACCATACTTTAAAAGCTTATGCATTTTCCAAACAAGGAGACCAAACACCAATAAAAGCAGAAGTGAGCCAGCATCTCAAAATGTCTCTCTTAGAGTCTCCTCAGAATTCTGCATCCAAAACAGCTGCTGGCTGAAATGATCCAGCCTCACAAATTACTTCAGCCAAGAAACTAACAATTATCCTTATTTTCCCAAGGTTCCCCCAAAGATATCAGTGCCCCCAGACAACAGGAAGTAGTCTATAGAATGGTACCCACATTCCCAAAAGATGGGTTATGGATGTATGGATATTTATTAGGAGGTTGGTTACAAATAGTTATTAGTTTTAGAAACACACACACACACACACAAACTAAACAAGGAAGTTAAAGATCTCTTTCTAAAGGAAAATGGGGGTATGATAAATGAATGATAGGTTCAGGGTTGAAGGGTTGAATCTACTTTATTCCAAAAAGCTATTACTCTCAAAATATTTTACATTGGTATGGATTTTGCCTTATTAGTATACATTTAATGCTATTTTTCTATGTTTCTCCTCTTGTTTGAGATATTGTGCTTATGTAATTCATTTAAAAATGTAATGTGTAATTAAGAAACACAGGTTAGTAATTAGCATTTACAGGTTAGTAGTTAGGCATTTATGATAATCAAACTTGTAGTCGTATTAGATATGTTTTCAAGGTTAAACAGATATATTTAGACAGATAGATGATCTTCAAACACTGCAAAGACCTACAGAATATGGCATTTAAAATGTGTCAATAACATAAAACTTTTCTTGACAGTGAGACAAATCTGTTCATGACAGCAGCAATATATTTCAGAGAAGATAATGGCATAAAAGAACCTCTATATGAAGTTTACTAGTCATTTGGGGAAAAAAAAAACTGCCCTTGCCTCAATTGCTGACAGTATACTGTCCAAACTGGAATAGCAGGATACAAAAGAAAGTGACTGCCAAACTTTGCCAAACCAATATTGGACAGTTCTTCAAAATTTCCTGCTTCTCAGAAAAGTTTGTCAAATATACTAAGCCTATAGGCCAAAAATGGATACCCCAACATTACAGAAGAACTTTGGGTGACTGTCCACATAGACAGATGTCCCTATCATTAGGTAGCAATTCACCCTTCTGGAGTCCTTGACAGAGTTGAAGACTAGGTAGTCATAGTTAAAGTTTTCCTTAGTTATGACAAAAGGTAAGTTAAATATTAAACTTTATACTCACACAGAAAAAAACTAGAGTTAGAGTATTTTTTCTAAATTTGCCAAATACAAATGGACTGGATATTGTGGCTCTGATTCTTCCTTAATAACTATTTTTGTTGTATATCATTTTACTATGTCAAAGTTAAAACCTTCCTTTTTAATTCGACAAAAGGAGGGAAATGTGGAATATTCCTTAACACTGTGTGAATATCTGTTACTGTGATTGGTTTAATAAAGAAACTGACTTATGAATAGTTGAAGAGGCTAAGGTTAGGCAGGAGAACCAGACCAAGGACACTGGGAAGAAGAAGGGTGGCAGGCAGGAGAGGAGTCACCAGCCAGACATGTAGAGAAAACAGGAGACACAGGATGAAAGAGAGGTAATGTCATGTGGCAGAATATAGTTTAATATAAACAGAATAAATTAAGTTATAAGCATTAGCTAGTACAGAGGCAGGAGGGAGGGCCTAGTCCCTACTCCAAATGACTTGACAGATTTTGATGACCCCTCCAGGAAGGCATCACCCTTCCTGTGGAGTACAGGTGGGTGGGATGGGAGGGTGGTCGGGGGCATGGGAGGGTGGGATAGAGAGAGGAAGGGAGAGGAAACTGAGATTGATATGTAAAATAACAACATTTTTTAAAAAAGAAAAAAAGAGTTAGCTAGTAACTAGCCTAAATTATTGACTGAGAATTTATAATTAATACTAAGGCTCAGATTATTTTGGATCCAGCAGCCCCAACAAAAATTCCACCTATAGTATATTGTATACATTTATGGATATAGAAGGAATCTGAGAAACTATGTCTCTTTGAGACATCAGAGAAGGTACACACATGAAGTCTCATCAGCCAGCATTACTAAATAAATAAGACCTGAACAAGGATGACAGCAACAGATAATGATATGAAAGAGGGAATTCTCATGGTCCCTCAACCCTAGCCAAAAAATTACAGGGAGCTAAGGAATGCTGAGAGTTGGAGAAATAAACTTCTTTATACAATATCAAGTGGTCATCCCTGAAGTCATAAACACACAAGTAACTTTTCATGGCTTGAGCAGGTTGTACTTGTATATTTAGTTATATATTTAATATATAAATGTTACGTGAGAAGATGAATGGAGACATAAAAATGATTTTGAGATATGCTGAAGTAAGAAGATTTCATTATTGAAGATTTTCTCAGAACCTTTAACAAGCTATTCTGGGCCCTGTGTTTATAGAGCATATACTTGCCAAGAAGCTGCTGTAGTGCATGGGAAAACATAACATACCTAATGCTGTGGGCCATCTTTCCACTGAGCACTGAGCACCAAGATTTATATTACACAGAATTTGGAAAGCATGGCTTAAGGGGTTAGGGAAACAGCCTTATGCGCCTGAGAGAAAGAAGGTGCAAAACAGGAGAAATGAATTAAGCATTATGTAGTTTATAGATGGCTGGTGAAGGAGGTCTCAGAAAACATAAGGAGGGTCTGGACAGAAGTCAACAGGAAGAAATCAGGCTGTTCTTCCATCTGTCCAGCAGGCATGATGAGAACATAATGGAGGGCATCGAGTCTGTAGCAAGAAAGAGACTAGAGAATGTTCACCATGCTTTGCTTTGTAAAAATAACTTTTAACAAAATAAAATGTAATAAGATAAAAAGAAAACTATCATATCAAAGTTGGAAAAGACCAGCTAACAGAGAAGTAAAAGATTCCCCCAAGATAAAGCACCAACATCAGAGAGCCACTTGTTACACTTTCAGGAGTCCCAATAAAAGTACTAATCGGAGAGCTGTCTTATGTATGCAGAGCACCTGTTGCAGACCTATGCTTGCTGCTTCAGTCTTTGTGAGTTCATATGGGCTTTCCTTGTTTTTGTTTTTTTGTTGTTGTTGTTGTTTTATTTTTAGATGACCTTACTCTCGTGGTGTCCTCCATCTCTGCCTGCTCTACAATGGGGACCTCTGAACTTTGAGGGGAAGGATTTAATGGAAACATCTCTTTTAGAGCTGTGTGCTCCAAAGTCTCTTTCTTTCTGTGTGTTTAATGTCTGGCTATGGGTCTCTGTATTTGTTCCCATCTGCTGCAAGAGGAAACCTTTCTGATGATGGCAGAATAAGGCACTGATCGATGAGTATAGAAGAATATCACTGGGAGTCATTTTATTGTTACTTTATGTTTTTAGACCATTAATATTTTATCTTACTCTAGATCTCTGTCCGATCCATGCTCTGGTTCTTGGTCACCCAAGCAGTATCAGGTGTGGATTCCATCTACCCACATAGTGGGTCTGAAGTCAAACCAGGCATCAGCTGGTTACTGACATCAATGGGTTAACCCTACAAGATTTATGCAGTGATTTCTCTAGCCTATTTTGCAGGCACAGTACACTGTAGAACAAAGGGTTTGTGGTTGGTTTTGTATTTACTTTTCTCTTTTGATATCCTGCTGAGTACCTTTCCATGTCATAGACACTAGAAAATGGAGGTGAAGGTTCCAAGTAAGCACCAGTTCAACCTCTCCATGTTCAATGGGTTGTGTGGGTGTTGTCTTCTGCAATAAGCCATTGTTTTCGCTTTGTGGAGAGCAAGCCATTGTCCTGGCAGCAGACTGGGTTGTTTGGGGATTTCCATAGGACCTTTTAGGCCAATAACACAACTACATGAAACCTAGTCTTAATAATGGAAGCTTCATTTCATTAAAAGAGATGGCCAGTATGGGTTCCTCATTATTTAGAGTTCATTAGGATCACCTTTGTACATTACAGGAAGTTTCCACCGCACTAGGTTCTCATAACACCTCTCAAATGTTTTTCAATTCTGACTCCTCCACTCTCTCCCTGAATCTCATCTTCCATTCCCTTTCCCACCTATCCTCACATTCTTGTCAACCCCACTCAACTCAGCTCTAAAAAAAAAAAACAGAAAAGAAACAGTATCATGAAATTTGCAGGCAAGTAGATGGATTTAGAAAAAATTCATCCTGAGTGAGATAGACCATACCCAAACTATAAAAGTAGTACTGTGTATTCACTTATATCTCAATATTGGCCATTAAATAAGTGATACCTAAGTTACAATCTATATAAGTAAGCATAGAGGAAGGAACTGGGGGGTATTCCTGGGAAAGGGGGAAAGAGAAGAGTTTTATGGTTGGACAGGACATCATGTTCTTCTAAAGAGGTTATCTTTATTTAACTATTTATGTGTCTTATGAGTCTCATTCTATAACCCATGCTGCCCTGGAGACCACAGAAAACATCTTTCTCAGCCTCCTATGTATTGGGAAAACAAGTGTGACACACTATGGCTAACTTAAAAAATGTATTTTTATTACTGGAGAGATGGCTTTTCAAGTATAGTCCTTGTCTTGTAAGCACAGGGACTTAAGTCAGATCCCAGATCCCACATGAAACCAGACTGCATGGCGTGATTCACCTGTAATCCCAGCAACTGTACAGTAAATCCCCTAGGCTAAATTGGCTTGCCAACCCAGCCAAAGCTTTGAACTCAGGAAGAGGCCCTACCTCAACATGTATGATGGAAGCCATCTGAGGAAATCCACATACTAGCATCCTCATGCACCCTCATGCACAGCAATACACGTACACACGTCACATGCATACGCAAAATAACAAAATATATGGTTCTTAACTATATATAAGCTTTGACCAAAAAGCCACTACAATAAAATTTATCCCACTGATGTACTTATATAAGTAAATATATATTAAGTGTTTTTCCTGTAACATTGTTTACATAGCAGAAAATTTTATAAACCATGTGTTTATAAAATAATTGAGAGCAGATAATAAGTTAGGTCCCATCATTAAATGAAAATGCTAGGTAATGGACAGGCAGGAAGAATATACTGGCTTGCAATGATGTGTACTGTATTTTATTCTTATGAATCAGTTAACTATTAAAATAATGTGTCTACTATACACCCATGTTTCTTAAAGTGTTGTGTGTGCATGTATGTGTGGAGGGGGTGGGCATGGGTGTCTTGGTGTGTATATGTGTGCATCATTGTATGTATATATGTGGTACAAAAATAGTATCTATTGGTTGCACAGTAGTATTTCTATTCTGCAGGTTGTAGGCTTGCAAAAGTGTTTCCTTTGGCCTCCTGTATTCCTTATCGTGTCATTTACAGTAAATGCATCACATTTATAATTCTTACAGGTGATTTCTCCCTCTCCAGTCCTACCCTCCTGAGACCTCTTGTCCCTGTAACAAAACTTCATCTGCCACCTCCCAAGAATCCTCTGCTACACTTCAGGCTCTCCTGTAGGAAGACCTCTGAGAGACTGCTCTCTCACATTTTCTGGTAAATCACTCTATAGCTGTGACCAACCCTTCCAGGGAACTCTAAACCTCAGAAAGCAAAACATCACTACTCTCTAGGTCTATTTCCAATAGCAGGCTAGAAAGATACCCCTGGGGAACAATAAAAACGCATGAGTGTTGTAAAGAATGCAAGATCAGGTTTTCACAAATAACAATGGCTTTCTAAAAGGTTGTAAATGTAGCCCAGCAGTGCTTGCTAAAACCAGTGAGAACACAGATTTAGAAGTATTTTTTTAACAGAAACGCAGTATTCTGAAGTTCCTTTAAGGATTGCTTATTAAATGAACTTGTAATTTTACCCTAAATTTTTGAAGAAGTAATTCATTGTCTGCAATTTATACAGAAAATTCTGTCAAAATGTGTTCCTACAATGAGCCATGTAGATGTTTCCTATCACCACTAGGGGTCAGACGACTACATTAGTATGAGCCAAACCCAACCTTAAAAGTTGGTTGAAGGGCATGCTAACTTTTTCCTGCATAAAAACCGAAGCATTGCATAAAGAATTAAGCATTGCATAAAGAAGATGAGAAAGAATGATTTAACGAGATGAATTAAGAAAGTTGAAACTATTGCATATAATAAATACAATAAAATAAACAAGTCTCATTCTTAATAAAACATCTAATTATTCGCTTGCTCATTCTGGTTGGCAACATATTATTTCACCATAGCATTTAAGGATTAGTCATGAACTGGAAAAATGCCAACAGAGGAGAAACAACTAAAAACACAAAACCATAAGCTAAAAGGATGAAATTGTGATATATAAAGGATAGACTGTGTAGCTTGCAGAAGGCTGACATAGACGAAATAAACACTTTTCCAATGGGTGTTAGCCACCACATAATCTCATGCAGTGTAGGCAGTGGGCAGCCCAGTGATGAATGTCTGGCTCTGCAGAGACTGACACTGTGGCCTTCAACAAGGTTCTTCTGTTCGCTCCATCATAAAACTTCTTCAGGACAAGGAAAGGAGATTTATCTGAGTCACAAAATTAAACTGAAATATTTAACATTGATATTTAGAAGCCTGTAGTGAGGAGGACAAAACACAAAATGACTTTTTAAATGTCTTAATTTAAGAGGATGTCATGATACAGAACACTAAACGTCCTTCATTAAAAAACAAACAAACAAAAAAAAAACAAAAACAAAAAATGGAGCAAATTGGGACCCTTAATCAAATATACAGTCAGATGGAGTAATAAGCCAAAACTCCAACTCAAATTGACTTGCAAACTTTTAGGACAGTGTTCCAATGTGTATTAAGTACAGTGAGAATATATTCTGATTACTCTTTGGAATTATTAAAAAAATCAAGACAGTTACTAATTTGGGGGTAGAACTGAATAGTTTTGAGTAGGTCATATGTATGTAAACAGACCTGACATGTTTCTTTTTCCTTATTTTTCAGCTCTGACTGTCCTGTAGCCCACTTTGTAGACCAGAATGGATTTGAACTCACAGAGGTCCACCTGTCTCTGCCTCCTGAATGCTGGGATTAAAAAAAAAAAATCACCAGCAACCTTGGCCTTTTTGTTTGTTTGTTTTGTTTTTTGAGACAGGTTTCTCTATATTTCTTTGAAGCCTGTCCTGGAACTAGCTCCGTAGACCAGGATGGCCTTGAACTCACAGAGATCTGCCTGATTCTTCCATCCAAGTGCTGGGATTAAAGGCATGTGCCACCAACGCCGGGTCTGGCCTTTTTTAAAATCTATATTTTTATTGATGTATATGCCACATGTGCTCTGGGGCCCAGAAGCCAGAAAGGTTGATGGATACCCTGGATCTGGAGTTACAAGAGGTTGTGAGCCTGACCTACAAACCACCAACAAAAGCCCTTTGCCCTGTGAAAAGCCAGCTGCCACTGAGCTCCTGTTCCAGCCATGTGATTCTGTGACTATCTATGTGTCAACTTCTGGTCTCATTTCTCAGCTCTTGGTTCAATACTGAGAACTGAAGATAGGTCTTTGGAAGAGCACTGAGTACTCTTAACCCAAGCTGTTTCTTCTACATTGATGTGCTAGTTCAATCACCCTGAACGTATTACCTGTATTTGAAAACTAATGTAATAATATCTTAGGTGAGACAATGTTATAAACCAAAACCAAATCCTTATGAAAGAATTCAAAAAATTCTCTGTGACACAAATATAGATTAGGAGTCACACGGAGATACCATAACACAAATTAGAATAAACAATATTTGGTATTAACTGAATTGTACCAAATGACTCTATTTTGGCTTCTCTTATTGCTTTGTTTAAAAACAAAAGTCTTGAGTTAAATATTGTGGAAATAAATCTGAGAGATCCATTGAGCAATGGAGATACCATCACCTTATCACATACTGTCTTCTCCAACTTCTCCACTGGAAAAAGACCAAGCATCACCTTAGGTCCCTCCTTCTTCCTCATGTGTGTCCCTACTAGCCTCCTGGGCCAGAAAACTCTTTGGTCCACTCTGGCCAGCTTAGTGTGTTCTCTGCCTTTTGAACCAAGGTCTGACTCCATTGGCAACATAAACAAATCCCCCTCGATATTCCCCAGTCAAACTGGCCATGTCAAAATGTCTGTACATTAAGGCTCCATGCAGCAATTTGTCATCTGGGCCCCCAACCGCTCACTGGGTTGCTTATGCATGATCATCTCTGCAAAAAGACACTGAAACAAATAAGACTCTCCCTCTCTCTCTCTCTCTCTCTCTCTCTCTCTCTCTCTCTCTCTCTCTCTCTCACACACACACACACACACACACACACACACACCGTGTGAGATGTATGTGACCTAATGAGTACAATAGAGAGGGTTGGAGGGTTGCAGACAAATTGTTTTTGCAAATAGCTAAACCATTTCTCACAGATTTTTCAGCATACATGTTTAACACAACTCTCTTGAAAATTCTAACAGAACAACTTGTAAATACTGACAGGATTATTCAGATTTAATATGGAAAGGCAGTGAATAGTAAAACAATTTTTTAAAAGAATAATGTGGGAAATACCTATAAATCTTGCAGCTTATTATGTAATAATAATCAAGATTACATGGAATTCATAAGGAAATATTCCCTTAGTTCAAGAGAACAGAAAGCAGAATGACACAATTTAGAGCCACACAAAAATGCCCAGCTGTTTTCAAAATGCAAAGTGGTTTTTGGCCACAGAACCTTCCCAGTGGTAATGTGAGGCAAGCAGACATCCAGAGGCAAAAGTCAAAGCTTGCTCTAAACTTTAAGCACACGTTGCCAAGAGTAACTCAAAAAGAACTCAAGACTTAAGTAAAAATATAAATCTCCAAGACGTCTAGGAAAACTGCTGGGAGAGGGCAGTGGTTTCTGAAACTTGACATAAAGTTCACCCTGTAAGAAAAAAAAAAAAATGTCAGACTCCAATGTTTGGCTCTGTGAAAAGAACCAAACAAGCAGATGGAGAGAAGAGCTAAAGCTTGATGGGAAATAATTGCAAACACTGCATCTGACAAAGACCCTGTATCTTAAAAAGTAATAAAAATGATTCTCGAAACATAATTAAAAGTCAATTGTATAGTATCTGTTAATACTACTTAATGTGGGAAAGCCTGTTGACCCAGGGATTTTCCCTGTGAGACACAGTTGCTGGGAAGTCTTGTACTTAAATTTAATTACTCACATGTTGTTGGAAGTAACAACGTATCTCAAATAACATTGTTTGCTCTCCAGCGGCAGAGTTATCCCTTGAACTCCTATGTAGCCATCAACATCAATGAACTCCTAATCTCTTCCAACTCAGTGCAGGATTATCCCCATAGCCCAGCTGTGGCCACTTTCTTTTGTTCCTCATTTCTCCATGTTTGCCTTCATTTCTATATATTTTAGTGGAAGGTATAGGATCAGAATCAAAATTATTTCCTTTTCACTTGGCCTTCCCCAGTTCTTGGTCCTCAGTTCTTGATAATAAACAATTTCTTTCTTTTTTTCCTCTTCTTTCTTGTTTTCCCATTCTGTCCTCCCATCCCTCATTCTTTCTCAAATTCAGGACCTTTTCTTTAATTTCTTATACTACCTGTTTCCTCATAGTATTGCTAAGACTGGTGATATAAAAAGTCATTCTCTGAGCTCCAGACAAGGTTGTCAGCATCTCAAGTGTAATTTCACAGCCATTACTATTTGATAAATTCTTAATAAATTCTGATTTATTATATATATATATATATATACAAAAGTACACACACAGACACAGACACACACACACACATACATATATATATATATATATATATATATATATATATATATTCCTTTAGAGAACCGTGACTAAGACACTGGGTGGTAGAAATGTTCAACTCTGTGGTAAATAAAATAACATAAATAGCATGATAAATGTGGTCAATATCATGTATGTCATCTATCAAATACCAATGTATTATTGTTATGTATGACTGCCTGTGTGTTGTTACACATGGCCTCTAATTAGACATAGAAGTTAGATTACATATTTATATCTGTGTATGTGTGTGTGTGTGTGAAAGTTTTAAAATAATTTTCATTATTTGAAGTTTTTATATATTTATGCAGTGTATTTTGATCATACCCATCCCCCACTTCCCCACTACTCTTCCAGTACCTTTAACTCAAATTTCATGTCTTCTTTTTCTGTTTTAATAAACAGAGTCCAGACAGTGTTCATCTATTGAGCCATCCACTGGAGCATGAACAACTCACCAGTAGCCACATCTCAACAAGAGAGTAGTTCTCCCTTTCCCAACAATGATCAACTGCCAATACTTCCTCAGGTAAGGGTGGGGCTTCATGGATTCCTCCTTCATCCTTGCTAGCATTTTTATTGGCTTGACATTGTTCAGATAACCAAATATTCTGTTAGCTAATGTGTTTAATAACTTTCTAGTGTCGAGAAGTTTCAGCTCTCCTCTGCATCTACCTCCTCTTACATGCCCTGCCCCCTGTTTCTGAGGTATTGGAGAAAGAATTGCTTATTGGTCCCAAATTAATCTTGGACTAAGACTCCACAAACCATGTTTTTGCTTCTTTTTTTTTTTTCACTGTAAAAATTTTTATTGAGACCCCCACCAACTGCACAGAGTACTTCTGGCCTTAAGCACCTTCTTCCTTGGCAATGCGGTCTTTCTTGAGTGGTCCTATGAATGCTTTCTCCTCCTCCATGGTTTGGAAACAACCATGGCCAAACTTGGAGGTAGTATCAATAAATTTCAGGTCAATCTTCTCCAGAGCCCGTCCTTTGGTCTGTACCAATAAGGACTTGCGGAGAGTGAGTACTCACTTCTTGGTTCCTACCACACAGCCTTTGAGCATTTGTCACCTCACCATAATGGACAAAGCCACCCAGTGGGTTGATGCTCTTGTCAGACAGGTCATAGTCAGTAGATGCATTGTTCTTGATCAGCTTACCATCCTTAATGAGGTAGCCTTGACCAATCTTGTAAATCTTTTTGTTAATCTCTGTTCGGTGATGGTAGCCTTTCTGCCCGGCTCGAGCCACAGAGAAGGCCACACGGACAGGATGCCAGGCTCCAATACAGGCAACCTTGCGCAGCCCTCGATGGGTCTTGCGGGGCAGCTTCTTGGTATGCCAACGACTTGTCACCCCTTTGTAGCCTTTACCTTCTGTCACCCCGATTACATCAATCATCTCATCCCATCCAAACACCTGGTTCACAGGAACCTGCTGCTCTAGCCTCTCACGGGCCCAGTCTAGCTTCTGAGCCATAGTGCCCCCATTCACCTGGATCTCCATCAAGTGTGCCTTCTTCTGGCGCAGGGGAAGCAGCCGCATCTGAGTGTGAGCAATAATGCCGATGACTTGGCAGTACTTCTTCATGCTATTGAAGTCCTTCTCTGTCTGTTTCTTGCCCATGTCATCCTGCCATTTCTTACAGTATTTGGTGAAGGCCTTCTTCTTAGACTTGTGCCAGTTCTTGTAGAAACGCCTTTTACACTCATCACTGATGTGCTCAGCAAACACTGTCTTGAAGGTACAGAGACCTCGTGGGGTTTCAACATATCCCACGATGCCTACAATCACCATGGGTGGTGTTTCCAAAATGGTTACAGCCTCCACAACTTCTTTCTTGTTCACCTTGGATCCTGGCCTGTCAACTTCCTGGACAATGTGGGTCATGCCAGCCTTGTATCCTAGAAAAGTTGTGAGGTGCACAGGCTTGGAAGGGTCATCCTTGGGGAAGCTCTTCACTTTTCCACGATGCCGGCTGCTGCGCTTCCGAGGCAAGAAGCCCAAGGACCCATGCCTGGGAGCGGAAAATTTCCTGAGACATCTCGCCGTCCCACGCTGCCAATGATGCTTTTGCTTTTTTACTTTTTTCCCTCTTAAGCTTGAACAATGGCAAGCAACAACTGTTGCACAGGCGCCCCGCGCGCGTGCGCGTACGGACACACACACACACACACACACACACACTCAAAGAGAATGAAGAAAGTCCTTATTTGATTCATCTGACTTCTATGTTTCAAGGTCTCTTGGGTACCATGTAATAATATGTCTTCATTTAAGAGCAGCAAGTGCTCTCAGTAGCAACAGCTAAATCCAATTTGCACTTTCTCAGTCCTTCACAAACACATGAATAGAACAAATGTCTGCAAATTTTCCTAGTAAGGACCAGAAAGAAAATAAGTAAGGTATTGTAGGTCAGACAGTCCTGTAGTGGCTTCTTAATTTTGCCATTGTAGCACGCACACACACACACACACACACACACACACACACACACACACACAAACACGGTGGGGGAGAGTGTTCTCATGCAGTTCAGTCTGGCCTCAAATTCTCTATTTTGCCAAGGATGACCTTGAAATCTAATCTTCTTGCCTCTGACTCCAGGTGCTGGGATTATAGGTGTATACCTCAAATACCCTCCTTATATGGTGCTAGTGTTAGAACCAATGGATTCACACAAGATAGCCAAGCATTCTACCAACTGACTTATGTCCCTAATTTCCCTATATACAATATTTTAACTAATGATTATTGAAAGTACACCATGCTTATTGAATACTTAATTTAACTTCATATAATTTTCATATGTTCTGAAATATGATTGTTACTTACCCCAAATGAGCCATTTGGAAAATAAAATCTCTAAAGATGTAATCAGGTTAAAACGGTGCTAAGGCAATATGGCTGGTACCCTCATAAGAGCAGGAAAGCATCATGTAAAGGCATGGACACAAATAGAAGAAAATAATATATGTAGGCAAAGTCAGAGAAAGGAATAATGATCTACAAAGTAAAGCCATGGATTGACATCCACTGCCATAATCTGGGAAGAAACAAGAACTAAGTTTTCCTTTGACCTCCATATTCATTCAATGGCACATGTGTAGCTGTGCACGTACACACACACACACACACACACACACACACACCACATACACACACACCACAAACACACATACATACCACACACACAACACACAACACACACACAATACAAAACATACACACACACCATAAATACCATAAATGTAATACATGTATATATAAAAATTCATTGTAAGAAAAGAGAGATTGATAAAATATATAGAAACTGGCTAACATCTGCCAGCACTAGATTATTACATTTATTTGGATATATTCATTTTTCTGATGTTTATTTATTCCTATGTCTAATTATAGTATATAATGTGACATTTTGATACATGTGCTAGTTGAAGAATGGTAAAATAATACTAACATACATACTACCTCATGTACTGTTTTTTGCCTGTATGGTAAGAACAATAAACACCTACTTCCATATATCTTCAAGCATATGACACTGTGTTACCAAGGATTGTCCAGTAGAGCACCTGAACTAATTTCTGCTTTCTAACTGAAATTAAATATACTTTATACCCAACATTGTAACTACACTACATTTAAATAGCACACACTTTGAAATTTGTTTTGTTTTCAGATAAAGTCATTATTTTATACCAAAAACTACATATCTAGGGCCTTGGGCTATCACACAGGAGTACAGGATATCCCTAGCATTCCCAATGCTCTAAGTTCCATCCTCGACATCCTCAAAAACAGATATATTTAGCTGAGTAACTCAAATGGCCACTGTTTTCCTAGCATTCACATTATTTTATATTAGTATAATACCCTTTTCATTGAATGCTTAGTGCTTTATTCAGAAGTTATAGGGATCCAAGTTATTGTATGCAGGCATTCTGCCAGATACACTAATATAAGAGTTAGCATTGTTTCACAGCAACTTGAATCCATGAGGAAGGCAAACACTATATAAACAAGAGTAAAGATAAATAGGAAGGTCTAAAAATATATTAAGAATTAATTCTCAATAAAACATCTTACATGGGAATGCCGGACCTGTAACTCCTTTGCCTGCTACATGATGACTGTTCAACGTCTCCGCAGAAAAGTAAGCAATTACCTGTTTGTCCCTGCTTATATTTTGATTCTTCCCAGCTTTGTCTCTTCCTGTCTGGACAATCAGCCAATTAGTGTTTTATTAATCAACCAGTAAGAGAAACAAATATACAGAAGAACATTCTCCATCACGCTTGCTCATGTACAAACATGGGTGGGGCAGGGGTGGAGGGTGAGGTTCCCTAGGTTCACTTATCACTAAAGGTAAAGTCAGTTTCCTGGGCCAAGAATGGAAGTGCACATGGATGAAGAATAAAGCAGATGCTTTTCCAGACCTGGAAAGCAATGAACCACAAGAATGGCTATCCAGGGATAATTGTTGCCATACAACCCTTTGACAATGGAAGGTGATGGGAAGGGAGGTATCTTTTGTTACATTTGAATACAGTGTTTCACATATGATTTCTTGGTCTTTGCAGAAACCCTGCCTGAGAAAATTCAGCTTTAAAACTCATCCCCGACCTCATTAAAAGTATGGAAGCAAAGTTTAGTATCCAGACAGTATTTACCCAATAGAGAAGGAAGCTGTGGGCAGGAAGAAGCCATTGACATTTACCCTTGCCTGACTGAAAGGCCACTAACTTCTCTGATTTTCTTCTCTGTGTGGCCCTTTACTGTATCTTTTCTGTGTTGCTGAAAGTAGTTCCAAAAATAAGCCACTAATAACTGAATCTGCTTATAGTCTTTGGGGAACAAGGAGCTGATGTGAGAACTGAAAGAACTAATTCTGAATAGAGAGATGGCCTTGATATCTTTATGTGGATTCTTCATAGACTTGTAAGTTTAGGCCAGTGGTTCTCAACCTGTGGGTCAATGCTCCCTTGGGGATCAAATGACCCTTTCACAGGGGTTACTTGCATTACAATTCATAACAGTAGCAACACTGCAGTTGTAAAGCAGCAATGAAAATAATTTTATGGTTCAGGGACACCACAACATGAGGAACTCTATGAAAGGGTCACAGCAGTGGGAAGGTTGAAAACCACTGATCTGGATTATAATATAATTATGTTTCTTCTTTCCCTTTCCTCCCTGCAAACCCTTCCATATACTTCCCCTGCCCCAACTCTCCTTCAAATTTGTTACCTCTTTCTTTTTCATAAACTGTTATTCCTTGCATATACATATATATTCTCAAATAAAACCTACTCATAAGCTTTGTAACTAAAAACATTTTCTGGTATCTCTGACCCTGTCAGAGGCACTATTCCCATGCATTCACAATCATAACTATTAAAGAGTACAGACGGACTTTTGCCTTGAAGAATAAGCAAATGCCCAGGCAGCTGCCAGTGACCTACAGAGTGGGGTCTCTGTGAAATTCTGCTACAAGATGTAGCAAACCTGAGAGAGTCTTTTTCATGGACATTCCCACAGAACCTCTGCACCAAGCCAAAGCCTTCTTCTTTCCCCACCTCTGAGCTCCTCCAGCATTTGTTTGTGCCCAGGTGTGCCCTGATACTTGCAGCAGGTTCGTGAACAACTCAGTAGAGTTGGTCCTCTCCCTCCCATCTTCTCCTGGGCTCCTGGCATCAAACCGAGGCTTTCAAGCTTGCACAGTGAGGGCTTCACCATGCTCTATGCTATCTCTCCAAGCTCATGTGCAGAATCTTTCACTTACATTAGGAGTTTTGTATGGTTTCCTGGCCTGTGCAAGTTACTGGATCCAACTATCTCTTTATCCGTACATCCCATCAAACAGACACAGTGATTATTCCCAGAGGACACTCAGTTTGTAACAGTCCAGAAAAGAACAAAGCTACTAAAAACTAGAAGAAAAACATTTTCTCCAAACCTAAAATGGAGGAAAGAATGGTAGAATGAACCCTCACATCAGCTTACAAAGCTACTGGATTATCCCCTGAGTTTCACACTGCAAGTCAGAGAAATTGCATTGCAACCTCTTTGGCTGTTCAGAAACTCTTTGTTGTTAAAGGCATCTTTTAGAAATGCAAACACCAGAGTACCTGGACCTCTCTCAGTAGCTGGCACAGGTGGCTAACCCTTGTCTGCCTCACTCCATCCTAATCGAATTTCTCTACACTTTTTCTTACCCCCTCAGGCACCACTACCCAAATTGTGTTTCCAGAAAAAAAAAAAAAAAGCTTACACAGCCAAGACAATTGCATTAATATTAATTCTAGAAATAATGGAAACGCCCAGTGACTCAGTCCAGCACTGCCCACACAGGGAAGGGTGAACATGGAGCTGCCTTTGAGAAGATTCGGACAAATTAAAGTGAGTCACAAATTGGGAGACCTGACAGACACTTTTAAACAATAGCTAAAGGAAACAAAGTTTGTGCAGCCAAGGAAAGAGAAAGCAATATGTAAGCTACCTTTAAGGATTGGAAGAGCCAGGTATGAGAGAAGCGCTGACCACCCCATTGCTAGCCGGGCAGCATGTTCAGAAGCAATTGTGAAGTTACACACAATGGAGGTGTCCCAGTCTTGCTCCTTAGTAAACACAGCAATGCTGATGTGTAACTGCTTTATCTGAAAGCCCAATCTGAGAAATCAGGCAGGCAATCAAGAGCAAAATTGAGATAGCATGCAACCAAGATTTCCCAAGAATCACAGCAGGCCACACACCTCAGTGTCATGGAACAGTCTGAGAGGGAAGAAAGCTAGTGATCTGGCTTCTGGGTCATCCTGCCCTACACTTTCCAACTGGCACACACACCCATGTATGTCATTCTGAGTGAACACTCCTGGTTCCTTCAAGAAGTACTGAGACAGCAAAGGCCAGGTATGTGCAGTAGACTCTACATGGGGAGCTGCTACCACCACTGCACAGTGTGGGCAAGGAGAGCTGTAGCCCAGCCCTCAGTCTTGAAGAGTCAGTACAAAGAGATGAGTCCACCACAATGGAAGCAGCTGTCTTAGCTTGATGATGGTAGGGACTTCAGGAAGGTGGGCTGGCAGAAAGGCCCTGGGAACAAAGATGAAGGGTGAATCTGTGGACCACAGTAAAGTATAAGGGCATGCAAAGACACACTTTGTAAGCTGCAAACCATCTAAGAACTCTTTAAGTCTCCTGCACACAAACTCAGCTTTGTCCTCAATCGCTGGGGATACTCCAAAGGGAGACTCCTCTTTCAAGACTGCCCACAGGGAACAGAAGTCATACGAACTTGTAACCGATGCTGTTCTATTCTGCCACACGGTGGCGCTGTATCCAGAGATTGGTTGTATGCGGTGAGGCACACCCATCGCAACAAAGAGCCTGCACTAGTCTACACAGAGGTAAAGATTTCAGTGGCTCTCTAGAAGATCTACAACCGTCTCCCAGCACAGAGCTCAGCCACAGCGTTATAGCAGTTGTATTCTTTCTCCTTTCAGGTGCTTGCCCGGCAGATGGTTGTTGCTCCAGTCTCCTTTCAATCTCTCTCAGACACCACCTACAGATTAAGATCCTTTTCTCTCTGTGATCGCCCAGGGAGGAGGATACACTTAGCTTTTAAATCCTTATGGTGCAAATGATCTCCTAACACCCTTCTTTCTGAGGACGCTACCTCAGTAGGGTTTTTGTTTGTTTTTTTGTTTTGTTTTTGTTTTTTTTGTTTTTTGTTTTTTTCCCCCTATTTGTGTTCCTGATATCTTACACAAATATAGTGAACATAATGGATCTTACCGCTTGTGGCCAGGCTAATATTACAAACATCAGACCTTCGTTGTATTTGGCTTAGTTAGGAGTGTTGATATTTACAAATGAATTTACATTATAAAATATAGATTCCGGGGTTAATTCATGATACAAAGCTGGCATTTTGAAGAACCTGTCCGTACTCCCAGACACAGTATTTGGCACTTTACCACAAGTCCTCCCTCTGTTTACTACTCCAGCCATATTCCTGCCCAGACCTCTGAGGCATCATTCATCTTTGCTTTTCTTTCATTTTACTGCACACTTGCTAGTCTCTTTTTTTTTTTTTTTTTTTTTTTTGCGTCTATCTTCATGATCCAGCTAAATGTGACTACTACTTCTCTCCAAATATGCTTCCCTATCGTCTGTAGATTTACTGATGATTTCGTAGTTTTCCTAAATTGTTCTTCACTTAACATCTGTTTTTAAGTCTTTAATCATTCCCTGAGCACACACATTCACTCTCCCCCACCCCCTTCATGGCTTGTGTTGTGATTAGCTCATTTGTATTCCCAGGTCTTTTACATACTTCTTAAAAGGAATTTTATTTTCCTGTTGTAGATGTTTGAAGGCGCCTTCAGTTTCATAGATGCACCACTTTAATTTCTTACTCCACGGAGCATCTGGAATAGCCCCTTACACTTTTGCACTTAGTAAGCATTTAGCATGTATGTGTTGAATGCAACGCTGTGTCAAATGATCCCCAAACCTTTATTAAAATTCTCACTTTAGTCTACACTCAGTCCCTGGTGTTTGTTTTCATGAACTTTAGATTAAAAAAAAAAAAAAAAAGAATAAGAAGTGAACAATAATAGTGGAGACATTTTTTTAAATTGGTTGTTAAACATCTAGTTCTGGGGAGTAGAAACGTTTCTGTTCACAGAACATTGAAGAAATTTATTCATCTCTGCAAATGATAGGGAAATTGGTGGCAATGAAGAAAAACGTCATTTCCTCAAGCTGCTCACCATCTTTCCACAGAGTGCCCCTTTCCAGGTTATTTTACCAATTCCTCCATACCTTAGTGAGGAAGTGCCCCCCCCCCACTAAGGATTTGATCCCACTTCTGGTACTCTCCATACAAAGCTTTTCCATCAGAAGGTGAATTTTTGATAACTTGAGCAATTTACAGAACACAAAAAAGAAAGGTAATAAGGAACAGAGGTGGGGACTTGTCAAGAAAATTAACCATCAGAATTGATTTCCAGCAGATGACGTTGATAGAGACATCCAGGCTCTGACACAGGGAGAGGTGAACGGGTAGGAGCAGAGCTTATTCTAACTTGGGTTCTGTATGAAACATGTAACGATTTGCACCCAAGAACTGTGAATAAAATAAAATATTTTGTTTGCTTTCAAGGACTAAGTAAAAGCTACCAGCATCAATCCACTCAAAGTCTCTCTGGTTTGTTTTTTGTTTGTCTGATAGAGGCAGATTTGAAAATGCAGAAAAAAAAAAAAAACAAGGTAAGAATGTAGAAAAAAAAACAAGGTAAGAAACAAGGTAAAAAACAATGTGTGCTTACACATGCACACATGTTATTCTTTGATCCCCTTTGCAGATGGAAGAAAATAAAACAAGCCATAGCCTTTTATGTTCATGTCTTGCCCCACAGCTTACTGTGATTTAGAATACATGAAATAATAATCACTGTATATTTTTAAAATGTGAAAACTCAGACTGGAGAGATGGCTCAGTGGTTAAGAGCTGGTACTGCTCATGAATAGAACCCAAATTCAGCTACTAGAACCCATATTGGGTGACTCATACCTTCTGTAACTCCAGCTGCAAGAGAATCCAATGTCTGGCTCCATAGGCACTTGAACCCATGTTCACATAGCAATATAAACATGTAAGCAAATGCATATAGTATAAAAATTACTCAAAGAAGGGGCTGTAGAGATGTTTCAGCAGTTTAGGGCCCTTATTGCAGAGGCCCTAGGTATGACTGCTCACAAGCATCTATATTCCAGTTTCAGGGAATCTGACTTCCCATTCTGGCCTCATTAGGTTCCAGACGTGAATGCAGTGTATATACCTACATGCAGGAAAATATTCTAGCTTTTTAAGGCTGTAATAGATCTTCTTTTTTAATTTTTGGCCACTTTTTAAAGTTAGAAACAATCTTATTTTATACATCAATTCCATTTTCTTCTCCCTCCCATCCTCCCATGCCTCTCACAGACCCCCTGCCACCCCTCTCACCCCTCCGATCCCCCATCCACTCCCCAGGGAGGGTGAGGCCTTCCATGAGGGATCCCCATCCCATGGGGAATGGCCTAGGCCCTCCCTGTGTATCTAGTATCCCTCTAAGGGGAATGGGCTCCCGAAGTCCATTCGTGCACTAGGGATATATCCTGGTTCCACTACCAGAGGCCCCATAGACTGCCCAGTCTTCCTAGCTGACACCCACATTCAGGGGGCCTGATTTGGTCCTATGTTGGTTCCCCAGCTGTCAGACTGGGGTTCATGAGTTTCCACTTGCTCAGGTCAACTGTTTCTGTGGGTTTTCCCAGCTAGGTCTTGACTCCTTTGTTCATCACTCCTCTCTCTCTGAAACTGGATTGCTGGAGTTTGACTCAGTGCTTAGCTGTGGATCTCTCCTGTCGCTTCCATCAGCTACTGGATGGAGGCTCTAAGAAGGCATTCTCGTTATAGAGGAAGGGCATTTAAGGTAGCCTCTACACTATTGCTTAGATTCCTAGTTGGGGTCATCCTTGTGGGTCTCTGCACAATTCCCTAGTGCCAGATTTCTCTTTAAACCTATAATGGCTCCTTCAATTGAGGTGTCTCTTTTCTTACTCTCCTCTATTAATCTCCCCACTCAATATTCCTGATCCCTCATGTTCTCCTCTTCTTCCTTCCTCTTTCTCCTACCTCCCTTCCCCTGCCCCCATGCTCCCAATTTGTTCAGGGACTCCTGCCCCTTTCCCCTTCACCAAGAGACCATGTATGTCTCTTTTACAGTCCTTGTTTCCTGGCTTCTCTGGAGGTGTGGATTATAGTCTGGTAAACCTTTGTTCTATGTCTAAAAACCATATATGAGTGAGTACATACCGTGTTTGTCTTTCTGTAACTAGGTTAACTCACTTAAGATGATTTCTTCTAATTCCATTCATTTGCCTGTGAATTTCAAGGTTTTTGTTTGTGTGGTTGGTTGGTTGGTTTTTTTCCTGCTGAGTAGAACTCCATTATATAAATGTACCAAATTTTCTGTGTCCATTCTTCTGTTGACGGGCATCTAGGTTGCTTTTAGGTTCTGGCTATTACAAATACTGTTGCTATGAATGTAGTTGAACAGATGTCCTTGTTGTATGGATATGAATCCATTGGGTATATGCCTGAGTGGAATTTCTAGATATGGAGGTAGAAAGGTTCCCATTTTCTGGAGAAATTGCCATAATGATTTCCAAAGTGACTGTACAAGTTTGTACTCCCCCCAGCAGTGGAGAAGTGTTCTGCTTTCTCCATATCCTCTTCAGCATAAACTGTCTTTGGTGTTTTTGATTTTAGCCATTCTGGCAGGTGTGAGATGGTATCTCAGATGGTATTTTGATTAGCATTTCCTTGATGGCTAAAGATGCTGAGCACTTTCTTAAGTGTCTTTCAGCCATTTTGTATTGTTCTATTAAGAATTCTTTGTTTAGTTCTGTACGCTAATTTTTAATTAAATAATTTGGTATTTTGGTGACTAGCTTCTTGAGTTCTTGGTATATTTTTTAAATCAGCCCTTTGTCATATGTGGGGCTGGTAAATAACTTTTCCCGTTTTGTGGGCTGCCATTTTGTCTTGTTGACTGTGTCCTTTGCCTTACAGAAGCTTCTCCGCTTCAGAAGGTACCATTTATTTTTTTGTCAATCTCAGTATCTTTGCTACTGGCATTATATTCAAGAAGTGGTCTCCTGTGCCAGTTCTTTCAAGGTTACCTCCCACTTTCTCTTCTAAGAGATTCAGTATGGCTGGATTTATGTTGAGCCCTTTGATCCATTTGAACTTAAGGTTTGTCCATATCCAAGTATCCATTTGTTAAAGATACTTTCTTTTTAACATTGTATAATTTTAGCCTCTTTGCCAAAAATCAGGTGTTCATAGATGTGTAAGTTAATATCAGGGATTTCTATTTGATTTCATTGGTCTACCTGTATGTTTTTGTGCCAATATCAAGCTGTTTTAATCACTATAGCTCTATTGTAGAGCTTGAAGTCAGGGATGGTGATGCCTCCAGAAGTTCCTTTATTGTACAGGGTTGTTTTGGCTATCCTGAGTATTGTCTTTTCAAGGTCTGTGAAGAATTGTGCTGGTATTTTGATGGGGATTGAATTGAATCTGTATATTACTTTTGGCAAGACTGCCATTTTTTACTATGTTGATCCTACCTATCCAAGAGCATGAGAGATCTTTACATTTTCTGGTGCCTCCTTTAATAACTCCAAGTTCTTGTCATACAGGTCTTTCACCTGTTTGGTTAGAGTTACTCCAAGGTATTTTATGTTCTTTCTGGCTATTGTAAAGAATGATGTTTCTCTGATTTCTTTCTCCGCTCCTTTATTGTCTATATATAGTAGGGCTTCTGATATTTTTTTAGTTAATCTTGTATACTGACACTTTGCTGAAAGTGTTTATCAGCTATAGGAGTTCCCTGGTAGAATTCTTCAGGTCACTTATGTAAACTAGCATAGCATCTGCAAATAGTGAAAGTTGGATTTCTTCTTTTCTAATTTGTATCCCCTTGATCGCCTTTTGTTTTATTGCTCTAGCTAGAACTTCAAGTACAATGTTGAAGAGATATGAAGAGAGTGGACACTTTCTTGTTCCTGATTTTATAGAATCACATTGAGTTTCTCTTCATTTAGTTTCATATTTGCTGTTGGTTTGTTGTATATTGCCTTTATTATGTGTAGGTATGTTCCTGTAATCCCTGATCTCTCCAAGACCTTTATCATAAAGAGGCATTGAAATTTGTCAAAGGCTTTCTCAGCATCTAGTGAGATGATTTTTTTCATTTTATTTATGTGGTGGATTACATTGATGGATTTTAATATATTGAACCATGCCTGCATCTCTGGGATAAATCCTATTTGAACATGGTGGATATTTTTTCTGATGTGTTCTTGGATTTTATTTGCCAGTATTTTATTGAGTATTTTTGCATCAATATTCATGAGGGATATTAGTCTGTAGTTCTCTATCTTAGCTGTGTCTTTGGGTAATTGTAGCATCATAAAAATAGTCCTTCTGCTTCTATTGTGTTGAAAAATTTGAAGAGTATTGTTATTAGCTCTTCTTTGAATTTCTGGCAGAACTCTGCACGGAAATCATCTGGACCTGGCCTTTTTTTTCTCATTGGGAGACTTTTGATGAATGCTTCTATTTCACTAGGGTTTGCATGTCTATTTAAATTGCTTTTCTGTTCTTGATTTAATTTTGGTAAGTAATACCTATCCAGAAAATTGTCCATTTCCTTTAAATTTTCCAATTTTGTGGAGTACAGGTTTTCAAAGTATGACCTGAAGATTCTCTGGATTTCCTCAGTGTCTGTTGTTATGTCCCCCTTTTCATTTCTGATTTTGTTAAATTGCATGTTCTCTCTCTGCCTTTTAGTTAGGATGAATAAAGGTTTATCTATCTTGTTGATTTTCTTGAAGAACCAACTCTTTGTTTCATTGATTCTTTGTATTGGCTGATTTTGGAGAAGGTTCCATGTGAAGCTGAGAAGAAGGTATATTCTTTTGTGTTTGGATGAAATCTTCTATAGATGTCTGTTAAACCCAATTGGGTCATAACTTCTGTTAGTTCCTTTGTTTCTTTGCTCAGTCTCTGTCTGATGATCCTGTCTAGTGGTGAGAGTAAGGTGTTGAAGTCTCCCACTATAAGTGTGTGGGTTTATATGTGATTTGAGTTTTAATAATGTGGATGCCTTCATCTTGATGGGTTTTTCTTGTGATGAATATGAAATGACATTCCTCATCTCTTTTGATTAATTTTAGTTTGAAGTCGAATTTGTTAGATATTAGGATAGAAACATAAGATTGCTGCTTAGGACCATTTAATTGGAAAATCATTTCCCAGCCCTTTACTCTGAGGTAACTCTGTCTTTGAAGTTGAGGTGTGTTTCTTATATGCAGCAGGAGGATGAATTTTGTTTTTGTATTCATTCTGTGAGTCTGTGTCTTTTTATAGGTGAGTTAAAACCATTGATATTGAGGGATATTAATGACCATTGATTGTTGATTCTTGTTTGTTCTAGATTTGTTTTTGTGGTGGTATTGCATGTGAATTTTCCCCCTTTTTCTGGCTTATGGTAAAGTGGCATATCTATTGCCTATGTCTTTGTGAATGAAGTTAAATTCCTTGGGTTGGAGTTTTCCTTCCAGAACTTTCTATAGGGCTGGATTTGTGGATATGTATTCTGTAAATCTAGTTTTGTCATGGAATATCTTGTTTTCTCTGTCTATAGTGGTTGAGAGTTTTGTTGGGTATAGTAGTCTGGGCTGGCATCCACGGTTCCTTAGTGTTTGTAGAACATTTATCCAAGACTTTTTGGCTTTCAGAGTTTCCATGGAGAAGTCAAGTGTAATTCTGATAGGTCTGCCTTTATATGTTAATTGGCTTTTTTCCTTTGCTGCTCTTAATATTCTTTCTTTATCCTGTATGTTTGGTGTTTTGATTATTATGTGGCAAAGGGACTTTTTTGGGTGGTCCAGTCTATTTGGTGTTCAGTAAGATTCTTGTACTTTTATAGGCATGTTGTTATTTAGGTTGGAAATTTTTTTTTCTATAATTTTGCTGATTATGTTTTCTGACCCTTTGACCTGGGCTTATTCACCTTCTTTATACCTATTATTCTTAGGTTTGGTCTTTTCACAGTGTCCCACATTTCCTGGAGATTTTGTGTTAAGCATTTGTTGGACTTAAGATTTTCTTTGGCCTATGAATCTATTTCCTCTAGTTTACCTTCAGCCCCTGAGATTCTCTCATCCATCTCTTGTATTTTATTGGTTATGCTTGCATCTGTAGTTCCTGATCATTTACCCAGCTTTTCTATTTCCAGCATTCCCTCAGTTTGTATTTTCTTTATTTTCTCTATTTCAGTTTTCAGGTCTTGAACTGTTTGAAATGTTTCCTTCATCTGTTTGATTGTTTTTTCTTGGCTTTCTTTGTTTTCTTTAGAGATTTGTTGATTGCTTACATTTTTGTATTTGTCTTTTCCTTTATTTCTTCCATTTTTTGGTTTGTTTTTTATTCCATTTCTTTAAGTGATTTTCTCATATCCTCTTTGAAAGCCTCTATTATTTTCATGAAGTTGTTTTTAATGTCATTCTCTTCTGCTTCATCTGCTTTGAGATGTTCAGGTCTTGCTGATGTAGAATCCCTAGGCTCTGGTGATATCATATAAGTCTTTCTGTTGTTGAATGTGTTCTTATACTACCATCTTTCATCTCTTCTTTCAGTGGGTACAGGTGGGTCTCTCCCTCTCCTGGTGGGTATGGGTTCAAGGCTCTTTCCTCTCCTCTTTCCCAGAGAGTACATGGGCAAGACAGTAATGGTGGCCAATACTGGGTGCTTTGTTTTGTCTCCTGGTCCCACTCTCTACTGGAGGGTGGAGGGGAAAGACAGAAATGGCTGCTGTTGCTGGATGCTTTGTTCTGATGCTGGGTCCCACAGGGGTATTTGATGTCAGGAAGATTTTGGCTGCCACTGGTCAGGGGACTAAAGAGGGAAAAGTGGGCTTGAAGAACCCCTAGCACTTACCTCTCTAACGGAGGAATGACAGGAATGGTGGTGATGCTGGATGCTTTGTTCTGACTCCAGAGTTCTTCTTGGAGATTCGGTGGCAGGAAGCATAAACAATCTTCTTATAACTGTAAGAATTTTACCAATAATGCGGAATAGAAAAACAAATGACAAAGAAAAAGCTAACAAAATATACTATCTATCAAGAAAATGATTTAAGTCATTTTAGAATCTATTTTTAAAATCTGAAGCTTATCATGATATCTTTACTATTTAAGGAAAATGAGTCAAATGATTCATAAAGTTGCCTATTCTATTAGATAAACTTCCCTCTCATGCCCGGTGTCCAAAGAATTATTAGAGGCTAGATTTTAAAATATCATGGCTTTAAAATATTTCATTAGTAAATAAGAGTGTTGCTGGAGTTTCATGTCTCAGTCTGGTCCTGCTGCCGCTTCAGCCCCAAATAACTACACAGATGCTATATTAGTTATAAAACTGTTGGCCAATGGCTAGGGCTTATTATTGGCTATTTCTGTCCTAATTATTAACCCATTTCTATAAATCTATGTATTTCCATATGGTCTTGGCTTACCAGAGAATACCTGGACCTGTACTCCTTTGGTGGCTACCTGGCATCTCTTGAGGCCTCTCTCCCCAGCATCCTCCTTGTCTCCTAGCCCCACCTATCTTCCTGCCTCTACTGGCAGGAAGTGTTTTATTCATCATCCAATAAGAGAAACATATATACAGAAGGACATTCCCCATCATAAAAGCCTATATATAATTCTTATTATTGATGGTAGTATTTGCAGTGACAACAGTGTGATTGAATACATTGTATCTTTTGAACTCAGTTTGCAATTATATTCTGAAATCTCAGTTTCAAATGAATTCAGTGATTTCATGCAATCACTAAGTAATTACGACAAGGCATAATATGTGATGACTGAGGCACATTGCTAATAAGACTGAATTAATTGTCTTTATTAGTTGGCTAGAACTAATGCTATAAAGCATCACAGTTCCAGAAGCCAAGTATCAATCAACCAATTAATCAATCAGCTGTATCTGAGGCTGTAAGGAAAGCACCTGGCTCAGGTTTCCCCTGACTTCTCCATACTCCCACGTATTCTTCCCTTCCTGCATTCATCTCACCTTGGCTTCTCCATGTCCCCATGTAATCTTCCTGTATTCCTCACCCCTGGGCTTCTCCATGTCGCCATGTAGTCTTCCTTTATTCATCTCCCTCCCCTCGACATCTCCATGTCCTCATGTAGTTTTCCTGTAGTCATATCCCCTTAGCCCATAACAAAATCTGTTTTTCAAATAACTTTCTTTGTCATTTTGACTTTGAACTTTTTGGCCAACTCCTATAAGACCTTGTTATATTGGTTAATGTTGCTGTTATCATATAGTTTTATTACAGAAGTTCAAGATCCTTGCTCACCTAGACATCCCCATATAAGTGTCAAAACATGGCAAGATGCTGTAGGAAAGTGAACAAATGCCCTGACTACTGTGCCTCTCTCACCTGTCCCCACAAGGCACCATGACCATCTGACATCCAGACCATGTGAAGGCACTCCCAACTGCACGCAGCTAGACTCCAGTTTTATATCCATGTGAGTTTTCATATTGTTTTCTAGAGCTAGTAGATTGTCCCGTCAGTGTGATCATCTGCTTTAGAGAACTCTGCTGCAAATCACACTTTCTAGAAACAATCTAAACTTTGTCAAGTTCACTAGGAAAGTTATTTATAAAAAAAAAAAAAAAAAAAAAAAAGGGCCTTTGGCTATTCAAAAGGCCATGAAATCTCATTGCAATCAAATCCAATCCAAATGCCCAAAGAGTATGTAACCCTCACTTGTTCTTTTTGTTTTCTCCAGTACACAGACATTTGATTGCTCCTTGAGGCTTAAGGCAGTGGACTTAGAATAATTCAAGCTCCGGGGAACACTTCATTATCTCAGAGGATGATGCTGTTCGATCCACACTGTTTGGAACATTTGTTGAAAATGTCATTCAAAAGATATCAACACTGCCTGAGTCATGGTTTTATTGAATTTGTCAAATAGAGTAATAAAAACATCACAAAGTCACAAGACAATAATTATTCAGGTTAGAAATAAAAGATGCCAATAATCTGTTCAATTCAATAAGGTCAGCAGTCCAGCTAATGTCAGTGCTATAGGCATTGGCTGCAGAGGGGTAGTAGAATGTCACCTATTTTCTACAGAGCTTTCAAGTTAATTTGGCCAAGTGTATTCTAGCTGTGGTACCTTAAATGGACACCCAAAAGAACAGCATTGCAGTGGTTGTATTAGCTACTCGTATCATTTCTATACCTGAACACTTGACAGAAACAATTAAGGAAGCATTTACTGTGGCCCCTAGTCCAGGACACAGTCCATCATGTCAGAAAAGGTACAATGGTAGCACCAGGAGAAAGTGAATCACAGGACATCTACTCTAAAGAGAAAGGTAGATGAGTGCTTCTGTTCAGTTTGCTTTCTAATTTTTATTCAGCCCAACCAGCATTGCAACCCATAAAGCCGCACTGTGCAGATTTAGAGCCAGTCTTCCCATCCAATTAACCTGATCTAGAAAACTCATTCACAGAGGCTTGTCGGGCCAGTGTTTCCAGATTCTATCAAACTGACAACCAGTGTTCACCATCACATATCTATCCCTTCTCAGCTTGACACCTCAATTTATCATTTTCAAGCCATAAACTTCTTACCCCCTTTGTCACCAGGGGCTCCAGGCCATTTTATTGTACAAATGCATTCAGTTCAACCTCAAAGTCCAATAGCTTTTTACAGTGTCAACACTATTTGAATTTCCAAAGTCTCTCCTGAGACTCAACGCAATCTCTTAATGTGAGTTCTTATAAACTAACTAACAGACCACATGTTTACAATAGATAATGGCACAGAATAAATATTAACATTCCAACAAAGACAGACAGTGGCACAGAAAGGAATGGTGAGCCCAAAACAAAACTAAAACCCCATAGGACAACATCAAATCCTGTGGCTCTGTGTCCAGAACTGGGACTTATGATGGAATCATCTGGCTCTTTTTCTCTTGGGTCTGCTCAATGGCTGCAACATTGCCCAATAGTGGTCCAGGTCCTAATAGCTCCAACATCCTGGAGGCTCCATTGAAATGTTGGCTTCTCCTCCTCAGCTTCAAGCCATGGCATCTTTATCTCCTTCTTGCAGAGATTCCCACCATGCCACACATCTTCTGGCATCAAGTAAAGGACTCCATGCTCCTCACAATTCTACACCATTCATGCCTGCAAAACCTAAACACATGAGCAATGCAGGTAAGCTCTGCTATCTGCTTGGAGTCGATAGCCCACTTTACCCACAGCTTCTTCAGCCTTTGTACTTCTTTGAGGCTCACACCAAAGAAATACTTCTTTGGATGATTGTTTTCAAGCAAAGAACACTTCATCAGATTTCTCAGTCTAGGCTACCTCCTTTCAAATGAATTTTCATTTTTACAATATGGAATCCAGTTCAAGATACAGTACCTCTTCCATATGAAACTTTAAGAACAAGTCCATCACTACCAATGCTTTCTCAGCTTTGTCTTATATACTCTAATCAGAATGGCTCATTAAGCTCTGCTCACAGTGTTCTAGGGATTTTATAACCAGCAAACCCCCAAACTCTTCCACATACATCCTACAAACAAATTCTAAAGGCCAAAGAACCACTTGGACTGTTTTAATCACAGCAACAATCACACAACGTGTGTGTGTGCAATGTTCATGCCTATGTATGGAGAGAGAGAGAGATTCCTTGTTTTTATTACTGCGATTAAACACCCAACAAAAATAACTTAAGAAAGGAAGGTTTTCTTGAAGAAAACTGCTTCCTGAGCATTATACCAGTAGCACAGACACTGAGATCAACAATTAATGAATGGGACCTCCCAAAACTGAGAAGCTTCTGTAAAGCAAAGGACACAGTGACAAGACCAAACAGTAGCCCACAGATTGGGAAAACCCCATATCTGAGAGAGGGATGATCTCCAAAATATACAAAGAACTCAAGAAACTAGCCACCAAAACACCAAATAACCCTATTAAAAAGCTGGGCACAGAACTAAATAGAAAATTTTCAATAGAGAAATCTAAAATGGCTGAAAGACACAAGAAAGTACTCAACATCCTTAGCCATCAGGGAAATGGTAATCAAAACAACTCTGAGATACCATCCTATACCTGTCAAAATGGCTAAAATCAAAAACATTAGAGACAGTTTGTGGTGGAGAGAAAGTGGAGAAAGGGGCACATTCCTCCACTGCTGGTGGGAATGCAAACTTGTACAACCATTTCGGAAATCAGTATGGAGGTTCCTCATGCAAAGGGACATCAGTCTACCTCAAGATCCAGTAATTCTACTCTTAGGCATATACCCAAAATATGCCCATTAATACAACAAGAATACATTCAACTATGTTCATAGCACCATTATTTGTAATAGCCAGAAATTGGAAGCAACCAAAATGCCCCTCAACTGAAGAATTAATAAAGAAAATGTGGTACACAATGGAAGACTACTCATTAGAAAAACACAATGGAATCTTAAAATTTGCAGGCAAATGAATGGAATTAGAAGAAACCATCCTGAGTAAGATAACCCATTCACAAAAAGACAAACATGGTATGTACTCACTCATATATGGATTTTAGACATAGAGCAAAGAATTACCTGCCAACAGTCCACACTGCCAGAAAAGCTAGGAAACAAGGAGGACCACAAGAAAAACACATATGTTTCCCTGGAGAAGGGGAAAGGGACAAGACCTCCCAAGCAAATTGGAAGCATGGGGGGGGGGGGAGTTAGCAGAAAGAGGAGGGGAGAAGAGGACATGAGGGAACAGGAAAATTTAATCAGGGAAAGAATAGAGAAGAGCAAGAAAAGAGAAACCAGAAGAGAAGGAGCCATTATAGGTTTAAAGTGAAATCTGCCACTAGGAAAATGTCCAGGGATCTACAAGGATGACCCCAATTAGAAATCTAAGCAATAATGGAGAGGCTACCTTAAATGACCTTCCCCAATAATGAGATTGATGACTGACTACCTTATATGCTATCCAGTAGCTGATGGAAGCTGAAACAGACACCCACAGCTAAACACTGAGCTGAACTCCTGGAATCCAGTTGCAGAGAGGGAGGAGAGAAGAGCAAAGGGGTCAAGGCCGGAGAAACCCACAGAAACTGCTGACCCGAACAAGGGGGTGCTCATGGACCCCATTCTGATAGCTAGGAAACCACATAGGACCGACCAGGACCCCCTGAATGTGGGTGTTAGTTAGGAGGACTGGGAAGTCTATGGGGCCTCTGGTAATGGATCAACATTTATCCCTAGTATAGAATGGACTTTGGGAGCCCATTCCCCATGGAGGGATACTCTCTCAGCCTAGACACATGGTGTAGGGCCTAGGCCCTGCTCCAAATGATATGACAAACTTTGAAGACTCCCCATGGAAGGCCTCACCCTCTCTGGGGAGCAGAAAGGGGATGAGATGGCGGTTGGTGGGGGGAACAGGGGGAGGACAGTAGGGTTAAGGAACTGGGACTGACATGTTAAACAAACTTGTTTCAAATTTAAATTAAAAAAAACAATTACAAAAAGAAAGAAAGATTTTTCTTTGGCTTATATCTCCATAACATAGCAGGAGGCAGATGATCACATTGTCAACAGACAAATGCTATGCTCAGCTTGCTTTCTCCTTCTAATTCAGTCCAAAAATCCTGGAATTCAACCACCCACATTTCCACATTTCAGGTGGGCCTTCCAAATTCTGTTAATCTCATCTAGATAATTACTCACAGAAATGCCCAGAGGCTTGACTCCCTTAGAGATTCTAGATCTTGTCAAATTGACAGTATTAACAATCACAGTGTTCAAATGCTGTATTCCTAAGAGATCAGACCCTGCTGAGTTCCCTAGCATCTCAGAGCTGGTCTTATGGCCCTAATACAAAACAGCAACAAAAGCAAACTAAATGAGGAATATGATTATCATTTTTCAGCTCAAAGGACATTCTAGCCCAGCTGAATGACAATTTTCTCTCTGTATTTGGTCATATAAACACCAAGCACAGCAAAGCTTCCATTTTCTATCATACAGTGTTGTGCAGCTTAAACTATCTCACTAACTCTCAAACACACCATGCTACTACAGTGTGTTTCTACACTAGGAATGGCAACTGTGGTAATGTGAGTGAGACCTTCCCCATAGTCATGAGCATATGAACACTTGGTCTTTAGTTAGTGGTACCATTTTTATAGGCTTGGGAAATATGGCCTTGCTGGTGGAAGTGTGTTACTGGGCAGAGTTTTAAGAGTGTAAAGACTTGTACAATTTCCAGTTCACACTTTCTGCTTTGTGTTTGTAGTTTAAGATGTGCATTCTTGACTTCCTGCTTGATCACCATGCATGTTGCCTGCTGCTTCTGGTCTGCCATCATGGACTCTAACCCCTGGGAACCATATATCCAAAGAAACTATTCATTCCTTCAACAAGTTGCCTGGGCCATGGTGTTTTATCACAGCAATAGGAAAAATAATGTACACAATAGTTGAATAGTTTATATCTCTATATCTCTTTTCTATGATATTTATGCTGCCCCATTCAATCCACACTGAACTTATCTCTATTTCACCATACTTATCTCTACAATTATGAGATCTTATCAAAACATGATTTTTAAAAGCCACCCTACTCTACTAGACTGTGTATTTACTAATAACAAGGAACATAAACAATGGAGAAGAAAAATAAAGCATATCATTTGCAGGCATTATAGTTTGACTGTTAAAGTCCACAATATGCTCATGTGCTTAGACCTTGGTCCTCAGCCAACCACTGCTTGAAAGGCTGTGGAACCTTACAAGAGGTGGGCCTTAAGGTTAACAGCCAGGCTCCAGTTCCTGTTCAAACTCCGATTATGACTTCTGACTACAGATGCAATGTGACATCTAGACTTTGGCTTGGACACATGTCCCCCTCCCCAACCTGAATGGATTGTATACTCTAGGACTGTAAGTTAGAACAAGCCCTTTCATCTTTACATTATTCTGTTGGGAGTTTGGCCACAGCAACAAGAAAAACAGCTCATACAGCAGGGAGGGAGATGTGATTTGAGGTTATAATGTAAATAGATATAAGCCAGACTCAGAAAAACAAATAACATGTGATGGGAGATGTCATTCTGTAACTATTTCTCATATTGGTTAATGAATAAAACATTGTTGGCAAGCAAATAGGAAAGCAAGATAGGTGGGACTAAGGAAACAAGAATGATACTGGGAGATGAGGTAGAGAGAAGAGTCAAGATGAAGAGACTTGAGAGGAAGGGGTCCGGGCCCTCTCTCCGGTAAGATAATACAACATGGAAATACTTAGATTGATAGAAATGGTTTAATATTTAAGACAGAGATAGCCAATAAGAAATTCTAGTAACAGGCCAACAGCTTTACATCTAATACAGTGTCTCTGTGTGTTATTTGGGGCTGATGTGGCTGAGGGACCAGGATGGTGGGGAATACTGCTTGTAATAAGCATGTTCTTTTTCAAATGTAGACTCTAGATTTAATAAATATGATATATGATATAATATTCACATATATGGCATCAAAGCAAAAGAGATAATGCTGAGTAGGAAAGGAAGAAGGAAGGAAATGGGGTTGAGTATGAGGGCAGTGAATAGCACATATGTGCAAAAGCATAATGGCACCTATTGCTTTGAATAAATACATCCTGATGTTAAGAAATATCAGGGATCAAAAAAAAAAAAAAGAAAGAAAGAAAGAAAAAAGAAATATCTGATATTTGTTGCTTCCATAGGAACATAGATCTCAGCAGCTAATACAGTTAATAAAGACACAAGAAGCATTTTCATTGATACCTCACAATGAGCTTGTGAGTTTATCAGTACTCTCATTGTAGTGATGAAGGAAGTGGATTAGAGTCAGTAAATGGCTTATTTGTCAAGGTCATAGTGAGCAGGACATCCATCAGGAACTCTTAATGCCAGCCAGGGTTAGTCAGTGTTTTCCTGTTTCCTGCTGCAAAGCTGCACCCTCTAACTGCAGAAGGAAAGACTCAATTTTACCCTGGAATAGGGAACACAGGAGCAAACATCAGGTCAGTGGAAAGGATATGGATTAAAAGGGAAGGCCTGGATGGCTGTCAGCTACACCGTGAGATGAGTTAATGAATAAATGAATGAACAGCTGCTAGGCTTTAAGGCAGAGACAGCAATTGTCACACAACCATATGACCTGGTGTTGACTTCAGGAGTGGGGCCTCGTGTCTCAACAAGCTCTCAGAATGATATGAGAGAAACTGTATATGATATCAGTAAGTTCACATTAAAAAGAGAACTTTGCCCCAGAAACCAGATACTTTATCATTCAGCTTATGATTGAAATCTTTGTTTTGAGTCTCCTTGAACTGCTCAAAAGACAGACAGGCAGCCTCAGTTTCCAGGACTCACAATGCTTTCTCCCAAGCATTTCTGCCAGGATTCTGGAGTATTCAAATATCCAGAGTAGAGGTGGGGGTGTGGGGAACACTCAGCCAACACATGGATCTGTTCTGGAGTGCTGGTTCCTCTCTTTCACTGATTGTATGGTACTGGGCAAGTTTATTAACCCATCTCTGTCCCAGAGGCCACATCTGTGAAATCCAGTTGATGCTATGGGAGAGCTACTGTGAGAATTTCACGGCGTGAATTGGAGGTTTGGTAACTTTATGGGTGTGACTTCATTTGGAGTCATAATATCTGAGAAAGTCCCCAGATTTCCCAGAATCTGAAAGAATTTTACAATTGTGTTTCTGCTTTGATGATACTGGAACACACCCTTGTCATCTAGGTGAATATGAGACTCTAGCAATGTATGTATTTGTATTCACAATTAGGTGGATGCTGATGTCACCTCACATCAAGTGTAGATATTTCTAGCAATTCAATGTGGAAAAAGCAGTGGACAAATGATGGTCTGGCCTACAACAGTGCTGAACACCTTTCTACAACTGTTGCACTTCTGCTAAGTGTCCCAGGCACATCCCATAAAATATGAAATAAAAACTACTTTGCTGGATGATACTAAAAAAAAAAAATCAATGTGGCAAGTCTATACTCCAAATTGACCAACCCTTAGCAATTTAAAATGACTTTACAATTGAAGTAGCTAAACAATTACAATGGAAACAACCATGATTTAAATAATCCACTTACAAATAGCCATGAAGGAAACCTAATTATGCCCAACATATCCACTTTTACTACACACTCGGTACTGACAGTTTAAGTTCAACAAAAATCTACTCCCCAAACTGTCATTAATTTCAATTATATTAGTTATGGTTTTGTTTTTTATTTAATCTGTAAATTGGGGGCATCATAGCTGTATAAAATATATGCTTAGCTTTGTAATTAGGCATGTTAAGGAATTTTATAATAACTGTTTTACATTCTGGGATATTCGAGAATATGCTTCCATTGGGAGAGCTGTAGTTGCCAACGAAGTCTCAAATCAGATACTGGATGGGAGTCTGAAATCTTCTGATGTGGAAGCTCATGGCCAGGGACAGACAATAGGGTTGGGGACCAGGGTGACCTCATTATGTGATGTTTCATTATGATCTCTGTTCAATATCTCTCCCTCCTTCATTCACTCCCTTTACCTATCTCTGTTTCTGCCTTTCACTCTCCCTTTTCTCTCTCCCTCCCTCTCTCTTCCTAGAGGAAGAAAGAAATCTCACAGATATTCTGAAAGAGCAACAATTAAATGCTGTATGCATATGCAAATTCAAACCACAAAAAGAAGAGTCTCACATTGCAACCTAGAAGTATCTAGGGTAAGAACAGGCAGTTACCACTGAGTCACATAGGCATCTTGTCTTTTAAACAGAATCCATTCAGCTGCTATTGACAGTTTTGAACTACAAACTATATGCCTTTGAGTAGATGAGCCAATAGCTTGTCCCAGGAACACAGATGAAAAGTGTTTCCAAGTGACTGACAGCAGCTTCTGTCTTCTCCAAGCCTGAACAAAAACAAAGACATTTTGAAGTTCAAGGGAAGTGTGATACTTAGTCCTAAATAATCAGCCTCTTCCCCCTTCTCCCCCCATATCAATGAGCAACATCTCCTTTCATAGGCTGGCTCTAATCCCAGCACTCTCAGCCTGAACTGGAGTATCTCAAGTTTGATACTGATTTGAGTCACATTTTAAGTTCAAAGTAAACCTGCACTACATATATAGAGATAATGTCTCTAAAAAAAGAATGAAAAAATTTAAAAACAATTAAATAAAGTTGGTGAGATGGCTCAGCAGGTAAAGATGCTTGCCACCAAATTTGGCAACTTTAGTTCAATTCCCAGGACTCACATGGTAGAAGAACAGAATTGATTCCTGGTTGCCCTAGGACCTCCACATGCTAGTTAGGATGAACACACACACACACACACACACACACACACACACACACACACACACACACACCAACAAACAAATAAATGTAAAAAAGCTAATATATAAATGGCTCCTTTGTTAACTGAGTGTGATTCCAGATTAAGTAGAAATGACTAAATTGGGGCCCAGGGAAGTGGCTCAGTGAATTAGAGCACTAAATGCTCTTCCAGAGGACCCTGGCCCAATTTGTAGCACCAATATGGCTATCTATAACCATCTGTAATTTCAATCTCAGGGATCCAATCCCTTTGTCTGGCCTCCATGGACTTCAGGCAAACATGTGGTAAACAGACATACATGCAGATAAAATAAAATATACATAAAATGAAATAAATTTTAAGTTTTCTAATTAAAAAAAAAAGAAATGATACGACAAGCATTGTTGTGGACATCATTAATTCTAGCACTCAGGAGGCAGAGGCAGGCAGATCCCTGATTTCAAGACTAACATAGTCTACAGGACTACAGGGCAACCAAGGCTATGCAAATAAATACTGTTTTGCAAAACAAACCCATTAATAATAATAATATAAATAAAAGAAGGAAGAAAGAAGGAGTTCAGAAGTTTCCCCATTTGTATAATGTGTGTGCTAAATTAAAACTTGGTAGGTTGTCATAAAAAATAGGTTTTTGCAAATTGTACACTAAATGTAGATTTAGATACAAAAGGTAAGCAAGGGAAGCTAAAGGAATGTCATGTTTGAAAGGAACATTGCTATGGCTGACTCCAGAGGGTCCTGTAGGTGGTGCAATGTCACAATACTTTAGTTATGACATGAGTGGAGCTTCTGATAGAAGTAAAGAATGTGCTATGGACCACGAGGAGACATCCAAATCCAAACAATAAACACCCAGGTTACACGGATGCCAGGTGGAAGAGGTTGGCCTATTAACCATGACGGTAACTCACCACAGCAATGAATGTCAAACGTTGGACTGGATTTCAGACTTGTGGTATCGAATAATGCATTCAGCTGGAGATATGAAGACACAAACCAAGGACAATTGATGCTTTATTTCGGGGATATTTCCTGGGTCCTAAGAATGCTCTTAACATGATACACCCATTGCTCCCTTCCTATTAAAAAAGAAGAAGCAGCTGCGGGTAGACATCAATGCGTCTGTCTCATTTTCCATAAGAAATCTGAAGTCTAAAGTACCTCACTGTACAATCAGTAAGCCAGGATTCTAACTCAAGTAGTCTCATCCTAAATCTTCCACCACACTGCACTGCTATGTGTATAGAGGGGGAAATGTCTGTATTCCAATAAGAGAAGGTACTAGAAGAAGAAACCATGACCATCAGGATCTGGCTGAGTGGGGCACCAACCTGTTTCATCATTCCAGATGTTCACTAACACTTCACATCCTGGGATGCCTCACTGTGCCTCAGAGATTTACCTCATTGTATGTTTATTTACTGGATTCTCATAGTCTGATCTCTTCACACATATCCTGCCTATACACCCTCTCTGTGGAACATTGTGCGATCTTTCTTACCTCTCAATGCCTACCACTGAGTTAGACTCTAGAAGATCATTCCACAATATTTCTGACTTTGATTCCCATTGGAATCACCTTACAGTTCTGCTAAACAGATTTCTGGGCTCTGTACATGGGACACAAGAATTTTCTTATGATGCTAATGGCACAGATCCAAGGACCAAAGCTTGAGAACAGGGAGTCTGGAGCTTCACCACTCCATCACACTGCAGCAGAAGTGCAGGCTATCACCACTACTGAGACCTTTAATCACAATTGGCATTTTAACAAGATGCCTGGTTACCTTTGGGACTTATTTCAGTTATAGATATGCTGCTAAAGATTCTATAATGATTTTTTAAAGCAATGATGCTGACCTTGATGCTTGTCCTCTTCCTCTAAGACACTATTTAAGCAGTTTGCTTATGTGACCCAGGCACGATTTTAGATTTTTCTAGGCAATTCTAATATTCAGACCAGGCTGTGAGCCACTGATTTTAAGATGATCCATTGACTTTTTTGCAATACACCAATCTATATATGATCTTCCAGAAGGAAAAAAAGTCCACAATGTTTATTAAATTGACAAAGAGGAGAAAGGGTGGAAATAGCACTATGTGTGAGATGTCATTTTGAATAAGATATGCTTCCATAAAAACCTAAAGAATAAAGTGAGATCAAGAAAATCATTTTTAATCCCAGCAACATGACTGCCATGCAGCTTTGCTGACCCAGCAGAGAAATCAGGCAGAAAACACTTCCAAATGATTGCTTGTTCTCAGTCTGGAGTGCTTCACTTTGCCTCCTTTCCCACTAGAGCACTCTGCCCCTTGCATTGTTTTGAATTTTATTAGCTGCATTGTTTTAGACAGTTAGTCCAACATTCCGCACATCAAGTTTCTTAATCGAAAAATCACAAAGACTCTCATAAATACAGTATGTGAGGATCAAACTGGATCCCTCATGAAGTCCTAGTTCAAGCAAGGCAATCTGGCAAGAACACAGTGGGCAGTCTACTTGGGAGAACTCCTCAGTTAGGCATCATCATGGTTAGGTAGCTAGCCATCTGCGATTCCCTTCTCCCTCGCTGCTAATAGCAGTTTTGTGAGGAAAATGTGCTCAACCTTCTATAGGCAGCCACAGATACTCTTCAGCCAGCAAGGTTGAATCAAGGTTGCATCCAGACCAAAGAGGCTGGAACTTGAAAGTTAAGCATGGAAGTTGTTTCTCAGAGAGGTTTCCTAAAGTTTTAGCAGGCTATAGAGTCACCAGCAGGCAGCCCTTACATCTTACTGTGATCAGAAAGCCCAGGCTGGGAACCCAGGAAGAAAGGGTAAGTGTGGCATTTTAAGGATTATTTCCTCACCAGGAGAGTTGGTGGGCTGGAAAGGCAAAAACTTCCAAATCCTCCTGAGAGCTCATTGGACCTAGGAAACAGAGAAAGACAATATGAAAAGGGTCCTCCTTGTTTGAAAAGATATCTCTTCTAATATAAGTTCTGTGATGTTTTGAAAATGCTCAGAGGTGTTTTAAAACTACAAGATAATATCCTTTGTATACTGATGAGATACTTCAGGGAAAATAATTAGCTGTCTGCAACTAGTTAATTAAGAGACACTGTAATCCCTTGGCCTCAAGCATTAAGTAAGTCTAGCTGATAAGATGAAAATTGGCAAATAATAGGATATACAAGACACAAGGGGGACGATGTGTCACTCACTTAGGAATCTGTTTTGCAATGAGCAGATGAGCTTGGCAGAAAATATTATGGGTGGATCCTTCTTGTGGCCCAGTTACAGTCAGAAAACTAGGATTTCAAACAGTTAGAAAACAGCAAATTTCATTGTTTTCTCTTTGTGCATCATTCCAGAAATCAAGATACTCACTGATGTCAAGGAGCAAGTTAATGCTGACATACTACGTAGATGTGCATCCGGCAGTCCTGTTGTAGACGTTTAAGATGTTATTTCCTTTGACCAAACATAGCCATTGCCCTTGTGCTAGCATGCAGCCTGCTTGAGAAGATGTTGGAATCCAGTTACATGCTCCCTTTGGAAACTAGCAGACTGCACTACCTACATAGGACACTCATCTTTCATTCATATCCTTCCCCCCTCTCAGGTCAAAGGGAGATTAGACTTCAGAGAATCAGTGCTTTGCACTAAAGGTGTGGTTCAGGAGTAGAGGATTGTCTGACATGGGTGAAGCCCTGCATTTAAACCTATATTGCAGAGAGAGGAAGAGGAAGAGAGACAGGCAGGCAGGCAGGCAGACAGACAGACTCTGACCTTTCACCTTTTAAATGGAGGAACACAAGGTTCTGTCTGCTCACCACAATACAATGGTGATTTAAATGTTGGCAAATATCTTCTCACGCTTAGACATTTTCCATCAAGAGACTCCTATTTTGTCCAAGATTCTGAGAGGGCTTACTCAAGCCTTCTACAAGACTGTGATGTGTAAGTATGAGGAATGCATGTTCTCTCATTCCACCTTGCAACTTTTTGTGTAGTGTAAGGATAATAGAATAATATCAACAAGTGAAGAGGGCCTTAGTCAGAGAACAAAATTGGGAGATTAGATTGCCCTTTAATGCCCGTTAATCTAAGCACTGGATCGTCTAAGCAGTTTTCTTCTCTAACCTAGCTGCTTCTCTGTGTTGTAGTCATTAGCAGGGTTAAGCTCACTTGGGGCACACTTCAGAAACACAGTACAGGGCTTACCAAATTGCAATTCTCAGCAGTGGGGCTAGAAATATATTTTTCCTAGTAAGGCCCCCAGGTGAGTTGTATGTGTTCAAAAGTTTTGGAAAGACTAATCTGTCCAGATATGTTTTTATTCATGTAGCTTATCTGTTTATGATATCTTTCACATTTGCCAAAAAAAAAAAAAAAAAAAGAGAGAGAGAGAGAATAAGTTTCCGTGGTGGTTTGAATGAAAATGACCCCCATAGACCCATGGAGAATGACCCTGTTACAAGGTGTGGCTTTGTTGGAGGAAGTGTATCACTGGGGCTGGGCTTTGAGATCTCAGATGCTCAAGCCAGGGCCATTATCTCATTCTTTTCCCACTGCCTTCAGATCTGGATGTTAAACTCTCAAGAACTATGTTTGCATGCATGCTGATATGCTTCCCTCCTTGATGATAATAGACTAAATCTCTGATCTATAAACCAGCCCCAATTAAATGGTTTCCGTTATGAGAGTTGTTATGGTTATTGTGTCTCTTCACATCAATAAAATCCTAATTAAGACAGTGCCTAATGTCATTTATGCAAACATTTATTACACTAAACCCAGCATAACATAGCTCTACTTGGCTATACAACAAAAAGCTTGTCTCACTTCCACTACCAGAGATAATCTGTCAGAACCTTACACTAAGCTTTATGGGGTAGCAAGCATGCAGTGTATCTTCAGTGCATACCTTGTTAACCTACAGGAGGCCCTTGGTTCTTGAGACAATGGTGACAGGAGCTCTTTACTGGAAAGAAGAGTGAAGGGGTGGCTAAAGTAGAACCAGATGAGTATGCCAATCAAATGATGTGGTCTTTCATGGGGAAGGTCATGTCTTCCTTTCCCAGCTTTCCTCACTTGCCTATAGGTATTTGTGTAGGGTTAAGGTCACATGGATTCTTCTCTGTTCAGTTTGGCATGTTTGTTGGTGCCATCCTTCTTCAGCGCATTTTTGGGCAGTCGTGTTAGTGAGATTTTATGAATGTAGCGTCTGATATTCCTAGCAAACACAATCTCACAGCAAACTTCATGGTCCTCTGGCTCTTAGGATATTTATATCCCCTTATCTTCAATGTTCCTTGAGCCTTAGGTTCAGGAGTACAAAAACACAATGTTATTATTTTACAATTCTGTCTATTAAAATTCTGACCCTGATCTTACTAATTTAAAACCGAGGCACTGGCAAGACTACATTCCATTTGTGAATCCTAGTCTAGGCATTCCTGGAATTTTCCATGTTCCAGAGGTAGCCAACACTTATTTAATCCCTAACTCCCACAGACTGACTTCAAATCCACAAACCCAAGGCAGGGCATCACTGTGACATCCTCTTGTGACTATTCCTATGGTAGAAACCTCATAACTACATTTGGGCAATTTTGATAAGGAAGCATAATTTCCCACTGTACAGCCAGTTAGGTCAAAGTCAATTCCATTGCAATATTAACTTCTTTTTGGACTGTAAGGTAATATATTCACAGGTGTGTTGGGTGGGTAGGAAAATTATTCTGTCTACTATACAGGAGATCTAGGACCCCTAGTCAGGTATATCAACAGATGTCATAAATATCACATGTCAGTTAGACTAGAAACAGGAAAGTATATGCAGGGAACAGAAAAGCATGAAGATTAGAAAAAAATAAGTTTCAGACCACAGAAAATTGAGATAACATGACATCCCAAGTAGAAAGTGATACAGTAAAGGGTAAAGCTTCCTTTATGGGGTAGTCCTTACATTGTGACACTGGCCATGAGCTTAAAAGGATATAGAAGTCCAGGTAAATTGTCACTATGTGATTCCATGCTACCTTTCAACCTCATTGATTCTCCTTTTTAGGCACCTGGTCCTCTATCCTGTCTTCTATCTGTCATCATTTAAAAACACTATTATTTTTTCTTAAAAGATGGGTAAACAGAGATAATTTATATACAATTGGAAAAGGGCTGTGTTGTGGAATATTTGTATACTTTATGAAAATTTATTTCTGTGATTGGTATAATAAAAAGCTGAATAGCCAATAGCCAGGCATGAGGTATAGGCAGAACTTCCAGAAGCAGAGAGAACTTTAGGAAAAAGGAGACAGATTACCAGCCAGAGGCAGAGGAAGCAGCATGGGCAGTAATAGTGGAGAGATAAGGTAACAAGCCATGAGGAAGAATGTAGATTTTAAAAATATGGATTCATTTAAGTTATGAGAACTAGTTAGAACAAGCCTAAGCTAAGGCCGAGCCTTTGCAATTAATAATGAAACCAGAAACATTAAAATACATATAGATGGGATGAGAAAAGTGTCAGAAATTTGCCTCTGGGGAATAATAGGAAGTCTGGAATCCACAGTCAAACCAGTCACTGAAAAATTAAAACTAATGTTACTAGGGGAATTGGCTGGCTCTTGGTGGTACAGACAAGCAGCTCTGCCTTGAGCAGTTCTGTTTCTCCTCATTGGAGCAAATTTCAGCATGTGTGTATTTCTGTGCAGAAATCACTCATGACTTCAAGTTGCCATTCTCTGCCTCTCAGTCAAAAATAGCTTTCTAACAATTACTGTTACTAACTTTTATTTTGAGGATATTTGTTAAAAATTTTTCATCACATTTCTTTATTGACTGTGTGCACACTGTGTTTACATGTGGAGGTCAGAGCACAATTTGCAGGAGCCAGTTATTCCCTTCCACCATGTGGGCTCAGGGACTGAACTCAGGTTATCAGAACTGCTGTCAGGCACATTTACCTGCTGAATCATCTCTCTAGCCCTAAGTTTACAAGATTTGAAGGAAGGAAAGGGAATGAGGGAAATGATGTATTTGTATTTTAATTAAAAATAAATGAATAAATTACATCAATAAATGATGAATCCCCAAATATAAACCACACAGAAATATGTAAAAACACTGTGGATCATCAAATCTTACTCCTTCCACACCTCACTTTCTTTCCCTGAAATGACCATTCAATGGAGTATGCCCTTGCAGGCCTTTCTTTGTATGCATTTGAACACATAAGTCTATCATCATGGGTTCTAATGAGCTTTTTTTTTCTTTTTTGGCACTTGATATATTCTTGGAATATGTGTAGTCCAACTACATATTTTATTTTCCTTCATAGTACTCCATGGGGGAAAGTGACTTATAATTTAACTCATGAATAAATACTTGCTTTCAAATTTTTAAAAGTATATGATCATGTGTCATTATATAGCATCTCTACAAATTTGCATCATTATTTCTATAGAAGTAGGTAAAAATTCTGGGCAAACCAAGGGCATTTAAATGATGGGTGCCAACTTTCTTTTCTGCTACCAATAAACCAGAGTTATGTTATTTTTATATTCTTGAAAATTTTTCTCCATACAGTCTATAAAAAAAATCTCTATAATATTTCTCCTTCTTAAGCCACAGGATAGTATCTAAGAATTCATTTGACTTTCTTTTTATCTGATCACCTACAAGATGGGACATCTTGTTTGTTTTCATTTCCACATATAGGTTCACAGGAACCCATTGTGTTCTTATCTAAGTCCTATAAGCCATGGAGTAAGAAGCAAAAGCACATTTCTTACTCATTTGTCACTTTTTCTCCCCTGTTAGATCCTGGTACATTTTCTTCTCCCAGAGCTGTAATAGTTTGTCAGTATATAAGGTAACTCTCCAAGAGAGCCTACTGGATAAATGATAGCACAACATCCCTTCCTAACAATAAGAAAGGATGCTAAAAATTTCCACTATCTCCGTAGATCAAGTCTAGACCTCACATAGATAAGCCAGATTTTTACCTTTTTACATCTCCGTATCTTGGGGATTTCTGAAGTGTGTATATATGATTGCCAGAGTCACCAAGGTACAAAGTTAAGCATTCTATTTTCATTAGCATATATCCTATTATAACTTCCTATCTCATTTTATTACTAAGACATGTGTGCTTTCATATACTAAATAATCATAATGATAAGAATTATAGGTGTATGTATTTCTCACGTTGACTATCTGTATTACGACATTAGCTCAGCTGTTCAACCAGGGCCAAATCAGAATGACTGGGAGCAAGATAAAAGTCACTTCTCTACTTAAATTTTACTTGGCTGATTCTGCAGAAGCAACACTCCATAAGATTTGAGAGAGAGCCAAGCAGTGGTAATATACACCTTTAATCCAAGCACTCCAGAAACAGAGGCAAGAGGATCTCTGTGAGTTTAAGACCAGTCTGGTCTACATACAAAGCAGGTTGTTCCAGGACAGCCAAGGCTGTTACATTGGGAATCCCTGCCTTACAAAAAACATATACCAAAAAAAAAAAAAAAAAAAAAAAAAAAAAAAAAAAAAAAAAAAGGATTTAGCAAAACATATACCTCTGTTTGTTTTGGGGTTTTTTTGTTTGTTTTGTTTTGTTTTGTTGTCATTTCTTAGAATTCATTCTTTCCCTCATGGTCAAATTCAGCATCTCCTGCTGACACAGCCATGCATCAGTCTAGGACGTATTTTCAAAAACTGATGCTGGAAAAATGAATTGGACTCACATCCTATCATCCTGCACAACAATTAGATCCAAGTGGATAAAGACTTCAATTTGTGATTCTAGAAGTTCTAAAAGAATGCATAGGCAGTGTCCTGTGAGACATTGGTGAAGGTAGGAATGTTCTGAATAGAACTCTATTTTTCCAGGGATTACTAAAATTAACAACTGAAACCTCATGAAACTAAAAGCTTCTGAGCAGCTAAGGAAACCCTCAGTTGAGAGAAGAAGAAACTACCAAATGAAAAAGAACCTCTGCCAGATATACAACCAATTAAGGTTAATATTTAGAACATGCAAAGAACCCCCCTCCAAAGAACATCATTTCTTTTAAATGGAGGTTGAGAGGTCTAAACAGAGGTCACAATACAATAAGGAAGAATGACTAAGAAATACCTCAGAAGGTGTTTATCATCCTTAGCAGTTAGGAATATATAAATCAAAAGAACTTCACAATTTCATCTCACCCCAGTCAGAATGCCAAAGAGCAACAAAACAATTGACAACAAATGCTGGAGAAAATAGAACCATCCTTCATTGTTGTTGGGATTGAAGCTAGTGTCACCTCTCTGGAAATCAGTCTGTAGAATTCTCAGAAAACTAAAAGTAAGTCTGTTATATGACTTAGGTACTGCCAAATGCCCGAACCACACACACACACACACACACACACACACACACACACACACACACTAAAATGTAAACCAAACCATGAACTTTGCAGGTAAATGAATGGAACTAAAAAGATCACACTGAGTGAGGTAACACAGGCACAGAAAGACAAACATCAAACATCCTCTCTCATTGGAGACTCCTAGCTCCAAATCATCAGATTTGAGTTGATAATCTGTAGTAACTACAGAAACCAAGAAAATAAAATGAGATCATTGCCAGGATAGACAAGCTGGGGAGTAATAAAGAGAAGAATAGCAGAATACCAGAAATCTCATCAGTGAAGTAGGGATGAAGCTTTTCAGGCAGGGGAGAAGAGAGGTAAATACAAAAGAAGGGGGGAAAGAGATATAAAGAGAACCAACAGAATACAAGTTATCTGATAGGGAAGTAGGGAAAGGAAGGCTCTTTAAGCACAATAAAAGGCTCTGACATACCAGGGTGACCCACATCTTTCTAATTGGGCTCCTGAGTCTGGTGGGCAATAATGCTTGGTACTAGAAACCTAGACCACTTCTTGGAACTAATAGAATTATGGATCTCAGAAGAGAATCTACCACTGCCATTTTGCTAGACTAGACCAGCATAATTCCTAACTACATTCTCAATCTTATCCTTATACTCACAGATAAGTGTAACTATCACCCCTCATCATCGACGCTTTTCTTTACAGCAAATGGAAGCCATCACAGAAAACCCCAACTTGACAAAATGCAGAGAGATCCATGGATCGAGGGACAGGTCCTGTATCTGTGGCTCAGGGAACATTGTGGAAGAGGGAGTTGAAATAATGTAAGACTTGGAATGCCAGGATGTCTATTGTAAAATAGTCTTTCACATAAATGGCTGCATAAATGAGACATGAGCAGTGACAATCAGAAGACAAACGAGCATGCAATGCAAGGGGGGGAGAGTTCTCACTGGGCTCTACCTCTAGACAAAGAACTACAAGCAACTTATAACTGCAGAGAGAATTGGTCTCTCCCTGAGATGAGCACCCTAAATGGTTGTTCAATACAAAATGACCCTAAAACTATATGCATACAAACAAACAAAAACAAACTCAGCATGTGCATTTACCCATTTGTGCACACAATGCATACATATCTAGCAAAATCAACCAAAGCTGTTGTTTATGTAAGAGTGAAGGAGAGACATGGAAAGAGTTGAGGGAAGGAAGTTAGGGAGGGTTTAGAGGGAAGAAATAAAAGGGAAAAGGTAAGTTATGTAATAATAAGTTTAAAATGCATAAAGTTAGAGAAAGGAAAGAGAAATTAAAAGAAAGAAGAAAAGAGGCAATGCTTGATCTCTCAGGTAAAGAGAATGTTAAATCCCTAAGCAAGCAGCAGGCTGTCGATAACAGGGAGCACTTCTATATCTTCTGGAAACTGTGTAATTTTGCAAGACATTGGGTGGGATAAATGGAGCCTAAACTGTGTTTCTCAGTAGAACAGCATTGCTGTGACAAAAAAAAAAAAAAAAAAAAGGAATCCTACCCATCTCCACCTTATAATTTTCCTGTATTCTGCTTAGAAAAGGTGCTGCACCTACAAACATACTAGTATGCTTTGAGAGGAATTTTCATGGGCAAATTTCCTTTACTCAAGAGAGGACAAATGGGATACTTCTAATGGTAGTGTGTGCATATTCACCATGTGTGTGAGCATACAGAGTTCAGTGAGAAGGTAAGTATAGGGCTTGGTATATGCTACCAAAGAAAGCCCCTACTGTGGAGCCACATCTCCACTCTGGCACTTCTAACTTTAAATTTATTTTCTTTACCATGCAATAAGAACCATTGTGCATTTTCTTAGATATTTATGGTATTATTACTCCTGTTGTTTCAGAATTATTTTGGTTATTTTCAAATGTATTTTAATATTTCAAAACTTTAGTAATAACTGCTATGATCTTGAGACAAAGCAATGAAGTCATTAGTTTTCAGCATTTCTTTGACAAATTAATACCTAGGAAGCTTAGCGTGGTAGTGCACACCTTTAATCCCAACATCCAGGAGACAGAGACAGGCAGGTTTCTTTGAGTTCGAGGCCAGCCTGACATAAATTATGAGTTCCAATACAGCCAGGGCTCAGTAGAGAGACCTTGTCTCAAAAAGGAAAAAAAAAAAAAAAAAAAAAAAAAGAAGAAGAAGAAACAAAACTCATGAATTGGTTTTTGGAGCTGTCTCAACCTCAGGTCTTTCTGTCTTCAAACAAAGACAAGACTGTCTTTTCCTTTTCCATTTAAGGTTCGCTCTGATCACATGGGAAGAGTGCATGCTACTTTCATGGCAGCCATGTTTTCAGTGGCTTGGAGCATCCTTGGAAGAGAAGGAGTTTCTAGTTGTCAACCAATCCAGCTTCTTCATTTGTGGCATCCTGGGACCATGACAGATACTCCTTGGCAAACTAAGTTGCTTCTTCAGTCGCTTATGAATCATGCCAGGGATTGGCATCTGGAAAGCAAGGGTAGAACAGGCTAAGAATAATTTGGTGGCTTACTGTGGATGCTTACTGTGATGGAAAAGGCATTGACATGAAAAGTAACCAAAAAAGCTCCAGTCAGAAACACTGTGACAGGCTGTATTCACCCCAAATCCTGGGACCCTGCTATCATTTAAATGGTGAAAGCCATTCAGCAAGTCAAAATGACCTTCAAAAACTGGTGACCTAACACTTGCCTGTTCTCTAACAGGCCCAAGCATCACAAACATGGCGCTGGCCAGTCTTGCCCTCCCTAGTTCCCTCTTCCTTGATAACTGCCAGAGTGCATTCCTAAAGCTAACCACCAAGGTCCATTCCCTTATTTGGCCATTTTCTTATGCCCACCTCATTCCCACCATTGTCCAGCTATCAAAACACCAAAGTTCAGCAATCAAAATTCTGGATTTGTTCTGTGAGGCCTCTGAAGCCTCTTTTGATACTAAGATCTCAAGATTTAACTACTGTTATTAAGGGACATTGATTTATAAAGTGTAGAAAATCTGAGGAACTTGTATGACTGTGAAACAGACCTTACAAAATGTGTCCTGTTCTGAGTTGTATGGAAATAGATGACGGAGAAAATGGTTGTTAAGAAAACCTATTATTCTTGCCTCAGGAAGTATCTACAATACTAATACAGTGATTCAGAGGAATAAAACACCAGTGTTGGTGCACAGCACATCTTAGCACACAAGACTGGAGAAAATAAAGTGGTATAAGATACATAAAATTACAAAACAGCTGCTCAGAAAGAGATTTGACAGTCTCGAAGTTCTTAGTTGATAAGACAATGTTTAAAGTTTTAGGACAAATGTCCGTATCAGCAGGGCCCATCCTGGTGTCTCACAAATGGCAAGGATTCACTTTAGTCAGAACTACCTTTTCCATAGCATTTTAAGAGACACGAAACCTCAGATGTTCTCAGATTATTCTTTAGAAGAGTTCAAAGGAACAGCTTTGATAGTGATAGCTTTGAATGTGGGCACATTTCCTTCTAAAAGGAAATCTAAAGCTAGGTTGAAATAGTGACAGCAATGAGCACATGGGGTCCCTGAGCCTATTAGCAAGGTCACTGATGGGAAGGGCAGTCTCAGCAAGCAGGTTTCAGTCCCCCTCCTATACATAAAGGAATGCTTCTGGGGCCTTCAAGTATTCCAGAAAGAGATCTCACAGTCTGCTCTGGACGTGTTTCCTTATGTGGAAATACTTTCTTATTTCAGTCTCAATGTTTGTCCTTTGTCCTCTCTCTCTTTCTCTGTCACTGACTATAAATGTGTCTGTCTCACTGTCTCTCTCAGTCTTTCTGTGTGTGTGTGTGTGTGTGTGTGTGTGTGTGTGTGCATGTGTCTCTATGTTTCTCCCCATCTAGGTTCTCCAACCCCACCCGACCCCTGCCACCATGTGTGTATGTTATGGAATCTGCCAGCACCACTACTACATCTGTCGCCTGTGGAAAGAGAATATATTGCAGTCTGCAGGTGCAAACAGAACTATTGCTCTGTGCCAGATGTGAGTCGTGAGCTGCAGGAATACCTACCACTGAAGCTCATTTTATACAATCTTTATGAGTTATATCTATGCCGTTTTCCCCCTTAATAAGTTGTAGTGGGCAAAACTGGCCCAGACATCTGCTCCTACAACAGCCAAATGGTATTTCATGCTCACTCCAGCCTCATAGGTACCCTCAGATGAGAACAAGATGAGGGTTTAAGGTAAGCTGCATAAACATATGAGATGTTAAGTTATCCTGCAAGAGCTTCCAACACAGTGGGGAGATTGCTCCAGTGAGTTCATCTGAACTTTGAATAGAAATCTCTAGGAGAGCAATTTAGGAGGAGAATTTGTGACCTGATCTATGAACAAACCATAAACACTACCATACAATACAGGCCAGGTCATCTAAGGGCCTTACATCAGGGTCTTCAAAGGCCAGCCTTTCACACAACTGCAATAGAAAAGTTTTAAAATTTGAATTTTCAGATCTTGACATGAGGGCTTCCATCTTACTGACTCTAGACTTAATTTCATATCTACTTTTGACCACCTCTAAGATAGGCAAAGCAGCTTATAAAGAAAATAGTAGGTAAGACCAGAAGATTGGCCCAGTAGAATGACTGGCCCATGTGTTGCCTGGTCGCTTGTTCTTGGTGGGCAGTGGCCCACCCTCCATGTAGAAGTGCTGTCAAACGGTGATCAAAACAGGTACCCCAGCAAGTGCCTGGGCCATGACAGCATGTGTTGTCCAATCTGACAGGGAAGGCAGCAATGTGAATTCAAAGGTAGTCAATTGCTTGTTTTTATTTTTAAATCTATTATTTTTAAAAAATCTGGGTTACATTGTCATTTTTAAAGTGTAGAATAATTCTTATCCAACATAGTTTGAACATAGAGTACATGACAATATCAGTGTCTAAAAGGAATTTCCTAGTTCTTGAAGGGAAATTCTAAACTCAGGTTTTATTATTTTACAATATTGTATGTTCACAACCATACCACAGCTGTCCATAAATGGCTAACTTCCATGCCTGGTCCTTTTCTTTCCCCTTAAGGCATATTCTTCCTTGGTAGGTCAGACTGACCTCAAACTGATAATCCCCTTGCCTCAAACTCCATTGCCCTGGGATTAAGGGCAAACACCACCAATGACACCTGGCTCTTCAGCTTTTTTAGACCTGGGTGTATCCAGTCATACTATCTGCATCAAATGTATTTCTTACCATTTCCACATTGTCTGCACTCCTGGCAAACATCTCAGATGTACACTGGTTCCTCTCCATTCATTATGCTGTGAGGAGGTTGAATTTATGTGACTTCCTGCTTCCTGAAAAGTGGCCGATACCTGTGTAGCATTGTCTCAAAATGGCACTGCACTTAGTATTTTGTTGCCATTGTTTCTTTTAATCACCAATGTCACTCTTCGAGAAGCTACAGCAATTTTAGCCTTTTCTGCCAAGCAGAAAGCTGTGGCTCTGAAGAAAAGGTGTAGTATACAGGGAGCAACATGTTTAGTAATTGGCAGAACCATGGTTTAGTCTCCTGGACATCTAGGACTAGGACTGAATCCTTTCTGGTCTCTGTGCTCTACTATGCTGTCTGTCATTCAAAGCTGCACTAACCTCCACTGTCTCCCCGAAATAGAGGGATGCTTCAGGCTTCACTGGATCAAAGGCAGCACCAAAAAAAAAAAAAAAATGTATTTAAACACATCAAAGCCTGGAAGCAAACAGAGGACCAGTGAGAACACTTCATTATCCCTTACAAAAGGCACCCTCCGGACAAACCACACATCAGCACAGCCAGCTGAATACTTGAGTCTTTTCCCAAGCAGGCATTAGCCAAGTCTCACTTTTTTGATAGTTAGGAGCATGAAAACAAGTAGTGATAAATGCTTTGGGAAAATCACTCCAAACTTGGTTTTCCACCACTTTATGTGGAAAGGGTATTTAGGATGAATAACTCAAAATCTGCCTCATTCTCATCTTTCCTCTTTCTTATGTATGCATTAAATCTTCATCATTGCTGTTGCTGACCTAGTCTGGGACTCCCAGTGCTCACACAGGAGATAACAGTTCAGTGTTCCATTCCACACTTCCTGACTGAGAACTGCAACCATTTGATACTTATGCTGCTCTGGCCTGATCTTACACAGGGTTTCAAAAGAAAATAGATAAGTTAATGTAATAATACACATATGCATACACCAATCATTTTTTATAAAGAGACCTATATATCTGTCACCTCATAGGTAATTTGTCACAGTTAAACCTTGAAGAAGGTTAGCGGCTAAGGCTAAAGTTATCAGAATAGAGTCTCACCTGTAAGAGTGGGAACATGTATATGACCTATTGCGGTGGCACATGCCTTTAATCCCAGTACTTAAAAGGCTAATGCAGGTAAATCTGTGTGAGTTCAAGGCCAGCATGGTCTACAGAGCTAGTTCTATAATAGCTAGGGATACACAATGAAACCCTATTTCTAAACAAAACAAAGAAACAATAAAAAGAAAAAAGTAATTTTAAAAAAAGATTGTAAAAAAGAATATTATCTATTCCTGATGCTGACACATCTCCAGGAGAGAAATCAGTGCCAGAGATAAAGCATAACCTTGCTTTATTCAATCAGATATAACATTCCAGCTGTCTTCAATATGATCCTACTTTGCCTAGTCTGAGAAAATAGGAATTAAAAGGTTCCTTCTGTGAAAGTTGTAAATTCATCCAAATAATTTAATAAGGAAGGAACAGTTGGTTCTAAAAGCAAATGCCCAGGGCCAGAGAAATAACTCAGTCTGTAAAGCCTGTTGGCATAATAAACATGAGATTGAGTTTGGTTCTCGGCATCCAGGAACACACAGTGGGCATGGTAGCTCTTATGTGATCTCAGCACTGGAGAGGTAGAAACAGGCACATTTCCAGTGATCCCTAGATGAATCAGCAAATCCCAGAGCATTGAGGATACCCTGTCTCAGATGGACAAGGTAAACAGTTTCTCAAAAATGATACCCGAGGTAGTTTTTCTGGCCTCCATGTACACAGGCACCTATATACCCCCATCACCCCCCACACACACACACAAGCATGTACACACATGTGCAAAGAGAAAGGTCACTAATATGATGCAAAAATTAATTTTATGTGTTTTTTTACAAGGTTAATGAATTTAAATGAAAAATCTGTTGTTAAAATTTTGTCTACTCCTTTGGTTTGTACTTGTTTGTTTTTCCTTTATAATAATGGTAATAGTTTAAATGTTCCTTAGAGGAAGACTGGTATTACTATATTTTATTTTCAAGTTAATTTTGTACTCTGGTACTATTCTATCACATTTCCTTATATGGTGGGTGTGGGATATTAAATGCTATTGGCCCCCATAAGCCCATAGACAGAGTCATAATTCCAAGGTGTAACTTTGATGGAGTATATATATGGCCTTTTTGGAAGAAGTGTATCAATATGGGGGTGGGCTTGAGGTCTCATATATGCTCAAGCTATACCCAGTATCTCAGTTCACTTCCTGTTGCCTAAGAGTCAAAATGTAGGAATCTCAGCAACTTCTCCAGCACCATGTGTGCCTGCATGCCACCATGTCACATCATGATGACAATTAGAAACGCTAATTAAGACAGTAGTTTTTACCCGGGACTAGGGTATTGCTGTGATAGCCTGGCCATGCATTTGCTTGAAGTAATATGGACCTCAGGACTGTGGATTAGAAAAGCTGTGGAAGGCTTTAAAACTGTCCCTATGCTAGTAGGGACATGGAAGATTGTGATGCTAATAGTCATTTGAATTGTGAAGGCCTGGCTCAAGAGGTTTCAGAGGAGAATATTAATATGTGGTCTGAAGATCATTTTTGTAACATTTTGGTGAAGAAAGTAGCTGCTTTTTGCTACTGCCTGAAGAGTCTGACAAAGACTAAAGTGAAGATATTTGGACTAATTCTGTTGGCAGAGGAAATCTTGAAACACTGTACAACTGACTCCGTGGTTGTTGTGGTTACTAATGGTCACTCATAAGATATATTTTTGGAGCAAAGTCCTGTTTTCAAAGAGATAAACAGATTAAGAAATGGAATAAAGGAAGTGGTGACCTCAGGGCAAGATCCCACCCAGCTAAATTTCCAACTTGTGAAAAGGAATTAAAGCAAAGTTTAGAGCTAGGTGTGGTGGCGCATGACTTTAATCCCAGAACTAGACAGCAGAGACTAGTGGATCCCTGCGTTTGAGGCAAACCTGGTCTTTAGATCCAGTTTCAAGACAGTCAAGCTTAGGTCGCAAAGGAAACCATGGGAAACAGAATGATGGCTAAGATGTAACTGAAAGAGGGGTCCATGTTCCAGCTCCAGTAAGCAGCAGAACTTGGCATATTTAGCCACTTGGTTCTCAAATTAAGGAATTTGCCTTCGTAACTAAGGAAGGTCACTGAGGCCAGGCATGTGTCAGGGGTGTCCCTGAATTGAGGCCTAGAGATAACATTGTGTGACACTCGGACGTTGAAGCCTGTATTGCCTTGGAGACCCCAAGATGTTAGAGATGCCAGAGCCTAAGAATACCTGCTGAAGAGAGCTTCTAACAGAAAGTGGAACCAGCCCACAAAGAAGTTTGCTGGAGTCAAAGCTGAAAGGAGTTATAGTAGCTCTGAACAACATTTTGACAGCAAAGATGGAGATAAAGAGTTTGGAGTTTGTCTAGCTGGTTTTCAGTCTTACTTTGTTCCCATATTTCCTCACCATGATCCCTTCTGATGGGAGATGCCATTATGTATGTATGTTTCTCATACTGGTTAATGAATAAAGCACTGTTGGCCAATAGGAAAGGAAGATAGGAGGGACTAGGAGACAAGAAGGAAAAAAGAAGTAGGAAGGAGGAGTCAAGATGGAGAGTCTGGAGAGAACAGAACCACCGTTCCTCCGCTCTCGGTAAGACCATGTGGAAATACATAGAAATGGGTTAATACTTAAGACAGAGCTAGCTGATAAGAAAAAAGTAACTGGCCAACAGCATAATATCAAATACAGAGTCTCTGTGCATTATTTGGGGCTGGCGCGGTGGCGGGACAAGACCAGCAGCGGGAGGAAAAACCTTACTCCTTACACCCTTCCCTACATTTTGGAGTGGCAATGTAATGTGTGTCCTGTGCCATTATATGTTGGAAGTATATGAGCTGTTTTTCGATTTTGATTTATTGGGGTGGAGTTACAGTTAAGAAATTGCATGAATCTCAAAGAGGGCTTTGAATTTTGGACTTTTAAACTTTATTGAGACTATGGGAATATTAGTAGTTGTACAAATATATTTTACATTATGATATTGTTACAAGCTTATGGGGACCATTGAATATAATTGACCCCCATCATAAGAAATGGCACTATTAGGAGCTGTGCCTTGTTGAACACTAGGGTTCTGCTCAGGAAGGGATATTTATTATTTCAGAGTGGGGAAGAGGATCTGGTCGTAATTTATCTCTCAGCCTACCCTAACATTCATAGTGAACAGCATTACTTTGCCTTTGTTTGATCCTTGACTGACCTCTCAATCGCTCTTCAGTGCAGGACTCTTATGGCCAGAGGTAAGCCATAAATTCTCAGCAGACTACAAAGGTGAAAATTGCCCAAAGTCTGGCATCAGCATAGCTGCCTTACAGTAGGGCTCCTGAATGCCTTTGTAAATCATGTATATAAGCAACAGCAAGAAGCCTAAGCCTCTTCAGCCATTTGTTTTAAGACAGGAAACTTCTACCTTAGCTCCTATGTGTTAAAATAAGGGGCTTCACACAAAACACTGCAGGAAAGAAAACAAAGAAACAAACAAACAAAAAAAAAAAACCTATTTCCAACCATGGCTTAGACCAGCACAGTTATATAATCTAAAGTGAAGTCTACGCATCACACACACACAGAGTTAATTTGTGAAAGTCTCTGATAATCTGGTAAATCATTCAGTCATTTCCTCCTTGTTTACTGAGCTCCATATTTGACATTATATCTGACCACAGATCAGCACAGAAACATACCAGAAGTAGAAACCTAGGACATGTACAGATATGGTTCACAGTCTTCCTGCACACATGTAAGCATCAAGCACCAGAATTCTCATACCACCTAGCCCCAGATTCAAGGTAACAATGGCTGCTTCTGCAGAAATTCTTTCACCTTTGAAGGAGAAACTGCTGTTACAGGCATCCCTTTGGTAAATTTCACTCTGCTATGTAGAAAATCTAATTAGAGGATTACCTGATTGTACACATTGATCTCTTCCCTAATAGGTATTGATTATCTGACATGCTAAGGCTTTCTTTTAGGTGCACTACAGAGAGAAGCCAACAGTCATTTTTCTCACACCAGGATAGTAGCTTAATCTATTACTTTAGAGGTGGCCAAGGCAGCCTGATTAATGTAGTTCAGCCACATTCAGACCTTGGTTGGAAAGGCAGAGAAAACAAAAACCATTGCAGTACTTTACAAATGGCCGTGACTCAAGCACATGAAAAGGATGCTTTAGAAAACAGCAGGCTAGAAGAAATAAACTGTACTTCTATTCTCCTTAAAGTCTGCAGCTGAGAGAGTTAATCAGACATAAAATCAGACTAATAGAATAAAGACAGACAGACTTACCTGATAAGAGTTTTCTATGACTTGGGATCCTTCATAAGGAAATAAAGATCCAAAGTAGTGGCAAAATTGGCATGCTTTTATACTAGTTTGCACAGAGAGTAAAGCATCTAAACTATGAGAAGTTAAGGAAAGTAGGAATTGCCATTTAATTTTTATTCATGTAAGTGTGCATATACATATGTACATACATACGCATGCGCCTGTGTGTGTGTGTGTGTGTGTGTGTGTGTGTGTGTGTTTCTTCTGGAGATGGTCACCAAAGTTTTTGAGCAGGGTCTCTCGATAGCCTGGAGATAACCAGTACAGCTTGGTGGTCTGGTCAACAAGTCACAGTATCCTCTTGTCTCCATCCTCATAGTGCTAGAATATCAAGTGAATGCCACCACATCTAATATTTCACATGAGTTCTGGAGACCAAGCTCAAGTTCATGTGCTTGAACATCAAGGACTTTACTCCAACCCCATGGAAAGAAGTTTTTGTTTTAGTATTAAAAGAAAACTGTTCCCCCACCCGGACCCAAGAAATCATTGGTTGCCTTGTGAAACTTCCTCCATACTTCTGAAATTTTATATATTATTATAGCAAAATCTAGTTGAACGAAACTTTCTCCATCTCTACTATCCATCCTGATCATAACCCCATTTTCTTCTGATACAAAGTTGCCAACTTCTGTGAGCTACTTTCTTCTCTTGCTCTTGGGAAGAAAAACAAAAGGATCAGGTAATTTAAAATTACCAGAATGTCTTAGTGGCATCTTCTGCTTCCCTCCAATGGGATCAGATAGAGGCCAGTACAGGTTCATGTTTGTACATGTTCCTAAGTAGAATGAGCAAACATGCCCACATGTGCCCTTGAGACCTGTCAATAGTTGGCTTTGAAGCAGGCACCATTTTATCTTTTTCTTCAATGAGACTGCATTCCCTCCTTCCCTCCCCCCTCCCAGGAATGGGTCCTACTGGCTTCTGGTGATTTTAGCCTTACTTATAAGCATGAAGGAATATATTCCACAATATGGGAGGAAAAGTTCCCAACTGTGACTGACAGATCCAGGTATCCTCCACCTCCTTGCTTGGTCAATAGCCAGCCCCATTGTTCCATTTGCAGAACAAGCTTTCCAGGCTGGTCTCAGTATATCCAATAACCAAAGTGGACAGTTACTATAAGATATTTCAAGTAATTCGCTGTCCTTTAGATGGGAAGCAAACATACACATAAAAGCAGCCAGAGCTGCTTTTCCACTAAGAGGAAGGAGGCAAGTAGTTCAACCATGACTGCAACTACCACTCCCACCTCCCACAGTAAACAGTGTGCACAATTTCCAATACTTCTTTTACTGAACTAAGTGTCTTACACTAAAGAAAAAGTTTAGCTGCCTGAATTATACAGTATTTCTCTTAAAATGTCTATTTCGCATATGTAGCAATAACCTCTTAAAGCCGTGTCTCAGCATTAGCAAATTAGTAAATAAGACAATTTATATAACATTACAACTTACCCTTGGCATTAATTTCTAAATAAAGCAAATTACTATGCTATGTTCACCCAGTGGAACCTCAGAAGGTCACAAGATGTCTCTGGGCTCTAGCTAAGGGGTTAAGATTCAGAGTCTTCCAGACGATATGTCTCTGTGGGTCCAGTGGTTTGTTCAGTATGAGACAATCTTGGGATTTCCACAGGATGCCTGCAAAGATCAGCAACTTAGTCCTGTGGCTACATCTGTTCACACACATACACCAGGGTCCCAATAAATTACAATACCTCAGACGTGGAGAAGCTTTGAGGAATTTTATTGTCATTATAGGTTCTGCAAAGAGTTTGTGAAAGTTTTCAACCCAATCAAAAGGACAAGAGGATGGTAGTCCAGCTTTTCACATGTAGTTTATATATTATTTACAGGGAAAAAATGAAAGTTACAGACTTGCTGAATCTTCTCTTTGAAATAATCCTATCTCTCTTACTGTTCAGACCTTTGATGCATCTTTCTGGAACTCTGTCCCTCTCAACTTACAAGACAGATTTAACCCCAACTATTCCTACAACTCAGGTAAAGTCACTTAGCATGACAACCACCGTCTCTTCATGATGTGGGTCATTTTAATGTTCAGTAGTTACTGGGGATTTTAACTTGAAACTCTTCACTTCTACTTCTACTATTACCCTAGTGGAAGACAAAGCTCTAAATGTCATCATATAAAACTCCCAAAGATAACCTAATTGCCTAGGAAAAGTGTTGCTTCTAGAAGTGCCTTCTGTTGAAGTGCGAAGATATTGAACAAATGTGACAGTACAAACTTCTACCTACTTCTGCTACTATTCCAGGAGCCATACACAGCTCCAGGAAGCTGTCAAACTCAACATTAAGTCTCATAAACTTTAGAATTCAAATATCTTATAATTTATAGCATAAGACTTAGCATAAACCTTTCCAGTAGTCACATTCTCCCCTTTTAGGGCTTAAAAAGACTCTTTATCCAAGCAGATTTACCTAAGGGTAAATTTACCTACCCCTTTAACTGCTCATCTCAGATCCCAGACATCATGTCTATCTATGTCTATCACTCCCAAGAGGGCCATTCTCCTGTTCAGGCTAACCTTTGATTTTGAGCAGAGAAACCCTGTCCCGGAAAAAAAAAAATACATATGTTCCTGAAAACAAACAAACAAACAAACAAACAAAAGGATATAAAAGAACACTCTAGTCTTTTGACATATAGGACTTTTCTTTTGTCAAATTTTTATAAAATTTGATGTCATTTGAACTACACCAAGAGCCCAGTATTATATTTATGTTCGCAATTCCAGACCAGTAAACAATAAATTGTAGGTTGGACAGTGGTTACTGCTTTTAATCCCAGCACACAGGATGCAGAAGCAGGAGAATCTCTGTGAGTTCAAGGCCAGCCTGGTCTACAGATGAAATTCCAGGACAGCCAGAGCTATTACACAGATAAACCCTGTTTCAAAAAGCAAAACATGCCAACAATAACAACAACAACAACCAAATAATTTGTTTTATAAATTGAAATAGAAGCAAGGCACAGAAAAATGCAATAAAATTGAGACCAGTGTTAAAGTTGTACTCGTTGTAACAAAAAAAATGTCAAAATATTGTGACTACATATTAGGTTTTAGTTATTTGTGGTGGGAAAATGTCATCATAGAACCATTCAAGCCTTCAATTAAGTATGCACATGTGTGTGTGTGTATATATATATATATATGTATGTATGTATGTATATATATATGCATATATTATATTAAGTTGTAGTACTGCATACCACGTTTACTGAGGCCTTGAGGTGCCCAAACACTGATCTGCTAGTTCTCAAGGAACTGTTAATGTTTATCAGAATCAAGAGAAGAAAATGGAAAGAGAGATAGAGAATGCATAATTATTTTGAAGCTATCATAGTCTTCCTCTCAAAGACCTTTGTGTTCTTCCTATTATTTTTTTAAAGTTATCTTTCCTCTTATGAAATGACAGAAATCAGTTTTGTTTTTTGTTGTTCTTTGGGTTCTTTCTTTTTGGAAAAGACCCTGTTACATATTTCAAATTACTTCCAACTTTTCTTCTTCCTGTCTTGGTATTACAACTAGTTATGATGACAGGTATTTATAACTATGACTAAAGTGGATTGCTTTTATTTTGAAAAGCAAATTTATTTCTAAACTACAAAGTGATGTGAATATTTTATTCAACCTTAAAATTTATACTTCAGAGGGATACCATCTAGAAGAATACCTTATGCTGATGCCAATGGTTTATAATAATTCTTCTCTATAAATGTTGTTCTACCTCTTGTTCTCACATGGACTCATGTTTTCCACACCAAAGTCTTTCCTACAGACAATGCCTCTATTCCCTCTAAGATATTTCTTCTTCAACGTCAGAAATCTTTTATTGTCTTCAACTGTCCGTTGGAGCCAAACCCTAAAATAGAGCCTGGGAAGAGGAAAATTTAGTCTTGAAGGAGGAAAAAAAAAAAGACTTGGAAGAAAATCACATATATAACATACTGGTATTATTTAAGGCAAGGGATGAAATTCCCTCTAGATTTTATAAATGAATTAATCTGGGTAGTCAAAGGTTTAATTACGATCAAACAGTTTGAGCCGGGCATTGGTGTCACATGTCTTTAGTCCCAGCACTCCAAAGACAGAGGCAGGCAAATTCAGATTTCTGTGAGTTTGAGTCCAGCCTGGTCTACAGAGCTAGTTCCAGGACAGATTCTAAAACAATACAGAGAAACCCTGCCTTGAAAAACAAAACAAAACAAACAAAAAGGCCTAGAAATAGACCCCACAGACATTTTCAGTGTCCAAATTATGCTGTGTATTTCTGTTACTGTAAAGAGACTAAACAGACACCCTGCTTCCAAGGAACACAAAATCATGAAACGGTGTAAAAGTAAGATGGCAGGATAAAAACACCACACAAAATTACAGAAAAAAAGAACAATGCCCAAATTCCCAAATATTATCTATAAATGTTTGTTTTCATTTAAATGGACTTTGTTATATAAAATAAATTTTAAAAAATTAAAATAAAATGAGAATCTAGAATTCCATATAGATAATATAAAAAAATAAATAAAAGCTGTTTCCAAGAAAAAAAAAAGAAAAGAAACAGCCATATCTACTTGAAGAAACTAGAAAATCGTGAGAAAAGAAGCAATATTTAATCTTGGAGAGGAAGAATATGTAGGACTTGTCCGGGGGGGAGGGGGGCTAATCATTACTTAAGACATTTGTTGGCTGCTAAGAAAAACAATGTTTTGAGGGAGAATATAATGACCTCAACTCTAAAGCATTAAACTTCAGGAAAGTTTGAGACACCCCAAGAAGACAGCTCAAAAGCAATTATACCACATGAAATATGATTTTTTTTTTTTTAAAGAGCAAACTAACAAAAGCAGGCTTACATGGTCAATCAGCCCAGAGAGTGGAGCTGGAAGAAAGCATGTGCACTCTTCACCACATTATACACATTATAAAATTCTTTCCATAAAAGTTCAATATGGGATCTGGAGACATGACTTAGTGACCAATAATGCATACTGCTACTGAGAGGATCTGAGTTAGGTTCCCAGCATCTATGGCAGCTTGCCCAGAAATGTGTGTAATTCCAGTTCCAGTAGATCTGATGCCATCTACCCTTCTTGGGCACCTGCCTACATGAGTACATATCTACACACTAACCTAATTAAAAATAACATAAATTTTTGTTTGTTGTTAAGCTCAGAATGAGTTTACTTTGAACTATAGCTGGAGAGATCTTTCGTTTTTTTTAAATCCTGGTGCAGAACTCAGCTTTCATTGACAATAACAATGACATAAGAGGCACACTTAGAAGAAGATACTCTAAAGCCATGAGTTTTAACACTCTAAGAATGATATAATTCAACACAGACCTGCTATTTATAAATCACAGACATTTGCAATTAACCGGCAGCCAAAAAGTTTACCAGCATATAAAGAATATTTACCTTAGTTTATGAATACTAGGAAAACACAAACAATATTTAACCAGAATATTTTGACCTCTCTTGAGAGAGCACGCATACAGAATGACCCTGTAGCACTTGATAAGCACTTGGCCATTTTGTCCATGTTAGCAAAGGCAGAAAGCTTTGTTTGTGGTCTGGACCATTCTGCAGTGAAAGCAGATACTTACCTTATGACAGACTCCATCAGCACGGGACAGTTCTTGGCATGATTCCTTTTCTAAGCCTACTAACTCCAGATTCCCAGCAACACCCACTTTTAGTGCACAAATTTGGACCTCATTATCTTAGCCTCCAGCTATCATTAAACATATGATGCAGATAGTAGTAGCTCAACTCTATTTTGTTTAATAAATGCAGCCCAAAATATATAAAAAATAAATGAGTTTGAGCCAACAATACCTAGCAACACTGTCAGCCCACATGCTTGGAATACATGTATGGAAGTTCCCCGGAAGACAGACATGGATTCCAGAAGAACCTTACTATAAGTATTCTCTGTTATTTTTATTATTAATATTTTAACTTAAAAGTTTCAGCCTACAAGTTTGAAAAATAGTCAGGATGGTCAATTTAGTTTATAATGACCTCTGATGCTACACTTAAACTTACTGCACAAAATGATCTCTCTCTGTCCTGAGGCATCTATTTTGAGTTTCTTGGCACTATCTTAGCATGCATTAAAACTGGGATTTTTTTTTTTAACTTGGAAGAGATTTGGAATAATTTTCTGTTATACATGCCTGAGAAGCAAAGAAATATTTTAGAGAAAGACAGTTATAGGGAGGATTTGAAATAAGACTGATACAGAATTTCGTTTTAGTGGTATTAATTTACAGAACAAAGTGCCAAAATGCTGCTTTCATACCCCACCTTGTTACCAGTAAACATACCCAGCATCTGTGACCTCTGCATATCTCAGCTGCATCTAAATAATTCTTGTCTATATTCCTGAGTAATTATGAAATATAATTCCAGAGAATTTCAGATTATGCTGTTTTGTCTCCTCCCTTGGCCACCAAAAAAACCAGGGAGAGCCCTTTCTAAACATGCTCCAGTAAGCAGCCTAGGGGATTTAATCCATGTACAAAATTACCATAATTATTTCTCTTCATAGCTTGTTTTACCCATTCATAACCAGAAAATAAGGAGTCTCCACCAAAAGACAGAGATCAAACTGTAAAATAAATAAATAAAGGAGTGGGGAACCCTTATTTGAAGATACTTTTGAGTTAAGCTGTTGGTCTGCCTTTCTCCAGCTCAATCTGCCTCTCAGCAGAATACACCAAGATAGTACCAGAGAACACCACACTAAAAATAATGCTTCTATATATATATTGGCATGATGCATTGTTTGAGAAGAATATCATCTTATCCCAGAAGCCTGCAGAAACTGTTCAGTGAAAAAAATGTTGAAATGAATCCAATGTGGCAAACCAAGACAATGACAGTCACAGAATGGCTTACAGAGGTTCTAGAGCAAATCTGAAGTTTCAGTTTGAAATTTCTGACACCAGCAGAGACTCTGTTCTTTGAGGGGTAGCAAGAAAATTGGAACGGATTTTTGAAACCATAGGATGGGATTTTTGAAATCAAAGGATGACCCATTTTAAAACTAATTATGAAATAGGGCCATAATTTTAAAGGAAACCCCAACAGACAATTATCTGATTGCCCATAAAATCTAGGTATTTCTTGTTCTCTTTCTTCTTGACTTCTTTGTCAACTAAGGGGGAGAGGTGTAAGGAGTAAGGTTTTTCCTCCCTTGGCTGGTCTTGTCCAGCCGCTGGGCTCTCCTCTGGTCTTAGTGCTTGCTTTGTTTCTATACATCTTCTTTGTTATCACTTAGATCATTAATTAGCTCTCTGACAAAGTCTGAGGTGTGTAAGGCTCCAATTCCAAGAACTGTTTCCTCTTACAACTTTCCACATGAAACTTAACTTCTAAAACCATATACATGAACCCAGCATGGAGGTACATATCTTTAATTCTAGTACTTCAGTGACAAGCAAAGTCATACAGAGCTCCCTGGATTAAAGCCCAGCGTGGTCTACACACACACACACACACACACACACACACACACACAGAGAGAGAGAGAGAGAGAGAGAGAGAGAGAGAGAGAGAGAGAGAGAAACACACATTGTGGGTGATTGCTATGTTATAAAAGTATATAATGTATATAAACATACATGTACACATACATATATTTCGTACTTTGTTCTTGAAACTCTTCCATCTTGAAGGCATCATGCTTTCTAGATATCAAAAATGTTTCAGGTTTGGGTATGCTTTTGTTTTTATTCCTTAAATATGAAGCCTCATAAAATCTAATCATTAACTATTTCCTTCTGTCTGCATATTCTCCTTTAAAAGAATTCCTATATGTGCTTGGCTAGAAAAAAAATCTGTATCTTGTCTTTCTCTCTTAAATCCAGGTCACTAGTAGTCACTTCCAAATAGCTCTGTTTGGTGTTTTGCCAGAACCTCAAACACATATTCAAAATGTAATTTATCACCTTCTCTTTAAACTCATTTCCTTACCTGAATTTCATAATCTAGAAGATTTATTCTATTCTCTCTCTGAAAAGTTCAACTGCTACTTCATATCTATTTCATATCATCATTAGTAGACCAGCTCTGGTTTTTGCTTCTAGCTATGAAAATAGTGCATAAGTTTTCAAGTTTGGGGGCAAAGTCCATGTATTTACATGACAGAATAACTTCCTTACTTCTCTCTTCTACCTACTACATCATTAGCCTGAGAACCCCATGCTCACTCAGTGATAGAGATCATACCAAGGTTATCCTCCTGCTTACGCTGCTAGGCAAAAGATCTTTGCCACTGTGCTCTACCCCAAGTTTAGTCTACTGTTTTTGTTAGCACTGAACAAGATTTTACATCTGCTTCATTTGTAGCTGTGTTAGATTGCCATTTGTCTTTTTATATTTCTGTAATTACTCAATTACAAGTTTAAGGAATCCTCATCCATTCTATTTCTTCAGTCAATCTACTACATATCTATAATGTATTTGGTTTAGTTTCTTTTTAAGAGTGCCATAAGAAAATATATAGTTGGTCACTTATAACAGAAAGTTTGTTTTTATCAGTTTAAATGCTTCAAAGGCCAAGGCCAAAATGCTGCTAGATATCCATCAAGATGGCTCAGCAGGTAAAGTAACTGATGCCAGGTCTGATGACCTGACTTCATTCCCCTGGGATCCACATAATAGGGGAGAACCACCATGTACATGTTCACACACAACCCTCGAGTGAGTAAACAAATACACACTGCTAGATGTGGTATGGATGAGGCCTTTTTCACAGTTCATAGCTGGCTTCCTTTTATTAGAAGCTGGCAGAAAGGAAATAGGATCTTCAGAATCTTATATAAGGGTGCTAATCATATTCACAAGAGTTTCCTCCCTCATATGATCACTTCACAAAGGCCTCACTTCCTAAGCTATCACCTATTTGGATTAAAATGGATTCATTAAAAATGAATCTGGGGGAGAGGTGATGCTAGCCCATAACAATAGAGTCAGGTATGGTTTAACAATGGGCATGCATTCTGATACATCTATTGTTGATTTGCTATGGGATAAATATCACAGGGAATGCTTAACACAAAGCAAGGTAGCTATTATATCGCTAGGTATGTAATTTTATGAGAATACCAACCACTCATGGTTCATCATCATCATCTGAAATGTGTTATTATGTAGCATCTGACAATACTTTTATACCAAATACAAAGATATGTCCCTAGATATAGAGTCAGAAATGATGTAACAAAGAAACAAGTGTTGTATTTCAAGTAAAAATTCTACAAAAAGCTATCACTTCAAATTTTTCCTATAGGAATAAAAATAATAGCTAAAAGGCAAACAATGGCAAAGGGCATTTTAAGCAAAGGAAGGCAAATGGTCCAGAAAAACACATTTATTTGCTGCAAACAACTAAATATGCCTAGGTCGATTGGGTTGTGACAGGAATTGGCAAGTTGAAAATCACAAGGGCTTCAAACATCAAGACAAGAATTTGTACTTTAACCTGGAAAGAATGTACACCTTTAATGAGTTTTCATAAAACAAACACACCTGGATAACCATCACTTAGAGAAGCTTCCTCCTACAGTAGATGCAGCTAACACAGAGACCTACGGCTGGACAATGTGCACAGAGTGAGAAACTTCGGAGCACTTGGTCCTAAATTGGATGGCTCCATCAAACCCTCTCCCCAGGGCTCAGGGATCTATGAGAGAGAGGAAGCAGAAAGATTGTGGGAGCCAGACGGGATTGATGACTGCAGATGCAATAGGACACAATTATGAACTCACAAAGATGGGGGCTACACGCATAGAGACTGCATAAGTTCAAGCCACATGGGGTCCTAGCACTGAGAGAGGGAAATGGGCACTGGTTTCAACCTCTAACCAACAATCTATCTGTCATTTGATATTGGCAAATGAAAAACTACTTTTCTCCAGAAGAGTCTACTGTGGTTTTGTAGACTTTTTATCTCGTTTTGCTTTATTTGAGCATTTCTTCTCCTCCTCCTCCTCCTCCTGCTTCTTATTCTTATTCTTCGGCTTCTTATTCTTATTCTTCTGCTTCTTATTCTTATTATTAGTCTTTTGCTTGTATATTTTGAGTTTTGATTTTGTGGGGCTTGTGTTTTTTAAGTATTTATTTCTTTTTGTCTGTTTTTTAAAGAAAGAAAAGATAAAATTGAATAAATAAGGAGCAGGGATGGTCTGAAATGAGTAGGGGAAGGGAAAAACATTTTTTTTTCAATTAAATGAAAAAAGGAGACAAGACGTGGAAACAAAGGAAAGAACAGGCAAAATCTGCAGACATGTTAATAGAAAAGTTCATGAGCTTGTGTAGAGAGGTAGATTAGGGAAAATTAAGGAAGCAGTGTGCTTTAATCAATAAGCAAGTTCTCCTTGCAACAGGGGAAACTATTTGGCAGTCAGCTGGACTGCCAAACCTGATGCAGTTTAGGTGTTGTTCTTTGTGTGCCTTCTAAATGTATATACTAATACTCTGGTAGGAATGAATATAGGCAACCCAATATTTCTTAATTTACAAGTATTTGGAACAGGATTCATGTCCCAGATACTTAATGTGCATTTGATTTATGTCTAGATTTCTTTTTAATATAGGGTCTTATTATGTACCCATGGCTGGCTTTGAACTCACAGAGATCTCCCTGACTTTATCGCTTGAGTGTTGGAATTAAAGGTGTGAGCCACCATACCTGACCAAGGTGATAATTTTTATTTTGAGTTATAATTAAATCAAGAACAGATAAGCTACATGAGTATGTATTTTTAATACATATAAATCATGGGTTCCATGGAAAGTCTTCATTTTTAAGCACACAGAGGCTAAGATCCCTTTAAAAACTGTGATACCCAGGGCTGGAGAGATGGCTCAGCAGTTAAGAGCACTGCCTGTTCTTCCAAAGATCCTGAGTTCAGTTCCCAGCAATCACTTGGTGGCTCATAACCACCTATAATTATATTTGGTACCCTCTTCTGACCTGCAAGCGTATGTGTAGGTAAACACTGTATACATAACAAATAAATAAATCTTTAAAAAAACAGAAAAACTGTGGTAACCTTTTATGGCAGTTTGAATGAAAATGGCCCTGTAGGCTCATATGTTTGAATACTTGGTCAGCACTTCGTGGAACTGTTTGAGAAGGTTTAGAGGAGGGATTTGCTAGAGGAGATATGCCACAGGCTTTGAGGTTACAAAATCCCATGCCATTCTCAGTTAGCTCTCCCTCTCTCTCTTCTCTCTCCCTATCCCTATCCCACTCCCCATTTCCATCCTCCTACCCCTCCTTCCAACTTGCAGATAAGAATCAGGATGAAAGTCCTCAGCTACTGTTCCAGTACCTCACCTGCCTGTTGTCATGTTTCTCACCATGGTGGCCATGCACTCTAACCCTCTGGAACTATGAGCCCCCAAATTAAATGCTACCTTGGTCATGGTCTTTTGTCACAGAACTAGAAAAGTAAATAGGATACCCTTTCTTCTTCAAATGAAGGTATCCTGGCAAGTTTTAACTTTAACATATGAATTGTCTTAAAATAATAATTACACCATACTATAAAAATAATTACTTTCTCCATTTAGTGGTCATGATTGTTTATTTTGAATTGAGTAATAGTTTGTCTTCCTCTTCTCTCTTTACATTAAACAGTTTGGGAATGCTGTGTATCATCTGTCAGCTCTGACTGCTGGTTTGGAAATAAAATTAGCTCAAATGCTTGCTACTCTAATCCAGTGTTACTAGCAGCACTTTCTGTGAAGATAGAAATGTGCTATCTCTTGTGTCTGATCATAAGGCACTCAGCATACAGGCAACAGAGACCTTGAAATGTGTCTCCTGGCCACCAAGAGGTTAAATTGTTTTGCTTTGTTTTGATTAGAGGAATATAAATTGAAATGGTAACATACAGATTATAGTTAGCAAGTTAGCAGTATAACACTTTAGTATTCAGAAATCAACTCTAGACATTTCAATCCCCAACATTCTTTTATGTATCTCTCTTCATTTAAAATATTATTATATTTAATGTCTGGGAAGTGGTCATTTTCATTTTCTTTAACATTCATTCACAGTTCCTGAAAAAGAGTTGAACGACTTCTTTTTTTTTTTTTTTTTTTTTTTTTTTTTTTAATCAGTGAGAATGGCACACATCCAAAAACATAAAATCAGAATGCTGTAGATAACTGACTATCTGTAGATAACTGACTATCAGACTCCTTAACCATCACAGTTTCTGACACAGTATTTGGCAGTTAATGGTTAATATAATCATATAAGAATTGAGGAGAAATGGGTGTATACAACCATTTCCAGAGCACAGGGACAGGCAATTCCAAGTACAAATACAATTGTCTTTAATGCTTAGTTACAGAAAAAAAATGGCCACAACATTCTTATTTCGAGCATGCATCACTACAATTATCACAATCCATATATTTTATTTTATATTCTTCATTTGTGTGTGTGTGTGTGTGTGTGTGTGTGTGTGTGTGTGTGTGTAAGCACATATATGCCAGTGTGTGTGGGCATGAGTGTGTGTGAGAGAGGAGTGTGTCTGTGTTGTATGTGTGTGTTTATGAGAGAGAGAGAGAGAGAGAGAGAGAGAGAGAGAGAGAGAGAGAGAGAGAGAAGATCAGAAAATAACTTGGAGGAGCTGGTTCTTTCCTATTATAATATGGGTCTTGGGGATCAAACTCAAATATTGGGTTGGCAACAGAAACCTTTCCAGTCAAACCAACTTGCTGGGCCCAGTTTATAGTTTTTGAAAATGTATTAGTGATTGATCAAAGTAAGTCAAACTTGACAATGATGAACAAAACAACAATTGTTCACACTTGTGTGCCACAGGAACTTAATACTTTGACAATCAATGCCATACTTACTTCCTAGAAAATAATAGATTTAATTTTACTTCATAAACACAAAATGTGAGACCTCATTTGAGAGAGCAGTCAAACTGTATGTAAATTTACTATCCACAAAAATTGTTCCTCATTCACTGGAAGAACATCTCAAAAGTTGATCCACATCTCAAAAGAAGTACTCTCAGGCTTTGAGAACCCCTATCTAATGAAGAACTTAGCTATATTTGGACACTAGTTCAGCATTCTTCTCACTTGGGTTACATTAACCAAATCAAACAGATATTTAAGACTAACACAAGGGACTTAAAGAGGTTGAACATAAAAGTACATTAGTGACTACAGTTAACACAGTTTTTTCATTCTTTTCACATATAATTTTCTATATCATGAAATGCAATTTATTGCTATGTTGAAAACAGGGGGGATAGATGAAAATGTATAAGTAAGAGTCATAAGTAATATCAGAACCACAGAGAAAGACTAATGTAATATAGGCTTACAGCAAATACACTTAAGGCTTTCTCTCTTCTGGGACATTATTCATGAAAGTCAGATCTCCCATACAAAAAGCCATGTAATCATTCATTCATTTGTTCAACAGTAAGCATCATGTTCTCTCTTAGTAGCCTCACTAAAAGAGTATGGCTTTATCTCATGTTGATTACTAGTCAGTCAATGACACAGTTTACCTAACCAGTTCTTAGCCTGAAGTATAAATACTAAAACCCTCGGTGTTTAGGGTAAATACAACAGCTATATGATCTGTAAGTTCTGATTCACTTAAACTTTTTTTCTACTAATACTGTACTAAATCACATGAAATACCTAAAGAAGCATTTAGTCAACCCACATCTGACCGGAGGGCTGATCTCCAAAATATACAAATAACTCAAGAAGCTAGTCACCAAAACACCAAATAATTCAATTAAAAAGTGGGGTACAGAACTAAACAGAGAATTCTCAATAGAGGAATCTAAAATTACTGAAAGACACTTAAGAAAGCCTTCAACATCCTTAGCCCTCAGGGAAATGCATATCGAAACAACTCTGAGATACCATCTCACTCCTGTCAGAATGGATAAAATCAAAAACATGCTGGAGAGGATATGAAGAAAGGGGAACACTCCTCCACTGATGATGGGAGTACAGCCACTTTGGAAATCAGTATGATGGTTCCTCAGAAAAACGGGAATCAGTCTACCTCAAGATCCAGTAATTCCACTCTTAAGCATATACCCAAAAGATGCATATTCATGCAACAAAGACTATGTTCATAGCAGCATTATTTGTAATAGCCAGAACTTGGAAACAACCTACATGGCCCTCAGCTGAAAAACGGATGAAGAAAATGTAGTACATTTACATAATGGAGTAGTACTCATCTGAAAAAAAAAATGGAATCTTGAAATTCATAGGCAAATGGATGGAACTAGAACAAACCATCTTGAGTGAGGTAACCCAGTCACAGAAAGACAAACCTGGTGTGTACTCACTCATTTATGGACATTAGACACAGAGAAAAGTATTAGCAGCCTTTGATGCAAACCTCCAGAGAAGCTAGGAAACAAGGAGGACCCCAACATGGTCTCCAACAGAGGGGGAAAGGACAAGATATCCCCAGCACATTGGGAGCATGGGCGGGGGGAGGAGAGATGGATTTAGAAGGAAGAGGAGGGGAGAAGTGGTCATGAGGGAGCAAGAAGAATGAGTCAGGGAAAGAGTATAGGAGAGCAAGAAAGAGACACCAGAATAGAGGGAGCCATTATAGGTTTTAAGAGAAACCTGGCACTAGGGAAATGTCCAGAGATCTACAAGGATAACCTCAACTAACAATCTAAGCAATAGTGGAAAGGCTACCTTAAATGCCCTTCCCTGATAGTGAGATTGATGTCTACCTTAAATGCCATCCTAGAGCCTCCATCTAGTAGTTGATGGAAGCAGAGCAGATACCCACAGCTAAACACTGAGTCAAACTCCTGAAATCCATTTGCAGAATTGGAGGAGTGATGAGGAAAGGGGTCAAGACCAGGCTGGAGAACCCCACATAAACAGCTGACCTGAAAAGAGGGAGCTCATGACTCCAGTCTGATAGCTCTGAAACCAGCATATGACCAACCTGGACCCCCTGAATGTGGATGTTAGTTAGGAGGACTGGGCAGACTATGGGGACTCTGATAGTGGATCAGTATTTGTCCCTGGTATATGAATGGACTTTTGGATCCCATTTCACATAGAGGGATACTCTCTCAACTTAGACAAATGGGGGGAGGGACTAGGCCCTGCTCCAAATGATATGACAGACTTTGAAAACTCCCCATGGAAGTCATAACCCTCCCTGGGGAGCAGAAAGGGAATGGGATGGGGTTTGGTGGGTGTGGGACAGGGAAGGACAGGCTGGTTCAGGAACTGGGATTGACATGTAAAATAAGCTTGTTTTAAATACAAAAAGAGAAGCATTTAGTCAAAGCAACAGAAACTATGAGAATAAACTGGGTAAAAAAATGTTTCTATGATAAAAATAAGTAAAAATCAACTTTAAACATCTAGAAATTTCTGTAATCATAATGAAATTATCTTTCATAGTCTCTTATTTTTAAAGTGCTGTGTAAAAATCCAGTGAATCAAGATTATTTCCACAGTCAGAATATTGATCTAATTTTAAACTTTCTGTATGGAAAAGGCAGTGTCCTGTGTGAAGAATTAATAAAATATTAGGTTAGTTCTCTTGAATCTTACTTGCTCTGGGCAGTTCAATAATATGGATGGTTTGCAAGAATTTACATGCAGTATTTCCTTCTAATATCTGGAGGCAAAAAAAAAAAAAATACATACAACTTCAGGGATAAAGGGTTTCTTTCAACCTAGAATGACTGTTGACAGCCCATCATTGTAGAGTAGAGAGTTAAGACAGGACATTCAAACAGCTAGTCACATTCCATCCACAGTCAAGAGCAGAGAAAAGTAAATGCATGTGCTTTTGCTTGCTTGCTCAGCCGAATTTTTATATTATTCATTAGCCCTGTTAAGGGAATGATGCCCCTGCCACAGTGATATAGGGCTTCCAATATCAATTAACTTTATTGAGACAACCCCCCATACAGACACACCCACAGGCCAATTCAATGTAGACAATCTTTCATTCAGATTCCTTTTTACTGTGATCCTAGGGTGTGTCAAGTTGTAAATTAAACATATTGATTGATGCCTTCTTAATTTCTCCTTGCTTTAGTTATCTCATCTGTAAAATGAAAATGAAATTACTTTAATATGTCTATAAAATCAAATTAGTAAATATTTGCAAAGTGCTTAACAGTAAGCTCCTCAGATAAACAATAGACGATAGATAGATGATAGATAGATAGATAGATAGACAGACAGAAAGACACACACACACACACACACACACACATTTTATGCTAATGAGTATCATCCCTAAAAATAATTTGTACTGTGCAGAGGTACATTATCTAGTGGCAAAGCATTTAGAACTCCAAGCTAAGAGAAAACTACACCCCCCTTTTATTTATATTTATTATATGCATTTTATATGCATTACTTTTCAATGGTAGAACCTTTAAAATTTACTGATTCATAGTCTGTAAAACAAAAACCTCACAAAACTCACAAAATGATCAGAAAAAAAGTTTTTGGAAAACTAGAAAAAATACTTTATTCTTTTAATCATGCATTACACAAAGAAAATCTTTAGTTACAAAATAAAATTAAGCACATCCCATCATCCAATTGTGCCAAGACCATTTGTTGAAGATGCTGTCCTCGACCCACTGTATTCTTTTTGCTGTTTTGTCAAAAATCAGGTGTTCATAGGTGTGTGGGTTAATATCAGGATTTTCAATTTGATTCCATTGGTCTACCTGTCTATTTTTGTGCTAATATCAGGCTGTTTTCAGAAGTATAGCTCTGTAGTAGAGCTTAAAGTCAGGGATGGTGATGCCTCCTAAAGTTGTTTTATTGTACAGGTTTGTTTTGGCTATCCTGGGTTTTTGTTTTTCCATATAAGGTTGATTATTATCCTTTCAAGGTCAGTGAAGAATTGTGGTGGGATTTTAATGGGGATTGCATTGAATCTGTAGATTGCTGTCTGATGTCATGCACAAAACTCAAGTCCAAATGGATCAAAAACCTCAACATCAATCCAGCCACATTGAACCTCTTAGAAGAGAAAGAAGAAGGTACCCTTGAACAAATTGGTATAGGAGACTGCTCCCTGAACATAATTCCAGGAGCACAGACACTGAGATCACCAATTAATAAATGGGACCTCTTCAAACTCAGAAGCTTCTGTAAGGCAGAGGACACAGTGGACAAGACCAAACAGCAGCCCACACACTGGGAAAAGATTTTCACCAATCCTACATCCAACAAAGGGTTGATCTCCAAAATATACAAAGAACTCAAGAAACTCGTGAACAAAACACCAAATAACCCTTTTAAAAATGGAGTACAGAATTGAAGAGAGAATTCTCAATAGAGGAAATCAAAAAGACTGAAAGACACTTAAGAAAGTGCTCAACATCCTTAGCTATCAGGGAAATGCAAATCAAAACAACTTTGAGATACCATCTTACTCCTGCCAGAATGGCTAAAATTAGAAACACCAATGACAACTTGTGCTGGAGAGGATGTGGAGAAAGGGGGACACTCCTCTACTGCTGGTGGGAGTGCAAACTCGTACAGCCATTTTGGAGATCAGTATGGTGGTTCCTCAGGAAAATGGGAATTAGTCTACCACAGGACCCAGCAATCCTCCTTTTAGGCATATACCCAAATGATCCACATCCATGCAACAAAGACATGTGCTCAACTATGTTCATAACAGCATTATTTGTAATAGCAAGAACCTGGAAGCAACCTAGATATCCCTCAACTGAAGAATGGATAGAGAAGATGTGGCACATCCACACAATGGAATACTACTATGCAGAAAAACATAATGGTATCTTGAAATTCACAGGCAAGTGGATGGCCCTTGAAGAAACCATCCTGAATGAGGTAACCCAGTCACAAAAAGAGGAACATGGTATGTACTCACTCATATATGGATTTTAGACCTAGAGCAAAGGATCACCAGAGGAACTAGGATACAAGGTGTATTCTAAGAGATTCCTATAAAGCCCCTCACAGAAGGGGGAAGGGACAAGTCCCGCAGAGCACATGGGAAGTGGTGGGGCAGTGAATGGAGAGAGAAGTAGGAGAAAGAGAAGGGGAGGAGAGGAAAGCACGTGCGACTAGGAAGATTTAGTCAGGGTAGGAATAGAAGACAGGAGAGAGAGAGAGAGAGAGAGAGAGAGAGAGAGAGAGAGAGAATGAACATAAAAGAGGGAGCCATTATTGGTTTGAATCAAAAACTGAACCTAAAGAAAGGTCTAGAGACCTACAAGACTGCTGCCAACTAACAGTTTGAGCAACCTTGGAAAGGCTACCATAAATGTCCTTCCCAGATAGTGAGATCAACAACTAACTTATCCACTATCATGGAGCCCTCATCTAGTACCTGTTGGAAACACCCATAACTAAACACTGAGTCTAACTAGAATCCAGATGCAGAGAGAGAGAGGACAAGAAGACCAGGTTGCAGAAACACATAGAGACAGCAGACCTGAACAAGGAGGAACTAACGGGCCCTCAGACTGATAGCTGGGAATCCAGCATGGGACTGACTCAGGTCCCCCTGAATATGGGTCTCAGCCAGAAGGACTGAGCAGTCTAAGGGACCTCAGACACTGGGACCAAGATGTTTTCCTGGTGCACAAAAGTACCTTGTGGACACATCCCCCATGGAGGGATACTGCCTTAACCTAGAGACAGGAGAGAAGTCCTAGTCCCTACTTCAAATGACTTGACAGATCTACATGACCCCACCTGGATGTCATTGTCATACATGTGGAATTGGGTTGTGGAAGGGGTGGGAGGCGTGGGTGGTCAGGTTGCATGTAAGGGGGCAAAGAGGGTAAGAGGGAGGGAAGGGAGAGAGGGAGGCAGGGAGGGAGTGAGGCAGGCAGGGAGAGAGGCAGGGAGGCAGGGAGGGAGGGAGAGGGAACTGGGATCGACATGTAAAATAAAAAATAAATAAATAAAAATTTAAAAAAAATACATTGAACTGAAATGGAAAAGAACTGAGAGACAGGAGACAAAAAAAAAAAAAAAAAATTAAGCACATCTAAGAAAATAAATCAGGGACAGGGAAAACTAGTCCAATCCCTGCCGAATTCTGAATCCTGATTCAATGTTTTAAAATATATGTAAAGGCAATATTCTTCAATTATTTTTAAAACTAGATCATTTTGTTTTGGAATCATGGTTAATCAAGATAATATCTTGGGGGAAAATTTGTTTGTAACTTTAACTATAAAATATTCCATTTTTACAGAAGCAGGCCTAGGCCCTACCCCAAATGACTTGACAGATTTTGATGATCCCTTATGGAAGACCTCACTCTCCCTGGGGAGTTAATGGGGGGGGGTGGTATGGGGAGGTCTGTGGGGGCAGGGGAGGAAGGGCGGAAGAGGGTACTGGGATTGATATGTAAGATAAGATTGTTTCTTGTTATGAGTAGTTTTTCCTACCAGTCTTGTCCCTCTGCCGTGCCAGCCCTAATTAACACACAGAGACTCTGTATTAGATATAAATGCTGTTGGCCAGTTACTTGTTTCTTATTGGCTAGCTCTGTCTTAAATATTAACCCATTTCTATTAATCGAAGTATTTCCACGTAGTCTGCTGGCGTTCTTCTCTCTCCTCTCCATCCTACATCTTGGATCTCCTCCCTACTACTTCCTCTCTCCTCCTAGTCTCCTAGTCCCACCTATCTTGCTTTCCTATTGGCCAACAGTGCTTTATTCATTAACCAATGCGAGAAACATATTTACAGAATGACATCTCCTATCAGTTTCTAATTTAAATAAAATTTATTGTTCAAACAAAGAGTGTACTACATCATTTTCTATTACAGAAATGACACATGCTCCAAATTAATTAATCTTTTCTATGTGAGAAGCGATCATTACTACTTCAGCATCCTAGCAAACATAAAGGGGGAGAAAATGGAACATGATCATGTTCTCTGTGATGACAAGTTCATGTCAGTGGTAACTGTCCTCTAGATAGCTTTAACTTGTTCAAAAGAAAATTAAATTTAAATTGTTCAAGGAAAGTAGAATACAACCACAAATGAGTCTGCATTTATGAAGGGTTATCGGTTGCCAATGACTATTGAGGAAGGGAGAATCAGCTTCCCCTGGGACTAGCTCCCATATGGGTTCTCTAATCTCAAATGGTCAGCCCTGGACATGTGTACATACAAGCAATGCTAAATGGACTCAGTAAGTTATATATACATGTGTCTACATATGTATAACAATATTCCTTAAAGAAGAGACGAGGAATTGGAGATAAGGGACATCTAAGGAGCTTGAGGGTGGGGTAGAGAGGGAGGAATGGAAATGATGTACAAGTTTCAGAACATAAAATTATATAAAAATAATACATACTTAATATTTTTATTTTTGTCTTTTCCAAAAAATGTTAACACTGTATGCACATGCTATGTTAGTCTAAAAATAAAATGTCTATATTTTTTTTCCTTTTTTAAATTTTGAATTAGAAACAAGCTTGTTTTACATGTGAATCCCAATTCCCTCTCCTTCCCCTCTACCCTACCAACTTGCTACTCCATCCCCTTTCTGCTCCCCAGGAAAAGTGAGGCCTTCCATGAGGGATCTTTAAAGTCTATCATATCATTTGGATAATGGCCTAGGCCTTCCCCGATGTGTTTTAGTGACTAGGTTCTTGAGTTCTTTGTATTTTGGAGAGCAGCCCTCTGTCAGATGTGGAGTTGGTAAAGATATTTCTTTTCCCATTCTGTAGGCTGCTGTGTTTGTTTGTTTGTTTTTGTTTTTGTTTTTGTTTTTGTTGACTGTGTCCTTTGCCTTACAGAAGCTTCTCAGTTTCAGGAGGTCCCATTTATTAATTGACTATCTCAGTTACTGTGCCTATGTTATTGTTGTTATATTCAAGTAGTGGTCTTCTGTACCAATTCGTTCAAGGGTTCCTCCCACCTTCTCTTCTAAGAGGTTCAATGTGGCTGGATTTATGTTGAGGTCTTTGATCCATTTGGACTTAGGTTTTGTGCATGGTGATAATTTATTTTTAAATTACTGTGATAGAGTATTCACCTAGTATTTATAAGATCCTGGGATTGGTATTTGGCATTAACAAAAGAAATAAATAGGCCTATATGATAAAAGATGTTCTTTGTGTTTCTCAATTTTTTTTGTTACTTTTTAAATATCCACCATTTTCATGTCTAGATACAATTACCAAGATTTCCCTATGCTTATGATACATGATCTTATTTAATTGTCATGTTACCCCTAAGAGACAGGATCTTGTTTTATACATAGTTTTCAGAATAGTAAACTCCTGTTAAAGAAGTTAAATTATTTTGGCAGAACCTTCATAAATATTACTGACTGAATAAGAACAGATTCCCACTGGTCTCCACTGAAGTACACAAAATCAGAATACTTTTACTTATATAAAGCACTTCCTCAAGGGTTATAATACTATGTACTGTGAACTTTTATTTATTGTAGTGCCTTTTCATTTCCATGAGAAGTTATAAAGCTGATGGCATGAGCTCTTTAAGATGCCTAATTTGAGCTGGGCAGTGGTGGCATATGCCTTTAATCACAGTCCTAGGGAGGCAGAGGTAGGCAGCTCTCTGTGTTCCAGGCCAGCCTGCTCTACTACAGAGCAAGTTCCAGGACAGCCAGGGCTACACAGAGAAAAAGCCTGTATAAAAAATGTTTTTTTAAAAAATTCTTAATTTGATTTCAAAGTATATATATTTGTTTGACAATAGTAAATGATTAGTGTTCTTTTTATCACAGTGGATTAAGGCTGGTTTTTGAGCAAATGGAAAATAAGAAAGCAGGGAATGAAAGAAAAAGTGACTGAGGATTTTATTTAGAAAAAGATTTTTTAAAAAGGAGAGGATAATTTGATAAGTAATAGCATTTTGTGTTTGTAAAACCAAAACACTGTCTTTGATAACTTTGTATGACACGGTGAGTAGTAAAGACATGACATATGCTTGTTCAAGCCCATGCATTGTAGTTCTTTTGAGTACCGATTACCTCCATGTATTGCAATTTTATTCCATGTGTTTGTGTGATGTAGTGAACACATGTACCAGTGTCACCAGTTCTAGGACAGTTGATGGGCAACAGAGATGAGCAGGGAGTAGATGAATGAGTCAGATGCTGGGAGTCTCTGATGCCAAAATAGTGTCAAGGTAACTTGAAGATCAGGAATGGCCAATGCCAAATGAGGGTTTTAAATACAGGAAGTGCTTATGATGCAGCATTGCTATTTTGCCAGTGAATTACATGTGCTGTGTCCACTGAATGAACTACTTGATAAACCATCCTTTCAAATCACTCAGTCTTCTATAGCGCCAAAGAAAAGCATGACATTTGGGAAGGTTGTCTGAAACTAGGACTTTCCCTTTATCTTTAAGAGAAACACACTTGATTTATTGTACATGTCAGCCTACCAGATGGATGGCTGGACTTTGAAATACATTGACCACATCTTTATATATATATATATATATATATATATATATATATATATATATATACATACATACATATATATGTTTATTAATTTAATGTCTTGGTCCTTGTCTTAACTAACCTTGATATAGGGCATAGTTTATCCTTTTCTGCCTTGAAACTCTGTTTCACTCAGCCCTTTACTCTCTCCTACTTTTTAAAACATGGCTTCCACTTTCCTTGATGTTTGCTACACCTCTAAATTTAAACACCATTTAGCATTCTTCCTTTGGCTCTTTTTTTTTCCTTACAATGTTTCTTGAAATGTTACCCAAATACAATTTGAATGATTACCACCATTGCATAACTTCTTAATGGGAAGCTCTATATCTTTCCTATTTATAACTTGTGCCCCTAAAATGCCAGGTATTTTCATCTATATCAGGTGGAAAGTCAGTTTGCTGAGTCCAGCAGCTAATTTTTCCTCAATGATTTTTCTACACAATCTCTTTATCCATCCTTACTCTCACCTGAGCTATCAAAAGACAAAGATTACTTCAGTCCTGGACTCTTGGACAGTATACACAAATATAATGACTCTTCTTCTGGATTATCACTCTGAGATCTGACGTCCAAGCAATCACCCAACTACCATTTTGTAAAGTGTGTGTGTGTGTGTGTGTTTCTGTAAGTCTGAGAATAAAACCTAGGGCCTCACATATGATACGCAAACACTCTGCTACTGAGCTAGATTTCCCCAACCATCTGCAAGAATTTTCTGGGAATACTAGACTCTATTTTAAAAGCATTTGATCTATCTATATGCTATATACTAACTACAGAAAAGAATTTCCTTTCTTTTTGTTATATCATACTCTATTGTCATCATATGGCAAAAGCCTAAGTTTAGACTGAGCAGTTTTAGCATTTACTTAGTGTTGGAAACTACTTGATTGATTTGTGACTATGATACACACAATTCTGCCGCAGCACCTAGCCTCTGACACACACATACATCTTCTCCCACTTATCTTATCAAACAACAATCTAGGATTTAATACTTGTAGTTGGATTCCCAAATTTGTCAGCGCAATTTCCTTGCCCTTGCTGTGCCATGTCATACAAAGGAGAGTCAGCTCTCCTGCTCTTATGCCCGTGGATCTGGTTCACCTATACCTCCTGCAACAAGGTCAGCTCTAGTGTGCTGCCCAGGCAATGTGCAGGGCCCATTCTCTTTAGTTCTGCAGCCAGTGAGAGTCAGGATCAGCTCTGCTACTCTCAAGACCGCGGAAGCAGCTTTTTCTGGGGTGGCAAAGGGTGAGGGACAAGGGGCAAGTGTACCTCTCCCTTGCCGGCACCACTGTAAGGAATAAGGCTTTTCCTCCCACCGCTGGTCTTGTCCCACCACCGCGCCAGCCCCAAGTAACACACCAAGACTCTGTATTTGATATAATGCTGTTGGCCAGTTACTTGTTTCTTATCGGCTAGCTCTGTCTTAATTATTAACCCATTTCTGTTAATCTATTTATTTCCACATGGTCTTACCAGAGAGTTTGCTGGCATCCTGCTCTCTCCAGACTCTCCATCTTGACTCCTCCCTACTACTACCTCTTTCCTCCTTGTCTCCTAGTCCCTCCTCTCTTACTTTCCTATTGGCCAACAGTGCTTTATTCATTAACCAGTATGAGAAACATATTTACAGAGCGACATCTCCCATCACACCATTGTGTGACAGACCGCAGGGCTTCTTCTTCAGGGCTAGCTTACCCACACCCCAGCTAGCAGGGACAGTTCTACTGTACTGCCCTAAGGAGGAGCAGGGCCTGTACTCCTGAGTGCTATTGTTGGTGAGGGGCAGGGCCAGTTCTCCCTAGTGCTGCAGCTAGTGAGAGGTGGGGTCGACTGTTCAGTCCTATCCTCACTGCTTCGGCAGTAACAGGAGCCACAGAGATCAAAATAGACTATAGCTACTGCAGGGCCACAGACCCAGATATGACCCTGGCAGCAGCCCAGACCCAGAAAACACATTACAGCAACAGGCAGCTTAGAAGATATCTGTGGCTCTAGAAAAGGTTCTTCTCTGAAACACTAGCCCAGGCCTATGATATTTTGGAGGAACTACAGACATGAATACAGATCCCACCTGTGGTTGAGCCATGGGTCCAGACGTGGTCTTAGGTAGCAGCCCGGGACTGGATGTCACTATGACACTGGTCACTCAGATCAGCATAGATGCAAGAGCAGCATAGCCCTTGAACCCCCACACTGCCCCACAGGTGTCAGCCCAGATCCCAGGCATCTGCAAGACCTTCCATGGCAACAGGAGCCTGGGACACCAGTGCAGGTCCTAGATGCGGCAGGTCAACAGACCCAAACATGCCCCGCCTGTAGCTCAGTCCCATACACTGCTCTGGCCCAGGGTAGAAACACATGTCACTCGGGTATGTATGGGCTCAGCAGCAGCCCAGGCATCTGTACTGCCTTCGATGGCAACAGGAGCCTAGGACATCAGTGCGTGTCCTGTCTTCGGGAGGGCCACAGACAAATTGGTCAGTCTTATGATGGAAAGATCATCCAAATGGTGCTGACATAATAAAAGGAACTCTTCAAAAGTCTCAGGATGGAGAAGGGGTTCCGTTGGTAACATGTTTGTAAAAGCCACAACATGAGGTCCTGAGTTCAGATCACCAGCACTTATTCTATATTCCCTAGCACTGCCTGGGGGGAGACAAGTGGATGCCTGGAACTTAGTGGCCCACCAGTCCAGCAACTGGTCAACTCTGGTCTCCGTGAGAGATAAACCTTATCTCAGCGATTAAGGTAGAGAGTGATAAAGTTATCTGTGATGTTCATCTCTGATCTGCAACATATAGACACAGACACGGCAGGCACATGTTCACATACATACGCACACACACACACACACACACACACACACACACACACTGAGAGAGAGAGAGAGAGAGAGAGAGAGAGTATTTTCTTGTAATAAAAAAGCAAGTCAGAGATTCAAAACTCGAAAAAGATGCAGCTGACTAACAATGCGTTGAAGATAAAAGAGGCCACATGGCCAGGAGTAAAATTTAGCCTCAGGAAACTGAGAGCAACCCTCTGACAGCAGCCAACAGGGAACAAGGAAACTGGACCTGAGACTTCGAGTTACAGAGATTTCAACTCCCTGATCCTTATAATCCTACCAGGGATGATATGAAGAGTTTATTTTCCTTGAATGCTCCAGGTGAGAACCACTGTTCCCAACACCATAGTTTCAGTTTTGTGATATCCTGAGTACTGGCCATGACACACTAAACTTCTGACCCACAGAACTGTAAACTAATACATGGGTGCTTTTTTTAGGCTGCCAAAAGTGTCTGTGTATGGTACAGGAATAGAAAACTAATACTGTTTTCATGACATAACAGCACAGTTCTCCCACAGTAGGGAACTCATGAGATTTCAAAGAGGCAGTAACATGCTTTTTGTAGAGAAATAATATGTGTTAGAAGCCAGTGGGTCATTATACCCAGCCCCAACTTATGGGGAGAGAAGTCAGGTTGTGCCTCTTTAAAGGGAGGAATTTCAAAAGAATTTATAGGGCTATTTCAATTATTAGTAATAATAGCAATGATGAATGCTTTCTTTTAAACTATTGATAGATAGTAACTTATTTAAATGACAAAGCTCAAAAAGTTCATTGTAGTTTGCATAGTTTTAAGGAAGAAGAAATTGAAGCACAGATGTAATTTGCCCAAGGTCATGTCTGTCCCCTGGCTTTGCTAAATGCCAGTTTTGCTATATTAACTCAAAGCCTGAGCTTATAGTTACTATAAGTTTTCGTCATGCATTTAAAAATGTGCTTCCTAATAAAAGTCCATGAACAAAATAATAAAATGCTGAATGATAAAATGTGTGATTGAGTGAATTCACTATCAGTTTAATGACCATTCCCAGAGATGAATGGTAAATGAATAATTCAGTCTACCTGGAAGGAAATATACAATGGTTTGCTCCAACCCCTTTATTACCTCCAGCTTTCTCTGAAACAATCCATTAATGCCAATATCAAATACATGCTTACAAAATTAATGAAGTGGGGAGAGTAGCTTGTATAACAGATGCCAAGATCAAGATGTTAAACATTTTCATTGTAGATATTAGGCGAATCTAACACAATGAAAATTGGGATTTTGGTTTTTGTTTTGTCTCACATAATCCCTCTGCTTCTACTTTCCAGGTGATAGTGTTAAAGAGGTGAGCCACCATGTCTCGATTTTAATGATAGGCTTAGACACTCAGCATTGGAGTCAGACTGAATTTGGACGAAGAGACTTAATATTAATTCTTTTAACATTTTAATTAATTAGTTAAACATTTCCGTCCTCACCTCCCTCCACCTCCCTTCTCCCCCATCCACTCCTCCTCTGTTTCTATTCAGAAAGGGACAAGCCTCCCTCCCATAGGTATCAACAAAGCATGGTATATCAAGTTGCACTAATACTAAGCATCCTCCCTGTATTAAGGTTTGGTAAGCAATCTAGTATGAAGAATAAGTTCCCAAGAGCCCGTCAAAGCGTTGGGACATCCCTTGTCTCCATGGTTAGGAGTCCAACAATGAGAGCAAGCTACACAACTGTTGCATGTATGTAAAGGGTCTTGGTCAGTCTCATGCAGGCTCCCTGGTTATTGTCAGTCTCTATGGGTTCCTTTGAGCTAGATCACTTGTTTCTGTGGGGTTTCATATGATGCTTTGACCCCTTTTCCTCCCTCTGTTCAGCAGGATTACCCAAGCTCAGCCTAATGTTTGGCTATAAGTCTGCATGTTTCCATCCATTACTGGAGGAAGTTTGTCCAATGACATCTGGGATAGTCACCAATCTGATCCCAGGTGATGGATGTTAATTCTTACAACCACAAAAGCAGATGGAAGTTGATCTTAAGCTTAGCATTTACTAACTCTGATTGCTAGAAGCATGAATTGAACTTCTGGCTATATTCAAAGCAGAGTGATTGAAAGCTAGTTTGACAAAACCTAGAGAAACATATTAAGTACTGGTTGATATACCCACGAATAGTTGCAAAAGTTCACAGAGAACAAATTAACCATAACTTCCGCAGGTGTACAAAGCATCTCAAAAAAGAAGAACATGACCTGCAATGTGTGGCTTGAAAAGAGAATGTAAATTCTGCCTTGGCTATTAGAAAAGCTTAGCATGGAAGGGTTCTTTCATGCCATTTTGTGTAGTTTGTTAAATCAAGACTAAGATGAGTGGGTAAAAATTGTGTGTGTGGGGGAGGGGAAGATCTTTGATCAGCCTAAGAAGTCTCAAAACTTCTGTCGCCTAATAAGAGTCCTGGCTGCCTTAGCAAACTTTGGGCAAATCCTCCAATTAGAAGATTTACAGAAGCAGCTGAAAGATGTACTGTGTACATGGAACATCTGGATGAACTGCTTCTGGATCACCTTCAAATTCTAAATGCCTTCATCCAGTCCTACTGTACACTGACACCTCCTCACTCTATCTTACTCTGGGTGCCCTGACAAACAATGTCACTCAGCTAAGCACAGGCACTCTGTTCTCTAAACTACTTTTCATCTCCTGGTTCTGTACTTTGCCCCATCTTCTTTTCACCTGGAGTCATCCTTGTCGTTTCACAGGACTGTCAAAGTCAGACCGGTAAGTGCAAGTAACAAAGGCACAGCATTCCTGAGACTTTCCAAAAATTAATCTCATTCTCCTCTTGGCTCTTCCAGTACCACATTTTTTTCTCTCACTCTAATCTAGCATCTATAACATTGTGTTTTATATAATGTACTTTTACTGTCTTCATTCCCCATGAAATGGAAAAGTACTTGGGGGGAAAAACCATGAATTACACATTTTAGCATTCCTATTCAGGTTTTCATACAATGATTTTCTGTGAATTACTAGTAACACATGCCCATGGACAGTTTCTTACATAACACCAGCAGACAGATCAGTAAATACAATTTAAGGGAGGACAACTTAAATATATAGTTGACTAAATGAACTTCTGAAACAGGGCATTTAGTTTCTGCACTGATCCCACTAGCTCTAAGTATCTTTACCTAAGCTTTTATTGCAGTAAAATGCACAGTATCCCTTTTAATTGTACAATAGAGTGGCATCGTCTCTTTCATTATGTTGTACAATAATTACTGAAGATGTAGGTTTCTGTCCTGCCTGGTCCCACAGCCCCTTTGCCCCAAATAAAAACACAGATACTATATTAGCTATTAAACTATTCGCCAATGGCTAGGGCTTCTTACTGGTTATCTCACTGTTAATTACTAACCCACAACTACTCCATAACTACTAATCTATGTATTTCTACATGGTCTTATCTTACCAGAGAACCCCCGGCACATCCTATCTTCTGGGTCTCTACATGGTATCTCCTAGCAGCAGCCTCTCTCTGCCTCCCACCTTCTTCTATGCTTTCTGCTTGGCTATTGGCCAAACAGTATTTTATTCATTAACCAATAAGAGACACATATATACAGAAGGACATCTCCCATCAAATTACCACTATGTAGTTCTGGAATTTTTTCACTGCCCCTCCTGTAGCTCCTGGCAACTCCTCACCTGTCAGCTAGTTCTGTCACAGGGATCGCTAGCAGCTCTGGATAAAGCCTTGTACCAAGGGCTTATTCAAATATTGCTGAAACAAATTTGAATTAAAAAAAAAAATTGCTGTCAGAAAATGTACACAATGAAAGAGAAACATAGTGCAAGAGACAAATTGCTTAGTGTATTGTTTATAAAATGGTGTTTCTAAGTTTGAAACTGTACAGAAAAATGGGAGTCAAGCATTAAAAGTGTTAAAGTATAAAGTTTACATAAATTTTTTAAAAACAGCGTAGTTGGCTTTGTATTGCTGTAATAAAGACTGTGACCAGCGGCTGTTTAAAAGAAGAAAGGATTTATATTTCAGTTTATAGTTGTAATCCATAAAGAGAAGTTGGGGCCCCAACTCAAGGCAGGAACCAGGAGGCAGGAACTAAGGAAGGGGCCATGGAGGGAAACTCTCAACTATCTTCTAAGTTGGGCTACCCATTGTGGGTTGGACTAACCCATATCAATCATCAACCAAGTCCCCACAGACTTGCCTGCAAACCCATCTACCACACATCTTGTCGTTGTGTGACAAGGCTTTTCCTGGAGAGACATAATATACACTTTATTCACCCCAGATAGGGAGCCCACAACAGAACAAAATACAGCTACCATCAAACCAATGAGTTTTCTTGGGATTGCTTACAGAAGTATTCATGAAGGATTACTTACATTAGCAGTAATGACTCAACAACAGCTGTACCACCAAAACCCACCCTAGTACAAAGAGGGCTCCTAAAAGTAAGGAACCTAGAACATACTGCACAGCACAGCCCAAGGGCAGCTCAACAGGTTGGAGAGTGTCCCTTCCAAGGAACTCAGTTGCTCTGAACTTCTTCAGGCAGCTGGTTTTGCTTTACCAAGCATTTGTCTGTTTCTTTTATTTATTTATTTATTTTTATTTATTTATCTATTTATTATCTCTTTTAATTCTCAGCTTGGTTTTTTTGCTGTTCAGAAGATGGGGCCCTAGAGAATTTGGTCAGTTTTAGGGACTTCCAGGATCTATTTTGAGTTATTTACCTTCTGGCTTAAAAAGCGTCCTTGAAAGATAAGAGGAACCTCGGAGGAAATGGATATACAACAAACAACAGACACTTTCCTCTTCTCAGATGACCCTAGTTTATGTCAAGTAGACAAAAATCTACCCAGCATAATAGTCATAAAAGCAAATCAAGAATGAGCTCCACAGCTGTAACCCCCCCCCCCCAGTGTGTTTGTAAACTCTACTGTAATTCTTCAAAAGCCAGAGGCTGACACTGGAGTATCTTCTTCCTCAGTGCCACTTCTTCACTGTATTTTTTGAGACAGGATCGTTCACTGATCCTAAAACTCTAGCTGGCCAGCAAATCCCCTGCTTTACCTGACTTTACCTATCAGAGCCAAGGTTGAAACAGGCACTGTGACGTTGACTTTCTTTTTACCTGGGGTCTGGGGATCCTAACTCAGGTTACTATGTTTGCACAGCAAGCAATTGACCTACTAAGCCATCTGTTTCCCCAGCCCCAGAGAATATTCCAAATTATAATTTCCCTCTAGATATGTATGGATGACTACAGGATTAAAAAAAAATCATAATAATTATTCTTGAAGCAACCTTAAATGTTCATATCTTCCCCAATTTTCAGCTTATTTTTAATATTAAAGATATTGTTTATTATTTCACCTTCCTAAAATGAAGCCACTCAGTAAAGGATGGCTTCTGCATTACCTCGTTTAAGATTTCTAGAGATTTGAGAATGCAAAGGAGTACCCAAGCCACTTGCCACTTGCCACTTGCCCCCAGTTGAGTTCTGGAACTGGTTTGTAATGTCATCCATTAGCAACTGAACATCACTCAGTTTGATTCATGACAATACTTGCTAAAGTTAGTATGCTTTCCTCCATGGGAGCTTTGGTGCTTTTATGACTTTATATTCTTTACCCCTGTGACTAAAAGGTCTACTTTGTACCTTAATTTCTCTACCTATGAGCCTGGTTCATTGGTTCATGCCACTTAGAGGAACTGTGTATTTTTGTTGTTCCAAGCTAAGTGCTTCCTGACTAAGGGAAGTTTTCCAAAGTGTAATGTTATACAAATGAGATTTAAGTTAATTAAATTCGGGTGACATTAAACTAACCATAAAACTCCCAATGTGTACAAAATGACTCATTTCCAGCAAGCCCTATTTAATAACACTAAATTGTAAAAGGTTATGAATTAGTTAGGTGCCATGCCAAACAAACAATCTTAAGACTAAAGAAAACTGAATTGCAAAAACGATTTTTTTTTTTGCTTTTTCTTCCCAGATAAGACATTGTTAATGTCTTAAGTATTTTACTCATATATCACAAGAAAATGGAATGAAAGGATATCTCAAAATGTTGTAGAATTTGAGAAATAGAACATATGTTAGTATTGTAGTAGGGAACTAGCTACTGAATTGATTTCTTTCTAAAACCAACACTGGAAGTTGATTAGAGGTGAAAGCAACCTTCCTGCAGAACATGTTAATTGATCTTTTCTGTTCTGGGTTCATCAAGGCTTCAGACATGCAAACACGTTTTGCCATAGCAACCTCACTTGCCAGAATTAATATTAAGGAAAATATTGAGGAAGAATAAAAAAGTTCATAAATAATATGTTCATCATTTTCTGCTGTTGTTCTTAGCAAGATAAAGTGACTGAACTCCTGATTCTCCTGCCCCCAGTACTGAGGTTACAGATGTGTGCCACCATATTGAACAACAATAGTCATTGGAGTGGCTATTCATAATGGAAAAGAAATAAAGCTGGGAATAAAGTAAACTTCCACCCACAGGGCTGTAAAATGGGAGACAGCCTTGAAAATGATTATGCAACTTCATATTACTGCTATTGAGAGAGGTTGAGACATAACACTTAGTAATGAAAGCCATTTGCAGAGCAGAATGCTCAGGGTCAATCTGTGTATAAACTGTCAATGTGTATTAATGATGTAAAAGCTTTGCAAATAGAAATCATGAAATTCTAGCAGATTATAACTGATATATTAATGAGCTTTTTGTTTTGTTTTGTTTTGTTTTCCAATTTGGAGATCTGTAGTTTCTAAATGTCTGCAATGATCAGGGATTTTTTTTAATTATTATTATTAACTTGAATGTGAAATTTTCAAATAGTTTGTTGGTAATTATCTAAAAACCTCAGCCAGGGTATTGATGGCACACGCCTTTAGTTTCAGCACTTGGGAGACAGAGGCAGGCGATCTCTGTAAGTTTGAGGCCAGCCTGGTCTGCAGAGCTGCTTCTAGGACAGACTCCAAAGCAATAAAAAGAAACCCTGTCTCGAAAAATAAATAAATAAACCCTAAAAATTTTCCAAATGATTATACAAACTACAAAAATAATAAATAAATGGGCAGATAATGTGGAAAATTGTTCTACTCATAACACGTCACAGTTCTTCTACTCATAAGAGTATTTCTAGTTTGACTACGCCAAATGTCTTTTCTGTGTCTATTAAGATTATCATGTGATTTTTGTCCTTATATTGATTTGTTATTACATTTCTTGATTTATGTATATTGAATCAACCTTGCATTTGTGGAATGAATCTTAGTCACTATATATTAGTTTCTTAATGTTTTGGTTTGTATTTCACTATTTTCATCTATATTCATCAAAAAATTTGGTCAATTGTTCACCTTTTTTGCTATACCATATTTAGTTTTGGTATCAAACTAGTACTGGAGTCATACAGTTTGGTTCAGGTTCCTTCCCTCTTGTGTGGAACAGTTTGAGAACTACTAGTATTAATAGCTTTAAGCATGTGTTTGTTTGTTTTATACTCAGCAGTAAATTCATCAGTTCTGGTCTTTGTAGTAATTTTTACTGTCTCAATTTAATTGGGTATTCCTGCTTGTCTATGTCTTTTTATTTAATATTGGGAGATCATTGACATTTAAGACACATATATTTCTTCTTGGTTTCCAAGATTTAGAAACATGAAAATTTTCAAAATATTGTCTAACGAATCTCTGAACGACTAATTCTCCTATAACATTCTCCCTTGTCTCTCTAATCATTGTCTCCTCTCTCTCTCTCTCTCTCTCTCTCTCTCTCTCTCTCTCTCTCCCTCTCTCTTTCTTTCACGCGTGTTCATTTGGGTAGGGATATGTCAATCCTGTCAATTTTTCAAAGACCCAATTCTGATCAATTCTATGTGTTGTTTTGATCTCCATTTCATTAATTTTGACCCTAATCTTTATTATTTTTTGGCACCGACTACAACTGGAGTTGGTTTTTCTCTCTGTTTTGTTTACTAAGCTATGAAATTTCCTCTTAGAACTGCCTTAGCTTCATCCTCGATGTTGTAGGCTGGAATTCAGGTCACAGGTAGGAGAGAGAAGGGAGTCAAGCAATGCCTGGAAATTTAGAAGGGTAAATGCCCTGGTGACAAAAATATTGTTCTGAGAGCATCTCTAAGCAGATGGAGACTTGTCAGAGAGAAATGTCACTGTATCACAATGGAGAGGTGTCCATTTTCATGGGATGGGTGCCCAGAAGGGTGAAAGAAGATGCCTGATACACTGGTGTCAGTGTGACTTTTGTAATAGAGCAGAGACAGAGACAGAGAGGGAGAGACTTCAGTGGGCCAGTGAGAGAGACAGAGACTTAGCAGGCAGTCTGAGGTGGCACTTATTAAAGTAGACTAGGAGAGACAGGGATTTAGATCAGGTGGAGGAGAAGCAGCCAGAGAGGTTGGTTCCAAAGTTTCTAGTCCAATATGATGGGTAGCAGAAATAAACTATCTGTACCTTAGAGTCAAATGCACGCTTTTAATCCCAGCATTCTGGAAGCAAAAAGCAGGCATATCTCTGTGACTTTGAAAACAGCCTGGTCTACAGAATGAGTTCCAAGACAGTCAGGGCTACATAGTGAAACCTATCTCAAAAAAAACCAAATACAAACAAACAAACCCCATAGATCAGCTTAGTTTTATTAGGAGAGACCCAGTCCCTGAGGAAGGGCAGCTCATTGTTTTCCCCCCTGGTTTTTTTTTTTTTTTTTTTTTTTTTTGTTTGTTTGTTTTTGTTTGTTTTGTTTTGTTTTGTTTTGGCACCAGATATAAGCCAGAGAACACTAAAGAAACTACAGAAATGGTTGGCGGGGCAGGCTTTTATTGTAGGTAATAGAAAGAAAGGTCAGAGGCATCTAGAAGAGTACAGAAAAGTGGAATGGAGCAGGGCAGACTGGATATGGTCAGACCCATCTTCCAGAGAAGCTAGAATAGCAGGGTTGGTGGGTGATGGGGCGGGATGGGGGTGGGACAGGGTGGGAATAGGGTGGCTTAGGGGGTGTGGTGCTGCAGCACACAACACCAGTTGACCTGTTGAAAGAGAATGGATCTGGGAGGAGATAAGTCTGTAAAGTGAAACAACTTGGAAGCTTTCATAGAGGAGGAGCAGTAGGAAAGGTGGGAAGGGCCAGATGGATAGCCTGACCTTTGAAATGTGTTAACAAATATGTGTGAATAGGGACTAATGGAGCCTGGAGGCTGGCAAGGTCTTTGATAGGCAACCACAGGTGGGGGAAGTAGCCTTTTCTGACAGGCAGAAACCTGTTTGGGCAGGTTCCCTTGAAATGCTAACCATGGGATTTTATCTGTGTGCCAGAAATCTTTCCATAGTTCAATTTGAACTAAACCTAGCATGTCATTTCTGGATATATGCTCTTATCTTTGGAGTTGGGGGAATTGGAGTTTCCTTTGGAACTTACAGATGTGTTACCATTTTTGTTTAACTGTAGGAAATTTTAAGATTCATAAATTGTTCTCTCTGATTTCTTCAGTGATGAACTGTTCATCCAAAACTGTACTGTTCATTACCCAAGTATGTAGTTCCTCTTTTGGCAATTTTTTGTTTTATTCCACTGTGCCCTATTAATACATAGATCTAATTTGATTCATTTGTATTTGTTAAAACATGCTTAGTGGTCTAGGATGTCATCTTTTAGAAGAGGTTCCATGGGCTGTTGTTCCGTGTCTGTTGGGTGGAGTATTCTATAGCTACCTAATAAACATAATTGATTCTTGGTATAGTTTATGTCAGAAGATTCTTAGGTTCTTTTAACCTGTAGTGTATATCTAACAATAAAAGAGACAGCACACTTTCCTGAGATCTATTACATCATGCACAGTGACTAAGAGAAGAATAACTTTAAAAAATGGAAAAACAATAGTGAATGACAAGAAGATATTGTGTTTTATGAGGTTATCCTGGCAGAGCCTTTGGACAGGATAAATATTACAGAGCTGTAGACAGTTACAGGAGACAATCTTCATGAATCTGAATACTTGCCAAAAAAAAAAAAATCTGTTTTTAAGGAAAGAATACCATATAATAATATAATTAGTTATATTATTATTATATTACTACTAATACTACTATTATTTATTATAGTAAAAAGGAAGTCAGTGGAGTCCTGACAGTTGAGTCTAGTACTTTTAAAGACTCCTTCCTCTTTCCTGCTTTGATTTCATAACTATGTAGGGTGGTGGTATTCTGAATCATAAAAAAAAAAAAATGTATAGCTCAGCTATTTAGCAGAGGACAGGAATAAGGAGCTAGTGGGTTTGCCTAGTTGCACCCTGCCCCAAACTGTTAAGAAAAAACGACTCCAGTTCAAACCATCTCCACCTCCTACTTCCTTTTTTGGGGTCTTAAATATCAGAATATTAATATATATAATGTATATATATATATTATATATATTTAATATATATATATATTATACATATCTTGTTCTGGTATCTTGTTTCTCTTATGTACATTTGTCAGAGAAGTCATCTGAATAGGGTAGGTTATTGTAGTAATATGTTGTTTGTAATCCAACAAATAAAGCTTGCCTGAAATTAATATTACTTCCATCTTGGGTCTCTGAGGTGGCTGTAGACTAGATAGTTATAGTTTTCCTTGATTACCAGATGCAGAAAATAAACTCACTAAATAAGGTTGTATAAGGTTGAGAGATATCTAAAGATAGTTTTGGATGGTAATACAAATTATGGTAGAAAGCAAATTAGGTACAACCTTTTAGACTCACCAAGATAGGATAGATAATGAAGTATTTTCTCTGAAGTTGTCAAATGCAAATAGACTAGACATTGTTGATATACTTACTACCAGTATATATTATATAAACTACTTATTGTATATAGTTTTTCATATATTAGTTATACCCTTTTTGTGTATTAGACAAAAGGGCAGTTGTGGTGATATTTTATTTATGACCTAATGAAGTTTGTCTGAAGCTCAGCATGTAATGCTAGCCACAGCCATAGAGGCCAGGGGTGGTACATTCCTTTAATCCCAAATAAGACAGGAGCTCAGGGTTTCAGTCTGTATTCAGTCTTCAGTCACCCCGAGGACAGGATCACCACAGCCTTGGCAGGGATAAGAACTCTTTAGTGACTGACTGCTGTAATGAGTAAGGTTTTACCTGCCAGCCTGGACCCACCGCGGTACCAGCCCCAAATAACACACAGAGACACTGTATTGGACAGAATATTGTTGGCCAGGTACTAGTTTCTTATCGGCTAGCTCTGTCTTAATTATTAACCCATTTTTATTAATCTAAGTATTTCCACATGGTCTCAGGAGAGTGGGCCCGGACCTCTGTTCTCTCCTGTCTCTACATGCTGACTCCTCCCTACTACTTCCTCAAATCCCCCTTGTCTCCTAGCCCCACCTATCTTGCTTTCCTAATGGCCAACAGTGCTTTATTCATTAACCAGTATGAGAAACATATTTACAGAATGACATCTCCCATCATCTCCTCTTTTCTTTCTAAATAAAAAGAAGGGTTTTAACCTTAACATAGCAAAATATATCACACAACAGTTATCAAGTAAGAATCACAGTTAACAATATTTAGTCCATTAACATTTAGCAAGATTAAGAAAATATTCCATCATCTATTCTATCTTTGTGAGTCTAAAGTCCTATATGTAACTTATTTTTAATCCTAACTAAGAAAAACTCTAACCATAACTATCTGTCTTCAACTCCTTCAAAGACCACAGAAGGATAGTATATAAACTCTAGAAATGAAAGAGACTACTCATTGCCTGGTCAGGCACCTGAAGTTCTTCTGTAATGTTTTATCTTCAGCCCATAGGCTGTAGTGTGTCTGGCAGACTCCTCAGCAAAGCAGGAAACTTTAAACTGTCCATCTGTAGTGGCAGTTTGTCAGTCACTTTTCTCTTTGTCCTGCATACTGTCTGGCAGACTCTTCCATGAAGCAGGAACTCTGTAGCAATGTTCATCTTGAATCAGCAGTCACTTTTCTATGGGTCCTGCATGTCCAGTTTATACAGCATAAAGTCAAACAGTCTAGACAGTTTCTTGTCCAAATGGCTAGTCCTGCCATATTGGAAGTAAACTTCATAACGAGTTTCTTTAATGTCCATCTTCCTTTCTGACGCAGGTGGTGTTGCCAGGAGCAATTGTGCCTCATTGTCAAGAAAAACCCTAAACCATTTTAAATGCCATATTTTGTAGGTCTTTGAAAGGTTTGAAGAATGCCTATTTATCTCAAATACATCTCTGTATATCTAGAAATCTTAACTAACCTAACTATAAGATCTGACTATCAAAGGTACTATCTATAATCTGTATTGAATTATACATTACATTTTTAAACAATATCTAAACAAGAGGAGAAAGATACATATCACAAAATTGACTTTAAATTATATCAATAAATGAAAATCCATTCCAACACAAAGTATTCATATCTATACCGTAATTACCTTTTTACCTTTAAAAAGAGATTGGTTGTTGTCATTAACCATTTATAACCAACCCCACTTAAATGAAAACAAACATTTATAAACAATATTTGGGAATTCTGGCATCATTCTTTCCAAGCTGCTGGTAGGGGGCGCTGTCATGGGGATCCTAAGAAGATGCAGATATCCTGGCTGTAGTCTGCAAGATTGCCTTGTTCAAGTTTTTTTGAATGTTGGATCACCAGGAACTCTGTTTCACGGGGTCTGGCTTGATCAAACCACATTAGTCTGGAAGGAATCCACAGCTTTTCATTTTCTGTGGAAACAAAATTAGAAATCATTTTCCCCAGTAACTTGTCCTTGGACTTAAATTTTGAAGTCAAAGAATGTTTAAAATATATAAATTGGATTGATCCAGCAGCATTTGTTTTAACAGTTGTTGTCCCAGCAGTCCAGCAGTCAAACGATAGAAAGACAATATAATACCGTACAATATCCAAATTTTTTTTCATCTTTATGTGGCTTTTTTATTACTCTGTTTTTTTGTTTTGTTTTGTTTTTTGTATTTTTGTATTTTTTATATTTTTGGTGTGAGCCTAGCCTTTAACGGCTGAGCCATCTCTCCAGCCCATATTTTTGTATTTTTTGAGACAGGTTTCTCTGTGTAACTTTTTATCTGTCCTGGAATTCACTTTGCATACCAGGTTTACTTTGCAATCCCAGGGATCTTCTTGCCTCTGTCTCCCGAGTGCTAGGATTAAAGGCATGTGCCACCACACCCAGCTCCTATCTGTTTTTTTAAAATCATTTTCTTTTCTCTCCCAAGCCTATGTATATTTTAAAACACACTGGAAACCTTTAGAAGTTTTCTTCATGTGAATCTGTCTTCACTATAAATCTTTATCTTTTTCTGGCCACGCGTCTTTTATCTGATAAACATGAATATTGCTAAAATGAAAGCCATAGCTGTATTAGCCACGGTCTAACCAAGATGGCAGCAGGTACTTTTGCTGCCAGAACTGAGAGCTGTGCTCACTGCCTTGGTCTACACTGCACCCAGCAGCATGTTGCCGGCTTGGGGATGTGGTCATTGCCATTGCCAGCTCTCGTACACACCAATAAATTGTTATCAGCGCTTCTTCAAAGCCATGCAGTTTTTCGCGGCTTATGCTGAGACAGGAAATCTCCCTTAAAGGAGCCGCGCAAATCTCTGTTTGATTTTGTGATCTTCAGGAAAGCTTTATTAGATCACAAACAAAATATCATCGCTGGTTATGGCTGGGAAGAGTCTCCTTGGGCAAACTTTATGAACAAAGGAATATTATTCAAACTGTCTTTTATGTAACAAATTGCCTTCTATGTGGTCTCTTTCATCCAAAGCAGGATTCTATGAATTTAGAAGCCATGCTCTTAAGATAGATAACTGGTCAGGTTTCAAAGTTGTAAACATTTTATTCTAAATTGGAGAGAAGAGAACTTAATATATGAGTAAATGGAGACATGCTAGAAGTAATTGTCCCAAGGAGTAAAATGGAATTTATGGGAGACATTGATTTAGATGTAGACCTTGCTCAAATTCCCAAAAGTTCAAGCTCTGTGTTATCATCATCCATCTAAAATTTCAAGTCTTCAAACTGAAGCTTAGTTGTTTATCTGTCCTTATTAAAAAAAAAAAAAAAAAAAAAAAGACAGAGAGAAATGATAGCCAAAGTCACAAGCAGGGCAATCATGACAAGGAAGCCTACTCTGCTTTCACTCTGTGGCATAAGGAAAATAAGCTGAGCCACAAGATACCAACCAATCTGACGTCTGTACTGTACTGTTTCCTTGTTCCTGAGGCAGCCACTTTTCAAAAACTAAGTGTTTTGCCACAAAGAATAGAATGTGTTTTCCACATCTGGAGATGAGGCCCTGCACAGTTAATGAATCTTTACATTAGGTGAAATTATATGTGTTTGTGGACAGTATAGTTTTAAAAATGTTTTATAATATCCTACTTGTAAATATTGCATTGTGGTCACATTCATCCCCACTACCCCCACCACTCCACTCCCTCAGCTAGTCCCCCCTCCTCCTACCCTCATGTCTCTCTTGTTTTCTTTTGTTTTAAAAGCTTTATTTCTTTATTTTCTTTTCTGTTTCTTTTTCTTTTTTTCTTTCTTTTTCTTTCTTTCTTTTTTTTTTTTTTTTTTTTTTTTTTGGTAAGAGGGCCCCATACATGTGGTCACTGCTCCTGTGTGTTCATAATTATAATAATAATGTCACATCCAGGTGACAGCACTTCGTAGCACTCCTCCACGTCCTTTGGTTTCTGAAATCCTTCCACTCTCTCTTCTGTGGTATTCCTTAGAAAGGTAGACATAGTTGTGTCATTTGGGGCCAGGCACTCATTAGTTCCTTTTTCTCCTCACTTTGGCCAGTTGTGTGTCCTGACTTTGAATGTCACCTACTGTCAGAAGAGGTTTCTCTGACCAAGTCTGCACTAGTCTGATTTTAAACAAATTCAACTTGGAAGCTGCCATTGCTGCACCAGTGGCCATTTCACCAGGTAGTTCAACACTCTATCACATGGGGTCCGTAGCTGGATGTGATATTTGATAACTTTCGTACCCCAATAGCCTGCATAGAACCTTCCAGCACTATGAATGCTAGTCAACAGGAAGGGAGCTTGCAGCTCAGTTCCACTTTGGTTCTTGTGTCCAGGGTGTGCAATCATCAGGAATAGGCACTTTATGCCCAGTTCTGCTAAGCACCAAGAGCAATGACAATAGCATGTATTATTGTGGAAGCTTCTACAGGCTTCCTGGCAACAATACATGGGGAAGTATCACTCACTTGGCACTGGGCACTGGGATTTACCTGTGACTTCTGGTATTTACCACCAATTCAGAGTATTTCTAATAATGTTCATTTAAAATAAAAAACACCTTTGCTTTAGTTAGTTATGAAATGGAAGGCTTCTAAGTGGTTCTTTTATACAACTTCAGGTTTGGTTGATCCCACTGCCCCCATTCCCAAATTTCTCTTCTCCTTTTACTCCCATCAGCTTTGAAACTTTCCTCACCTAGTATCCTCCATTTCTACTTTCATGCTGCTTGTATATGCTAATCATCCCACCCAGACATATTTTGATTAAGAAAAGGTGTCATAGGTATTGCTGCAATGAAGCTATCAAAAATAATCATAAACTGTGTTAAACAAAATGTAGTCAGGCAATGGTAGGTCGATTGGATGAAATTGTAGCTTGATTTAGGCGCCCTGGAATTGTGTCAGTTTTGAGACCTAGAGATGGTACATCTCATGAGTGGAGTACATCTTCAGATGAAATTAGTATACGAATTGGAAATTCTGTAGGTAATATCACTCAATATACCACACTTGGGAGGCATGAGAGGCAGAGGCAGGTGGGTCTCTGTGAGTTCGAAGCCAACCTAGTCTACATAGTGACTTCCAGGACAGGCTCCAAACATACACAGAGAAACCCTGTCTTGAAAACACACACACACACACACATGCACACACATATATATAGTCTCATTCTATAGTCCAGACTGGCCTGGAAATTACTCTGTTGCACAGGCTGGCCTTGAACTTAAGGTGATACTCCTGCCTCAGTCTTCTGGGATTACACATATGAACTACCGTGTCTGGCTAAATTCCCATTATTAAATAAAACTTAAACATTATACAACTATTTCTAAAACTACCATGCTAATGTGGAAAAAATCCCTGCTTTTTGCCATAGGAGAACATTTTGTATCTACTTTCACTCAGAAGGTCACCCACTTTTTTGTTCTGTAACTCTGTTTACTTTGTTCTAGAAAGCTAAACCCTCTTCCAGCATGGACATCACCTTTGGCACTCCCTCTTCTAAACAAGTCTGCTAAAGCTGTAATTCCTTGGGGCTGACAAATGTGAGCTTTCCTTAATCACCCCATAATCATTCATCTAGTGTTGATATCATTTCTAAATGGATCCACTTTCTGACTCCCATACTGGGACATTAAACAGTCTGTCTCATTTCTTTTGCTTGGTTCTCTGATATCTCAAATGCATGACCAAAATGGATTTGTCAGTTATTTTCTGCATTAATTTCTAAAGTCAAGGATCATCTGGCTGGTGGTTTAAGGAAGAGAGTGTATGTATCTATTAGTAAGTTTTACCTGTCCTACCCCTGGAAGAAACTCAGCATGTTTTCCTCATTTATCAGGTTTCAAATCAGTTCTAAACCAGTTATACCTGCCTCAGCTGGACTACGGTGTTCTTCAGCCACTTTCCCTTTTTCTGCTCCTCACTTACTTTAATCCATTTAACCACACACCCTAAGTGTGGCCTATGTAGACAGGTCCTTGCCAGTCCTTTGCTCACAAGGGTTCTGTGGCTTCTTAGATCATTGAAAAGTACCTCTTGAAGACCCATGCTCTGTACTCCACCCCCCACAACACAGAGCTCCCTCATAATTCTCTCACTGTGCTCCAATCACTCTGGACCTTCTCTTGTTTCTTGATAGCTACAAACCCTCTCCCTCCTCTGTGTTTTTTCCTCCTATCCTCTCTTCCCAGTCTTCCATCAACTGTTTCTTCCTTTACTTCTTCAAAAGCTTCAAATGATGAACACTCCCCCTGCCACAAACTTAGGTTCTTCCATTACATATTGCGTAACAGGAGACAGTCTGTAGCTGTGTATTTACCTTGCTTACATACCATGAAGGCTCACATGTGAGGATTTATGTTCATTAAGATTCCTACGTCAGGAATTACATTCATTGGTATTCACACATCAGGACTGGATTCACACATGAGGTCTAGGGGTTTACTGCAACATTCCTAGTATCTAGCACAGTGCCTAGCCTAGAGTAAGCTTCTGCTATTGAATATATAATTAACTGCAATAATGCCTTCATATGGTTTTATGTTCTGAGTTTTCTTAGTTGAGCTGGCTTTAACTACTTTCACTAGTTATCTCATTTATTTTTATAGCATATATGCACTCATATACATTGCATTAAATTGGTGGGATAAAATACTTAATTATATGCACAGTTTCTGAAAAATGTTACCGATTTTTCCCAGTATAATTAACATTACTATAATAGAACTTTCTCACTGAAGGGAACTTACAGAGGTAGGATTGTGGCTGCTGAACACTTTGTCCCATGGATCACAATGTATCCTTTGAAAATATAACATAGTAACTGCAAAATAACTAATCTTAGATAAATTAGTCAGACCTTTTCTTGTTTTATTGTATTTACTTACTTCTGAGATGGAGTCTCACGCAAGCAAAGTTCAATAGATCCTCTTGCTTCAGCCTCTTAAGTACATAAGTAAAGGCACAGGACACAGACACTGGCTGGGCTATACCTTGTAAAAAGCTTAGGAAAGGAAATGTGCCTATCCTTTGTAAAGCCCAGCTCCTGTCAGGAAATAAACCCTATTGAAGTCTAATTTATTTTTGTCTTAGAAATACTTTCCATTTTATCTTCTATGTATTGAGACTACAGTTACCCCAAGAAACCAGTTAGAAGATATGATTGTTGTGAATATGACATCTTTCATCTGACATCTTGCATTTATTACATTCATCTATCAATGAATGTCATAAATGATTAGTTCTTTCAACTTGAGTGGCAGTCAGAAATTCATTTTCTTTACTCAAAGAAGTAATACCAGTACTTGGATTATGAATTCCAAGGAGTTTTCAAAAATAAATTTATGAAAATTCCAGACTCTAAAAAGAGTATTTTTAAAAGTACATTCTTATTTAGAAAATAAGTGAATATATTAACTCTCAGTGGGAAATGGACAGGAAGAAAAAGGCCATCTTTTTAGAGCCTACAGCAGGCTTGCTGCAGGGTCAAGGCCACAACAAAGAGAACTGATTCAATCTCTAGAAAGAGGTCAACTTTGGGTGAGCTCTTGTTCAAGGTCAGTCCCAGTATCTTCTGAAAATACAGAGCCACTTGTGCCCTCAAATGCCCTCAGGGCTCTTCTAGAGCAGGTGTGGCACGAATCTTAACAGTTTATATCCAACAGGCTCCAGTTTGCTGTATGGCTGAACTTTGGTTTCCAGACTTATTCTCTCCTTCGCTGAAGCTCTCTCTCTTTGTCCTCCCTTCTTTCTTTCCTATAAATAATTCTTTTCTCCAGGCTGCCTCAGTCTAGTGCTAGCCACTGCTCAGTAACATTTGCCCCAAGTATGCGTACACATACAGTGTTAGCCAAAGAAGGCACGGATACAGGTGAGGGAGTGGATAAGGGTTCTGGCTGATACCAGTACAGTTTTTCACAGAGAAGGCTTTGCAGACAGCTCAAAGAAAGACAGGGTAGGATATATATATAGTCCAGGGGCCTGGAGATTATAGTTAGACAGGACACCACGGGCAAGGAAAACTGATTTCACCTTTAAAGCACTTTTTGTTTTGCTGCAGTCCTTCTCTACTAGGTATTCTTGGACAGTGATTTTTAAATTTTCATGTATGTGTACATGAATTACCTGGAGAGCTTGTTAAAGTGCAGACTCTGATCTCGCAGGTCTGATATGGGCAGAAGAGTACATTCCTAACAAGCTTCTAGGTTATGCCTAATCTACCAGTCCAAGAAGAGAAGTTCATGCATGTAATCACATCTACCTACTTCTCCTCCCAGACCTCATCCCTTCACCCCACCCACCTCCAAACTTCCTCTTCTCTGAGAAGTATATTTTAAACTACTGTGTCCTAGGCCTTATATTTCCAAGACTAGGCAAGAGCTCTGGGGGACTTCAGAATGTCATCATGTTCAGCCTCCATGAGCCGGAGAACCTTCTGGGTAGCAGGTGGCATAGGGTGCTTTCACTGATAATCCCACAGCGTGTTCAAGGAACATAATGAAAAAGGAAATGCTGCCTTGGGCAGCATGAAGACCTCTCCCTCTGTCTCAGATTGAGCATGGATTGCGTTGGTTGTTCTGTCATCTCTAAATCTGTGCCACAGAAATGCTGAGACAGTAGCTTTGTGTGGCTAGTGACTCATGTGTTTCCTGGCAGAATAGGAACTTCTTTGTTAGCTAGAAATCTAACAGTTTTTCTGGATCATGGTGGAGACAGGGTAGTTTTATACTACAATCAGGAATCAGTAGCTAGCATTGTTTATTTACCCAGCTGGATTTACTTTACAAGCCATATTCATGCTCAGGTGATTAGTTCATATAATTTCTACAAATTTTAATTTTTCTGGTACATACTAGTCCCTATGACTTCTAATTCAAATAATTCAAGAAATATTAGGGGGATAGATGTAACGAGTATGGGTTTTTCCGCCTGCCGCCGCCCGGTCTTGTCCTGCTACGGCGCCAGCCCCAAATAATACACAGAGACTCTGTATTTGATATTATACTGTTGGCCAGTTACTAGTTTCTTATCGGCTAGTTCTGCCTTAATTACTAACCCATTTCTGTTGTTCTATGTATTTTCACATGGCCTTCTCTTACCGCAGAGGCGGCTGGCGTCCGGCTCTCTCCAGATTCTCCATCTTGACTCCTCCTTCCTACTTCCTATTTCCTCCTTGTCTCCTAGTCCCTCCTATCTTCCTTTCCTATTGGCCAACAGTGCTTTATTATTAACCAGTATGAGAAACATATACAGAATGACATCTCCCCATCAGATAGATGTAATTCAGTGATAGATCCCTTGCCCACCATGAGCGAGGCCCTGGTGTTTACTGGGGCATGTTTGTGTAAAGAGCCACATTTAGCTATTTATTATCAAAATTTAGTAGTCACTTTTTAAGACTAACTTATGGTACAGAAGCGATTTCTTATAAGTCTTCATTGACTTTCAAGCAGAGGGGTAGAGAGATTGCTCAATGGTTAGGAGCACTGACTGCTCTTCCAGAGGACCCAGGTTCAATCCCTAGCACCCACATAGCATCTCACAACTGTCTGTAGCCCTAAGATCTGGCACCCTCACACAGACATGCATGCAGGCAAAACACCAGTGCAGATAAAACAAAAATAAACAAATTATTTTTAAAAGCCCTAATAAGCAGAAATGCTGAAATCACTGTAGTCAGAATCTATTTGCTTTGGCCTTTTCTTTGTAAATACAGTAATGGACGGAGACTTTGGGACAGGAAAAGATGGAGTATTCACAGAGCACTTTCTGTGTTTTTAAACATGTTCTTATAATGTCATGGTTGCATCTGGTTGACAAAATAGATGGCAAGTAGCAGAGGCAATGCTTCTTAGAAATACCTTGGATGGAAAGGTCAAACCAAGTCATTGATTTCCTCCCACTTTCCTCAGTTACCAAGATGACTGTTTAGGAAACTGAAGTAGCAATACTCTTGTAGAATTCCTATGTGCCAAGTACCATGCTAAGTAATATATATGTTCTCCATCTTGACAACTGAGTATGGATAGTAACACACATACTTAAGAGGAAAGAAATCCCATAGATAATACAATTTGCCCAAGATTTTGAAGTAAAGAGCTGAACAAAGCTTCAAACCCAAATCTGTCTGATATAAAATCCATGCCCTTGTCATGACCATCAGGGTGCTGCTTTTTCACACCAGCCTCTGGACATCTCTTGTGAAGGAAGTACAGTTGGCTTCTATGTGGCAGCTTCTGTTAAGCAACTTCAGGAAGAAAGGGCTCCTTTGGTTCACAGTTTGAAGGAATAGCACTGTGGCAGAGGTGCTGTGGTGGCAGGAAGTTGAAAGAGACAGTCACATTGCATGTGTGGTCAGGAAGTAGTGAGACATGAATGTTAGTGTGCAGTTTATTTTATTATTTTTTATTGAATATACATCTTGACCACAGTTTCTCTTCCCTCAACTCCTCCCAGCTTTTTCTATTTTATTCAGTCTGGGATTTAAGCCCAAGGAATGCTTTTGTGCACATCAGGGTGGGCCTTTCTACTTCTGTTAAGGTATCCTACAAATTTCCTTATAGACTTGTACAGGGTTTAACAATTAAGGTTAATCATCACAGGTAGTAATGTAAACAAAGACATTTAAATTATTTCTCAAGCTTTTTGTATACTTTCTGTCTTGGTTAGGACTGCCATTGCTGTGATGCAACATCAGGTCCAAAGAAACTTGGGGAGAAAAAGGTTTATTAGGCTTATGCTTCCACATCACTGTTCATCATCAAAGGAAGTCAGGATGGGAACTCAAGTAAGGCAGAACTGATGTAGAGGCCTTGGAGTGGTATTGTTTGCTCTTCCTGTCTTGCTCAGCCTGCTCTCTTATTGACCACCCAGGACCACCAGCCCAGGATGTCACCACTTACAATGGACTGAGCCCTTTCCCATAATAGATTGATTAACAAAATGTTCTACAGGTTTGCCTATAGCCTGTCTTATGGAGGCATTTTCCCAGTTGAGGATCCTGCCTTTCTGCTGACCATAGCTTTTGTTAAGTTGATATAAAACTAGCCAGTACACCTTCCCAGTAAAGTTCATGCTATTTTCTCTGCCTGAAAATTCTTCTTTGCTATTTTTTTACTTTTTATTTTTTTGGGCTTGGTTCATCATCTTCAATTTTTCCCCTTTGTTTACCATTCTTACTCTAGACTTTAATAACCTGGTGTACTTTTTGATTGTAATACTTATTGCAAACTTAATTTTGCACTTACATATACATTTAAATATCGAATTTCTTATCTCTAAAATGAACTATCTCTGATCTCCGATGATACACCCTAAAGGTGACATATAATTGTCATTTGTTGATGGGCTTCTGTCTCCCTGATAGTCATTGTGTGAGGACTCCAAAGGCTTGTTCCCAGCACTTGAGGAAATGTAAGTCTGTTTGAAAAGAAGCAGTTAAAATAATTACAACTATTATAGAATAACCAAGTTCAACCACACACATCGTTTTTCAAGATTAAAAACATGCTTTTATTTCATCTTCCTTCTCCCAAGCATCTCTTCTCCCCCTAGTTAGTATTGGGCTTAGCTGCACATTGGCATATGAAGCCCGATAGATAAAGTATAATCTCAAGTATAATCAGAGAAGTAGAAAGAAGTTTGAAGAACAATAGAAGAGACCACTAACCTGTGAGAGAAGAAAGTGCAGAACTCAAAAAATGTCATGTCTTTCAGAACTTGACCAGAATGCTACACTGAAGTTCGTAAAATTTGATGTCAAGATTAATATTTACTGAGGTTCTTGAAAGCACAGAGAAAATGAAACTATACTGTTAATACACTGGAGTCAGAATATTGTACTATGAAATTCAGTTATAAAAGAAGGTGGACACAAGTTATAAACCAGCTAGAATAGTCTTGGTTAGATAAAACTGCAATCTAAGATTAATTACTCTGTGAACAGTACAAAATCTAAAGCAAAAATCTATCTGAACTCTGAAAGTTTCTTAGACTCCAGCAAATAGATGTCATTAGCTGTGATGGATATATTTACCAATTTACAGGTAATATATACCTACAACAGCCACAAGCCTGCCTGAAAATCTCTTACTACTGCCAAGAAAGACACTCTGAAAATAAAACAGAACCCTAAAACTTTAGGAGAATCCGTAGTTTTGAAAAAATAGCAGAACAGACTCACAAAGTACATATGTGTGTATGTTTCCTGTTTTATGTACCAGGGACTCAACCTTAGGGCTCTGTGCAGACTGAGCAATCACCCACTGGACACCACACTACAGCTTTCTTGTCAAGGACATCTGGAGAATATGACTGATAGACTTCAACTAAGCAGGGCTCACAGTGGCTCACAGAGACTGAAGGGGCATCATGGAGCCTGTGCACATCTGTGCTAAGATTCACTGCATATATTTTATGGCTGTTAGCTTGATATTTTTGTGGACCCCTGACAGCGGGAGTGTGGGTGTCTCTGACTCTTTTGTCCATTTTTCAGACCCCTTTCACCTACTGGATTGATGTGAGGGTTTGTGCCTAGTCTTATCCTGTCTTGTTACTCTGAGAGTGGTGGATAATTCCTGGGAGGGCCACTCACCTCTCAAGCAAAATGGAGGAGTGGTGGATCTGGGGGAGAAGGGAGGCTGGAGGAATGGAAGGAGGGGAAACGGTGGCTGTGATGTATAGAAAACAAATAATTTTTTTAAAAGCCTAATTTGAAGGGATATAAAAAACAAAATTGGACCACATGATATTTCAAATAATAAATAGTTTATGTTAACAAACATGGTGGTTTGATACTGTTCAACTTGAAAGTTGCTAAGCTGATAGGTTCCAAAGTTTTTTTTTTTTTTTTTTGAAATCCAAATTCACGTTATCAGAATGAAAACTTGAGAAGGCATTTAGCTATTCTGTATAGAAGAACTTTAAACAAATATTGAGGTTAGAGGTGTTTGTAGTTCCATATGCATACTATGATTGATGGCACCATTGTATCTTAAGTGAATCTATTAAAACACTTCCTATGATATCAATCGCCTGTCTCAAACTGTGACCTTCTCAGTTCGTTAGGTGTATTTGTTTCTTGGCTTTTGAGATATGGTCATGCTATATAGCCTTTGAACTCATGACAGTTCCCCTGTCTCTGCTTCCAGAGGTGATGTTATTAGAGGCAGGAGCCACTAGGTTCATAATCCATTTGCTATTTAGACAGTGATTCCTTCTACACGCAGCCTTACACTACCTACAGGATAAAAATCCATGGGAGCCTTAGGTTGTGGTTCAAAATGAGTTCTCGGGCACTGCAGATGAAGTCATTGTTTTGCATCACTTAATACCCACAAAAGGGTCTGGTGTCCTTGCAAACATGTGATTACCTGTGCCACAAAGGAAGAAGGAAATACCACTTTTATGTTTTTCTTCTTTCTCACAAAATAATAGGTTAAAAGTGCTTTAACTTGGCAGCTTGATGAACTACAGTGTCCTTTTCATTTCTATCATTTCAAGATTAAACTTCAAAGACAAAAATAACATCTGTGCTTGCTGTCATACACACTGTCCATTTCTGTAACTATATGCAAGAAACAAACCATACTAGCTTTTCACAGGGTGGGAACTGTCTTTAATCTGAACTGAGCTCTTTTGTATTGTGTTTTAAAAATAGCATTTGTTATTTACTCAAGTGCATTTAAAATGTGATTATTTTAATATTTAAGCAGGGAGACAAAGTGCATGCGGTAGTTAGTTCATTCTCTAATGCAGGCAAACACACACACATACACACACTATAAAATGCAAGCAAAATATTTTTCTTTCGAGCCCCTCCCTATATAAATGTTTACATCCTGTTCTTGTTCTTTATGGCATTATTATTATGGTTTTCAAAACAATAATTCTTAGGAACTAGACGAGGTACAACAGAGACCCGGAAGATTTTGATGATGGAAACTTTTATTTATTTTGCAAATATTTGTAACTACCTGTTTGCTATCAGTCCTGGGCTAGGTACTTCCTCACTTCCAAACTTCTGGAAAGCTTCTGTGTGTAAATACAAGAGCATTCCCCCACCCCTCCTTTGAGAGTTCTGCATGCTTAAAATACTTCCAATAGATAAAGGGTAGTCTGTTCTCTCTGAAAGGAGCAATTGGTGAGCTCATCTGTAAATAGGCTCACCACACAGCACTGAGGTAAGCCTCGAGTGTCTAGTTGAAGCAGTCACTAAGCTGACAAACTGTTCATGAGTTTGAAGGCACTTTGTACAAAGGACAGTCATCTTGTCTAGACTTTCAATACTGCTGTGGAGAGGGGGAAAAATAAAACTTAAGGTGGCAAGGAAGGGTGAAGTTGACAATATAATCTTGTCAGAGGATCTTAGTAAACAAAACTGTTGAATTACTCAAAAACTGATTCCATTTTTTTTTTTGCAATATTCCAATATTAAAAAAGCTTCTGGAATGGATGAGGTTTGCTTTTTCAGATCACTTTTGCAATGCAGCAGAGAATTTTTATATCAAGTTTAACTTAACATATGATGATCAAGGACCATGTTTTCTCATTACATAACACTATTAAAACACAAAAAACTTAAATACACATTACTTCTTCTAAACCTCTCCTAACTAATGAGAACCATCTTCTATTTCACACATGAGGGAAATGTAGCTTGGAAGTTAAGGTGAGTGATGGAGGCTGACTGAGATTACATCAAAAACCCTGATTATTACATTTTGGTAAAAAAGTTACCCAACCATTGTCTCTCCAGAGATAGGCAGAATCTGGATGGCTTTATCAGGGAAATGCCTATTGTTCAACATATCTTCCCAGAAGAGTCACCTTTGTGTATGTGTGTGTTCTTTTCTTCCAGCATCTCAGCTGGTTCTAACACGTTTTACCCAATAAAGTAGAGACATCACAGACAGGCAGTCAAGACCTCAGAGCCTACTTTGCTCCGGTTCTCTTAACGTACTCCATCTTGCCGCTTTTAGCTTTTACTCCAGCTAACTAGGACCTGGATGAGATAGGACACAAAATAGAAAGGTTGGCTAAAGAACTCAGTGATCACATTGAAGTTTTAATGCAGTATTCTAAAAGAAAGAAATCAATGCAAAAATGCATGGTAAAAATATCAACATTTTAAATAATGTCAGGATTAATGCTGTGGGGACTTTCCTTAGTTTCAGACTCTAAAATGCCTTTAAGGTCAAGCAGCTAGACCAAGCCCAGCTTATCTTGCAGTGACCTCCCACTCAGGTGTTTATACTCTTGAAGCTCCTCCTGGAAGTTAGTTGTCTAAAGCCCCTTTCCACATTAGTTCCCTTAGTTCCCTCTCTGAATGCACCAGCATTTATCGCTAGCTCTCTTCTATCAGGAAAACCTATTTCCCCTTGCACTTTGAAGGCAGTCTGAATCATCTAGGATCCTTTCCAGCACCTTCCTAAACCACCATGGGCAGGCACTCAGCACCTCTTCACAGAGCTCTGGTTCAAACTGACTGAGCAGCAACTGGACCCAGCTAAGGGTTTTTGGTCTAGACTCTAGAGAGTTGTTACTACTTTTTAAAAATTCTCTAGCAAGAGTCAATAACCAAAACATTTTGCATGGAAAAAAACTACATATCGATCATTTATTTATAAAATAAAATCCGCAAATGCAGGTCTATTTCTTTCATGATAGCCTTGGGCATTTCCAGCAGGACAGCTGTACTGCCTGCGGAGCTCTCTTAAGCTGGTCTCCTCCCTCCCGCTTCACTCCTTCACTGAATGTGCCAGGCCCCATTAGCTCTTGGATTTTGTCACTCCTAGGTAAGCTTGGGACTGAATAAAACCCCACCTGCTGGGCCCACATTCCTTTAGCATGTTTTCTGGTTGCCCTCTGAGGACTGACTCGCAGAGGCTCGCAGAATCAGCCCATCTTTCCAGTCCACAAACTTCTCACAACCCATGCTACTCTCAGTGCCTTGCTCTCCCTGATCCGCCTCTCCCGGCCTTCCTCCATTTGTCCCCTGGGCTCCCGGCCTGAGGCCCAGCCCCAATCCTTGGGCCACCGATCTTTGCCCCGGGCCAGGGCGCTTTGGCTCGCCCACGGCCGCACTGGGCATGCTCATAGGCAGCGGCGGGGGCAGGTTGGCTTCACTAGCTCGCACTCGCGGCAGCGGGCTGGCGCGAGGCTGCAGCTGGAGCTCTGGTGCTGGGACTTGGAGTTGCTAGGAGTTTCCCCGACCCCTCCCTCCTCGCCGCGCGGCAGCAGGAGCCCGCGCGGGAGCAGCGCAGCAGCGAGCAGCCAGCAGCCGAGCCGGGCCAGCGTGGTCCGCAGCCCGGATCTCCACGCGGGGTAGCAACGGGGGAGCACTGTCTCCAGTTGGGACGCGTGCCCTGCACTAGGCACCGCCCGAGCACGAGCCAGGCTGCACGGTAGGCTCCCGGAGCGTGGGGGAGGCCAGGCCACCCTGCTTACAGTGGCAGCTACCGCAGCTGCCGGCTGCGATGCTCGCCGCGGGGCAGGAGGCGAGGGTAGGCGCGCAGAGAGCTGCGCGGGCAAGTTGGAGGGCGGCGGGAAGAGGGGTCTGTATGCCTAGTGCAGCTGCTTGGTGCGCGCGGAAAGGGATCTAGGTCTCTGATTCTCCCCCAGCCCGGGACAGGGAGTGCTAGCAAGATTGGACACAGCCTAGAGGGCAGATTCCTGTAAGAAAGTTGTGGTGGAGCCTTTAGGTCTGCACTGCCGGCTTGGCAGAAGGGCCACCAAGGGTGCCGCCTGGAGGCTCTGGTTATGGAGAACTCAGTGGGTCGCTGCGCCCCTAACCAGGGCTCACTCCGCTGGAATCAGCGAATTACCCCAATCTATGAATCCTGTAATCTCCAGTAAGATCGTTGCTGCTAAAACTGAGGCGGGTACTTCTTGTGTAGCATGCTTCTGGCCCCATGGCTTTTTGCCACCGGACCTAACCTAAAAAAGTGGTTGGGGGCTGGGTCAAGGCCTCTGGGCTCCTATTTTTTTACCCTCCCAGAGCGCTCCAGAATCCATCTCACACATATAACTGGTCAGCATGGCTGGAGTAGATTGGGGTTTGCTTTCCCTCCTCCCCCTACCCCCGCCTCCCGACTTTCCCCAGGTTTCCATCATCACAGACCCCACAAACGTCAGTTAGAGAGTTTAGAATTGCTTACAGTTCTTTAGGAGGAACTTGTTTGCCTTGGACTTCATAACAACCCTCTCCTGTACCTATCATTCTTCTACCCGGACTTTGTGGGAAGGAACAAATCCAGCAGGGGTAGAGGACTGTCTGCTTCATTATCGTCTCCTGTCTCCTAAGGTTTTCTAGGAGACTCCAAGGCCCTGGAACTGGCTGGATGCATATTGCAAGGATGTGGAGGATGTCCATGATCCTCCTGCCTCCACTTTTTTCACTTCTTGTTTTGAGTTTTGGGTTTTTGCCTACACACCAGTCAGAGTGGAGTTGTCACAACAGGGGTGGGGTCCCGGGAAAGGTGGAGGAGCCTGGTTGGAAGTGTGTGGAGGCGCTTCAGCCCAGGGTCTGAGTGGTTGTTTGCCTTGCCTAGCAGGCTGCTATGGGAAGAAGTCCAGCATGATTATGCAGGCTAGAAATAAGCTTCTCCCTCTTTCTTCTGTTCTTTTCCTTTTTTATTTTCTCTTCTTCCTTTCCTTTCCTCTTAGCTGGTGGCTTTGTGTGTTGAGTTTTTAAAGGAGCACTCACTCTGAGGAGGTGTTGGTGTTTTAGGACCTCACCATTTCAGCTGTATGTTTTTCGCTTGGGTTCTTCCTTGGGGATTGTACATTTGGGGAAGATTTCCAGATGTGCAGATCCCTTGTTGTGGCTATCCTACACAGGTTTGAGAATATTACAGATAGGCCTGAGCTCATGTTTTCCCTGATGTTAGGCCTGGTAGACAAGCTATTAGCCACTCTGCAGTTCAGGGTTTTTGTTGTTTTGATGATGGTGACCCTATTGCTCTCCATATCTGTTGTGAGACTTGAATGACACATGCAAATGAAGAGAGCTAAGGAAACATTAAGTGATATCCATACCTTACATATCATCTCTGCATACCGTATCCAGTTTTTAAAAGTCTGTCTATTATTGGTTATAACAAAAAACTAGCCCCTTTTCCCCCTGCACTATGCAGTCTTCACTACAAGGTTTACTTGCTGAAATCTGTGGAAGCAGCCATTTACACACACCTGCACAGTTTCTCTAGATTTTATGAGTTGGAAATCCCTCTTTTCTGTCTGAGGGAGGCAGTGTGGTATAATGGAGGAGACCGTGGGACCTGTGTTAACACCATTCCCAGTCCTGGGCCCCAGAATTGTCTGTGTCAGCAAGGCTTTCCTTTGTGATCCAACAACGGTGACGAAATCTGCAAATCCTGCTAAGGAGCTCTCACTTGGCTTCTCATAGTGACCTTGAACTAGGATTCAAACCCTCTTTGGTAAAATCAGTCTGTGAGATTACACACCAATTTAAGAGGCAAGGACAGGAGAGATTACAAGCCACCCAGTTAACAAGGATTTAATGAGGCTCCCCAGCTTCCCTAGAAACACACCCTGAGCCTAGAACAGAGATTTCCAAATATGAGCATTAGGCCTTGCTAACTCATAGATTGCTGGCTTCCACTCCCAGGCTCTAGATTTGGAGCAGAGGTATCGCAGTTTGTGTTTCTAACTAGTCTCAGATGGTGTTAGGCTGTTTGTTCCTTAGTCCATGCCTATAGAATCACTAATGTGTATAGCTGGAGAGAAAGATGAGGGCTGCTCCAAATTATCAGGCTTTTAGTTCTTTATAGTAGAGACAGGGTTTCTTCGAGGAGCTTGTGGAAATTGCTTCAAGCATTTTGAACTCCAGGACATGTGCCAGGTTCCATTCCTAGTTTTAGTGATTCTAGTTGCTTTATACATGATTCTACAAAAAAGATAAGATTGCGCTTTTCTTATGGTCAAGTACTTAGTCTCCAGTCTCTAGAGACTTGGTAGACATAGTGATCATGTTTTGGTAGAGTGAGATTGGTGATCCTTACATGTATGCAAATCTGTTGGACAGTCACCTGCTTATGATTGATGTGGGAGGGCCAAGCCCACTGTGGACAGTGATAGCCTGAATGATGGTGAGCAAGCCAGTAAGCAGTGTTTCTCCAAGAATCCTGCTGGACTTTCTGCCCAGACTTCCCTCAGTGAGGAACTGTGATTGGGACATGCAAACAAAACATATCCTTTCTTCCCCAAGTTGCTTTTGGTCATGATGCTTATCACAGCAACAGAAAGCAAGTTAATTCAACCTGTTACTTCCATCAAGTATTCTATTTCCTTCTTTGAGGCTCTTGAACTTCGTGGAAAGTTTGTACACAACACTGTCGGCTGGATCTATGTGGTTATGAGACAGGTAAAATAACCTGAAAGCACATTTAGGGAGGAGTTTTGCTAATGTTTTCCCCCAATAGACAGCTTGCACAGGCCATTGGGAAGTGTGAAGTGGACCCTGTGTCAGTTGACCCATAGTGGTCAAACTTCGACAAGGCCTTCCATGCCTTCTGGAGGATGGTGGCCTTGGCAGTGACCTACAGCTTTCAGAGGCAACTATACATTATGAGCTGGATGCCCAGGTGAATTAGCTTTTTAATATTGCTTTGACTCCATTAATATCCAAAGCATTTTTCCTTTGTCTTCCACACCACCACACTACCACACACGACACTATGACACTACGGATGGTCCTGTGCAGAGAGATCTTACTATGACCTAGATTGTGGTCTGCATTTTAACTACTTTGCATCAGAAAGGCACCAGGAGCCTTCTTGAGGCAGGACAGCTCATGAGGAAGAAATAATGTTTATATAATCCAGCACCTAAATCTGGGTATGTGAGATCAGTCAGCACTTTCACTATTTCTTATGTTGCTGTGCCAAATGGAATCCCTGCTCACTCTCAGGCTTTATCTTAGATTTCCATTTGTGCTTTGTTTTAGCATTAAAATGATTAACAGTGGGGAAACTTATCAGTAAATCAGAAACCTATTCAAAACCTCAAGTGTACCACTTAATGTTTTAGTTGATAAAACTGAAGGCCCAAGCCTGCCTTCCTGACTATAATCAACACTCTGTGAAGGAACGGTTGCCATTCTTATGATTCAGTAGTTCCTCTAGATGCTTTCTCCTTCTTAGTGCAGGCAGGAGCAGCTTTAAAACACCTTCCCGTAACTTGATGTGTATATTTTGGGTGTTTCCCTTACTTTTGCTTTTTTTTTTTTTTTTTTTTTTTTTTGTCTTTTGTGTGACTGTGGGTAGTCCTTTTCTTGTTGCTGTTGTTTACTTTTCTTAGCAATAACTCCTTGGTGTCTTTGTTCCCTTCATAAGTCCATTGTGAGATCATCATTGTTATATTTCATTTCTCTTTGCTTGTCACTGTTGGTATTGGGTCAGAGGGAGTCAAAGCCTGGCCCAGAAGTACTTCTCTGCCTTCCTGAGAATTCTCTTTAACCAAAAATCCCTGACATACAGCACTAGCTCAATTCTAAAATACATTTGTTTGTTATTTGTTTTTTATTTCAACATTTTTGGAAAAGCAGACAGCTTAAACATTATGAATCTTTGTGCATTTTTCTTTTGTAGCATGCTAAGAGTGTGTACCAGCTGATGACATTAGAAAACAAAGCAAATGTACTTTGTTATCCCCATATAAACTGTTTTCTCCTCAGTGCTGTCCAGCTGATAGAATTGAGCAGCAATTTGATTAGCTCAGCAAATTCTGAATGTGTTGGAAGAATGCTGTAGGGGGTGGATGTTAATAGTTATGCTCTTCTAAGGGACAAATCAATTTGAGGAGGACTACCTATTATTTCCCTCTCATACAGAGACTCGCAATGTGTGCACCATCATATCAAAGAAACTGAGATATACCCAATTGAACACTAGTAACAAATACTCATTCATATTTTTTCAAGTCAGAATTTCCCACATCACAAAAGATTGCTGAGGTTGTGTATCTTAGGGGATGTATTACTAAACTAGAAAATGTTAACAATTCTAAAATTCTCTTTAATACTATAATGGGTATAATGGTCTCACTGTATCCCTAAAATGTTAGGTGTTAGGAATATGGCTTGAAGTGGGACCTCGGTTGATCCCATGGCATGGGGACAAACATACCATTAGGCAGAACTTACATGGAAAGGAAGTTTTATTGGTGAAGGTAAGGGAGTAATGAAAGGGAAGAGAGAAGAGAAAAAGAGACAGAGACAAGGTTCTGCTTGCCGTATGAAGAGGTGGCATACTTTGCCAGCCTCCCCCCCCCCCCACCACAAGGAGCAGGGCCAGGTTTGCCTGGATTACAACATTGGGGCAGTTTCTGGATGTTGGTTGAATAATAAGTTCTGTAAATGATGACTGGCTTGTATTGCAGATGGAGAGTTGTAAGCTGTGGTAGCTAAGAAAGTCTCCAGAACAGGTCAGAGCTGTGCTAGTGTGAATAGTGGACCCCTACTCTCCTGTAGATGCAGGCATTTTAGGTTCATGGTAGGATGCAGTAGGTCTATGGAGACTAGCAGTTTTGTCTGAGTAGATGATTCTCAAGGCACATAAGAAAGAAAAAAAAAAAAAAAGTACTTTGCTCAGGATGAAATTTAGAGATCCTGAGATGGTAATCCTAAAAACCTGTCATGTTCTTTCTCAATTCTGTAAATTCACCAAGATTACAGGTAGTTCTGACAATGACAGGAGATATGTTTTGGGTAGCAAGAGGCATGATACTCAGGGGATTGCAAAGCAGAGGACCAGTTCAGGGATGGTGAGTGGGAGGGATGACCAAAGTCATCCTTGCACAGTGGAGCTCATGTAGCAGCTCCACAGAAAAATGCTGGATAATGAGAAGGACTTTCCAGGAAGAGAGTGCCTCACGAGAGTTTCAAAGATAGCAAGAAAGAAGAACTCTGGAAATTCAACAATAAAGAGGCAAATAACCCAATTTAAGAGTAGATAAAGGATTTGCATACCTGTTCCTTTAAAGAATGTGAAAATTTGCAAGGAAATGTGAATCAGGCCACAAGGAGATACCTCCCATCTATCAGGTGGCTGTGACCAAAAAGACCCAGGGAGAAATTGGGCCTTAATGTAGAGTATCCGTGTAACGTAAACTGCGGCAGTTTGGATAACAGCTAGTGGGACCCCTACCCCTGAGTATATTCCCAAAGGAAGTGAAAGCATGTCAGTATAAACACTTGCAAGTGAGTATTCATAGCAGCATTAGTCACGGAGCTAAAAGATGGAGAGAATCCTCTTCTGTCAACTAGTGAATAAATGAAACACAGTATGTTCATACAACAGAAAGCAAATTGATCTGTAAAGAGGAATGAAATTTGGATTTATGCTACAACATGGGTGAGTCTTGAGCCTACTCTGTGAAGAAAAGCAGGGCACAAAAGGCACATGTTGTGTGATTCCTTTATGAAACATCCAGAAGAGAAATGAGAGTTTTTGGAATGAGTGTGAAACAGGAAGTGACTCTGGTAAGCATGGGGGTTTCTTTTGGGGGTGATGTAATGTTTTGGAATTGGATGTTGATGGTTACATAACTTTTGAAAACTATTGAATTGAATACTTTAAAAGGGTAATTTTTATAGTATATGAGTTATAGCTCAATTAAAAAATATAGGGAAAATATATGATGGCCTAATAGTTTTAAAAGTGGCCTAAGCATCAGTAGTAGTTTCGGGTCAACTTCTGCTACTGGAAAACCATCTGGTTAATTCATTTCTTATTGTCTGTGGGAACTCTACTCCCTTCTCCTGAACTGAAAGGATTTTGTTCCTTCACCTGTGGATCAGATGTGAATGCCTGTGATCTTCAGATCCCCTCCTCTTTCTAGATTCCCTTTCTGAAACATATTTGGGCTCACTTGTCCCCAGCCATCAGAGGGTCTGATTGCCTGGTGGCTTATGCTGAGGTTCTCCCTTTAGATTTGACTGTGGCAGTAGCAGTATCATTTATTGCTTCCTAGGATTTTGTCAGGATTGGCCTCCTTGTTTTTAAATCCAACTGTATTCAGACCTCCATAGGTTAATTGGTATTGTGTATCAGTGTATCCGGGCCAAGTGTAATGGTGCTAAGTACATTTCATACCACTGGGGCTGATGTAGCTGCCCTGTGGGTGGAGACAGACATTTTTCTCTCTTTCCTGGCATGGTGGACCAGTGCTCAGTGGGATGCTGCAAGTGCCAGGGGATCTTGTTGGAATGCCGACTCCTGCCCAGTGCTCAGCCAGCTGCTGTGGCACTTGAGAGTCTGCAGTTCTCACCAACCTGAGGTTGACACAGATGCTGTTAGCCTCTGTGTCACACTTGAAGTGGTCTCTGCAGTGATGCACTGCAGAGAAGGCAGCTTTGGGACTGGGTGGAGCTGAATGTGAATTGTGGCTCTAGTGTGTGTTTGCTGTGGGACCTTGGCAAGTTAATTACCACATGGGCCAGTTTTCTTTCCACATCAGGGTAAGACTGAGCTCACAAAAATGTGCTTTGCCTAATATCTCAGAATAGCAATGCCATTTGCCTTCTTCTTTCCTCAAGGGCCAGAAGTTCCATGGTGAAAGCTAAGGCCAAAAGAAAACAATGCATGTGCTGCGAGAACAAGTGATTTAACTTGTGTGTGTAGGCTGGCATAGGGAATGACATGTGAGATTTAATTGAAGTCCTCGGGGAAGAACTTTCTGTTCATATCACTGTAGTGTTGGTGAAGTTACTCTCAGCCGAGTGTGGGTCATTTTAAGTTACGAAATGAGTCTCTAGTCTGCTTTTGGGGTTCGTCTTTGCTGACCAGAAGGCCATCCCTGAGCTGTCATTTGGTGCCACTGTTCTTCAGTAAGATGGAACCTGCCCAGCTGTGTCCAGCTGGCTTCTACCTTCTCTTACTGACATTAATCTCTCATGCAACTGGGGCAAACTAAACAGAACAGAATGCACACGGACGTGCAACCCCAGCCGAAGTTTCTGGGCTTAAGATTGCAAATATTTGCTCCCATTGTGGCCTTTGGAAAACCTGGCTACTTTGCTGCTTTCTCTGAGTCTATTAGCTGTTGCTGGTTAGATGGAATTAGGTTAACAGGGCGCAACTGGAGAGGAGCCAGGGACTAAAGCCTAGCAGTGATGATAGTTCTCCTACTCTGTGCTGGGTGCTCTGCAGCATCTCACCTTCCTGTATGGCTGCTCACTTGGGTTTACCCAACAGTTACTGGAGCTGGTGACTATTGAGTTTTGTTCTTTTTCTGCTACTTTTATTATGCATGATAGAAGCAAGTAGGAAATTATGTTTATATTTCAATTTATAGAGCCTACTTGTTTTCTTTTGGCAAATAAGTACGGTCTTTAAGACAAACCAATCCAGTCACAGATCAGTAAATGTAAACAGTTTCCAGTTGTCACAGCCTGAGAGTCACTGGTTTTGTCCCACACTTTTGTTGACTCCTGAAAATGGGAAGTATCTGATTTCTGGGACACTTGATGTGCCTGCTTTAGTCAGTTTCTGTAACTATTGGTATCAGTGTCTGATCTGGCAGGGCACAAGTCAGCGAGGCTGTTTTGTCTTTGTTTTTAGACTGCTTTGAAATGTGTTGCCTCACGTAATGTAAGGCGAAAGCTTACAATTCCTGGCGATTGTGAAGTCAATATTATTCTTGATGAATTTAACCCACCCTATCATTAAAAAGCAGTGAGGAAGCTATCCTGCTGCTGAGAGGTGTAAAGCTGGGTGCTCCTGAAGTCAGTCAGCCCTTTAAAATTAAACTGTAGACAATTACAACAGTAATTTAAAAACACCAAACAAACCTCCACGTTGATGCTAGTATGTTGTGTTTCTGGAAGGAGCTCAGTGCTACAGATGAGGACATTTCTCCCAATTATCTTCCAGTAAGGGAAAAATGAGACTCTCGGGTCCCTTTCAGGTATTGCCAGTCACACAGTGATCTATCTTGTACTTAATTTTTGTAAAAACAAAAACAAAAACCCCCAAGAGTTCTAAACTCAGATGCCCTTTTAAGGACAGTCTTTGCTCTCCAACCCCAATGGACTGAACTTCAGAAGCAGGACAGGGATCTTGGAGAGTAGTTTGTTTGCAACCCTGCAAATAATATGCACATCTGCTAGATAGAAAAGAATCAATAGTGTGTTGAGTTAGACAGCTGCTTCCTCTGGGATTCCTCTTCACTGTCTAGTCTATTAGTGTTTCTGTCAGTATTGCTTTTATTATGTAACACTTGCCTACAGATTGTATACTCTGTGATTTTGAGAACTTTACCAGTGATGCCCTTACAACTCACAGCTAGCACTCAGAAGATTACAGAAATGCATAATACTGCTGTATTCTATACTTTTTGCTTTGTATTTACTTTAATAGACAAATAAATTCATATGTGTCTATTGTATACAACATGTTTTGATGTGGAATAATTAGGTCAAGCTCATGATTCGTTCATTACTTCCCATCTATCTATGTGAGACAATTGGAGGCTCTCAAGGAGCTTTCAAGGATACAACACACTAGTGTTGATGACTGTCATATTATTCGATGGACCTCTTCAATTTATGTTGCCAAACTGAAATTTTGTATCCTTTCACCAACATTTTTCATATCCTCTTTGTAACCACGATTCTGTCCCATACTTCTAGGAATCTGAAAGTCTGACTTCTTATCTTCTGGTTTTGTTTGGGAGATTTATCTATGCTGTAAGTACTACAGTAGTTTATTCATTTTCATTGGTAGATAATATTCTTTTGCATGAATAAACAGTAACTATGTATGACACACATTTGAATGGTTTTCAATGCTAGTAAGAATAATGATGATGTGAACATTTATATGTATTTTTCTAGGTGATCATGGTTTGCATTTCTGATTGAGCATGTGTGTATGTGACTGAGTCTTACAATGTTGTGCTAATTAGCTTTAGGTGAACTTGTTGCACACTGGAATTATCTGAAAGAATAGAACCTTAGTTGAGAAAATGCCTCCATAAGATCCAGATATAGGACATTTTCTTAATTAGTTATTGATGGGGAAGGGACCCACCCATTGTGGGTAGTACCATCCCTTGTCTGGTGTTCATGAGTTCTATAAGAAAGCAGCCATGATGAGCAAGCCACTATGAAGCACCCCTTTATGGCCTCTATATCAGCTTCTGTCTCCAGGTCCCTGCCCTGTTTGTATTCCTGTCATAATTTCCTTCAATAATAGACCACAATGTAGAAGTATGAAATAAATAAAGTCTTTCCTCTCCAACTGGCTTTTGGTCATGGTGTTTCCTCACAGCAATAGAAGCCCTAACTCAGACAAGTTGGTACCAGGACAGTTGGGTACTACTGTGAAAGACTCGTGGTTTAAGAGAAGATTGTGGAAGGACTTTGGAACTTTAGGCTACAAAACAACTGAGTGTTGAGAGCTCAGTGAACAGTTCTGTAGGAACTTCTAAGATAAGAATGTTGAGAGCAGTTCAGACAATGAAGGTAAGGGCTGTGAAGTTTCAGAGGGAAGAAAGCAAAGACCCTCCTGGAACTTTTGTGTGAGGAAGCTGTTGTGTCTGGTCAGCTGGAGCTGAATAATTGGCTGTGATTTATAAGTCATTAACCACTAAAATAAAACATCTGCTTTCTGTCACAATGGATGCTGACCAATGGGGGCTAAGGAATCAGTGATGATTAGGAGATGAGCATCATTGAGATGAAATCTTCTGGGAAGTGTTTACTCAGGGTTAGCATACATGAGAAATGGCTGAGATTGTACCTCATTTTGGCAGCCAAACTTAGTCACCCATTGTAGTATTGATTTTGAAGGTGTGAAGAGGTCATGGAAAGCCACCGAGGTTTGCCATGTGACAGGCTAGATAGAGTCCCTGAAGAGAGGTCTAGAGAGGTTATTGGTGAAAGTGAATCTCAATTACAGCATATTGGAGATGCCAGTACCCTGGGATGACTACCGAGAACAGCAGCAGTGGCGGAGTGGAGCCAGCTGAGCCTAGAAGACAAGCGTGTGTGCAGCAGAGAACAGAGCCCAGAAGATCCCGAGTGAAACCCAGATAACTGGACATTGAGTTATTTACGCCTTGGGAGTTTGGCTTTGCTTTGTTCATATTGTGATTGTTCTCTGGTTTATCTCTTGAAGTGAGAAAGTATTTAATTTCATTTTTACAGGAGCCCAGAATTGAGAGACTTTAAATTTTAAATCTTTGGATTTTACTGTGCTCTCTCTCTCTCTCTCTCTCTCTCTCTCTCTCTCTCTCTCTCTCTCTCTCTCTCTCTCTCTCTCTCTCTCCCCCTCTCCCCCCTCTCTCTCTCTGGGGGATGTTTCAAGATAGAGTTTCTCTGTGTAGGCCTGCCTGTTCTAAAACTCTGTAGATCAGGCTGGCCTCAAACTCACAGAGATCTGTCTTCATCTACCTTCTCCTTGCCCCAAAGGCTATGCCACTACTGCCTGGATAAGTATTTGGATTTTAAGAGGCTGGCCCTTTTAGAAAAAACTGAATTCGTAAGTGATGAATGGGGCTTTTAATATTTGGACTGTTTCTATTGTAGTGTTGATATTAATGTGTTATCTTGAGGAAGAGCATGAAAGAAAAGGTTGTAGCTTAACAGTGATGTGTTTGTGTGTTAAGTTAACAAGGGATCACTTGTGATGGCTACTTTTGTGTCAACAGGACCAGAGCCAGAGTTATCTGAAAGGAAGGAACTCAATTGACAAAATGCCTCCATAAGATCTGGCTATAGAGTGTTTTCTTGATTAGTGATTGATGGGGAGGGCCTAGTTTATTGTGGGTGGTGTTCCTGGCTTCTATAGGAAAGCAGGCTGAGCAAGCCAAGATGAGCAAGCTAGTAGTAAGCAGTCCTGTCTCCAGGTTTTTGTCCCATTTGAGTTTCTTCCTGGACTTCTTTCAATGATGGACTACAATGTGGAAGTATAAGCCAAATAAGCCCTTTCCTCCCCAACTCGCTTTTGGTTCTGGTGTCAAGGCAATAGTTTTCTATTCTAAGCATTTATACTTTATTAGATTTGGCCTTGAATTCCATAATCTTACCAACATTTAGTTTGATAAGTCCTTTTGATTTTAGTCATAATGATGTCTGTATAGGGCTTTATGTTTTGGTGTTACATTACATTTCTCTCCTTACTATTCGAGCCTTAAGTTTACGTGTATTACCAATTGGATATCTTCTGTGGAGTATTTGTTGAAGCTTCTTCCTTGCTTTTCAGTCTGCTCACCCAGCAAATTACTGAAAACAACTTCAGCCTTTTATATTCTGGGGGGAGGAGGGCAGGGAGGGATATATAGCACCCTAAAATCTTTTTGTATAAAAAAATATTTCCAAGGAGGTGGAGCTAACTGGACAGTTGTAAAGTTGGGAGATTTAATCTATATATGAGCTTGCATGTATATAATAATTTGGGGAGAAGGGATAATATTGCTAAAGCCCTTTTAGGAATTGCTTGGTGTATTATTTTGAACAGTTTTCATTTTTTATGTATGTATTTATTTATTATGTATAGTGTTCTGCATGTATGTATTACTGCAGTCCAGAAGAGGATACCAGATCTCATTACGAATGGTTGTGAACCATCTATGTGGTTGCTGGGAATTGAACTCAGGATCTTTGGAAGAGCAGCCAGTGCTCTTAACCTCTGAGCCATCTCTCCAGTCCTCTAGTTTTCCTTGGTTTTAAAATGTCCTTTGAGTATGGATTCGATTTAGGGAAATAGCAATAGACTTCTCTCTAGGTTAGGGATGAAGTTCTATGGTACAGTGGTATCACACACAGCCCTGGGTTCAAACTCCAGCACTGCAAGAAGCCACAAAAAATAACACCTCTCATGAATATGGATGATTCTTTATCAGTGTACTATTTACATGATAAACTTTTTATTTGTTTTGTGAGCAGAAGGTCTTTTAGCAGAGTAGAAGAAAGCTCCATTTCATTATTTCTTTAGTTGAAATAGTAATCAGAGGTGAATATGCTGCTTTCATAAATACCAAAAAAAAAAAAAAAAAAAAAATCAGAGATTTAGAGAAAGAAAAGGTGATTCATGAGTTGAGCCCAGCTGTGTTACCATTTCCTTTCCTCATCCTGCTTTCATTAGTCAGCTTTCTACTACTGTGACAAAATACCCGAGTTAGAAACGTAAAAGCAGGAAAAGGTTGAGTTTTCCTCATAATGGCACTCTGTGGTTACATAGCCTTTTCATTTTGGTCCTGTTGTTGGCAGAATATCATGAGGTGGGCAGGACATGTCAGAATGCAGGAGAAGTCAAGGAAGCCAATTATACAAAAAGATGCTTAAAGGTCCCCAAATCCCTTCAAAGGCATGCTCTTAGGGACCCAAGTCCTCACAGTGGGCTCTGCTTCCCTAAAATGCTTCCTAAAATCCATACTACTCCAGGTAGCACCAATTCTTTAGTGCATGGACTTTTGGGGAACACTTATGTTTTTTTTTTTTTTTTTTTAACCTTTGTTTTTAAAGAAAGTGTCTTTATGTATTTCCTAGGACAAGTTTAACCTCACAAGTCTTGGGATCACTAATATGTGCCACCATGTTGGGCTTACTGAGGGACTTTTAAATTATGGACCATAATATTGTTCCTCCTATGACAATTGAGAAAGGAATTGCCAGAACCTTTTAGACAATAGTCATGGTGAATCTGACCTTGCCCTCTCCTGTGGAGTCTCAGGGACAGGCTGGGGCTGAGTGGTAAGAAATGTCGTCTTGGAACCTTGGCTTCAGGATACACTTACTGTTGCCATACAGCTTCTCTCAGGCTCTGTTTATACACATTCTTCAAGGCTCTTCTAAGACTATCAAAATTGAATGGCTGGTGTGGAAACCTTGCTATATCTGCTCAAATCTGGCAAATACTACTCAGAAAATACTTCTGTCATTTTTATGAGCAAAGTCACAGTTGGCAACTGGGTTCTGTGTAGAAAATAGTATTTTTCTACATAGATATTTATATAAAATCTGGCCACAGAGTCAGAGTATTGCTGAATTCTTTTATGGTTTTTATTACTGATCTTGAAAGCAAATCACCCATTGCTCTTTCCTGAGATGGAGTAAGTTAATGTTGCAGAAATTAGTACTGTAAAGAATATTCTGGGTTAGTTTCTTTCTCATAGATAGCTGCCTTGAGATAGGAAGGGCCTGGAAGAAGAGAATAAGCTTGACTATCCTAAGGCTGGCTTTCACCCTTCCTGGACTCCTGAGAGCAAGGCCTGGTTGGAATACTGCTTATAGGGAGTGAGAAGCCACCTGCTTCCTCAGCAGCTCAGTGGCAACTCAGGAGCCTGTATAGTCCTTTCAATACTCTTCAGTAGTGAGGAAAAAGCCTTGTTGTCCTTTTCTTTGCCATACCTTTCATCTCAGTAACCTTGATTTTCAGAAATTATTTGTGTATTTTTATAAAGCCTTTGCCCAATAAGGAGTTTTCTTCTTTCTTTGTCCTCCCTCCCTCCCTCCCTCCCTCCCTCCCCTCCCCTCCCTCCCTCCCTCTTCTTCCTTCTCTTTATTCTTCTTCTTCTTCTTTTTTTTTTTTTTTGAAATAGGGTTCTCTATGTAGCTCTGGCTGTCCTGAAACTGACTCTGTAGACCAGGCTGGCCTCTAACTCTGAGATTTACCTGCATCTGCCTGTACTTGCAGCCCAATTCCAAAGGCAATTAGGTCTATAGAAAAGTGCCTATGCTGGAATTAAAGGCATGTGCCTACCACTCCCTGGCTAACAGATTTGTTTTCATACTACATTTAATTTCCGTAGAGGATTCTAGAGCAGGTGTAAAGAGGTGGGTGTACTAACACATAGCTGTCTTGTCCCTAGTGACTGTGAATACCTGGCAAGGGTATATATCTAAACCACTTCCTTTATGATTACATTAACTTAGATGTGTGTAGATGTATACATGGCAGAACTGGAGTGGCTGGCAGATGCCTCAACTTATTACTCACCTCCTGCCAAAATAAAAATGAGAAAATAGTACTTTCCTACAGTGAACAGAGGAAACATAAGATAGACACTATGGTGGGTATAGTAAGGACCTCCTGCATCCTTATTCTCTGGGAGGGATGTTTTGAGAAGATTTTCCCACCAGCTTGGTCCCACAAACGTGTCAACCTCAAATAATACATGGAGATGCTGTATTAGATATAAAGCTGTGTCTTTGGCTAGCTATGTCTTAAATATTAACCCATTATCCAAGTGTTTCCACGTGTTCTTATCTTACTGGAGAGAGGGCAGGACCTTTTCCCTCAAGTCTCTACATCTTGAATCTTTTCTACTACATATCCCAGAATCCTCCTTGTATCCTAGTCCCACCTATCTTGATTTCCTATTGGCCAACAGGGCTTTATTCATTAACCAATAAAGGAAACATATTTACAGAATGACATCTCCCATCAGAGGAATGTAGGTCAGATCAGTGATGGTGTTGGATAAGTATGATAAATACTGTTTCCTTGTGGATTGGCTGTGTTAGCTACAGTTGTCTATAGTTCTTTAAAAAGTGGTTAAGCTATTGGTTTGGAAATAAGGACCTCACTTCAGTCACTGTAATAATAATTATATTATGAACTTCTAGTTGTAGACAGGTAGGTTTTAAAGGACATTTTTATGGATTCCTTGAATTCTCCTATTTATATGTTTTCTTCATAAAGCAAAACACAAAAAAGTATGTCCTTTGTTTTTGGTTCATGCAGCTGTTAGTGTGACTCCTGAATTCCCTGATCATTGTAACACATAGTATTAGTGAACAACCTCAGAGTGTTGTCAGAATGTTAACTGTCATCCCAGGAAGTGACTATCCATAGAGCGATCAGATACTTATCCACAGGAACTGCATCTTTAAGAGAAACTCCCACATTTTAAAGCAGCCTAGCTTATGTAAAGCATGTGAAAATGAATTATAGCAATTGTTGAGAATAAACAGATTTTTCAAGAAGTCTTTCATTAACATTTGAACGGGGTGGGGGTGTAGATAGTTGGTTTCAGTTAAGGTCAGATGAGGGTCTTTAGAAAGATGCCATGTGTGGTTGGTGGGGAGCAGTAGTCATTATTCCAATTAGTATAATTGGAGAAAAATCTTGTACTTGGAAGCCAACCCCAAAGGCATTTAGGTACAGAGAGATGTGCTGTGAATCTCATTTTGAGCCTTTAGCACTTAATCTTTGTCTTTCTATTCATACAAAATTCAACTTTTCTTCATCTATAGGAGAAATATAGTAACAACAGTGTCCTTAGGTGACTGCTAGGATCATATTTGAAAATCTGTGACACCTGGAAGGTTTTAAATGAATTAAAGGCAATCGTTAATTCTACATCTTTCTTCTCTGTAGTCCTCCCTACCACTAGTGGGCACTGTTGCTAAGTGGGCACAGGCCCCAGGATGGCAGTTGATCCTTGGCCAATAAGGTCTGTTTCATGGATAATGGCTTACATATAGGTAATTCTTCCCTTCCTTTTTTCCTTAGCTCCAATTCAGCTGACATTGCCTTTCCTATTTAAAAACACACAGTTCTTGTTACTTATCCTTCAGTAATTGAGTTAGTGGATGAGGTTTCATTCAAGTGACTCTGAAGGCTAAAAGGTTCTGTCTGTTTTTTATTGAGTTACTTTAGACTTCAGGTTCTGGCTTCCTCAAAGCAGGTTTCAACCTCAGGGTTGACAGTGTGCAGGGACCCTGATTCTTAGTTAAAAGAAGAGGCTCACACCAGCCTTTCTAAAAGTGGTAAAGAAGACAGTCCCACAGTTGTAGCTGATTCTGGAGTTGCTCTCTTAGGGATCAAGAGTGACCTTGTGATGTGTCTACTCTGCTGTTAGTATGAGTATGTTATCATAAGTATGCCACTGTTAAGTATGTGTGTTATTCTCTCTAGTTAGCCTGAGATGACAAAATCCATATTTTATGCATTAGGACCTACAAGACAAATAACATACTGCTTGAGAGCTACATGTAGGAATCTTAGGAAAAAATTCATATCACTCATTAAGGTAATTGAAACAAATTTATTGGCCTCTGTCTTTTTCTTTTATCTTAAAAGTATTGTGTTTTTAAAAATGAAAAAGAGAAGTCATTTCTCACTACAAAAGATCTGTTTTGTGAATATTACAAATTCATTTTTTTAAAAAATCTAACTAAATGCTTTAGTCTACTCTTCTTCCTGCCTATTTGTCATTCTTTATACTTCTTTTTTTTTTTTTTTTTCCCCAGTGAGGAAAACAGTAGCGGTATAGTTCAACCATGACTCCACTGGAACCTAGTACTCCTTGTGAATTTGTGGAATTTTCAAATACTTCTCATGTTCTTTATTTTATGGTTTGGTTTTCAGTTACAGTCATTTTCTTAGACACTTTGATTTTTAGTAACCAAAGCTTTAATTGCTTCTGTATAAATATGAAACCAAGCAATGACGTTGTCTTGTAAAATTAATAGAAAGAATTATAGCTTTCTGGGTGTGGTGTTCCATGCACTTGGGAGGCAGAGACAGGTTGAACTCTGAGTTCAATGCCAATGTAGTCTATATAGCAAGTTTCAAGCCAGTCAGAGTCACATAGAAAGGCTCTGTCTCAAAAAGAAAATAACAAAGATGTATAGCTCTATGCTTTGTTGAATTTGGCAATATTAAATGTGTGTCTGAATGAATTTGAAGTGTCAAATATTTTATGTCTGGGCTGGCCACATTTCCTACAGGAAGAGATTCAATTCATGACTGTAAAGCATACAGTCATCTGGCAGTTGTTTTGGTCTTTATGAGTTCTTGTACTTGGGACTTTTTATTCCTATTTCCTGTAGGAAATCAGTATGTGCCCACTATCATATTGGGTGCTATGAATTCTCAAAACAATTGAGAAAAGTTTTAACCTTCCTGTGGTAGAAGTAAAAACATGTAGTATACCAAGAAGAAATGCTACTTCTTTTGATGAGGAGGTGAGAGACCTTGAGGCAGGTACTAATAAACTATTGTTCTTTTAGAAAGCATGGGGACTATAGAGGATTTAAGAGTCCCAGAGGAATGGCAAGAGCCTAATGACTCTGTCCGTTCTTATTATACCTTGCTATTGTGGATGCAGAAGCTGTAGGTAATGTGACCTGTGACTGACCTCTTTCTCTTTAAAAACTCTGCTCTCTTGCCCTGCTTATCACATTTTGTTTTCCTGCTGTTCTCCAGGATGAAGAGCTCTTGAATGAATAGTGTCTTGTCCTCAAGGTCATCGGATCTCATAGAAAGACAAGAGACAAGTTATCAGAGGGCTTGTGGTAAGAATAGAAGGAGAGAGGAGAGTTGTTGGGAAGGAGGAGTCACTTTCCTATGCCCCCTTTGCCTGCTTTACTGCCCCAGGACTCGCCTTTCTAACCTGTGGGGTAGGGTGCTGTCCTGATGGCTGTGGCCAGGCAGGTATGGAAAACTCTACTGAGATGGGTTTTTCACCTTTGCTTCTCTAGCCTAGTGGTCTCTATCTTTTCCATTGCCACCTAATACTATTCAGAAGCCCTTGAAATAATCTGCATCATTCATCTTCTTTCTATCCTGAGATCTTGTTAAGGGTTCCCAACCTCTTTGCCATCATTTGGGAAAATCAGATTCCCGCTTAAGGCAGAGGTGACCTGTATTACTCCTGTGCCATGCAGTTCATCCTCATGTGTGGCTGTTCATTTACATGTCCAGACTGAAAACTTGGGGAATGAGACAATAACTTTTACATTTCTGTCTTCAGCACACCTGTCACACCTTGAGTACTTAGAAGGGGTTGGCTGGGTTAGTGGATGCAGTACGTGAATGGACAGGGAGAACTCATTTTTATCATGAACAAGAGAGTTATTTTTGCCTCATGCTTCCTAAAAGAGGTGTATATCAGAGGATGGAATTGTTTGTTACAGAGAATGAGCATGAGACATGCCGTTCTTTTTCAGAGTAGAAACTAAGTGGTTGACAAGAGGTAACATCATAGTTATTTGGGATCTTTATTGAAACAGCAATTTTCTTCTGTGTAAAATGGGATGATAACTTTTTGCGACAGGTTATAATTGATGTGAGGATTAACTGAGATTTTCTAGGTAATAAGCTCCCTGCTTTGCATGCAATGAGGTCTCCTCTGGGGTAAATCATAAATAGCTATTAATGCTGTTGGCCTCTAGTGTGTGATTGAATCAGATGGCTGCTGCTGTGAAGACCCAAGACAACAATCTCCTCATTTCAGAAATAAAAATTCTTAAATTCTTGGGTAATCACAAGGTGGTGCCCAGCTGCTAGGGTTTATCACACCCAAGGTCACACATCCTCTTTGCCCTTCCTCAGAATGCAGCACAGTGTTGTTATTCGGGAGGAAATACCTGTTGGTTTCCTGGGCAAGCTCTGCTCTTGCTGTTACCTGCTCTAAAATAAAATTTTCACATGAGCTATCACACAGGGGTCTTTCTGGTTATTTCAGAGTAAAGAGAATGTGCCTTTATTTCATTATTTGGTACTATGCAAAAACAGATCTCCCTTGCTGTCACTCAGGGAATATGTATTGACCCTGTATAAGTATGACAATTACTGATAAGACTGAGCCTTTGTCTTTCCTCAGATTGCAGAAGCACAGTCACAGGATAATGTGAAAGATGCCTTAAAGACAGCCTGTGAAGTCCTGAGTTTAAAAGGACAATCACAGCCTGAAATTCTGGCATGCAGTTGCTGTGGTTGAAAGTAAACCTAGGTATAGGATGAAGAGGAGCCCATTTCTACAGGCTCACTCTCCAGTAATAAGACTGGGAAAGGAGTGGCTGGATTCATGTTTTGGGACAGTTCTCTGACTTTATTGTAAGCAACTCCCAGAGAAAGTCATTGCAGCATTTAGGAAAGTATATGTAAAGACATTTTAAATTGTGTTCAGATTTGGGGTTTTAAAATAACTTTCATTTCCCTTAATTTTTTTTGTAGTAGTGCTGAGGGGTAGGTAGGCAATAAATGAGTATTCAGGTCTCTTAGACCTTGCTTCCCTTAGGTAATATCTGGAAACCTAATACAATAAGTCTTATACTCAATAATCTTAGAACATGCTGTCAAAACATTTTAATAAGATGCTAAGAATGCTCAAAGACATTCTACCTTTTGCCTGTCTTTTATACTCATACGTGTTGATTAGACTGCCAACTCCCACTCTATTAAGTTTGATATGACTTTGATACATGCCAGAAACACAGCAGGTGCCACCAGAAGCTTGCTAGCCTGTTTATTATCTAGCAGGATCATAAGGCTAGGAAAGGAGAAAGTTACCAAAAAAATGTTCTTTTCATTTTCATTATGTGTTTCCTGTGCACCTGTTACACTTGCTCTGTGTTCAGAACACTGCTTAAGGGACTGTGGAGAGTCCAAAATGGAAACAATTAAATTTATGTGAAAAGAATTTTATCATGAATTAAGCCTGTCTTATTCATATCTCATGTAAGAAGTTTCTTGGTTTTAACAACAGATTTTTGATTTTTATTTTAAATGAGTATGAGTATTAAAATCAAAGGCCGCTTGCTCAAGATGATGAGGAATATTGAGCTCACACATTTGCCTTGCATTATTTTGTGCAGTAGTTGCATGTAAATTGGTACCTTTCCAAATGGGTATTTTTGAAACAACAAAACAAAAAAAGCCATTAAAGGATCCTGTTTGTTTATTACAGGAGAAATTTCAGCTTGGTTAGAGGCTCAACAATGATGCTTTATAAATAAAAATTGCATTGGGGATCATTAATAGTCAGTTGTGAGGAGTTTTTGTTTATTTGTTTTTTGTTTTGTTAGCCTGTTCCCTACTTAGTTAGCACTGAGGTTAGTAATGTAATGACTGTCTAACACACCTGGAAGAATGCTTATGGTAGCAGTATTCCAAGGAGAAAAAGGAAAGTTAAGTTTTTTCTTTCATTTCTTTAATTTTTTAAAATTTACAATAATTGATATTTTGTCTTCATGTGTGTCTGAGGGTGTCAGATTCCCTGGAACTGGAGTTATAGACAGTTATGAGCTGTCATGTGGGTGATGGGAATTGAACCTAGGCCCTCTGAAAGAGCTGACAGTGCTTTTAACCACTGAGTCATCTCTCCAGCACTGAAAAGTCAAGTTCTGATTTAGTCTATCCTAGAATCTGTGCTTTTAAAGGGATTTGTTGGACTGATCCATTTATTTAGCTTGTCTACCTTTATGAGGAAAGCTTTTGGGGCACAGAGGGAACTCTATAGGAACAGAGGAACTGGATCTTCTAATCTATCTAAATTAGAAGACGATGCTGTAGATTCAAGGCCATTCTCCACCTTATGACTAACTTTGGGTAATCCCCTAGACCTCTAATTCTTTATTTGTGAAGGGAGGTTTTCTGATGATGTTTTTACCAGATTCTGAAACATGTATTTTTGTTGTTAGATTGTAACATGTCTAAAAACCACAGTTCATTTTATAGCACAGTTTAATTTGTGGTGGTCATTCCCCTAACACAGTACTGCACAAAATTGACTATGAATCATATAGACAGTGACTCTCTAGTTTTTGTCAGAATATGATAGTATTTGCCCAATCTTCCAAACTTTTATGATCATCAAACCAGATACAGTCTCTGGTTGTACTGATAGAGTATACAAAGCACATTTGGGCTTGCCTTGATTAATTTTTTTTCTCTTTTGTGTTTGTTATGGTGAGATTTTATTTCTATGTATCTTAAAAATAAATTGGAAAGAAATGGAAAGTAAAAATTGAAAATATATGAATTGTGATACCAAGTAATTAAAATAGCAAAAGAATTTCAATGAAATCTTAGAGTTGGTTTCCTGAAAGTTTTTTCTTTTTTTTCCTTCTCATATACTACTTGAGTCATATTGGTCTCAAGGGATAGAAAACTCTGTGAAATATTGATATATTTAAAATAAAATAATTCCCACTTCATAATATACCTAGTAGGATACACTTTTCCAAATTGAAACATTAGTTACTAATTTTAAAATTATCTTTTCATAGTCCTGACTTACAGTTTCCTGTGTTTTTATTAAGATCCTAAAATGCTTTGGTGAGGCTTGTCATACCAGAATTCAGGTTAGGATTAAATGATATATCCCTATTTAAGGCCACTTTTCCAGATAGGATTTAATTACAAAGTAACAAATTGTCTCCTCATATTTCCCTTTCATCTTGTATTAAGAACTTGGAGGAAGGCCACTTTTAGGTAGGTTATCAGGTGGGATGGCCAGAAGGCCATGAATTTTATTTTGGACAAATAAATTTTCGATGAGTTTGAGGCATCCAAGTAAAGATGTTGAGTAGGCGTTGAGTTTGTGAGTCAGAAATAAAAATGTGACATTTTGGTGTAGAGATGGTAGATGAAGGCTTAGTATTGGATGACATCACCTAGGAAACGAGGAACATTAAGGGGAGGTTGACAAGCCACCTTCAGCCAGCAAACCTGTTTAATTTTGAGTACAGAATGTTTTAAAAATATTTGAACGAGTTGCTGAAGTGAATGGGCTTTTTGGCTGCCCAGAATATGTTTTCTGTTGTTAGCAGCAATTGTTCTTTTGCGACAATCTCTGTCCTCTGGTCTCAGGCCTTGAGCTTTAAACAAAGTTCTGGATCTGGTTCCAAATAAAGTAGGTGACCCAGGGTGGATGCCAGTGAGGGTGGTAAGATCTGTAATAAAATGGAACCAACACAGGTATAATCCCAAATTCCTGGCTACTGTATGAACACTCACAAGGTTGAACTGCTGGCAATTGCCTTAATGAAAGTTCTTTCTAGTGAAAGTAAAAGAACTACTTTGGGTTACACCCAAAGGAGAATTCACCGGCTTGTTTTAACTAAAAGCCCAGAGCTGTGGCTTATCGTAGGGTTTAATTAGAATAATCAGCCCCAGCCTCCTATCTGGAATCCTCTTCTTTGTTGTCTCCATACTCAGGTAAGCTGTCTACTCAACAGTGCCAAAGCACTTGCTGGACCTCCAGTTCATGCTCTGCCAGGTGTAGGCAAAAAAATAAATCTCTCTATTGATCGTCCACAGCCTCGACTTTCTCTCTATTTGAGCTAACTAAGATTATAAGCCTACTTTTGAAGTGGACATTGTACTAGGGCAGTAGCTAGGGACATTTGAAGTTGACTTAAGAATGCTTTAGTGCAGGACTTGGGTGTGTGTGTGTGTGTGTGTGTGTGTGTGTGTGTGTGTGTGTGTGTGTGTAAATCAATTATTTGCAGCCTATTAAAAGGGAATCTATTAGAGTAGCTGACGGGTAGTGGTCAGGGTAGTCTAACAAGGCCTGTCTCTCAGTGGACTGAGATGGACGTCTCAATTACCAACCTGGTGCTGGAGACCCAGAGAATTCCTAGAGAGCTGCTGGTCTTCAGCCTGTGTTGGAGTACCAATGAAAGACTTTGTAATGCTAGGGAAGGAATGCCTCAGCCATAGGATAGAGGAACTTACCAGTGAGAGTGAGGACATACAGACAAAGCAAAATCACCCTTCTATGTCTATTTATGTGTGCTGCCACCAAAAGGTGTGGCTCAGGTTCTGGGTGGGCCTTCTTCCCTCAAATGATCTAGTTAAGAAAATCCATCAAAGGTGTGTCCAGGGCCTTGGGTTTTAGTTGATTGCAGATGTAGTCAAGTTGATAGATAGCCAACAGTGTCCACTAAAGTATGTTAAAATGCTTGATTCATGGGGTTTGGTTGACGACTTAAATGAAAAAGAGAAGAAAAGAGAAACATAATGAGCCAGAGAAGGTAGAATGGAGTGGAATCCCAAACCCAAATTGTTGCTGGCTTCACATGAGAAAAGGGAGGAGAATACAAGGGAGCAGAATACAGCAGAGGGCAGCAGCTCAATATTGGTATAGATGTACCTTAGCCTAGGAACAATGGGTTGCTTGGAATGACTGTTTTCTTTCTAGGTATAGTCTAAGAATGGGGATGGCAGTATGTGTCAAAAGGATATAAGTTTGACAGGGATGGGATAGCCCAACACTGCTGAGAGCTTATTTGCAGCTGCTACTCAGGTTGAGTCACACTATGAGACTGTGTGTCTCGCTCCAGTGCCCAGGTGCTCAGCTATAGGAATAGAGCTACAGTAGGCATCACCTGATGCTAGACTTTGGCAGAGAGTGAGCAAAGTAAGTTTAGAACACTTGGTAATAGTGTTATAGGAGATGTGCTGTCAAGAGATGGCCTTGAGAAAGTAAGATGGTAAGAATGGACATGAAATTAAACTTCTTATGAGGCAAGAGATTGTTGATCTCTCTCTCTCTCTCTCTCTCTCTCTCTCTCTCTCTCTCTCTCACACACACACACACACAGAGCAATGTCAGTGGTTTTGGTGTTGAAAGTATCTGTGCTGTTGTCAAAATTAGGTAAGAAATAAAGATTCTGACTAGTGTGCAAATGAAGAGATTGGGTGGCTGTCTACTAAGAATTTATTTTCCGTTTCCTCTAAATCTTCTGAGGTTTGTTGTCAGTGAAGAGACACATGTAAATGATTTTGTGCCTGCCTGTCTATTTTTGATGTGTGTACTCATAGCAATGTTTTCAAATGTGTCTTTAATCTCTGTATGTTACACTGCTGAAGGAAATACTGTTATCTTAAGCTCAGTAACTGGCACAATTTGTTACTTGATTTTGCCCTATGTGGTCATGCTGCTTCGCAAGTTGACAGCAGAGTTGGAACCTCCAGACACAGGCTGATTTTAACTGAATCTCCTGTGGCTTTGAGGGTGATACACTTCGAAGAGAAAGGAAGTAGGAAGCCTACTGAGACATCTGTTGTCATGTGTAAAGTGTATCAGGCCTGCCAGTAACTGAAGCCAAGCAAGCCCACCACTCTGGAATATAACTGAGCTAAAAATATTCCTCAGAATGTCAAACACCCCCAGGCTTCACTGCTTATAATTGAGAAGAGTTTGAAATACTTATGAAGGCAGACAAAGAAAGAGAGATTGAGAGAGAGAGAAAGAGAGAGAGAGGGAGAGAGAGAGAGAGAACGAGCTTGGGTTTTATGAGTTTTATGATGTAATTCTAAGTCTGATGTCTACAAACATCTAACAGTGTTATGAAAATCATTGGAAAGATCAGAATGCCAAAATATCATCAGGGAAAGAGAGATTTTGTCACAAATAGTGTCTTTTAGACACTATTCAACATTCCCTACTAAGTCTGAAAGGATTAGTGAATAACAAACTACAAGAAACAATTGCCTACTTGTTCAAGCTCAGGAGCCCCTTTTCCTTGGAGCAATACTCCCTTAGCCTAGGGTCCTGCACTAGGTAGGTTCCATTGTCAGAGGTTCCATAGACTTCCCAGGACTCCTAACTGAGACCCACTTTCAGGAGGTCTGGGTGGGTCCTATGCTCGTTTCCCAGCTATCTGTCTGGGGTACATGAGCCCTGCCTTCTTCAGGTCAGCTGTTTATGTGGGTTTGTCTAGCCTGGTCTTGACGCCTTTGCATATCACTTCTCCCTCTCTGCAACTGGACTTCAGGAGTATGGCTCAGTGTTTAGCTGTGGGTGTCTGCTTCTGCTTCCATCAGCTACTGAATGAAGGCTCTAGGATGGCATATGAGGTCGTTATTTATCTCATTATCCGGGAAGGGCATTTAAGGTAGCCTCTCCACTATTATTTAGATTGTTAGTTGGGGTCATCCTTGTAGATCTCTGGTCATTTCCCTAGTGCCAGATTTCTCTTTAAACCCATAAAACGCCCTCTTTTATGGTATCTTTTTCTTTTTCTCTTTTCTTCACCCGACTCAATCTTCCTTTCTTATGTTCTCCTCTACCCTTCTTTTCTCCCCTAATCTTTCTCCTAACTCCCTCCCCACTTCCACCCTGCTCCAAATTTGCTCAGGATATCTTGTCCCTTTCACCTTCTGTGGGGGACCAAGTATGTCTCTCTTATGGTCCTTCCTGATTCCTAGCTTCTCTAGTTTTGTGGACTGTAGGCTGGTGATCCTTTGCTCTATGTCTAAAATCCATGTATGAGTGAGTACATAATACGTTAGTCTTTTTTTGTGACTGGATGGTTTCTTCTAGTTTTATCCATTTGCTTGTGAATTTCAAGATTCCCTTGTTTATTGTTTTTTGGTGCCCCCCCAGTGTACTGCATTGTGTAAATGAACCACATTTTCTTTGTCCATTCTTCAGTTGAGGGGCATTTAGGTTGTTTCTGGTTTTGGCTGTTACACATAAAGCTGTTATGAACATAGTTGAACAGATGTCTTTGTTGCACAAATGTGCATCTTTTGGAATTGCTGGATCTTGTGGTAGACTGATTCCCATTTGATTTCCATCCCTGAGGAACTGTCATAATGATTTCCAAAGTGGCTGTACAAGTTTGCACTCCCACCAGCAGGAGTAAGATGGCATCTCAGTGTTGTTTCAATTTGCATTTCCCTGATGGCTAAAAATTTTGAGCACTTTCTTAAGTTTCTTCAGCCATTTTATATTCTTCTATTGAGAATTCTCTATTTAGTTCTATACCCCAGTTTTTAATTGGATTATTTAGCGTTTTTGGTGACTAGCTTCTTGAGTTCTTTGTATATTTTGGAAATCAGCCCTCTGTCAGATGTGGGGTTGGTGAAGACCTTTTCTGCACTAAAGCCATCTGGTCCTGGACTTTTTTTGGTTGGGAGACTTTTTGATGGCTGTTTCTATTTCTTTAGGGGTCTATTTAAATTGCTTATGTGTTATCGATTTAACTTTGGTAAGTGATATCTATCCAGAAAAATTGTTTATTTCCTTTAAATTTTCAAATTTTGTGAAGTACAGGTTTTGAAAGTATGACCTGAAGAGTTTCTGTATTTACTCAGTGTCTGTTGTTTTGTCCCCATTTTCCTTTCTGATTTGGCTAATTTTCATGTTCTTTCTCTACTTTTTGGTTAGTTTGGATAAAGCTTTGTCAATTTTGTTGGTTTTCTCCATAAACCAACTCTTTGTTACATTGATTCTTTGTATTGTCTTCTTTGTTTCTGCGTTATTGATTTCAGCCCTCAATTTGATTATTTCTGGGCATCTACTCCTCAGCGGTGAGTTTGCTTCATTTTGTTCTAGAGCTTTCATTTGTGCTATTAATTCTCTAGTGTGACTGTTCTCCAGTTTCTTCATGTGGACACTTAGTGCTATGAACTTTCCTCTGAGCACTGCTTTCAATGTGTCTCACAAGTTTGGGTATGTTGTGTGTTCATTCTCATTGAATTCTGGGAAGTCTTTCATTTCTTTCTTTCTTTCTTCCTTGACCCTGGAATGGTACGATTACTCATTATTCAGTTTCCATGAGTTTGTAAGGTTTCTGCAATTTTTGCTGCTGGATTCTAACTTTAAAGCATAGTGGTCTGGTAAGATAGAGGGGGCTATTCCACTTCTTCCTTCCTTCCTTCCTTCCTTCCTTCCTTTTTTATCTGTTAAGGTTTGCTATGTTGCCAAGCATGTGGTCAATTTTGGAGAAGATTTTTGTGGAGCTGAGAAGAAGGCATATTCTTTTGTGTTTGGTGGAATGTTCTATAGATGTCAGTGGGACCTAACTTCTTTTAGTTCTTTTTTTTTTTTTTTTTTTTTCCTTTGTTAAATTTCTGCCTGGCGGGCCTGTCTAGTGGTGAGAGTAGGGTGCTGAAATCTTTACTATCAGTTTCATGTGAGATTTGAGTTTTAGTAATGTTTCTTTTATGAATGTGCATGTCTTTGTATTTGGGCATAGATGTTCAGAATTGAGACTTTGTCCTGATGGATTTTTCCTGTGATGAATATGAAATGACCTTCTTCATCTCTTTTGACTGATTTCAGTTTGAAGTCTAATTTCTTAGAAATTAGGATAGCTACACTGGTTTGTTTCTTGTATCTATTTGATTGGAAAATCTTTTCCCAACCCTTAACTCTGAGGTAACACCTGTCTTTGAAGTTGATGTGTTTTCTTGTATGGAGCAGAAGGGTGGATTCTATCTTCACATCCATTCTGTTAGCCTGTGTCTTTTTATAGGGGAATTAAGACCATTAATACTGAGGGAAATCAAGGACCATAGTTTGTTATTTCTTGTTTGTTTTGAATTTGTTGTTGTTTGTATTGTGGGTAGATTTACCCCACTTTTTCATTTGGCTTCTGATAAAGTGGGATTATCTCTTGCCTGTGTTTTTGTGAGTGAAGTTAATTTCCTTGGGTTGGAATTTTCTTTCCAGAATTTTCTGTAATGCTTGATTTGTGGATATGTATTATATAAATCTGGTTTTGTCATGGAATATCTTGTTTCCTCCATCTATAGTGATTGAGAATTTTGCTGGGTATAGTAGTCTGGACTGGCATCCATGGTCTCTTAGTATTTGTAGAACATCTATCCAGGACCTTTTGGCTTTCAGAGTTTCCATGGAGAAGTCAGGTGTAATTCTGATAGATCTGCCTTTATATGTTACTTCTTCTTTGTCCTTTGCTGCTTTTAATATTCTTTCATTATTCTGTATGTTTGGTGTTTTGAATATTATGTGGTGAGGGGACTTTTTTTTCATTCAGTCTATTTGGTGTTTGGTAAACTTGTATTTTCATAGGCAAGTCCTTCTTCAGATTTGAAAAGTTTTCTTCTATGATTTTGTTGAATATGTTTTCTGCACCTTTGAGCTAGGCTTCTTCACCTTCTATAACTATTATTGTTAGGTTGTTTTTTTTCACAATGTCCCACATTTTCTGTATATTTTGTGTTAAGGATTTTTTTTTGGATTTAAGATTTTCTTTGGTTGACTAGTCTATTTCTTTTAGCTTATCTTCAGTGCCTGGGATTCTCTCTTCCATTTCTTGTATTCTGTTGGTTATGCTTGCATCTGTATTTCCTCATCATTTACCCAGCTTTTCTATTTCCAGCATTCCCTCAGTTTGTGCTTTCTTTATTGTTTCCATTTCAGTTTTCAGGTCTTGAACTGTTTGAAATGTTTCCTTCATCTGTTTGATTTTTTTTTTCTTGGCTTTCCTGGCTTTCTTTAAGAGATTTGTTGTTGAACTAAATGGTCTTTGATCAATATTATCCACTCAACTCAGATCCTTAATGGAAAACCTTAACTGAAAGAACTTTGCTTCAACGTTCATTTGCAATCCCCAAAAGACTCTGAATTTGTTTGACTTCCCAGTGCTTCTGGAATGTACGAGTCCTGTATTTCATTTCATGAAATTATAGTTGATGGAAGAATAATATGCTCAAAAAAAGAGATTTGTTGATTTCTTGCATTTTTTGTTTCATTTTTTCTTCCATTTCTTAAAATGTCATATTTGTTTTTTATTTCATTTCTTTAATGGATTTTCTCTTTATTTTCTTTGGGGGCTTCTATCTAGTCCATGAAGTTGTTTTTAAGGTCATTTTCTTCTGCTTTATCTGCATTGGGATGTTCAGATCTTGCTGGTATAGAATCCCTAGACTCTGGTGGTGTCTTGTAAGTCTTTCTGGTGTTGAATGTGTTCTTATACTGTCATTTCCCACCTCTTCTTCCATTGGGTACAGGTAGGCTCTCTGCCTCTCCTTTCTACCAGAGGGTGGAGGTGCAGACAGGAATGGCATTTAATGCTGGGTGCTTTGTTCTGCTTTCAGGCCCCTCTGTAGAATTGGTGGCAAGGAGGGTCTGGTGGACTCAGGTCAGGGGACTTGAAAAGAGGGAGGTGGGGGACTGGGGGTAGCCCCTGGTTCTCACTTCTCTACCACAAGGTGGAAGGGCAAGATCTGTTGTTGCATTTTCATAGTCAATGCTTATTAGCATTGTGAGAAACTATATTCTTCTGCTACAACAAACTAAGACATGAATCATTCCTTTAAATAACCCAAGACTTAATAATCTTTTAAAAAGGTTTTAAAAATTAGTTATAATTATATTCACTTGTATGTGTTTGTGTATAGGTATTTGCTCATGAATTCAGGTGCTTGCAGAGGCCAGAGATGTTGATGGATCTCTCTTAAGTTAGAGTCATAGTTGAATATGAGCTGCCTGGCTCCCTGTAAGAGCAGCAGTTGTTCCTAACCACTGTGCCATCTGCCCCACTGCAAAGGCTTAATAATCTTGACATCTTCTCTTGCCCTAAGGTATTCAGTCCTGAGACCTATATTCTGGGGCTTTAGCCATTTGAGCTTCAGTTTTTTCTAAGGTGGAGTTGTTGAACTTTGCAGTTCTGCTACTCTGTTTTGCTCATGTAATAGTTTCTCCTTTCTCCCCAAATGAGTCAGGTAGCAACTTGTTCTTAGCATAAGTCTTTTAGTAGCTGTTTATTCTTCTGTGTTTTCATGGATATCTTCACTAAGCATTTTACATCCTGAAAAAATGGAGAAGTAAAGAGTAAGGCCACTGAGCAATGCTTCCTGTCTTTAACAGAACAGAAGGTCTTTGGGTTCCATAAAACCAAGCAATCCTAGCTCTCTTAGAAAGTTTTAGTTAAGATCAAGATTGAGGAGGCTGAGCATGGTGACAAACACCTTTAATCCCAGCACTTGCAAGGCAGAGGCAGGCAAGATCTCTGTGAGTTCAAGGCTAGCCTGGAGCTACATAGTGAGTTCTAGGAAAGCCAGAGGTACACAGTGAGACCCTATCTTGAAAAGCATAAAACAAAACTAAATAATAAAAAAATAAGCATAATGCTTGGCATATAGCTTGGTATTAATTTATGGTAGCTCTTCTTATGAGTACTGTTAGGCTGAACAGGAAGTGTGTACAATAGAAACTTAGGTTTTTTTGTCTCGATCTATTTATTCATCTATCTACTTACCCATCTGTCTATTTCTGTGTGTACACATGTATGTATGTATGTATGATCTATCTACCTTTGAAAATTAGAACCTTACCTTTAGGTATAGAAACAGCTCTCTTATGTCACAAAGAAAAACATAGGATCCTAGAGAGTTTGTGACTGTACTCAAACCAAGTGAAGCTGATTACATTGGCAAAGTATAACTAGGATTCGGCTCTCTCTCTCTGGACTTTGGAACCAGGATTTTTCTACTACATCAAGGTGGATGATTCTGTAGAAGTCATTCTTACTGTAGGGGTGTGGAAGGAAAGAACAAGAAGGTGTATGTGTCAAGAAAGCCATAGTCTTGGGTTGTTATGCCAGTGAATAGCTTCAAATCTATGTCCTGGTGATATGCTATTTTTGTCACACTATTTTCTGAGAGTTACCTTCTATATCTGGTGCTTCTTAACAAAGTCTGTGTCAGTATCTTGGGGAAGTTTGGAGTTCTCCCAATGCCTGGAGGGGATCTCTTCTATCACTCTCTGTGAGTGGCTCAGAGATCAAGACAGTTTTCAAATAAATTGGTGGAAACATTAGGTAGGTTGGTTAAATCAAAGCTGAGGAAACCTCTGTTACAGTCTTCTGATGGTGTTTGATATATATATATATATATATATATATATATATATGTATATATATATACACACACACACATATACATACATATATATATATATATATATATATATATATATATATATATGCTTTTAGCTAGTTGGATAAACTAGTGGTTAGTTTATACATTCCAAGTAATTTAGCCAAGTGTCACAACTTTATTAGTTCATATACAGAAGAGGGCAATAAATGACTATTAGTAGGCGTAAAGGTAGCCCAAGATAACTTGGGTATGGGATTGTAACTTCCCAGTCTCTGTATAATGCTGAAGCTCTAATCGGTTAACTAGCATTGCAGAAGGTTCAGTTGAAGTGCAGCTTTTTCTTGTGAACATTCATTCACTCAGAGATCAGCAAAAAATGTTTTCTGGCTATGCTGAGTTAGACGCAGTATGGAATTGTATTGTTGCTATGGAAAAGTTCATTTTCCATTCTGCAGTTCTTTCCTTAGGGAGATTTACAGTGATCTGTGACTACGAACATCTGGAGATGGGGGGGAATTTGGGGTGGATGCAGGATCAGAAAGAAAAAGTGTTGATCTGAACAAGCAGGTGGCTAGCTTGACTCAGTCCCTGATGGGTTAGATTCATGTTGGAAAGCTCAGCCACTGACCACCTGCCTGCCCCACCCAGCGTCCTGCTGAGATCCAAGGGAAACACAACTGCTCCATGAAGTCAGAAGTCATTACTGTTCTAGAAGCTGCTTCTGTGCATGTTTGTTTGTTCTTACAGTCAGAAGTCAACTTCCTTGGACATGCTGTTCTTTGGTGTTCCAGGAGGGATTGCTAACAAGAAGACACCCTTAGCTAGTGAGTGTGCCTTGCTGGTTCAGACAGAAGATCTAATCTTTGAATATAGAGAATCCTTACCTGACATATCAGCCTGTCATCCCAGTGACTTCAGATGACTATCCACTTCTCCCCTACCCCAGCACTTCCCCTTCTAATTTCCTTTAACTCACCAAGCCCAATTTTAACCACTAATTTTCCTCATTTTCTTTTCTCCTGAAAGATAAGTGGGGTTAAGTATAACTAGAAAAGAAATTCCTGAAACAAAGGACTTTGGTAGCTATGTCCTGAATTCTTAGGAGTTCCTAGAATGTCAAAAATAGTGTAATTATGTGATTCTAGGTTCAAAAAGTTGGGAAAAAGCATCCAGTCATGGCTAGGAAAAGCAAACTAGACTCCAGCATCATCTTTTTTTTTTTTTTTCTGGAGAAAATGTTAGGTTTTAGAGTGAGGGATATAAAACTGTTGAAGTTCAAACAACATTTGCTGATAAAACTAAGCAATTAGAACTTTGTAAAAAATGTTTTCCTTAGGTTAAGAAAAGGAAATAAAAAAAAAAAAAAAAAAAGAAAAGAAAGAAAGAAAGAAAAAGGAGATGGGCTTCAAAGCACAGTAGAGCATGAATGTATGTGGACTTTACTGAAGGACACATGACCAGGTATTTTCAAGCCCTATTATAATGAACACATTGCACCTCTTTATCTTTTATGGTGTGGCTGAGGAACCCAGGAAGGCCTTCAGTTTCTCAAGGTCACATGCATCTAATAAATGGCAAATCAGAAATTTTGGCCCTGACAGTCTGGCCCAAAGCTCACACTGTACCAAATAGCCACATAGTGAGTCATTTCTATGTTTTTTTTCTTCATTGTGAGCAGCCTCTATAGTGTATCTCAGTTAACAGGAAGAGTAGCAGTTTCAGATTTCTTTCTTTTCTTTTATATCTTTCTTTCTTTCTTTTCTTTTTTTTTTTTTTTTGGTGTGTTTATTCATTTGCTTGCAGAATTAAAAATAAGACACTGTTTGGTCTAAATAGAGTTTAATTAGAACCACATGGCAAACATAACAGTTGTCTATCCCAAATTTCTAACACTTTTCTTTTCTCCTGTTTACTATTAATAAAGAATATGGTATGTTCCCAAGCAGAATAATCGGAGAATGCATATGATTAAATGCCTTTAAGAACCTGTACCTAGAAGGACCATTTCCTCTAAAGAATAATAAGCCCATTTTTAAATGTGTGGTGCATCTTCTCTAGAAGAATATAGCGTTTTTAGATGTTCAACATTGGTAATAAACTAAAGTTCTCCTTCCTTCTTGAGCTGATGGAAGAAGCAGACTGGGAGAGGTGAGTGGAGAAGCCCTGTATTTGGAATCAGACTTGCAGGGTCCAGACATACCTCTTCAGGAGGTCCAGAATCTTCCCTACTGCCTGAGCTTTCAGTCCTGACACGGAGGGTTCAGAGGATGCTGAGGAAATCTGCGAGTGTAGATTTTCCAAATCTAGTTTTTATTTCTAAACTGGTCTCTTAAGTTTTGTTAAGGATAAGATACTGGCTATCATCTACTTCTTTTAAACAAAACAAAGGTATTTTTTTCCTTCTCCTTTTTAAATTCAACTTGACCAGGATAACTTGTTTTATTTTTGCCTTTTTCAGTTTGTTCTTTTGTTTTGTTTTTTGAACAAAATAGCCTGCAGTCCAGGCTCATCTCAAACTTAGAATCCCCCTGCCTCAGCAGTGTCTTACCATACCTGTGTTCATAAACGCTTTAAATATTTTTGGGGCAGGGGACGTGGTTGAAGTTAGATGTTTATGAACTGTGTTTCTTTGCTTGTTTTCTCCTCATAAAATAAGATCACCGTTGTCTCAAAGTTTATGATGAATTAAAGTTGTGAAGTTTTAAACACTGCCTGCTTTGCTACACTACACGTGAACCCTTTGAAGGGCCAGTGAATACAATTTGACATTCCTGGTCTGAATAGTATGCCACTCAAAAGAGGAAAACAATTACAGGAGAAGGGTATGCACTGAAGCTTCCTGGGATGGCAGAAAACACAGTTCTCAGTAATTGCTTTTTCTAGCCACAGCAGAACATCAAAACTATAGCAGAAGCTCATGCTTGGCCAAGCCTGAAGATGTCAGCCATCCAAGGAAAAGCCTGTGTTGGCCCTGGAATTGAGTAATGGATTTCCCACTCATTTTTGTAGCCAGGATCCAACTGGCTGTTCAGCTGTGGTGCTTGTAACCACTTTATTTTAAAATTTGCAGTTAACTGAACAAAACTCTGGAAGAAAACATCCCGAGATTCTAAAAGCCAAAACACAGTGATTTAATCATTTGGCCTCCGGTTTCCCCATAACTTCTCGCCTCTAAAGAGTGCATACTAAAATTCTGTAGGTTTCGTAGTACTCAGGGCTTCAGGAACCTTTCTCTTATTCCATTGCCCTGAATTCAGTAGCCTGTGGTTTCACTGCCCTCCCCACCAACAGTAGCTTATCTTGGCTACGTTAATTTGTTTTCCAGGGTCATGGGGCATTTTCCATGGTCAGAGCAGAACGTGTGCTCTCAGAACAGCTAGCTGGCAGACTTTCTGAGGCTGCACACATTGAATAGAGGTGCAGTCTTATGTAATGTTCCTAGTACTTTTCCACATGAATTAAACAGGAAATGCATACATGCACAGGCATACTTGAATTTCATAATAAATTCATTGAACAGACTCATCTCCACATGGAGAATATGTGATATGTGATGATTGGTAATTAGAAGTTATTATAGCCGGGGAATGCCAGGGATTTGGAGCACTGGTGTCACCAAGGAAAATGGCCCACCTTTCTACAGCTTGGTATCCTGTTGAAAAATCTCTGCTTTTTCAATAGTCTGGAAGTCCTGGAAGGAAAGGAATTTTGAGTGCAGAGTTTTTTCCCATGAAGTTCAGTCCTAATTAGAAGTCGTATTAAAGGTAGCTGAATGCTTTTATATATATATATATATATATATATATATATATATGTGTGTGTGTGTGTGTGTGTGTGTGTGTGTGTGTGTGTGTGTGTGTGTGTGTGTGTGAACTTTTTTTTAGTATTCATTATATAGTAGTAGCTCTAAGCAATTTGAGGTAAGATTTAAACTTTATCTTTCTCTTAAGAACAGAGAATATAAAGGCATGTCGAGTGGAAATTGGAACCAATTTTAATTGCTGAATAGGTTTCCTAGAAACAAGATTCAGAAGTTCAGTAGTTCAGAAGTCTGTTTTATGCTGGCCTTGAACTCACAGAGATCCACCTGCCTCTGCCTCCCAAGTGCTGGGATTAAAGGCGTGTACCACCACTGCCTGGCCAGAAAGTCCGTTTTCAAGTGAGAAAATTCTCACATAGCAAAGTGAGCTGTAATTAACACATTTTGTGACTACCTTGGTTGAGATTCCCTCTGGTGTGAACACAGAATTCCAGTACTGAATCTGCAGGAGGAATCTATGATGGTAATGATTCCCACTGTACTAAGCTTAAGACAGAACATGTGTGTCAAAGTGTGTTTCTGAAACACAAAAGGACTCTACTCAGTTGTGTACAATGGCTTTACATACTTCCGAGTTAACAAACAGCTGGCACCTGTTCGCCTATGGAACTGGTGGTAGGTGAGAAACTGCAAATGGACAGCAGAAAATGGTTTAAAAATTACTTGCAGTGGTAGTTGTTTGATTCTGTAAGCACACTAAAGATTAATGTTTTGTGCATTTTATTTGAAGACGGTCTTATTGTGTAGTTCAGGCTGTCCTCAAATGCATGGTGACCCTCCTGCCCTGGCTGGGATGACAATGTAACACCTTGCCCAGCAGCTTGCACTCTTTTGGAGGTTGGACAGCCATTTCTCTCTGAAAAGCACCACTGTTTCTAGAAAAAGCCAGGAGAGATCTGCAGTAATTTTCATGGTGTTGTTGTTCAGAGTGTGGCAGTGTATCCTGTATAGCATGTCCATGTATGTCTCGGTGTCATTGTGACTTCTAAACATACATTTTTTTTTTTTTTTTTTTTTGTGATCTCACTTGGTAGGGAGAGAGGATGTTTGGGATCTAGTAACAGAACCAGTGGTAGCAAGCGTGCCTCTTAGGGGTATCTCACACAGGTCGCAGGGTATTTGCTTTGTAGTCCAAGTTATCCTCAAACTCCAGTCAATCTTCCTTTCTCCGTCTCCTGAAAACTGGAATATCATGTGTGTGCCACCACACCTGCCTTTAGAGTATCCTAAAAAAGATTTTTAAATTTTAAATATTTTATTTAATATCCTTATAGTCATTGATGAATTTGAAAACAGTCCACTCTCCCAGATGCTGAGAGTTCAGGAGTAGGATTACTATACCATCCCTGTAAGATAGCATTCAACCACATAAACAAAGGAGAGGAGACTTATAGGAGAAAGTCCTATGAAATTAAATGCAATCTGAATCTGAAGCTATGTGTTTAAATTTTAGAACAGAAAGCATCAGAGTATAAGAATTCTCTACTTTAAGATTTCACTTGCTGACTTTTATGAACTCTGTGTCATGTATACTTGTGAAGTTGTGGGCTACTAATAAAGTCAGTCAAAACAAATTACCTAGAAATGATGCTAGCAACCACCCATGATAGTTTAAAATTTTTTCTATGGAGACCATTAGCTCTTGATAGAAGTTTTATCTTAGTCTTGGGATTTTCCACACCATTTGTGGGCTTAGGACATAATATGCACAGGTTGGCTGGTATGCCAAGTTTGGAGGGATGCTTTTGCTTAGTAAGTTAACTAGTGAGTCTTAAGACAAACCTTTTAATCAGAACATGTTTGAAGGCAAACCTGAAAATCGAAAAGTATGAAAGAAGATCTTAGAATAGCTTTTTTGACAATGAAAAGCCATTTTTATAAATTATTAGATATTAATGTTTAGTGTTCTAAGAACTAATGGAAGGTTAAAGTGTTCTGCACATATGAAAACTTTTGTTGTGTGAAAAGTATTCTGTGTAATATACTAATATACATATATATTACATACACATATATAATATATAATACATGATGCATAATGTATAATAATGTATTTGGTTTTTCGAGACAGGGTTTCTCTGTATTGTTTTGGAACCTGTCATGTAACTAGCTCTGTAGATCAGGCTGACCTCCAACTCACAGAGATCTGCCTGCCTCTGCCTCCTTAGTGCTGGGAATGTATTTTTAAAGCTGTAGTCTTTAATCACTATTTTGGGAGAATTATTTAATCATATTACAGAGACAACAGAAGAGTAAGTAAATAGGATCATTATTGGCAAAAGGCACTCTTCTTTGTATGCCAAAAAACTAACAAAGCGACAGCTCAACAAACAACAGCTTGTTGTATAATAACATCCCATGACTCTGGAACACTTCAGAGCAATTTATCTTATCAAGTTCATGGCCAGTTTTGGAAAGCTGAACTTCTACTGGAGCTACTTCTCCCCCGCCCCCTCTTCTTTAAATAAATTCTGGCTACTTACCATGTGTAGGGTTAGGTCTAATGTCTGAGATATTTGGTTAAATGAGATTCAGACAGATTTGTTCATAATTTAAAGGACTTTTCAATATTTCTCTCTGGCTTCATGTGATGTGTGCTGGACTGGGCCCCAAGAAGTTTGGAGAGCTTCTGGGGAGGACTCCTGAGGAGGATTCCTGGGGAGGATTTAATGAAGCGAGCCACGTTTGTGCTTGTGGTTCTTGTTTGGTGAAAAGCTATGAAAAGTACGTTCATTTCCAAGGCTCTGTCCAGTCTTAATTTATGTGAGGACATTAGGACAATCACCTAGGTTTCCGAAACTCTATTAGAGGTACAAAAAGCAGCTTTATTTTTCTGTGATATTGGAGGGAATGAAAGATCCTGGGATGGTTCAAAGGTCACTTCATTGTGACTGGTGTCTTCAGATGTGGAGGAAACAATCCAAATACTCTTGTCAGTTTTATTCACACCTTCCACAAATGTTTACTGAGTACTTGTAATATAGCCAGAACTGCTTTTCATATTATCCAACATGCACACAAAGCTTCTAATGGAGGAAAGTGACACACAATATGAGCTAGAAAGAAGCAGAGAGGCAGATGGGAATTATGCTTGAGGTGAGACAGAATGGACTTGCAGTCTTGCACTGGTTTGATTTCTAACTGAACCGACAGGCATGAGGGATCATGGTGAACCTGAGGTTTACATGTTGTGGCTGTTTATGCTCTGCTGTTGTTACTATCACAGTCAGAACACTACTCTGCACCTATAATTAGTAGACTTGTCAGCAGAGTGACTCATGTAGCTAAGTGTATTTCATCAAGATTGACAGCCTTCTTACACATGCATGCAAAGACGTTATTAATAATAAAAAATCAAGTGGCTGTGTAAGTGCAAAAGGCATTATGAGGGAGAGAAAATCAAATCTCATGTCAAAGGAACACCTGGCTATTATATTAATAGGACAGACAATTCAACATTGGTGGTTTAACATTTGAGAGAAAGGAAGAGTCCATATGCTGATTCTTCCTTTTGCAAAGGCATGAGTTTAAGTTGGATGGATATGTTGGCATCTAGGAGTGTTTAGCCAGTTGCCTGATATTAACATTTTATTTGGTTATTTTTAATCATTATTTGATATGTAAAATACCTCTGAAGAGAAATATTATTTCTGTGAGAAACATACTCTGAAGGAAACTACTTTCCAGTGTTGGAGAGTGCCAAGCCTGAGATGAAATGGATCTTGGAAAGTGCTGAGCCAAGATTAGTTAGGTCTTGGATAGAAATGGAATCATGTAAGGCCTCAAGGCAACACTTGCCACTTGACTGTCCTTTATGGGAGAAATGGCATGCTTTACTAACATTTAAGATCTAGGACATGACCCCCTTCATGTATGTGTCATATATGTAGACTTGATGAAGATGCCCTTGCTGGAAGCAGAGTGTCTTTGTTAACCCTTTGTTCTGGGTCCTAATCACAGATCTTTCTTTTTCCTCCAGAAGTACTGTACCAATTGTATTTGTATTAAAATCTCAGTATTTATTATATATCTGGGATCAAAATTTGCTCTACTGATGATTAATTACACACACATGCATGGCAAGGAAAACAACCTCAAAGTGGAAGGAAAAAGCTATGAAGTACAGTGACAGAAGCTATGAACTTCTCACTCGAATCCATGTTTTTCTGAGGCCACACCACACATGCGTTTTGGCGTCTTTTGCAATTATGTGGAGCCATATGACTGAGAAAACAATCATCTGAATCTGGTTCCACAGGAGGAAGAGGAATATCTCACTTACCCCACCCACATCTTAAGTGCAGAGACATTGGGCATTTCTGGATTTGTTTTACAGTGACTTTCTTTTTGCTAATACCATGATGATGTGTGCTCAGTGAGAGAGGCAAAGAATGCATTTCACTAACCAAGCCTCAAGCCAGATTATTAAAGGAAATTGTTTCAGCGTGAATGAGACAGTACCTTGCAAGAAGGAGGTTATTGTAGGCTCAGGCTATGTATGCATGGGTGCAGTGCTCAATATCGATTCTATCTCTGCTTTTTGCTGTTCTAACTCCTTCACCCACAGGCATAGGGTAGATTCCAAGGAATGTAAATTGATGCTTAATTTTTTTCTTCCTAAGATCACTCAATTTTTCTATTGTTTGCCATGTACTAGGTGCTACCAGGGGGCATAGAAATGAGAGGGACATTGGTCTTACCCTAAAAGAGCTAACAATACTAGCAAATGAGACCCTCAGCTAGGGGTAATAAATACTCAGTTCAAATTACTTAAACAACACGTGATTTATTAGGAACTAAGTGATACCTTAACTTTAGGTGTTTTACCTTTGAGTCCTAATCTAATTAGGTTTGTTTCCTATTTATTTAGGTGTCCAACCACAGAGTGTTGTAGTAACAGCTGCACCCAGTAAGGCCTTTCTCTCCTTTTATGATTATGTTGCACATGTGACATTATCTGGAGCAGTGTGATTAAGAGCTCATTTCTCCTTGGATTCTATTGAGCTGGACCTAAGAAGAATCAGTTGTGGGTTTGCTGAGTATATGGAGAATAAGAAGAGAAAGGGGGGCACTAGCGTGAGTAGGCTAAGAAAGTCCTAGCCAGTTGTGTTTTCAGCAGACTTTGTGTCTTCTTTGTTTTGACATGGTACTAGATTGCCAGTGAAAACTCAAAGCTCAGCCCCTTTCTTCCCCTTTAGCTCCTTATCAGTTTGCCCTCTTACCCCCGTTGATTTATTACTGTCAACTTGTTTGCCTTTTTCCTGAGATCCTAAGTGGGCACATTTATTCTTAGGGGTAAGTGCCAGACCTCAGCCAACTTTGTGATGTTTTCTCTAATCTTCGGATGCTTTGTTTTTTTTTGTGTGTGGCTTAGGAAGCATTTGCCAAACCAACTGGTTCCTTACTTTCCTTATACTGGTGGAGCTTCTTGCACTAGTTTCATATTTGGTGAATTGTTCTTTCCATGTTGAAAATTATAACCTTAGGCCTATGTGATGTTTTGTCTTGTCGTTTGCTTTTATGACACTGACCAGGCCATTGTCGGTAACAGAACTCACCAAGCATGAGGTTGAAGAAAGGAATGTGGTGTTTTACTAAATGTTTTCTATGTAAGTGTGGTAAATGTCTTATTTTTTTTTTCAGATTTATTTTATGTTATGTTATGGGTCTGAGTGTATGCCTAAGCACCATGTGTGAGTCGAATGCCCAAGGAGATCAGAAAAAAGGCACTGGATCCCCTGGAATGGGAGTTATAGATGGTTGTAAGCCACCATATGGGTGCTGGGAACGGAACCTGGGTCTCCCACAAGAGCACAAATTACTTATAACGATTAAACCATGTCTCTAGTTGCTGGTAGATGTGTCTAAATCTGGTCCAACACATGATGCTAGGTACACAACTCTTGACCATGTTGCCTTTCTTGGCAAAGAACCATCTCCATGTTACATGTACTATGTTGTCAAATTTAATAAAAGGAAACAAACCAATACTTTCCTGCCTGGTAGTAAAATTTGTATCTTAGATCCGCTTTGATGCATGGTGGAATTCTCTGAAAAAGGACTCATGCAATTCATAATTAGGCCCACTTCCCTAATAAAAATTAGAGCCGAAATCCTTCCCTTGGGGCCTTGTTATGCTTCTTCTGGAAGGCACATGTTAATTATGATAATAAAACCAGGTGGTGACTTAACAGTAAGCAGGGGAGATTGGGTGTCCTCCAGGAAGAGCTGCCCCCTCCTTGGTAATTAGCAGTCTCCAGCACTCTTTCCCACTGTGCAGGAGTGGGGCTATCATCCACATGTTTAACAGTTGACCTTCCTTTCTACTCCGGGTGAGAGACAACTTTAAAGACACTGACCAGACCTTTTCATCTGATCCTATTCTTGCTTATATTGTAAGTTTAAAGATCTCCCCCAAACGACAGTGCATCATCACATCTCTGATTCCTCCTGACACTTAGAGAGCAGCAATACTGAGTGTTTCAGCGCTGACTTGTTTAACTCTGACCACCTTTGTGAAAACAGGGTGTGGTCATTTCTTGAACAGGATGTACAGAGCCACGATTCAGTGGCATGGCGTTCTCCAATAGAAGTTAACCTCAAAATATCTAAGCATTTCTCTTGGTAATGGGTAGCATCTTGTCTTGTCTCAGCAGAATATGTGTGGTCACCCGTGAAGGAATTAAGCACTCCTTGCATCTCACTCACTGTGTTGGCGATGTGCTAGCAGCTTGGAAATGTTGCTATAGTGATATCTGCTTTCAGGAAATAGTTATAGAGAGTTACCTCCTGCAGTGTCAGTGTGCTGGGTTAAAAGAAAAGTGAGTTTATCATGTACAGAGGTTATTTGTGCTCTCTTTGAACCATAGCAGATGGTGTGAGTCCATCTTTCATAGTAGCTTAAATTATATCACAAATAAGTACTTGAGAAGCTAGTCTAGTGTATACCCATACCACCTGAACCTACTTGGTCTTGTCTGATCTTGGAAGCTAAGCAGGGTTGGGCCTGGTTAATACTTGGATGGGTAAAGCTGATCTACTGATTGTATATGCACATTTTAGATCATAAACTTAGCAGGACGTACATATTTAGCAGAATAATCATAATAAGTTTTAAAATATACTTTTTTGTGGGGGATAATATCACTTTTCTTTATTGAAATCACTGAATAAGAATAAGCATGGATAAATTCAGGAGTTTTTTTTTTTTACAGAAAATAATGCTATTCTATCTCTTCATAGTAGTCATTATGAAGAAAAATAAATTGTTACACTAGAGGTACAGTTACCTCACTTCCTATTGTATCATGTTCAAGAAAAACAAGTAAGATATGCCAAAAGGCAAGAAAAATGTTCGCAGGAAGGACAAAGTAATAACATAAAACCAGATTGTGTTCTGATGCAGATGTTGGAATTATCAAGTAATTTAAAAGTCTAAGATCTGTTAATGGTTCTAAGAGACACAGTAGACAACATGAAAGAACAAATGGGTAGGATAAACAAGGAGAGGAAAATTGAAAGAAAAGGTAGAATTAAAAATATTGTAACAGCTGTCCTGAACAAGGAGGAGCTAATGGGTCCTCAGACTGATAGCTGGGAATCCAGCATTAGACTGACTCAGACCCCTGAACATGGGTCTCTGGTAGAATGCCTGGGCAGTCTAAGGGACCTCTGACAGTGGAACTAGGATGTAGTCCTGGTGCACAAAAGGACTTTGGGAGCACATTTTTCATGGAGGGATACTCCCTTAACCTAGAGGCCGGAGGGAGGGTCTGGTCCCTACTCCAAATGGCTTGACAGATTTTGTTGACTACTCCTGGAAGGCATCACCCTCCCTGTGGAGTGGGGCAGGATGGGATGGGATGGGAGGGTGTTGGTGGGGGCATGGGAGGGAGGGACAGGGAACTGGGATCAATATGTAAAATAAGAATAAAAATAAGAAAGGTTATAAAAAAAAGTCTAATCTGTCCAGTTAAGTTTTTATTCATCTAGCTTACCTGTTTATGATATCTTTTACATTTTCAAAAAAGAGAATAGGTTCCTGTGGTGATTTGAATGAAAATCACCCCCACAGACCCATAGAGAACACCACTGTTACGAGGTGTGGCTTTGTTGGAGGAAATGTCTCACTGGGGCTGGGCTTTGAGATCTCAGATACTCAAGCCAGGCCCATTACCTCATTCTCTTCCTGCTGCCTACAGATCTGGATGTTAAGCTCTCAGCTACTTCTCCAGAACTATGTTTGCATGCATGCTGACATGCTTCCCTCCTTGATGAGAAAAATAAATAAATAAATAAAAATGTTGTAACAGAAATAAGGAATTCTTTAGCATGGAGCTGTAAGCTCTAACCCTCTAAACATGCCTTGGTCCTTCTGGCCACAACCCCATGCTGAACTATTGGAGCTATGGAAAAATCCATGTTATTAGTATAAAATCAGGTATGGTTGCAAGGATTTAGACTCCTTCATTTTACAGTCAGGGAGGAATGCGAGGAGAGACACTCTTTTTCTGTTATAATATTGAGTATATATCTGTCTGCTTCTGCCTTTGATGACTGGTGCCTTATCCAGAAAATAATGCACTGGGTAGACAGCACAGAAATCTAGGATCTCCACCCACTGGCACACAAGGCTAACGAGGATCCTTCATTGCAAGGCGTTCTGGCTTTGTGTCAATTTTAAAAATAACCAACCTTCTTCCAACTAATAATTAACTAAAAGGGGGTTTATGTTCACTACTGTGAGAGTTAGGAACATTTATAGCCAAGGCTAAAAAGCTGCATATTCTCCACAGACAGCACTGTTTTTGTCCAGTTTTGGAAAAAGCTTATTTGAATTTTTTAACCTGTTAAATATTACAGGCAACATTGATACTTTGAAGACAGTTCTTTGAATCATTTCTATGTGGTAACAGTAATATTATCTCCATATAGAATTCTCTTTTACCCAGAGAAAAACAAAGGGCATCTCCTAAGGTCAGGACCTAGATCTCAGGAGCATTTATGTCTTTAGTATTTTTAAACCTATAGTATTTGTCTAGTAAATTCAGGTTGATTTGTAGAAATGTGAGTCTTAACAAAAGGGCCAAAGTAGCTCAGGTCAGCCTCGTTAGTCCTCAGGGTCCTGTGCCACACATCAGCCTGTGTCTAGTCACCAGCCCTCCAGTAATGACAGAGAACTTGGTTAAGACACTCTGGTTTTCCTTTAGATGAACTAGAATTAGAGTTTCTATAGCAACCTATGAGCAATTTTACTTTTATTTCTAAAATTTGTGTGATCTTTAGCGCAGTAACTAGATCCAAAGACTTTGCTCTCACATTTTATCTCTTAACTTATGCATTAAGAATAAATGATTTGGATACTATTGAAAGTTGTTTTTGTTTGTTTGTTTAAAAGAACCTCTTTTTATATTCCTGGGACAACTAAGATGATCACCTTCTTATAGCTTCAGAAATGGAAAACTCAATGCCAGACCATCCTTCTCTTATTAGATTAGCAAAAACTAGAAAGAATAATTATTAGTATTGCACTGGAAAAGAGCAATTGTATATGCCAAGGAGAGGTTATTTAAAATTTGTACTTTGTTACAGAGATTGAACAAATCTATCAACATTCAAGGAATGCATCGAGTTCTACATAAATATTCATGTAGATACACAGTAGCTATCTTGAAATTTTTATTACTGAAAAATTAAATATATTAATATATACTATTAGAAAAATGGCAACTAAAATAACATACTACACCTGAAAATGCGGTCAGTTTTCTCTCCATTTGCAAATAAATGTGTCTCACTCTCTCTCTCTCTCTCTCTCTCTCTCTCTCTCTCTCTCTATATATATATATATATATATATATACTTAGACCTTTGTAATATGGTATGTATATGTATTTCAGGATAAAGTTAGTTGTGGTTCTTCTTAATATGGCATTGAAAATGTCTTTTTCTGTGTATGTGAATTATATTCATAGAAGTCTAGAAGATTGTACAGTATGCTTGCTAACAATTATCTAAGAAAGGTGGTTCTTATGACCTTTTGGTTTGCATTCTCCATTTTGTATTTCTTTTTCAATGTAAAGAATTAATAAATATTTAGAAATATATATGTGGATGAGCAGAGGTATCTACAGACACGAGGCAGAATTCAGGAGCATTAAGGTTTATTTTGGTTGATGGAGAGAGAATTAGAAATGAGAGAATAAGGCAGCAGTTACAGAACGTATTTGAATGAATATGAGACACTTAGCTATGTTAGATATACTATTTTATATAAAATGTGCATTTTATATAATAAATGCTTAGATATAAATATAAAATAAATATAATAATGTATTTTTTAGTTGGAAAGGGAATGGAAAAAGGGGAAGGGACAGGGGAGAATGGCCTTTGAGGACAGGAGCAGCAAAGAGAAAAGGGGAGGGGGTCAGAGAGACAGGCAGAGAAGGAGAAAGAGATAGAGGGCACAATCTTGTATTTTATATAATAATTTATATAGATCATTTCCTTCTCAGTGTCCTAATCTGTGAGAGGTTAGACTGAAGGAGTAACTTCCTGGTCCTTTGTTTTTCCTTTATCTCCTTAGTCCCTGTCTCTCAAAGAAAATTTTGCTCAAAAGTGGGGAAAGTAGGTAAAGCAAAATAGATGTTCTATGACCCTGTGGCATGCCTAGGGATTCAGGAGTGCACCAGTGTGGAACCAGTTCTGGCAGCACAGGGGCATTCTTTCATGTCAGAAGATGGCAATCCTCTGCTGGCGAGCTTGGGCTGACATGGCTTCAGTCACCACTAGGCTATCTGAGATGGGGCCTGTTTTCCTCCTATGCCAGGTCTGGCTGCAGCATTCATAGACAATACCATTTCTTTTATACTCGAAATGCTTCTTTGCCTGTCATCTTGACATTCTCATCCTTTCCTGTCATCTTCATTTCTTCTTGATTCCCTTGCTTAATGTGAACAGGCCGGATTTCTTTGCATGAAAAAGAAAATTATAATAGGTAATACTTATTGACTGCATAACGTTAGTATTGCTGTAACATTTTATAAAATCACTCTTATCACAATCTCACAAGGTAGATGTTACTATTGTGGTCTTATGGATGATGAAACTGAGTGGGGGCAAATCAGACAAATACTGTGTGAGGTCAAAGAATAACAAAATGGTTGAACTGTGATTCAAAAATGGGCAAGCTGTCTCTACAGCCTTTTCAGTAACTGCAGCCTGAATTTGTCACTGTCCTGGTTGTTTTGAATGAATTTTGTAGTGATTTCAAAGGGAAGTAGGACCCAGAGGTTCATATATGGGGATACCATAAGAGACTGACATTTGCAAGTTTATCAAGTAATTTGATGCTGGCATGGAGAAAGCATTAGATTCTGTTGTCAAAGTAGAAGAAAAGGGGTGGTAGTCAAAGTGGTAATGACTTTCTGTCTATAAAGCCAATCAGTGGTCTGCTCCTTTGTGCTATTATACTGTTTTCACCTATGACAAGGAATCATAACCTGAAAATAGATCTGTGAGGATATGTTCCAATCACTGATTTCTGCAAAATATATTGTTACTATCAAAGATCAAGGAAAGAAATTAAATAATTAACCAGATTTCTAAAGGTTTTGAACCATAAAATATTACAGCATTTGCTTAGAAAAAAAATAAAGGTCAAAAAGCATTAGAAGGAAATAAAATTTACAACCTGTATAAAAGCTGGTTTCAATAGCATGCTATATCATTCCAGTATAGCTGTATTGAGTTAGAAAGTAGAGATGGGAGAATCTTGGAAGTTTGTAGGTCAGCTAGTCTGGTATATACAATGGTGAACAACAAAGAGACCCTGTCTCAAGCAAAGTAGAATTTCTAGACCAGTACTGGAAATTATCATCTGACCTCCAGATGTCTGCTTTGGTACACTTTCACTCACTTATGTACATATACATATTCCATACATGTGATGCAATGTACATGCACATACACACACACACACACACACACACACACACACACACACACACACATGAACCTAGAAACTTTTGTGACTGGTGCTAATGTATTTCATCATAAACAGACTAAAAATGATATGATGTTGATTTGAATAAGAAATGTTCATGTCCCCCATATTGCTAACACCATTGGGGAGTACCTTTGAGTTTTGATTGCCTTGATAATACACCAAGACCAAAAGCAACTTGGTGTGGAAAATACTTATTTCATCTTATACTTCTTGGTAGCAATGCACCTCTGAAGTAAGTCAAGGCAGGAACACAAGGAAGAAACCTGGAGACAGGAACTGAAGTAAAGGCCGTGAAGGAACTCTGCTTACTGGCTTGATTTCCATGGCTTACTTAGACTGCTTTCCTTAACACCCAGGACCACCATCCCAGGGATGGGCAGCTTCCCCAGTGGGCTGGGTCCTCCAACATCAATCACTAATTAAGAAAATGCTCCACAGACTTGCCCACAGGCCAATCAGGTGAGGTTCCCTGTTCCCAAATGATTCCAACATATATCAAGTTGACATAAAACCAGCCAGAACAAGGAGCATTGGGAGCGACCACCTCACTGGTAGAAGTATGTCACTAGGCGGCTTTGAGAGTTCATACATCACTCTACTTCTAATTGCCCATCTCTCCTCTGTGCTTTTATATAAAGATGGGATCTCTCAGCTTCCTGTCCCTGCGTTCATGCCTGCTGCTTGCTACACACATCCCCACCATGATAGGTTCCTATAGCTCTGGAACCATAAACCAAAATAAGCTTTCTTCTATAAATAGTATTGGTCATGGTGTTTTATCACAGAAACAGAAAGGTAATATAGTAAGTATTAAGAAAAAAACAATTCATGCCGTTTTATTAATTTTACTCTTAAAATTAAAGAAAATTTTATGGGAAAATTAAATTATTTCCTATATCTCAACTATTTGGGTTAGAGAGAAGGTGGATTCCAAATATAAAAACACACCTGCAATTAATACAATAAGTCTATATACAGAGGAAAATGTTCCCTTTTTGAAAATACTCCTCTCACTGAGTTCTGAAAATCATGCTCAAATTTATAACATGTGTGGTTTCAATTATTTTTCTAAAACCTTGTTTGTGAGACTTGTGGGAGGAAAACAGCAAAATAAGCTCATAGAAACAATAAACTAAGTTCATTTTTCACTCTTACAGCAGAAGTTACAGATGAGTCTTCCCAAAGGGTATTGTCTAGTATGCTTTTTAGGCAGTTTGTTTATATGGTTAGCCTATTTATAAATCCCAAAATTTTATTCTCATGAAGTTTGTTTTTTCAGACTGTGTCATTTACATATCCTTAAAAACAATCTTTTTCATCTATTTTGTTAGGAATCTATACAAACTAAAGATAATGCCATTTTCTTTAAACATTCTATAGTTCTAGAAGTCCTTCCCCTTTAGCAAGCATTCCCAAATTTAGGTGTGAATGTATACCTTTTCATTGATACATTTCTTTATTTTGCAAGCTGCTACCAAACAACTGCTTACTATGTATATTTAAAACTATGAGTAAGTTAATTGTGGTACTTGCTACTCCAGTTAGATGCATATATTACCACAAATTAATAACTGGAAACTAGTCATTAATGTAATATCTTGAAGAACTGAGACCTTTAGAAGGTGCTTTTACAAAAGCAGCCTCAGAATTCCATTGTCCTTTACACTGTTTGAGAACTCTGCCAGAAGATGTCATGTATGAAGAAGGAAATTGGCTTCATGAGACACCATATGTAATAGTACCTATTTGTGGGGTTTTCTAGTTTCCAGAGAGCAACTTTTATAATAGATACCTACATCTGCCTCCCTAGTCTCATGTTTCATAGGAAGATACAGTGTAAGTCCACAGAAATAGCACATAGTGTCTTTACAAAAAGATGATTTTGTACCTGTTATAAAAAAAATATCTGGCAATACCAGAGAACACAAAATCTGGCAGTCTACTGCAGACTGCTAGGTGTCCAATGTATTTTATATTGGTAGAATTTATTTAGACTTTACAAAATACTCAAACCACTGCAATTACTTTTATTGTTACTGGATTATTTTTATTAATCACCATACAAAGTATAGGGTTCCATTATGGCATTTTCAAACAAAATTTATTTTTGCTGTTTCTCCTCTCCAGCTCTTCTCCCAAGCTTCCCTGCCCACTCTCTTACATTAATCTATGCTGTGTCATTTTCTGCTTTAATCTAATAAATATCCTTTTGTTTCCCATCTCCTACACAGCCTTCCTTAGCAACTCTTTTTCACCCCTTGTGATTTCCATATATATATATATATATTACAATGTACACATGTATGTGTATGTGGGCAGTTGCAGGTGCATGTGAACACATATACACACACACACACACACACACATAAAACACACATGTTTTATGGTCTACACAGCCATGTTTATGGCTGTAATATTCACATGAGCAAGAAAATGGAGCCAGCCTAGATGGCAGTTAACAGATAAATGGATAGTAAAAATGTGGTATATATGTACAATGGAATTTTATTCAGCTATAAAGAAAAATGAAACTATGAAGCTTGCAGGCCAATGGACAGAACAGGGAAATATATATTAAATGAGGTGCCCCAGTTTCAGAAAGATAAAAATGCAAAGTGCAAAGTCCTTTCTCATAAGTATATGCTAACTTTTAATGTTTGTATGTGTGTATATAAGTGAGTGTGACTGTGGGTACAGGCTACTGTGGACATTTTAGAAGAGTTAACAATTTAGATACTGTTGAAAGTGGGTTGGAGGGAAAGGACACTGTGTACTGATCTAGCAATTCTGGGAATATTAATAGAACTCTAGGCAGTAAATGGTGGCATAGTGATTTCCAGCAGTAACAGGAGACAGACAGAAAAGTGAGTAGATGTGGACCCAGTAGAAAGCAGAGCTGAACAGAATTTGTTCTGTTGTAAGGGATATGGAAACCATGAGAAAAAGAAGAGGGAGAAGTCAAAAAGTAAGTGCCAGTGTCCAACATGGGTGGTGGCTAAGCTGTTGACTATGATGTAAGTGTAAGATTAGAGTCTATTTAAGGGAGGATTTGGACTTGCTGAGTTTGTCATTACTATGGTTCATCCAGATGGAAGATCACTGATGATATGTGTTTTTAGGTAGTCCTTGAAGCCTCAGGGATAAGAAGCTTTCCAGAGGAACATGAATCTTTAGAGAGAAGGGAGCATTCAGCAGAATCCAGAGAAATAACAATATTTTAGGGAAAGAAAGAAAAAAGAAAAACCCAAAGACACAAAAATAATGAAAACCATTAGTGAAGGAATCAGTTATGGAGTGGTGAGAGGGATTAAAGGGCCAGAATGCATGGGGTCCCCAAACCCTGTGAAGCATGTTGGAAGAGAAGGTGATGGTCAGTGATCCCAAAGCTCTGTGGTTGGTTGCTTGATGCTATTTGTGGCACTGTCAGATTCACCAAGTACCTTGGGGACCATTCTTTCCTTGTTCAGCTGTAGGATAGGCACTTGCATTGGTAGATGAAGCTTTCTTAAACAGTGGTGTTCATTCCTTCCATGTATTATCTGTGACTATATTCTTCCCATGTGTTATCTGTGACTACTTTTATGCTATTCAAATGATTTGGATGGCGGCTGATGAGTTATATGTACTGCAGAGCTTAAGGTATTGCTGTTTGGTTGCTTGTGTTTTCTGCTGATGAGTTATGCTCTTGTGTTAGGTGTTTTGTGAATTTGCTCCTTCACTCTTTCCTTTCCTATTGAAAAGAAATCAAGGAAAAAGAAAAGGTAACACTGTTCATATGTATGTGCAGTGCATACTATGCTTTCAGTATGCTTTTGGCATATAGGTAGCAGAGTCAATGGAAAGAAAAGGGAAAAGGTAATCATGGTCACTTTCATAGTCAGGTGCTCAAGCAGCTTCTTAAAGAGCTTGTCTAGGGCTATTACATGGAATGGGGGGGGGAGGCTAAGTCCACACATTTAAGATGTTATGCTAGGTGCTGGGGTTTAGTAAGTCAGATTTTGGTGGGAAATACAGATCCATGAGCATAAAACGAAAATTCCCAATGTGTGCTTGGCACAGCTATGGAGTTGTGCTGCGGTGCAAAAGAAGGGCATGTATTCTGGTGAGAAACAGAAAAAGGAAGAATTTGCAGACATAGCAGGGTCGCCAAGGGTTTTTATTACATGTTGCTACTCTCTGTTTTATTATTCTTTTTTTTTTTAAACTTTAGAAATAACCATTTTACATATCAACCCCATCCCTGTTCCCTTTCCCTCTCATCCTCCCATGCCTCCTAACTCCCCCAAACCATCTCTCCACCTACTCCCCAAGGACAGTAAGGTCTTCCATGGGGGGATCATTAAAGTCTGTTATGTCTTTTGGGGGAGGTCTTGGAGAGATCATGGATAATAGGAACCTATCTAAACATAATAAAGGCAACATACAGCAAACCAACAGCCAACATCAAACTAAATGGAGAGAAAGAGAAACTCATTATGATTCCTCTAAAATCAGGAACAAGACAAGGCTGTTAACTTTCTCCATATCTCTTCAATATTGTACTTGAAGTTGTAGCTAGAGCAATAAGACCAAAAAAGAAAAAAAAGGAGATCAAAGGAATACAACTTGGAAAGGAAGAAGTCAAAAGTCAAGTTTTCACTGTTTACATAAGTGATCCGAAAAGTTCTACCAGGGAACTCCTACAGCTGACAAAGACAAAAAACACCTTCAGCAAAATGTCAGGACATAAGATTAACTTAAAAAAAAAAATCAGTAGTAGCCCTACTATATACACATGATAAATGGGCTAAGAAATGAATCAGAGAAACATCACCCTTTATAATAGCCACAAACAACATAAAATATCTTGGAATAATGCTAACCAAATAAGTGAAATACCTGTATAACAAGAACTTTTAGTCTTTACAGAAAGAAATTAAAGAAGATACCAGAAAATGGAAATATCTCCCAGGCTCTTGCATAGGTAGAATCAATATAATAAATAAAAATGGCAATCTTGCCAAAGCAATCTACAGATTCAATGCAATTCCCCTCCAAATACCAGCACACTTCTTCACAGAGCATGAAAGGATACTATTCAACTTTATATGGAAAAACAAAAGACCCAGGATAGCCAAAACAACTCTGTTTAGTAAAGGAACTTCCGGAGGCATCACCGTCCCTGACTTCAAGCTCTACTAGATAGGTAAACCAATGTTCAAACTGAACACCCTGATACTAACTCACACACCTATGAACACTTGAGTTTTGATTTGATATTCTTTATCTTGTGGATTTTCTTGTTTTCATTTTGATTTTTTCTGTTCTTTGTGTTTTGAAGAGAGAGAAAAAACATAAAGTTGACTATTTAGGAGGTGGAAAGATCTGGATGGGGCTGAGGTAGAAAAGATCAAATATATTGTATGAAAAAAAATAATCAAATTTTTTTGTATTTAAGTTTTTTTTTTTTTTTTTTTTTTTTTTGTCTGCATATATGTCTGTAAATTGTGTCTTCCTTATGTCTGGAGGCCAGAAAAAGGTTCAGATCTACTGAAATTGTAATTATGGAGTAATGGTGAGCTGTTCTGTAGGTTCTGGGAATTGAACTGGTTGCTGAGCCATCTCTCCAGCCCCTGTTTTCTTTTTAAAACACATACTTAGTGTGGTTTGTGTTTGGGAGAATTACATCCTTGAATTGGTTCGTTTCCCTCTTACATAAGGTACAAAAGTCATCTTGCATTAATATGTCTTTTGACTGGATTTATCTTGCCTTTGGGGATGATGGAAGCTGAGCATCTGATAGTGAAAGCTCTGTGTGTGTGTTTAAAACTCTGAGCTGGCTGTCATTATATTATATTATATACATCCCGTTAATCGTGACAAATTACATATTTGTGTTAATCTGTGTTCCTCACAGTGACTTGTTGGTATCAATTTGGGAAGCTTGTAGGCCTTTCCTCTATAGATACAGAACATGAGATACAAAACTTTCAGATTTTTATCTTTTGTACCACTAAATGTTCTTGTCTCCTAGAGTCATTTGGTTATTTGTAATCAACAGTTCTTCCTAATTTCTATAGGAAAATTGAGTTTGTCTTAAGTTTGTATGTGAGATGAGAGGTAGATGAGCAAGACAGTTCTATGTGCTTCTTTCTTCTCCTTTCTTTTTTCATACCTTTCTCTCCCCTCTTCATGCCCCCTCTGCCTATCTCTACCACCCTGCCTTCAATGGGTAGGTGAACGTTGTCTGTAATTTTGCATGTGTATAATTAGTCTCGTCTCTTTCTTTCTCTGTCTTGCAATTCCCAGGGAATCTTCAGCTCCTACAGCTGACTTGTGGGCGGATGACACTAATGTGATGTGTTTTCAGCCCATGGGTGGGATTAGTTATGTTTCCTTGCAGTGTGATATCTGAAAATGACTGGCCTGACTTACTTTACCAAGTGAGGCCACAATGTAGGTAGATGAACTCCTCTTGGATCAAGACTTCTCTTGCCCTCAGTTTAGACTGAGAGGCATACCCATGTGGTTCATCAAACAGGTCCACACCTTCTTCAGAATCACAGAGAACCAAGGTCTCCTGCAGCATAACTTTTCTCTACCTATCACATAACTCATTTCCTATCTACAGTTCCCCAAATCTTCTCTGATATAATTGGCCCTCATAGTAACACTGCATGCTTACTGTTCTTCACAAGAAACAGCCAGTGACAATGCATGTCACTGATTGCAGCTCTTAACATTTGGGTGGTTGAGGCGGGAAGATTATATGTTCCAATAAAATGAACTCAAGGCCTGCCTGAGCTACAAAGCAAGTTCAAGGCCAGCTTAGGCAACTTTGTGAGATCCTGCCACAGCTGTCACTGCTATTCCTCTCCTCTTTTTCTAGGAACTAGAGCTTGACCTTGGCTCAAGAATAATGATCTGTGTGTATTCCATACTTCATTTGTTGTGGTGAAGACTCTTAATGCTGATTTAACAGTCATGAGGAAAACTCACTTCTCAGTCTAACTGTGAGGAAGCTACACCATGCATTGGTCACTGGCTTAATTAATATGTACTCTGTATTCAAATGCAACCAATGCCTAAAGATGAGCAGTCCCCTTTCTGGGATTCTGAGGTCAAACTCTTAGAAATAGTTAGCTTTTCAGGAGGAGCCCTAGCCCTAGGCGTCTGTGCCTTGTCTGCCTCTTCTCCCATGAAGTGAGTTTCCTGCTGTGTTGACAGCTTCTTCCCAGTTACACTCTCTGGATTGTGTACTGGTCTGGATATTTCTTGTCCTTTCATTAGCTTTTCCTCTTGTGTCTTCCCTTGTTGAAATCTGGCTGTGGAGTTGTTTGCTGGGTCCCCCCCCCCCAGATGAATTCCTCAGTAGTTTCATAACATGGCATAGAATAAACTTCAATTTCAGCCCAGTAGTTGCATATCAGAAGTTATTACCTCTCAGTCCCCATTAAGAAGTTAGGGCATCTCACTATTGTCATGGACGGAAAAAGGTATGGATAGGACTTGGATTTTGTAATCAAGCTTGTTTATTTCTGGGCATTTTTATCCTGGCTAATTTCCAGGTGGTTTCTCAGTTAATTGCTTAGACAAAAGAGGAAACATTTCATTTTCTTTACCGTGCTGTCATGGCCTTTATGTTTAATCACTTGCTTTCTCCAGCTTACAAAGTACAGCGAGCTGTCTTTATATTTATATATCACCGAAAAGATTAGGATAGATGATTAGAATTGGGAGGGTGGAAAGTAGCATAACCACTTCTCAGATAACTCAGCCTCTGACGGCCTAGAAGCACCCAGGCCGTCAGAAACACCAACTGACTTAACATTAATTAAGTCATTGATCCTGTGCAGAGATGTGGTATTTATCAACTTTAATTTGTTCTAAGTTATTTATCTTAATTTGGTGAATAAAATTTCCTGATTTGCAACCCTGTGCTTTTTATCCTCAGGCCTACCCTGTGGAATGTTAGAGATGTTTTTGTTTTATGGAGAGACACATAGAAAATGATCAGACTATGTCCTAATGTGTAATAATAGAAGGTAGTTCACATAAGGAATACATGTCACTGTGGTTTTCTTACACTGATCCATTGGAATTGTTTAATTCATCATCTCCAGGTGTTTTAGAGGTAACCACAGGGATCTAAGACATTTACTTCACAGAACTTTTAAAGAATGGCTAGTTACAAATAAAAAATACTAAGACTAAAAAGAAAACAGTGGTCCTTTTGATGGTTCCATTTGCTCAGTGCCCTGACAGTGTGACCCTGTTGGGCCTTTCCATGTGTTACTGGGAAGATGGAGGTTCACTTGTAGGCTTCTTAGTCTCAACAACAACAACAACAACAATAATACAAGGACTCAAACAGAAGCTCAAGGACAATTTTTCAAAAAAAACCCCAAGGCAGGCAAACTGTAAGAAGGGTAACAGAGAAGTGGGGATGGGAGCCATGATGCTGCTTTAGGTTGGCAACTTGACAGACAAGGGGAGCTTTAGAGGAATGAGCCCTAAATGTTAGGAAGACCACACTTGGAACAGGAACAGAAAGGAGAAAACAAACACATAAACAAAACCCCCAAAACCTTTTTGGAATAATTCAAAAATACAGCCAGTAATGGATACCACGGTATAGCTGGGCTGTGCAAGTAACTGTGCTAAGGGTAGGAATTCTAGGGTGTGAAACAGATTATCTCATTAGCCTGATCCTTTTCCCTCTATCTCTTTAGCACTGCATAACGTGAGCCTGCCTTCCCGAGGAGTGGTTCCTTAGCCAGGCTAGTGAACAGCCCGGCTGGAATGTTAAGTGTCCACCCACCCAGGCCAGAGGTTGCATTCTCTTGCCAGAAGGAAATAGTTTTCCCTGAATGGGCCTCTACTGCCCAGTGACACGTGAAGTGGCCGTCGTATTTCTCTCTGAGATTCCTAGCACAGACTTGGCACATATTAGATACACAATGACATAGAAGGAGGAACACATGAACAAGTTGAGTTTCTATGGAATGCCAGCATTTCTGCAGGGACATTAACTAGAATCCCAGAGGAAGAGAAGCACTAGGTTGGCATTTATAATGATGCTCAAGTAGGGGTGCATCCTGGAGTGTGCATCTTTGCCTACCCACCCAATGACTTACTCTGCAAAAGTATTTCTCAGCAGAATTGCAGTAATGCTGGTTATATCAATTTGAAAAGTTTTTCATAAATATAACTAAATTGCCCTCACAAGCTTATACCAGTTGGCCATGCAAGAGTCTGCTGATACTCCACATTCCTTCCACTCCCATCATACATTTCGTGGTGTTCATATTTGTCCCTCTGCACTTTACTAGTACAGCAGACATGTTGGAAGAGAGAGTATAGATGATGTTTATATGATAAAAATATTGGCTTTTTTGTTTTGTTCTTGGCTTAATTCCATCCACCTAAAGGTAACGATTTTGTATCTCAGCTTCACACTCCAATTAATCAGCATTTATTGTTTGTTTGAATTCATTTCTGATTTACCTTTCTGCAAAATTGTATGTTTTAAATGTTCTGCACCCTGTTTCCTTTGGTATGCACCTTCAGTGGCCACCAAGCAATGGACCTATATGTGGGCCAGTTTTTTGAGAACTAGAAACCCGGGAGGCAAGCTAACTGATGCTTGTCTCAGTGTGAATAAGGAGATAGGAAGGAACGGTGATGGATCCATTTAAGATTCTGATGATGATGAAGGATACAGGCCTCAGGCTGCCAAATTCTCCTAACTTGCAAGAAAAAAGTGGAAATGTGTTTTACATAAAAATATGTGTTTTTCTATGTTGCACAGGCCAAGACAATTTATTCTTGCAAAACTATGCATTTATAACCTCCATTGGGCTCTGGCTCTCTGGCTCTCTGTCTCTTCAGTGAACCTTTTCGCAAGTGGGCATGGGTTATATTATTGCTTTGTTTGTTGCTGGAAAATAAGCCCAGGGATTCATATACACTAAAGGATAATGATCTTAAACATACTTTTTATCCCCCCCTCCCACCAAAATGATCCTTAGCACCAAACAGACATTCAAGAAAGACATCATGTTTGTCTTACACTTTTTTCTTGTGAACACTTCTTTTTTCTTGTTCTATCTAAAGTATGTGGGTTCTGTTCAGAAACTTCTCTGTAGAGTAGTCGCTGTATCCTACTGGTGGCTGAGATCTTCCTCCTAGGACACACTCATTGTGCAGATCACAGGTAGAAGCAATGACAGGAAGTGACCTGCTAGGTCACTCACACAGCCAACAGAACAGTTTCCCCAGGTGCTCACTCTGGCTTCCCACTAAAGTGAGCTGCCTGCATAATTCCTGCTAACTGGCCTGATTAGCTTCTTTAATTACATTTCAAGGATAGACTTAATAGGGCAAGTGTTTCCTGGCCACCAGTCTCTGAAGGATTAAGCTGGACCTGCCTCCTCTACCATGGGGTGGGGTTGGGAGGGAGGGAGAGATTCTCATTCTTTTATCTGTTGTTTGCCTTTTTTCTTCATCTATCTGCTTGAATATTTCTAGTTTGCCTGTGTTCTTTAAACCTCACACAGGACCGAGGCTATAGCAATTCCTCAGAAAATGTGGAATGAAGAGAGTGTTCATTCTTGACCCCAGATGAATTTGTTCCCTCAGTTTAGAAAGGTATACTGTATGCCAGGAACAGAAATATTCATCAAGGCTGGGTAGATATCCAGGAAGAAGTTCTTGGCTCCTCATTGTTTGATTTTTCCAACCTGGTGATTAGTAGTGGAGGGCAATACCTCTGTTCTTTAGTCCTTTGCCCAGTTAGCTTTGTGGACTTGTTAGTTATTCCTGTGAATGAAAACTCCTGAGAAGAAGCTGTGTCTGCAGAGACCGATTGACTGACTGGAATTGCAATAGTATGGAGAGTTTGAAATGTAACAATGCAGAGGCTAGCTGCTTTATCTTGGGGCTAGCTCTACTCCTTTCCCCCCAGGAACAGCCCTATCTTTCCCAACACTATGTCAGAAATAATTTCCCAAGACAAATAGATACAAACCTTTGGAATCTAGTGACTTCATAGACACATTGGCTTTCACCAACAAATAGCTAAGAATGTTGTTGATGGTATAATGAGCCTCCAGAAAAAGCTTCCCCATTGTGCTGTATCCACCTATCTGAAGGACCCACCAGTGTATTTTAAACTTGCCTTGCTTTGTGACTTCATTTGTTTTGTAAAACTATAAGACTTAAACTGCTTCCACATTGGTATGTGGAATTTGGGATAATCAAAATCTGTGTTCCTGATCCATTGTCACTCAAAATACTCCAAAATAAACTATCTCTTATTCTCTTTAAGATGAGAGCTGTGGTTTTAGTGTTGACATGTTTCATATTCACTAGAATGTAAGTTCTCTGGAGGGAAAAGTACTCCATTGTTCATTCTCTTCAGAATCCATAGTTTCTAAAAAGGGCTACCTTATTGAGTGAACAATATAGTTTCTCCCATTTTTTTCTCTGTATGCATTTTCATTTTTTTTCCTTCTTCTTTTAAATGTTTCTTCCATTCTGCACCTTCCCAGGTCACAATATTATTTACAGTGTGCAGTAGATTTCAGCTGCATCCTGCCAATTATTTTCTCTTTAGATTGGAAATTTATATGCTTAGATAAGGGACAATAGTGGTAGGTGGAGGGCAGGGTGCTTAGATATATCCCATTGTTTCCCTTTTTCTATCCAGGAGAGGTCAGGATATGTCCTCTCTGTCCTCACAGATTTGAAAGATGAGGTAGGGTGCCATTTGAAAACAGCCATTTTCAAATACATTGTGTGTTACCTGTGTTGACAAATGCTTTCAGATATTCTGATATGACAGTAATCTGTCAAGGACAACATACCTTAGGTGGGAGCTGATTTCCACACAAAATCCTTTACAAAAGTCTTGTGAGGTGGGTCCATTATCCTATTTTAAATATGCAGACACAGGCCTCAGAGATGGAGGGTCTTACCCAAATTCACAAAGCAAAGGCTAAGACTAGCTTAGATAGATGATGACAAATGTAGATGTCTTTGCACCCTCCATCAGCTGTCAAATTGGGGTAGGAGAAAGGTAGCCATTATGCCTTGACCCCAGTTTCTTGTCACATGGACTTGAATGTCCTTCTAATTTGTGAATATGAGCCACTGTTAAATTAGTGTTAATTGAGTTCATTTTTAGGGAGTGTTCAGTTGACCAATTTTTTTATTCTCATAGTATCAAGTATTATTATGGCTAGTTAGGTCAGAAGCTAGTTATTTTCTGGACCATGCTGATTAAGAGGGACTGACATTGACTGACAGAACTGCTGATTTGATGGGGCAGAGTCTGCATTTACATGTGGGCCTCGAGTGTGACCTGGATTTATAGGTTATTCTGTAACAATCTGAGATGTTAACTTGCGCTCTTTACTCACTATTTATCCCAACCACGTAGAGATTTCAGTCTTGGGATGCTGGATCCTAATCTTGGTGTTCCAGCTTATTGCTTCTGGGGAGTCTCAAGGGAACCTGTACAGACTCTGCAGTTACCCAGCAGGACCTCGTGCAGCTGCCTGCAGAAATCAGGGTTATCCTACCATTTTGAGAGCCTTTTAATAGAGCACTGATTACAGATTGCAGGCACCTGGTGCTGTTTTTGTATTGCGGCTGAAGGGTACCATTTCAAAGGCAAGCGTTGGGTTTGACTGATTCCTATTTCCTGCTCTGTTGCTTGCCAGGAATAGGTACCAAGAAGCCCATACAACAGCTGATCTGGCTCCTAGTGTGGAGCCTACCAATGCCAAAGTGTTAATTCCCAGAATAACAGTGTATGTATATGTGAGTTGCCCTGGAACACCTAGGTTGTAGAAGGACTTCTGTAACTGGGGTCAGTACAGAGATCAATGGGACAGGACTAGGCCAAGTTTATCCTGTGTTTCTTGGACTCCAGAGCACCTCCCATTTGGGCCTATTCCACTTTTGACCTCAACAGCCAAATGAGAAAACTTACACTGTGAAAATTCAAGAGGAAAAGCATTGCTGGCCTAAAATCAAAGTTTTGGGGCTTGAGGTATTGTAAGCTAGCCCTTAATTTTGTGCCAATTCTCAAGAAAAAGAATGAATCTGAGATGCATTCCTACTGTGAGGAATCATGCTTTCTCTTCGTCGTCTCTCTACTCTGCTCGAATACCACCTGTTCTCAAGGCCTACTATCATGGGGCTGGTGTAATATTTTACACCTGCATACCATGCTTTTTAACTTTTTATTGGAAAGAGCATTACATTGAAGTGGAGACCAGTGTGTAGTCCAAACTTTGACTTTCTTTCCCTGGATGTATGACTTTAAAACTCTGAGTTAGATAGAACTGAACTAGTTGGGCAGTCACCAAGATGATTCTGCTGGTAAAATTTGAAGCATACAAATGCTCAAAATGTGTTCTGACAGTGTCTTTCAATCTATTTGTTAACTGTGGTTGGATAGGAGATCAAAAAAGATGTCCAGAAATGGTTGATGGTCAGAAAATTCTTTCTGAGAGCCTCCTTAGTAAAGCAAAATATATGGGATATCCATGTGAAGACTTTTAAACTTTTGAAGCCTGGAGCACTGCTACTGACAAGCTAAAGGTTGCTTGGAGCATCACAGAAGATAGAAGGTATAGAGTGTGTGATGGATGGCATCCAAGAAAGTCAAAGATGTGCTTTTGAAATGCCAGAGAGGAGCAATACAGTAAAAGAGTTGACAGAGGAGTTCTCCCTGAGAACCAGCAGAAGCTGGTCTTTCACAGTTAAACCTTTTCCAGTTTGGAAAACAGCTTACAAGCTTCATAAAACTGCCTCATGGCCACCATCTGAGAACTTCTCAGGGACCGACTCCTGGTTGGTATCAAAAGGAAGGTGGCAGTGAGGCTGTGCTGTGAGGCTCTGTGGTCCTCTGTTGCTGCTCTAGTTGGTGGCCTCAATCTGAGAGAGTGGAGCCTGGCAATGAGGGGGCATAAAGTCTCATGTAGTAGCCAACTTGATTCGGCACATCAGACAATTTATACATGAGGGTCAAGAGGAGTCACCTGAGTAAAGTGTATAGTCACAAGGACAACCCACATGTTGCAAACACATGTTTTTCCATAGAGGCATATGCATACATAGCAAAAGCTGAAGTAAACTCATTCCTATCCACCACACCTGAGAGGAGCACGAAAACACATTCCAAGAACAAGTCTCTGTTCTGAAGGCACTGAGGTCACAAGACTCTTTCTTGTTTTCTTGGCGTTTTCTCCCAAGCACTCAGAACTCTCACACAGCTCCACTCATGGGCTGTGTTCCCACAGTTCTCTTTCTGGAGATGGACCTCTCTTGCAGAATCTTACCCTGTGCACTAAGTCCCCAGTTTAACCCAGGGAGTGAAAATAAGTTATCTTAATGACACCATGTGATGGTCTTTGGCAACTGAGCTTCATGATGATCTAATCCAAGATGAACTGATAACAGCAAGGGATGACCACAGCCCAATTTGTTATCTTTGTAGTTGCTGGGCAAGGCTAACAACAGTATTGTGTCATCAGAAAGCAAGGCTGATCAGAGGAAAATTGCAAAGTAATGGCGTTTGTTTTAATTTACCTAGAATGCAGTTCTGCCTCCCCACTCCTCTTCCTTTCTTCAATACAAGATGGTACAAAGGAACAAAGACTCTTCTGGAATCATGTTTCTAGGTTCAAATCACTTGCCCTTTAAGGCTTTGGGAGCTGTAATAATTTACTTTAAATGCTTACTTCTCTCATCTGTAAAACAGTTTCTTCTGCCCAGATATAAATTTATCTATAAAGAATTTGTAACACCAAATTCACATTTCTGCCTCTCATGTCAGAATTTGAGGCATGGAAAGGCACTTGTGCAAGCAAGAGCAAGTTTTCCTTTTTCTTTTTTATTTAAATTTGGAACTAGGTTCTATTACATGTCAACCCCAGTTCCCCCACCTTCCCATCCCCCCATATCACCCTCACCAAACCAGAGCCCATCCTCTTTCTGCTCCCCAGGAAGAGGGTGCCTTCTATGGGGAGTCTTTAAAGTCTGTCATATCAATTGGAGCAGGGCCCAGGTCCTCCTCACGCATGTGTCTAGGCTGAGAAAATAACCCTCTATGTGGGATGGGCAAGCAAGTTTTTCAATCAACATTCTCATTGAACTACACAGACAAAGAATCATCAAGTTGTCTACTGGAGAGACCAGTTAAGCCTGGAGTCAAATTCTTAGCTGGTTGATGAAGTAAAAATATGTTAATGAACCTAACTAAGTTTCACTTATGAAATTGAGACAATGAAGGCCATAGAGTCTTGCCTTCTACACCAAAATGGTAAACTTGTATAAAATGGACCCATGAGGTATCACAATTTTATGAGTTGCCTTCACCTGAGAAAGATTTCATGGCAGAAGGTAGCATTGATGATGTATCAACTACAGACAACGCACTGAAATACTCTTCCAAACTGTAAAGCAGCAGAATTCTCCAAATTGGGTGTTTTGACCTGGAATACTTATGTAAAATGATGATAGAATTAAAGACTATTTTAAATAAGTTTTACAGTAATTTTAAAGTAGTTGAAATCATACTAGTTTCATCTATATTTTAAGTATTTAAAAACTTTACTCAAAGTTTAGATTTTTAATGCAATTCAGGTGGATTTTGCTTAGTTGAGAAAACTTAAAATTCCTAGGGTTCTCATCTAATAAATATCTTCTGTAGAGGGCTAATCTTATTCTTGGAAAATATTTACTCACACACGCACGCGAATGTGTGTGTGTGTGTGTGCTTGTGTTTAATTTATATCTTTAATTCTTTTTTTTTTTTTCTTCAAATCTTCTCTTCAATATGAGTGAAGCTAGGACAGTAATTCAGCAAGTATGCTGAATGTAGCACATAATTAAGTTGCTTGTTTATGCAGAGAATGGACCCTGTGTGGTTTAGCCTAGATTTGGACATGATTGGAATTTGCTTGGCCACTTCCAGTGCTGCCTCCTGTAGGTAATGGTCTCAAACCAAACTATCAATATTAGCTTCATTATTATTGTTGTTGTTATTGTTAATTATATCTTGGTTTTGTAACAGTGCTTGTTAATGTTAGGATGTGTCAATTTACAAAAACAATGTAAACAAACTTGTAAACTAGGTCCTTGGCAGAGCAGGATTTATTTTTGAATATTAAACCTGTAAGAAGAATGGACTTATCAAGCACATAAAAAAGGGAAGGAGAAGATGAAAGCAGTGTAGGTTTGTGACTGAAGTAAACATGAGTCTTAGGCACAGAGAATCCTGTATATGTGTCTCCTACAGAGGAGAATATATATTTAGGGAAAAGAAAGCCAAATCTCACACATTGGTAGTCACTGATGGAGAATCATCCCTCCTTAAAGACTTCACTGTGGCCAAAGCTGCTACCTGTGGTAGTCAGTGGTCTGTCTTTACACTGTAGCCTGTGTGGCTACATGAATAAATATAAGCTGGCATGTGACTATTGCCATTCTGTCCAGGCTGTGGCCAGTTAGGGGCTGCTGATGTGCAGAGGAAAATGTTGTCTTCTAATTAATGACACATCTCCAGGCCCTCGATCATCCGTAGCATTCATTCATCCTCCTCTCTCCCAAGGATTTGGGATTGACTTTAGGACTTTACTTTAGTCTAGTAATTGGAGCCTAGTGAAATGTGTTTTTATGGCTTTCAGGTTAGGGAGAGATTAAGTCTGAAATCACAGATTTTTATGGGAGCATTCTAGCTCAGTGACAGTGAGGACAGGAGGAAGAGTCTCTGGCTTATTTTCCTATTTTGAATTCTAATAAGGATATGAGTTTTGCAGAAAACTTGTTTCTAGATTTTTTTTTCTGGGAAAAAAAAGTATGTAAGCATGCTAGGCATGGTGGCACACACCCTTAACCCTAGCACTTGGTAGGCAGAAGCAGGTGGATCTCCATGAGTTCAAAGCTAGCCTAGTCTACAGTGTGAGTTCTAGGAAACCCGGGGCTCCACAGAGACCCTATTTCAAAGAAACAAAAGTCAAACAAGAATAAAACAACACAAAGGATGCAAGACCAATTGCATGTTCAAAGCTCATTTTTCTCTCCTGTATCATCCTTATTTTCACTCTGCAGAATATCATTCTCATTTTTTCTAAGTCAGTATCCTTGATCTTTTTTCCTCATTTTTATGCATAAATGGATTGTATGTGTATGTCTGTGCATGCATAGCATGTGTACCTGTAAGGGTGCATATGAATACCTTGCTTTTTATTTAATGAGGCAAGGACTCTCAGTCAAATCCACAGTTCATTGATATGGCTAGTCTTATTAGCCAGCTTGATCCAGGATTCCTGTCTCAGCCTTCTGGTATTATGGGTGGGCTGCCACACTCACTTAGGAGGGTTCTGAGGCTCTGAAATCCTCTCATGTATGCATGGCCCTGCCTGATTTAAAAAAAAAAAAATTATAATATTCCATTAGGTAGATGGGCTCCAGTTTCTTTGTATGTAAGCAATGAAAATTTATGAGTGTTTTGTTATCCTTAAGCTGTTGCTTTTGAAATGAACCTGAGGCAAACATGTCTCTATGCAGCAGCATACAAATTTATGTAATAGTCAAGTTTCTGGATCACTGGGTCTCATCTTAAATACTATCTCCACAAGAGGAAATCATAACACTTCCCCATAATCTGTAGCCCAAAATGAATTGGCTAAAAATGGCATAATTTACCATTGTAAAAATACATATCTAATGATTCTTATTTGTAGTCTTGAGATGATACATTCAGCAGTTATCTTGACCTACATTTGGAATTGAATGTGGAAATGCTTTGTAACTTTATGAAGGGTTAGAGACACTTAAGGATTCCTTACTAGGCCTGCGAAGAGCATCTGCCAGGGACACCTGCTCAGGAAACATTTTCACTAGCTAGTTTAACAAGTAAGTCATTAAGTACAGGGGGTGGGGCACCCCTCACCATAAACAATGGCTCCAAACCTGTTTGTGCAGCAGAATAAGTTGAAGACATTACAGGTAAACAAATCCCAGGCTTTGGCATTTGAGCCTCTGAATCCTGTGACCCAGAGACCCCAGATATAAAGTCTGCTTGTCCCTCACAGCCTATCAAATATCTGTCTAACAGGCTAGAGAAAAGCTTTTTAAATATTTTTTTTTAATGTTCCTATCTCTTTGTAGAAGTGTGTGACTCCTTTAAGAGTCTTTTCAAACATTTTTTGTATCTCATTAACTCAGCCTTACATTTGTAAACATTGTGAGACCTTAAGTATGGGTTCTTGATCTTCTGTGACAGTGTCCCTCCACCCCATGGCAAGCTTCCCTTAAGATTGTTTATACCAGTCATAACTCCTTGAGCTTGTAGCAACTGTACTATAAAACTTTGAATGGTATCAGATTCCTCTGTAGCACCTTATCTGGTTTCTCTCAGGCTCTACTTATGAGAACTATTAGTTGAAAGTAGCCCTCATCTAGTAGCTGATGGAAACAGAAGCAGACACCCACAGCTAAACACTGAGCCAAACTCCTGGAATCCAGTTACAGAGAGGGAGGAGTGATAAGCAAAGGGGTCAAGACCAGGCTACAGAAACTGGACAGAGAAAGCTGACCTGAACACGGGGGAGCTCATGGCCTCCCAGATTGTTAGCTGGGAAACCAGCATTGTCCCAACTCAGACCCCCTGAACGTGGGTCTCAGTTAGAAGAAGTGGGTGGTCTAAGGGACCTCTGAGAGTGGAACCAGGATGTGCCCCTGTGCAGGAAAGGACTTTGGGAGCACATTCCCCATGGAGGGATACTCCCTTAGCCTAGCGGCAGGAGGGAACGCCTAGATCCTACTCCAAATGACTTGAGGGATTTTGATGATCCCTTCTGGAAGGCATCACCTTCCCTGTGGAGTAGGGGAGGATGGTATATATAAACATACATACATACATACATATATATATATTTATAAAGAAAGTATTAGTTGAGTTACATGGAAGCACTGTTTACAGGTGTAAAATGCTCATGTGAGTCATTTTTTTATCCACATGCATATGAGCTATTTCTTCTCAGGAAGTATCTTTTCAGAAAGCCATGTCTCAGAAAAACTATTGTGCATTTAAAATACATATTTAAAATTAGCAAAGGTTTTTTTTTTAAAGGAGCTTAATTTGTCTAAGTGTATCATTGTTCTTAATATGAAATCAGAAAACTGTAAAACTGACTTTATTTTCCTAACAAATTGCCTTTTTTTTTCTGACTCTCGGATAAATTTTTTTTTTTTTGAAATTCTGGAGCAATTTAAGTATTTTTAGATTATTTTAGGCTTAATGCATATATAATAATATCTGGTTGTGATGTTTAATATTTTTATGCTGTTCAACATTAGTGAAGCAGCTTAACATTTTTCTACTTTGTTTTCAACATTTAGAACATTGAACTTGCCTCACCCTGGTCATAGCAAAGGCACAGAAAATGAACAGTTAAATATAGCTAAGCTCTCATCATGCTTAATCTAACCTGGTAGAATATTATATGGGACAGGGCAGAGGAGTGACTGTACTGAATCTGGATCAGAGCTGCCATCCTTTAGAGCAATCATCAAAATCAAATGGTGAAGACTCATACTTGGCCTAGGAAATCAGAATGGTGGAAAGCTGGTAGAATCCAGAAATACTAAAGGAAACCCACAAGACTTGATGATTGGCTGGTTATTGTGGGTAAGGGAGGTTTATGGGGGAAGGGAAAGTCTTGGTGAAAATTAGCCTGCAGCTAATAATCTACCTTTCAAACCAGGAAAGCACACTGGGTTAGAAATATAATTAACTAGTCTTTGTAGTTGTCAGCTGTTCATCGCTGTGATGAATGTCAACTTTAAGAGATTTATTTTTTTTTATGGCAGAGCAGAACATCATAGTGAGAAGTGCATGGCAGAATAAAGCTACTTGCCTCATGGTGGCCGGGAAGCAGAGAGAGGGAGAGGGAGAGGGAGAGGGAGAGGGAGAGGAAGAGTGGCAGGGGCAGGGTCCCAGTATCACCTGCAGGAAACTTCTTCCTATGCACTCAGGGTTTCCCACTAGGCTCCTCCTCTCCCCTTAGTATCATGGTCAGGCTTTCACTGGACATTTAAGATCCAAACCGGTCTCATGAGACACTCTTCATTGGACATATTTCAAAAAGTAGCAATGCAAAGAAATTCAGTGTTAGAACATGACTTATTTCTATGGGTTTTGAGTCCATCTTACTAGAGTTCAGATCCACCCAGGAAGATGAGCTATCCTGCCAATGTCCACCAGTATTCTCTCCCAGTGTCCACCAGTATTCACCACCTTGACCCTAAACCTTTGCGGACTCTAACATTGATAACAGCACACTGAGTATATCTGCCTCAGAATACAATCATACTGACCACATAATATTTAAAACAAAGAATTCTTTTCAGTCATTTATAATAAATGTTTCCATGGACACACAGTTTAAAATACTTGTGTTGTCACAGTTAGTGCCAAAACATAAACAGAAGAACAAGAGTTAACGTAATAAAATTGGGTAATTCAAATATTTGTTAATATATTAATATAATAATATAAATAGATGGGCTATTGGTTCTCTAAAGTTTCTCCTCAGATGAGACTTCAGGCTTATGAGCTATACACCCTAGATCCATGTACATGATTATGAATACTATGTAAATAATAGTTTTGGATTCACTGCAGTCTCTCCTAGTCTTCCTGGTCTTCTGAATCACAGAGGACAAGTATCAATTATATTGGAGACCAAAAACATTAGTTCGGGGGACATAAGGACCTCTTGACACATACTCTTGTTTTGTTGTGTATTTTGCCTGCCTGGTCCTTGAGAGCACATGAGTTTCCAGTTCCTACACTGATGGATACTCTTGTTTTGGAGCCATTTCACTAAGGTGGCTATCTATTTTTAAAAATATCTTCACTGATCCTAAATGACTTAAGCTGAAGAAGGCCTTGAAGAAGTACAAAACTCAAAAAAGACATGGTCTCTGCAACCATCATGTAATTTAGCCAGCTGCTCTGCCTTGCAAATGAAACTATGGACTGCTCTTCTGGATAGAAAAAATTTATAAACTATTTGCTTTAGAAGCTGTGGATCAAGAAAAGGAAAAGTGTTCACAGAGTGATATAGGTTGAAGTAGTAAGCTGTCATTGCTACAAATGTTGCAGTTATAGTCTTGTATCCTGAAAACTGTTATCTGTTCTCAGGCTGGTACTAAAAATTTAGCTGTAAGACTTGAAGACTTTGTGTATCTGCTAGTGTGAATCATTGGCAGAGGGGAGTGTGGGGTGGGTAAATCCCCTGTCCTGTCTTCCTGAAGCCTCCACTGAAATGTTCCTTTCTCTACCAATTGCTATACTTCTGGTTGAAGTTTTAGTTTTGTATAGAGTAATGGCTTTTAAACTTGATGATAGGAAGACCCATGGGAACCGGAGGAGTTAAAGAGTTGTTGAAAATAATTTATAGATTCTTATTTGATGAATTCAGATATGCAACCAGATTTGAGACAGGTAAATGGTGCCCAGAATGACACTGAAAACATACACCTTCATGTACTTCAGAAAGTCCTGAACAACAACAACAAAAAAGTGACACTTTACCATAGAATGACTATGTTGTGGATTTTCAAAGGAGAAAGGCCTATATTTCCTCGTTTTTGTATTTGTATAGAAGAAACCATCTATTTGCGTGTATCTATACTTGAAAAACAGTGACTCTTTGCTAAGTAAAGTTGAATATTATTCTTCCAGATATCTTCTGCTGTGCATGGGTACAGTCATTCAATTTTTATAGTTGGATTATTATATATTTCATTATTCATATCATAATAGGAGTTAATAAAATTCTCCATTGTCAATATTTAAAAAATATTGAGACACTGGAATGCATGATCTGAACATATTAACCTATTTAACTCTTCAGTTCCAAGATGGATAGAAAGGTATCTCCATGTTGTACTATGTTAGGAGTTCTTAACCTGTGTGTGGGTCGATACCTCCTTGGTCAACAACACAGAGATTGACTAAACCATTAGAAAACATAGATATATACATTGGAATTCATAACAGTAACCTGATTACTGTTATGAAGAAGCAATGAAATATTTTCATGGTTGGGGTCACCACAACATAAGAAAGTCTATTAAAGGGTCACAGAAGTAGGAAGGTTGAGAATCACTTAGCTAAGTAAACTGAGAGTCAGAAATACTAAGACTTACCCACCCATCTCAGTCCTTATATATTGGACCTGAGATTTAAATCTAAGCTCCTTTGATTTTAAAACTTGGGTCAGAGGAGTTTCTAGTTTATCTTTCCTGTGCCCCTTCCATTTGTGAATATCAGTATAAAAAAAGTAACAAAGGTCACTTCAAGTCCTCACCAGCTGTCAAAAAAAAAAAAAAAAAAAAAAAAAAAGTTTTAAGATCATGGTAAAGCAGGTGAGCAGGTGTGCCTCTTTTGTCTTCTGATATATTTTAACAATGTGACATTAGTTCTCTGTTTTTTTGTTTTTTGTTTTTTTCAATTTGGTTTGAGATGTGACTCAGGATGAGGAAACAAAGCTGTGCCTGTTGGGGAAGGTGTATGTCAATGAGCTCCTGGATGTGACTGAGAATACTGCTTGCCTTCTTCCTTGGCTTTCTTTTCTGTGCTCCCCTGAGTGGGAGACATGAAAGACCTCCCAAATAGAAAACGAATATGCATATGCATTTCTCTATTTTAAAAAAGCAAAATCCCCACCCCCGCCCCCCCAAAAAAATAACCCAGCAAATCATCAAACTGACATAAGACAGTAAGACAAGAACAGGATCAGAGAAGTTCTGTTTGCTAGCTTGAGGGCGATAGAAGTGTTCAGCACAATGGAAACCAGGCACACCTACACTATTATCAATATTTCTTAGCCAACATGGAAATACGACCTGGTGTCAGTGCAGAAACTGTTTACAGAATAGAAGTACATCAGAATATATGATGTATATATTATATAACATCTGCTAGACCCATGACATGCATCCTTGGTGTATGCATCAGTATATCTTTTTGGTGCTAATAGAACCTACTATATTTCAGAATTAAAGAAAAAAACTTTTTAAATCAGGAAACTCTTTATACTTTTCCTGCTAGAGGCTTAGAGTTGTAGACAGGTATGGCTTTGCATTTGAAAGATGTTTCCATGGTCTTCCTTCATAAATCATTGGAATTCCAATGAAACTGTGAAAATATATTTATTACTTTTAGGAGGCAGGCCATGCCAAAATGATGCATGTATGAAAGTCAGAGGATAGCTTGTGGGAGTTTATTTTCTAGGCTGCAAATGCTGTTACTCACTGGAACATCTCTCTGGCTTACCAGTGAAACCTGTGATGTGGTCTGTAATCAACCCTTCTAGGATAGATACCATATCTTGATATATTATGGCATTCTAATACCAAGTACAAGGTAGTATATAGTGTGGGCTTCTTTATCAACTAGTCAATTTGAGGACATTTTCATGAAGCTACTGCTATGTCATATAATATGCTGTCAGTCTGTATGCAGAACCCCACAGTCCCCCAAACGACCTGTGTGAGCAGGACAAAGACTTTTCTTGCACCTTCAATTCTGATTGGTACATGTGATGTTCATGTGTAGGCAGGTGTGCATGTATGCATGTATATATGGAGGCCAGAGATAAACCTTAGATGATTTGCCTCTGTCCCCCTGTTTCATTTTTTAGCTCCTTTGGCCTGGCCAGGTAGCACTTCCAATGTAAATAGCACAGATCTGACATAGATTTAGAATTCCATGCCAACTGGGGCTGAAAGACAATGCAGAAGATTTTGCAAGAGTCAGGATGGTGGCAGGTGTATGCAGTGGAACCCTGGACAGTAGGGCCCTCTGCAGGAGACTAACAAACAAGAGCTCCTTACTTAGCTGAGAGATAGGCAGCTGAGCAGTGGTAAAATCAATGGTCTTCTCTTTCCTATATGGCTATTTTGTAGATGATGACATCACTATTTCCACTGTGAATGGAATTAGGAAAATGTATTTACATTGGAGTTGAAGGAGATTTGGAAGGGGAATAAAAAAGTCAATTTGGGGGGTGGAAAGACTTTTCAACTGCAAGTGTTGTTCCTGACAAGGGAGGAGGAGGATGAATACTGTTGCCAGTTAGGGGCAGGGACAGCCTAGGTAGAGATGAGCAAGCCCCCTAGAGTCTCTTACTTGCTGTTCAGGTCACGTTGTGCTGAACATTTCAGGTAGTAAATACACTCCCCCTTTCCCTTTGTGTCTATGGATAGTACACTGTGGTAGCTTGTTGGTAAGGTTTCTTTAATGCAGAGAGGTTAAGCTGCAAGCTGAGCAGTACTGCACCCTCACACATGTCCTGCTCCTTCCTACAAGCCCAGCAATATTGTCACTTCCAACTTTCCTCTTCTTTTTCTTCAGAAAATTCCCTGCGTGCCCTCCTCGTTTGCTCTACAATGAGTGCCAAATCTGCCATCAGCAAGGAAATTTTTGCACCTCTTGATGAAAGAATGCTGGGAGCTGTCCAAGTCAAGAGGAGGACAAAGAAAAAGATTCCTTTCTTGGCAACTGGGGGTCAAGGCGAATATTTAACTTATATCTGCCTATCAGGTAATGAAAACTGAATAATAACAGCAAAACAACTCTTGTTTTAAGATGCTCAATTCTAAGGCATCTGGGAGGGTCATGTCCATTTGGTCGTATCTGCCTTCCACTCTTTCTCTCAGTTGTTGCATTCTCACCCATCTTTCCTTGTGCTTTCTCCTCTGTTGTAGAGATTTTTTTTTTTTTTTTTTTTTGGTACTGGAGAGATCGTGAAGTTCAGTCTTCCAATCCCTGAGTAGCATCTGCGGAGTTTGGCAAGCATGATCCTATTCATTCTTTCCTTCAGAGGGAGCGGTCTGTCCTTGGGGAGTTTTGTTTTAGAACCCTTTTTGGTATTTGCATAATTGTCACTACTAGCAGACTGGCTTCACTTTTTAATTTTTTCCTAGACCATTGCCAACAATTAGTAACAGTTTTCTTTGAGACAAATATTGGTACTTTATGGAATAGAAGAAGATTTCGTTCACAAATCACTGTTTTGCCTGACAGCCACTGCCAAGTGAAAAATAACCATCTGTTTTTATAAGCTTAGAATTTTGTTGGATTATTATTTTTTCTTTCTGTTTGTGATTAAAGGAGATCTGAGGTATTTGGTGTGGATACACACCAGGTTTTTTTATTATTACTTTTTAGATAAGTTGAGATAAATTTTCCATGAGCTTCTGAATGATGCTAAGCAAAGCACTAAGGACATTTGTAATATTTCTTATAATAGGATTGGCTAAACTAAACTTACCACAATTTATCTTTTTAAAGATCTTTTGTAGTTGTGGTTTGGGGATAAAACATTAATTTTAAAATCTGTTTTTAGCTTTGAAACAAAATTAAGCATCTGATAAGTTGTTTGATGTTAGTGGAGATGGGAAGGCATCAGATCATTTTATAATTCAAGGTATAAGTGACTTTTCACTAGATAGATATGAATTTATAAAACATAGATTAGAATGAAATAAGAACATAGCACTGTGGTAAGCATGCCTTCATAATTGATAGACAAAAACTTTTATTTATTCAGAGGACGAGTGACTCAACCTGGAAACACTATTCTCTCCTTCCTAAATGAGGACTAGGTTAACCAAGTTTGGGTATGGTTAGAAAAAAATATTGGTGTGTGTGGTTTTTTGTTTTTGTTTTTGTTTTTTTTTTATATAGTTAAGCACTGTCCAAATGAGAACTAATTTAAGAATCAGTGACCTGTGTTTTCAAAAAATAAAAAAGTCAGCTGAGTGATGTTGGTGCACACCTTTAATACCAGCACATGGGAGGCAGAGACAGAAGACTCTCTGTAAGTTCAAGGCCAGTCTGGCCTACAAAGGGAGTTATGGGATAGCCAAAGCTACACAGAGAAACCCTGTCTTACAGAAAAAGGGAAAAAAATCCTTTCTTTGGTTTGTGTATGTGTGTCTGTGTGTGTGTAGGGGGTGTTTTCCCTGTGTGTATGTCTGTATGACATGTGTGTACAATGGTAATGGTGATGAGAAGGCATCAGGTCTTCTGGAACTGGGGAGCCAGCACATGGGTGCTGGAATTGAATCTGGGTCACCAGGAAGAGCTGACAACTCTTTATCATGGGGCCATCTCTCCAGCCCATAGGAACTTTCTCAATACCAGCCTAGGATTTTGTTGAGATCAAGGTCTTAAAAATAATTTGTTTGAGCACAGACATACAATATTCTAACCTTTTAAAGCTTGATTCTCTTCACTGTTCTGAGATTCTTACACACACATAATTGAGTGAATAGTTCATTATCCAGAAGGCAGTTGGATTTTGCCTGGTATATATAAGTATAATTGAAGGACAACAATTTTCTTTGGCTTTTAGACTTACATTTTTATCTCCCTGTTTCTAGTCATAAAGTCTTGGAGAGTGGTAATGGGGTTCTAACAATCTCATCTCAGGGAAGTCTTATAACTATCGCTCATACAGATGGAAATAATGACCCAGAACTTTCAGCTGCATTCCTGTTACAATTACCAAGTCCTTCAGGTTGGAAGTGTAAAATGACAAGAGTCGTTTTTTCCTTACATTCTAATAAAGGAAAGTCCCTTGTTCTGAAAGTCTTTATCCTTATCATTTTTTTTTTAAATTGTGAGAGGCTACATAAAGTAGATATGACATTTTAGCAGACAGTAGAATTGAAACCAGGGCGGAAAAAGGTCAGGTAGCTTTGGCACACACATTGTTGCATTATGTTGTTTTTCTTATAAATGACAAAGTAATAGCCACCTTTATTTTCTGATTTACGTACAACTTGGAGGCGTATCAGTTCTAACAAATAATGTTTTAGCTAATAAGTTAATTAATAATTTTTGTCTTTTATGGGTGCTGAGGATACAGTTATAAGAAAAAAGATTATTCAGGTTAGGTGGGCTACCATGGGCATTAACTGTTCTAAAAATCCACTTAATGTTAAACTGTGAAGAAGGCAAAAAGGGAAAATACACATATGCATGTCTGGGAGAGTCAGTCCTGTTTGGTACAAAGGGCTTCCATGTTTTAAATATGCATCTAGGTACTGATATAGTATTTCAATATCTTAGCTGGTGTTTATGTGAATTTTTCTCAGTGTCGTGCATTATTTATAATGAGAACCAGAACTCTGACCATATATATATATATATGTATATGATATGTATATGAAATTTCTAGGGTTATTTAGCCATTGTTATGGAAGGAGAAACATACTCAGTCCAACTGTTCACAGTGAGATTGATTTTCACAGCTTCTCAATGACCACCCAAGTCTAATTTTCTGAGCTGGGTATTGTGGCCCATACGTCTAATCCATGCACATGGGAGGCAGACCAGGTGGATCCCTGAGTTCCAGGCCAAGCCTGATCTACAGAATGAGTTAAGGTTAGCCAGGCTACAAAGAGAAACCCTATCTTAATAAATAAATAAGTAAATAAATAAATAAATAAGGAAAAGTGTTCATATGAAAGTCTTATAAAGTGAAGCAATCACAGTACCATATATAGAGTCATGTACTTAGTGAGTCTATCTCAAACAATACACCCTGTTGCAGAAAATTAATGACATGATAACCCAATACCATGTTGTTCTGCTTTACTGAGTTATGAGCTCTATGAACCAAGAACTTCGACTTTAATTATGCCTAATGCTTTACACAGGGTACTTACTATTACTATTACCCTGTCAGTAAATCTAAAAAATAGTACAGGGTCAGTTGAAGAGCAAACTTATATCAACATGCATTTTCTCAGCATGCAAGACAGTTTTCATACAGAAAATTGTGCAGAATTTTCTCACCACCAACTCCCACAATTTTTAAAAATTTAATTTATTTTTATTTATTTTTTTATAGTCCTGCTATGTTGTCCATGGCTGGCCTCAAAAACTCCTACATTCAAGTGATTCTCTTGGCTCAGCTTCCCCAAAAAATTGGATCTATAGGTCCTTGACTTTATGCCTTGGTTAACATTGCATAATTCTTGCTTTGTTGCCTACCTGTCCAGCTATCCAAATCTCTCTGTGTGAATCAGTTTATAGTGTTTTGTTCTTAGTGATCTTCTAAATTAAATTTTAACACAGCCACAAATATACTTCCCCCAGAGCAAAACCGTTTACATATCATTAACTAGAGTTCAATATTGGTTTACATTTTTTTTATGTAACATCCCTCTATATAAAGTCTGGAATGATATTCAAATGTTTCCATGTGAAGATATGTATATGATCAGCATTCCTAACACATAAGTTCCCATTTTTTCCTTTCATCAATGATAAAAATGAGAAAGACCAGCAATAAATACTGAGTGGTGGCAAGCATGCAGAGGTGTGTGAGCTCTAATTATCATGGGAATCTAAAAGTGATATAACTACTTTTTCTGGGAATTTGACAGCTTTTAAAGAAGTCAAACCTATAGCCCTATCCTATCCATATACACACAAGAAATAAAATCCCATGTCCATATAACAGCTTGTCATGTGTGCTCCCAAGTTTTATTCATAATCATAAACCCAGAGGTAATTTAAATCTCTACTCACATATTGAATGAATAAAGAAATATTTTATGTCTATGCAGTAGAATTTATCCAATAGTGAAAAGAAATAAAATATGATACATGCAGCGAAATGGACAGACATGTGTGAAAAAAAAACCTTAATAGATGATATACTCTTCTTAGTGTCCCATGGTACCTCCCATGTTGCTTGCTAAGTTATATGGAAATTCTTATTGGAGAATGTTATTTGGATTTATGATTTGCTACTTGCCTGATTAGGGTGTGCATTTGACTAGGAGCTATTAATACATTCAAATGATAAGGATATAATTTATTTCCCCAATATAATTTGAGTCTATAAATTAAAGCTGAAACATGCTAAATTAAAATGACTTTATTCTTAGAATTCATTTTCCTGCTGAACATTCTGTAATTTCATCCTTACAACCTGTTTACCTAATAACATTTTAATTTGGTATATGTAATATTCAATATTAGAGTTCATATTAATAAATAGGTAAACTCTCTGGCTGCCACTTTGTGTCACAAATGGAATACATGGAAACCAATTTTTTGTGATTAGCTCAGTTTTTGACATATCTGTTGAAACAGAAAACCTTAGTTCTTTTCAAAATTATTGTAGATTTGTAGAAAGAGCAAAACAAAGTTCTGAATACACTGTGATGAAGTAATTTATGTACATATGTCCCACAGAAGTCTGTGGTGTGGGTTAGCAGGATGAGAGCTGATGATCCTACCCTGTATCTCAATAGCTGTTAACTCTGAGTGTTCCTTGAAGCAACTTCAGAACCTTTCAAGGATGTGGCCCCTTCCTGTATGCACTTCAACAGGATGGTTGAGAGGAAGTGTTAAATGCTTGGGGCTCTCAACTAAGATTGAAACAATTTTACTATCTGAGGGCCTTACACTCTGGATTGTCCCCTAGAATGTTTGACATAATGACATGTTTGGGTCACTCAGTTTTATTTTAAAAAGTACTTTCTAGTCCCCATGCTTTCTTAACCCTGGTTAAGGTTCTACAGTTTTATGTTCTTCAACAGGAAAAAAAAAAAAAAATCTAGGGAGGTGCTGTCGTCCCCCCACACCTCTCACTTAGCTCAATGAGGGATGATATTTTAAAGGGCAGATTCTTCTGTTTATAGTGATAGAGAGTACCACTCTATGCACAGTAACTTCTATCTGTCTAAGGTGTCGATTAATAGACTTTCCTATAGGTGTGGTAGTTGTCATGGTTAGTCTATGTTAAGAAGATTTGTAAGTAAATTCAGTCATAAAATTATGTAGCTCTGGAAATAAGTGACATACAAAACAAGGTTTCTCTTTATCTTGTTTCTGTGACTCTGTGACTTTCTTTGTAGTCTTTTTAATTTTATAAAACTATTTTTTTTATTTTTTTATTATTTTTATTTTTTTTATTTTATATAACCAAGTCCATTTAAATGAAAACAAACATTTATACACAATATTTGGGAATTTGGGCGTTGTTCTTTCCAAACTACTTCCTGCTGGTAAGGGGCACTGTCATGGGGGATTCAAAGAAGATTCAGAAATTCTGGCTGTAGTCTGTCAGGCTGCTTTGTCCAGCTGTTTTGAATGTAGGATCATCTGGTACTCTGTTTCAGGTGGTCTGGCTTGACCGCATTAGTCTGGAAGGAATCCACATCTTTTCATTTTCTGTGGAAACAAAAATAGAAATCCTTTTCCCCAGTAATTTGTCCTTAAACTTAAATTTTGGAGTCAAACATTTATTTTAAATTTAATTTATTATTTTACATGTCGATCCCAGTTCCCTCTCCCTCCCTCCTAACCTCTCTCACTCCCTCCCTTCCTCCCTCCCTCCTTCCCTCCCTTTTACCCTCTCTGCCCTCTCACAGGCACTCTAACCACCCTCCCATCCCCCACCCCAATTCCATATGTAGGGGAATGTCATCCAGTAGGGGTCATATAAGTCTGACAGGTCATGTGAAGTAGGGACTAGGGCTTCTCTCCTGTCTCTAGATTAAGGCAGTTATCCCTCCATGGGGGATGTGTTCGCAAAGCCCTTTTGTGCTCCAGGGATACATCCTGGCTCCACTGTCTGAGGTCCCTTAGACTGCTCAGTCTTTCTGGCTGAGACCCATATTCAGGGGGATCTGAGTCAGTCCCTTGCTGGCTTCCCAGCTATCAGTCTGGTGGCCCGTTAGCTCCTCCTTGTTCAGGTAAGCTGTCTCTATGTGTTTCTACAGCCTGGTCTTGTCCTCTCCCTCTGCATCTGAGTTCTACTTCCACTCAGTGTTTATGTATGGGTGTTTGCTTCTGTTTCCAATAGGCATTAGTTGAGGGCTCCATGGATAAGTTAGTTGTTGATCTCACTCTCCGGGACGGGCATTTATGATCGCCTTTCCACGGAAGCTCAAATTGTTAGTTGGCAGCAGTCTTATAGTTCTCTAGACCTTTCTTTGTGTTTAATTTTATCTTCAAACTAATATTGGCTCCCTATTTTATGTTCTCTCTCTTTCTCTCTCTCTCTCTTTCCTGTCTTCTATTCCTAACCAGGCTCAATCTTCCTGGTCGCGCATGTTTTCCTTCCCCCCCCTCGTTTTCTCCTACTTCTCTCTCCATTTGCTGCCCCCTCCCACTTCCCCTGAGCTCTGGGGGACTTGTCCCTTCCCAGTTCTGTGAGGGACTTTATATGAATCTCTTAGAATACACCTTGTATCCTAGTTCCTCTGGTGGTGTGAATTATAGGCTGGTGATCCTTTGATCTAGGTCTAAAATCCATATATGAGTGAGTACATACTGTGTTCCTCTTTTTGTGACTGGGTTACCTCATTCAGGATGGTTTCTTCAAGTGCCATCCACTTGCCTGCGAATTTCAAGATACCATTATTTTTTTTCTGCAGAGTAGAATTCCATTGTGTAGATGAGCCACATCTTCATTAACCATTCTTCAATTGAGGGGCATCTAGGTTGCTTCCAGGTTCTTGCTATTACAAATAGTGCTGCTATGAACATAGTTGAACAGATGTCTTTGTTGCATGGATGAGAATCCTTTGGGTATATGCCTAACAGGGGAATTGCTGGGTCCTGTGGTAAACTAATTACCATTTTCCTGAGGAACTGCCATACTGATCTCCAAAATGGCTGTATGAGTTTGCACTCCCACCAGCAGTGGAGGACTGTTCCCCTTTCTCCACATCCTCTCCAACATGAGTCATCATTGGTGTTTTATTAAGTATTTGTGTCTTTGTGACAAAGAAACATTGAGTAAAAGTATCAGTAATAACTATTAGGTATGTGGAGTTAAAAGAGAAGGCTTTCTCCTCATATGTTTTCTGAGAATATAGACTTAGCCACTGTGATCATGTAAAATTGGCCCCACCGAAGCTCCTGTTCTAGCTGCATCAGTGGAGTCCCTGTAGCAGGCATGGTTGCATCCTTTCCCCTATATTACCTCATTCTACCCTTATATTAATGCTGCGAAGTAGTCTATCTGTCTCACTTTGTAGGTGAGGAACTGAGTACAGCTTCCTGAAGATCGTTGTCATGAGTACCTGGATTTGAACATGGGTAGCTTGATTCTAGTTTGTATCCCCTCAGTGTCCATGTTCTGCCTTTCCCTGGTAGGCTTAAGAGTAGTGTGACAAAAGGATTCCAACACAAAAATACATCCTTCCTCACTACCTCAAGCAGCTGATGACCATTTCTTGGTTTTGCCTGGTTTCCTACAGGTGTATGCTTTCGGTTTTGGCTGGATATTAAGATGTGTAAGCCAAACTGTTAATTCTGTGTCTCCATAGTGACCTTGCTATGTACACACTTGGCTTGCTCATTTGTATAACAGAAGCATTCTTAGACGTCCATAGGATTCTAGATAATTTCTTGTGAAAATTAATGGAGACATCATCTTTTCTCAAGCCCCTTTGAACAGAAGAGACCAGCAATAGACAGCTAAGAAATGAATGTATACCATCTCAGTTAATCTTTACAACAGCTTTTGTTATTTCTACTCTACAGTGCCCTGCACACCATCGAACAGCTAGAGAACACAGTGCTGAGACCACACGTGAGACAGTCTGCTCCAAAATATACACACTTTCAAATATTTTTTTCCAAGACAGGGCTAGCTCTGAGGAACAGGGCTCTCCCATTCTCTCAACACAATGTGATAACATTCCTTGAGCAGAATGTTCTGGTCTCTGGGGACATAGAGGAAGTGCTGGCAGCCACTCCAGCTTTTCTAGTGGTTTAGCACGCCGGCAGAGTTTTCTTTTTCCATTTTCTCTTGTGTGTGTTCCAGGACCCAAACCAGATGGAAACAAGGGAAAGCTCTTGACAGAGGCTGGTGCCAAAACATTTCATTTAAAAAGGAAACGCCATCTGTGCACTCTCCCACCACCTAACCCTCTGTTTCCAGGAGCAGTGTCACAGCTGACTAACTCACTGGTGTTGGTTTTGATTAGTTTTCACTAATTGCAAAGGTAGAACAAGTGGTTCAGGTGTCCTAAGGCAGTGTTCCCTCTGGATTGTGGCTGGCAAGGAGTTGTCAATATCTCAGCAGCTCACCAAGGAGAGACTGTTGACAAATATGCACATGGTTCTTTTGAGTTTTTTCCTAAGCATGTTCTTTTAGAGGGTAGGACACTTTGCTGTGGTGTTGTGAATCTAACATCGTCATCTGTGGTTTCATCAGTACACTGTGGGCATCGATATGGATCCTACCATAGGTCTTTATTGCAACTTGCATGTCTACCCCTGCTATTGAAGAGCACCAAGTTGGGCGGGCACTCAACTGACGTCTGCTAAAATACCCATTGCTGACTTGTCTCATCTTTGTGGCTCAGTGTTCTGATCTCTAAAACGGGAGTGATTTCTGTACTCTGGGTAGTTGAAAGGGGCCTAGGCTTTGAATGTGTCTGAGTAGTGCCTGATACATAGATGGCATTGAACTTGAGCAATGCTAAGTAATCTGTGAGGTTTTACAAAGTGCTCATTCATACATGTGACAGACATCAGTACTTGGATCATGTGAAGCACTGTCACACAGCAGCTTGGATTTGGTTTACCTGCTGTCCCTCTGGGCCCCCTTGCCTCAGCATCACTGGCTGTCTTCCCTATGGCTGGGGTCCACCTGCCTCAGCATCACTGGCTGTCCTCCCTGTGGCTGGGGACTACCCAACAATCTCAGTCATTCTCTCCCTTGCTTTTTAAGTCAGCCTCTCTGAAATTTCTTTACTCCATAATTATTTCCTGCCTCCCTCCCCCAACTCCACTATTAGGTGGCTTCATATGCACTGTTCTATTTCCGGAATTTGGGTTGAAAACTTCCACTCTAATCTCATGAGTGTTTGTGTATTGCTGGGTATGTTGGTCTTTGAAGTAAGTTATGTTCAGGCCTCTGTATCCACCTATGTCAGGAATAAGAACTGGCTTAGTCCATGAGGTTCCTGTCCCTGAAATGTGAGATGTTATTTTCTTATACCTATCTTCACTACATCAAAAGAAAAATTAAAACAAAATAGAACAAAACATTCTCTGGGTCAGTCAAGTGCACTGTTAATCAAACAACAGAAATGGGAGAGGCTGACACAGATGCCTGGGGCCCAACTCTTCAGCCAGCTCAGGTTCTTGTTTATGTTTCTGCAACTCTTTCCTGTTAGTGTGTGTGTATGTGTGTGTGTGTGTGTGTGTGTGTGTGTGTGTGTGTCTGTGTCAGAGAAAGAGAGAGACAGAAACAGTGAGAGGGAGTTGGCATTTTACTCTGGTAAGCCATATGCAGAGATTTCCAGAAAAAAACTTCAAATGACCAGAACCACAGAGCACTTGGCAGGTTTTCCAGGACTATAAAGCTTAGAGGGCCAGTTAGCTACTGTGTTCGAAGCACAAGAGTGCTTCCAACCACCTCCACACTGTTACTCAACACTGCGCTGTGGGGTTCCTCAGCTCTGTTCCCATCACCAGATGCCAGCCTCTGACAGGGGTGGGATTGTCGCCGAGATCTCTCTGCCCACAGAGCTGTGGTCGTAGTCGTCCCACAGTTCACTGAAGCCTGAGGTTGGGGTGGGAGTTTTCTTTTGCTCCTGTTGTCTTCCTGGTTTCCATAATGCTCAGGGCTAACTCTGAGGTTTAAGTTAGATCATTCACAGCAGTAAGGGCTTCCTTTGACTCTTCACAGAAGTTGCTGTTTCTCACAATGAGATGTCACTGGCCCCTGTCTTTAGTTTCCTGTGCATTCATTAAACTGCTGAGCAGAACATTTTATTCCACCTAATGGCCCAGTTACCAAGAAGAAAATAGGAAAGTTTCTCTTATCTGCAGACGTTTAGTCATCCAAAATGAGCAATTTATAAATGCTTCCATTGTGACCCACAGTAAGAAGCTGTTACCTTAGAAATTTGAAGTACCTGAATATTTTTCCTGAAGAAAGGTTTTGTATGATGGAGAATAAATGACCATATAATGGAAGCTGACCACATCAGACCTTCCCCCAAATGCTCTTTGAGCACAGTAATAATTTTCAGTCTACATTTCCTTCAAGAACACTATCAAGATGTAAATGGAGACGACATTTTGTGTTTTACTTGTAACCTCTCTGATGATGTTAATGCTGTCACTGTTACCCCACCTTCTTAACACAGGTTATTTCCTCATCAGCTATATGTTTTCCTCATGTGGCTGAGGGTGTAGACCTCACATGGGACTGAATGCTCTATTCCTGTCTGCTGAACAAGCCACACTGCTCTGAGAAGCCATGAACACTTGGAAATGCATTTGACACGTCAAGTTTATACCTGCCCTTTATTCCCTAAGATCCAAGTTTATGTTTTCATAAAGAAAGCATTGGAGGCTGGGAGTGGCCCTTCTTAGCATCACCTCCAAAGTTCTGACTTCTGATCAGAATTCTTTCTATAGTAGATGGATTCATGAAGTTTAGTGCATTTCTCTGCACACTTGTACTGCATACACACAGGTACATGTAATATGCATATATATGAAACCTGCACACATATATACACATGTTGTGTTTAAAACAAGTAATACACACTAGAGAAAAAGAAAACAATCCAATGGGAAATATGTGCAACTCCTGACACTGGCTTTTTAATGTTAATGCATTTTAATGTTTCTTCATTATGATATTCTAGATATACTTATTTAACGTGGTAACAGGAATTTTTATTTTGTGTATTCTTTATGAGGATATTTTGAATTTTTTTTTTTGCTGTCATAGCATATTTAACTATTTATCTATGGCTGGAATTTTTTCTAATTTTCATCACAAGGAATAATGATCTTGATATTGCCTTTTGTGGTCTCTGAGACAATCTCAGTTTCACTATTTAGCTCTTCCTGACCTCAAACATAAGACCCTTCGGCTTTGTTTCCAAGTGCAATCATGAACCAGAATGCCTGGTTTGTATGCCTTGCGTTTTGATTAGTAAACTAAGAACTACAAGGATGACTAATAGGAAATACCTGCAGCACTGGAGGGTAATAGGGTATGATTGTTCTGTTCCCTACTAGTGCTTTGCTATGAATCAAAATAAAATGATTTCAAAACACAATTCTTGGTGTTGAAGAGCTGGCTCAGCAGTTAAGAGCACTGGGTGCTCTTGCATAGGTTTCCAACACCTCATGGTGGCTCCTAGTTCCAAGGAGATCTGATCTCTCTTCTTACTGCCACATTATTTGCATGTGATGTGCATGTATACAGGTAGACAAAACACTTATACACACAAAGTATATTAATATAATTAAGAAATACTGAGTCTTCCAGATTTGCCTAGTAAAATATTCTATTCATTTTGTGTATTTAGCAACTAGCAAACAATGTTCCTGCTATTTAATGTTGCTCCACTGCAAGTTCTCCTCAATATACATAAGATACTTGAAATTTTAAAGATTATGTAATAATTTGATTTCCACACACATTTGAGGGTATAATAAGTACACTGTCATTTGTGATTGAGACTGTGTTTGTAGGGAAAGGAAGAACCATACCATGCTACAAAAGGGGAACTTAGATGTCTGGTGAGCTTTGTTGTCAAATCATTAGTCATTTCCTATTGTATTTGTTAGATGAGGTATGAGAGAAGTAATAAATATCAACCAAACATGTTTATGCTTTTCGTTTTAGGTCAGTGCGTTGAATTAATAATTCATGTTGACATTTTATCAGATCCACCATCTCAACCTACAAAGCAACTGAGGCGAAGGAAAATAACTTCTTAGAATTTTTTTCCATGGCTCTAAAATTTTATGTGTAAAAAAGAACTCATAGCCACTCCCAAAGCTTCTGTCAAGAACAAGAACAAGGCTCACAGAAACTGAATGGCTGGCCCAGAACCACAGAACTACTATAGTTAGGCAAAAGAAGTAAGATACTATTTCACCTCTGGCCAGCCTGACATTTGACTCTGGCTGTAGCAGATTGGATGAGGAAGGAGTGAATGTAAGATGAGTTTGACTTGAATGATTCAAGTTGACTTCAGGATGTAGCTCTGCAGTTCCTGCTCACACCAAGATGAAGGGCGAGCTGAAACACATGTCCTTGGTCAGCTACAGATCAGGGAGACATCTATCTCTTTGAATATTTATTATCATAAAGCAATGAGTTCATCCATAAAAGGCAGATGTGTAGGTCTGTCACCCTTCCCTACCAATTCCTTCTAAACTTAGAAGGGGAAGTAATTTGAAAAGAAAAGCCCAGTGTCGATTTCTTTCTGTCTTTTTACTTTATTAACTCAACAACTCCCAATGTGTGCTGTCCACAAACTTCAAGGGGTGAGGCCATCCAGTGGAGTGTGCCCAACTCATCAGGAGCCACATACTAAACATCTGACCTCCCTGCACCAAAACCCACCAAGTATCCATTTCTCTTTGGTTAGAAATGGGAGCCCATCAAGCACCCCTACGCTACAATGCTGACTAACTTGATTGTGTTCAAATAACCACAGCTGCTGTGTATCTTCTAGTACCATGAATGCTAGTCAGGAGGGAGAAAGTTTTTAGTTGGGTACCAGATTTATTCTTCATGTCCAGCAACATAAAGTGAGTGTTGTTTTCAACAGTAGAGTGTATCATCAGGTTATGGGGAGTAACTAATAGTCACGGCAATAGTCTGTGGTGTTTATAGGGTTAGGAATATATAATTCCTATATATTAGGTAGCTTCTATGATAGTAGGTTTCCATATGGCTTTTCAAATGGCTTTTGGTGTTAGTTGCCATCCCCCATCCCCTCTTTTATCCTGCCTTACATGTGGCTTTCTAAAAATTCTTTTTTATTTATTTATTTATTTATTTATTTATTTATTTATTTATTTATTGAGACAGAGTTTCCCTGTATTGTCCAGCTGTTCTGGAACTAGGGCTATAGACCAAGGCCTGGAAATCTGCCTACCTCTGCCCCTCCAGTGCTAGGATTAATGGTGATCACCACCACTGCCGATTACCCTGCCTTCCAGTCCTCCCTGTTTAATATTCCTAGTTTCCCCTTTCTCTTGATACCATTATGCTCTATCTCCCTTTCTTCGGAAGATCCCCTTATTCTACCGTCATCACCTATTAGCTATCTATAACTTCTGTTGTTATTCAGATCAATAAATGCATATCTAAAACTTAAAAGCATATACACATATCTCAAGTATTCACAAATATGAGATAACATGCAATGTCATTCTTAGCTCTGGGTTACTTCACTCAGGATCTCAGGATGACTGTTGCTAGCTCCATTCATTTAACTCCAAACTTCCCATTTTCATTTTTCTTAACAACTGGTTAAAACTGTGCAAATGTACTAAACAACTGAACAGAAATAAAACAAATTACTCTATTTAAAAACTGACTACAGAAATAAATGGAAGTCTCAAAAGATGAAACAAAACAGTTGGGCTCATAAACACTTAATGAACTGTTCAATATCCTTAGGCATAAAGGAAATGCAAATTAGAGATTTCATCTTACCCAAATCAGAATAGCCAAGATTAATAAAACAAATGGTAGTGAAGATGCTGGGAAAGGGGAATGAACACTCCTCCATTGCTGGTAGAGGTGCAAACTTGTACAACTATTGTAGAAATCATTGTGGCAGTTCTTCAGGAAGCTGGGAATAGATATACCCAAGTGACTATACATCCTACTATAGAGATACTTGCTTATCTGTTCTCATTGCTTCTCTATCCATAATAGCCCGAATATGGAAATAGCCAAGATACTCATTAAATGATGCATGTATTTGAACTTTTTGAATGATTCATACTGAAATAACATAAAATGAAAGTTCCAGACTCCTAACTAGAGTTATCAGAGGTAGTAAGTAGCCTTGCCTACTGTACTAGAAACTCCTGGCCAATGCACTGTCTTCAGATTGTAAAGGCTTTGGCTTAAAAAGTAGCTGCAGAATGAGGTGAGCATCTAAACACAAGGGGTGCTCGTCACAGTGATTCACAACTCATGTCTTCAAAAGAGGGTGTCAAATAATTGTGCCTCCCTCAGGTTGACTGTTGCATTGAAACCTAGCTGACACAATTATTTGTTTCAGCTTCAATTTGGTTTTTATTTTGTTTTGTTGTTTTTGTTTTTGTTTTGAACCGAACTGCATGCAAACATCTGCAGCTTTGCTTTTGGTACATTATCATCAGGTTGGGCTGGGATTTATCTATTTCTGAGGCTTCTTAGCCTTTTGTACATTTTTTAAAAAAGGAAACCTGCATTTCCTTTCTGGACTTGCATCTTATTGATTCAAACAAGGAAGCCTCCTCCTTTGCTGATGCAGCAATATTCTTGGTTGCTGGATGGGCAGTTTTGTTGGGGCTAGTGCTTTTCCTCATTTGTACATGATTATATCTCTCTGTTGCTATATTGCATATGTGTAGATAATTTGTTCTAGGAAAGACATTTTTTGAACTTAAATTCCAACACAGTGACTCCACACCCACAACCCCAGGCTGGACACCAAGGTGTCTTATATATGCTGTTTCCTCCAACATCTCTATATTCTGATTTCACTAATAAACTAACAGGGTGAGAGGTAAGGAAAACAATAATAAACAATTATACCAGTATACTGTAAGAAGGTATTGAAAACCTGTGTTTATTTCTGGAATTTTTTATTTAATATTTTTAACTGCTGTTGACTACTGGTAACTGCAACCAAGGGAAGCTGAAGCAGAAATGAAGGGGGCCTGCTGTGTTCTGTCTGAGACATTTAGTCATGCCACATCTCTTAAAAGAAGTTTGTGTCACAGGCCTCTCTTGTCACTGGATTTTGGACCGCTACAAATACCACGTTTTTGTTTTTTGTTTTTTGTTTTTTTGTTTTTTTTCTCTCTCTCTCTCTGTAGAAACACAAGAGCTGACCCTGAGGTTGAACTCTGTTTCCTTCCCTTTTAAGCATTGGGCATCAAAACAGAGCCATGTATGTGTTAGGTAGACGCCCCACTGCTGAGCTGTGTCCTCACCTTTGTACTGGATATTTTGAATCTCAGACAATCAGAGAGCAACAACCCTGCTTTGCCTGTTTCTCCAGCTATCACTCACTGCACAGATTCCCTTTTCTTTCCAGAACTTCTGCATCCCATCATGCAGTTTGCTACTTCTTCGTTCTGAAATCCCTTTTTTTCTTTCCTCACCAGCACTCTTAAAAAATCCAACCTTTTAGAGGGTCTGATCTAAACTTTTAGTCAGGAAACATTACAGCTCATGAAGTCTTTGCAGATTGCTATGCCACTATTAATGGGCACATTTCTCCACACTTCCCTGGGTTTGTACCTACAGGTGACTTCAGAAGTGGTGCTGCTACTGGTTTCACCATTTTGTACTTAGGCAGCAATGGTTATTATCCATTCTGTACTTTCCTAATGTTTACATTTTGGGTTGGTACATATGATATGACAAACACCAGGATTACCATCTTGATTGTTGTGCTTTTGCTTAGAATTTTTTTGCATGGTGTGAGATTTGCCTGGAATTTAGAAGATAGCCTATTGCATGAAATATCCATTTTATTTAGCTTCTTTTTTTGGTGTGTGTGTGTGTGTGTGTGTGTGTGTGTGTGTGTGTGTGTGTTTTAATAGAGAATAGTACTAAAGAAATAGAACTTGATGGCAATGATCCTTGTGTTTCCTAGATTGGCTCACTAGCACCAAGAGTGCTGTGAATGCCTTCTTCAGTTTCAGAAGCAATGTTTACATGGTGTTTAAATCTCTACATAGCCAGCCTTACAAATGTTCTCTTGCTTACCATTGTGATGATAGGAATCTTATTGCCAAGACTCTCTACATAATGTTTCAAACTTGCTTCCTTCTTGAAACTCATTTTACTTTGAGCTATAGCACAGCTCTGTGAACACTGAGGTCAGGAACAAAAAGGAACCTTTTCTTCTAGTTAATGTGATCTTTGAGTCTTTTCTGGAAATAGAAGTTCACAAGCAGGGAGAGAGTTTTGGAGAAATGACTTTAGATTTCCTTGTGACCACTTTTTACTTCTGGTGGTACTCAAAGTTGGTTTACACAAATCATCCATGTTTTTACAGTCCCACTAACTAGTTAGCATCACAGCAAGTTCTGGGTTAAAAATGAAATCAGGCTTGAAATAATTCCATAGATTTAATTTACTCTTTACATAAGTGTACTGGATGCAATTATTACTCCTGAGCCTTGCTTTGTGGCTGATAATTTGTGGAGTATCATTTTTCTTAGTTTTGTGTAGGTCATAAACACAGAATGGTTTATGTACACTAGCAAATTCACAATACTGTATGAGTGAGCAGCTGCTTCTGAAGTGAATCTCTTCCATCATTCCACAGTACCAGAGTAGAGAAATGGGAGAAATGTGTGGTCCAGTATAGTTTAAATGATAGTATGGAGTGTATAATCCATAATTTTTGCATTTCTTGGAAAGCAGTAACTCAGGGAAGTAAGTGTGTAAGAGCAAGTGCTTAGAGGAGATAGAAACATGGACTTTCTAACTGTAAAGCCTGTGAAGTTCACAAGCTGATTGTGGAACTTGTGTGGTGGGACACACCTGTAATCTTAATACTCAGAAGTTGCAGCAAGAGCTTCATAAGTTCAAGGCCAGTCTGAGGCACATAGTGAGACCCGTCTAAAAATTGCCAAACCAAACAATTTAAAAAATACTTATTTTAGAAATGTGAGCAATATCTTGAGACAAGCAATGACAAGCTGGGGAGGTTAACTCTGCTATATCGTTAGGGTGCTGGACCACGGTGCTGGTCCTACACAACTCTGTTTACATTTCTGTCACATCTTTCTAGTTCTGATCACAGAATATGCTTGACCTGTGTAAAGACATCTTGTACCTTATGGACTTGGTGTGGAAGTTGCAGGAGACTGCCAACTCCTGGCCTGGTGCACCACAGACCTCAGTCAGAGCTAGTTGACAGTGCTGAGTAGAGTGTGTGCTGTAGTCTGCTGAAGAGTGCAGAATCCTTCAGAATGTGGCCCTATTCTCAGCGATGAGAAGATTAACAAGGGTACACTGAGGGCTTAAAAAGTAGTATGCCTAAGTGCAGAATGCAGGGAGACACAGCACTGCTCTGTGTCTGTGTTATCTACTGACCCCCAGAGTGCCTTACCCTGACCTCACCATGAGTGTGAGGGTTAAGTTTTTGGCCTTGAAGGCAATGTCAGTGTGTTGCAAAACAAGACAACACAAATACCTTTCTTATTGTTTTGTGTGAGTTTTTTCGTTGGTTTGTTTTTGTTTTTAACTTTGACAATCAGATAAACACCTCTGTGGTAGTTTGAATAAAAATGGTTCTCACAAGCTTATAGGGAATGGCACTATTAGGGGGTATGGCCTTGTTGTAGTATGTGTGGTGTTATTGGAGGAAGAATGTCACTGGACATGAGGTTTCAGAAGCTTAAGCCAGACTCAGTGGCTCATGTGCCCTTCTTGCTGCCTGAGGACCCATATGTAAACTCTAAGCTACTTCTTCAGCACCCTGTCTGCCTTCACACCCTTATGGCTTCCTGCCATGATGACAATGGACTAAACCTCTGAATTGTAAGCCAGCCCAAATTAAGTGTTTTTCTTTGTAACAGTTGCCATTGTCATTGTGTTTATTCACACAATGCTATATCATTATAGAGCAATGTAGCTCTAACTAAGACACCTAGCTCACTGTTATACGTTTTGTTTCTTTTACTTTGTTTTTAAGCTATGTGCTATCAGGTCTTAGTTTCGTCTTCAAATATTTTTGTTGTATAAGAGTTTTAAGCTCCAGTAAGCTATGAGCTGCTGTGTACCCAGTCTGCAAGGATCTTGAATTCCTTGAAGCTTGATAACATTCATTCAGGATATAAAAGAAACTTCAGAAAAGCAATTTCTGGTTTAACATTTTTCTATGTTCATTTTTATGCTAATGTCATTTGTTTGGATTTTTCCCCCTTCAAATTAGGACTTACTTTGTAGTGTATGTCTTGCATATCTCCACATGCAGTGTAAAGCCCTCAGCTGCAGGTGCATCAGCCTCTAGGTCAGGATGCTGAATTCCCTGTTAAAGCCCTGTTTTCACTGTAGAACTTCAGTCAAAGGTGCAGTTGGGTTCAGCACCTTATTTCTGACCTTGTGGTTAAATCATTAATAAACAATGTTTTCTTCATCTTACTTTACCCAGTTGTGTCTCAGTTGAACATTTCTCTTGTGAATTATTTTTTTATATGCGAGAGAATTAGTAGCCTATAGTTTGCATGCTATTGGTAAAGAATAGAGCATGTTTTCAAACAGCCATGGATAGATTCTTGGGCACCGCCTGTGTACTTCTTACACAGATATCATTGAGACAGGTTACTTCCCCTTTATGTGTTATTTCCTTAGCTCTGAAGCTGATTGTTTGCAGTGACTGTAAAGATGAGAGGTCAAATGTATGGTGCATCTTTTCTTCTGGAACCTAGTGGTTGTTATTGAATGGGAGCTGCTGCTATCATGGCTGTTATCTACTCAGTTGATTCACAGTGGTGGCATTGGCTCCTGCAGCCTGCTGCAGAAAGAAGAATCCTAGCCCCAGATCACCTGCCAGATGCTCTGTGCTGCAAGGAGCATCCCCACCCTCTCTGTACAGTTGTTTGGAACCACTGTTCATCACTGGCCTATGCCCAGGTATAAGGAGTCTACTAAAGGTTCAGGCTCCAATCCCATTTTTCCATGTCAGTTTGAATGTCCTTAAGCATTTCTGGTGACAAAAGCTCCATGCCTTCTATTCATGCTCCAGACATTCTGCACTGTTTAGTTGGACTTGTCAACTTGACAATGTAGAATCACCTGGATAAAGTGTTAATGAGGAATTACCTAGATCAGGTTGGCCAGAAGGCATGCCTGTGAGGGATTGTTTTGAAGCCAAAATCTTGGGAAGCAGAACAAACAGAAAAGGTGATGGGTTTTTCCTTTCTGCACCATGCTGAAGATCCAGAGGCTGTAATAGCAGGTTAGAAAGCTTTTGAGGCAGCTAAAGCAGAGGAATGGCATGAGTGGCTGTTGAATAGTTTGGCATAACACATGAATCTCCCTGGTCAAGAGAGATAGTAGCTATCATCTTCAAGTGGGCATCTCATGAGCCCATTTGCTACTTGGGTTGGGGTGACCGTGTTAGCCTTTCTCCTTAAGGAACTTATTGTTTCATCCTGTTATATTCAGTGTGATTTCTATAGTCCAATGGTTGAGCAGTAGGAACCTTTCAGATGGGGGCAATAAAAATAGCTAAAGTAATTGAACATCTGTCACTGGCCCGTTTTGGACGGAGCATCTTACATGATGTGTTTAATACTTATTCCACTTCTCCAAGGCAAGCTCTCAGGACCTGCCTCTCCAGTGCTGGGTTTACAGGTATATGCTGCCATGCCTAGCTTCATTCCTTTTTTTAGACTTGTTGACAATGTTGGTATCCATCTCTTGTGGTCACACAGCCTTCCTACTTCAGTGTCAAAACAATTACTTCTGCAGCATGTGCCCCTGCTCTGTAGAGCCTTCCTTTTATTAATAATACATAGCTCTGCTTAGTTAAAACTTCCTTTCCTTTTCAGTTATCTCCTTTCCATTATACAGAGCAATTCTCAAAGTCCTCTGCTGCTGCCACTATCTTGTGCTTCAAACTGATTTTACTGCAAGAAAAACTAGAAGCAAAGCAGGCCAGGTACTTTCACGTTGTTTAGAAAACCTGTAAGGTTGAAATAACTTTATTTTCCATACTTTTACCTTGGTTAAAGGGCTTCCTTTACCTCCTTCCCTCCCTCCCTTCCTTCTTTCCTCCCTCTCTCTCTCTCTCTCTCTCTCTCTCTCTCTCTCTCTCTCTCTCTCTCTCTCTCTCTCTGTAGGAGTGCATGTGAGCAGAGGGCTGGTGTAAGATGTCCTATATTATTTATTTTCTGCTTCATTTCTTTGACCTGACTGTACCTGGAATTTACTGGTTTTTGGCTAGATGCTCTTTGCTTCTCCTTAAGTTCTCAATGCTGGACTTATAGGGGTACAAATGGCCTCATTTTGCATGGATGCTGGAGAGGGGAACACAAATCTTCATTTGTGCTGCAGTCTCTTAAAGGGACTTTGAGGTTTGGGTTTGCTAACTTCTTGCACACACTCCAGAGATGATAGATCTTTCTTGGAAAAATACTGGTCCCTTAATCCCCAACAGCCAGCCACTGGCTCCTTGACTGCCTTCATCTTGCAGTCTCACAGCCATTGAAAGTACATTCAACCATCCTGGGAGCATGGTGGTGCGACACCTAACGAAAGAACATATTCCTCAAGTTACTTAACTTACAGAAAGTCTAATTTGATTTCTGCACTTCTCTTTGTCTTCTGTTTATTCCTAACACAGGACCTTGCTGTCTGTTGTTGAGCAGCACAGAAAACATGGTATAGGAAAATAATGAGGAGTATTTCCTCTTAATCATATTTTTATCAGAGGTACCAAGAAGCTACTGTTGTCTTCAGACCCATAGTAGAACAAAAACTGAAAACAGATGTTATCTCCTCATATTCACATGTTACTTTCAACATGTTTACAGGAGATACCTGGGGTCAAGGGCATGGGAAAATACATAATTTGAGGGTTTTAAAATTATATTTAGTTTAGTTTATGAAAACTGATTACATAGGAAATTCAAAGCACAGTAATATTGGTTGTACTGTTTTCTTAAAGACAAGTTAAATGGGCTGAGTATACACAGCCCATTGTAAGAAAACAGATTAGGAACAGAGTTTTAAATGGTCTCAAGGCACATTATTAATTTGTTTGAAAGCCCAGAAAAATGTCCAGGTTCTGAAGGCCAGATTTATTTTCTGGAAAAAAAAAAAAAAAAAAAAAACAAAAAACATATCCCTTCTTCACCATCTCCTCCTCCCAAATTATTAAGCGACATTTTACATGCACTCTATGCCATCTCACCTCTGTCAGGTCCATTTTCACTTTTAAGGTGTTGATCCCTGTTATTAATGTCAATCATTCTAAGCCTCACCCCCACCATTTATCCTGAGTGACCATTTATCTTAGTACTATGCTGGCTTTGTTTTATGGTTCTGTACTATAAGCTGAAACCAAGTATGATGATAACTCCTGCAGCATTATTTTGACTCAGGATTGCTTTGGCTATCTGCAGGTTTTTGTGTCTCTATGTTAATTGCAATAAATGTTTTCCTACTGTAAGAATTCAGGCATTATGATGGATGGCCTGTCCATGTTACCTGACAGAATGCACTTAGGCAGTACCCTGGTCAGCCTAGGGTTCCATGATTGCATAGTCTACACACAGGTGCAAAGGACTCCTTTAAAAGAAAGACCCCTGTCCATTTGCACACTCTTGTCCAGCTCTTTCTGCTCTCTCCTTCCCACTGTTATCCTGGGGCAGGCAAGACTTTTCCTGCCTCCTTCTTCTCTTCTGTCCTCTCTGTGTGTCTCTTTACCTCTTTTCTCTTTCCTTTCTTCATCCCTCTCCCTTCTAATAAAACCTCTCACTTAACCTCTGTCTGCTTGGCATGTTTGTCCCTCTGCCTCAGTCAACCTTGCCCACCATGGAATCTGCTAAGGTCCCTCACACAAGGGTCCCTTCAAGATTTATCATAACACCTACTTCTGTGAAGAATGGCATTTCAATTTTAATGAGAATTACATTAAAACTATAGATTTCTTTAGGTAAAATAGCTATTTTCACAGTATCCTTCTAATCTATGAGCATGGAAGATCTTTCCATCCTGTAGTAACTTCTTTGATTTCTTCAATGTTTTAAAATTTTCATTGTAGAGTTATGTTGCTTTCCTAGTTACGTATTAACCTCCTTAGTTATTTATTTAGTTAGTCCCTTATTATAAGACTTTTGTTTTGAGACAACTGTAGATGGGATTGTTTCCTTTTTGTATTCAGCCTGTTTGCTATTGGTATATAAGAAAGCTACTGAATTTTGTATATTGATTTTCTGAAAATACTGACCAGCTCTAAGAGTTTTCTTGTGGAGTCTTTTTTGTTCAAGATTGTTTTATTGGTGTGTGTGTGTGTGTGTTTGTGTGTGTTCAGCAATATGAACGTGTCTGCAGAGGCTAGAATAGGTTGTCAGATCCCCTGGTACTGGAGTTATAAGGGAATCTTGAGGAACTTGACATGGGCATTAGGAACTGAATTTCTATCCAGTATTGACCAACAAACGCTCTCAACAACAGAGCTTTCTTTCCAGCTCCTGCTAGAGTCTATAAGATCTGTTGTTTGTGCAATAATATAATCTGCAAATGAAGATACTTAGTTGATGGGAGATGTCATTCTGTATATATGTTTCTCTTATTGGTTAATGAATAAAGCACTGTTGGCCAATAGGAAAGCAAGATAGGCAGGACTAGGAGACAAGGAGGATTCCTGAACGAGTAGGGAGGAGAACCAACATGGAGGGTGGAGAGAGTAGAACTCTGGGCCTTCTCTCCAGCAAGATGAGACCACGTGGAAATCTTAGATCAATAGAAATTGGTTAATATTTAAGACAGAGCTGGCCGATAAGAAATACTAGTAACGGGCCAACAGCTTTATATTTAATATAGCATCTCTGTGTGTTATTTAGAGCTCGCACAGCTCTGGTGCCAGGCTGTGGGGAAAAACTACCCTTAACACTTAGTCTTTTTTATTTTTTATGTATAACCTATAACCCCTTTATTTCTTACTCTAGCTAAGACTTCAAACACTGTGTAGAATAAGTGTAGAAAATCGGCACACTTGTCTTGTTCCTGACTTTGATGGAAATGTTTTGAGGTCCTCCTCCATTTAGAATAATATTAACTTTATGTTAGTTACATATAGCCTTTACTGTATTAAGTTCCATTTATCCTTAATCTCTTTTGAGTTTTTATCATGAGAAGATGACAGATTTTGCAAAAAGCCTTTTATGCATGTATTGAGATGCGTCTTAGTCATTGTACTGGCTGGTTTTGTGTGTTATCTTGATGCAAGCTAGATTCATAGGAATAAGGAGCCTCAGTTGAGGAAATACCTCTGTGAGATCCAGCTGTAAGACATTTTCTCATTTAGTGACCCATGTGGGAGGCCCCAATTCAAGGTGCGTGGTGTCATACATGAGCTGGTCCTGGGTTCTTTAAGAAGGTAGATTGAGAAGCAAGAGGTAAATATAACACTCCTCCATGGCCTCTGCATCATCTTCTGACTTTGGGATCCTGCCCCGTTTGAGTTCCTGTCCTGACTTCCTTCAGTGATGAACAGCAATAATGAAGTATAAGCCAGATAAACACTTTCCTCCCCAACTTGCTCTTTGGTCATGGTGTTTCATTATGACAATAGTAACCCGAACTAAGACAGTCAGTGTTCTCTTGCTGTGAAGAGACAACATGACTACAGTAACTCTTATAAAAAGAAAGCACTTAACTGGGACTTGCTTATGGTCTCAGAAGTTTTGTCCATTATAATCATAATGGGAAGCACAACAGCACATATGCAGACAAAATGCTGGAGAAGTCATGGAGATTTCCATCTCCAGATTCACAGGCAGCAGGAAGAGAGAGACTCTGAGCTTAGAATGAGCTTTTTGAAACCTAAAGGCCCATGCTCAGTGATACACATCCTCCAATAGGCCCACAGTTCCTATTCTTTTCAAATAGTCACATTCTCTCATGACAATTATTCAAATCTATGATCCTCTGGGACATTCTCATTCTAACCACCACATTCTACTCCCTGACCTCATACCATTGTAGCCATATCATAGTGAAAAATGCATTTAGTCAAGCTTCAAGAGTCATCATAGTCTATCAGTTTCAAAACTGTTTAAAAATCTAACATTCAGAGTCTCTTCTGAGGCTCATAGCAATAACTTAACCACAGCTCCCATAAAATCAAAGCAGATCACATACTTTCAAACACAGAAATCTATATCTATGTCTGTATGTATATGTACATCTATATGTATATGTATATGTATATGTATATGTATATCTATCTCTCTCTCTCTCTATATATATATATATATATACATATATATATATATATTCCAAAAGAGAGGAAAGGGAGCATAGTGTGAAAATACTAGATCAAAGAAGACCAAAAACTAGCAAGGCAAACTCCAAACTACATCTCCATACCAGATGTTTAGGCACTCTCCAGATCTCCAAGTCTTTTCAGCTTTTTGACTTCAACACACTTCTCTCTTTGGGCTGTTTCCATCCCTGTTAGCATCTCTCCTTTACAGATATCCCATGACTCTGGCATCTCCAACATCTTGGAGTTACCAGTGAAATCCAGGCTTTACCTTTACAACTTCATTCATAGGTCTCTTTTGGCCTCCACGCAGGGACACTCCCAATGCACACCTGGCCTCAGAATCTTTCCTTATTCTGAAAGGGAAACTCCACACCCCCTTTTATTTGTGTACTTGATCCTAAAGCCAGAAATATGTGGCCATAGCTGCCAAGTTCTTCTGCTTGCTGAGGCTGGAACTTGACTCCCTCCTTTAATCATATTTGTGATAGCTTTCTGTTGTTGAATTGTGTGTGTGTGTGTGTGTGTGTGTGTGTGTGTGTGTGTGTGTGTGTGTGATGAATACCAGTAGTTTAAAAATATTTCAACCTAGAACCTTTGTTCTGAAGATAATGAGTTTTAATTGTTGGGTTGGAAAGAATATTTCATGATGCCTAACATTAAATGCTGCTTACAAAGCATATAAAGTTATAATTCTGTCACTTCAGAATATAGTTTTGTCTACAGCAACCCTAAAAGAGAGAAATATGAAATGATAAAAGTATGGTTTCTGTAGAACTTTTCCGTCTAAGTTTGAAATAAGCTTAGTATTTGTATTGATAGTATTTTAAATGACTATTTTCAAATCTTTTAATGAAAACTCTAGGTGTACAATAGTGGAGAGACTAGTTTAACCATCCCTCATATACTTACTAGCCAGTTAAGATTCTATCCTCCTGCCCCATTGTGTTGCATCTGTTTCTCATCCACATCTCACTTAATTGATTTTATGTAAATCACTTTTTATTTATTCACATTTCATTGAGTCTATATTTAAATATATATTTAAAAGTTTCAAATGCAATCAAGGTAGCAACATCTCAGCAAAAGACTCAGTATTCAGCTTTCATGATTGCCCATCTCTATTTATGTCTAGGGGCCTCAGTATTCTATTTATGTCTAAGAGTATCAGTATTCAACTTTTATGACTGCCCGTGTATATTTATAGCTCATACATGTAAATTTAATGAAACTAAACATTTTTCAAGGTAAAATATACAGCATCTCAAAAGAATGAAATGTGCTTTATAATAGCTAAGTAACTAAGGTGTAGATAAGAACTTATGTCTCTTCAGTTTAGCAATTACATAAAAAAATCAAAAACACAAAAATATATAAATTAAATTGTATTAAATGTATGTAGCAACCATTTGCATAGCATTTGTATTGCACTAGATTATTCTCTAGCAATTCTGTAGAATATGTGGGAGGGTTTGTAGATTATAGATGAACACCTTGCCATTTTATTTCAGTTATTTCTGCTTCTTGGTATCACTAGGGTTTCTGGACCCCATACCCAAGGATATCCAAGGACAACACAGTTGTGTTGACAAAGGTGACCATTTTCTTGATTTCTAACACTGTCATTTAGATTGGAATTTTTATGCCTTTTCCATATGTATATACTTTGAGAACTTGGCTTCTTCCTCTCAGTGTTATCTGTTAGACTCATTCACTCTTGTTGCTACACGCCATGGTTTCTCATTGTCATTCTCCTTGAGGGTTCAATGATACAGAGTATCACTATGCTTCATGCTAATGTTGAGTGACTTTTATAAGTGTTGTACAAGTCTGGACTTTATAGATAATGTTTCTCTGAGATGTACAAGCCTGTACATGGTGATTATGTTTACATATTCTTTTGTGTCTATATTAGGGATAAAGTTCTCAATTTGAGTCTTAAGACCCTCTTCAGCTTGGCAGATACAGATTTCCCACTGGTAATATTTATTATACTCTTCTTTGACATAGTCAGAGCACCAGTTATTTCACAGGTGCTTATTTTTTAGTTTCAAATTATTACATGGGCATGGAAGTTACTAAATGAAACTAAAATTTGATACGTAGGTTGCTATTTTTCTTAATCTAAAATGTCAAGGAAATGGATTTTTGGCTTAGACTAAAGGCTTTTTGCTTTTGCTTTTGAGTCCTGGCTGTGCTGGAATTCACTTTGTAGATCAGGCTGGCCTTGAACTCATAGAGTTCTGCCTGCCTCTGCCTTCCAAGTGCTGGGAATAAAAACATGTGCCACCACTACCTATCAATAAGGCTGTCTTTTGTGTTTATTCCATGTGAAATATTTGTGTCTATGAACTAGGCTTCCATTTTTTGTGTCTGTCACTGTGAAGAAAATTGAGAAGGGATTGCCCCAATTCCTCTTTTACAAATTTAGCATGTTGTTGAAGGACACCATTCTTATGCTCTCAAATCCAGGAAATATGTGAGTCATTCCCATTTCTAGAGTGTGGAATCCTTCTTAGTGTCTGCATATATGTGAAACTATGTAGAATGTGGAAAACTTCAGGAGGGAAAGTCATTGTTCATTTTAGAGGCAGAACTTACTTTAGATCCATGCTTGTTAGACTCTTAGTGTTGTTAAGTAAGAGATATTAGATGTTAACATGGTGACACCTCATGATGAGGTGTCCCGCTGCAGTCAGCTTTGTCTGCAAGATCAAGTACCTTCCTTCTAATGGTACTTATTCTAGAGTTTCTATAGAAGTTAGTCTCGTTCAGTAGTTTTATGTCTTTTCTATTTTCAGTTTCTTTTTTGTTCCTTCATCACCCCTCTAGCTATTCTATGTGCCCTTTTATCTTCCATTGATGTTATCAGGTATAGATGGGATTTAGGACATAGGCAAAGATATTGCAGAAAAATTAAGATCTATTTTAATTGACTATTAAATATTACTCTCAATTTTCTGCTTCAGAATAGGTTTCCACAAAGTGGGGGGAACCCTTCTCCCTCAGTACTGGTTTAGTGTGTTATCTTAGAGTAAAACATCACCAGTCACATGACATGTCTCTTAATTATGTGGCAAGGATAGTGACATTTCTTTTTTCTTACTCTCGGTGACAGGATATTGCATTGTCCTATAACATCTTGCTATGTATTTTTAAAGTCTTGCAAAAGTTAATTATTATAATTTATTAGTCTCTGGCTAATCCAGAGGAGCTCCTAACAAGGTAAGAAATTATTAGGATTAACAATCATTAAAGATGTTGTCTCCTTACAGGAAGAGAGACTAGTAAATAAGAATCATTAAGTATGCCATCTCCTACTCATTTCCAAGAGACAGCTCTCACTTGGTTATCCAAGGGAGCTTCATAAGCTCAGATTGTCATCCCTGTAACATCATGTCAGGAATCCCCCTATGGTCTGTTAAGAGTTGCATGACGCATGACTGTGCTGCCCCATTATGAGCTTCTGACACTGCCTAGAGAATCTTTATATGAAATGGCAGCTTTCCAAACACTGGCAGGTAGGTGACATGTTTCACTAAGAACTAAAATCAAATTTTCTCACAATCATTAAAGTTTCACTTGGGGATTCCTTGGATTTAGATCCTGGGAAATGCCAATGTATAATATTATCAACTAGTCTTGACCCCAGAGGATGATTTAACAGTTGTCACTATGCATTCCAAAATTCATCTTTATGAATGAGTTTTAGGGCTATGTCTCAGCAAAGGCCCTTTTCAAGCATTTTTGCTTTCTCCACAGCCAAATAGAGCTGGTACCTTTGTTCATTATCATTTTTATTCATGTAGCACCAACCATCTGCATACCACAGTTGGAGATGTTTTACTAATATTTTTGTATTCTTTCTATATTGGAAACTGATCTGACCTAAGAATCCAGTAGCTGCTAATAAGATTGGTGTGATATTCTTCAAGGCAGAATCTGTAAAGAAATTAGAGTTAATATTACAAGATAATGCTTTTGAAGTATAGAACCTTCCTTGTTCATTTTTTTTTTTCCTTCTGAGAAATGGAACCTGGCAATGTGTTTCCTTGACTTCTTGAAGTGTTGCTAACATTGGGATATACATTGGTTTTGGATTTTTGGTGAATAATTATAGATATGTTACATATCCTCATCCATTCACTTCCTATGTACTACTATACGGTCAAACATCCTAGTCTTCAACCTTTCATTGCTTTCTTACCTCCCTCCTCCATATGTTAATCTTGCTTAGTGTCTAGAAACAAATGTACTGTTTTCAGAAATGTCTCTATTTGTGGTATCTGCTGAGTGAATTACATTCTTCCTTCCATCCCTGGCTATTGTTATTTTCTTCTGTGTTTGACAGTGGCCCTTGATGGTAATAGATTTTTCTGTGTCATTCTTGGTATTATGGAGCTGAACCTCCTGGCATTCTCCTGATGTCCTCATTTATTTCTCTATCTCTGCTCTGTCACCACATTGTGCTCCTTGGTCCCTCTTTCCACAGAAAGCCATCTGTGCTCCCTTCTGTAGTTGTTGCATCATGGCTGTTGGTAGTATAAGTGCATAAGCCATAGCTTGTTGTTCAACCAGAGAGGGAAAACCTGAGAATTCTTTTGTTCTCTTTGCACACATGGAGCTCTGTATTAAAATTATTTTTCTTCTTTGCTTTCTTTCAAGAAAACATGCCTCACTTTGTCAATCAAGATTCAGTTATTTGGGATTTTTACTAACAGATGGGCCACTTTAATTCACTGGCTTCTAAGCACTTGACTCATAGCAATCATCCACGGCTTCTGCCTTTGTGTTCTTAGGTTGTCTCGTCTGAGCAATTTCTTAGGTATTCATATTATAAACCTTTCCCTCTTAAATTTGAAAGTCCTGGTGCTTTGATACAGCTGCTCAAAATTATGACCTAATTCATTTTGGTTGTCTGGCCCCTTTCAATGGCTAGTCCTTTTGTATTTCACACCCTTATGCTTTCTCAAGCACTGTGCTCCTCTGCTTATCTAGCATCTGTAACTCTGTAACACTTTGTAAAACTGTTCCCATAAGCATACTGACAGGGCTCTGTATCTCTCATTGAAAAAGTTATCCATCCATTCCAGTCTCTCTCTGACTCACTTCATCCTCCTTTAGCATCTCAAGCAAGATACCTCCTCGTCTACCTTGTTGCTTACTTTCGTTTTTGTTTCTGTCAACAATCTCTAGCACCTCTAACTCTTAAATTTGGACACTCATGGGTCTCTGTTCTGGGTCATCTTTCACACTTTCTCTGGTTTCATACATTCTCAGTAGAAAATTTTATATCAATAATGGTCAGAAGGTATTATTTCTACTACTTTTATATTTAAGTTATAGGGTAATGACAACAGTAAAATGAAACCTGATATAAACTTTCCAGAATATTGAATATAACAGAAACTGTACTATTGTTTAATGTTTTTATCTGGTTTTCCCTATTATTTTTCTTTAATTAGGGGTCAAATTTTTGGTGATAAAAAGAATTGTTGACCTTATTCTTCTTTGATTTCAGATGTTAACATCAAAGTTTTAATTCTGTATTAGTTGCTACATGGATTATAAAAATGCCATTAATTCAGTCTATCAGACAGTGATGTAAATATTTTGAAATAATTTTTGAGCCATTATATCATTGTTATACTCACTTGATTTAAGCTGTTTCCATCATTCTTAAGTCTTGTTTGTATGTGTCTGAAAGCCACCTAGTGACTAATTCTAGAGGAACTTGTTAGATTATTTTTCTAAGTAAGTTGCTTTGGTCAAGCATCCCTAGGGCAGTACCTAGCAGTCATTGCTCACTACCAATGGTTGCTATTATTTTACAACATAGGAAATTCCTCCAATGAAGAGTGCACACACTTATTATAGGCATAATGAAATCTGGCCTGATTCTCAACCAGCTGAAGTCCAAAATCTGGGAGTTCAGGTTTATGCAAGGCACTCTGAACATAGGAAACATTTTTTAAAATTAATTATGTGAGTATGTATGTGTCTTTGAGTATGGGTTTGTGCTCATGAATGCAGTATCTACTTAGGACAAAAAAGGATATCAATCCCCTGGAGCTAGAGTTCCAGGACATTCTGAGCTCTTTTGTGGGTTCTGAGAACTGAACTCCATCCTCTGAAAGAACATCTCCCACCCTCACATGCACCCTGACCACCCTCCCTTCCCACCCTCCCCCCTACTCCACATGTAGGCTGATGCCCTCCAGGAGGGGTCATCTAAATCTGTCAAGTCTTTTGGAGTAGGAATTAGGACGTCTCTCCTGTCTCTAGGTTAAGGGAGTACCCTTCCCTCCATGGGGGATGTGCCCACAAAGTCCTTTTGTGCACCAGGAATACATCCTGGTTCCACCGTAGAGAGTTTTCTTAACTATGGAGCCAACCCAGAAAAAAAGGAAACTTGTGCCTAACCATTTGCAGGAAAACAAAACTGCTCTCCAAAACAAAATTTCCTGGCTTATTTCTATGTATGTGAGTGTTTGAGGTTTATTTTCATACTTAACAAATACTGAGTCCTTGAAGGTATATCTTGTAAGCTATCATGGCACTCACTGGTGAGTGGGGCAGAGGCATAGCTCCATACTGTCAACCTTCAGCAGCCTAAGGAGTTTCCTTGACCTCAGTATAGACCAAACAGGGATTTGTGGCTTTGGCTTAGAAATGGATTTTAAGCCCAGCCATTTTTAAGCAGATTTGTAGCTTTTTGTTAAATATAATTTAATATAGATTTTATCTTCAGAGTTAAGAGAAAGGGACAGCCAAAAAGGAAGAGACACCCAAATGATGAGTTCCTTAGCAGTGCCACAATTAAGTATCCTATCATGTATACCATTTTGGTGGCTCTCAGGTTGAGTCTTTAAACAATTGCTAAGAAACCTTTCCTTCCTTTGTTTTCTTTCTTATACACCAATGCTGTGGATTATAATCTCATAAGAGAACCATGATCTATTGGAGTTGCACAAGGGACTTAGTACATGTCCTTTCCCTGTAAATGGAGTGAACAGATTAATTCCTAGATAATTAGGGGTTTACACCTGGGAAGGTAAAAAGCCTTAAGTGGTTTTTAATTATGCTAGAAGCTATGCTTCTCACCCAGCTTCCTGGGTTTGGGACTCCTTTCTTTCTCATGTTTCTATAACCTTCCCTATCTTTCTATCCTCAGTCACTTAAAGTGGTTCATTGAATTAAAGACCTTAAACAGTTCTTTGTCCTCACATGGCCATCAGTAAACCAGCCCAGAAAGAACTCCATCCAGTCCTATTGTTTGCAAGTGGTATCGTCACGACAGTCCCATAATTTAGCTCAGGTGACTTTTGGATGCACCTGTCATAAAGTAGTGTATGGGATATCCTAATACATGATGGGGAAGATGCTGAAGTACTAATCATGGAACAAAAAAGAGGCTAACGGGGAGGTGATTGAGTTGGGAAGAACATTTATTTAACACCAGAAAGTATAAGAAAATAATAAAGATGTTTACAAAAACAAGATGCACAGATAGGAAAAACTAGGATAAGAACACGATAGTCACATATTTGTTCATTTTCTAGAGTTGTAGAGTTGTGATGGAAAGGTTGACTGTGGTGATATTTTGTGTTCTGAATATCAGAGGGCAGAGGTAGCCACTGGTTAATCACAGAGGTCTGGAGGTCTGTGCAGACAGACCAGAAGTGATATTGCTGGGTGGAGAGAAGAGATAGCCAACTTTGCCCCTTTTTCAGCTGAGGAGTTAGCAAGGTAAGAGTTGGCTGTGGCTTGCTCCCTTGTCTCTCAGATCTTACAGCATTTACCCTGATATCTGGCTCTGGGTTTTTAATTGTGAAGACCATTTGGAACTTGTGTGACAATTGGCAGTAGAGACCTTGGCTTAAAACTCTTTAACAACTTAAAGGTAGACTGAAGAAAAAGATGCCAAAGCCTCTTTGATTTTACCATCTCAGTTTTGATCTCAGGGTGATGAAGGCCCAATATACTGCAGTTGGTTCAAAAAATTCACATATTCATTGAAGGGACACTAGGGCTAAAGTGTCATGTGCTCCTAACAAAATGCTGGATGTGAATACATCATGATGATGGGTTATGACTCTGGGCTGATAGGTTAGGACTGTGCAACCCGATGAGGATAAAAATAACTTTAATTAGAACTGTATCCCTTAGAGGTTTTAAGTCCAGAAGAACTGATGTTTGTGTTTGTCTCTGCCAGTAATCTGGGCTTGTCCTGTCCCAGGTGGGATTGTTAGTTTGTTCCTTTTGTGAAGGCTGGGGTGACTCCTCACCTTAGAGATCAGCTGACTTCCTCATCTTTTTCCTGTGTGATAAACAGGCTCTTGCTGCTCCCCCTGCATCTAACTGCTAAAGAAAGATAGAGAAATGTAAGCGCAGAAACAAACAAGCAAATTCTCCAAGACCTGACTGAAAACTAAGGCAGAACAAAGTCCAAAGCCATGATTTGTGTTTTAAATCTGTTTGGAGGGAAAGCAATGCATTTACAAGTTCAAGATATTTAATGCCCGAAAGCAACAGATAAATTCCAGATACAGTATTAGGCATCAGCTATTTTGAGTCTGAGTCACCAGTTTTTTTTTTTTTTTTTTTTTTTTTGTTTGTTTTTTTTTTTTTTTAGTAAGAAACTGTTTGTTCCTTTCAGTTTTCTGGTGCTTTAGAATCATGGCTAGAGCTTGTACTGTAAGAGGTTTGTAATGAATTATTTGAATGTTAGTCTAATGATTGAAACCAGTTTTTACATCTTTCTGTGTACTACAACCCAACAATGCAACATTACATTTTATTTAACCCTCAAGCTAGTTTTCATTATTGGTAGAAATTATGTTTTCAAATATCCTCTAGTTCAGAATGAAATCTCACAGCTTTCATTCAGTTTACCTTGTAAATGAAGAATTCAAAATCTATTTACTAAGTGACACAACCCTTAGACTGCTGAAAGATATACAAATTTTCAAGGTTTCACCACTCAAAAGCATTTGGAATGACTCATTTATCAACTGGGATTCTATTCTGTTAACCTAATACACAAATGGCAGCTTAAATAAATCCAGAGCTTTTTTTTCTCTTGGACTAAGTGGTTACCATGACTCTTTTGCCTTGCAGCTGCATCTGCCTTACCTATTCTACAGGCCTGCCTTCATTGGACTCCTCTGTGAAGCCAGGGTACTGCCACTGACCAGAGCTCTTCCTTAGGGAGAGCCTAGCTATGAAGGAAATGGGGTTGAAAGCACACTGTCTACCTCCCTTGTTTCACATAATCACCAAAGTCAAGGGTCTATGAAAGAGAGAAAGAAGGTATTCCTTAGCAACACTGTTAGTCTCTGGTTCTTGAAGATGTCTCACCTTAGAAAATGAGTTGTCCCAGCTCCAGACTTTCACTCCTTTCCTGCTCTACTCTAAGGCACTTTTCTCCCAATCAGTAACTGTGGGAAGGTGCTATTTTCTTCAGTGGTCTAGACCTGTGCCATGTACTCTTGCAGCCACAAGGAATCTCTGTGGGACTATTGATCATTTGCAGTTAAAAACAGTCCCAGTCAAATGACACTGTAAGTATAGACATGGCCAATTTTGAAGATTTGTTGTAAGAATAAGAACATGAAACAATGTAATAACCTTTTTATTTTTATTGAATACTACATTAAGTAAGATGCATTAATTCTGTTTCTTTATAGCTGTTAACATATATGTGTTAGAAAAGTGAGTATCAAGTTGGGTACGTTGATACACACCTGTAATCCCAGCCCTTAGGTAACTATGGGAGTGGTAATGCTATGGTTCAAGGCCACCCTAGGTTACCTAGTGAGTATCAAACCATTCTGAGCTAAAGGAGAGAAGGGAGGGGGAGGGAAAGACATGTTTTTGTTTTTCTGTTTGAAATTAATAGTCTGGAATTTGTGTTTCAATATGCAGAGATACCTAATACTCATGAAGTACATATAGTAAGACTTCAGTAAACATATGTTAAGAACTTAGACTAAGAGAGAATGGCTGTTGTAATCAACAAAACAGCAGAAATCCCTGATTTTTATCTTTCAGATTTGGCCATTTCAGCTATAACACCAGAGAGAAAAGCAACACATTGAAATATAACTGAAGACATATTTTGCAGCCCCATGTAATTGAAGGGCTGAAGCCTTCCATTTATGTCTGTTGTTTATAAAGGAAGCTACCACCTTTTAGATTACCAAACCAAGTGAGTGTGATTGGAATCAAGATTTTTCCAAACTAGAATAGAAGGCAGGAAGATACCTAGACCTCCAAAGTTATACTTTTCCATATGTCCATATGGTTTGTCAGGCGACACGTTTGTTTTGGCCAACAGTACATCATGGGGATGAAAATGTTCAGAAATGGCAGAAAACTTCTTGTCCCTTGGCATGATCCAAACCAGCTATACCTCTTGAGATGAGGCAAATGAATGCTGCATGGTTTATTTCTGTTCCTAGGTTATCAAGACAGATTAAGGATTTATTTTCCAATTTCCACTCTCTTTCTCTGATGCAGCATCTTCATTTCTGCGTATGTGGCTCCTTTCTGCATGTTTGGAATAGATCATGTATGCACTATTTTTACCCCCATCTGAACATCAGCCCCCTCCCTTCGATATTTTGCCTACAAGCCTATTTGAATATGGTAAATATGTGTTAAGAACCTTAAGCCAGTGAAGTGACTTTTTAAATAGCAGTATCTAGCCAGACAGAAGAGGACTGGATGATAAGTAATAAAGTGGGTCCTTATGAAAGCTTTGAGACATGAGTCATCAGGGAGACACTTTCTATTCTGCTTCCAAAATAACCATGCCTGGTTTGCCTCCAACACAGTAAGCAAATAGTCCTTAAAAAACTGAAACATTCACATAAGCTAACTTTTTGTTTTTATTTTTTCCTTATTGAAATGTCAAAGAATGGTTTTCTCTAAACAGTCTGGAGAGAGATCTGGTGTAGTTGGTGTTTGCCTTAGAACACTGAAGAATTGCTTCTGTTATACTACAGATGAGGGCCTCCAGGAGGGGAGTTACCTACTTGTTTTAGCTTGAAGATAAAACAAAGTTCAGAATTACTGGGGAGATGTAGAGTCTCATAAAAACTAAATCTTCTTAAGACTAGGATTTTAGGAGAGAAAAGATTGTACACTTAGGTAGGCAGCAGATAACATCAGGTAAGACAGCCTAGGTAGCTCATCTATAGCATATTTTGGTTAATGTTCTCTGTGTATTTTTCTGTGGGCACCACCCCGATAGCCAAATCCTACATTTTCAGGTCAAACAGCCAAATACCAGGATGTGATTGCCCCTCTAGGGATTTATATAGCTCCGTTGTCTTGTACAATGTGTATATTGTAGAGAAATAAGCAGAATTGTTTTTCTTCCCTACATAAAGAGGGGAAGAATTTCTGTGTAGATTTGTATTAATTAACATATTGCTTCGTCTTTCAAAGGAGCAAAGTATTAAGTGTTTGTTTTTGTTATTTTTATTGGCAGTTCCAAAATGCCTTTTGTATATAAAGTGCATAGCAAAATGATTACCGAAGTCTCTGAAAGCCTCGATATGCCAGCTAATTTTCTTTTATTTCAGCCAAATGTACAGATGGTAAAGCTTATTGTCAGAAGCAGTAATAGGTAAAGATAATACAGTCATAAAAATATTCGCTTAAAGTTTTCACTTCATGTCTCTGAGCATGCACATGTGTAAATGTTAGTCACCTTTTTATAAAGGTGATGTCAGTTACTGTATTTCATGCATTTCTCAGATTTTTAAAAATATTTTGCTGATAGCTGGGAATCTACCATGGTACTGACTCAGGCCCCCCTGAATATGGGTCTCAGCTAGAAGGACTGAGCAGTCTAAGGGACCTCAGACAGTGGAACCAGGATGTATCCCTGGTGCACAAAAGGACCTTGCAAACACATCCCCATGGAGGGATAACTGCCTTAATCTAGAGACAGGAAAGAAGCCCCTTCTACTTCAAATGACCTGTCAGATTTACATGACCCCACCTGGATGGTATTGCCCTACATATGGAATTGGGATGGGGGGGATGGGAGGTGAGAGTGGTCAGGGTGCATGTGAGAGGGTAGAGAGGGTAAAATGGAGGGAGGGGCAACTGGGATCGACATGAAAAACAATAAATTAAATAAAAAATATTTTGCTACCTCTGAAACTGAGGTGTATGTTAGCAGCTATGATGTCTTTAAATAATTATCAACCATGTGGTATTCTCAACATGGTTGTGGTTGATGTGCTGATCAGGCATAACTACTCATACTGCCATAACCTCAGTCAAATTAGTTTCCCCCAATGGAATGACCCTAGGTATACCATTCATATCCCCAGGGTAGATTCTATGCCCAGGAATAGCTGACCAGCACAAATCAGATTCCATGTTTTAGTAGCTTTTTTTCCTCTTTGTTTTAAGAAGAAAAGGACATGAAGATGGATGGGTGGGGAAAGTAGAGTGACTAGAAGGAGTTTGAGGATATGAGAGACTATGATAAACTATACTGTGTGAAATTCTCAAAGAGTAAATTTTAAATTTTTGAATAGATTATTTAAATACTAAAAATATTTGAATAGATTGAGAATTTAAATACTCAAATAGATTGAGTGTATAATATACCCTAAATGTCTTTAGAAAGATAATACTCTCAAGGTATAGAAAATAGCAGGGGAACAGAGCAATGTTTTATTATGCAAAGTTAAATCTAAAAGATCCTTCAATAAGTATAAAATATGGTGACCAGAATCCTGTTATAGTCTAATTGGTGGTCTACTGACTTAGTGTAGTGTCAGATACTATGTCTAATAATCATTGTTGACTTATATATTATATATATTCAATCATAAAATCAGCATCTTTGAAAAGTGAATGTATTTTTCTCTCATATTCTTTATGTGTGTATATCTTCAATTTCTTTACTTTTTACAAACTACATGTGAAATTGGTACTGCTAACTTAGTGTCACCAAAGCATGCCATCATGGCTTTGTGTATCTAGCATATCCCCTTAGTACTCAAGTGAAAGTCACCAAAATTTTCTTTTTCTGTGATCCATATTTGGTGTGTGGGGTGGGGTGAGCAACAGGATTGAAAAAGTAAGTATCTGGCACTAGAGAGTTGGCTCAGCAGTTTAAAGATCTGTCAGAGCTGTCATTGCTATTTCATTGGACTTGATGGAGTTCCAGCTGCCTATGTCAAGTGGTTCTCAACTGCTATAGCTCCAGTCCATGGGGATCTAATGCTATCCCTGGCCTCTGCAGGTGTGTGTGCGCACATAGTACACATTAATTTACACAGGCAAACACATAAACAAACAAATATATATGTATGTATATGCATGTACATATGTACATGTATATGTATATATACATATGTACATGCATATACATACATATATATTATTTATTTTATGGTTAAAAAGTGTTGAAGTATAATATGGAACAAATAGACACAAAAAAATCTTTTAGTCTTACCCATGGTTCTGTGATTCCATGTTGACCTAGCACAGGGCCTTAGAGAATGGAGGGAGCTCATCCCAGACACAAAGCATAAATTAAGTTTAAAGACACCTGGCTATGCCAAACTTCAATTTGCAATTTTAAGTCAAAGAAATTATCACATATTCTTTGTGATTCTACACACTTTTTCATGTGTCTCCTTTTTTGGAGTCTTGATCTAGGTCTCTAATGTAGATATAGGTACCAATGAGAATCACAAAATTATTTACATCTAGTCTGTTTGTGGATGAGAAATTATGTGGTATATGTCTTCATTAGGAAAAGATTATTTCCAAAATCAATACTGTGTCTGAGAAGCAAGACTTGTGGCTATCCTCCAATTTCAGAAAAACACCAAAGACTAAGCAGTGTAACTGTTTTATTTTCTTAAAATTCTTCAACCCCACCTTAACTATACCATCTAAACATAAAAATCTTCTACACATCTGCTTTCTTATCTTACAGATAAGACATGTATTTTGTGCACAATGCCCATCTGATTTCATTTATTAACTTCATTTCATCTCACAACTGTCTTATCACACATGCCTTTATAACTTCTGTTTTCCTCGCAAGTTCATATTACTCTTGTTTTGACTTTATTTACTTTTTTATTTTGGTGGCGTGTTTTCTTTGCATTAGTCACATGTATGGCTATATCTTTCCCCCTGGATTTTACTTTTCATTTGTTTCTCTCTTGGTTTGGCCCTTTTGTTTTCAGTTCATTTTCTACTTTATTTTCTTCATCAAATGAATTCTTTTGTGTAATTTGAAGATTCCTGTTTTATACATTATCCAACAAAATCCGTTGCCAGTTTGGAGTCGCTGTAGGACAGATTGCTAGTGAAGTGGTTTGTTGCCCTGTCACATTTTCATATTTGCTACATGATTTTTACTCTATAAAATGTTAGACCCAAACCAGGTTTTAGAATATGGAACTCTGTATGTAAGACCAGTCTCTGGGAGAGATAGCCTTCTGCTACGTGAACATGTATTAAAGTACATACATTAATAATACACAAGGATTTTTTTTTTTAAAAAAGAGGAATTCACCATCAATTTAATGTTTTCTTTATAAAAGTTGCCCTGGTGTCTCTTCACAGCAATAGTAAACCCTAATTAAGACACAATGAAACTAGATTAACCATGGTCTTAAATGTTAATACTAAACCCTATTCTAGGGGTGAATCTGGATAGACTACAAAAATAGATAGCCTACGTCTACTTAGAAGTTTTGTGGAAGCTCAAAAAAAGGAATGAGGGGGAAAACAGGAAGTAACCTCTAACATAGAACTTTTTAATATTGGGAGGATTAAACTGTAACTTTATTGGGAGATACAAAATATACTTAACAAAAGGTAGTAATTTTGAATATACTGCTGTTTTATAAAGAAAAATTTCTATTCCTGTTTCCACACACATCTTAGACCCTGTCATCCTGGATGCTGTTTCAGTTTTATTAACCTACACTGTCTATCAGAGATGAATATCTCCGGAATTTTCTGCTTAGTGTTACCAGTTCCTAGTCAAGAACTCCACCCTATGTGAGGTCTCTTGGACAATGAAATGATTTATTTAGTTTGCCTAAAATAAAAATAGAACATTTCCATTCTAATAGTTCATCATATTTTTGAATATTATGTACAGGAAATAATTTGTCAATAAAATGTCACAATGAGCACAATATCACAGTCAAGAGAAATATAAAGTGAAGACTTTATCATGAAAGGGGTCGTCTGGTTTTTCCCTAATTAAAATACTATACATTTTTAGGAAAATACAGACACAGTGACATTTTCATATTGTTTCCATGAGATTCATTGTGGTTCTGCATTGCCCCATCTGAGGAGTATGCTGCAGATTTAGGTGGATTTCACTTCCAAAAGTCCATTTGTTTGTCTCTAACAGCACTGAAAATGTTGAAGAAATCTAATAAGATAGGAATTTCTGTACCCATGGCCTGGGGAATATTTTTCATTTAAAGTGACTATAAAAGTTGCTACCTTGCAACTAGGAAACATTGTCTTGTTCATTCTTACATATAATGAAATGCTATTTGTGAGTCAGAGGTATATCATCTCAATTCCCTCAAGCCAGTTTGTTTGGCCTCCTTCCCCTTCTCTCAAATGTCTAGCTAGCTAGCTATGAAGCTACAAACAATGTATTTTGATCATATTTATTCTCTCCAAACCCCAGATTTTCTCCACTTCCCTCTCAAGTTCAGATTTTCTGCATTTATTTTTTTATAATCTACTGAGTCAAAGAGGTGCTGCCTGTATGCACACAGGTATATGCCCAATCTCAGTAGCATGTGAAATATACAAGGGCCCACATCTGTAAAAAAACAAAAAACAAACAAAAAACAAAACAACAACAACAACAACATCAAAAAAAAAAAAAAAACTGATTCCCCTTCCCCAGAAGCCATCAAGGGCCACAACTCCTCAGCTAGTGGTGACAACTCATGAAATCTTACACTATCCATGCTGAATGTTGATTGCCTTGATTTTTTGTGACTCTTTAAACCAACCAACGGAAGTTGCTTGATTTCATGAAAGCAATAGCTGTGTCATGTCCAGCAGGGACCATTTTGAAGGAGCTCTGCCCATATCATGACTCTTAACAGAATTTTTGTTCCTTCTTTCATGAAGTTCCCCAAGCCTTGGTGTGCAAAGGTATAACATAGATGTCCCATTTAGGGCTGAACTCTCCATGGTCACTTATTGGACCAATTGTGAATCTCTGTACTAACTACCATCCATTACGAAAAGAAGACTTCTCTGATGAGATGTGGCAGCTGCACTAATCTATAAGTTTAAGGGTTGTTACTTACATGCCCACTTGATACTGTGTCCATTAGCAAATTAATGATAGGTTCCCCCTATCATTGTGGCTTACAGGTTTTTGACCAGTTTTGTAGGCCCAGGCAAGAGTTTCCTCCTATGGAGTGGGCCTTAAATCTAATTAGAAAGCTGTTGACCACCCCCCCCCCCAACATTCATACCACCATTGTATCATGGGCGTATCTTTCCTGGCTAGTTATGATAACTCTTAGGGGAAACATACTTGTGATTACTTTTCCCTCCTAAAAGTCTCCATAGCACCTTCTGGCTCTATGGAAAAGTAGACATTAGGAAGGGAGCTTCCAGGTCAATGTTCTGGGGAAAAAAATGAATGGTATGTTCAGTAGCTGGTCTCAAAACCAAGTCTGATGAACAGTCAAGAGTAATGGTAATAATCTGTATTGCTTTGATAGTCTCAGAGGCCCTGAGCCCAGCCAGCAACCCAAAGGAAGGTATCCCATACCTTGGGACTGAGCTTTGTGTCAGATAACTTACAGCTTTGTGAGAGGCATTAATCCCTGTGTTCATAATGCTTTTTAAAAATATGTCTTAGAAGCATATAAAGCTGTAATTCTTTAAATGCCCACAATCAGAGAGGAGGAATGGTGAAGAAATTAGAGGAAAACAGTTGTTCCCATTCAATTGAACAATGACCTGGGTGAAGTGGAGGTCACCTGCCCATCCTCTCTGGGGTATTTTAATTTTCTACTTAGGCCTTTAAACCTATAAAATTTTGCTGCTGATATAAATTTCTAACTTGAAGGAATTCCTCTTGTGCTGTATATTCTTTTCAAACTGAAAGACCTAAATGGGAAAGCAGACAAATGTTTATTAGCTTCTTTGGAAGTTCAACAATAAAACTTCCTGAAACTGCCGACGTGGGCACAGCGCTGTTTAGAACTGCAGTCCACAACTTTATATCTCTGCAGTCTCTAGTGAGAGACAAGATCATTTTCTGTATGATGGGGTACAGTCTGAGCTGTGCATGGCCCTAAGCATATACATATAGACTTTCAGAATTCTGGTCTTTTGCTGGAGTACAGTGTCTTGAAGCTGCTGCAGAGACAAAACAGTCCATGAAAAAGAGAACAGAAGGGTTTGTCATGTGGTGCTTAGTGTCTGTGGAAATGGAAGGCTGAAAGGCTTTCAACGATGCCTTAATTTCTGAACAACTTTATCTGCAAGGCCCGTGGCTTTTCAGAGTGAGTAGCATTCCACAAAACTAAAGGTTTTATTCAGGTACCCTGTTTTGTACTTGGTAACAGGAGCAGAATTCTCTAGTGGACTTTTATCTTCCTGCTTCCAGCATGCTCTGCATTGCTCACTTGGTACACTGAGCTTCCCTCTGCTGCCTGCCATCAGTCTTGGCCTTGTGGAATGGAATGACCTACCATCAAATTCTTAATCTGATACATGTTGAGTTTTAATAGACTTTCCCACCTAAAGATGGCTTGGATTGATACACAGTGGTTTTTATTTTAGTTTTTTTCCAGAGAGTTTCTATAATTAAAAGCTGTCTTTTCTTCTTAATACCAATGAGACAGATTATTAGAAATATTTAAATTCTGGGAGTACCTTTGGAATGAATAAATTGAAATAAACAATGATTAGGTGTAACAGCTGCAAGAGCCTTGGAGTCTGTGAGCTGCTGACTGGATGTTTCTGTTCTAATCACTTATTTCAGCTATGTGTTTTTTGCTTCTATGTTTAGGGTTGTCAGGATCTGAAACGATTACTAAAGAGCTGGAAAGTGGTGTCAAAAACTGGGTAGGTTATCCAATTCTAATTTGTTTTCACAGTGTGAAGTTGTTAATAGACTAATAAGCTGGTGAAAGCAGAAATAATGTGTTTATGATCTAGAGACACTATTAAAATTGTAAATGAACAGCTTAGCATATGGCTATGATGAGAAGAAAAACAAAACTGAGAAGAAAAAAAAAAACAACAAAGCAAAAGGAAATATTGACAAAGTGTAAGGTTAATGAAAGGTGAACTTCAATCTGTCCGTCTTCTAGAATGTTCTCTCTGCTTTCTAGAGCAGCAGTTCTTTCCACAGCATTGCAAGTGTCTAGTCACCCATTTCCCCCTACACTCTTTTAATAGTTCAGTTCTTTCCACAGCATTGCAAGTGTCTAGTCACCCATTTCCCCCTACACTCTTTTAATAGTTCAGGCTTGGTTTGTAAGGAAAATGAGAAGTGGTCTGGTAGATTAATCTAGCAAGACATTATTATCCTAAATTCTGGTGGGCTATTTTTCTATAGTCAGGGTATCTGAAGGCACCCCTATGTTTTAATCCTCTGCTGTATGTTTACCATTCCCTCCACTAAGTTGTCTGTGTGTACAGAAGTGTAGCAGCAGTACCAGAGAGTAATTCAAAGACTGTCTAGGAGGTAGACTAAGATAAATGAGAATTTGATCCCCAGCTGATTATGTGTTCCTCAAAAATAGAGGGGAAAAGCTTGTTATTAAAGGTGAAGATGTAAAGGTTTAGGAATTTTTCAGTTTAAATGTTAACATACATTGCTGAATGATGGGAGGTGACCTCATAAAAATAAAGCTCAAACATGTCTAGTTGACATTTTTCTAATTTCACCTAAAAGAATGCTGCTTGTATGAAAAGTATCCAGATTAGAGTCCATTGCAGCACAAAATCATGGAGAAAGATAGCATCAGAAGTGATTGAAAATAAACCAACTGTTCCTTGAACATGTCTTTAGAGGAAAGGTTATTGCAAATTGTGACAGTTACAAAAACTTTGTCACCAAACCAAGATTTGGGTGATATGATTCTGAGTGTTCTTACAGGATTTTGAGCATAAATGTACTCTAGCTTTGGAAAATACAGACAGCATTAAAACATACTGTAATGAAAATGAATGGAACTAGAAAAAAAAATTATCCTGACTGAGGTAACCCAGGCCCAGAAAGACAAACTTCATATGGTTTTATGTCTAAGTAGATGATATTAGCTATAACGGGAAGGATAGCCAGGCTGCAGTCCACAGCTCCAGAAGAGCTAAGTGACAAGAAAGGCTCAAAGAGGGGCACATGAATTTTTATGGGAAGGGGAAATAGAAGAGATCTCCTGAGTAAACTCAGGGGGGGGATGGGAGCAGGAGGGATCCTGTTGGGTTGGTTGGAGAGAAGACAGAGCGAGAGAGTAATGAAAGATTTCTTGATGGGGCGCCATATTGGAGTTAGGGAGAAACCTAGTGCTAGAGAAATTCCCTGGAATCCATAAGGATGACCTCAGCTGAGACTTCTAGCAGTAGAAGATAGGGTCCCTGAACTGGCCTTCTCCTGTAATTAGATTGGTGACTACTCTAATTGTCATCAGAGAGCATTCATCCAATAACTGGATGTAAGCTGATACAGAGATCCACAGCCAAGCACTGGGCTGAGCTCTGGGAGGCCTGTCAAAGAGATGTGGTGTGGGATTTTAAGAACCAGGGTTATGATGGGGGAACCCATATGCACAGTTGATATGAGCTCTTAGGAGCTCAAGAACTCCGAAACAATAGCTACGGAGCCTGCATGGGACTGACCTAGGCCTTTGCCCCGTGTAGCTTGGTTTTTTGTGAGGTTCCTACTAGTGGGATCAGGACCTGTCCTAGGCACTTGAGCTGGCTTTTGGGCCCCTATTCCCCACTCTGGGTTGCCTTTCCCAGATTTGATGCAGAAAGAGGAGCTTTGTCTTCCCTCAGCTTGATGTGCCATGCTTCATTGACCTCCAGTCTTCTTTCTGAAAGAAACAGGAATGCATAGTAGGAGTATGTGGAGGGAAATAGGAAGGAAGGAGTGGAAACTGTGGTTTGTATGTAAAAATAAATAAAAAAATAAAGACATAATGTAACTTGTTCTGCTTCATTGTATTTTAGAAAAACACACAGTTCTGAAACCAAGGAGAGAATTCTCACAGCCACTAAAAATCAAAATTAACATTTACATTTGAGGTTATTTGTGGATATAGAAAGAAGGGCATTCCACAGGGTTCAGCCAGTGTTTGAAGCCATAGTGGAAATGGAGATGCTGTGGTATATCCACCATTTTTAAAAACATAACAGTCCTGAATTAATGAACATTCTTCTTTTTAAGAGTCTATTTTTTATTTTTGATAGTTTCATGTATGTATACAATGCATTATTATCATATTGACTCCTCCTAGCTTCTCTTGTCCCCCTCCCACTCCTGCTGACCTCCTTCATCTCACCTAGTCCCTCCTCTTGCTTTCTATTTTCATGCCTTTGTTTTAGTGACTCACTGAGTTTAATTAGACTTGTTTGTATGAAGATGCATAGGATTTCATTTACTGAGTGCAGACAACTTACCAATCTCTACAACACTGAAGAAAATGCTTCCCCAATCACCCATCAACTGTCAGTAGTTCCTTGAAGGGGGAAGAGAGGAGCTTCAAGAGCCCCTCCCTGATCTGTGATGGATTGTCAAAGAGCTCAACCATGTGCAGGTAACTGCAGCTGTTGTGTACGAATGATTGCAGTGGGCATGTCATACTCAGAAGCACCTTTTCCCTTCCTTCAGCTCTTAGAGTATTACACAACCTCTTCTGTGATGTCCTGTGATCCTTAGCAGGAGTGACATAGATGTTCTACTTAAGGCTGAGTCAATACTTATTCTCAGCACTTTGTCTAGCTATAAGCACTAATTTTTATCTACTGAATGGAGTAGATTCTGTGACCAAGACTGAAAGAAGTACTAGTCTGTTTGTGTGTATAAAGGCAAATATCTAGAAGATAGTTTAACAATATAGCCTATTTGGCTATAACATTAGATAATATTAGAAGGTGTAGGGTCTACGATCTCACTGCCTGTAGACTTTCGATTGAGTATACAGTACCGAGCATGTATTCTTTCCTGTGGAAAGGGCCTCAAACTCTAATCATAAGGCAGTTGGTTACTCTCAGCACAGTCATGCCACTCTTTGTCCAGTGGATATGTCTTGTCTGGAAGGGTGATATTGTAACATGCAGTCCATGCTGGCTAAGACTGTTGATGTCCTATCACAGCTGTCTGCATAGCACCTTCAGGCTCTATGAATACTAACTGGTAGAGAAGAAACTTTCAGTTCAGTTACAGCTTGATTTCTCTATGTGCTGCAGCTAAAGGATGTGGTTCTTCAGCATTAGGACTTTATGATCTAGTTCTGGTGGGTGGCTAAGGAATGGCAATAGCCTGTATTCCATAAACATCCTTCTGGAAAATTGAGTGCAGATGCCAGATGCCTTCTGCATAAGAGCATCTTCATGTCATACAGCATGAGAAGAACACTAGACATTTATCCACTGGGCAATCTTTAGATCACATTCTTTTTCGTAAGAATAGTTTACACACGGGATTGTGCTCACCAAGATGTTTGCATATTACTCCATTGTTTTTAAATCAGGAAACTAATGTTGGCAAGCACCAATTGGATTGTTTTAATAGTAACAGGTGATAAAACTCTTATAGTACTCACATAATTTTTCTCTAGACATTAATTTTGAATGTTACATGTATATTAATTCAATTGATCCCCTCCATATTGCTCATACAAACAGACAAAAATGTTAGGAGTTCAACCCAGTGCTTAGCTGTGAATTGATGCTTCTGCTTCAATCAGTTACAGGATGGAGGCTTTATGATAGATGGCATTTAAGGTAGTCATTAATCTCATTATAGGGGAAGGGCATTTAAAGTAGCCTCTCCACTATTGCTTAGATTCTTAGTTTTCTCCTACCTCCCCCATTCTCCCAATTTACTCAGGAACTCTTGTCTCTTTCCTCATTTTTTTTTGGGGGGGGGTCAATGTATGTTTCTCTTAGAGTCCTCTGTGTTTCCTAGCTTCTCTGGGGTAAAGAGGGAGGAGTGATGAGTGGAGAGTCAAGGCCATGCTAGGGAAACCCACAGAAACAGCTGACCTGAGCAAGTGGTCAGCTCACAGACCCCAGACTAACAGCCGGGAACCAGCATAAGACTGAATCAGGTCCCCTGAACTTGAGTGTCAGTTGAGGGGCTTGGGGAACCTATAGGGTCTCTGGCAGTGGAACCAGTGTTTATCCCTAGTGAAAGATTGGCTTTCAGGAGTCTATTCCCTATGGAGGGCTACTCTCTTAGCCTAGATACAAGGGGGAGGGCCTAAGTCCTGCCCTAAATGATGTGACAGACTTTGATGATCCCCCATGAGAGGCCTTACCCTCCCTGAGGAGTGGTTGTAGAATAGGGTGGGGGGATGGAGGGGGAAGTGGGAAAATGGGAGTGAGAGGGAACTGAGATTAGTGTATAAAATAATTTTTAATTTAAATAAAAATTAATTTAAAAATACATATAATAAAAATGTTGTTAGTAATATTGTCCATTCTTCATCAAGCCTGCTACTTATGGACATGTACATAGGCTTTTAGCAACAGACTGGAATATGAACATTCTCTTCCTTGCCACTGCTGGAAAATAGCTTCTTTGTTGAGGCTATCTTAAAATCATAATTCATGATTTATTTATTATAAATTTGCTCTTCTGCTTTAGTTACAGATTTTATAGCAAGTATGAAATAATAATAATCAAATATATTGGAGCTTTTCATCCTATACATTTTTCCGTAATACAAGGAATACAGTGTATAAAAGCTTAGTCATTTGGCATGTTTATCCTAAAGTGTTACTGCCCCTAAAGGAAAGCCTCTAATATTAAAACAACATCATGTCTATGGAGTAAGATACATAGTGAGTATGTAGAGGGGGTTGAGGTCTTCAAGACTCAAGAGAAGCTATTTTTAAAAGTGGTTGTACCTCCTCTGACCATCCCCTACTTTTCTTGTCACTGATACTCCTTAGTCCTTTTAGAAAGACCTCTTCTCTTTACAGGTTTCAACGAAAACTTTCAAGATGGATTGAACATCAAATGAGTGCTTATTTGTTCATGTTAAAAGAAGAGTTAAAAGGAAAAGAAAAAAAAAAAAGACATAAATCCATTGCCAAAAGTTAAGTGCAGCTAGGCAGTCAGCAGAGCAAAGATGTGTCAACGTCTACACTGCATAATGTTTCCATTTTAATGACACTGTCCAATCTCTGCTGTTATGTTCCAACTATCAGAAACACTGGCCCTTTTCCAGTTTTCTTCCTTGGTGAGATATTTTGGGACTTTTGGCAGAAGAACCATATACTGTTTCTATTTATACTGAGCTGAGAGATAAAATCCAAGTAAGTTAGAAGTTGTGCTTTAGTAGATTTCTCCTTCACTCCCATTTCAATGTAGGGAAGGAATGAAGATGTAGGGCATTTCCAGAGTGTAATGTATTTTAATACCTATTATGTGAGCTTGTTTAGGGTTTTTCCAAAGACAGTGAATTAAGTGATTACACTTGTCTGACTGTCCTGTGTCTGTGCTCTTGTTTATCTTAAACAGTTGAACTTCTGTTTTCTAAGAAGTAGTTCAGGTAATCTATAGAGATGCAGGACATCTGACTGGGAAAATGCTAAGGCCTCTCCTTGACCACTTCAGGAAAGGTAATTGCTGAACACAACAAATGAAAGCTCTCCCTCCCTCCACTACAGCTGGATCTCACATTATGTTGTCTGGCTAGTGTCACTTCTGTTGTTTTGCACCTTTCATGGTTTATGTTTTGTATGGAATCAGACACTTTCAGTTTCACTATTAGTGGGAGGAAATGTTCTGGCCCCCAGCACCCAGGGCATCTGTGTTGAGTCTTTTGCTATGTTCTCTGTGTAAATCTGAAAGCTGAGCCAAGACTCTGCTCATGTTGATGACTCTTATAGTGCACAATAGGACTCTTAGGATACTGAACCACGGTTTTTTGAATGAGTAAATAAAAATGTATTCAGAAGTCTTCACCATTTAGTTCAGTTCCAACATGAATTTACCCATATGACTTTCCATATTGGTCTTAGTGCTCTATTGCTCTGAGGAGACATCATGGCCAAGGCAACTGTTATAAGAGAAAGCATTTGATTGGGTCTTACTTTCAGTTTCAGAAGTATGGATTATTATTATCAAAGCAATGAGCATGGCATCATGCAGGTATATGCTGGAGCAGTAGCTTTGAGATACATCCTGATCCATGGGCAAAAAGAGAATAGATCATGCCTGAAACCTCAAAGCTTGACTCCAGTGGCACACTTCCTTGAGTAAGGCCATGCTTCCTAATACTTCTAACCCAATCAAAGAGTTCCTCTCCTATGTGACTAAGCATTCAACTATATGGGTCCTTTGGGGGGACATTCTTATTCAAACCACCACAATATCTCTACATTAAATTATTAAATATTTGAAGATGTGAATTTGTTGCTTACTAAATTGAATATATTATCTTTAAAACAGTACTATCTTTTATATATATATATATATATATATATATATATATATATATATATATTTACATCTTAGCTTTAAGCTTTCCAAAAAAAAAAAATTAGAAGACAAATGTGTTCTGCAGGTATTGTGTTCTTTTGATCTTCCCCCAACTCCTCTCATAGACTTACCTATTCTGGAAAGGTTGCGTAGTGTAAAGTGGCCTGTTCTTGTCATATTCTGGCATGTTAGATTCAACCATGACACTATATGTGTCCCTAACTTGCATGTCCTCCACACTGCAGACTGTGGGTTTGTAATCTGGGTATTCCCTAGAGTCAGCACAGCAATGAACATAGACTGTGATAGATGATAAACACACTTTTGTCTCTTGGAATTCTTTGTAGAATTAGAGAGGCACAGTGGTTTGGGAGAGTAGGGAAACTCTAAACAAGAATAGTTCTCATTCTTAACCTTGTTGGAGTTCTGTTTTGAGACAGTGCACTATAGTGCAATTGACCTCGAACTTACTATGTAGTCCAGGGTGATTCTGAGTACTTGATCCTTGTGCCTCAGCCTCACACATGAGGCCTTTAGCGACATGTGTGTGCCACCATACCTGGAATTACTCTTCATGTGTAAGAAATAAAAGTATGTATGTCAGAGCCATTGCTATCTTTGGCTTTATTCTTGTTTATTCCTTACTGCTGCTTAAGACTAAAAAAATTCTATTTCTATTACTACTCAGGTATTTTAGCGCTTTTTCAAATTATGTGAGTAGGGGTTCCATTGTTGGAGTAGTAAAGGCCATGGCCTATAAACTCATCAGAGGCCCATTTAAAGTGAGAAGTCTTCTCTATCAGCTGTAGGATAGTCTGGAAGCTTGTCAGACAAGTATTGGTGAAGGGGTGGATCAAAGAAAGATTAACACCTGTGAGTGGATGACTTTTATAATTCCCTCTCTAGAAACAGAATACTCTTATTTGATTTCAGAAAGGATAGTAAGAAATGAACTGACCCTCACTACCAGGACCTTCCTCTTCAGGTATTCTATATGTGTTTGGGAGAACCAACAACATCTGAATATATAAGATGTCCTCATACAGCTGAGCTACTACTTGCACTCTGGAGAGCTTCACTTGCTCTTAAGAAAAAAAGGATGTTTGGACAGCATAGCCTGTAACTTTGAAATCATGAACTTAGTTACTTAAAAAATAGAAAATTAATGAAAACATGGTGATTCTTTCTTTAGGCTTTTCCTTTATTTGGTAGTAGATACTTACATGTTTTCTATTTTTCCCTGTATCACTTTGTGTGTCAGAGTATTTTGCTACAAAACTTAACATATAGGTAAAAGGCAAGAATACCTCTTTAATGATGTAATGACACCATTAAAGATTAGAGCTTTGAATACAAAGCAGTGGAAATCCAAGGCATTCTTTCACATGAAACTTTTACTGACCCAGATCCACCCCAGTGCATATTGGGGGCAGTGATGGCACGCCCTGACACCTTACAAGATTCCCCCTATTATGTAGACAGTGCTTAAGGTGAAATGAGCATGAAGTATTTCCCAGTCATGTCAAGGTCAACAAATGGAAGGAATCATTTATCCAACATCAGAGATTCAGTTGGAAAGAGGAGCATCTCCATGTGATTTTATGGATCAGGAAACTGCAGAGAGACAGTCTTAGCAGAGTTGTGAAGTAAGCAGAAGTGCAGCTGACAAGATTTAGCAAGGGGAAATGAGATTATCTTCACACCAACGCTAGCCAGGCCATGGAAAGAAGAAGATATGCCTTTGGCTGTGCATTTCAAAGATTTTCTTGGTTTCATGGGAAACAGAATTTATTTCTGTCTTCAAGGAGATATGTATGACATTGCATCAATTAAAAAAAATCATAAAAAAAAATTCTTTGAGTCCTCACCCCATCCCTCTAAGTGAAGATATAATTCCCATTTTCCAGGTAAGAAAAATGAGGCTTAAAAAGATTATGTGTCATTCTTACAAAGTTGTAATTGCTAAAAGTTGAAGGGACTCTAAATTCTTATCTCTGTGCCATGGGTTAGGGCATCTTTCAGTACCCATTAGAGAAGTTTCTTCTGGGAGAGGAAAAGACAGGATTTTAAGGGTGTATGCCCTGGTAAGCCTACTGCACTGCAGTAATTGGCCCCATTACTCTGAAGTAACTAGGCACTTAAGCTGGGTCAGTGGGCCATAAAAAAGCAAAGGAAACAAGGTGGGACGTAGCTCTAGGAAAAGTGAGAAACAGATATATGGAGGTAAGTATCAAAATACATTGCATGCATGTATGAACTCACTAGATAATTTCTTTGTAAAGTTGATACTATTTGAAATCTAATTTGAAATCTCTGGCTGCCATACTCCATTATTAAGTAGCCTTTGATATCTATGTCTTTCACACTCTCAGCAGTACATGCCATGCACCAGACTTCAAGGTTCCATGTTTACATCATATCAGGTTGTTATAACATGCAATGCAGTCCCAGTAACTGAACCCATTTTCCTATTTTCTGGAAGCAAGTGATACAGACAACAGTCTTCATGAACAGATGGCTTCCACTTGTTATGGGAAAGATAGACATCAGGACAACTAATGCAAAAGGCAAGAGGCTCTAAGTTCTTTTAGGGCATAAAAGATGTGACATTAGAGAGACACCAGAGATAAGGTGAGACCGAGATGACTGGGACAGAACGTGTCAAGCTTCTCGGTGAGGCCCCAACTCTGTTGGAACAAAGAACTGGCTCAGTAATAGAAAATTTTCAATTCCTGTCAACTGTAGTGTGTTTTAATAAGGAGAACTGTCAAAGAAATGTGCATTTACTCAGGAGCTTTGAGCTCTGCTTTTATCAAACTAGGGAAAGAATAGTTTAAACAGCATCGACTTGGGAAAAATAGCATTACCTACCCAGGACAGCCTTCAGCTTTTTGAAACGGAAATATTAAGTAGCATTGCTCAAGCATTAAAAGTAGTTGAAGGTTTCCATGAGCAAATATTTTTTAAATTGTCAGAAAAAAGCCACTGGAAACTGAAGGTAAGCAGCAGTGTCATAGAAAATAGCTACACTGATGCATCTTTTAGACAGTGGCATGATGTGGTGGATGTGTGCCTTTCACCAGTACAAGTCCTGAGCTCTTCTGTCCCAGCTTTCCTAGTGACACAAGCAAGCCCACTGCCAGGCTTCAGAATCAATTTTGAAAAAAGAGTTAGATAGCTGCACGGAGTCTTGGGAATGAGAAATGGTAAAAGTTTAGTTTTGACATCTACATGTTTAATGTTCCACTCACACACAGTGAAAAGACAAAAATTTACTCATGAGAATCATAATGACTAGATTTGAAAAAGCCTGAAAAGCCACACTTTTCCCCAAGGTTTCCCTCGTCTTGTTTTATTTCACAGTCTGGTAGAGTGTGAATCAAGCTTCTGTAGTTTTAATCTCATAGCCTGTCCCTCCTAGATCCTGTGAGCTGTGGATCTCATTTGCCATTACAAGCATATTGCTAAAAGTTAAGCTTAGCAACTGATGTTTTATGAGAAATCAATCTTACAGCCACTGTCCTAAGTAAGCACCTGTCCTGCTTAGTATTTGTCAGATCAACACAAGTTTGAGTTATCTTGGAAGAGGGCTGTCATTGAAAATATGTCTCCAGCAGATTGCTCACAGACAAGCCTATCAGGCATTTTCTTGACTAATGATTGATGTAGGTGGGCCCAGTTCAATATGGGCAGTGTCTCCCCTTGTATGTGTATAAGAAAGCAGGATAAGTAAACTATGAGGAAAAATTCTGTGAGTAGTGTTCCTCCATAGTCTCTGCTTCAGTTCCTGTGTCCAGGTACCTATTTGACTTCCTGCCCCAAGTTGCTTTTGGTCATGGTGCTGTATTACACCAATGGAGACCAAACTAAGACAGTTCCTATGCAAGTAAACTAGATATGTGTTTACTTAACCTTTCTCCTTGCCTCTGTTAGCAAATCTGCATGTATCAAATTAAATCTCACTAAGAAAAAAATTCCATTTCACCAGCCCTCAAAAATAATATACAAGACAGAGCTATAGATGTGCAGTGAATCCAAGCATTAATTACAAACTTTGTAGACTGGGGGAAAAAGCAGATCTTAAGTGAGCAGAATTCAGTGTTAACTATCAACCTGCCAAGGGACTTAAAGTCATTTTAAAAAATCAATTGCATTTTTCTAAAGAGAAAGAATGTCTAAAGCACCTGATGAACCCTAAAAGTAATAACACTTATTATATACCGTTTTGGTCTTTCATATCCATCAGTTGTATAAGCATCCAAAAGTCTTTAAGGAGGCTTAGTCATTCTAGCTTTCTATTAGTGTATTTTCTTTCTCTTTTTAATGCTGGGGATCAAATCCAGAGCCTTATGCATGTCAGATGAATACACTTGAGCCCTAAAAGTGTGATTTGTGAAGAGAAAACTTTCTTTTTCCTGGGAACTTTTCTTCTCTTTTTAAGTTGTTTAGTCACTGTATCATATTAGCCACACCAGAATGAGGTCTGATAATGAGATTATTTTAAGCATTTTAGTCAGAAAATTACCCTGAAAGTAGTTGATATCTTAGTGTTCTGAACTTCACATTGTGCCAGTTGCATAAGTAAAAAAACACACAATCTGGAGCAAGTCTCAGGCTGAGGGCTAGGTTCCAGGGAAAGAGGATGTCAGACCAAGGTGTGTGGCAGTACTGTATCCTTGTGCTTCTTTGAAACAACAGTGTTTTAATGGCAGCACTCTCAGACACACAACACTTTATCTTCCTTGCCATTGTGGGAGCATCTACCACCATCGTTGAAGTTGAAATGCACTTATTATCTGATAGTTAACTTGTGGGAGAGTGCTATAAAAACAATTTAGAATGAAACTGTGGCATCATATTTAGATCCAGTATTTGCCAGTTAGTACTCAGGCATAAGATAATATCGATGGTGTTCTTTCCAGTTGTGTTTTAGGATGAATATCAATCATGACTGAAGTACTGTAACAGGGAAGAGGGTAACACAGAACAGTCTTCGTTATCTGTTAAGATAAAGCATTTTTATCGAACAGAAACCCTTATTCCTTACCCATTGATCAGGCTGACAGTCCAGAGTGTCCATTAAATGAAATCTGTTTTCATTCTTCCATTTAAAATTTGCCACCCCAGCCCCTTAGCAGAAATGTTCCCTCACTTGACAACCGTGTTTGCAGTTAATTTGCTTAGCTATGTCATAATCACTGTTCATTTGTGTTTAAGAAAATACTTGCCTCCTCTTAAATGTAAATGTTTTTGTGTGTCTTCATAAGAAATAGGTCATCATTCAAGGTTCCTTGACAATGATTTTAAGTATCTACTTACTGTGTTTGATAAAAATACAAACCATATTTAAATAGAACACCAGAGCATCCTTGTGTCCTCATACACTAATCCACTGTTGGGGGATTTATTGACATAAAATTCTTATGCCATGGTACTTGAATGCTTAGTTCAGTGATAGTGTCTTCACAGGTTTGTACAGATTTCTCACTATCTTTTTTTTATTACACATCCCCTCATTTCCATAGAAATACATACACATTAACAGATAAGACATGTCAGCCCCTGGGAGCTACTAATATGCTTTCTAGCTCTGGATTGTCTTATTGATCATTTCATAATTGAAGTTATAAACTTTTTGATTGGTTTCTTTCACTTTCCATAATGTTCCATCCATGTAGTGTCATGAATTAGTACTCATTCTTCATTGAAGAATAACATTACATTGACTGCATGAATATGCTAAACTTTGTTTATCTAACAGTCTGTGGACATTTTGGTCTGCTATAGGCAGTCAAATGTTTTTTTTTCTGTGTTTGTATCCTCCTCTCAGACCTGTGAATATGATGGTTTACATGGTAAAAGAACTTTCTGTATGTCTTTCAGGTACTAGATTAGAAAATTAATCCTTGGTCATCTGGTAGACTTGTCTAATCATAGAAATCTTTCACTGTACAATCTTTCAAGTCTGTGATCTAAGGGATGTGTGTCTATGAAAGAAAACTAAAAACCTGAATTAGTGCTGGATTGAGATTATAGAAGCTAGCAGAAGAATGGTATGGAGCCCAGGGAAATATCACATAAATTTACATTGTTTTAAGCCCTTACTTGTATGGTTAGTACAGTAATGGAAAATTAATACAGGGACTTACCACTACATTGTGGCCTTTATGGATAAAATTTCACAGATACATGAAAGTATTTGTGTCAACGCACGTCTTCATTTTCCTTGGTTATGCACTTAAGCGTAAAACACTTAAACCACGTGGTGGTGGAAAACACCTTTAATCTCAGCACTCAAGAGGCAGAAGCTGGTGGATCTTTGTCAGTTTGATACAAAGTCTGGAAAAGGCTGGCATGCTGAGTTAGCAAACCATTTCTTTTCAAACTTGAGCATGCATGCACATTGGTGAGGAGTTTAGTAAAGAGCAGATTCTGATTCATTATGCAGGTAGAGCCTGAGGTTCTGCATTTATAGCAAGATCCCATGTAGTACTGATGCCGTTGACCTCACTGCCTCACACTTTAAGAAAAATATGTTCTGTGATTGTGTATGGGTCTTTGCAGTCATCTTAAACCAGAGCTAATTATCTATAACATTTCTTTTAACAAAAGAAACACTTCCAAAAAAGACAACAAAATGCTTCTTTCACACCCAAAGAGAACAAATAATTCTATTCAATATGCATGCCAGTAGCCACAATCAGGTAAAGTTAGATTAGATAAAGAAATGTAAATCTCCCCTTAGAAAAATCTGTAGACATTTTATTGTGAGCTACACATTTAGAATGGCTGTGTTTCACACCTGATGGGCTAGAGTTTCTCCTCCAGTATTTTGATGTGTTCTCCGTGTCTTATTCAGGAAGATGTTGTGCCATCATTTGTGCTTAGATGAACAGAGAGTCTAAATTCCCTAGCTGGTCAAAGAATGAAATAGGTTAATATTTGGGTTCCCTTTACCTGCTCAGTGTTACTTTCTAAGATTTCATAGCAGTCTGTCAACTTTGTTTTGATTTTCATTTTTTTGAGACAGTGTTTCTCTGAGGCTTTGGAGGCTGTCCCGGAACTAGCTCTGGCCACGAACTGACAGAGATTCGCCTGCCTCTGCCTCCTGAGTGCTAGAATTAGAGGTGTGCACCACCACCATCAGGCTTTCAGTCTGTCAACTTTGTGTGTCATATTTCTTGGTAGCAAATTTGCCTTAAGGTATCCAGTGAAAACTACTCACTCTTAAAATGTATACCTCACCATTATAGTTTTCTGATGAAAATTATGACAATTCTTCTGGTAGTTACTTCAAAATCAGAGTGGATGACTTTTGAACATCTGTCTGTTGAATCCTGTCTATAAACCAGTGTCAAAATGTTACTGAAGTTCTGAAAGTACAAACCACATATCTTTTGGTTCTTAGGATCACTTCAGTTTTATTTGTTTGGTCAGTTGGTTGATTTATGTCTTCTATTGTGTTCTGTAAACTTCACCCCAGGAAAAGAAGGGGAGATTGATTGATCATTAATGCATTTATTAATTATTCCTTCACTTGATAAAAGTTGTTTATCTTACAATTCAATTGGAAATGGCAGTGTAGATTTGCTGCACATGACAGTTGTAGAATAAAAAAAAGATATAAACATACAGAGCCTTATGTTTTATTCTAATTTCTGTGACTCAAAACACAAATTTTTGTAGCTAAGTTTTCTTCACCAGAAGAAGGTGGGAACAGTCCTTGCTGGACTGTGTTTTAAAATCCAAATGATTTACCTACTGTGTAGTTCTTGATTGAAAGAACCAGTTTCTTTCAACTGCTCTTTAGAATGAAATAGAACAGCAATAGTGCTCATAACAACAATGCTACTGTGGCTTTAGTAGTATATACGTGCAGCTTAGCATGTATGTAAACTCCATGGAACTCAGCAGAAGAGCTGTTCCTAACTACTATCAGATAGAATTGTATCAGGGTGTAGTTCTTAACCACAGTTGGAGAAATCTTCCATGCTTCCTCATAGCACTCTTGACTCTATTTAGTAAGTTCTTCCTTCTCTACATTGAGGTTTTCTCAGAAATGCTGGGAGTGTTGGCTGACTTCTACAGTCAGTGATGATGGGAAATGCGATGATGTGCTTTTGTTAAGCACTGTGAAACATGACAATTTTCCTCATCTGTAATACCACTATCTCCTCCTTCTAAAAAAAAATGTTGATCCAAAGTTCATGATGAATAACTTGTGATAGTAATGTAGGAAGATGAGAGAGACTCATGCATTTTCCCACAGCCATGCTGCTGCCTTATATGCTTGAAGCAAAAAAAAAAAAAAAAAAAAAAAAAAAAAGTTTGTTGAAAATGTAAGCTGAGACCTTCATTCTTTGGAAATTCAAATGAAATTTCAAAATGCCATCAAGCAGACTCATAACTCTTGACCCTTCCTTCTAAATCTCCCATCATCATTCTAATCTAAATTTAAAGGCAAATGTTAAAAGGTGAGGAGTCTGTGAAAGTAGATGGAGAAGAGAAAGTCATCTTCAGATAGCTGGTAAGTTCATGCCAAGCTTTTGTAACCTGGCACATAGGATGGCTGCTGGTAGTCTTTTAAATAAGAAAAGAAAGGGATGGATCGGGATTTTCTTTAGGAAGGAAGAGGAAAGTATAGCCAGCCTCTCTCTTAAGATTTTTTGTTACTGCAAGAATATACATGTTTTCCTTCTTTTCACTTATTTTTTAAATTCTTTTATCTAAAAAAATTTTTTTTTCATTTATGTACTAACCCTAGTTTCCCTTCTTTAAGGACAAGAAATCACTTCATTAGCTAATATTTTGAAGTTTAATTTAAAAATAAAAAAAAAAAAAAAAGAGCTGGGTGATGACCCCAGAGTCCCCATTAGAATTCCAGGCTTGGTTGCTTGCTTTTGTAACCCTTGCACATTGGCAGAAAATGAGAGCTAGATCCCTGGAGCTCCTAGCCAGCCAATCTAGTCATCCCACTTCATGAGTTCTGGGTTCACTGAGAGACCTGTTTTAAAACATAAGATGGGGAGCTATAAAGTAATACCCCAGAAGTCTTCCTCTGAGCTTTATGCGCACATGCATAAACACACAAACATATGTACGTGTACACCCACAAGCACATAAACAAAATGCCACACTTTTAAGATTTAAATGTCTATATAGTGTCATACATAATAATGGAATGATGTTTACCTGCCACAGTAACAAAACAGAAGAAACTAAAACACATCTTCTGACCAAAATTTTAAAGTACGCCTAGGATGACATGGTTAATTGGAAATGCTGTAGCCTCAGCCAACAAGGAAGATACTGGTGAGATAAAATCCACAAGAGACTAATCTTAATTAGTCTGTTGATTTCTTGCATTACAGTGACTTGTTTCCAATGTCAGCTTTAGTATCTGTGACCAAGTGACAGGAAAGGATAACATAATTTGTTTTAAGGCTCTGTGGGCCTGAGGTGCTGAAGAATGACATATGAACATTTAAGTAAGGTAGAACAAAACTAAGGTAGCTATTACAATGTTTCTTAAATACTTCCCCACATCTTCCAATCCTCACTGGAAAGAAACAAATGTTTCCATTTCATGATGACCTCTTTAACCCATTTCTACTTCCTCCATCATCCAGTGTTGAAGCCAAGCAGATGCTACCCAAGGCAGTAAAGAGGTTTTTCCAATATAAAGATTTTACTCTCACTGTTTCTAACTAATATATTTAAAACACAGGATCAAACATGAGAATTATAGTGAAGCCATTTACTTTTCCAATTTATTTTTAAATTTCCAATGAAATCTAATTGCCCTATAGATTTTTAAAATTATTGTTCTTGTTTACCTTTGTTTTTCTTTTCCCAGCATACCCAAACCAAGCTCTAAATGGGTGTAGACACTTTCTTCTCAGTGAGTCTTGCACACTCACAAGAGTGCTCTATTCATTTGATATTCTTTGCTCTCATTTCCAGGACTATGGTCCCCATACTAGGAGGGCGAGAGTCCTTCTTTGATCAGACAAGGAATAAGTGACAGTAACAGATGCCAGGGTTTTATCTTTGAAGAGGGTACCCTCATTAACAGCTTTCCTTTTTCGTATCTTTTAAGAGAGAATAAACTTTACCAAGTCTACTGATTTTATAATTTCCATCTTCAGTCTGCAAAGGTGTTTGTGGCATGAAAACTGGGCATACAACACAAGACTACAAATAAGGAAGTATTTGAATTAAAAAACTGAGCTCAATTCCCATTTCATCTAGAGCTAGTCCTGAAAATGTCTGTAGCGCTAGACCTGTTCTTAAGCTTTTGATTGGTCAAGCCCAGAGTTTTACGAAAACTGGGTTACAATGAACTGTTGCAAATATGATTGAAGATACTCCCGTGTTCTTAAGTACTGGTAGACTAAGGAGCTGTCACATTTCATTTTTGCTGCTCTATAATGTCTCTCAGTGTGTACCCCATTTTGTTTCTGTTACAGCATGGGGTGAAGACCATTCTTTGAATAGCATTAATCTCTTGTACTCACCTTTATTCAGTTATAGATGAGGCTGGTCCAAGTCTCTTTACTTAGGAAATAAATTGTCCTTTAAACCACAATTTCTTGATCTGTAAGCCATACATAGAACACAGGGTTATGTAGCTGAAACAGTAAGAGGTCTCTGAATTTATATGACCACAAGTTAATTTAGAATTAAATAATTAATGATCCCAAAGTTCTAGCCATACTTATCCATGGTACACTTCAGGATGTATCTGCACTTGCCATTCTGAACACAGAGCATGCATGTTATACTGAGCAAAGCCATGCAACACCAACCATTGTTTGGTGTTTCCAAACACTGTGTATCCTTCCTGGATGCTCCACAGTCAGTTACCTGGCCACACTTGGCAGTTGCTCAGTCATGAGGGATGCCCTGTTCCCTTCCTCATCTTTGGTAGTGCTGGGACACTGTCAAGATGTCTTTCAAATTTGAGAAGCAGATTCAGCACGTTTTGACGTATGTGAGGAAGATAACCCACTGCTTTGGATTCTTGCCCCCCCCCATTGTGAAATAGTTTAACCCTACAGAGAAGCACATGTAGAGTTAAAGTCTGGAAATATGGAAATATGCAAGTCCTTCCTCCCTTTCTCTGTTTCAGGTACAGCTAAACACTTGTCATCACCATTCCATCTCTTTTCTTCTTCTCCAGATGTGGCTTCTAGTTGTTCAAGAGTCTCTGTGCTGAGATTCCTTTGTTGTGAGAAATGTTACCTGTGCTTTCCGACATTTTCATAGCCCTCAGGGCTCTGTGTTGTGGTTCAGCATTGGATATGAAGAATTGAAATAGGAGGAGAATGTTTGGTGGTTTTGATAAGACTTATCTGTACTTATGCTCTAATTTTCATATATATATATGTTTTCTAATCCTGTGATCTTCTAGCTGATATAAATATATGAGTTGCAATATTTGTTAAAGACACATAATTTAATGTGAAAAATTCTGTGCATAATTTGTCATGTGGAAGATAGGCAAGGGCGGGATTAGAAGATTATGATCAAATAATTTCATAAATATTTATTCAAGTATTATCCAGTGCTTTTAAGCATTTCTTATGTTAGTGTACAAAGGGACTACTCTGTGCCAGCATGGCCCCTAGGCTTTAAAGGTACTAACAAAAGTAAATATTCTTGCTTTCTTGAAGCTTATGGTATATTTGTAAGCAAACACATGAAAAAAAAAAACCATCAGATAGTAAAGATATATGAAACTGCACAAAAGAGTATGTGAAGGATTGGGAATGGGGTTCCTGTTATATCCTAGACAGTCAGCAGAGCCATCTAATAAGAGCCGTGGCCTGAAGGAAATAGGGACACACTACAGATGTCAGAGCACAAGCATGTCAAGGATCAATAGATACACAGGATTTCAAGTAGAAGTGTGCCTTGTAAGGAGTCTCTCTCTTCTCCTTTACACAGTTCTGTGGTATAGACAGTGGAGATGTCATTATTATCCATTTTATACATGATGCCATTAAGGCAAAATAATGACTTTCTCAGTACCGCTTGGCGATAGAGCCAGCAGTAACCTATCTTCTGAATTCTAGAACATTCTCGTTTAGAGGTCCTACAATTTACTGTTTAATGTGCTAAGATTTACAATAGCACCATCAGGGATTACCTTTATAACTGATTCTTTTGTACTACTACATAAAATCCATGCACATCATTTCCCACAACTGTAAGATAGGAGATGTAGCATCCTGGAATGTGAGAACCACCAGGCAGTGTAGGTCAGACCTGTGAATTGTAACACACTTGCAGATAGAATATGCTGCCAGAAGACAGTGTTTCTGTAGCAAGATGTCTGGTGTTGGTCAACTAAAATTTGTGCCAAACCTATGTATCAAGTTTAATACTTTAGATTCATGAGGTCTTAGTAATAAAAAGGGCAAATTTAAATGTAGATTCAAACAAATCCAATGCCTGTAAATGCCTATATTTTCTTTACTGCTTGTCCCTACAGATAGCACAGAAATGTAAATATGGTTTCATATATTTAGCTGGCACAAACTCTACTAGTATATATTTTATGTATTTCTATTTCAGCACATTTCCTATTGTAATTTCTTGCTTCTTTTTATGTTCTTCCAAATCTCATTAACTTGTCCTTGAGCTGTGTAATCTGGAGCTTAGCTACTGGAGCTTGATGGGGTTTGCCTGAGGTGAGCCCTGACTGTACAGAGTAATCAGTAATTTGCAGTGTTGTAACTTAGCCTGTCCTCTGACTGTTTAAGGACTGTTAGATTTGAAAGAAGCTACTGGTCTCTCTGTACCAACACCGCTGTGTTTTGGAAGTAATAGAAACAGGTTTCTGTTTCCATTTGAGTAGTAGAAGGAGGACCATTTTAGAGGGAGAACTGAGAAAGAGCTTCTCACGCAGAAGGGTCAAAAGTCCCAAAGGACTGATCCAATTGAGGGGCCAAAGAAAGGCCAGAAAATCTGGAATAGAGTAAGAATGGAGAAGAAATGAAGTTGAAGAGGTAGGTGAGTCCAGATCCTGCAAAGATAGGTCTGCCATCATCTTTTCCTTCACTTTGATTACATACTCAGAAGGACATGGAAGTTGGTTATTAAGTATAATGTCACTTGATGCATTTGACATGCTGCCAAAAGATATGTGCACAGAGCTTGGGAGCCTTGCACAGATGTTTACTTGTAGTATAATGGAACCGTGTGTTATCTAGATGCCACAAGAAGTCCAGTGTGGTGGCAAACATCTGTATTCTTAGCTACTCAGAGGCTGAGACCATACTGGAGGACAATTTGAATTCGTTAGTTCATAACCAACCCTGATACTATATTGATGTCCTGTTTGAAAGACAGGGGCAAAAAGCATATGTGGGGGTCATACTGCAGTTTTGCTAATGATTGAGTTGTGTGATATGGTTAATGAATGAGATCATATATAATTTGTAGATTTTCCATATAATCAACTGAGTCAATTAGTGATATCATTTACTGTAAAACAATAACACTGGAAAGGGTAAATGCAGGAAATCAAAACTGCTGTTTGGGCAAGTTGTGCATGAGATACCCATTGCAGACATCCACACAGTTGATGTGGGCAGCAGATTTGCAGTGCTGTAACTCAGCCTATCCTGAGATGCCTTAGTTTTCTCATACTATTTGAAGCAATCCCTTGGCTGTTTGAGATCACCTAAAAAGAGAATATAGCCTGGACAGAGAAATATTTGCAGCTTTCCAAGAAGGAAAAAAAAAAAGATTACAACTCCAAATAAAATGGTGAAACTTTTTACAAGAGGCAGTCATATCAACCCAATCCATGGGTGCGATATCTACAATATTGTTGCCTTAAAAAGAAGATTCAGTGTGCCAAGCCAGAGATGTCTTTAATAATGACTTACAAAATACATTTCTATGTAGTCATACATTTTTCTATGGTGACAAAAACTTGAGAAAAACAATTTAAAAGGAGGAAAGCTTGGGGGTACAATAAATGCATACTGCTCTTACAGAAGGTTAGAGTGTAGTTCCCAGTACCCTTGTCATGTAGGTTTAGAAGCACCTGTAACCCCTGCTCCAGGGCAGTCTGGCTTCCACTGGCTACACATGGGTGTACAAACATGCACATAACTATCATTTTAAAAAGGAGGAATGTTTTAATTTGACTCACAGTGTGGGTGGGTAGTTTGCTGGCTTTCCTATTTTTAAATTGTTAGCTGGTATAGGGGAAAGGAACTTACTCTCCTCATAAAGAAATTACACCCAGAGGTAGAAAGGACAGGAGCAAGTTATCTTTTTGGGGGCATGCCCTCTTCCTCCAGGTAGAAACCACCTCCTATTTTCAATGATCTTCAAAAATTCATCATAAAGTGTTTGTCTCAGAACCTTCATAATGTATCTTAGGGTTTCTATTGCTGAGAAGAGATGCCATGACCATGCAGCTCTTATAAAGGAAAGCATTTAATTGGGGTTGACTTACAGTTCAGAGTTTTAGTTCACTGTGATCATGTCAGGAAGCATGGCAGCAGGCAGACAGGTAGACATGGTGCTGGAGAGGAAGTTGAAAGTTCTAGATCTAAATCAGTAGGAGTCAGGAAGAGCAAATCACACTAGACATGGCTTGAACTTTTGCAACCTCAAAGCCCACCTCCAGTGACATACTTCCTCCAATAAGGCCACACCTCCTAAAAATACTACTCCCTATGAGCCTATGGGAGCCATTTGATTTCAAATCACTGCATGATGTGCCCACCTCTTAATTACTAGAGCCCCAAGCTGGAGACAAAGCTTTCAACACATGGGCCTTATATGAGGATACTGCATATCAGCATCATAACTATTTTCACTCTTAAAGATCAGACCCTAAAAAAGCATGAAGAAAGGAAGCAATCAAGTTACTAACATTATAGTGTATTTTAGCTTTTTTTTTTCCCCTTTGGGCCTCTGAGGCACTGTTTAGGTAATTTAGGTAATAATACATGAATGCTAACAACTATGTATAATTTCCTTTATAGTCTCTTTTATAATGAGAATCATTTCCCATATTGCAAACTTTTAAGTAAAGCTTTAATTCTTGAATCTCTACTTTTAAATTTAGTTTTTAATGCTTCCAAATCTTTTCAATTTCTGTGTAGTTCCTGCTTTCTTTGTTTTTTCTCTCTAAAGAAGTGATGAGGTAGACTTAGGAGAAAAACAGTCTACACATCAGTTTGTGCAAAGCAAGCTTTAAAAGCTTATCAATGTGCCAGCTTAGAATTTGAACTTAGTGAGGCTACCCAAGTTGAGGGATCCTCTTGAGCTGAAACCCAAACTGTCCTGCACTGTGTCTTCCTTTACTTTAAATGAAAATAGATCATGAATGTTCCATTCTCAGGTTGGATTTCATAACAAAACCAATCTTTTAAAATATATAAAGCAAATGACTTTCAAATCAGATGACTCCTAAAAAAATATTGAGATATACACACACATACATACATATATACATATACATATACATTCTGAGATTCTCTAGGCATAGGAAGTTAAATATATTTTCTGCACACAAAAGATCATTTTCAATGTCAGTTGAGATAATGATTACTTTTGGCTTGTTCTTTGACTTACGTTACATAAATCTTTTAAATGGCCTCATATCTAAAGCTATGTAAAATATAAATGTCATGCCAAAAAATAAGTAATTTTGAAATATTTGTACTGCACAGTACTATTATGTCTTTAGCTCTGTGTATTTTAGCTTAAGGTGTTTATATCTAAGTTGAAAAGTAATCTGGCATCCACTTACTAATATAAAGTGTGGATTGAGAAACGAGCACCCTAAGGCATTTCAAAAATAAAGGAATACAATTGTCATAAGGCTTTTTAAAAAATTAATCTGATTCTTTTGGGAAGTAGAAGCATATCTTCAATGAAGAGGAATTAAAAATTCCATTACTAAAAATGCTAAAAAATTACATGTAACCAATTGATTGTTTTATATCTACTCAAAGTTTTACCATCTTTCTATAACACTTTCTTCTTAGAGAGGATAACTTTATCTTTCTGGTCACTTGAGCTCAGGTTATATGTGGGTGTCTCTTTCTACAGAAGATACTTGTACAGGCTTTCAGGTGTGGGAACAAACATCTGTGGGAGCTTCTGGTACAGCTGATCCAGTCTTGGTTGCACACTGTACCATCTGAAGCTTCTGTTTAGGAACAGGCTCACTATAGTGTTTTAGATACTCTCTTGTGAAGTCAAAGAGTAAAGACAGACTCAAAGGATACTGCTGTTTCTAAAGTATAGAGTGGAGTATAGAGCTGAACTGAGACAACTGTGTTCCTCTTCTGTCTGGAAGCTTTGCAACATAGGTCAAGGAGCTCAGTTCCCTGCTGTTTGCAGATCAGAACAGCAGGCTACCATAGAGGCTCAAGGATTCCAAACCAGACAGGTGAGAACAAAGAGAAAAAGAACAGAGTCTCATAGTGGGAGCATAGAGGAAAGACCTTCATTTGACAAATATTGAATACCTGCTCTATTCTAGACCCTGCCATCAGCACCTGTTGAATGCCCCTCATGTAACACTGCTTTAAATACATGCCATCAGGCAACTGTTCTCATGAATAAACTAAAGCCAGTGTTCAAAACTCACTGACCTATGGGTGCTATGTATAAGGAAATCCTGAAACTTGGGCAGACATCTCCCAGCATAAAAGCACACAAGATATTTTGAGGCAATACAAAAGAGGAGAAAATAATAGTTTGGAATAATCCAAAAGAGAAGTTGAGTCAGTCCCATCTGAGATGACACTAGCTTGTCCTTTACTGTAATAAAACTATTCATACAATTAGAGGAGATTCAGATAGGTTTCAGATTACTATTTAGAAAAGACACCCAAACATATGAGGAATTGAGATGTATAGATGCCCAATGATTTTCCCATCATCTCATTGCTACTAATAGCAAAGCTAAGACTCTCCTTTTATGCTGGGATATTTCAACATAAGATATATGCTGGATAATATACATACAATAGACACACACACACACATAAACACACAAGTAATAAATTGTAATGTTCTTGTGTCAGTTCTACAAGCCAGCAAAGTAATGATAGCTCATGACAGCTTGGCAAATATTTCACTAGTAATTAGAAGACAGGAGCCTAAAGGCTTCAAATCAAAGGATATGAAAATTTTGATTGCTCTGTTAAGATCTGTGGATGGCAAATGTGTGCATTAAAAACATCCCACTCTGGGAACTGGAGAGTTTGCTTGGAGTTAAGTACACTTGTTGCTCTTTTGGGGACCAGAGTTTAATTCTCAGCATCCACATAATCTCTCACAACCATCTGTGTCTCCAGCTCTGTATGTTCTGACATGCTCCTCTGGCCTCTATGGTTACCAGACATGATGAATGTAGTGCACAGACATACATTCATGCAAAATACCATTCAAATAAAAATTTTTAAAAATCAGCATTGTGCCTTACATTAGTGATTAATTCCAAATTACTAGTCATGTGTTGGTGTCACATTAAGGAGAAAAATAAAAGTACTTCCTCTCCAAGAGTGAGTCTAGATTTGAATTTTCTACTCCATGCTTCCTGTGTCAACCTGTGTCAGTTACATATGTCTGATTCTGTGCCTGCCTGAAGGCTATCTTGTCAATATCTCCCTTTGTCTGTATCTAACTAACACACACACACACACACACACACACACACACACACACACAGTGACTTCCGTAACAAAGGGCTTTGTTCTGTGTTTACTGAGTAGCACAGAAGGATTCACATGGAGAAGGAATGAGGGAGATACTTTACAGAAATCTTTAACAGTGTTTTACAAGGTATTAAGTCACTGATTCCAAATAATCCTAATTGGCCCTGACAACAAATATCATTATTTATTAACTAATACTCATTTTACAAGGTTGCTTTGAATTTCTCTATTTGCTGATTTCAGGAAATGATACACTTACATTATCTGGGTCAGGAACATGGAAGAGGACATAATTTAAGATTACAGCTATGCTTAGGTTGTAAAGTTGACTACATGGGAAATCCATGGCAAGTAATGTTACTATGTCGTTTTTCAAAAGGCAGTTTAAACAAACAGGCTGAAACACAGTGGAGTAGCTGTCTTAAGTGTTAAGTACTTCAGAGTGCAGTATTAATTGTGGCTGTGAGTTCAAGCAAAAGTCTTAGTGTCTCAGAATGTAATACATATTTTGGGGGATATTTTATTGACTAAGTACCCCAATATTTACATTCATATGCTAAAAAATACGATTTTTAAAGATTCCTCTCCAATAACCAGTATTTGAATGGCCGGCGTTTTCTCTAGTACTGGCTGTAGTCAAGTACATTTGTTTTAGATGCTTTTGATTCATCTTTCGGAACTGCTTTAACATTGCTATAGAAACAACAAAGATTACTTTTCTTTTAGCCATGGAGGAAAGTTGAGGAACTCTCTCTTGCTGGCTTCTAGACTACCACTGTGTCCTTGTGCAACCTCTCTTCTGAACTCCTGTTCTGGTCTCTTCATTTTGTCAAGACTTCAGTCATCCTGGATTAGAGCTCTATATTTATGACCTCATTTAACATTTTATTACTTCCTTAAAGATCCTAATTTTAAATAATCAGATTATAAATTAGGGATTCAACATCTGATTTTAAGGTCTAACACCGATGTATAAAGGGAATATTAAAGCTGTGGGCCCCATTCCACTTAGAGGAGTATTTTGTCTAACCATTTAGGTGTGATTCACCCCATTGTTCACAATAAACTCTTGAGTTCTGTTTTTGTTTGCTGGTTTGTTTGTTTGCTTCATCTAAGACAACTTTGACTCAGTGTTGGACTGGAGGTATGAGATCTGGAAGAGACAGTCCCATGGGGTTCATGATGCAAGTGGCACTGTCACTCACAAGCATGGTGTTCCAGAGCTGAGCCACTGACACCCATTTGCCTGTTCCCAGAAGCCAGTCCTTGAGTTGTGTGACTGAACATCATTGTTTTCACTTGAGAGGGACTGTAACAAAGCCTGTATATGTTTTTTCAGCCAAGATAGTCTGATGTGGCACAGGGAACAGGGCTGTAGTCAGGGCTACAAGGATGAACAGCACCAGGTGTAAAGTGGTACATGATTATGCAGGCCCTGACCTAAATACACAAATTGGTCCTGGCAAATCTTCTGTGGCCTACCATCCACACTTTGTTAATGAGGAACTTGAAGGTCAGTGGATTTATGTGGTCTATAGGTTTTAAAGGAACTGTGAATATGTGCTTTTGATTTGGGGTTTTGTTTTGGTGTACATATTCTTTGTACCCAACAGTGTTAAGCCTCTACCAAAATACAGCTTTCCTATTTGGTAGATTAGCTTTTGACAATAAAGAGGCCTTATGCTATATGTTCGGAGTGTCTGTGTGTAAACTTTCAGGCATCTTAAAATTTAATTAACAGCACGAGCTTTTAATCCCAGCACTTGGGAGGCAGAAGAAGGGGGATCTGTCTTTGAGGCCAATCTGGTCTACAAAGCTAGTTCCAGGACAGCCAGGACTATTACACAGAGAAATCCTAGTTTTAAAGAAACTCAAACAACCAAATAATAATAATAATTATTATTATTTTTATAATCCATCCCATAATTTATAAAGAATCTTTATCTTCTGACATTCTGAACCAGGCATTATAGAAAACTCAAAATCAAAATATGTGCTTTCACCTCAACTAGCTTTCATTATAGATAAGAGAAAACAAAAAGTTTAGTAGATGAGAGAAAATAACTAGTTTAGTATGTATAATGGCATGTGTTAGTGTCAGGGTCATTAGCCAGACAATTGCCTTGCACACAGACAGTAGGATTTTTTGTTTGTTCTTTGTGGTTTTTGTTTTGTTTTGTTTGGTGGTAGAGAAATAGCTCAGATGAGAATTTTCTTCCAGAGAACCCAGGTTCAGTTTCAATTAAGCATATTTGGCAGTTCTTCAGGTCACAATGGCCTATACTCAAGGTTAGGGTAAGGAAACTGGATGCCCTCTTCTGTCTGGCTTCTCAGGGCACTGTACTCATACTTACATAGAGGCAAGGAAAAAAAAAACTTTTTTTTTTTTTTAAAGATCTGAAATATCTAAGCATATCCCTATTACCTCAGCCATCAGAAAAAAAAATCAGCAAATCCATGCTGAACAGTATTTCTACAAGACACCAGACAAAATGAGAGCTATAACCATTCAGGAAATTTTACCAGATAGTCTCAGGCACAAGTGACAATTCTCAGAAATGCAATTAAGATAAGTAAAAGATAAATGGCTATAAGTTGCTTGTTGTAAGCTACATTTTATTTTAAAGACAGGATTTCTCTGTGTAGCTTTTTTTTTTTTTTTTTTTTTTTTTTTGTAGACCAGGCTGTTCTCAAACTTACAGAGATCTCCCTGCCTCTGCCTCCCAAGTGCTGGGATTAAATGTGTGTGCCACCACCGCCTGGCGTGAGCTACATTTTAAAGTGATTATTAGTCAAATTTCTATGTGAAATCATAGTCAAAGATAAATGTATTTCAAAATGTTTTGCATAATTAATCTGGGTCTTTGGTGGATCACTTCGTAGATATAGAGATTTAATTAAGGCCTGCCACTACTCTGATATTTATACAGTGAGTCATGGAATTTCCTGCATATGAAAGTGAGCTAAATGAAGCATCGTTACTCACTAGAAAATCTCCTATGCTCATTAACCTCTCACTTTAGAAGACACTCAGAAATCTTATTTCTTGATTAACTTTCCTGTGTTCTCCCTCATATTGGGAAGTGAAAGCCGTTGAACTCAATTGAAGTTCCTGCAATACCTAGTGGGAGAGATGGGCAAATAGACTCTGCAATTCAGAACATACTCAAGCTATGCTTTACTTAATGAGTGTCTGCTCCCAAGTAATCACTTGTGTCTCCAAAGCACCATGAGACTGTAAAGAAGTGGCCTTCTTTACTGGGGTGTTTCATCAACCATCTGTTGAGGGAAGAATAGTTATCTTCAATGTAGCCATACTAAGACTAGGGCTCCACATCTACAGAGAACATAGAGAAAATTACTCTATCTTCTCTTCTTCTCTATAGTTCAAGTATAGGAGGAATTTTTTTTTTCTTTTTTTTCCGCTTTTCAAAAGAGAGTTTCTCTGTGGCTCTTCTGGAACTTGCTTTGTAGATCAGGTTGACCGAAATTCGCAATTGACCTGCGTCTGCCTCCCAAATGCTGGGGCACAAGCCTTAAATACATAGCTTATTTGCACTTTGCATGTGAAGCCCAACCTAGTGCCAGACACATTTTCATCACCTGGTCCTGCTTCCTTATTCCCTCTTTCTGCCAGTAGCGTGCATCCTTAAAGATAAGTGTTTCCCTGATTTTTAGCAACTGGAATAACTCTGCATTTCCACACTGTATATTACCCCTTTCAAATCTTGACTTCTTTGATTCTATATGCTTTTTGAGCATATAGATCCATGTCTCACCTATAATGTAGATGGGTCATTTTGAGGGTCATAGATTTGTGTTGTTGTTTGTTTCTGTTTTTTTAATACTCACAAGTACCTGCTCTTAAGGCATGTCATAATTTATTGTCCTATTCTGTTGTTTGGATTGCTTTCAGTTTGGGACTATGAAGGAATTTCTCCACACATTCTAATACAGTCTTTCTAGTCATATATATTCATTTCTCTTGGGTTGTAGATCAAAGTAGAATTCCTGAGTCTTAGGAATGCCCTGCTTAACTTTATCAGAAACCGCAGGCTATATTCCAAGGGCTTATCATATCTGACACTGCATTTGCCATGTGTAAGTAGTCCAGTTGTCCAGAATTCTCTAGTTTTAGCTTGATATAGCCAGTGCTTGCTTTTGTTTGCTTGTTTTGTTATTTGGCTTTTTGTTTTGTTTTATTTTGTTTGACATCCAGGTGTGGTAGGTGTGTTTTGGTAATTTATTCATTTTTTCTTCAATCTCAAAAAAATTATGTATGTCTAAACTAGGACTAAATTTGAAAAGGTTGATTTTGCATGTGAAAAGAATGTTTATAACATTCTCTCATATAGTCCTTCTTTTAAATAAGGTAAACAACAACAACAAAACCAGTGTGTATAGTTAAAATAATTTCCTCCTTTAATCTAAACCAAGGCTGGTAACTTGTCTTGTTTTTTTTTTTTTTTTTTTTTTTGGTAAATTTCACTACTTAGTCTGAACTGGGGTAATGCAATTGATGTAGCTATAAGCAGAATTCTTCCAATTATGTATGCATCCCAAGCCTTAATGCCTTCATTACTGCTTTAAGTTTTATTGGTCAACATTTATTTCTAAAATTTAATCAGATATGGGCTGTTGGCAGTCTGGTTTCTTTAGGACAGACATTGTATTTTCCTTAGAGGCTAGGCAATGATTCAGTGTCAGGCAAAATGGCAATTTGTCTTCATGATTTTTATGGCAACCTCACTGAGTCATTTTCATAGGCTGATACAAAACTCATTTTCTTGTCTTCCAGTCCTAAGAAGATATCCCAGAAACCTCTAAATAGCACATTTTAAAATAATTAGGTATGATTGAATCACACTATCTCAGAGAAATAGTTTTGTGGAAATCTCTTGTTACTTAGCCCAGCTGCTAATTGGTATAGTGTGCTAGCATCTTTCAACTCTATATCAGATGCCACGAGGAAGCATGGACTTTCCTTTGGGCTCCATGACAAGTTAGAAGATAACCATCCACAGAACCTCCTTTCTTGCTATGGCAAGTGGATGTTTTTTGTTTTTACTCTTAACACTGTTCTTCTATAGTTCAGCATTCTGTTGGAGTGTTATGTTCTACAGATCCAGGTATGGTGTTGAATGGAAAAGAAAGATGTCATGGGTTTACTCCAGTGGCAGCAAGCTCTTTGATGATACCCAGAGCTTGATGTCTGATAGTCTATGGGTTTCAGGGATATAAGACACAGACATGTAGATTTCTCTTACATAGACCCTAGAAGATGGAAAAAGAAAAGTTGAGTGTTTGGAAAACAATTGAGCAGATACACTCAGATTGTTTGCATGTTTCAGTCTCGCTCAGAGTTTAGAAACTTTGGACTCTTCTTTTAACTGTTAAGCTATTTGATCCATGTGGCATTTTGTAATTCATGCAGCTTCCCTGTTGCTTCTCTTCCCTTGTGAGCATTGGCAATGACATGCCCCACAAGCTCCTGCTACAGAGGGCAGTGATAGGTGTGTAGCACAGTGTTCAAGAGCACCACCCGAGAGTTGGCGAGTAAGTTAAATTCCTGCTGGGATAGCACTCCAAACCCACCATAAAATGGCAATAATCTGTCATTTGACCCACAGAACTGTAATCAGATTTCAGGAAGGGAAGAAAGTCTTTCTCATTTCTCCTGCACTGTGTAGTCCTCCAAAAGGTTTCCCGAATGAGCTATCTCTGAATTATTTGTGCTAATTTGAACACTCATGCATTCTAGAATTATTAGAATAAGAAAGGTGACAAATTAGTGTTGACTTCCTATTTAACATATTGATTTAATTTCATTAAAATAGAATTCTAAATAAAATTAATTTTCTAATATCTAAAAATAGTTTGGAAAAGTCTATTGGTCAAAGACAAAAATTATCCACATATCCGCCACTCATATATGACTATTTTATGTAAATGATGCTTTGATTTATTTTCTATTCATAGATAAACTTCATTTTTACCAAGTTATAACCATCCTATAAAATTATTTTTTTCATCTATTCATGTACTGTATAATCACAAGCATTTTCCCATTTTTCTCTATGGTTAATCAAAGGATATCACACTGTTCATATGATTTTTAATAGATTCTTTTAGATTTATTTATGTTTAGTAGATTGTTGAACAAGGTAACTGATTACTTTTTAGTACTATAGTATTGATTGAATAAATATCATTGCTTTCAGATTGTTTCCCAAAGGTAGAATTACTTGTTATATTTGTAACCTGTCTGCCAGAAATGAAGATTTTCTAGAGATCAATGCCAATAAGGTCAACATGAGACCCTGGTTCAAAACACAGAAAGCAACAGTGTGCACAGATGTTATGAGCTCTTCCCTAGGATACATGGAGTGTGAATGACTGAAGAAGAGGAAAAGATGAAATTCAGGAAACAGATTCCACATGGGAGAGAATGTCTAAAGTCCTGAAATGAGGGTAGAAAAAAGTTCAGGATGCTATTATGTTCCAGCATAAACAACAGGCCTGTCTGGAAATGTGCTTAGAACTGCTCCAATAGCCTGGCTAGTTGTAGAATCAAGGGGATAAATATGCCAAATAGTCTTTCTGGGGGATAAATAAAAATTTACAGTTCTTTGAATTTCCCTTTATAACATGTTTCTATATATTTCAAAGGAATACATGGAAATAAAATTTCCTTTGAAAATGCTGACCTTTTGCCATCTAGTTTTTAACACAGCTTATTGGGAAACCCCAAAAAATTCTTATTCTTAAGCCTCTCTTTATGACTTGTCTTCCTCCACCTAGAAAGCTTCTAAGATTTTTCCATCCCTTGTGTCCTCCAGTTTTATGATAACCTGATTTCAGGTCCTCTTTTCTCTATTGTAATATGGTTAGTGGGCACTCTAGCTCTCCAACTCCTTTAAAATTTTCTTGACTACTTTCAATCCATGAATCTTTCTACCCAACAAATTCTCCCATTTTGCCTCTCCCCTTCCTCTCCCCCTGTATTTCCCTCCCTTTCTTCCTCTCTCCTTTCTTTCCTCCTTTTCTCTCCTCCCTCCCTTCCTCTTCCTCCAGGGTCTTGCTATGTAGCCCAGGGTGGCCTTAAACTCATGTTTCTCCCAACAAGCTGTGAGAATATAAACATCTGCAGAGTCAGCATATTGCTCTTTCTATGAGTATTCATTCTTTCTGACACTTCTTCATGAGTGTGGGTCATCTTTTGACTACAGATATGCTGAGTTCTCTCACATACGCTGCAGCTTACTTTTAGATTACTCTTGGGCACCACAGAGTGTGGAAGCTGTTCTACAGCTCTTGTTGTAGACATCATTTAGATTCATCTGTACTGGTATTTGTCCATTAGCAAGTATGGCTCAAGCCTTTTCTTGAGACAGCATTATGAGGCATCTCAGTGATAAGTCACTGGCTCTGTGAGAGGCAATAGGCTGCATACCATGTTTTAGGCAGATGAACTATGACTTTGTGGCCATTAAAAACAGCTCTATCACTATGCTTTTGGCAAGATTAGCACTCCTGTGTTTCTGGAGTTGGCAGTGATAGCAACACCTGTTTGGCCCTGTTGGAGATTATGTCACTTATTATTTTTTTAAATCTGTAAAACAAGAAAGCAAACAAACAAACAAAACTATGGATTATTTTCACTGCAAAGGACCTGATCAATGCAATCTGTTGGGCTTATTATTCTAATTTCTTCTTTTCTTTCTCTCTTCCAACTCTACTTGAGCAAGAAGAATCATTAATTTATAACACTATAGTTTAGTAATTATGTTTTCAAAATTCATAAGGATACATATGTTTTGTGTTCAAAATATATATGTAAGGACATCTTGTTTTATACATCGTACCTATTTATTTTTTCTTTATGACAGTACTCATGATAGATTTTAAAATGCTTCATTCTTCCTGCTAGTCCCTGGTTTTCATAGTTGAAGTTGACATGTTTGGTTTTGTGACTTTATCTAGGAAACACCTCAGTCATTCTTGGTTGTGCAGAGTGCTAAAAGCTGAACAGGAGCCCTGAGCATGTGTACGGTGTGTCCTGAACATGCTCTTGTGTGATGTGTCCTGCCAGCCTCACTGTCTGCTGGTTAACCTGTGATTTCTAGTGGGGACACAGATGTCAATATCTTTAGACTGTCTTCTGTTTCAGGTTAGATTCACCAGAAGAGGGCTTCCTAACATTCTACCTGTAAAAATACTGGTTATGGGCTGCCTGCCAGGGTCCTGGGAGCAAAGTTCAGTATGAAGAGCTAAAAGCCTAAGGACAAGTTTGTGAATACTGTTACTCCTGCTTTAAACTGCCTGCAATGCCAGTGAGGGCTGGAAATGGCAGGGAACCAGGGCATCTAAATGTGTCCTGAATAGTCTTTCAGCCATTCGTCTATCTTATCTTTTTCTTCCCCTTTCTAAAGGCACCTGATGCCTGAATGTACTTAGCTTTGAGAAGTCTTCTGTTGGTTGGTTTTTGTATTGTTTTGAATTTTCCATGTTGTCAGCTTTCTAGATTTTCAGCTTGGGTCAATGCCACTGTCCATGTGTACTCTAGCTTGAGATGTTTTTATTAGTATTGTGTTTGTATTAGTTATGGTTTCTATTGCTAAAGTGAAACACCATGACCAAAATGCAAGTTGTGGTGGAAAGGGTTTATTGGGCATATACTTCCACATTGTGGTCATTTATTGAAGGAAGCCAGGGTAGGAACTAAAACAGGACAGGTACCTGAAGGTAGGAGCTGATGCAGAAGCTTATTGGCTTCATGTATTTATCTTCCTGCTTTCATATGGAAACTAGGACCATCAGCCCAGGGATGGTACCACCCACAATTGGATGGACCCTCCCCATAATCGATAATTAAGAGAATGCCCCATAGGCCTGCTTACAGCTGGAACTTATGGATGCATTTTCTCAGTTTATGATCCGTTCTTTCAGGTAGCTCTAACTTGTGTCAAGTGGACAAAATGCTAGCTAGAACAGAATTCCTTTAAGTGTGTATGTGTGGAAGTTTTCCAGTGGTCATGTGTGCCTGTGTGTATATGTCTTGATTACACAGACATTCTGTTGTTTACATCAGGCAAAAGAGAAAGTACAAAAAAGTGTGTGTGTGTGTGTGTGTGTGTGTGTGTCTATGTGTCTGTCTGTCTGTCTGTGTCTTTGTGTATGTATGACCAAGGGAACATTGCAACCTTGATCCAGAAATGGTTGATGTTCTGTGGATTATGAGACACAGAAATCTACTATATGGGGTTTGTTTTAACAACTTTACCTGATAACTATGAGTTATCAAACTTAGCTGCATGGGTGTTTGTCCATGCTGAAAATGAAATAAAGAATAGCTAAAAAAATTCTAGATGTTCAAAAATACATGCTTACGTATTTCTGCTCCTGTTATTGGGGTTGATGTAAGCAATTCTCACACAAAGATTCATCATTCACACTGACTAGAAAGTGCTTGATGGGAAATATCTGCAGCCAGCATCTTTGTATAGAGTCAGGGTGTTCTAAGTGTTAGGAATATGTGTTTGCCATACATGCGGCATGCATCTTGGTGGTTCTTGTTGTGGAATTATGGCAAATCAGAAGTGATTTGCTTGAGTTCTGTGAAACCTTTCACATCAGCACATTCTCAGTATTCTTCATCTCTCTAGTGCCTCCAGCAAAGATTAAATAAGGCCTGTTTGCAAAACACAAAGAAAAAGGCTAATGGCTGAGTGGAAACCCTTGTTAATGTTTCATACCACTGACTATTAAATCCAAATATAGATTTTTTAGGAAGAAGCAATGAACAAAGTGAGTTTCCTTTAAAATAGGAAAAAAAAAATGCTTACTTTCTTTCCATATAGGGAAAGAGATTAAAGTTGGTGACGAATGTGGAAAACAAATGAATAATGTCACAGTTTCCTTAAGTATAACGACTGCTTTTTATTTGAAATTATTTCATTTCTAGTGATTTTAAATTAACAAGGTTAAGATTTTCTCTATATTGAGGTAAGCCATCTCCCTGCACTTCTACTCCTGAGATTTGTTTTACAAAGATTCCATGTGTTTGCTACACTTTCTCCCTGCTGCCACACACCCATGCCCCAACTCAGGGAGAGGCCATACCAGCCAGAACAGCCCCCAACTCAGGCAGAAACCACCTTAGACAAAAGGCCACTCTAGCTCCTGGCAGTCTAGCTCGAGTCAGGAGGAGACACCTGCTGGACCAGAAGCCACATGGACCACCAAAAAGCCATTAATGAAGACCAGAGGCCCAAACAGAAAACAGAAACTAAGGAACAAAAGAGCCAACCAATAAAAACAAACTAAAAAATCAGCACCCAACACTATATTCGTTGCAAAAAGAGATACCTAGATACCAGCTTAATTTAAGAACACAATCAATGACAACTAGGGCAATATATTTCCACTGGAAGCCAGCCATCTTACCACAGGAGGCCCTGCATATTTGACATACCTGAAGCAAAAGAAAAAGACCTTAAAACCAACTTTATGAAGATGACAGAGCCCTTAAGGAAGAAATGAGTAAATTCCTTAAAGAAATATGAGAAAACAAAAAAAATCAAACTAATGGACAAATAAAAACAGTTGAAGGAAACAAATAAAACTGTTCTAGACCTGAAATGGAAAGGGAATCAAGAAAGAAAATACAAACTGAGAGAATTGGAAATGGAAAATCAAGGTAAACAAACAGCAACTACCACCTATGCAAGTATCACCAAAATAATCCAAGAGCTGGAAAAAACAATCGCAGGCTTGAAAACACAATATAGCAAATAAAAACATCACTCCAAGAAAATACTAAATCTAAAAAATTCCTGACACAAAATGTCCTGTAAATCTGGGATACTACAAAAAAGATCAAACCTAAGAATAATAGAATAGAAAAAGATTCTCAGCTCAAAGGCCTAGAAAACATTTTCAACAAGATCATAGAAGAAAATGTTCTTAACCTAAAGGAGATGCCTATAAGGTGCAAGAAGCATACAGAACACCAAATAGTTTAGGTCAGGAAAAATGTCACCTCAACACATAATGCAAGGACATGCAACTTTGTAAAAAGAAATATTACTCAAGCTTAATTATTTGGATTTCCTGAGTGTCTGTTGTTATGTCCCCCTTTTTATTTCTGGTTTTCTTAATTTAGATATCCTCTCTGCCTTTTAGTTAGTTTGGATAAGAGTTATGGGAGGTGCTGTTAAGTCACTGGTATGAGAGTTACCTAATTTCATTATTCAAGCAGGTGTGTAGGCCAGGAGAAGGTGACAAGGAGAAGAGAGCAGTTGGGATTATCTTGGGCAGGCATGGGTGGGGCAATGGAAAGATTGGCTTACATGATTTTCAGGCATCAGGTCTGGTCTCTGATAGGGTGCAAGGCTGCCAAAACAGTAAATTACAGACCTTGAAAGAACAATACTCAACTTCATATGGAAAAACAAACAATAACAACAAAAACACCAAGATAGCTACAACAATCCTGAATAATAAAGAACTTCTGGAGGTACCACCATCCCTGATTTCAAGTTCTCCTACAGATCCATAATAATAAAAACCTGATGGAAGCAGCATTAAAAACAAACAGGTTATTTTTTGGCATGGGATCAATGACCTAGACAATAAATCTACACACCTATTGACACCTAATTTTTGATGATTCCTTTACTTTCCTGTATGGCTCCAAAATTAATAAATGATATAAAGGAAGCATTTGAGAGATGGAAACAGGATGAAGGCAAGTTCAAAGTCAGTTTTTTGTTATGGGGAGACTGTTTCCAGAGAAGAAAGGGGAGGAGGGAGAGGAACAGAAAAGGAGAACTCCCTATGTATTTTTTATACCACACTACGACATTATCCTCAGGAGATGCTAGCTATGCAATGCTATAGCAATGTGTTTAAACATATTGATTTGGAGTCAGGCAGATCCAGCTGCAATCAGCTTTCTACTTCTTGACTATATGATTCCAGTTAAGACATTTAGGGTTCAACATTCTTATGTGTAACAGAGCAACAATAATAGCCTCAAATCCACTTAATCTTATGCATGTGGGGGGTAGCTGTCAGGAAAAGCAGATTCTCCACTTTTGTGATGTCACTGTCCATATAAAAGAAGAACCCATGTCAAGGCACAGTCACAGACTTTCAAACTCAGTATTTTGAGAGTACCTTCAAGAAGCAACAATGGGAAAGTAGGGGATTACACATAGTATTAATATCAGCAGATCTGCACTCCTTGGTGACACATGCTTGTTTTTGGAAACCAGCCCTGTGGCATGCAAGTGGCTGTGGCATGCAAAGAGTCCTTAAGGAAAGCCACAGAGGCAACTTTGACTCCTTGCTGAGTTGGGAGGAAGTTCTCAATTTTCTTCTTGTTGTTTTCTTGTTGCTGCTCTTGATGGAACAGCTATTTTAGTATTATTGTCCATTGGGACACTGGTCAATAGAGAAACTCTTCAATGTGTCATTTAAAATGCCATTAAAATTTAAAATGGCACCATATTAGTTCAGAAGTGGATATAATGATTGTCTGCTATGAAAGATTTGGACACTGTAGCTGTTCTTTGGGTAATTTTACCTCAATTTTATTAATAGTATGATTGCAGATATGAGTGTGATTAAGCATAATGACATTATTCTGTGGTTTTTTTTTTTTTTTCACTTTTACAGATTAGGTTGTTCTTTACCCCTATACAGAAAGTGGCTGATGGACATGAATCTATCAAATCTCAGGGCTTAGTTCACTGTCTTTTTCTTCTAAGTAAGGTGTGCCCCTTCGCAAAGATAACTAGACAGTTACATCCTGAAGAGTGGTTTTGAGGTTTCTTTTGAAAGAAAAGGGAAAGGAGCCTTCGGGGAAAGAAGCTCTGTGGTATGTTTTGTTCTCAGCTCAGCACTGGGTCCTTTTGTTGGCCAATTATTTAAGAGCTTGAGCTGTAGGAAAAGTTCTGACTCAAAATATGTTCATAAAGCATCCTCTTTGGAAAAAGGTGTTCTGATAGTTTCATTAGTTCTGGAAGAATTCAGGGCTGCTGGACAGTACAGAAGAACAAATGCCTGGTCATTAAGCCAGCTGAGGCAGAATGTTCAACACCACAATCAGTTGCAGATATATATATATATATATATAAATATATATATATATATATTTATATATATATATATATATATATTTTTTTTCTGCAAGAAGCTAAACTTTTGGCCAGTTTTTCACTTTTCATCTCAGCGTTTCAAAGCATCTCACCTGAGAATCATAGGAAATAGAGGTTACTTGTCTAGATCTCTCAGTAGTTGCAGCCATTCATGGATATGTTCTATCAATAATGTAAATGTTTATGATTTTTCTCTATCATGAGTTTTTATCATTGTATTTTCTATTATTAAAATAATAGTTTTCTAGATGGGACCCTCTGTAGAATAACAGAGACACAAAAACTAAGGAAATCCAAATACAATGTGCACTTCATAGTAAGTCCTCAATATAGACGTGGTTTTCATAGATCTCAATATATTCTACATTAGAGAGTCTATTGTTTTTAAAGGATGTATGCTCACAGAAACTTCGCGATATTTATAGAAGTAGTATACAGAAAAACATCTGGGGTATATTAGTGCACAGTTAAGTGCATGACTTTTATAGTATGCAGGATATGTACTGTGTCAGGTTGGGGAGATGGCTCAGTTGTTAAAGGCTAGGCTCATAACCCAAAAGACCCACTGTGTCTTACAGTTCTAATGTAATGGTATAAGGGAAATACACATACAGCATCTCCAGTCCTTGACTGTCTTTGCATATCACCATATAACATTGTAATTGGTTCATGATATTCATCTTTATGGAAATATTGCAGGCTGTTTAACCAATTTCTTGTTGGAAATGATTACTCATATTTCATTATTATATGAAGCACTGTGCCTCATTAATATTCATTTATATTTTCCTCAGGAAAGAACATTACTGATTCTATGAAGAAATGAATGTATGGGTATAATGGCAGTCTAGAACTTATCAGGAAATTGAGGGGAAGGCATCGTTTATTCTCTGATGTTTTGTTACTCATGACTAAGGGAAGTGTGAGAAATCCGAAGGGATAACTAAGTAAAACACCACTGAGTCTATGAAAAAGAGCAGAGGAGGGTCTACTCCGTACAGACTTGGCATGGAGAAGGGCGCCACAGAAGGATTGAGCATCCCTCTTCTTTTGCTGGGGGTGAGGTCACAGAACAGTTTTGCCTAAGGTTCAGGCTTTTTGTTTAATTAACTTGGAATCAGGTTTCTAAGTATGGGGACCCTACTTATACTCCATCACCCAGAAGGAGGATAGGAGTTGTGTGTCACTTTTCAGGGGAGCCTTCCTTGACAGGTTACAATAATTCCTAAGGGAAATGGAGGGCATTGCCACAGTCCAGGATGGGAGAAACATCCAGAGTTTTACAACTGCCTGTTTGCTTTTGCCTCCAATTTTCATCAAGGTGAAATGGATATTCCTGGAAGATACTTATGTCTTCCCTGTATATCATCCTCCGGCTGGCCATGAATCTTCCCCTCTTCCCCTCATTTATAAAGCTGCACAGAATTGTGTCTTGTCCCATCATTTTAGTTACCCTGGCCTACACATGCCAGCCCACTTTGAAAAATGCATCCATGCCAGGCACAGTAACACACACCTGTAATCCCAGTACTCAGGAGTCTAACATAAGACCATGAGTTAGAGACTAGCATGGGCTTCTATTGAATTCATCATCTGCCTAGAAAATTTAGCAAGACCTTACCTGAAAACCAATCAAACAAACTAACAAAAATCTCCTCCCTGTCATTTCTGAGAACAGTGCTCCAGTGTATTTCCTGTTTTCCCCTTTGATGGTGTTTAAACTCCACTATAGCCCAGTCACTTCCTGTCATTAGTAGCTGCAAATGGACGTCATTGGCAAACCATGTTTCTGTCTTCAGATGGTCTGAATTTGTGAATGGCATCTGTGCTGTTTTACATTTGTCATCCCTAACATTTATCTTATTTCAAGTGTTTCCCTCCTGCGGGGTGTCTCTCAAATTGTTTTGAATGTGGCTCCAACATTGACTTGTGTTCTTTCCTGAAGTTCACTCCCTTAGCAGGGTTTTCTTTTCTCCTGTAACTGAAAGAGTGTTCCAATGTAAACTGCATCTGCTGGCTGGAGCTCCGGCCACCCACCACAGCCTGGGGAAGACAGAAAGATTCAGAAAGCCTGAGGCCCAAGAAATGTATCCAGAATGCTGCCCCTGAGTTTCACCCTTGAACTAGTGCTGTATAAACACTGAGCACAGCACAGCCAGCCCCTGAGCACATTACAGCCAGCGCCTGTCACTCCTGGTCCTGCATTCTCCTCATTTACAGAAAACCGAGAAGACTACACAGCTCACCTGCAAAGTACAGTCTGCAGAAGAAACCATGAGTGTGGGGGAAAAGATAGCAGGGATGATGTCAGAAATGATGAGGTTGCATCTGGACCAGGACCCTTGCAGTGTAGATTCTGAGGCAGTGAGAAAGGACACTCTGTGAAGTGTGACTCTTCTAACCTTTCAGAAGCTGCAGCTATCCCACAGTGCCAGCAGCTCACCTAGATTCTCTGCCCTCTGGTTGTCTCCACTCCCCACACCCCACTCCTTTTCTTCCTGGCAGAGAGAATGAGATGTACCATAATCTTTGGTTCATAGCACGTCTGTATCATTGAGCCATACATTCCCCACTGTTTTGTATTTGATGATTTTTTTTTCTATAAGCATCTCTCCCATAGATGAAAACTCTCATATGAACTTAGCTAATTCCAGATTTTGTTCCTACATCTCCTGTACTTTTCATTTTATATTCAGAACCAAATCCCTAGCACCACACAGTGTGGTGCAGTGGCTCAGACCCCTAGATTTCAACAGATCTTTCATGTACACAAAGACCCATTTCCTGTTTGGAGCCTTTGATGTGCTATGCCTCAATCACACTTGTGGCAATGGATGTGGGATGTGACATGTCCTGTGGATTCGAACTAAATACCAGTGTGCCTTGAAGAGTTTGCAGGAGGTTTTACATTCTTTCAGAAATGTTAGAACTCATTCATCTTATCTCTTGCTTCTTTTGTTTGTTTGTTTGTTTTGCCTGGCATGCCTATATAAGAGTGAAGAAGAAATTTCTGGAATTCATACCATTGCCTGACTAAAAATCTTTCTGGTGGCTTCTCTGGAGACTATTATGAGCAATATAATAAATAAAGTCTGCTTATTAACTTGTTTTCCCAGGACACTGTAGCACAAATTAAATTAGGATATAATTGGGAGTATCAGTGATTACCAGTCAGTCACATAATCTCTTAGTTTTCACTCACACCTTTACCAAGACTACTCAGAATACAGATGTCAAACCTACTGGTCCAGGTGGCTCACCATGCAGTGGGTGAAGATGGAGAGAGATAGAGAGAGAGAGAGGGAGAGGGAGGGAGGGAGGGAGAGGGAGGGAGGGAGAGGGAGAGAGAGACACACACAGAGAGAGAGAGAGAGAGAAGAGAAGAGAAGAGAAGAGAAGAGAAGAGAAGAGAAGAGAAGAGAAGAGAGGTTCACCAAGTGAATGCAAAAACAAGAAATATGTCACCCAAGGTTGCTCCCATGTTAGTGGCAAATGTGGACCAGGTGGCTTCCCACATCTAACTGAGCACTAAGTGACACCAGGAATCCCAAAGAAGATACCCTGCCTAGTACAGCTGGGGGATCATTCTGTCCACATGGGTTTTTATTGTGGACAGGGAGCAGCTCTACCAGCCAGGATCCTACTTTTATTTCATTCAGTAGTGCCTGAAGTTTGGGAAGGAGCTGTGTGGAAAAGCCAGAAGCATTACAAAGGCAGGAAGAAAATACATTGTGTTGCACTGTTAGTGGGGTTCCTTTCCTTTTATCCTTACCCGTTCTGAAATTAGTGGGTTTAGATCATAATAGAATGCCCTGCTAAACAAACAAAGTCAGTTAACTTGAATGAAGGCAAGAAAGTAAAAGTGGTCCAAATGAGGCATGGGGTCTGAATGAGAAGCTCCAATTCAGAGAAGAGAGCCAGCCTGGGACACGACAGGACAAAAGTCTTGATTTTATTCTTGGATCAATAATGTCTTGATACTATGTTTTTATTCCAGTATCAAGCAGATTACAGGAAAAGCATTAGAATTCATAATCCCTTGTTTTTTCTCCTTTCTTGTTCTTATTATTTAAAAAAGTAGACTGCCATGGTAGTTCTTTATGTATATAATAAACACATATATGAAGAACTATGAGAACATTCAAATGGCCATATAGCAATCTCATTGTCCTCTAAATAGTATTGATTATTAATTATTTAATGGGGATAAGGAACTGAGTTCATGGAAATGTATTGTTCCTTAAAATGAAGCTGCTTTCTTCCCCACTTCAGTGGCATCTTTCATGTGGTTTAAATTTGTTACTGAAATTTTTAATGTATACTGTCTCTGCATATTAGTTGCAAAATTAATTTACTGAGATATTTTATATGTGCATATAACTTCTGATTACTCTCACCCACCATTATCCTTATCTTCCTTCTGTATCTGCACTACTTCTTTCCTAAGAGTCCCCCCCCTTGTCTCCCTGCATTGCTACATTGTACATGTGAGTGGAAACATGCCTTTCTGAGTCTTTTTTTTCACTCCACATGATTACCCATAGTTCCAGTTCTATCCATTTTCCTGTAAAAGACATAGTTTCATTCTTTCAGCTGAGACAAACATATGTGTGTATGTGTATGTTGGTATGTGTGCGTGTGCATAAGCATGAAAGTATATTTGTGTATATGTAAGTGTATGCATGTAAATATATATATATATATATATTTATGCATGTATGCATATTGTATGTGTGTAAGTATATATGTGTGTGTTGTGTTTGTATATGTGTGTATGTATGTGTACACACATATTGCAACCTGCCAAGTCCATATTTGTTCTTTGTGTGTGTATGGTTTCAGGGATGCTTTGTATTGGACAACCAATTAGGAGGCACATTCATAGAGAAGCTAACTCTCCCTCTTTCAGCAGTCATCAGTTGCCTGTTATCATTGAGTTTCCGATAGGTGCAGTAGCAAAATAAATAAATATAAATAAAATAAATGCCTCACAAAAATACTTAGAAAGTTGGGATAATTTCTTGCTGGCTGAAATTCTTGAAACCATAAACTGGCTATTTTTAGTTATTCTTTTTTTTTTTAAGAGTATAAAACAGCAAAGCTGCTAAAATGCTGAGACATGGAACATCATGGTCAAAAGCCAAATAGCAAAGGATGGTCATATCACAGAGGACTGATTTCCTTAGAGTAGGCAAAAAATACCAGAAATAAATAAGAAAAGATGGTTAGCATGACAGAAGAAAAAAATATTGGAAAAAAACATGAACTACAAATTGACCTTAAGCATATGAAAGCTTTGTCAATAGTTAGGACAAATGCAGAGTTAAAATGCATTGTGGTGCCATCACTTATCTATATGAGGAAATAGACACAGATTTCCAGTGGGAGAACAGATTCCCACATGCCAGCAGAATGCTGATGGCAACATAGTTATAATTATTTATATACTTGCTTGTTGACACAGCAGTTCCATCTAGGTCTGAAAGACTCTTGAGGTATGCTTGCAGGATTATTTGATGTAACATAATTGATGATTGACAAGAACTCACTATTTGCTTGGCATGCTTTTAATCCCAGCACTTGGGAGGCAGAGGCAGGCAGATCTCTGTGAATTCTAGGTCATCCTTGTCTATAGAGCGAATGCCAGGAGAGGCTCCAAGCTGCACAAAGAGAACCTGTCTGGGCAAACAAAAACAGAAAAAACTCACTCACTTTCATCAGTGGGGGAGGCTGATCAAGTAATCTGTGTCATATTCTTAGGACGATCACCCTATGAAAAGAAAGATTACAATAGATACAACCTGCATGCCTATACTTATGTGTTTATTTATACTAACCAAATCATAGAGTCAGCCTGAGTCCTATCCGTAGATGAACAGATGTGGAAAAAATAATGTGAAGTATTACTTAGCTGTAAAGAGGAAATTCCTTTTCATTTTCAGGAAGATGTATGGAACTAAAGGTCCTATCATGTAATAGGTGAAATAAGGCAGACTCAGACAAGTACAGTGTTTTCTCTCATGTATAGTCTAAGGGAGGAAAATGATCATGAGAATTTGAAGGTGAAGAATTTTGGGAGGTGGTGTGGGGGCCTAGAGGAAGCTGGTCACGTAAGTGAGAGTAGTAATGGTGAATATGACCAAAGCATGTTGTATGCACCTATGAAATGCTACAGTGAGCCCAATTATTTTGTACAATTGGTGCATGATAATAAAAAGAATCTTGAAATGGTTCAGGGTTCAATGTTGTTTAAATCAGCTAAAACCTTTCACCCTTACTGGAGTAAGGAAATGAGAATACCTGTTCTTGTGTGTCATTTCCACATAAAGAAGAGGGCAAGGAGCAAGTAAGATAAGCACACATGCAGGAGCCATGTCTTAGTATGTTATTTCTGGATCATGTATGTCTGCTACCTATTTAAAATAAGATTAAAATTCATCAAGAACAATTAATTCATGGGTATTGGCTGTATTTGTAAGTGGCTTTGAGGTCCTTGGGACTAGGCCATCATGAAGAAGCATCCCTTTCTATTAACAGGCCTCCAGATGAATTCCAGATGCTCAGAGGGTCTTGCAAGTGCTCCTTGTTCTTGTTGCTGCTCTGCAGTGTTGAACAAGGCCATGCTTGCTGTTCCCTGTAGAACACTGTGTAGCATTTGTTAAACACCTGAGCAGTGAATGGACCACTTTTCTGGAGTAGCACACTCCAGAAAAAAATAATAGTTATAAAGTGAAATGTTCCAATGACCTCTTACACAGAAGGAAAGTGAAAAGAGCTTGTCATCTGCTCATACCCATCAGTGGCACCATGTGTGTTCAACTGATGTCAGAATCCAATCCACTTTCCACCTGCATCCAAGTCATCATCCCTCTAATTCTTAATGTTCTAAAACATTACCTGTTGAAGCTGTTAAATCCAGTAAGTACTTTCACATACCCAATTAAATGCCCAATTACCAATTTGAGGCTCTTGACTTACGTTTTAAAATGAAGTGAACCAGCCTGCAGCTGTGTTGTAGATTTTGAGGTACGCGATGCTAACTGTTCTTACTTGGATGATTTCTTCGCACAGTTTAAACAAAAGTATGATTCAGCGTTCCTACTTCACGTCCCATGAACTGCCCACACCAGTATGTCTTTTCAAGGGCAGGAAGAGGATTGGTGCAAACAGGAATTGTCAGGGCCCAGGCAGGCATGCTGGGACAATTTCCTTTTCAAGAAAATAGTAGTGCCATTGTGTTAAAGCCAGAGAACAAGACCAGGAAGTCTAGAGTTATAGTTTTGAATATAAATATATATTTAACATGATTACTTCCTAAACATTTAGCTTGGACATAGACAGTTCCCTGAACTCCTGGCCAGGATGTATGCTGTCTTCAGATTCATCCCAGCTCAAGGCAACATATAAGCAGGACCTCTGTGCATCTGTGTTTACTTGTCCAGTCCTTCTCCGTTAGTGAAGCTCAACTGTTTCCTTGTGGGATCAGAAAAGTGGCTTGGGGAAAGAAGCATATCTGTACTTTGCTTCCCTTGAGGTTTCTCTTGGGAACAACAGACAGGAAGGATACTTCTTCCATAAAAACAGCCCAGCCTACCTCTCCACATCACCATTCCATTCAGTATGTACTCTTTCCCCCTCCTCCCAATACCTGATCATATGAGACTGTGGTAGTGGGAGCTGTGCCTGTGGCATCTCTGATACTCTGCCTACATTCCAGCACTCAGGGACTTTCCCCTTCTGAGATACATCTCCCCAAGGAGTCCAGCTACGTATTGTCACCTGTCTCCTTCCCTGCATCATCTTCCATTTGCATCACTGTCACTTTCCTTTCAGTAGGTACACAATAAACATTTTTTGAATTCATATTATTTGTGCCTTTAGACATTCTGGGGGGAAATAAAACATCATGCTGCTTTATGATCCAAGTGTTGGCAGTTTAACTTCTTCTTAAGTGACAGAAAATTTACATATACTTCTCATATCTAGCTGTGATTCTCCCCTGGGAATTTCGGAAAATTATGAGCACAGGATTTTGTCATTCCCAGCAGAAGGGTTTCTTATAACACGAAGCTCCTCTCCTGCAAAGAAAACTTCCCAGCGCTACTCTCAGGCAGTTCTTCTCCAGCCATATAGAAGGGATGGCAAGGGTGGCCCTTTATGCATCTCTGGTGAACACTGATGCTGTTTCCATCTCCATATCCACAGTCACTCTTCCAAGACTCACCAGAGTGTTTAATACTTAAAGTATTTATTTCACATGTCCTGCTTAGATTTGCAAAAGTGTGGACCTTTCTGCAGTTCCTAAGAAGTCCTTTGCCATGTTTCTTTCTCATTGTATTATATCGAGGCATCTGACCTGAGAAAATAGTCTCTACCTTGTCACCATGTACTTCTGTGAGTTTTGGGATTACACAAAGTTAAGACTAGAGGGAGTGAATAGTGTTTCTCTGGCCTATGTTCAGTCTTAAAGTTGGTAATAGACTCAAGCAGGAAAGGTCCATGTGCATTGACAAATAGGCAGAATGGACCCACTTTGCTACATTCCCAGTCCTCTGTCCTTTCTGATCCCACCTTCAGGTTAGTATTGTTAGTTCTTTGTTGCCATCCAGTGTTGGTGCAAAAGTTTCATCCCCATGTGAAGCATCCTTCCCAGGGGAGAGGATGTGTAGTTTTTAGGTCAAATCCTGTGTCACTAATGTTGTTTTGTCACCTGATGGATAAGAGAAAATATAAGATAGAGAACAAAAATATTGGCCTCCACTAAATATCTTATCCTCCTGGCAGGAAGTAAAGAACATTAACTTTCTCTTAGGGGCAACAGGCTTTGTAATTCTTTGAACAGTATAGATCTGGGACCTCATGAAAACATAGATTTGTGAGGCTTCCAACAAGAAAAAAAAAATTTTTTTTGTATTCTCGCATAAACTTATATTTACCTTGTTCTCTCAACAAATAACCTTTTTCTTATAGAAAAAAAAACATTAACTAGCTTTAATTTTTTAATAGACATTACCTTCCATCTGTCATAATGCATGATCTGTGTACTGTCCCACTTAGTATAGACTTTAATGAACAAGATAGCATGGATGGCATGTGGCCTTCTATATAATAAGGTCTATTTCCATGGATAGAATTGCGACAGGAGCCTTGGTGACAATCTTCTCTTTTGAAAGTAATGCTTTTAGGTAGGTAACTTATAGAGAATGAATTTGATATGACAGCACTTCCTCATGAACCTTTCCCATGTGCACTTCTGTACAAACTGCACAGCCCTCTGTTATAATGTTGACTTTAAATGGAGTCCGGCGGCATGATGAATCCATCATAACACAAATTTGGGCCTCTGATCCAAGTGGCTGTCCCTTTCAGCTCCCCTTACTCTTAACTTTAATGCACAACCTGGAAGCCTTCCTCCCAAGCCTCTGCCCGCATTCAGCATTCAGACCACCAGACAAGATCTTTCCATGAGAGAAGAGTAAGTAGTTTGTCAAGGACAAAGATAATGCCCATATTGCTTAAGAGTTGGAAGCTCCCATTTGTGTTCAGTGTATACTAATTTGAGTTTGTAATCAAGAGCTTCCGTTACCTCATTTCTAGGACAGAAAATAAACAATCAGGCTTCGGCATACGTACATCAGCAAAATTAGGCTTCTTGTCTATTGGAGGCAGGTGTGGCAGTGCATGGATTATCAGATGTGCCCTGGGGAAGGCTGTACTGGAGTTTTGGCAGATAGACTCAGTGTCTGTTATGTTTGGACACTGTTCTCATGCACTTCCTTTACATCCTCATTGTTTTCAGTACAAGGAAGAAGGATCCAGAGGGTAGACACCCAGCTGCAAGATAAATCAATCACCTTACAGAGAGTCCCCAGGAGATGGGGGGTTAATGGAAAAGAAAAACAAACAAACAAACACCACATGAATGGCAATGGCCTTTTTTGTGCTTCCTTCTGAGTGGCTGTCAGGGTACCTCCAGCCCACACATAAAGGCACTCTGATCCTGTCCCTTTGTTACTGATCCCAAACTCGTCACATCTGGTCATTTCTGTCTTTAGTTTTTCCCTTCTTAGAATGTGATTTATTCTTCATCCATTCTTAAACTTGAGCAAGTGACTATTAATAGTATTTATCCCACTTTCCGATTCAGCTTCCTTTCTTGCTTCAAGCCCCACTTTCGAATTTAGCACCCTTAGCTCATTAAACCCCTTCTTGAACTGAAATATAACTACCATTTCTTGCTTTTGTGTGTGTGTGCGCATGTGTGCATATGTGTGTGTGTGACAGAGAGAGAGGGAGAGAGAGAGAGCCAAGGGCTTTGTACTAGTTAAGCAAGGGCTCTAAGACTAAGCCATCCCCAGCACTTGCCCCTTCTTTTTTTCTTAAACAAAATGTGAAGACCCTAGGGAATAAAGGACTATATTTGTTTGTTTGCTTGCTTGTTTGTTTGTTTGTTTTTGGCCTGGACAACTACTACACACATCACACTACAATATTATCTAGGGATGGTCTTAACTGAAGGACCTTCATGCATTCTAAATTTAAAAAATTTTAGGTCATTTGTCACAAGTTTGGGTGAAGCTTCCCCTCTCACTGCCTAAGGGTGAAAAATTTTCTAAATCATATGTATTGAACAAATAAGATGTAATAAACAAAAATATATTTAATTCACCAAAATAAAATAAAACAACCAACAGAAAAAGTATCCTGACAGTATAGGACCAACTATTTGCTTGGAAGAGGATCTCCCTTGCATTTCTGAGCAGGCTAAGAAAAGTACTAAAGTGAGTCTTCAGAGAAATACCTGGGAAAAATGGGAAAACTGGGATCTGCATTAGCAAGGAAGGTCATGTAACAAAGCAGGAAATTGGAGTTGGTGTGAGATTGATGAACGTACCACATATTTTCAGAAGGGGACCATGAAGGCATCCCAGGCTGAAAAATAATGTGACCAATGGCAGACAGACAGAAGAACTTTGCATGTGCGTGAACTGAAAACAGTCATGTGACTGTGGACTGAAAATCAAGGTATGTTTAGTTATAATGTCAACCTGCCACAAAGGAGAGAGTAAGGAACTTCACCTGAAGAAATGACCTCATTGCTTTCATAGATAGGGAAAGAGCCATCTCAGTTGTGAGTGTTACCTTCTCATAGCTGTTCAGTTAAAAGGGATGAAGCCAGTGATCGTCTCCCCTTTTCACTCCTTGGCCTTCTCTTTCTTCCTGAGTTGATTTGCCCTGCTACTGATGCTCATGATGGTGCTGGTGCTGGTGCTGGTGCTGGTCTGATGCTGATACTGACAATTCCTTTGCTGGTTCCAGAATTAGGCTTTTACTCCAGACTAGGAACCAGTGGCTATCTGTGATAGTTTTGGGCTTCTGTTGCCAGATAGGCTCTGCTGAGACAACCAACTTTATGAACTAAGCAACTACTGGTTGTCATGCTTCCCTTTCAGAGAGAAAAAGCTGTTGAGGGACTCTTCCAATGGCTGAGGCATCCAGCATCAAGCACTGAGTAATACTGGGTACTAAGTTCTCAGATGTGATTCTGCTACTGTTGCTATCATAAACCTTACAAATTGTTAGTACAATATTTGTATCTATCCATTCTATGGATTCTATTACCCTAGGGAATCTTCATTAATTTGGGAATGAACTTGGCATGTTTTACACACTTATGATGATCCACTTTATTTTCTAAAGATCTTTTATCAGTAGTTCAGATTTGAATGATAAGCACTTCTGAGTAGTCTTATGGCTAAGCAAGCATGGTCTACTGTAACAGGTTGACAGCAGTAATATGGACTCACACCAAAGTTGTTTGTAGAAGAGGATTTAGAGAGGGGATATCTTGGTGTCAAGAGGTCATCCTCTCAATATTTGAGACAGACAATGACATCTCATCATGTAACTCTTAGTTATATAATTGGCTTCCTGCATGAAGGGGCCACATAGGAGAGAAACAGTATCCTTATAACAAAATCAGTGGTCTCTATAAGTCCCTATGTTAGTTATGTTGTGTAACTGTGCTTGGAGTTGACAGTTTTGACAGTGCTTGGATTCTGTGGTAGTGGTGGTTGTGTCTGTGTGTGTGTGTGTGTGTGTGTGTGTGTGTGTGTGTGTGTGTGTGTGCGTGCGTGCGTGCGTGCGTGCGTGTGTGTGTAATGTCTTTTAATTCCAAATGTACGTGTCCAGAGTCATATAGCATCATCAATGTTGAGTATGAATTCACAGTAACTGAGCCTGTTAATGTACTTGTATTAACTTGCCAAAAATAGTTTTGTATTACCAAGCACACAAAATGTTTTTCACCTTTTTGTTCTAAGAGAGTATTTTACTCATAAGTTAGTATCTTCCAAGACCTGCTATGATTTCCTGTTTATGCTAGAGAATGTGCAGGAGTCATCTGATGGTCAGATAGGCTGAAACAGAAGAAGTGAGTCTTTGAGAAAACCCTGCCAGTTTAGTTTCTGTGTGCTTGGTGACTATTGCTAGCCTCTGTGTAGCTGTCCTTCTTCCCAGAATTTTTAGTACACCTGGATACTAAAGATGTGGAGGGCCAACAGTGACTAATTAAGATACTGCTTAGATGGTCATAATGATGATCAGTGGTGTGCTGAACCTCATGATGATGCAAATCTGAAATTAAGGCTGAGTCCTAGACCTCTGGTCAGTGATGCCTCACTATTTAAAATAGAAAAAACAATCTATCAGAAGACATACAAAACTGCTTGAAATTTATGCTGTGTAAGAAATCTTAATATGGATGTTTGAATACTTAAGATGCTGATGTGTTTTGACTTTAATGGAGCAAGGAAGAGGCACTAGCATGCTGGAGAAACCTTAAGGGGACACAGTAGCTTGGTTGCTTCCTCTGTCCTGGAGAAATGTTTTCTATAAAATTACTGCCCCTGACAAATGGGCAAAGTGTATGACTTTATGATTCTCAGCAACAATATCTGAGTAAACTATAATTTAAATTAAACATAAACATCAAAATTTTTGCAAACTTTGATCAAATCTTAAACATTTGTTTTGTGTATATGGTTGTGGGCATACGGCATGTCTCCAGTGCATTTTATGGAGAGTACAAGACAACTTATAGGAGTTGTTTCTCTCTGTCTGTCATGTAGTCCGAAAGATCATACTTTTGTTTGCTTGTTTGAAAGCACCTTTACTTGCTGAGTCATATCACCAATCCAATTTTATCCCTTCCTAGTACAAGTTCTACAAATGCCATTCAGCACTGGGTTTTGCATGAACATTAGTAATGTGTGCAGAAAATCCACACTGCTTAGGACATATTTGATCATTTGCTTCTGCAAGTGGTAAATGTTCAGCTGGTTGCTGAATGTGAGAGTTCTTATGACCTTTAGACGCAATGATGATATCACCTGGCACATGCCCAGAATACAATTTGACAGAACAAGGTACAGAATTCCTGTTTATCTTCAACATGGAAGTTCGCCATACTCTGTCAAACACATAGATAGAGTTGATGAAAAGCCTTTCTGCCCTTCATTTGGTACCTTGGAGTCATAAATACATTTTGGGCAGTTTGCCCCTTAATGTCCATAACATTCACTCAGTGTTTACTCACTACTGATACCATCTGCCAATACACATCTGTCTCCCCAAAGAATCTCAAAGTGGGCTTTCCTGCCCTGTGAAAATCATAAAAGAATAAAATGAGATATAAAATGCTGGCGTGGATTATAGACAAAAACTAAGCTTCCAAAGTCAATTTTCTCCAATTTCTTTGAGAATGTGGTGGAAGAATGAGACTGCAAACCATCACCCTAGGCAACAAGATAATCATACACATATTGCCTCATTAAAAAAAAAAAAAAACACTAGTGTACTCAAATAGGAGTTCAGATCAAGCTGGTGCTGAGCATGTACTTATGACAAATTTGACATTTTTGATGTATTTTTATACTGCCTGTATTTTTCTCTATGTCTGAAAATGGGAAATGGGAACCTCAGCAAGGGTCAGTGAGTGACCTCTTAATGGGTGGGTAGCACAATGCCCCAAATTATAGACTATATAAGAAGGTTTTAGCAGGATTATTAAAACACAAAAATTAGAGACAATTTAAATGACAACTCTCAGGGCTGTGAAAATGTAAAAAATGGAAAGGATGGTAATTATATCCTATAAAGAGTCTCTTGTCAACAAAAATTTTTAACTGTTTGCATAAGTTATAAATTGCTTTGATGAGAATAAGTTGAAGGAACATTTATGCAATGTGTCATAGACGGAGGAATGTAACCAAGGGAAACATGAATGGAAAACACAAAGCTCTTGGGATATCTTTTTCTATAGGCAGATGTTCAAAGCACACAAATAAAATCTGTAAAGGGAACTCTATGTCAGAATGTTGTGGTAAGCTGGACAAAAGTTTGGCTTCTTCAATGAAAGACTGGAAACCATCAGTTCTGAAGAACAGTTATCATCTAAGTATTTATGGATCTAAGGGCTTTCATTGTGGCTTTAAGTTTAGCTTTAAATCTCTTAGGTTAGTTTATAATAGACAGGTGATAATTTCTGCCACAAGTATCATTTAAAACAAAGTAAAATTTATACCAAGTCAATATGCAAAGCATTGGAGCATTCTTTATCATGCTTTAATAAATGTGTTCTCTGTCAGAAATAAGCCACATCTATCCATTGTTATCCCTGATATTCAGTTTTTAGTGTGAAACATTGACCTTCCAACAGAATATTTAAAGTGACAATCACTCATTGAAAACTGATTCCCTAATGTAAGCCCTGAAAGGTTGAAGAGCCATTTGAATATATCTCTGAGCCCAGAAGAATCAAGTTCAATGACTCCCATTAGCATTTACAAAACCTACAGCTTCTCCCTTTCTCACAGAATATTGGCTCCTAATAATGGCTGTTCTTTAGTGAGGATTGACTTTATCAATCGTGGTAGTTGGAATGAGAATGGGTGAAATAGTTTCATATATTTGAAACTTGGCTCCCCAATTGCCAGAACAATTTGGAAAAGATTAGAAGGTGTGGCTTTATTAGAGAAGATATGTCACTGGGGGTAGGCTTTGAGGTTTCAAAACCCTCACCATTCCTAGTTAATCTTTCTGTCTTTTCTCCTCTCTCTGTCTCTGTCTGTCCATTCTCCTATCCATCCGACCTTCCCTCCATCCATCCATCTGTCTATCCATCAGTCTGCCTTGCTTTCTCCCTCCCTCCCTTCCTCCCTCCCTTTCCCCCCCCTTTGTGTGGGTGTGTGTATGTGTGTATGTGTGCATGTATGTGCACACACATGCATGCATCATTTTTGTGGTAACTTTTCAGCTATTCCTCCAATGTCATATTGGCCTGCCTGCCACCCTACTTACTGTTGTAAAGGTCATGGACTCACTCTGAAACTGAAAGCCCTAATAAACTCTTTCATCTGTAAGTTGCCTTGGTGATAGTGTCTTATCACAGAAATAGAGCAGCAACTAAGACATCATGGTAGTCTCTCTTCTAGGTTTCACAGCTGAAAGCAAGGAAGAGAGGAGGGGCCAAGCAAATGGCAGATTGTATGCATCATGGCCAGCTGAGTTGAGAAGTGTGGCTTTATTGATAGTTGTGCCTCATTTCCCTAGAACAGTTCATCACCCAATTATGCTGTAATTTATGTGGGAATTAAATATAAAACTGAACATATTATCACTCGCTCAGCATTTATTCCTTTTGTTCTAAATCTTCATCAAGATAGTACTTTGGAAAGACCCCAGGGATTTTACTTAGGGAGAAATCATTTAATAAGTGGTCTCATTTATCTCAGAAATGACTCCTAGGCTGTTTCAAAATGCTAATGGCATGCACAACAATATGTTCCACCTTGGAACTTGCAGCAGAAGTCACAGAGGTTCAGAGGGTAGGCACTGATTTTTCGTGTGTGAGGCGGCTCTATACCATATGGAATAATCTGCTTGTCATGTGTGATTGCTTATTCTCCCTGCTGTATCTGTCTGAAGTGAGTCCAAATTTTAAAAATTTAAAATTGTATTAAAAAGAGACATGATCATTGAATGTTTAGGGTGAGATGTTTCAAACCACAGTGATCAGTATATACAGCTCTGTGGCTATTTCTAATGGTATAGAGATGCATATTTGAGTCAGGGCACTGAGGTCACACTCCACCAATTACTTTAAAAACATACATTCTTGGGGTGTTTTTCATGTAGCGAATAAAACAACATGTACTTATAAACAAAATACAAAGCAGACAATGGCCATCTTCTGAACAGTAGCCTTCTAGCCACTAGACATCTGGCTATGAAAATGGTGGTATCTGGTAACTGACTTTGAGAACTGTTGGTTTTGTATTATCACAATTTTGATCTTATATGGATTGAAATTTCTATATGGAGCATTGACAGCTATGTAGATTAGAATATCCACTGTATTTTTGTTTCCACTTCTATCATCTGGTCTGAGTTGCTTTTGCCATCTCTTCCATCATCCACAGGAGCACACGTTCCAAGGGATTTCCCTGATTTCATGCACACTTCTGCCATGACTTATACATTGTAACAGTCAGTTTAAAAAAATTAACCTAATTATATCTTGATTCATCTTTACAAAGCCTATTATATCAATCTGTTAAAGACCTGCCCTTGTTTTTGTTTATTCATTCACTTTCAATTTCTTCTTTCCTCATAAAGTTTTATTATCCTAGACAAAGTAATTTGTCTTCTTTGAGGTGTCAGACTCTTTTACACCCATAGCCATTGGCACTGTCATACCCCTAAAAAGTCTTTCTGTACCTAAAAATGTCTTGGGATTTTATCATTGGTTGTCCAAAGAAATAGAGCATGTAGGTTTTATATATATATATATATGTGTATATATATATATATATGTATGTGTATATATACATACATATATATGTGTATATATATATGTATGTATATATACATTTATATATATGTTTGACAGCATTTCATCACTATGATAAAATATCTGAAATCACCCTAATATAAGAAAGTTCTGCCCGAGCATGAGAGCAAAATGGACAGAACCCTCAGAAATAAGCCAAAATAAATCCTTACTTTCCCTAGTTTTTTGCCACATATTTTTGTAGCAACAAAAATAACTACCATAAAAGTTTTAAGCAACTACTCTCACTCTAAATTCTTTCAGATAAATATTTGACAAATATCATCTAATTTGGAGATGATTTTTTCATTCTCATAAAAAAAAACATTTTTGAGAGATTTTGTTTTTTGTGACATTCTATTCTTTCATAGATTATACTTTCATATTGTAGTGACATGTTCATGCAGCCCAGTGTCCCAAGTAATTTATCCTGTGTATTGGCTTCTATATTTATATCTGTTGATGTTTATAGCACTTGAATATAACATCATTGAGACTGACTTTGTGGATAATAAATGATTTCATTCTGTTAATCCAGTTATTTTAGTAATATTTCTTCTAGTATTTATGTTTTGTTAAAACCTACTTGTACATATATGTGCAAGATCTTTGCCTTAGAATCTCCACTCTGTTCCATGGACTTATGTCTGTTTTCCTAACTGTAGCAATTGTCTGGGCTATTTTTATAAAAAGTCTTATAATCACATCATGTTAGTCTTCCACCTTTCACTCAATATCCGTTCATCTAGCATTATATTTCTATATGAATTTTTAGACTTGATTTCTACCAAAATGGCCAATGACATTTTTTAGTGAGGTCTCAATGAATCTGTAAATCAACTGGGGAGAATGAACCTACTAATAATATGGAATTTTCTAGGCTGTTATCACTGTGACTCTGTAGATTAATTTGGATATTTTTACCATTTTAATCATGCTGATTCAATTACATGAACACAAAATATTTTTATATTTCTTTAGTTTTTTAATATTTTTCAACATGGTTTTATGGCTGTCAGTGTGCAAATCTCTCAGTTTGGTCAAATACAGCACAAAGAATTGAATTATTCAGCTGACCTGAGCTAGTGAGAGATCGTGGACTCAAGTCTAATAAATGGGAAATTAGCATAAGACCAAACTAGATTCCCTTAATAAAGGTCACAACGGTGTGACTGGGACAATATATGAGGTCACTGGCAATGGGTCCAGGACCTAACATGAATGTGCAAACTGACTTAGTGGAGGCCATTCTACATGGAGAGATACCTTGCCCAGTCTAGACACAGAGGTGTGGGGGTAGAGAGGTGCCTTGGTCCAGCCTGTCAGGTTCTGAGTGACACAATTCACTTTTTTATACTATCAGTGGAGTGTGTGTGTGTGTGTGTGTGATTACAAGTGTATCCAGTAAGTGGTAATAAAGAAGAGAGCAGCTATGCCTGTCCTTGTTTGACTGATAGTTGTAATTATATTTGGCAGCTTGTATTTGCTAAGTTATAAGAGCTTTTTTCAAAAATTATTTCAAAAAAGTTATAAGATTCTTTTTTCAAAATTCTGGTGATACTGAATACTTAATTACTTTTCCATTATGAAATTTTGTGTTGATTCTGACTCTCCAAGGTTAGGCATCTTCTTTTCTCTCTCTCCCTCCTTCCTTTTCTAGCTTCCTCCCCACTGATAGTCTTGTCACATAAGGAGACCCACACCCATTGGGCATCCTCCCATGCTTCATTTATACTAAGTATGTATTGTGAGATACTATTCCTAGCAGTGATGTATGGGTGAGGGAGTAGTGTGGGGGGAACGGAAACCCAGGCCTACATCACACAGTGGGGAGCATCTGTCCTCTCACAACCTGGAAGGCAGTAAGATGTTTCCACCCTCCTCTCTTATAAGATGTATTTCCTCAGCTTTTCTTAGCTGAAACTTGCTTTCCTCAGCTCACCAAGGTACAATAGGTACTGATTTCTAACCAAATAATGGTATTTTTCTAAGGACAATTACTGATTCACCTATATTTTCCACTGTGTAATGTTAACTGAAAGAAAGTGTAACATTAAAGGACATTGTCTTGTGGAGAACTTCAATTGCTTCTTGGGTCAGCTAGCTGCAGCTTTGAGTCCTCTGTGCTGTGCTCCACTGTAAGCTTCTTCTAAGAATAGATCACAAACAATGTCTACATTATTTTCCAGAGGAAATGAGGAAGTAAGACCAGAACAGACTCTCTGCCTGTAGTCAACCCCTTCTGTTTCCTTGCTGTGTATTACAGTCCTTAATGTTCCTTGAGTTGAATCTCCTTCAAATTCCATCATAGTTGTTTCTCAGTGCATTTACTTTTCTTACTCACTTTTTTGGTTCATAGTTCATTTCATGAATCTGGGATTTCATACATTTCTCAGATAAAATTCAAAGTTGCAAAAACTAATATTACTTTTGTAATTTGTTTCATGTCCCATTTCCCTTTAAGCCAAATAGATGTAAATTGATTTGTTCTCCAAGTCTATAACAGATTGTATTTAAAAAAAAAAGTTATAGTATCAAACACAGTGGGAATGTGTCAAATCTCAAGGCTCAGGTCATGTTTTCAGGGAGGTGGAAGCAAAAGAATTACTTGCTAATAGGGTTGTAGGGGAAATTATTGTAAGTGGTTTTAACCCTTAAATTCATCTCCTATTTCCCATGGTATTTCTATCAGTTCTTGATGCTTAGCCTTCCTTTTTACTCAAGGTCCTAGGATAATCCTCCTTTCCAATAAGAAGTTAAAGTCTGTTGAAACTGTGTCTTGATGTTTGACTAGTGGTTTGACCTGAAATAACTTTTTTGTTTGTTCCTGTTTTCTGATAGGCACAGAGCTATTTTTCTTTATCTTGGGGAGCCATTCAGCCAGTCATTGGTTCACTTGTTTATGCATATACCAATTTACACTATGTGTCAATACATTATAGAAAACATCAGATCTTAGTCACTATTCTATTGCTGTGAAGAGGCACCATGACCAAAGAAACTCTGATAAAGAAATCATTCGTTAGGGTTTTGCTTAGAGTGTAAGAGGTTTTATCCATTTTCATCATGACAGAAAGCTCAGTGGGGCACAAGGCACTGGAAATAGTCGCTGAGAGCCACATCCTGATCCACAGACCAAGAGAAAGGGACAGTGGGCCAAGCATTTGGGCTTTTGAAACCTTAAAGCCCACTCCTAGTGACACATCCTCCTAGAAAGCCATACTTATTCTAACAAGGCCACACTAATATTCTAATCCGTCTCAAACAGTGCTACTCCCTAATGACTACTTCAGATATATGACTCCATGGGGCCATTCGTACTTAACCAACATACATCATAATCCTAGTTTGGAGACAGCATGGGTACTCCAGACTTTAGGGTTTATACTTCATTTCAGATATAAGGGTTCAAGACCACTATGCTGTACCCAGACCTAATCACTACTTGAAGTAGATATGTTATATATCCTCATAATTACAAAATAAAAGTGAAACTATGAATATGGTAAATAAGGGACTTGGTTTCAAAGTATTGACTAGATATTTTTATGGTCTTGTGACACTGGATAACTACACTCCAGTTGTCATACTACCTCCTCACTAGCAATTTGGAAACATTAAAACAAGCTAGGGCCTTCAGCAAAATTCTGCACAGTGGATGTGTGCTCTGTCAGTTTATAGATAAGTATTCTGAGCTTCACTAGAGAAGGTTTGGTACAAGATGACCTGTCATAATATTTTGTAAGAGAAAAGATATTTTTCATATAAATGGTTCCCCTTTTCATATCCTCCTTTTGCAGAAACTTTCTGGTTTTTTCATCCCTACCACTATCACCACCCCCACCCCATCATCATCGCCATCATTCCCAACCTGGTTTTTCTTCTCCAGCTTGAAGATGAGAATATGATGTAGTTGCAAGAACTACACTAAGAAGTAATGATACAAAATAAGGAATCTATTGTACAGAAAGTTTCTTTCTTTGTGGTTAGCCTGTCACAGAGACCAAAACCATGTATACTGAGTCTCTACCTTTTTCCCTTGGAACTAAAGGGTAGGGGAGGCTTAGCAGTGCTCTCCACTCATCCCCACAGTTCCTTATTAAAACAAGCAAGTGGAGGGATGCTGTTGTGCCCACTGGGGGCCTGCAGAAATCTTTACAGAGAGTCTTTGGTTTCTAAGATGGAAAGAAGAGAGGGTTGAGCCCCAAAGACAAATCTAGCAATTTGGGAAAATAATCTGATTTTAGAACCCAGGCCCACAACCCTCTGGACTCCAAACATATATGAGGCCCTAAAGTAAACATCTCAAAATGTAGGAGGAGAAGAAATAATTACTCTTTAGAAAGCAGCATGTCCCATTTCCTACTAGTGAAGATGATGGTTCCCTACTCTGAAAATGGTTATGGCAAGTATTCAAGAATTTCTGTTTTTCAGCTTTCTAAGCATTCAGCCACCCCACCTGACAAAATTGCTGATGCAGCCTCAGACCTGAAACGTATTTCTCATTCATATTATGATCATACATCAGAGTTTCAACAGCAACAGAATGAGCCAGTTTCCCAGTATCCATTTCTTTTCCTTCTCCCTTACAATGTTGGTAATATATTATCCTCAAGTTTGCTTTGATTTCCTGAAACCAAGTTGCAAATTTCTTTTTGTTGTTGATGCTATCTATTTTTGTTTTGTTTTGTTTTGTTTTGTTTGTCAATCACCCCTGGCATAGCCAAAGAGCAACACTGGCAAGATTCCATGCAAAAAATCGCTTTTAAAAAAACATCTATGCTATACATTGATCATCAAGAGTCTTGAAAACAAAATGTCTGGCCATTTGACAAGCCATACCGCTAACACTGAATTGTTCTTATGTGAAAGATCATAGTAAGTCTAATGTAGGATAATATTTAAAGTGTTTAAGGTCTGTAGGTATGATAATTCTCATGTCAGCCTGGCATCATGCTATAAGGACTGCCCCCTACCTCTTCTTCAGTATCATGGCTTTACTATGGAGACCATGATAGCCAGTAACTTATTATATAGTCCAAGCTGGCCTTGAACTCATAGTGATCCTCCTGTCTCAGCCTTCCAAATTCTGGAATTAGAGGTGTGTGTTTCTAAGCTCAGCTCACTTGATGGTTTCTAATTAAGTAGAATGTTTTCTAGGTGGGAGTAGTTAAGCTTTGGATCTCGATCCTGTGATTCTTGTCTTGTTTGATTTTTGTAGAATGTTTCATGGACGGACCATTTTTTAAAACACATTTTGGACCTTTAGTTCATGAGATGGAGACAAAATACAATGTTTGTAATCTGGACAGGATAATTTGAATCACTGCTTCTTAACTGTACTTAAGCTACAGCTGAGGATCTAGGACCAGCTCTATATTAAGATTAAAAAACAGACACACACACACAACAACAAAATACAAACATGAAGCCATTCTTTTTCTTTAGAGCTAATAACAAAATGACCTTGAATTGATTTCCTATAGGGTTTACTCTTTCTCTGATGTCCATAAAGGAATCAGTGATTATCAAGAATGGAAGTAAGGGATCAGGAAGCATTAGGCCTGGATACCCCCAAAACATAATGGATGAGTCTCAATATGTACAGTATATGGATCCCAGAGGAACCATTTGCAGATGTTTTGTCCTATCTAGCAATGCATCCTCATTTGGTTTGTCTTTAACACCTGTCTTAATTGCTAATTATCCGTTCACTAAAGCCTAAGCCTCAGATGCTAAGCCTTCTTTACCCAGAAATTAATAGTGCGTGTATTTTAATTATGTTTACCATATTGCATTCTATTAATGGAAACAAAGCTCTGCATCTATTTGTGACTTGAATTCATTTCGTCTTTCATTTACTTATTTAATTAACATGTATGTTTATTTAAAGGGAAATATTAAGGAAATCATTCAGGAAACTATAAAAATCATAGCAAGTATTAGAAAGAAAGACTTCAATTAATCCTTACTTACTGAGTATCCCATGCCAAATAAAATGTGACATTTGACACTGCAATAAAAATTTGTAGTAGAAAGAGCAATGGCTCAAAGTTGATCTCATATGTCTTAAGTTTTCTAGTCATTAAGTGTGACTTTGGCAAGTCAACTCTTTCTGTATTTCAGCTTTCTTATCTATTAAAAAATGGAAAGCATAATTTTTGCCTAAGTCACAGTGAAAAACCAAAGAGATGTCTCCCATTACAAACTATTTTTAAAAGTGTGTAGAAGCCTTTGTCACACCCTGATAGGTAGTCGCTTAGATTTATATGGAAAATTATCCATATCACATATGCTTGGGAACTCAGCACATGAGAAATGTCTAATTTGGTTCTTCACAAACACCTTAGATAAACAAACATTGAATATTGTATCCAGGCTTGAAATGATCTATTTTTCACACTAACATAGTTCAGTATAGATATGTTCTAGGATAAACCTACTTGTATAATATACCCACAGATTTGTCTTTCTGTGAAGTTAACCTATAGCCAGGAATATGAACAGTAAGCAAGAAATATTTACAAAACAAAGGAAATGACATATCTACCAAGAGGAAGTTATGGGCAAAAGTTCTGAAGGACAGAATTTGCCAGGAACAAATGACAATCAGAAGTTAGTGGACAGAAAGGGAAGTGGAATGTGATGTCCTTATCACCAAGGGAGGCATCTAAGGCATTGTAGGTCATGGTAAGAGGCTTGAATCATACTTTAAGTGCTTTGAAATAATTCATTAAAAAAATAAAATAAAATATAATTCCCGGGGTTGGGGAGTTGGGGATTTAACTCATTGGAAAAAGCATTTGCCTAGCAAGTATAATGCCCTGGGTTTGGTCCTCAACTCTGGAAGGAAAAAACAAAAAACAAAAAAAACAAACAAAAAAAAAAAAAACAAGAAAAGAAAAGGAAAATGAAAAAAACAAACCCAATGTCCTACTCTGTGTGGTGTAGCTTGTCATATGTCATAGGCCAATTTCAAAGAAATTGGGTAGATATCTTAAGAATCCATGCAAAGAATGATAATATACTGACAGAGATGCTGTCACTTCGCAACAACCCTTCAACTTTTCTCCAATTTTTGCTTTAATCCTTAAAGCCTCCCACATACTTCCACAGATGGCTTACATATCATGTATCACCCTCAACCTCACCCACACACACAATCCCCATATATGTAGTACTCTGCTGCAGAATTCTTATCCTTCTCACTGCCACAAAGTTCTTGATCAGATAAGTCCTATCTACTAAGTCCTGGGATTTCCTGCAAAACATAAGTGTTTCATAAATATTTGTTAAATGGATAAGTCAAGGGAAGAATAGATAAGGAGAACAAGAAAAGAGATATTTTAATAGAGGGAGCCATTATAGGTTTAAAGAGAAATGTGGCACTAGAGAAATGTCTAGTGATTCACAAGGATAACCCCAACTAATAATGTAAGCAATAGGGGAGAGGCTACCTTAAATGTCCTTCTTTTATAACAAGATTGATGACTACCTTAAATGCCCTCATAGAGCCTTCATTCAGTAGGTGATAGAAGCAGAAATTCACAGCCAAGCACTGAGACAAACTCCTTTGAATCCAGTTGGAGAGAGGGAGGAGTGATGAACAAAGGGGTCCACAGAAACAGCTGACCTGAGCAAGTGGAAGTTCACGGACCCAAGTCTGACATCTGGGGAAGCAGCATAGGACTGAACCAGGCACTCTGAATGTGGGTGTCAGTTGTGACATTTATTTTTAATATACTATTTATTCTTCGAGAGTACCATACATGTATGCATGATCTCTCTCTCTCTTTCTCTCTCTCTCTCTCTCTCACACACACAACCAAACACACACACACACACACACACACACACACACACACACACACAGCCCTACCCCTCCACTCCAGCTCATCCTAGCTTTCTATCACATCTTCCTCCCAACCTCGTGTCCTTTATGTCTTCATGTTCTTTATCACTGAGTCCACTTAGTACTTCCAGTATGGACATGGCTATAAGGTTAAATGCCAATGCATGGACAACCTATCAGGGATCCCATCTCTAAAGAAAACTGACTTTTCCCTCATCCTTTTACCCACCAGGAATCAAATGGTAAATAGACTCTTGTTAAGGGTGGGGCCACACCCCTATCCATGCAGAATTTTTGAATGGCTTGATCTGAGTGCTGTGATATTTCTTATTGAGACAATTAGTTTGCATTGAGGAAGTGCTTTCAACCAACTTCCTGGTAAACTACTGTCATTACTAGACAGGTGAAATTTGAGGGCTTTATTTATTTATTTATTTATTTATCACCTACGAACTCCAAAACCTAGGAGTTAAACTACATTTTCTGCAAACTTTGTATTCAGAAAGTCTGGAGTGATATAAGTGTTTTTATTTTTTAAGAGGAAAACTGTATTTAATTCTATAATAATGTGTATATACTAACATGATGTTAAGGCACCTGCTTTAGAATCAAAACTTCGATGTTGGAGATAATAGCAATAAACAAATATCCAACCAAATTGGGCTTGGTGCCCAGGAAAACTAGCCAGATGACAAGAACTGGCATAGCAATTTACTAATTAAGCAGGAGTAGATGATCTCTGCTGCAGAATTTTGTTAGGACTTTAGTGATTGTGGGTGGGGTTTCTGACCAGTTAGTTCATTTCAATGACAAATGTTCAGCGGAATTTGCCTCCTTGACATGTGCATCTTAAACAGTGTTCCTCCATTGTGTGAGAGCTTTTATAATGCAATAAACTACTTGGAGACAAACAGACCAGAAGTAAAAATAGGTGCTCAAAACAACTTTAACTGAATCAGAAGGAAAGTCTAGAGTTTCCCAGGATGCTGAAATGACGCACAATTTACATGAAAAGGGACGGAAATCCTCTGTGTGTTCAGGGGTGTGTCTAATACACATGCCTAATACACATTTCCTGGTATTGAAAAATAGTCTTTAATATGTTCAGCACATTTTAGGGGCTGCATATATATCAGGTGTGTTGTTTCTTTTAACAAGAACGTGTTTGTGTACAGCACAACTATTGGAGAAGCACATTCAAGTCTCTTTTTCATCGAAGGAGGTATGTGATGAATTGAAAAAAGTAATAAAAGGGGAAGGGAAAGGAAAGGAAAGGAAAGAACATGACTGATCCTAGGTATGGCAGAGGAGAAAGTTTATTGTAGATTAAAGGGAGAGCATAGGTAGAGATAGGGGAATCTGGGAGATTCCAGTGAAGACATAACTAAGCCGAGCTGGGCCATGTGGAGAGAGGAAAGGGAGAAGGGAAAAGGGGGAAGGAGTAACCAAATGCAGCAGTCAGGAAGCCAAAGGTACAAAAGGAAAGGTAGCCAAATTTTCTGGCTTATATAGGGAAGAGCAATGTCCCATGTGTTCGTGTGTGTGTGTGTGTGTGTGTGTGTGTGTGTGTGTGTGTGTGTGTGTGTGTAGAAATGATCATTCCTAATTGTTGCAATAGCCTGGAACAGTAGTTCTCAACCTTCCTAATGCTATGATACTTTAATACAATCCTTATGGTATGGAGACCTCCAACTATGAAATTATTTTCATTGCTACTTCATAACTGTAACTTTGGTACTGTTATGAAAGTACCACGTGCCATCATGATCCAAAGGTTGAGAGGCCATTTGTGATCGTGTAACTGAGTAGTGCAAGAATAATGACTTTCTAACCACAGAAAGGTGTGAAATGTTCAGAATATTTTACCCAAATATAACTGAACTAATGAGCAACAAGCCAAAGCATTGTTTGATGTCTAAAAACACTAGCTAAATTCAGGTTAGGAGCAAAGGAAGATTGTACTAATGCCCTAAAGACAGACTCCATGCTGGACTTGGAGACTCACCATAGGTAATGGCAGTCACCCCATTGGCTTCTCTCTTGATCTCTCCTACCTCAGTGTGAGCTGTAGGAGACATGAATCATAGATGCTTCATTTAAAAACATATGTGTTTGCATGTGTGTACCTGGAGCTAAAGTCAAGGTAATAGTGAGACTCCCTGTCACATGACTGGGAACCAAACTCATATCCTCTGCAAGAACAGCAAGTTCTCTTACTGCTGAGCCCTCCCTGCAGCCCATAGAGACTTCTCAGCAACTATTAGAGCAAGTTCTTTCTCTTCCTCATCCCTGGAAACTCTTTTTGCCTCCTGCTGAGTGTCTGTACAGTTGTTAAGAACAAGGATAAAATATTCCCGAGATGCACACTGCTCCCAAAGGCTGTGATGGGATCAAGGCCATTGCAGTCAGTGGTATTTGGCACTTTTCCTAACTCCTTCATGATTTTGCTGTTTACTCTGACTTCTGAAGACATGACTCAGTGGCTTATTGGAAAGCCTTGTCAAGATCTCTAATTACCTCCTCCACCATCCTTGCACCTTAAATTAACAAAGTAGGCAAATGCAGGAAAGTTGGGGATGCCTATTTACCAGTACCTGTGCTGAAGTTTGCCTGAGAGGCAGTGCTGCCCACCTGCAGCAGGAAAGATTTGAAACTACTTATGGTGGAAGGAATGTCCTGGTCCTCAGGTTTAGAAACTAAAAGAATTCATATTGGAGCTAAGCCCAGAATGCTAGCCAGATAGTCTTAATCAGATGTAAACGAGATACAAACTGGGTCATGCTATAAAGTCAAGTCTATCACTGGAGCTCAAGTATTTACAATGAACAATAAAACTGGAAATGGACCCAGTAACTACCCCAAGGAATTGGTAACCTTCCCCTCACTTAAAATTCAGCCTTCCTAATGAGCTCTACCTGATGTCTGCCTGCCCTGCATATTTCTTTTCCCGAGAGCTGTAATTGTGCACCTGTAGCCTCCATTAAATTACTTGGTGTAGTTCAGTTAAGATGTTTTCAGTTAAATTGCATGGAGACATATATGAAGCAACAATTGAATTATAAACTGCTTTGAAGGGGGAGGTTATGCCTTCTTTTTCTCTTGCATTCACTACTCACTAGAGACATCCCCCATCTCCTCTCCACACAAATGCACATTTGATTTTATGTGAAAGTAAAACTGAATGAGGAAATCAACCAGTTTGCCTGCCCCCTAATCAGTGTTGTTTTTTGTTTGTTTGTTTGTTTACAGTGACAAACAAGAAACCCACACAGGCATCTATCACAAAGGTCAAACAATTTGAGGGTTCCACGTCATTCGTCCGCAGATCCCAGTGGATGCTTGAGCAGCTTCGCCAGGTTAATGGTATCGATCCTAATCGGGTGAGTGAATTTTCCAGTGCTAAGCAAAGGACTTCCCTTCACATCGTGACTACTTGAGCACAGCAGTGGTGATGGCAGTTAGGGTCATTCTTATCAGGCTATTTTCTGTTTCAGTTGTGTGATCAAAACTTCCCAGTCCCTGTTCCTGTCTTATAGGAAATTGTAAATCTCCTATGTTTGATAGGAAACCTCAAGAGAGATAGCACATAGAAAACTGCTACCTCCAGCAATGTTTATCAACACAGGCAGAGTTCAAAGAAACGTGCCCCTAGCAGTGTATATGAAGACCCAGGCTTGTCAAAATTTCATTCACCTCTCAAAGCCAATAAATTTATGATGTTTTAAAATAATGAATTAGGATTCCAACAGAAATGTGTTACGATGTAAGCAGCTATTCAAAGGACCCATTCCCTTTTGTCCACACACAGCACTGTCTCCAGGCATCAATGAAGTGCTGAAGGAACAAGGAAGATTCCTTTCCAACCTCTACATAAAGAAAATAATAGATAACAATGAGGAAAACATAAAGCAATGCTTTCTTCCAGTAATTGGGCAGATGCTACAGGGTTGGCCCTCTGACACAAGTCTTGACCACTGAAGTACTCGCTTCCTAGGGACATCTCTAAATAAAGAACAACTTGGATTTATTTGCTTGTAGACTCTACATGAATTTGTGTCATGGTAAAGATGAAATCTAAGGTCCGTTTTTTTGAGTCTTTGTTTTAGCTTTTGTGCCTCTTTTGACAGGCCAGGGCTCAAAGCAGAAGTTAGTGTAGATCGCGATTAAGTAGTTATTTCACTATCTTTTCCAGGATTCTGCAGAGTTTGATTTGTTGTTTGAAAATGCCTTTGACCAATGGGTTGCTAGCACGGCTTCAGAAAAGTGCACCTTCTTCCAGATCCTCCACCATACCTGCCAGAGGTACCTCACAGACAGGAAGCCAGAATTTATTAACTGCCAATCCAAAATAATGGGAGGTAAGTGGGCACCTACACTATTTTAGCCATCCTATTTAATGATACTCATTTTCATATAAGAAGTTGGGTGTGGAGCAACTTAATTAAAGACAAACAAAAGCATCAAAATGCTCAGAATTTGTTGCCATTAGGGAGTTTGTTGTGAGTAAGCCACATCTAGAAGTAAAGACATGCTTTCACTCTTCCAGGAGAGCTGTTCTTGTTAGAAAAAAAATTATCAGCTTAACTAATAGAGTTGTACTGTGAGAATAAACCTGTCTCCTATAAAAACTTTTCACATTGATCTCTTTGCTGCCTTTGCTATAATTCTATTTCAGAACACTCTTTTGGGTTCTTTCTTCCTATTTTTCTTCTGAGAATGTTTTCAAATTCCTCCTGAAACCGTCCCTGCTGTCCTTTCTTGTATTACTTTTTACGAAATCACTGTGATAGGATACTTGACAGAAACACCTGGCAGGAGGAATGATTTATTTTCACTCACAGTTCAGGGAATACAGTCCATTCACAATGAGAAATGCATTCCCAGTTATGGTGGTTAGAACAGCTGGATATGTACCAGAAGATGCTTACATTGTAACATTTTAGGAAGCAGAGATAGCCTGCAGCATTCAAATTTGTCCATCCCCCTAAATGTAAGCTCCATGTCCAAAAGGTTCTGAAACCTCCAAAAATTGTGCCACCACCTAGAGACAGAATGTTCCAGCATATAAGCCCGTGGATTGCATTTCATTTCAGACTGTATCACTTTCTGTCAAAGCCTTCCTTGTTCATTCAGGAACATCATTCAGAGGTGAATTAGTATTGAAAGCCAGGCTGAAGATGCACACATGGAAAATGGAAACATTTAAGGATTCCCACATCTTCCTTTACAGTGGCAAGGCCTCTTAGGAAACCCAAGCTCCTAAAAAAATGAAAGCCTTTCACTCTAAGTTGGGGAGATAGTTCATAACATGGCCTCTTCACTGACTTATTTTACTGAACTACAAAAAATATTTTTTTTTAATGTACCAACTTTGCCACCATCAAATACTGAGAAGATCCCATTAGAGATATTGCATTCTCTTCTTGGCCTCTACTTATCTTTCATGTGACTATGGGGTAAAATGAAAGCTCTGTGCTGGCAATCGATATGCTCATGCTTGTTTTGCTATTCATGTATAAGATGTTGTATTGATAATACACTGTCTACTTTGTTTTTGTCCTGTGGTTATTTTTTTCTTGGAAACCTTTGACGGTATGCATCAAGGCAGTTCTATACTATTGTTCCCCTGTTTAATTATAAAATATTTGGAATGATGAGTGTTATATATTTTTGTTAATATGGTTACTTCATACTGCATGAAACTTTAAGATAAGTGTAGAAAAGAAGTATCACATGCTGACCAATTTGGAAAAGGTAGTGGGTTATAGTCCCCTGCTGAGCCTTTGCTACTTGGAGATCTTCAAATTAATTATGCATTAAAAGCCCATCATTAACCAACTTGGTAAATGGGCAAATGATGTTTTGGGACCACTTGTGGCTGTTTTCAGTGAGTAGAAAGTTTGTTCAGAAAACTAAGCTTTTACTTACTCTTCATCAGATGGGGTTTGCTTTTCTGGCCTACCATCAGACTGGTTCCTGTTGTAAAACATTTTTTTCCTTGAGGATGCTATATTCACTGACTTGTATAACTGGGTCTCCTGGTTCTCTTTGAGAGGACTTCTCCTGAGCATTGCACATCTCTGTATCCCACACTGAGAATGGAGAATCCAGAAGGAGACTCAGTGTCATGGGAGCCCCTGCATCTTTCACACAATCTTCATTCACCTTGAATATACCCATATTCCTCACAAGTTATACCCAGCTGGGTCTATTGGTCATTGGCACTATCTTCTATTACCTTCTATTGCCTTGTGAATCTCAAAGATTCAGCACTGAGATAGAAGCTGTATTTCTAATCCCAAGCAATTGATATGTATAGTGGGTAAAACTAGATTACTCTCCTATAGTCTGAAAAAGAATAAGCTAATGAGATCAGACACCAGAACTAATTTTGATTCCTATGACTCTAGGTATAGATAATAGACTAGAGGATTTTGGTGCTATCATTTAGAGAATCCATAGTCCCTATGGCTTAGTTTATTGTCTAATATTCTTGACTAAGGAATTAAATAATTTACTTGGATAAATATTTGCTGCTCCTGCATTCCTTAGGAGCACCAGAAAGTTTGTATTGAGCTTGCTGTAATTTGCTGGCAGCATAAATGTCCTGAATGTAATCTCTCTTATTCAAACAGTTGTGTACCTTTGATAAGAGTTGTACTAACACAGCCTAATGAATTAGTACTCTTAGTAGTATTCCTTTCTTCCAGTTACATAATTCTGAAACTTCAAAATGGTGTTTCTTGGATGACTCTAGTCTGACCCTTTTACTTTAGTGGAGCTGTTCCATCTTCATCAGATTAAACTCTGCCTAATTTCACAAAATCTTTTCTTATCAACTTCTATTCAGGTCACAAGTTGTAAATGCAAGTGTTCATTTTACTTTGAAATATGGCAGTTGTGTCATTTTTAGAAAACTATTACCATTGGTATGCTGACCCCCTCCCCAATAATCTCTCTACATATGTTATCTTACTTGGCATGAATACAGCCTTTGGAAATACAATGTATTATCTCTACAGAGAAGGAAACAGAATCAGGGTTATTAACTAGCGAGGAAAGGGTGATATCACTTTTTAGGAGTGGAGATAAGAGTCCAGCAATGGCTTTCACAGGCCTTAAGGCATCTTACTTAGATAACGCTACATGGCTTTAGTGTGACCGGCGCTCCTTGAGTTCTGCAAGAATTGTTGAGAATGTTTTACCTAGAACATTCCTGGATTTTAAAGGGGGTCTGGATAGGAGGAATGGGCCAGAGATTGTGGATAATTTAAATGTCTTTCTTGTCACTTTGTGGATATATAATTAAGAATGTATAATCTTACTTTTTGTCCTAAGAGCCACAAATTCATCAATGACCTTTAAAATCCTCTGACTTTGCACTGTTTGTTTGTTTGTGGAGAGGGGGTGATCAGAATTTCAGTAGATTAGACAGATAAGAACACAAGAAAGATGGTATGGTTGTGGTGCTGCACATATCACCTCCCTGGGACTCCAAGTCTGCTCCAGTGCTGTCCTTTGGAAAACTGAGGCCTGGTGGTTTTAAATGACTTTATTAATACCAAGAGTGTATGTCTGTCCCCTGAATAATAATTTCTCTAACACCAGTCCAATGTAAGGTTATTACTTAAATATCAACAAGCCCAAGCCAGCCTACGCCTACATTTTTAAACTATTCAGCCCATGTGTGATTGTATTTCCCTTTTTCTCATGGGGAAGGTCAATTACAAAGAAATGAAATTGTTGCTTTGACATATTTATTCAAACTTCTCTCACCCAAAATGATATTTCCTGAGCTCCAAAAGAAAATTGAGACATTTAGGCCTCCTCATGTTAGTTTGTGGTCTGAGAAAGATGTGAGTCAAGTGTACATGGTTAGTGGAAACCCTTCAAAAGCTGGAAGCAAAGTAGCATTCTCTGAGAGATGTAAAAGGGACTTGCTGGCATCTCCTCATGTCTCTTGTGGCTGGTACTTCTGTGGCGGTCTTCTTCTTTCCAGACTGTTGAAGAATTAGTGAGCTAGGACAACATTCTCAATCCCATTCCTAGCCTTTATATACCACCCTTCTCCTTCCCTATGGGCCAGACTCTTCAAATTTAAATCTATCCATTATTTTATATTATTGTATGTTTGGTTTTTGGAGACAGGGTTTCTCTGTGGCTTTGGAGGCTGTCCTGGAACTATCTCTTGTAGACCAGGCTGGTCTTGAACTCACAGAGATCCACCTGCCTCTGCCTCCCGACTGATAGTACTAAAGGAGTGTGCTATCACCACCCAGCTACATTGAGTTTTCTGATATCTCAATCTACCTAACCACACACAGAGACTGATGGGAAGAGTGGGAGTTAGTTATAGCTGCCAAAATCTGACATGTTATCCTGATTGGGATCCCTCCAGGTGAAGTATCAAGTTAACATAGCTTTTATGTTTCTCTGTATTTATTTTACACATGGATGATGATAGGACAAGGACATTATCCTCATAATAACATATGCATGCTTGAATCTTTGGCTCCTGGGGAGAGACTTTTATTATACAAAATACAGTCAGCTCCAAATGGAGCATTCATTTAGGAAATGGGTATTTTATTTTATATTAATTCAAGGTCCCAATTCTAGTTTTGTTATTTTATTTAACTTTATTGCTCTTAGTAAACTGTGAACAGTTTCCAATGGTTCCCACCTTGTGTTTATAACCCCGCCTTTTACAGCAATTACTGCCAACTTATTTGGATTCCTGGTGTTTTAGGCTTCAGTTTTATATTTCTTTATTTTTATTACTTTTTTTAAAATTATTGTTCTTATTTTACATATCCATCCCAGTTCCCTCTCCCTCCCATCCTCCCATGCCCCCCCAAAGACCCTCTCCCATTCCATTCCCCACCCACTCCACAGGGAGGGTGAGGCCTTCCAAGAGGGATCATCAAAATCTGTAAAATTATTTGTAGTAGGGTCTTGGCCCTCCCTCCTGTCTTTAGGTTAAGGGAGTATCCCTCCATGGGGAATGTGTTCCCAAAGTCCTTTCATGCACCAGGGAGATATCCTGGTTCCACTGTCAAAGACCCCTCAGACTGCCCAGGCCTTCTAACTGAGACCCATGTTCAGGGGCTCTGGTTCAGTCCAATGATGGTTTCCTAGCTATCAGTCTGGGGGTCCATGAGCTCCCCTTAGTTCAGGTCAGCTGTCTCTGTGGGTTTCTGTAGCCTGGTCCTGACCCCTTCGCTAATCACTTCTCCCTCTCGGCAACTGGATTCCAGGAGTGCAGATCAGTGTTTATCTGTAGGTGTCTTCTGTTTCCATCAGCTACTAGATCAGGGCTCTAAGATGACATGTAAGTTAGTTATCACTCTCATTATCAGGGAAGAGCCTTTAAGGTAGCTTCTCCACTATTGCTGAGATTGTTCCTTGAGGTCATCCTTGTAGGACTCTGGACATTTTTCCATTGTCAGTTTTCTCTTCAAATGTATAGTGGCTCCCTCTGTTATGGTATCTCTTTTTTTTTTTTTTTTTTTTTTTTTTTTTTGCTCTCCTCTATTCTTCTCCCGACTCAATCTTCCTAGCCCCTCATGTTCTCCTCTCCCCTTCTCTTCTTCCCTTCTCTTTCTCCTAACTCCCTCTTCACTCACTGCCCCCCCACTCCCAATATGCTCAGGAGAGCTTGTCCCTTTTCCCTTCTATGGCTCTTCCTTGTATCCTAGCTTCTCTGGCAGTGTGAATTGTAGGCTGGTGATCCTTTGATCTACATATAAATTCCATATATGAGTGAGTACATACCATGTTCCTCTTTTTGTGACTGTGTTACTTCACTCAGGATGGTTTCTTCATGTTCCATCCATTTGCCTATGGATTTCAAGATTCCATTGCTTTTTTTCCGCTGAGTAGTATTTCATTGTGTAAATGTACCACATCTTCTTTACCCATTCTTCAGTTGTGGGACATCTAGGTTGTTTCCAGGTTCTAGCTATTACAAATAATGCTGCTATGAAAATAGTAGATGTCTTTGTTGCATGGATGTAGATCATTTGGGTATATACCTAAGAGTGGAATTGCCTGGTCCTGTGGTAAACTAATCCCCATTTTCCTGAGGAACCGCCATACTGATTTCCAAAGTAGCTGTACAAGTTTGCACTCGCACCAGCAATTTCTCAACATCCTCTCCAGCATAAACTGTCATTGGTGTTGAGTAAGATGGTAACTCAGTGTTGCCTTGATTGCAGTTTTATATTTCTAAATATTTGCACAATATAATGATATAGTTTTTTAGAGGAGACTCATGTCTGAACAAAAAATTCACGTGTGCTTTATATAAAGCTTATGAATATAGCCAGAAGGTAAATCTCTGTAATCTTAATAACTCTGTACATGAAACACAGTTTAGCACAGATAATGGACTGGGAGAGTCTTTCGCCTTAAGGATCCTGAGCAACTGTGAGCTTGCATCTGTTTCTTACTACAGCCCATCACAAAAATAAAACAGGAATATTTCATATGTAATGTATTTTCTAAGCCCAGAAAGTCTTAGATTCTGAGGTCATTTTAAATTGTAGATCTTCAGGTGAAGGATGTAATATGACTACACACAACTGTATGGGTATTGACAACTTCTGTGTTGAAACCACAAAGTCAGTGCATTTTAATGCCAGTTTCTTTTTCAGTGAATGATATAAATAATTTATGGAATAAAATGACTTATTCTCAAGGCGAGCATGCACTCAAGTATATATTAGAATTTTTCTTAAACACCAAGTCAAAAGGCCCTATATCATTGAACTACTTATGTAATTGGTCTAGATAATAAAAACCCAGAGTCAAATATAGAGGAAAATTCTGAGAGATGAGAGAGAAGGAGGAAGCCACCACCACACCTTGCCTCCTTTGGGTCTCAGCAGACAAGAGAGCAAGTTCCTGATTCTCCCTGCTTATATCCTGTTTCTGTCCAGCTACCTTACTTCCCATCTGTCTGTACAAACCTCCAGACTACTATGGTTAGGGAGTGGCAAGCTCCATTCTCTGATCTTCAGACAGGCTTTATTTGTACAAACAAGATATCACCACCACATGCTTCTTAAACTTTTGCTTCTTGAGGTGTCATCCTCCAATTGCTCTTCTAACTACTGTATGAAGTCCACGCAAACACCTCTTCTTGTTGATTCCACGGGTGATTCCTCAGCACTGCCTATGTGTTGAGCACTGAGCTATTCATGGATGTACACACACAAAGTGGTCAGTTTCACCACCTTAGTTAACCTTTGTGGTAGGCATCAGACTTAGAAAGAAAATGGCACATCAGCACAATAATAGCCATGCTGCATTTTAAAGGATGGTTAATCGTTGGCAAACAAGAGCAAGATGAAATAAGTTTTATCTTATTTCAATAGTTAATCTAGACAGTTTTATTTATATGTTAACTATATTCAGAATTTATATCCCTGAAACAGCCTGTTTTGAAAGGGCATATTTTTCGTTCAACAGCAAAAGGTATTTCAGACACACCACCCTTCTATGCTTACCTCTTCAGATGATGGTATAAAGCCCAGACATCTAAGAACTATTAGTTGCCAGAAATACAGATGCCTCTGATGTCTCCTTCATCCCAGGCTGCCCTTTGTCTGACCCTACTGATTGGTATGCTAGAAAGGAAGGCCAAATGACTCTACTTCTTTCCTCTGGGGTAGACAAAGTGGAAAGATTGAATAATAATGTGACTTTGTATCATACTTTTTTCCCCCTCAAACAAAGCAAGTCATCCTTTAGTAAAGTGTGGGAATAGATTATGTCACTTTGTGAATGTCATAGGCATAGACGATGTAAAGTAAGACAACAAATCATTTTAAAGGGGTAGAGGAGTTGGACATGGCTCCATGGGTAAGAATGCTTGCTACGGAAGAACAAGGATCTAGATTCAAATTTCCAGCATCCAAGTAAAAAGCCAGACTCCGCCACATATTGCTACCTTCACCTCCGGTGGAAAGGGCAGAGATAGAAGGGTTACTGGGTCAACCCTGCTCCTGATTCAGTGAAATACCCTTCTTTAAAATAATGTGGCGGAGAGACACGGGCTGGAGAGATGGATCAGCAGTTAAAGGCTAGGCTCCCAACCAAAAATATAATAGATTAGGACACCTGGAGTCCTCATGTGTGCACACAGGTTCACAGATATGCTCATACAATGAATATGCATCATTCGTATATGCCACACATACATGCATACATGAATTCTTTTTAAATTTTTATAAGTACTTTTAAAATAAAATATTACTATATTGTTTTCTCCATCTTCCTTCTCCCTCCAACCCTTCCTGTGCAAACTCCCGATTCTCAAAATCATTACCTCTATTTATTTAGTCATTATTAAAATATACAAATACACATTCACACACACATGTACACATAATATGTACACACACATATACATAAATATGTATACACACATATATAGATGTATATATTCCTTAATACATAAATAACAACCTGCCAAGTCCATATAAAAGTACTTATATGTATATGGTTTCAGGACTGACTACTTAGGATTGGATAACCAATCTGTGTTCGTCCCTAGTGAAGTTGACTTCTTTCACTCTCAGCATTTTTTAGTTGACTCTAGTTCTTTTTCTGGGGCTGGGGACCCAAGAGATTTCCCTCTCTCAAGCTATCATGTTTAGTGGTGTCATTTTGTTCAGGTATTGTTTAGGTGGCCATGCCGGTGAGATTTCATGAGTGTAGATTCTCTGACCTTTCTAGGAGACACAATCCCACAGCAAACTTCCTGTTCCTCTCCTCCCAATCTCTCCACCCCCTTTTCATCTATGATGAGTTTTAGGTGCAGGAGTTATGTTGTACATGTTTCAGCTGTCAGGCTGGGCGCCAGACACTCTCTTGTTTGCTGAATTTTGATCAGTTATGGTTCTCTTATCTGTTGTAAGGGGATGTTTCTTTGATGAGGAATGAGAAATATACTTACCTGTGGGTATAAGATAATGATCAGTATTTACAATGTACTTTTAAAATAAAAGTGGCAGTAGTATGTTCTCCCAGATCTATGATCTAACTGACTGTAGATTTGTAGAGAGTTGGCTAGGTTTACTGTGCAAGGCATGCTTTCCCTCTTGTTGATTGGGCCCTAAGTCCAAAGCCAAAGAGAGAGCTATTGTTCATTATCACTAAGGCATGAATGCTGCTATTGCACCCTTAGATTTATCATGCTATATTGCTCTCTTTTGTTTTTTTTTTTCTTTTTCTTTTTTTAGTTCATAGGCATCATAGCTGGGTATTACTATGTCTTCCCTTCCTTAGAGCTTGCATGGTATCGTCTGGTAATGTAAAAGCTAGCCCTCAAGGAGGAAGCTTTCAGATCCAGCTCAGATACTGTGGGTCCTGGAAGAACATGATGTCTTTAGCAAAAGGTACTTAGCTTCAAGCTCTTGAGTGGCAGCCAAGGGCAACAATAGTGATGTATATTTGGGGGAGTGTCATAGAGAGCTGTGAATAACTCAAAGGTGTGTCCCTTGCCTAATGTGGAAATTTTTGTTAAACATCTATGGCTCTTGGAGGAAACATTGTCAGTTCATTTAAGCTATGTGTATGTGTATACACTGATTAATATGTGTTCTAGGTAATTTTAGAGAGACAGACAGACAGATAATATGATTCCTAATGTCTTTTTCAGACATCATTGATCCTTCTTCTATATTTAGCTCCTTTGTCCACTCTAATTATTCCCGTCAGTTTTCCCATTTCTCCCTTCAAATCATTTGTATCCTGCTATTACCCTCCCTATTGCTTCTCTTTTCCCTCTCTGTGGTCTCTTTCCTGGTTTCTGCATTTACTCCAGAACATATACATACATGTTCTTATGGGGGAAAATATGTGATTGGTGTATTCCCAAATCACAATTTATTAATAAGTTTCTTCAAATGTACTTATTAACATTTGCTATAACTGTTAGATTCCCTTTTTTATTAAATACTTTCTTTTAATATAAAAATTATTTATAGTGTGTGAACATCAAAATCCTACACATGCTATGACCAGTCACGTTAACATGATTTGCTTATTTTTCAAGAAAGTCATGTGTAGTGTTTGTTGCTCCTGATTGAAATTCCATACACTTAGGAATGTACACCCCTCTCTACCCCCCGGCCTCTCCTTACCCTACTCCATACTTCTCTTTAAAGCTTCCATGTTGTTTCTTGTTATCTAGGAATAGACACAGAGCAAGTGAGGACAAACTTCACAAGTAATTCACTTTTATTGCAGAGCCACAAAACGTCTCTTCTAGTCCTTTAAATCAAGAGGACTCTGTGTCACAGCTCCTCTGGTGATCTGTTTGTTGTCCTTGGAAAAATAGCAAGCTTCAGGTATCTTCACTCTTGGTACAAATGAAGATAATGACTTGTAACATACTTACTACAAATCCCACCACTGTGATGAAAAGAGCTGTAGAGCTGAGATGTGACACTTATTCTCCATCCATTAATGGATACTAGAACTCACAAGGCCCCTTCATGGGCACAGAGCTTCTTTTCTTTATATTGATTTGGCTCAGAAGAAGTGACATCAATTTAATAAGTTCTTTGTAAGATCTAAATTAAAAATTGTGTTTGTATACTTATAAATGGCATTTAATTCTACACAGAGAGACTTCTTCCTTCCATAAAACCATTTTCATCACTAAAGCCCTCCAAGACAACATGTTTTATTTTAGACTTACTTAATAGAGTTTGAGAGTACAGCATGTGTAGTGCTCTCTGTTCAACCCCTAATACTGAAGAAAAAGAATACCATAGAGAACTTTCTGGAGAGACAGAAATAAAGAATAAAAACATTTTAGGGAATTACTAAAAATACTAAAAATGATAATTAACTGTACAAGTGGAAAATCCTGTTTAAAGATGATTTTTTTCTGATATTGGTATTCCACAATTGAAAAATAACACAAATATTGGCCTGAGAGATGGCTCAGTGTTTAAGAACACTGAGCTGCTCTGCCTCAGGACCTGGGTTCAATTCCTAACACCACAATGGTTGTTTGTTGTTGTTGTTGTTGTTGTTTTTGTTTACTCTTTTGGCTCTTTGACTCTTTTGGGGGCCCACCACCTAGCTCCCAGCTCCCAAAGAAATCAAAACACAGAGTCTTACTCTTTCTTATTAATGCTCAGCCTCAGCTTGGCTTGTTTCTAGCCAGAGTTCATTAACTTAAATTATCCCATGTATCTTTTGCTTCTGGGCTTTTTATCTGGGCTTTCTCTATTCTGTATACTTTTCTTTACTTCTTACTCTGTGGCTTGCTATATAGCTGTGTGACTGGCCCTTGGAGTCCTCCTCTCTGTCCTGCTTCTCAATCTCTACTCCCAGATTTCTCTTCCTATTTATTCTCTCTGCCTGCCAGCCCTGCCTATCCTTTCTCCTGTCTTGCTATTTGGCCATTCCGCTCATTATTAGACAAGCAAAGCAACACAGCTTCACAGAGTTAAACAAATGCAACATAAAAGAGTGCAACACTTCTTCGAATCATTAAACAAACATTCCACAGCATAAACAAATGTAACACATCTTAAAATAATATTCTACAATATTTCACAAGCATCTGTAATTCCAGTGTCAGGGGAGCCATAATCAAATTGTGTCATCTATATGTCTAAAAAATATCTAAATGTGATACCTTATTTATATAACTGATATATTAATAAAATTCCAGAAATTTAAAGGTACACATTCACATTATTGCATATTTTTCAGAATATTTATGAAAACAATTTTCTTCACTAAGAAAATTTCCTTGTTTTCTTAGTTCAGGTTTGCCATACAAATGGCTGTATAGTAATTTCTTTGTTTCAAGTAGGAATAAACTGAACTGCATTGTAGATACTTGAGATGGCTATGATTCTGAATTGCTTAACATGGTTTTATCGAATGCTAAAACTGTTGCGTTTTAGTTTGATATTTATGGGGTGCATATGTACTGCTGACTTACCAAAACAATAATGTTTAAAATTTATTGAATGACACTGTGCCAGAGTTCAGGGTACATAATTCAAATCTTCTAATAAGAAAAAAAAATTCCAAAGCATGTTTTGTCAGCTTTATAAAAGAATGAATATATTGTTTGCCACAAAAAAAAAAAATTTCCTGAGTCTACTAGTTCCTCTGCCAGAAATGAAAATACATGAATTACATGAGGCTGCTGAATGCTATGAGAAATTAATTAGCATTTCATCACCAGAAACAGACATCCTGTAACATGTACATGCTGACATACTTAGAAACAAACATAGTTATAAAGAATTTTAAAAGCTAGTTCTCAACTTGATTTTTCTATATCCTATGACTGACTAATACATGTTTCCTCTTCAGCAATAGGGTCTTGCTTTTAAATTTTGGTGAGCAATCAACAGCAATAGCCTGTATTGTTTTGAGAGGTCCGTGAGATATTTCTCACCACTGACTCTAGGGGAGATGTTCCACACCTGGCACTGGACTTTTTATTTGGCAGCCTACATATTCTAGAAAGAACATTATTCTCTATGTAGGGCAATTCCAGCTGAACTCCTTTTACACACACACACACACACACACACACACACACACACACACCACCACCACCACCACCACCACCACTCCCATTCCCTCCTCTGCTTTTACCTTCCATCCCCCTCTTCACTTAAACCTCCCTCCCCATGATTCCCTTTTCTCCTTCTTATTACCTCTTTCCCCCTCAAGTAACACCCCACCACACACACATATGCATGTGTGCAAACACTCACAAACACACTCTTCTACACACACACATATGCACACATGCATGCACACCAAAAGCACACTCATGTACTCACACATGCACACACACACCATCACACAAGCACTCTGTTGTCCCAGTTCTACTTTTCTGGATTCCAAGCATGCTTCAATTAAACATACAAGTCTAATGAGTTAGCATTCGTGTTTTTGGTCTCAGTTACCTCACTCAGGAAGTTGCTGTGGAGGGTTCTCAGCAGGGGAAGATCATTAATAGTTTTCACCCAGCTGTGAACCTTATAAACTATAATGTTAAACTGTGTGTCAAGATACATGCCTATTCTGAGAGGAATCAAATGTTTTCCAATTGGATACAGCCCATTTTACAGACAGAAACACATATTCAAACCACAAGTGTGAATCTACATTCTACTCAATGGATATACTATCAAATGACCCTCTAGACTCTTTTCTCTATGTCAGTAGATTAGTTCAGAGATCAGCTCTTTATCAGGGAGGATTCCTTGTGCAGTACGCATTAACCAGAAACTCACAACTAATCAAAGTGCGGAGAATAAGTTTAGAGAAGTGGTCAACCATGAGTGCAGCATCTATGTTGCTGCCTTCCCTCAGGGACCATTGTGGAGAGGGGAAGGTGTCTCCTGGACAGAACAGGACTGATGCATCCTTGAATTCATAGCAACTTTGGTAGCCTGCACAAGGTCAAGCCAGTCTGCCCTGAAGCATGATGCAGGAGGGGCTCATAAACCCCAGGGCCTAACTGAGGAGCTATTGAAAGCTGATGGCTTCTGGGGAAAGCAGGCTTTCTTTAAGGATTTGGCATTTGGAAGGTTGTTCACACTTGTGCATATCCTCCTACCCTTGACTATATGGGCAACACAAACTGAACGTACTGGGTTATTTTTTAAAATGAAAGGTTCATGAAAATCTGAAGGAGTAAGGAGGTGGGTTGAAGATTGGTAGGCGGTAAGGGTAGGAATAGGGGGTTAATATAATTAAAATACATTGTACATAATTATCAAAGGATAAATTACAATATTTTTAAAAATGAAAATATTGTGCACTTTCTTATTAAGTGGACGGTTTTAATCTTGCCTGACTTCCGAATGCCAACGTGATGTTTTATCCATGACCCCTGGACTTAGAATGGTGCTTGAGAGCTCTCATTCTGCCTCAGATTAGATAGAGGTTTTAGATGAGAGATTACATATGTTTTCTTTGGTCTTCCTGTAATAAGCCAAATCCTCTGTTGGTCAACAGTATTTCTATGGAATCCAGTTAAAAACCAGTTGGGTGCCCCTATAATATTCAGTTCACTATTGCACTCATGGGCATATCTTGCCAACCATACACAGTCTCACAGCTGGGTAACACTGTTGGTGAGTTGTCCCCCAGCAGCCTGCTTTGTACCTTCTGGTGGGATGAAAGCCAGCCAGCAAGTAGAGAGCTTCTTGATCAGTAACAACATGCCTTCTCCAAGTCCAGTGACTAAAATGTCTAGTTAGTGTCTTCAGCAACAGGGTCTTATGGTGGGCAAAAAGAAGCAACGGCAATAATCTGTATTGTTTTGGGGGTCCCTGTGACACTTATTACCAACAACTCAAAGCTAAGTTTCCCAGACCTGGGACTGGGCTTTTATGTGGCATCCTGAGGCTTGCAGGTAGAGTGTATCTACTGTGTATAACAGCACCAATTAAACTGTATTATGTAGGGGAAAAAATGGTGTGTGTGTGTGTGTGTGTGTATGTGTGTGTGTGTTGCTTATAAAACATACTGAATTCGTGTACGGCTTTTTCAGACATCCTTAGTGTTAATTATCCTTCCTTCCTCCAAGAAGGTGAGCACACAATATTCAATAGCAATTAAAAATGCCAACAGAAAAATAACTGGGGGCTGAAATCACCCAAAAGAAAAATGAAAGAAAAAAAAAGCCCAGAAATCAGAAAAGGAATTGAATTATGTACACACACACACACACACACACACACACACACACACACATATATATATATATTACTGACATTAATAATAAAATAATTCAAAGTTTGAAATTATGTGTTCACTGGGGTAATTCATGGGCTTCATTAGCCACATTTTGTTGATGCAAAATAGAGGAAGAGTTTACTCTGTACAGGCCTGTGGGTATCATGAAATGATGTATGTGGGAAACAATGTGTGCTTTCCATCAACAGAAATAGATATTTGGAGATCCACAAAGATACAATAGGCAGTGACCTGCCTTCTTGTTACTCTTCATTTCCAGAGTGAAGGGATGAAGGTACAGATTCAGTAGCAAGTGCTTGTGTTCTAATGTCCTCTTTTTCGATATGCACTGGGAGCTCATATAAGTTTTGTTTGTTTGTTCGTTTGTTTGTTTTTACATGGCCCTTAGACTTCCCATTTACAACATGAACCAGTCTCATAGAATTTCTCAGAGAATTAAGTGAGTTTTTACAGACTACTTTGAACAGTGTTTTATGTGACATACGTGTTCCATATGTACTAGCTAGTAGTGCAAAATGGTTGCATTAGGCATTAGGGACTGCTTCTTTAACATTCAAGATTGGTTCTTTTTTTTTTTTTTTACAGGGCATGGGATATAATGCCTCATCCTTCAATTGTATTTCTAATCTTTTGGTTTTTAAAATATGAAACACTGTGTATTTCAAGTTATCTTTTGCCCGTGCCTAAGTATTTGTGAGATATATCAAAATAGTATGCTGTATGCACTTTTATGCTCTGATACCAGCCAGCTGTGTTGACTTACTCCTTGGGACACTAGGGCAGAGGTCTCTAAACTGCAGGCCTCTGATCAAATCCAGCCTATTTTTGTAAAGAGAGTTATATTGGAACATGCCACACCTCTTAATTGCATGCCATCCACAGCTCCATGGTATAACAGCAGTTGTAACAGAAGGAAGCACTAATTGCTTTCAAAACCCAAAGTATTTACTAATTGGCCATTTACAGAACTAACTGTTCTGAATCTTACCTGAAAGGCTTTTAGTAAGTCTTTAGTCAAAACCAGTATTTCCGATACATTTAATAAGGGGGCTTACTATACTTTGGAAACATAAAGGCCAATAGAATTATAAAGAATTGGTGGTAATATTGAACAAGTTCCCAATGGCAGTGCAGGATATGTGTGTTTGTGAGTGTGTGTGTGTGTGTGTGTGTGTGTGTGTGTGTGTGTGTGTGTGTTTTGTTTTTGTGTTTATCTAAAGTTAACTACAAGAAGAATTCATCTTCTTTCTCAGGGTGGGAAACGTCACATTTAGGGATTCTTGCTGCTGATCTTTTTGTTAAGGGATGCTGTCAAGGCCAATATGTCTAAAATTAGAGCACAGAGCAGGAGGGCAGACAGGGACAGACAATGCAACTTTCACTCATAATCACAGAACTCAGCTCCCTGTGGGTTTGCCTGGCCAGGCTCCCAGTTGAGAGGGGAGATATTTGTAATGTTTTCAGTGTTCATTTTCAAGGCCCACTGACCTTTAAATGATCTGAGCTTCTTCTTTTCTGTTCTGCTTTAATGGTTTATATTTTCATTTTTATGCAGGCTTATCTTCCTAAAAGAAATAACTACTATATAAGTCTGTTCACAGCTTTATGGTATATGCATGATAATAAGTATCAGGAAATGAAAGGGCGAAGACAATTGAGTTGTCTTTGCACATAGGGTGTTGATACACTAGCTCAGTCTCTCCAGGTGTTTCTAAAAGATGCATTTTTAATGTAGGTATTAAACAGAATATGTTCTTTATAAAACTATCAGCCACTTGAAAAGATTTGTTTCCTTTAATTTCTCAACCACAGACCACAACAATACTTTGATGTCCATTTTACTAGTAATGTTCTGAGTTAAATAATGCAGGTATTTGACTAGAATGTAAAACAACACGGCGAAGATTTTTGTGTGTTGGCAAACCAGGAGAGATCCTTAGTTGTTTTGTCTTGCTAGCTACTATTTTTAGTCACCCACAGCTCTGGTGGGCATTTCAAACACACCATATATAGATGATCATGTCTGGAAGACGTGCCTCAGTGTGAAGTTCAAGGTGAAGACTCTATTCTTCATGCTGTCTCGTTAAAGTTGAGCTGTGCCCCAGACCTCCAACATTCACAGCAGGGTTATGTGCCCTGGACACTTGTTGGCTTTTTTGCTGCCAATTTCACAAAGCTTATTTCTGCCCCTAGCCCTTCCTAAAATGAACACAAGTGCCTGTGGTATTGTGTGCTCCACATGCCCTCAGCTTAGAAGACCTGGAACATAAAGATTCAAGCCTGCTCAGTGCATTCTTTTGATCTGCTACCTAAAAAGCCACAGGGTAGCCTTTGATCAGCTCTGTTTCCTAATCTTGATTCAAACACATACACCCGTCTCCTGGAAGTACTCAGCATTGCCTCATAAATGATACCCTGTAGTTAAATGGCCATAGAACTCAGATTTCACATCTGGATATGTTTCTATTACTAAATGTAAACAAAGAAAGGCAGATACCACTAGCTTTTTTGTTAGTTTGCTTCTTTGTTTGTTGATCTTTACAAACAGGGTTTCTCTGTGTAACATCCCTGGCTATCCTGGAACTCACAGAGATCTGCCTGCCTCTGCCTCCTGACTGCTGGGATCAAAGGCCTGGGCCACTATGCCTGACTCAGCCGCCTTCTTAGTTGAGTATGAATTTAGATATTTTTTTAGAAGTAAGTGTCAGGTAGACCTACAAATCTGCCTCCTGAAGACTTTTTTTTTTTCTTTTTAGTCTTTAAAAACATTTTTTTGTTCTTTGCAGAGTTTGTGGTTGTGTCCTACTTTCTTTCATCTTTCCTGCTGTTTCCACCCCTTGTTTTAGACCATTTGTGTCAAGTTACATGTATTCAAAATAAGCAAAGCATTCAATTACCTAAAAGGAGAATGGGGAAAATTGCAGTGCCATATATACCCTGTAACCTCTAATAATTATGTCTGGATCAGCTAACATACAAATTAAAATATGCGTGTTCTTGCTGTCTTTCTCATCCACAAAAGGAAATGATTACTACATTTTGTCAAACTAATGTCAATATGATGAGATGTTAGAATGTTCTGCCAGCAGCTGCACGTTAGCCATATAAGGGAAGGAGTTAATTATAGCTCCATCCTGCACAAAATGCGTAATTGGACTCATGTAAAATTTTACTTGTAGCTAGAATTTTTTTCCCAAAGATTTAAAGAATTAAGAAGTGGTTCCCTTTCTCCCATTCACCTTTCTTTTTGCTTTGTTGACCTTTACACATACACCTGCTATCTCCCTATTACAGGAGTTAACAAGAAGAGATTTTTGCCTGTAGGCTGATCACTTTCTGAGTGATGTTTGGTTTTTGAACTGTGAATTCGCAACTGTCTTTGGTGTTTAGACCAATTATTTAGTGTATTCCTGCAAAATCGCTTTCTGTACTCAGTTGAGCATGAAAGGCATATTGCAATCATCCCATCATTCAAGTGCAAATGCGTATGATTTCACACACATGTAAGAGATCTCCTTACTAACAGGTGTTGCTGACAACTTTCTCAAGGGGCCACACAGAGTGAATTAGCAGCTGCTATGATCTCCAGGCTCTAACAATGAATTCACATAAGATATCATCACACTTAAGATTCTATAATATTTATTACTTATTTCATTTTGTTCATTAAGTTTACCCAATGTACTTTTCTTTTAATAAGACAAGTAGGTAATTTTGAGTTTATTCACACTGAACAGGGGATAAAATGCACTATGAGTGTTGTCACTAGGAATTAATATAGTGTTGCTAGAAGCTATGGTCACAAGTCCAATGCAGGAAATAGAATGTTTATATTAGTGTATTAATCTGAAGTCTGCGCCTTTTTATTTTAATCCATAAAAATAGGGTTTTGGACACTTACTTTCCAAAAACACTTATTTGCCTTTAACGACATTTTCTATAAAGTAAAACCTAGCTTTAATTGTATAAACCATGTTTGTTTATTGTTCCAAAAGAGCATTTTAAAGTGTTTCAGATAGGTCATTTCATTCCCCATATGCTTGCAGCCCCCCCCCATGCCCTCATACATAGTAAAACAATACTCTTAGCTCCACGTTTTTAAATGAATAAGGCATTTTTCAAGGGGCTTTTAAATCTGGACACTCTCCTCAGAATATGTGGAAATTTTCAGCATCACCCTTTCAAGGTTCATAATTCAGCCACGACAACAGAAACATTTCACAATCCTGGTGGCTTAGTGAGAGAAATGTTTCCTTCCTCCAACATGCTCTGTGACTGTAGGCCTTCCCACAAACGGGGTATATGTAAGGAACCAGGGACCCAGTTTGGTTTTGTGTTTGCCCTTCCAGAGTCAGTTCCAAGGTGGAAAAGAGAGTTGGAGGCCCACCAGAGAGCGTTCATTATTACCTCAGCCCCAAGAAACACTCATTGTTTCTACTTACAGTTCAGTGGAAAGTGTTACTGCAAGAGAATCCTTAAAGTACATACTTAAACATATATGGGAGGGGGGAATAAGACACTATTCTGTGGTTCACTAGCATATGTCTGTCAAATCTTTCATCTGTATCATAAAGGAAAAATCTTGGGAAACACTGCTTTAAATTCTTCAGATGATACACTTAGTCTAATAGTTATGTGATATATAAGAGTAGCAAGCATGTCTTACATGTGTGAGGATCACTCATTCCTCCATATATAAAGATTCTTCCCACAAGGATGGTAAATGTCTTCTAATGCCACTTGCAAAATATGATGCATAACCTGTAAAACCCCTTTAAATGGACAGATATCAATATCATTAAATTGTGTGATCTTTTTTAACTTTTTGACCATATGATGACCAGAGAAGGTGTGTGCTAAAACTTTGTTATTTTAAGTTGGGTTTTCACTGTTTAATCTCTTTCCTTTTCAAGTGTGATATTTAAACAGGGAGGTTTGAACAACAAGCCTCCATTTTTCTCCAATGGAATAAACTCAGAAAAGAAGCAAAATCTGTTTTGGTTTACATTCACCTTGTGTGTCATACTTTCCCTGCCAGATCATAACAGTTTTGGAAACAATAATGTTTCCAGTGAAAATGTTCCTATATACATCAAATATCTTGAACTTGATGTATTTTATACATGATTAAATCTTCAATAGAATAAAGAAGCCCGTAACAACTTGGAAAACAATATTAATCAAATTGTAGTTTTTCACCATGTCCAGAAGTTACACACCTCCATGTATGAGCCACATCACAATTAATGATAAATGGCAATGAAAATGGATTTAGACTTATATACTAACCTTAGCATGTCTTTATAAATCCCTATGTCTTCCATTCTTGGTCAATTTCCCATCCATTCAGCAAGTATCAGTGAACACCTTCATAAGGATACATGTTGTTCCTGGGGATGCCAAAAAGTCAAAGATGGTGCTGTGCTCTAGAAAGAGGCTCACAGTTTGACAATAGTTTGGGTACGTTATGCTAAATATTCCATTAGAGAATTGTAAGTGGTATTCTAGGAGCATAAGTAGAATTTCTTACTCAGCTTCAACAGATCAGAACTAGATTTCCAGAAGAGATGTGGTTTAGGTTGCCAAGCTGATGAAAAGGAATATGCATAACAAGGGAAAATCCAATCTTGGCACTTAGATTCAGCGCTTCACAACTGTGCCTTCTAAAAAATGTGGGAAGTCTCATAGTACAAAGAAAGTGGTATTGAAGCCAAACTTAGTTGATCAAATCAAGATTTTATCACTGGCTAGTAGTATAATTTTGTGTAACTTTTGGTATTTCACTGGGCTTAAGAGATCATGATATACATCTTAAATAATAGCCATTAGGATATAATAATGAGTGCAAAGCATTTAATATTGTCCATGTCACATGTTGGCCCTTAGCAAATCATAATTTCATAGTGACATAAATGCATTTGTGACTCTGGTAATACACATCCAGATCTACAGTTTGCTGGCCACTCCTTTTGATTTCTATCTTATTAATATGAATTGAAAAAGTATTAATGTTTAAGAATAGTGCAGTGTATATGAGCTCTTTTATGTTAATTGATCATAATTGGATTCCGTTGATGATAATTGTAGTGCATTTTAATGACAAGTTGTCAGTTTTCAGAACATTCTTCAGAATTAAAAATTTATAGCAGGAATTCATTAGCAATCAAACAAAATACCATAGAATAACTAATTAATTGTCATGAAACTCACTAAGTTTGCATAATTTCAAAATTGCTAAGTACCAGAGAAATTGTAAATGGTACCCACTACTGCTATCAGCCCAGGCAGAATTGGACTGACATTGCTTAGCATGACCATATTATATGCCTTGTCTCTGACATGAGGTTTTCAACTTAATATTCACCAAATTAAAATATAAAAATGGATTTTCAAGTTCATGTGAAGGTCAGTATGATCTGAAAAACTGAAACTGTGAGCCCAACCAATCCTTCCCTAAGTTGTTTGTTAGAGATTATGTCCCATCAATAAGAAAAGTAAGCAATACACTAACTAATATCATTTATTCCCTTCTAAATGACAGGAATTAAACATATAACAATAACCACTTAGCCCACTTGTAAAGTAACCTTGGTAACACAGTAGAAAGGTCTCCTGCTATACTTAGCATACTTCAACTAAAATTTAGCACCACTGTTACCTGTACTCTGTGGATATTCATCTGTCTCCTTGCTGTTTCAACTCAAGAGTTTCCCTATGCATTGCTTAACCATAAGCACATTACTGGTGGTTTATTCACAAGAAGTTAGTTATCTTAAAACCATTAATTAGCCATGAAATGCCAGTGATGGTCTTTCTTTTACCCTTTTTGTTTTTATGATTATTAATGTATTCACTGAAATTATAAACTCTTATGTGTGTTTATGCTTAGTGAAATGAACTTCTCAGAAAATAAAGACATTTTCCAAAAGAGATATTTATATCAATTAAGAAAACCCAGTGTTGGAGTCTTGTCTTCCTAGAGCACAAGAGAAACACTTAAAAAACATGAATGTGGAGAGGGGGGAACAACCTGACTGAAAGCATAAACAAACATGGCCTTGAGATCCAGTCCTGCCATTACCTTGGTTTGGCATTGAGAAAATGTTTCTGCCTAAACCTGCTGTAAAACATGCCTACAGTGCTTTCCAATCCAAAGCAATGACTTAGGAAGTCATATTAAATTCCCAAAGAGCCTCAGCACTTTATGACAGTAGATCTGACCTATGCCTTGAGTTATTTTGAAGTAAGTTTCTCTAAGAACTTTTTTGGGTTGTACATATTCTACATATTACTCACATATTTTCCTGAGTCAAAAAGCACAATAAATTTGTTTTTTGCTTACTGTAAAGTACAGTCACTCTTGATTCTTTACTCTCAGAGCCTCAAGCATTTTACTTTTTATTGTCTTATTCCCAGATGGTGGGGGTTCCTGCAGAGAAACAGTCCAGGAGAGGCAAGAAGGAAATCTGATTCAGCCTGACTTAAAAAACTGATGCTGGTTGAGACTTCTAGAGTCTGACACTGGGAAGTTTATTCAGATATGTTTATGTACAATACATTTTTTGAAAATATTTCCTGGTGACAGTGATCGCAAAGAAGCTTAAGAAGTTAACTATAACAAAACTTTTGCAATGTATGTGTGAACTCTTCCACAAGAATACGTTCTATAGTTTAAGAGTCTAGAGAAGGAATCTGGTGTGTTCTAGGTCATAGAGATCAGCAAGCTACAAAGTACTTGTGATACATCCCTTAAGGCATGATTCTATTGACTAAGAAGAAATGCTCAAGATAAAAGTCCAGGGGAGGGGGAAGAATTTTGGATAAACATTATAGTCTGGGTTATTCTGGTATGGCCCTGCCCTACAGATAGCATCGATTACTAGGCTATCAGGAACATCCAATCCCAGCTATCTGGGTGGAAAACACATATACACATCCCATTTGTTGAAGAGACAAGCCTGCGTGTTTAACATTCCTGGTTTCCCCAGTGCTTATCTGTAAGTATAAGGACCTTGTGCCCTATACACCAAACCACATCATTCCCTTTGACATGTTAATTAACAATCCTTCCTGTGTTCCCTCTCCTTGTTAAACATACTTTATATGTACACCCATTAGATTTTTCTCCTTGTTTTAACGGTGTATTTTTACCTAAAACACGTTTTGTGTGTAATGAATAGGCCTGAATTAGGGTTAGGACTGTTTGGTGGCAATACAAATGAGGATTAAACATTATAAAGGAAAATTTAAAAATTTACAACCTAATAAACTAAGTAGACAACTTGAACTGATAACTGTAATATAATGAGATTGATTGACCACAGTAGTAAAGGCATGAAATTGTGGTGAAGTTGAGGCTGAGAAGATGGCTCAGTCTATAAGTACTTGTCACACAAGCGTGAGGATCTGAGTTCAAGTACCAGTTCCCACCTAAAAAAATATGAGTGTATGATTATCATCATATCACTGGGGAAACAAAAACAGGAATATCTATCCTTGGGTCTTGCTGGCCATCAAAATATAAAGGGGACAGCAACTGGATACCAATATTGACCTGTGGCCTCTACACACAAGTATATACAGACATGTACACACTAAATTGATGAGGTCTAATTCATCTGTTTTTGTTTTGTTTTACCTGGCACTTGGACTTAGGTATTATGTCTAAGAAACCTTCACCTAAACTATGGTTATAAAGACATACATCTGTGTTTCCTTCTAAGCATTGAACAGATTAGCTATTATTTTTAGACTTTGATCTATCTTAAGTTCTGCATGTGAGCAACCATAGAGGTCACCACTTGGGTCTTTTATGTGTGCATATTCAATTTCACAGGACCATTTGATGGAGAGGCTCTTTTTCTTTCTTTAAATTGTCTTGGGATTCTTGCAGCTACCTCGGATACGGTTTCCTGACTTACTTTCCTTTGTCCTGGGCTTTCCTCTGCTTTTCAGTATATTTTACTTCTTCCTCTTGCAGGCAGTTTTAGCTTTACCTTTCACTCTAAAGTTTAGAATTCTTGAAGGAAGTATTTGTAAACACTTCCCTGTTATCTAGTGTTGAACCCTGGATCAGATAACCCCTGTCTTTCGAAAAGGTACGAATTTTGTCTGCATCCTAGACTTCTCTATAAAGCTTCTTACCATCATTACTTGTTTCATAGACTCCACTTGAAACCCTCACAGGCGACATTACAAGTAAAATACTAAATTCTTATCTTTCACCCTCCAAGAAAACTTGTTTTTCTTGTTTCTATCTTATAATTAGTATGTAGTTTCTCAAGCCAGATCTTGTTTTCCTTTTTATTCATATTTCATATCCTGCCCATCAAATGTCTTCTTCCCACTGACCTCATCCCAGTATTAGGCCACCATTGTCTATTACATGAACTCTTTGCAATAGCTTCTTGACAATTCTTTTTCTTTCCTCCCTTGCTCCTTTCTCAAACTATAGGCAGAATAACTACTTTAAAAATCTCAGTCTATGTTACTCCTGTATTAAGTGCAGCAGTGCCTTCCATCCATCTATAAGTCCTGTGTAGTTTGGCTCCTGTTCGTCCTCTGCCTCTTCGTCTTCATATGGTACAGTCTCATCTGCAGCCACATCAGTCTTCTTCAGCTTCTACAGCATCCATGTGTTTCCTCTTTTAGGTCTTTTAGGACTCTGCCTACTGTGTCTCTCCAACAGCAAGGCCTAATCCATTACCTCTTCAGAAAAGTATTTCCAACTGACCCTAAGTCAGTGAATGTTCTTCCTCTTCATTCACTACTGGTGGTGAATTTTTAAATTGTTTATTACTGTCTGTCTGTTTTTTTTTTTTCAACTGTTTACTCATCTGGAAATTTTTAATTATGTTTTAGTAATTATTTTAATTATAAATGTATTTTGTCACATACATGTCTACTTCTGCACATATTTTTGGCCTATGCGTATTCTACTTCCTGAGTTTATCTTTGAAGTTCCTTTAACTGACATTGGTGAGGGATGCTGTGTGTGAGAACACATCTGTTCTGTCTATGACTCTGTTTCCAATCTGATCCTGTACCTATTATAAATCATGGGTGACCCCAAAATTGTTTTAATGAGTACACACCAGCTAGCAGGTGTACTCCCTGGTGGAGGGAAGTCTGCTGAACCACTGGGTGAAAGAAAAAGGTGCCTGTGATTAAGGAACCAGAGTATCCAAAGTCTCAAGACAAGAAAAGAGATGGTATGTTCAGGAATGTTGATTACATTCCTTCAGTACTTATGGGACTTTCTGGTTGAAGAGGAAGCCTTTACTTTTCTACTTTGTTTCATGCTCAATTAATTAAATTTTTCTATTAACTTTAATTTGGAAATACATTTTTTCTAATCTTTACATACTGTTTATAAAACTTAGTTCACTGAAAAATTTAAGCTACAAACATAATTTAAATGCTTTGAATACTTAAGAGAATTTAAATAGATGAATGTTGACAATTATAGTACTTAGAATATTAGATTAAGTCCTGTTATTTAGATTAACAGCATCAAAAGTTTGTATGTCAATTATTTTGTAACTTCTGCACAGATCTTCCCAATTTTATCAAAATGCTTGTTTCCATGTTTTCCTGGGCCTCAAGGAATTGACTTGTCAAACAGCTGTTTTCGGAGGGGGGCACTGGTTCTGCTTTTCTCTCTTACTGTGATTTAATCCCAAATCCTTATTATGTTTCCTTGACAGTTCTGTATAAATGTGGTTCCCCTGGTAGCTGTATTGAGCCCAAGTTGTTCACAGGCACCCAGTATTTTCAATCTGATACATTTTCTCCCAGAATGCTGAACTGTATGCTTTGTTTGGCCAGTATTACATATTCCTCCACCAAATCACCCATCTGGTATGTTAGCAGACACAAACAAGAACCTTTTAAATATATTACTAATTTGCATATTACCAAGATGTTTCTTGACCACTAATAGGGGATCTATTCTAAACAGCTGAATTTCTAAAGAAGAAAGTCATGCCTAAGAACCACAACAACCAGGGCAGTACAATAGCTGTAAGGATGTAATAGTGGCACACATACTTTGGCAGTAACCAACAGCTCTCCAATTGGACTGAAGACCCACTGGAAACCTAGCCAACTACCCAGGGCTAGTGAAGTCATGGATCTTAGAGAAGAACCTATAACCACCACTTTACTAAACCAGCATGATCCCTAACTACATTCTAGTTAAGTGTAGTCATCACCATCCATCAAGAAAACTTCCCTTTGTAACAGATCGAGACCGTTACAGAAAAACACAACCAATTAAAATGCAGAGTTGTAGAGTCCAGCTTCAATCTACAAAACAACTCCTGCACCTAAGGTTCAAAGAACCTGCTGAAAAGGGAATGGAAAGATTGTAAGAGTCAAAGAATCCGGGAGTTTGCTATGAGATTAGTCTCCTAGGAATTTCGAATATACACCCATGAAATCTCACCAGCATGACTGCTCAACATAAGATAAGCAAGGACAATAGATAGGCTAAAGTAGAGGGAGGGTCCAGAGGCATCAACACCCACATACACCCACAACCACACCCTACACACACATAGGAAGAAAACTGTAGGTTACTAAGGAATGCTGAGAGAGGGAGAAATAAAGGGAAGAGTACACCAATGTTATCCAATACCAAATGGTCAGCCCTAAAAATACAGATACAAGAGCAGGCTACATTTAGGAATGTATATTGTGTGTGTGTGTGTAACAACAATAAATGAAAGAGAACAAGGAGTGGCATATGAGAGGATTTGGGAGGAGGAAAGGAAAGAGTGAAATGATGTAATTGTAATCTCAACAATGAAAGAAAAAACAAAACAAGAAGCAATAGTCATGACTTTGGAATATGCCACTGTCACTCTTTCTTGATAGCAGTCATATTTTATCATTCAATTGGTTGTCATCCCTTTGCTATAACTATTTCCACTCTTCCTGAAACACTTTGGCTTTCTACATTTGCTGTATTCTCCCATTGCCATCCACACAAATTCAGACAACTACAACTACATATTGTCTATTTGTTTTCTGCTACTGTGATAAACATCATGGTCACAAGCAACTTAGGGAAGAAAAGATTTGTTTTACCATATAGCTTCTACTCCCTCATTAGGGAAAATCAGGGCAGGAACCCAATAATTGAGGCATAAGCCATGGAGGAATGCTGCTCACTGGCTTGCTCAGTCTGCTTTCTTATGCAACCTCATACCACTTGCCTAGGTTGGTAACACCCACAATGAACTGGACCCTCCCACATCAATCATTAACTAAAGGATGCCCTGCAGACAATCTGTACATGGTATTCTCTCAATTGAGGTTCCTTTTCCCATAAAAATTTAGCTTGTGTCAGGTTAACAACCAACCAGGACAGATATTCTTCTATACAGAGAAATACTTAATGAAATAACCAAATATTAAATTATTCATTACTAAATAAAATGACTCAAATAAATGAAGTATTTTATTTTGTACTTAAACATCATTAGTGTATATTTTATATGAACTCTTTCTTTTATTAGCGTTAAAATGTTATGTAAATTTTTATATAAAACTACTATAATTATCTCATTGCTATAACTTTTGATTACTGTTGGAGTTGTAAATATCACAGCTTGCCTAGAGGAATTCACATTAAACTAGCTTTTTTATTTTAATTAAGTACCCCTACCACTTGAAAGCACTCAGATATATCTGAGTATTTCTTGCTCAAACTCATGGAGTCTACTTCTTTCAAAGAATTTCTCTTTTTCTCCTACCATAAAACATATAAACACCAAAATCTGAGTAACAACTGCATTTGAGGATGGACTGATGCTGCCAAAATCATAGGAATGGGCTCTGGCTAAGGTTCAGAACAGATATGGACACAGTTTTCCTTGTTGATCTTTTTTATTCACATTACTTTTTCTTCAGGACTCATTTATTGTATGTGTTTCTCTATAGTAACACACTGTAAAATGTTAATAACTGGAAGAAACAGTGGGACAATAGATAAAGACCAGAGAGCTATGAAAAGCTGCAAGTTAGACAAGAGGAGGGCCTCACTAGTTCTAACATGTTATGAGAGAGCCAGCATAGCATCAAAACAAAGTTGCATGGCCCACACTAATTTTGTAAAGAAAACCAAGTACTGGAGGCCCTAAGAGCAGTGGGAGGAAAGTCATGCATGATGCTGTGGTTGTTTAGAAGGGTCAGAAGAGAATCTGAAGTTCCATAGTAACTAGAAATAAGTGGAGAGCTCAGTACCCTTCCAAGGTAGGATACCCCAGACTCATGTGGGATGATGGAAGCTACAGTCAAAGGTCTTGACACTGTAGATAAGGGGGGACAATATTGTGATTTCAGATAGAATGGTATAGTTACAGGAAGAAGACAAAAGACCGTGTTAATGCTAAGGAATGATCTTCATTGTACATAGGGCTGGTTATGTGTGGAACATGTGTGTTCTGTGGTGAGAATGGCAGGATATGTAGTGAGCATTTATGCTAAGTATATATTGCCTTTACTTTGCACAATAGATCCTTTGAAATAGGTACTTTTTTTTTTAACTTATCTGAGACCAGAGGTGGCAATTTGGCTGTGTCAGAATCAAGTCCAGACCTTTCTAACTTTTGTTCTCTAATCATAAAAAGAACAAAGGGAATAGTCAAAGTGAGTGGTAGAAATCAGGAAAAGTATATTCTAGAAGCAAAATTAAAAAATGACCTTTGAAAGGACCAGTCAATGAGCCTGTGGCCAAGCCTTCAAAATGATGAAGAAAGTCTGGGAGAGAACCATGAGGCTTGTTTATAGTAATGGGAATATAGAGGAGAGGTAGGCTGAAGTAGAAAACCTAGCAGAAAGATCTTAGTGCCAGGTCATTGTGTTAACACTGAATGTTGACTATGTATAGCACACACCATTTGTACCTCATACTTGTTCATTGCCTGAGATACTTCCCAGTCTCAGGAAATAGGTACCACACTGAACCCATGATAAAGTAATGAACCTACAGCACAGAGGGAAAGGTGATTTGGTCAATGTTGTATGGCTAGGAAGTAGCAGACTCTACGAGTTGAACTGAATTTCCTTTATAGCCCATAGCATTATGTAAAGGGATTTCATATTATGAATACTTAAAATTGTAGTTCTTAAAATAAAAGCTGCTACCTTCCTACTGTATTAAGATGACAGACTTTCAAGTCATAACTTGCCTGCTACCATGCATTTAAAAAGATTTTCTTGATGAGAAGGTTTTTAAACCTCAAAACAAGGTTGGGTTGTAAGGGGCACTTTTTTGGAAGTGTCATTCTTCTGAGAGCCTGATACACTTCAGCTCATAAGAGCAAACTCCTAGGAACCAAGGCTAAATGGTTGTTAAAGGTATTGATAGATTTTACTTCGTATCCTAAGTGTAAATGTTTAAAGGCACATAGATAAGATCCTAAATGTTTGGCCTTTGTCATTTAGCATACTAGAGTCGAGAGGAAAATTATGACATCATATCTACCTATAAGATAAGGAGACAAAATAGGGTTTTTTTCTCTAGTCTTTGGGGTTCCACGAAATTACCTTGACATGGCCAATAGAAGACAGGTACTTGGTAGAAGGGGCCGGCTTTCTCCCTTACTAACTCCAACAAAAGATCCCAAGGTGTCTTTCAAGTAGGCTTTGAAAGTTGTGGGTTTACAAAGTATTCCAGGATGCTGGGTCCATTCTTCTTACTCATCCAGCTCCAGGCAAACTAGCAAGCTTCATGGTCCCTGAAATTAGCCACCAAATTGAAACAAAGGATAATTCTAGAACTGCCATTTAGCGTGCTATATCTGTTTTAGTGTCTCTGTAAAGCAAGCCCTTTGATTATAATTACATGACTTGTCTATCTGTAACTAAATTGATGGAGACAGCCTAGATTTATGGTTTGTTCCCTTTAACTTGGGAGTGAGTATAGTTCCTTGCAGCACTTTCCAACATAAATTCTATCTCAATACACTGTCCAAAAGGATCCCACAAGTAATTCTGTTTGAGAAATTGCAAAGCATGCTTTCCCTGCAACCTTACATCATTTAAATCCAGGGTTTATATTAGTTTATGAAAGATTATCTAAAATTCTGCACGAAAGATCCTGATGAGACTGTATTTTATAGTTATTTTGACATACCATTATGTTTTCTTTGTGCCACTTTTTTTACAGCATAGTTATTGATTCTTTGGGAATTTTACATATATTGCAACCAAATCCCTCTTAATTCCCTATCCCCTCATTTCCTCCCCTCACCACCATAGCATCTCTCCTATGAAAGGAAATCTACCCCAAAATTAATTAAAAACAAAGCCAACAACAAACAAAAGAAAAAAACCACCGTGCTCTTGCATCTTTCCCTTCTCTCCAGTACCTCTCCATTCATTCTAGTGGCATTGGGAGCTGCAGTGCATCACATATTATACCATTTTATCCAATAGGGCCCACCCACAAATGTTCATTGCAATAAATGACTCATTGGTCTGGATCAAGGCCTCTGGCACACGTCATCACTGAAACTCCTTTTGAATATCCTGTTGTTGCCCCAAGTCATGGAGATCCTGTGGTTATTTGCTACATAGAACCAATCCCTTCACGTGCTCCAGCAGGTCATAGATAGGATAGATGTAGAGTAGGCAAACCTAAGGTCTAGGATGTGGGTCCTGGGTGGTAGCTAAGCTGGTCAGTCTATGCCACTGGGACCACCCCCTTCAGGCAAGGTGTGGAGCCAACTCTCCTAGTCCCATTGCTGCCCTCCACTGGCCTTGGGATAGCTGGCCCTGCCCCTCATGGGAAAGTTGGTCCCACTCCTCACCATAGGCATGATAGAACTGCACCAGAGGGCATGAACCTAGGAGAGCCATTTTGTTTTTAACTCAAAGAATACCATTGGGAAACACTGGCAGAACTGCTTAAGAGGTTTGGAATCAGTGCCAAGGCTGTTCTGGGCTGCTCCATGTCTATAACTGTAAAATCAGGATCAGAATGTCTTCTTTGGAACAGTAACTCCTGACCACAATATCTCTTGCCTTGTAGACACTTATGAATGAGAGCTGTCCTATGATTGACTGACATTCTTATTGCATCTAGCCCCTGCATGGGTTAAAACTCTTTCGTTCAGAAAGACTTGATATAGGCATTGTTTTTAAAAGATGTTAATCTATGTGGTCACCAACACAAAAATACAAGCAAAATTTGTCCTGTAGAAGAACCTTCATCTTAAAGAGGGGGCTAAGGGCTTCCAACACTGACATGAACTGGTGTGGTGTTATTGTTTAGCCTATATAATGTATAAAGATCTTGTTATTGCTCTGAATCTAGTATTAATCTTAGATAGTGGAGCCTGTGAATTAGTAACCAACTTATTTTGCTGGGTAAGTCTTTGCATCTCATTACTCGTTTCATGTAAATAACAACTGTCATCATTGGCACTTACATTATATTCACTTCTAAGATGTTCAGTAGGTCACAGGACTAAGCAGTATCTAGTTTGAAGCATCCTGAGTACCATGGGCCAGAAGTACAACTGATGGGCAGGACTGGAACTTTTATCTTGGGAAAAGAGCAGTGTGTAGTATAGTACACACTTTTAGTAGCTGGCAAGAATTCAAGTATCTGAGAAACCTTGTTTTGCTACAGATAGACTGGAAGTAGAAAAGAAGGAAAGGAAAGCATTGGAGATTAACCCCACATATTAATATCCAGTAAAAAGCAATGTACATACTACATACTAAGCCAGACTTAATTATACCTTATACCTTACCCATGGCAGTGGTTTTGCTAGGATAGTTCATTATGCAGGTGAAAATTGACTAGATGTCATTTAATCTACTTGGGGAACAAATTATTATTGAACATTTTTAGCATGCATGTGATAGTATTAATGTTTTAGTATATTAATGGATTTAGTATAATAAATCTTCCTGCCAAGTTTTGTGAACAAACTATTTTTAAAATTCTGTTTGGGGCTAGAATGATGGCTCAGTGGTTAAAAATTCTTACAGCTTTTTCAGAGGATCCTAGTTCAGGTCTTAGCACCCATATCAGATAGCTCAGAATTCCTTATAACTCCAGGTTTGAGGGATCTGATGCCCTCTTCTGGCCTCCATTTGAAACTGCAGTCACCTGACTGCAACAGACATACAATAATAGTGTAACTACTAATGATGATGATAACAATAATATAATAAAATTTAAAACTTTAAAAAAACTTGTTTTGAAAAATCTTAGATGAGCATGTTTGTTTTCTCATTTAGATGAACATACAGTTATCATTTCTAGATGATTTTCTTCTTTATTTCCTAAAATATAAATAATATATATTTAAAAAAATATATGTATTAGATATAAGAAGTAACTGTTGAAGTTTTCCAATTACCTATTTACTAGATACAGTATCAAAAATTTTAACCTCCAACATATAGGCTGAGGTCTAGAATCATCAAGTTAATTCCTATTGATGTCTAAGCTATTAACATGATTTATATACTTATAAAACCTCTGCTTTCTCAATTCTCTTCATTTATCACTTTCTGTGTGGTTCCTTGTTCTCTCTTTTAGTTATGTTCTAATAGTGACTGGATACAATGATGAAGATTTATCTCATGTTTCTCAATAGTTTTCTAAGTTACTTAACATAAACGAAGCTGACATGTGTTTGTTTTAAGACTACATCAAATGGAACTGATATGAAGGGCAACAAATCAGTGAAGTCAAACTGGTCCCTGCTGCACTCTCCAGAGTCTGTACTTCAAGAGGGAGCTGACTTTATTTGGTGTGGTTGACAGCTTCTTCTCAGACTGCATGAATAAATTTGAGTACTAATATGCTTTCTGTCTATTTAGAAAGAATTATGATTCTATCTATCTCAGAGATTGCTTTATTTCCAGATTTAACAGCACATGTCTTGACTTAATGGATGTGTGTTCATTTCCCCTTAAGCAAGACACTGAGCTACACATAGATACCTAAGAATCAACTTTCATTAGTCATAAAACATTTATCCCACATTAAGAGAAAGAAAAGATGGATAGATGTAATTTTCCCATCTTCCAAATCTTTTCTAGAATGTGTATGTGGTCTTCTGTAGAGAGGAGGTGGAGTGACACACCTCCACTGAGCATTGGAGATCTTTGTTTTCATCTTAATGTGCTCTGTAGCAGCCAAATGAGATGGATGGCAGGGCCCACACTTTAAATGTAAAGAAACTAGAGGCTGGATAAGTAACATCAGAGTGGCTACCAATTGTGTCAGTACAATAGTACCTGCTGTAAGTAGTTCTGGGTGTTTAATAAAAGTTTCAAAGTGCAATTTGCAGTATATACTAGAAGCCTCAGATAGTCTGTGCCATTTGAGCTACCAAATTTTTTTGCTAATCATTATAAGAAATGTGAGTAATAAAAAAGCAAAGAAATGGGAATAAACACTGTGCCTCTGTGTGAGGAGCAATCAGATGGTAAATAGCATAGTGTAATAAGCTATAGAAAACATTGTCTTTACTTGTATTAGCATAAAAGTAACAGGAGAGCCTACCCTCAACCCCTAGATTTCTGTCTGTGGTAATAAGACGAGAAGATGCTGGGGTCATTCACAGAAACAGGAACCCTACAGAAAAAGCAGAAAACACTATAGGATCAGGCTTAGACACACTGAATTTGAGGTAGGTTTGGGGCATTCAGTTGGAGTCCAGTAAGAAAGTACATGGGTCTGAGATTATAAAATTATGTTATGAAAGATGAGTATTTGGGGCCTTGAAACTATAAACTGGATAATACTGACACAGGGAAAGGCCAGAGCCCTAGAATTAGAATTAGTATAAGGAAGGGCTCCAGAAAGAAGAAAGTTGAGTGAACAGATCTAAGTCAAATGAGGAAAAGAATTACAGATTTAGGGAATGGTCAACAGAGTAAAAGGGGATGCTAAAGAAGTTTATGATCTATGTGCAAGTTGTAGCATGGGAAGCTGAAAAAGTGAAATAAGGGAAGAGGTTCACTTGGTATAAGTACCATGATTATATACATGGTTAAGCACCCAGAAGGACATGGATAGCGCTTATCATTATGGGAAGGAGTAGAATTGAGCTAGAGCCTGATAGGTGAGAGGGATTTCCTTGACCTTAATATGTGCATAGAACTGAAACTGGGAAAGGTCATTTCAAAAGAAAGAATGACATTTTTTTTCAGATTCATTCTTATGCCTGAAAATAACTGAAGATGGATTTCCTATTGGCAGTGGTCATCAATGTCATCTTTAAACAGCAAGTGCAGCATTTGGTCCTATTTTAGTTACACCATTTCTTTCTATAGCAGCTATAAGAAACTGAATGTAACATTACCTAACGTCATGTACAAGATTCATTTCAAGAAAATCGTGACACAGAAGGAGTGTGGCTTATGCATAGGAGATTAAGTCCAAATTCATAGGTGTATATAACTTAGGAAGTCATATGGGTCAATTATAATTGGACAAAAGGATGGTGACTATAGCCCTTTTAATTTTAGTGCAGTTGCTTCTAAAGTCCCTTTAATTGAAAATGCAGTTATTCTTAACAAAGATGTGTCAGTTACTTTTCTCATTGCTGTGACAAAATGTCTGGCAAAAGCAAACTAAGGGAGATGTTTTCCTTTTCAGATTTTGAAGCACACTCTGTCCTAACAGGAGAGAAGTGGCCAGGACAACAACTCTAGCTAAGCCATCAGGAGCATGAGGCAATGGCCATATTGCATCCACAGTCAGGAAGGAAAGATGAATGCTGATGCTGTAGTCACCTTCACCTTCTTACTCAGCCCTGGACCCCAGCCCAGGGATAGTATCACCTACAGTCAGATCTTTCTGCAAACACCCTCATAGACACAACCAGGGCATATCTTTTAGAATCACTAAATTTTGTTAATAGATTGGTAATTAAGATTAACTCTCACAGGTACACCCCTTATCAACTTGGCTCTCAAACACAACACTTTTTTAACCTCTTATCCCCATAGATTTATAGCCTCTCACAGTACAAAATACAATCATTCCATCTTGAAAAGTCCCTATAATCTTATAATATTAGCACTTTTATTTTAATTTCTTTTTTAAAACAATCTTATTATGCATATCAATCTCAGTTCACTCTCCTTCTTGTCCTCCCATTCTCCCCCACCGACCCCCCATGCCATCCCCTGTCCACTCCCTAGAGAGGGTGAGGCCTCCCATGAGGGGTCATCAAAGTCTGTCACATCATTTGGGGCAGGACCTAGGCCCTCCGCACTGTATCTAGGTTGAGAGAGTATCCCTCCATAGGGAATGGGCTCCCAAAGCCCATTCATGTACTAGGGATAAATACTGTTTCCACTGCCAGAGGCTCCATAGACTGCCCCAATTGACACTCACATTCAGGGGACCTGGTTCGATCCTATGCTGGTTCCCCAGCTGTCAGACTTGGGTCTGTGAGCTCCCACTTGATCGGGTCAGCTGCTTCTCTGGGTTTTCCCAACATGTTCTTGACCCCTTTGCTCATCCCTCCTTCCTCTCTACAACTGGATTTCAGGAGTTTGGCTCTATTTAGCTGTGGGTGTCTGCTTCTGCTTTCATCAGCTACTAGATCAAAGCTCTATGATGCCATTTAAGGTAGTCATCAATCTCATTATAGGGGAAGGGCATTTAAGGTGGGCTCTCCACTATTGTTTAGATTCTTAGTTGGGGTTATCCTTTTGGATCCATGGGGATTTCACTAGTACCACGTTTCTCCTTAAACACATAATGGCTCCCTCTATTAAAGCATCTCTTTTCTTCCTGAGTGAGGCAACCCACCAGACACAGAAAGGAAAACATGGTATGTACTCACTCGTAAGTGGAAATTAGACAGAACAAAGGATAACTAGCCTACTATCCACAATCCCAGAGAAGCTAGGAAACAAGGGGGGGCCACAAGAGAGACATACATGGACACCAAGAAGGGGAAAGGGACATGATCTTGGGAGCACTGGGTGGGGGGAGGGAGGGAGGGAGGAATAAGAGGAGGGTAGAGGGGGAGGGGGAAGAGAACATAAGGGATCAGGAAGGGGAAGAATAGAGAAGCAGAATGTTAACACCTTCAAAAGTTTATTGTGAACTGGGGCAATGGTGGTGCATGCCTTTAATTGTAGTATTTGGGAAGGAGAAGCAGATAGACCTCTATGAGTTCAAGGTTACCATGGTCTACAAAGCAAATTTCAGGATAGCCTGTCTTGAAAAACAAACAAAACAAAACAAAAAAGGTTCAAAGAGTGAATCTAGGAAATCTAGGAAATATCAAACCAAAGTAAGATCAAAACCAGGCAGGGGAAACACCTATTTCTGCCTCTGCATGTCTGGCTTCTGGGGTTCATTGCATCACTTGGGGTCCAACAACCTTTGGAAGCCACTTCTCTCTAGTTCTGCTGCTGTAACATACAGGGTATCTCTTGGTATGGTTCCACTCCATGCCTGCAACTTCCCAAGATTAAGATCCCAGGGTGTCCAGTGTGATGTACGGTTCATCCTCACAGCTTCGCCCAATAGCCTCATGTCCTTATAGGGCATACATCCCTGCCACACATTGCCTGGCTTTGTGGCAGTCAGGAAACCATTATGACTCTAGAAGCCTTACATTTTGAATGCTTGCAAGACCAGTACCACATTGGCAAAAATGCCAAGACCTCTTACTGGCTCAATCAAGGTAGCAGCCTGGCCACAGCTATAGTGTCCTCTGTGCACTTTAACAGCTGATGCCAGAAAAGGCACTTTCCTGGGAGGTGAATTTCTAATAGGGAGTTAGGCCTTCTCAGTCCCTTTGCTCTCCTTTCAGATGAATTTTTGTTTTTATGAGCAGTAACGGGATGACTCCATTAAGCTCTGATAATGGCTTCCTAGGGCCTCTCTTGCCATAAATCCTCTCTTTCCTATTTCTCCCACAAGCCAGTGGTCAAGCATATCACTCAATGGTCCCATTTCTCCATTCCAATTTCCTATATTGGGATCCCCCCCCCGTGTGTGTGTGTGTGTGTGTGTGTGTGTGTGTGTGTGTGTGTGTGTGTGTGTGAAGACCGGAGGTCAACCTTGGATATCCTCCTTGTATTGCTTTCCACTTTGTTTTGACATTTGTTCTATTTGCATTTATTCATGTGTATATGTCTGTCTATGTGTATGCCCTATATGTGTGAAAATGCCCATGGGTTCAGAATATTCCCTGGGTTTAGAATATCAGGCCTTTGAAAGCTGCCTGACGTGAGTGCTAGGAACCAAATCTTCTTAACCACTGAGCTGTCTTTCCAGACCTTTTACATTATTTATTGAGACTGTGTATCTCACCAGGACCTGAACTAAAAGTCCTGATTTGGCTAGACTGGCTGACCAGAGAGTCCCAAGGATCCAGCAATTTTCACCTATCCACCACTGTGACATGCAACACCACACATGGTAGATTTTAAAAAGTTCTTAGGATCAAACTGAGGTCCTCACTCTTGCATAGTAGGCACACTGCAAACTGAACTATCTGCCATAACCTTGAGTTTCCTTTCTTCATTGTTGTAATCAAGTGTCCAAACAAGAAGCAATTTACCGGAAAAAGGGATATTTTCTTCTTTCTTCACTGTTTTGAGTATAGGGCTGTCATGGAAAAGAAGATGGGGGGAGGTATGTGGTAGTGGGAGTATGAGGTACTTGTTCCTATTACCTCCACAATAAGAAAGCAGAAATGAATGCTGGTGTTCCACTTGTATTCTCCTTTTTAATTCAGTCAAAGGCCTTATCCCGTGGGATGGCACTACCCACTCTCAGGGCAAGTCTCATTTAAACCTCTTTGGAAGTGCTTTCACAGACATCCCCAAAAGTATGTCTCTTCGGTGCCTCTAAACCTGTCCAGCTGATAATCAGTAAACTATTAGACTGAAACTCGCAGATTTCTACCTCATCTTTCCTCTGTCCTTTTGTTGCTAAACTGTGGTATATTTAAGGGGTTATAGATCACAGATCTTTCTCTCACCTGTCTTCCTAGTCCATCTTACTTGCCTCTTCCTTCTTTGTATCTCTTGGCTTGCCATGTAGCATAAACAGTAATTCTTTATTTACTAAGAAGAGCACTCTGAGGGCAGAAACAGCCTGTAATTACCCTGGGAAACAACCTGCCAAAATAAACACCTGCCAAACTGTATACCTTCTAAAACCTACACCTATATGCCAGTCTGCCTACAGTTCTGTCATAGTGATTGCTATATCACATCTGTGAAAATGGATAGGGTCATCCACACACAGTGGCAATAACCATGTCACTTTCTGGTGTGATGACCATATACAAGCTTTTCTACTTGTCGAGTCTGTTTTCCCCAGAATGGGGAAATGAATGGACAAATGAAGTGTTATTTGTGAATGCTTTTATGCTTGCAAAATGCTGTATTATTGTTAGATATGATAATAGAATGCCTTCATAGTGATGAGTACAGTGTGAAACCATAGTAGAATTTCTCCTATTAAATTTGTTCTGCAGTCCCAGATTTTCCCCTGTACCCAACCACATTTCCATGGGGAACCATCTCCCCAACTCTGTACTCAATATGCATGCATGTATGTATGTATGTATGTATGTATGTATGTATGTATGATGTATGCATAAATTATATGGAAATATGTGGTGCTGACTACAGGTGGTAATATTAGTTAACCCTAACCCCGCCCCCTCTTTAGTATGTTTTATGCTTTATGCCCTTGAAAAATGGAAAGTGATTTCTCCAGTCCTGCCTCTGTACCAGCACTCTGCCTGAGTTTCTTTCCCACAAACTACAGAGTGTTCCCACAAAGGAGAAATTAGGAAACCTTTGTAGCTGAGACTAGTGGAAATTGCATTCCTATTAAAGGTATCTATGGCTAGAAGTATCCATCTCAGGTACAAAGTAAAATGATGTAATCAACTTATTCAAGACATAAAGCTATTTTATAAAATGCCATTAAAGATCTCTCATTCAGTATTAACAAAATACAGCTATAAATTTTCCTGAGGTTGTCATTTGGCAATGTGCTTGTCCTCAGTGGCTAATGTCCCTGCAAGTTCCTCACCTAGCTGGCAAGTGGAGTACCAAGGCTGCATGACGTTTTGAGGTATTGTCGCCTTCTCCTTTCTTTGGTGTCATTCCAGAGTTTGAAAATACTAAATTTCTTCATTTATCAGTTTCTCTAATTTTTGTTTTTACCTGCTAGCAGAATGCAGTGCAGTGCTCTGCTTTTCATATTCTAGAGCTCATACAAGGAAGCCTGACTCTCCAAGCATGGGGTTGAAGGTTGGAAGTTATCACATCACCTTAGCCATACAATGGGGAGCATGGGTTACTGGCTATATAAAGGAGTAAAATGAAGAGGAAGGGGTATAGATCATATGATCATCATATGTATTATTATATCTATGATCCTTATATCTATTTGGCCCTATGGCCCACATTTTACTGTGATTATTGAAGATACAGGCAGCAGTGGACAGTTTGCCTAGCATTCCCCAGGCCCTGGGGTCAGTCTCCAGACTGGAAGTTTAAAAACAAAAAACTCTCCTTCAGGCTTTATTGAGCATGATATCCTACCACAGGCTAGCCTAGACTACAGAGTGAGATATTTGTCTCAGAAAATAAACAAATTCAGTAGTTGGGACTCACACCATGAAAGGAGAAAACCAACTTCCAGAAATTGTCCTCTGACCTAAATATACACAATGAGAGGAAAAATAAATAAATGTGACAAATTAATTAGTGGAAATGTGCACAATATCCAAATATATCTTAATGAACTTGCATAATTTTGTGAACTTGTCAGGGCTCCCATTTACCAATGCAAGTGAGTTTTAAATCCCAGTGGGCCCCAAATTTCTGAGCCTCCCCAAGCAGAATGGATGATGGTAAGGCAGAGAGAAGATGGCAGAATTTTCCCTGATCCTGTGGCAGACCTGTGTGTATTCTTTGTCCAGGTAAACGAGCCACTCTGAAGTAATGTTAAATTGTTTTCTGGTACCATCTGCCTTTGGCCTTCCCATAGTGTGGGAATCTGTCACTGTGGGTTAGAAAAGCCAGTTCTTGACATTCTCGCATTCCTTCCAGGAAACAGCATCCTCCATTCAGCTGCTGATAGTGTGACCAGTGCAGTACAGAAGGCAAGCCAGGCCTTGAATGAGCGCGGGGAACGGTTAGGCCGAGCAGAGGAGAAGACAGAAGACATGAAGAACAGTGCTCAGCAGTTTGCAGAAACTGCACACAAGGTGAGCCAGCAAACAGCAGGGTCTCCATGTCAGGTTGTCAGAGGTCATAGTGCCAAGAAACTTCCTATGGTGAGACAGAAAGTCACCCATTGGACGGGTCATTCCATGATTACTAGTGCCTAGAATTTTTCTCCTTGTACCTGTTTTATGTGGGTCACCATCTTCTTTCTAAGGGCTTCATCTCTTTCTCTGACCTTATGACTTTGAGCTATTTTTGGTCACAGAAAAAAAAAATCATTAATTACTGACCCAAATATCAGAGTCCAAACCAGGTCACAGAGAGAGGGAAAATATGATAATGTCTCAGGATATATCTCTTTCCTTGGCCACAACTGAAAGAATTTTGGTGGATTTGATCTTCTCAGGTTTCCTTTCCCACTCTGTCCCTATTTCATCCTGTATCTCTCATGTGTTGTTAGCTCTTCACCAGACATAAATCATGCCCCAGCCTCAAGGCTAGTTTCTGCGCTGAAAGTGGCTGAGTGTTGATTCAAGGCTTCTATTCTGGATCTCTAGTTTTGACAGAGGTAGGCAAAATTATCCCCTGGCCCTGAACTCCAACAATGGTTCCTCTTATATGACTTACCATACATGTTCATTCTTTTGCTGAGAATTGCCTTTTAGAAGGGCACAGAACTATGTACTAGCAACCCCTATCTAAGGCAACCATATATGGAAGGAAAGAGGAGTCCCACTGCTCGGGTGATAAGGAAGATTTATGACTGTGCTTCATATCAAAAAGTAGTTCATTTCTAACTGGTGATTTGAATTTACATTTCTGAAAAACCATTTCTATTGGTGACATATTGGCCTTTCAGCCTCTTCATCAGGACCTTTAGATAGTTTTTTAGCTGGTCTTTGAGGGAGAATAATTCAGTTAGCCTCTACAGAATATGCCACTTCTGCTGAGGAAACAGAAATGGACAACCAAGCAGCAATGAGAAAAATATGTTCCCCTGGGGCAGAAGATGCCTCTGCAGATCTCAGACTGACTCCCGGTGGATGTTTTTGCTGCCTTTTCTCCATGATCCTCTTTACACATAACTGTCTAAGTGTCTCACTGACTCTCAGTCACAACAGTGTCTTAGCACACTTACTGAATTACCTCTGAAACCCAGATAAGAGTTCCCTGAAGGAGAACTAGCCAAGTCTGTTTGAAGAAGGAGGCAGATAAGCTGGAATCAGGACCTCACACCTATGAGCTGTTACACAGGGAATAAATGTAGATGCACATTTCTCGAAAGCTTTGTGTACAGAGGAAGTAACAGCATGGAAATCTGAGAGATTCTCCAGATGCACTAATACAAAAAGCAACTTCAGTTATCTAAGTTGGAGAAAGAGAGCGGAAATCTGGAGAGAAATTCTTAGTGTTGGGGAAGAGAGAGCAAAAGGAAGTAACTTCAAAACTGTTCTAAAGTACACAAAGGGTGGGTTATCCTCTCCTACCTTCCCACAGAATTGAGCAATTGATGATGTACTGACAAAACTCTGTTAAAACAGTTTAGGCTAATTATTAAACCATGAACCAGGTTACCAAGGAAGCTGTGAAACTATTCTTCCTAATGTGGGGTAGACAATACCTGGATGTCATCCACATAGGCGGCTCTCTCTGGAGGGGTTATACAAACACCCAAGTTCTTGGCTGTGGCCACTGTTTCCCTGACACTGTGGCCAAGTTTACTGAATGGTTGGGAAATAACATGGTATAGCAGTTAATGTCCTATGTTTGAGCCCAGCTCTGTCATTCACCATCCGGGTGACCTTGGACAAATGCTAAATCACTCAAAGCCTGTGTTTTCTCATCAGTAAAACAGGGACAATTAATTAAAAACAGCACCTATCTCCTTGGGTGCTGAGACGAGCATGCACATAAATCTAAATTGTTTATGATTTATTTCAGTAGACATAGCTTCTGCCAAGCCTGTCCCATTCGGTCACATAACGAGCTCAATAATGAGGCTGGAGAATTATTACAGATGACTGAGATTCTTTAAAACAGCTAGAAAAGAGGAATGCAGATAAAGATTGTGTGCTTCAAAGTCAAAAGGATAGGGCAGTGGGCAGTTATACTATCTGAATTGAGAGCAGTCCTTATGAGACCAGAAATTGATGAGACCATCAAAGGCAAGGGCATCTCCGGCTTTCACCAACACAGGCCAGTTGTCTGGTCTTAGTGGAGAGAGCTGAGGCAAGAGAAGTTAGCACTTTAATTGCTTTTCTCTCTGGAAGGAGTTCCCAGGGGAGAAGAGACACTGTAAAGTTCCTGAGCGAGAGTGTGTGAAGGAGTGTGAGACTGTGTCAGAGCTACTCTTGCAGATTTCTAAGTTGGGATATGGACTTACAATCACTAGCCTCAGCTGTCCTCCTAGTGAGCAGGTTGACCTCTTCAGATAACATGCGGCTACTTTCCCAGGGGCAAAAACTGCTGTTTGTCCCCATCGGTATAGGCTTACCATGAGGATGTTATCTCCCTGGCAAAACACCAACCAGGCCTGCTGGTGAGAAGAAAGTTCATAGGTGGAACCAGGCCTTTTCCACACCCCTACAGACATGTGTGGCCTGTTGACTCATGAAGAGTGGGCTGTGTTTACAAGAGGAGGACACAATGCAGATGGCAGAGAACATTCATCCCATGTGATAGTTTCCCTGAGGACAGCCAACATCCAATGGAAAGTGTCACCTGTTTTTTTAGATTACAGTAGAAAAAAATCTTTGGACTTGCATTTTCCCAGAGCCCTGCAATGACCTAGAGTGAACAATGCAAGAGTGAAAAAATCATGTTTATACAACCACGTCCTCAAATTGTATAGGTGCTGGTCCTCTCTAGAGCAGAGAGGGACAAGGTACTTCTCTCCTGCCCCAGCACCCTCCTCACCCCAGGTCTGGTTAGCCTGTCTTGAGCAAGTGTGGTTCCTTCCTGAGCTGTGGGTTTGGCATAGTCATTAGGAAAGAGCAACTCATGACAGAAGTAGCCCTGTTCTTTCCCCTGCCCCCTAAAGCTCAAGGTTTCAGTGTATTCCAGGTTTTCATAGCCCACCATGGGTGGGAGTCAGCAGGCAAGAACATTAGTCACACTAGGCATCCACAAATTACATTTCTCACAGAAAAGAGCACTGATCTGGCCTGTTCTTCACCAGCCCACACTTGTGGGGGAAGGGGTGGCAAAAGGCATTATCCTCTCTAGAAGGAGAAAACAGTCTCTTTCTTCTCCTCCTCCTCCTCCTCCTCCTCCTTCTCCTTCTCATTCTCCTCCTCCTCCTTCTCTTCTTTTCTCTTGCAATTGCTCACTTTGGACCTCTGGGCCAGAGGGGAAAGGTCTCAGATCCCTTAAAGCACATCCCTAGCATCAGTAATGGTTTGTTTTAATAAGCATTATGTAGAATAGGTTACAAACCATTGAGAGGGAGTTTCTGTTAAGTATTTAGTAAATAAGCCAGAAAGAATTGTTAATGAGGAACTCCAGCACCTGAGTTAATCTGTGGCAGTTTTACAGGCATGGGAAACAATGGGAAGACATAGAATTCTTGATTTGGGAGCCCAGGGTCTCACAGCAAAATTGTGTAATCTGGTTTCATAATCTTGTCTAGTCTACTGCTCTTTCTGCTCTTAATCCTAAAGCTCTTCATTCCCAGAGAATTTTATAAGCCAGAGTATTTTCACTTCTTACCCAAATATCTATCATTAATTTATTCAGGCTACTTAAAGTAAGCAAACAAACTGGTAGTTGATAAACAGTGAATTTTTCACAGAGAAGTCCAGGGTCAAGATGCCTGATGAGGGTCTGCTTCCTGATTCGCTTATGGTGACCTATGAGAGTAAATATCCTGTCATAGTGAAAAGAGAGTCTCTAATTCATTGTGAGACTGCATCATTGTCCACTCACCTCCCAAGCCCACCTCCTAATGCCTTCTCATGGCAGATAGGTTTCAGGACATGACTTTTGGGAATACACAAATACTTGGACCATTATAAGACTTAGACCATTATAAGACTTAAGTAGCAAATTTTCCCATCCAATTATTTTTCTGCAAAGTACAGGTGGTCATGACCCAGGGTCTGGTTTGAGCCCCAGCACAATCATTCCTGAAGATGAGTGGCTATGTGTGAACTGGCCCAAGCCTGTTAGTGGAAAATTAATAGCTCAATGAATACCACCACAGTAGCCTTGATCAAATATTTATGGTTGGTATTCATTACACATGACACTTAACAGTTCTGTGTTTATTTGATGGACCTCATTGCTTAAATAATATATGAAAATTGAAGGCAGAACAAAACTGCAGGCCTGACAAGAAGGGGCCCAGAATGTGGCTGAACACTGGCATAGGTCTAAGGCCAAGCCCTACCTTTATCATTTCTCCATTTCAGTAACTAAATACTTCTAATGCCATGAGTTTTAGGTAGTTGTTAGAAGGAGGAGGAGGAGAAGAAGGCTTTAGCAATCAGTATAGAAGAATAGGTGTACTAAGAACTAAGAGGTCACAAATCCTGCATCTGACAGATTAAGCATCACCATCAGCCAGCAGAGGGTTTGGGGAAGTCTTCACTGGCACTACCATACAGGGGTACCAAGGCTTTCAGCTAATGGTCTCCTTGCAGTGACTACCAGGGTAGAGTCTACCCATCCTCTGTCATGTGCAGAAATCTTTTTTATATATATATAACCAAGTCCATTTAAATGAAAACAAACATTTATAGACAATATTTGGGAATTTGGGTGTCGTTCTTTCCAAACTACTTCCTGCTGGTAAGGGGCGCTGTCATGGGGGATTCTAAGAAGATGCAGAAATCCTGGATATAGTCTGTAAGGCTGCTTTGTCCAGCTGTTTTAAATGTAGGATCACCTGGTACTCTGTTTCAGGTTGTCTGGCTTGATCAAACCACATTAGTCTGGAAGGAATCCACAGCTTTTCATTTTCTGTGGAAACAAAAATAGAAATCCTTTTCCCCAGTAACTTGTCCTTGAACTTAAATTTTGGAGTCAAAGCATTTTTAAGGGACCTCAGACAGTGGAGCCAGGATGTATCCCTGGTGCACAAAAGGACCTTGCGAACACATCCTCCATGGAGGAATAACTGCCTTAACCTAGAGACAGGAGAGAAGCCCTACCCCTACTTCACATGACCTGTCAGATCTACATGACTCCAACTGGATGGCATTCCCCTACATATGGAATTCGGTGGGGGGATGGGATGGGAGGGTGGTTAGAGTGCATGTGAGAGGGCAGAGAAGGTAGAAGGGAGGAAAGAAGGAAGGAGGGGGGAGGGAAGGTGGAAGGGAGGAAAGGAGGAAACAGGGAGGGAGGGAGAGAGGGGTAACTGGGATCGACATGTAAAATAATAAATAAAAAAAAATGTGCATAAATCTTGATGCTGTTTTCCCAGTGGGAGCTCAGGATTCTAACTTATTCTCTTTCAGCCACCAAGAAAATGACACTATGTCTGCCCTGGGCTTTGCTAGGAAGATGGGTATTGACACATTCCAGGGTGAGGCAGAGCACCAATAATTAGAAGTTATGGTCTATTGGTCATCCCTACTCAATAATACAGTTTAATTGCCAGGAGCTTAGGACCTGGTTGAAAATCCAGCATGCATATTGTAGAGATGATTTTAGATTGTCTCTCAGCATGCTGTTGAGTTCTCACACTTCATGGGATGTCATCAAATATTAAAATCTCAAGAGTGTTGCTTCCTGACATAACCAGGGATCTAGGAATTCCACCTGTCCCTAGGGCAAGTCACTTGTCCTCCCTGTGCATTTTGTTTCCGTTGTTCCTCCAGTGGGATGGAAGAACACCACACAGCATCCCCCCAGCACACACATACACCAACAAAGCTGACAAGGTGTAATGTCCTATGCACATCTACCAGGAGCCACCGTGGATAGGAATGGTGGTCATCACCATACAGAGTCTGTTGACATGTCTCATCCTGAATGTGGGAAGGCAAGGCAGAGAGCCTCCCTATAAATGAGGTCTCATTCGTTTTCCCTCCCCTTCCTTTCTCTCTTTAGCTTGCCATGAAGCACAAATGTTGAGAAACTGCCTATCCTGGTAAACCTCTAAAGAAAATGGAAGAATCTGTTCAGCGGTGATTATGAGAATTCGGGACTGCTGCTTCTTTCATTTTGTTCTGTTTGTCTGTTGGTCAGTTTTTCCAGTATCTGGACGTTAAGTGGTTTTGTTTCTTCATCTTCAGATGTCAATATGAATGAAAACGTGTTAACGTGTTGTGTTTATACATTTCCCTACTTTGCTAAGAAATGCTGCAATAGCACCAGCTTCATTTTTATTTTTCCATTGTGTGTGTGTGTGTGCACGTGTGTGTGTGTGTGTGCGCGCGTGTATTTTCCTTTTGAAGGAAAATTCTTTTGTAGTTTGAATATGAAATTCAGACTCAATGATAAGCCAGGTCTAAACTAGCAAAATATATTTTTTTTCCTCTCCTTCTGAAACTAAGCAACAAAACGTGCTGGCATTAGATTATGGTCCTGGGTAATATTAAAAGTCATGCAGTGGTTTCTCTTACTTTCCTAGTTTTCTTAATTAGAAGAGCAAAATTAAAATTCAGTATCCTGGGACTTAAGTCTGTGCTATGGAAAACACATTTATCAGGGAAAATAACAGTATTGGATTTTGCTCTTTGCATATTAATCTTTTTTGCATGAAACATCACTAGCATTTACAAAACCAAATCAGAATCACAAATAGAAATCTACTTTCTGGGATGAAGCATAAACATTTCAGCTCCTTCTTTCCAGTCTGATTAGTTGGAATTATCATATGAAGGATAAAAATTTGAGTGTAAAGCCCTACAGAAAAACCTACTTTAAAATCTCTGTGTCTTTATGGATGTTTCTCTCTTTTGTAATCATCCCAAATTATAGTAGCTGATGTGGGGAGACTTATATTTCTAACAAAAATAATTTATCTAGGGTCAGTGAGGTAGCTCAGTGGATGAAGGTGCTTACAGCATAAACCTGGTGTCCAGATGTCACACAGTTGACCTGTGACCTCCACACACACATATCATGACACCTCATATGAAACACATACACAAATACGAGAATAATAATGAATAAAGTAGGATAAAAACAAATTATTTGTCTAGATAAATGTCTATATAAATTATAATGTGAAAAGATTCTACTTTTATTTTTTTCTCTTTTTACAAAGCAATGCCCAATGTCAGAGGCACTCTCATAGTAGTCTTGGGAAAGAACCTTTGGTTTCTTGGTACCTGGATTTTGGAGGTTTGGATATTGTTTTTCTTTCCAGTTTATTTTGTGTCATTTAACGTGAGCTTCTTGACAGATTACATATTTGTCAATGTGTACTTGCCTGTTCTGGTATGAACAGCATGGTTACAAGCCTTTATATTGTTGTCAGATTGAACAGAATCTCTTCTGTACTTTTTGATTCTGTGTTGATCAAGGTAATGGTACACTTAGACTGTGGAAGTTTTGTCTTCTGAAGGGATAAAAGCTAAACATAAAAAAAAGAAAGAAAAGAAAAACACTATGCTTGTTCCTCATAAAGCAATGAGGCAAGCTACATGTGCCAGATGCCCACTGCAATGCATGGAGTTTTCAGCTGCCTGGGTCTTCAGGACATATTCTTTCCTATCCACCAAGTCACCTGTTTTTGTGTGAAGTAGCCTCTGAGGCAGCAGCATAAGATGACTTTAGATTACTATTGTTGATTTAAACAGCTTAAGTTCTCCTAATAATACATCCCAGGCAAAGAGCACATTGTCCTTGGGATGGCATGGGTATGACGTCACGAGGATGGGGATGTGCTGCAAAGGAGTTTGTGAATCCTCTTGGGCAGATAGTCCAGGGAACGAACACACTGCAAAATGTATTTGTGGGCTAGGAGTGTTAACTGTATATTACACTTTCCTTTAGGTGTCTTAACATTTTAAAGAAGCCAGGAACATGCCATCAGCTGACTATGGAAACTATCTGATTTCTGAAAAGATAAAAATAAAAAGCCCCCAAATATCATCCCAAACTGATTTCATTTGCAGACTTTAGCCCAGAAAACACACATACTCATCTTCCAAACTGGATTCTAGTTTCAGAGAGTTGGTATAAATAGTTGAGGGAAGTAGTCTTACTTTCCCCCACACAACTTGAGTAAAATTGATTGTCTGCTACCTGCCAACAGCTTTAGTGCAGCTGTTTCTGAAGGGGCAGAGGGTGAGGCCATATGCATTCCGTGAAAGCTGAGTCTTCCTCAGCATAATTCTTGTAGTTTCTTTTTGCAAGCTTAAGTGCCCTTCACACCCGTCCTCTTCCCATTTTCTCTATTGATTACCTTAGGCCTCTCTATTAGAAATAGCCTGAACTGGAAGAAAAGCCTACCTGGAGCTTTGTTAGCTCCCTCTACTGGTCAGTCATCTTCCAGGCCATCACCATGACCTTGACCTATGGTGAATCTTGCTTGTTCTCCACCACACAGGCTGTAAGAGCCATTGCTGCCCCTCTTCAACCATCCAGCCTCGTTCAGAGAAGCTCCTGACAGCACATGTGAGATTTATTGCTATCCTTTTGTGGGACGTTCTGCAATAGGAAATCTTAATGCAGTCTAACCCACAGAAATTTGCTAAGAGGACTCCAGTCATTTGGGACCAAGTCATTTGGTTGAGCTTGATAGAAGATTTACGGTGTTTAATTTATTTCTGTACTTCACTATGAATTTTAGGAATGTTGTCTTTCACTGAAAGACTTTGCAAATTATATTGACAATGCATAAAAAAAAGGAGCTTGCCAGTGTTTCTACTTCTTCCTGGAATGTAGCTGTAGAGTTCTTCACTAGAGTGATTAGATATCTATGTACAGGAACTATGCAGTTATTCAGGTTGATGCTTCATTTTAAAGAATGTACTTGTAAAATGTAACAAGATCAGTAGCTAACTTTTTTAAGGTCTGATAAAAGTAAGATTATGTGTTAGACTTAAAATTATAGCGAAATCTGTCTTATACTATTGTGACTAGCAAAGGTTATGCATTTATGTAGAAACTTTTACCGAGTTCCCTAAATAAGAGAAACTAGTTGAGATAGGTTTCACTTCTAACTTTCAGAATTGTGATGCTGTTAATGTGTGTTGTTCTTGGCTCCTCAGACATTCTCTGACACTGAGCACGATTTTTGTTGCATATGGAGACAAGTAACAGCTGTTCTGTTGGTTCACTATTACAGCAATTCAAATTTTGTCATTAAATATTTTAACTCTGTGGTGAAAGCTTTTTCTCTCTCAGTTATTTGTGAAACCTGTAAACCACCCCCTAGCAGGTAAACACCATCATACCTGTTAGGCTAGGGGAGCAGCTGTGTGTGTGCCTGCAGGAGACCTCAGCACCGAGACCAGAAGATGATGAAATAATGGGAAGGTTGGAAGTGTAAAGAAAGATGGATGAGCTAAGCTCAGTGCAGAGCATGACAGGTATTCAGCCAGAGTTGGGCTTTGTTTTATTTTTTTTGTGAATGGAGCAGCTTTGTTTTCTTTCTTTACTTCTTTCTTTCTTTTTTATTTTTACTTTTGGTGTGTGTGAATTGAGCAGTTAGGTGGATCACTACACACCCTCCTGCTGGTTATCGGTAATATGTGTTCAGTTTAAGGGTTTGCTTCAGGATGCCCCATCACTCAGCAGATCAGTTCCATGCCCTACCAAACTGTAAGGTACCCTAGATCACATAGTATCCACTTATTTCTGTGGCAAAGCAAATATCACCTCACTGGTTTTCAAGGGAAGTGACCTGAGTAACTTCAGCAGCAGAATGGCCATCTCTGGCAGATACAGTGAAGCAGGTGAACTCAGAAGCAAACAGAGCTTCAGTGGCTCCAAGAAGAATCGATGGATAGGGCTCCACTGCTCCAAGAAGAATCCATGGTGATAGTTTGGTTAAATGAGAACTTAGAATTAAGTTCTGTATACCTAAAGATGCCTACTCTTGTGAACAAAATTCCAACTCAACTGGTTGACCTACAAAGAATATTATATTGTTAAATTATTTTATTTGTTATCAATTGCATATTTACATGCAGATTCTGAGAGAATTAATATAAGTTGGTAAGGGTTTTAATCAATGGGCGCTTTCTTTCATGTGGAGTCTGGACGTACCACATGTATATGAAGAAGAAAGGAGCAAGCGGGCAGTGGAGTCATCATGAACACAGTGCAATGAGATGCACGGAAATGTCAGTGAAGGCCCTAGTTTTCTATAATAACTTCAGTTTAAATCCCACATGTGCCCATGGGCAAGTCTCAGTTCACTGCTAAAATGAGAGCGCTGACCTGTCAGCAAGGTGGTACAAAGGAAGGTTGTCCTTGGCTCTTGTTACAAATTCAGAAAATGTTTCTATTTTCTCCTACTTGACAAACAGCTAGTGCAATCACTGTTTTTCTTTAGCTGATGATTCTCAATTCCATTCTGTGATTGTACAGATGCCTTGTCTTTGGTTCTCAATTATGTAACAATACACCAGGGTGGTACAAAGCTGATCACCTTGTGGCCAAAACAAGCAAAGAGAGAAAGGCTAGGACCCACTGCTCCTGCAAGAGTGGGCTTTCAGAAGCTTGGAGACCCCCCACTTGGCCCTACTCCCAGTAGCATTGCAACGATGGACCAGTGCTTCTCCAGGCTGAGCTTTTGAGAACGTTATAAATCCAAAGCACAGGAGCATGTAATTACTTTATATAAGCAAGCCTTCCTGATACAAAAGTTACCTTCAAAACTTCACCAAAGTCTCCTCTGTCCAAACCTTTTCTGGCTGGTCCTTCTTAGTCCCTTCCAGCTCAGCCTTCTTAAGCATCACCTGCCAGTGAGGTATTCTCATCAAGAGTCATAGCCATTTCTTCACACTGACTTCCTGTGACAGCCAGGTGTAGTGTTCTTAGATTGTTCACATTTACTTTCAAATTTGCTGTTTTACTATCTCTGGTTATCTTCTCTTTTTCTAATAATAAAGAAATAGATAGATAGATAGATAGATAGATAGATAGATAGAATCAAATAAGTAAAAAAATAAATAGATGAGTGTATGAATAAATAAATAAATAAACAAATGGTTCCCACAGGTTTTCCCAGATGCTTACTAGATTTAAACAAGCAAATAAAAGCTGCCAAGAATATTTAGTACTTACACTGTGTTACTGATGGGTAGTCTTTTTCCTTGACTATCATACTTTCACATTTGAACCTCCTCTGGAACCTCTGGATTTCCTGAATTCTGTTTTCATTCCCACTCCTTCCTCATATGGCATGTTTCTGGGAGATGTGGACTTGTGTCTGCTCAGGCCAGACAGACAGAGAACTTAGGGCAGACCAAAGTAAGAACACCATCAAAGCTCAACTTGGTGAATCATGTGTTTTATTGGCCTTACTTACAAGCATATAGGTGTTGGATTACTTACAGGAGCAGAAATGACCCTCAGACAGACTCATCACCAAGGTCTGCTCCCTGCTCTGGAACAGGTGGCAGGTCACAAAAGTTTAAGACCTGGAGCACACTACCAAACTGGTTGGCAGCTGGTCAGATTGGAAACAGTCATTTTCAGGGATCTCTATTGGTCTGAGAGTCTTTCAGGAAGCTCAACTGCCTCTCCTTTTTCTAGGCAGGTCATCTTGTCTGAGAGTGTTTCTCATTGGGAAAGGTATGATCTAGTGTATTTGGTATATTTCAGGGACTTCCTGAAGCCTTTGAGTTGTTTCTTTCCTGTTAATCAGCTTTCTGCACAGGATGGAATTCTATACTTCCCTTCAGAACATCCTGTGTACTTCCCTTCAGAACATCCTGTGTGTTCCCCTTCAAGATGGAAGTTTTCCTCAGAGGAAGTTGCTACGGAACATGCTGTCTCTTCAAGTTTTTTGCCACAATTTCTTCTGTTTGCTTAGTTATAACTAGCATAACATAGGCATTCAGGGTGACTACATCAAAGGCTATGGAATGTGGTATAGAAATAGAACCCTGTAAGGCCTTTACTCATTACAGAAGCCCATGGTCTTGCCTATTGAATTATGATTTAGCTGGCTAAATATGTCACAATTATTCTCATACTTCCTCAATTAGGCATTTTACCAATTCCTGCAGGTGGAGGGAAGATTTACTTTACAGCACAAAATTTCCCTTTCAGTCTGCCTAAGTGGCAGGTTAAAATGTCACACATCTAGACTTAGTTGTGTGTGTGCAGAAGAGGTGGTTCATAGTCCTTTGAGTCCCGGGTATCACTGGCAAACATTAGAGATCAATGGAGCCTTTGTCTTATGGCATGTGTCACCGTTGCTCTGCCAACTTGATTATTTGCCAGGTGACACAGAGATAAGCACACTGAGTCCATGAATTGCTCAAGCTTTGCCATGAGCACTAAGGCAGGAGAGCACGTATTCAAAAGAACATTCCTGTGCAAGCACTGATCACATGCACCAAATGATCTGTTTAATTATAACTTCATCCTTTTGGCTGAAGCATAGTTTTCCTTAAATATGATCTTGTCATCTTTCCCTGGTTTTTGGAGGACAAAGAATACACTTTTATTCCACAACACAGAAACTTCTCTCTGAGTGTTTCTGTATTAGGCCTGCTGGCAACACCAAATATTTGTAGACATGTTTACAATTGGAAAAGGACCCTTGAAATTTAGACAGAAAATGGGGATGTATCTGGGGAATGTAGCTCAGCAGTAGAATGCTGGTCTAGCTTGAGGCCCAGGTCCCATTCCCACAGCTGTGAGAAGAGGAAAAAGGGAAATGTAGGAGGGAGTAGAATGTAGAAATTGTAACGTGAGCACACACACATGCACACACAGGCACACACACAAGAATAAATCATTGTCTTTCAAGTGAGGTGAGTTGGGGCAGGGCACCCCCTTGTGGTCATTCACAGAAGTAGGTTTCTTAGCATACCACTGTCCTTTCAAATCTAGCACCAGCTTTTTTCACACATGTGGCTTTGGAGGTTAACTACAATTGTAACAGCTGGATGACATAATGAATACACAGTCCTGTGGTTGCCACCTCCATGCTCAGTGTATGTCATCTCTGAGTCAGTGTTTCCCAAAGCAGTGATTTTGCAGGACTTTAATGGCTGCTGGAAGTAGAACGGGCAATTTCCTTCAGACCATGGTGGCCCAAGTCATGTGGAGCAGATGTTATCCAAGTCTTCCATGTCATTTTCATCATCGTTCTACATTCCATAGACAGAAGCTCTAGCAAATGAGAGACAGCTGACCTAAGTGCCCGGGGTGGGGTGCGGTGGGGTGGGGCAGGGCAGGGCAGGGCACTTGCTGAAAGAAGGATCCAAAAAAGCTAAATGAATGAGAAAGAAATTGAACTCTATGTCTAGGGCACAAACTATGGGAGTGAAGTGAACCATTTCTGGTCTGGGAGATGCTGGGAGAGCAGGAATTCATCCCAGTCTTTTAAAATATGTTCAAAAGCATTCTGCAGATGTATCTTCATGACTCCAAGAATGCAGAGAAGACCCTTCTCATACTACTTTCCAAAGACCTAATGCTAGAACCGTTTGCTCTACAAATTGAACTTAGTCTAAAGTGAAGATAGACCTTAGAGAAAAAAAGAAGCAACTAGATCTCACTAACATATACACTGGTGTTGACATCTCTTTCTGGAAGCATCTGGTGTATTCAACTATAAGATAGCCTCAGGAAAACTATGATGATGATATACTATTACCACGAAATTATAATGCTTTATTTATAAAACAGAAACTTAACATTATTATTATTAGGCTATTTGTAAAGAACCATCCAGGCAAGAGGGATCAGGGCAGTTAGAAGATGGCAGTTAGAACAGTGGGCCAACAAAAATCCCAAACTCCATCCCTCTAAATAGTATATTATGTTACGTTTCCCCACACTACAAGCTACACAGACTTTCTTCTTGACAAAGTATGTTGGTTTGAATCCTTAAGCAGAAGATGTCCTGGCTTTGTCATTAGTGTTGTGTCTTTGGACAAAATACAATTTACCTGTATGTGGTTTTTCAAGTTCCAAGGGAAAAGAATCTCCATGGTGTCCACCTCAGGCCTGGTGGCTGAAGTGACATGTGGTAAAGCTGTTGAGAATCCATGGTGCTATGGAGGTATAGCTTTTCCAAACCCTACTCTTCACTGTCCCCTCTCAATGTCCAAGTGATCCTCCTATGTACCATCACCTCTCTCCCTGTGGACCCATCCTAGTAGCAATGGGTGGTATCAAAATTTTGTTCCTGCATCATAAGGAATATAAAGACTCCTCCAAAGTTGACTACTTGCCATTTTGGAATGTAGAACAGGAAACAATAAAGCATAGACACAAACTGCTGTGTGTGGGGGGGGTTGGGTTTCAGACCATCCCAAGGTCAAGGTACTGCATTATACAGGTCACACTGAAAGCAGAGTGCCCTGAGACTACTGGTATTGATGAAATCCCTGACAGCCTCTCAAAGAAGCTGATGTCTAGCCACCATGAAAATGTTAAAAATAATGGCAAAGTTACAAAAAACTTCAGGTAAGTCAGACATTCACCATCAAGAGATGAACTGAGTGAGACAACTTCACCCCTGTCACTGGACAGGTCTCTTTGCCCTAACATTAGCTAACAGAGGAAGGCACAGAAAGGGCCCAATTCTTGGAATTGGGAAAGGGATTGTGGTTAATAAGTTATATGAGAGACAGATTCTGACAGAAAATAACCAACCAAACACATTCAACCAATGGAATACTCAGTTCCCCTCATCTGGACCCATGAGTGCATCACTGCTGTCCTCATGGAAAGTGGTAAGGCTAAAAAAAGCTGTGGAAGTTTGAATGTAACCAGCCACTCTCACAGGGAGTGGCACTATTTGGAGGCATGGCTTTGTTGGAGTGGGTATGACCTTTTTTGAGGTAGTGTCTCACTGTGGGGGTAGGTTTCCTATGCTCAGGATACTGCCCAGTGTCTCAGACAAATTCCTGTTGCCTACAAGATGTAGGACTCTCAGCTACTAAGTCTCCTGCACTAAGTTTGCCTGAATGCCACCATACTCCTCACCATGATGATAATGGACTGAAGCTCTGAAAGTATAAGCTGCCACCCCAATTCAATGTTTCCCTTTATAAGAATTTCTGTGGTCATGGAGTCATTTCACAGCAATAAAAACCTAACTAAGACACCAGCTTAGTTTCTCCTTGAGGGCTCCAATCTGGCCTCACTTTCCCTTTGAAAGCAATTGGTAAAAGGACTTGAAATGATGGAAGTGCCCCACCCTTCAAATTTAAGGCAGAACTAGAGAAAGTTCTGACTTACGTTCTCATTTTTGTGGGCTCCTGATAATCCTCTAGGGTGGGGAGTCAGCCTCTCCTCTCAAATTCCATTATACATCTTTTACTCCCTGTTCCCTGAGAGTCCTTCATATGCTTATCACCCCCAGATATGGCAGGAGAGAATCTAAGCATGGTTGACAACACCCACTGGGCTCTTTCATATCTTCTCTGTTTTTCCTCATAGTCTATGGAATAAAGCAGGGGAAGAAATGGAAGAGGAGGAAAGGAAGGGAAATGGGAGGGCCTGACAAGAGAGGAGAGAGGAAAGTAATGGAGAAAAGAAAGGGAAGGGGAGGGAAGGGAAAGTAAAGGAAGAGAAGGAAAGGGAAAGGGCTCATCCAGAGTTCCCACATATGCTTACACCTAGAGAGCCCTATATCCCTAATTCAACCAGAACCATGAGCAATTGCAACCTCATTATTCACTGGCTGTAACTGCCTGGCCACTTCAAGCAAGTCAGGCTCTTTTGTACTTGAGAACCTTGACAAATGCTGTGTCTGCTGCCAAGAACACTTTTTCCCCCAGTGTGTTGCATACTGACTATTTTTCAGTCTCAGAAAGACCCTCCCAGGTCAGTCCCTCACAACATCTTCTTGGCATCTACAAAAATGTTTGTGTGTACAGCTAATAAACACCTTCAGCAAACTAGCAGGATACAAGATAAACTCAAAAAAATCAGTAGCCCTATTTTTTTCAGACGACAAAGAGGCAGAGAAAGAAATCAGAGAAACATCACCCTTTACAATAGCCACAAGCAACATAAAGTATCTTGGTGTAACGCTTACCAAACAAGTAAAAGATCTATATAATAAGAACTTTGTGACTCTAAAGAAAGAAATTAAAGAAGATACCAGAAAATGGAAAGACCTCCCATGCTCTTGGTTAGGTAGGATAAACATAGTAAAAATGGCAATCTTACCAAAAGCAATCTACAGATTCAATGCAATCCCCATTAAAATCCCACCACAATTCTTCACCGACCTTGAAAGGATAATAATCAACTTTATATGGAAAAACAAAAGACCCAGGATAGCCAAAACAACCCTATACAATAAAAGAACTTCAGGAAGCATCACCATTCCTGACTTCAAGCTCTACTACAGAGCTATAGTTCTGAAAACAGCCTGGTATTGGCATAAAAATAGACAGGTAGACCAATGGAATCAAATTGAAAATCCTGATATTAATCCACGCACCTATGAACACCTGATTTTCGACAAAACAGCTAAAATTATACAATGGGGCAAAGACAGCATCTTCAACAAATGGTGCTGGCACAATTGGATGAGGGTGTGTAGAAGACTGCAGATAGACCCATGTCTGTCGCCATGCACAAAACTCAAGTCCAAATGGATCAAAGACCTCAACATCAATCCAGCCACATTGAACCTCTTAGAAGAGAAAGTAGGAGGTACCCTTGAACAAATTGGTAAAGGAGACCGCTTCTTGAACATAACTCCAGGGGCACAGACACTGAAAGAAACAATTAATAAATGGGACCTCTTCAAACTTAAAAGCTTCTGTAAGGCAAAGGACACAGTTGTCAAGACCAAACGGCAGCCCACTGACTGGGAAAAGATTTTCACTAATCCTATATCTGACAAAGGGCTGATCTCCAAAATATACAAAGAAATCAAGAAACTAGTCAACAAAACACCAAATAACCCTATTAAAAAATGGGGTACAGAACTGAAGAAAGAATTCTCAATGGAGGAAATCAAAAAGGCTGAAAGACACTTAAGAAAATGCTCCACATCCTTAGCTATCAGGCAAATGCAAATCAAAACAACTTTGACATACCATCTTACCCCTGCCAGAATGGCTAAAATTAGAAACACCAGTGATGACTTATGTTGGAGAGGATGTGGAGAAAGTGGAACACTCCTCCACTGCTGGTGGGAGTGCAAACTCATACAGCCACTTTGGAGATCAGTATGGCGGTTCCTCAGGAAAATGGGAATTAGTTTACCACAGGACCCGGCAATCCCCCTCTTAGGCATATACCCAAAGGATTCACATCAATGCAACAAAGACATCTGTTCAACTATGTTCATAGCAGCACTATTTGTAATAGCAAGAACCTGGAAGCAACCTAGATGCCCTTCAATTGAAGAATGGTTAATGAAGATGTGGCACATCTACACAATGGAATACTACTCTGCAGAAAAAAATAATGGTATCTTGAAATTCGCAGGCAAGTGGATGGCACTTGAAGAAACCATCCTGAATGAGGTAACCCAGTCACAAAAAGAGAAACACAGTATGTACTCACTCATATATGGATTTTAGAACTAGATCAAATGATCACCAGCCTATAATTCACATCACCAGAGGAACTAGGATACAAGGTGTATTCTAAGAGATTCATATAAAGTCCCTCACAGAACTGGGAAGGGACAAGTCCCCCAGACCTCAGGTAAAGTGGGGGAAGACAGCTAATGGAGAGAGAAGTAGGAGAAAATGAGAGGGAGGAGAGGAAGGCATGTGCGACCAGGAGGATTGAGCCTGGTTAGGAATGGAAAATAGGAAAGAGAGAGAGAGACAGAGACACAGAGAGAGAACATAAAAGAGGGAGCCAATATTGGTTTGAAGGTAAAGTTGAACACAAAGAAAGGTCGAGGGAACTACAAGACTGCTCCCAACTAACAATCTCAGCTTCCTTGGAAAGGCTATCATAAATGCCCTTCCCGGAGAGTGAGATCAACAACTAACTTCTCCATGGAGTCCTCAACTAATGCCTGTTGAAAACAGGAGCAAACATCCATACATAAACACTGAGCCGAACTAGAACCCAGAAGCAGATGGAGAGGACAAGACCATGTGGTAGAAGTACATAGAGACAGCTTACCTGAACAAGGAGGAGCTAAGGGCCACTAGACTGATAGCTGGGAAGCCAACAGGGGACTGACTCGGACCCCCCTGAATATGGGTCTCAGCCAGAAGGTCTGAGCAGTCTAAGAGACCTCAGACAGTGGAGCCAGGATGTATCCCTGGTGCACAAAAGGACTTTGTGAACACATCCCCCATGGAGGGATAACTGCCTTATTCTAGAGATAGGAGAGAAGCCCTAGTCCCTACTTCACAGGACCTGTCAGATCTACATGACCCCAACTGGATGGCATTCCCCTACATATGGTATTGTGGTGGGGGGTTGGGAGGGGAGGGTGTTTAGAGTGCATGGGAGAGGGCAGAGAGGGCAAAAGGGAGGGAAGGAGGGAGGGAGGGCTGGAGGGGAGGGAGGGAGGGAGAGGGAACTGGGATCGACATGTAAAATAATAAATTTAAAAAAAATCCCAAATATTGTGTATAAATGTTTGTTTTCATTTAATTGGACTTTGTTATATAAAATTAAATAAAAAAAATAAATAATAAAAAAATGTTTGTGTGTATGTAGTTCATTTCTTTGTTATCTTCTATACAATATATTGAATTCTGAGAAGCCGTGAGTCATGTGACGATGATCTGGAGCCTGACATTTAGCAGAAATTTAGTTTATTCTTCTTAAAAGAGTAAACCTATCCTTTTAAAGCCTCCTGGCAGAAATATATGAATAGGAACTTACTGGGGAAAAAATAAAATCAGTGAGTTCCAGGCTAGCCAGTGTTACATAGACTCTGTCTCAAAAAAAAAAAAAGCCAAAAGCCAAAAACAACAACGGAGAAACAAAACAAAACAAAACAAAACAAAAGACAAAAGCCTAACTAAATTTAAACGGCAAATAATACTATTGAATGCTAGTTAAACTTAAGCCACATCTTAGAAGGCTAAGGGTCAGCATTAGGATTTAGGCTGCTAATATCTACCATCCTCTGTCACTTCTGTCCTGGACTAGGCCATGAGTTTTCTGCCCCAGGCACATGATGGTTTAAATAAAGAATGGCCACCTTGGGCCCACAGACGTTGTGATTTAGGTTTCCTTCCAAAAGCAGACAATGCACAATAAGTTTCTTTAACTTCTTCAGGGCAGAACATAGTGATCAGGGGGTCACAAAGTCCCTTTGCTGTGGTCCTTTTCGATATTTCATATTAGCTAGTACTATTGCTTCTTCTGTCCAACCCCTGGAGCTATGCATGTTCCTCTGTCCTTGGCACTTTCCTTTCACTGGAAAAGAAGCAGAGAAAAAGGTAGAGGCTTCTAGAGCTTCCAGAATAGTGTGCAACCTCATTTCTTCCAAGTCTTTACTCAGTACCTCTCCTTTATCCAAAATACCTCCTAGTCTTTGTCATGCTCAAGTAACCACCTAGTATCACTCATTACTTCATTTTCTAGAGCTTCCTAATGTTTATCATAGATGTGAATTGTATCATTAATGGACAAGTGGCCCCTAGAGAGCTACAACCAATCTCATTAATATCACACACATAAGAACACACATGTGTAGCACAATAGATGTGTGTTTATGGAATATATATATATGTATATACATATAATATCTATAATGGCATACATATGTTATGGAATATATACATTTACATTTATATAATATGTTAACAAAGTGTTTATCATTTCCCCTCTCAACCTAAGTAAAAATAAACTTTGAGTATTTTTGTACTTATCATCCTTTCACTATTTTCTATGTAAATAGTTATTTTTTAAAATAGTTTTCCCTTGAAATAACCTCTCCTGATAAATATGTATGGCTTTACATATATACATCAGTATATGTATATATACATTAGAAATATCACAGAGTAGCACTTTCTCATTACTTTCTGACCATCTATTAAAAAGTAAAACTTAACTCAGAGTTTATACTGAAGATGAAATTAAATACTTTATGCATGGTGACAGCATAATTTAGGCATTCAATGCATGTTAACCTTTTCACAATGGTACTTACATATTTTGCTATAAAAATGTTGAAGTCTTTATTTTCACAGCAGAATCGATCTGAAAGACTATTGAAAATGCAGACTCCTGGAAGTATAAAAATCTAACTTGTCACTTCAAACAGGGTGGGCATATAAAGTACCAGGAACAGAAGGTGACAGAGCTAACATCTACACAGGTGTTAAGGTTAAAGGTGGTGAAGAAGATCATTTTATTCTGAAATAGAGAAGCATAGAAGCTTATGGTATATCTTCTCAAGAGGAGTGGAAATGGAATGAAAGTAGGGCACAGAGACGAAGGAGTGGATTAGGTTATTTTCAAGAACAAAGACTTAGGCTGGGAGAACTGGTGATGTGGCATTACATCCCAATATCTCTACTATCTACTGAAGGCTTCTACCTACACTTCCACAACTTCAATATGTACAATCCAAGAGCCAAAAAAGACCCAAGTAAGATGCTATACACTCTAACAGCTAAATATCTAAGTCATTTTAGAAGACTTTCTTTTTTCTTTGACTCAGTAGTTCTTTGGGAAACTTACATATCCCATGCCTTTGTTCCTTCTAACTACCTTAAAAAGACAAGAAGAGTACAATCAATTCTAGTACCAGGGAAGAAAATGTTTTCTCTCTTCAGGTGGACTGATGATTATGACCTTTAGATAAGTCCTATGATGACCTAAGATTCTGGTTTGTGACAGTTGTTAAGGTAGGCAGAATGTCACCTCTTTCAGAGGTGCTCACATCCTAACCCTTGGTACCTATAAGCATGATGCTTTACACAGAAAAAGAAACATTGCACATATGAATAGGGATCTTGAGATAGGAAAGCACACGTTATTTAAGTGAGCACATTGAATCATGGTGATCCTTATGAGCGGGATATAGAACAGTTAGAATCAGGAAAGGTGGTGTGTAATGGAAGTGGGGAGGGAGGGAGGGAAAGAGAGAGGGAAGGAGAGAGGGAAGGAGAGAGGGAGGGAGGAAGAACTAGAAAAAAGAATAAGAACTAATCCCTAGCTTTGATGAAACAGGAAAGGACTACAAGACAATAAAAGCAGATGGCCTCTAGGAGCTACAAATAACATGGTAACATGAACATAGAATCTCTCCTAGAGCATCCAGAAGAAATGCACCCTTGCCAATACTTTGATGTTAAGATAAGTGTAAATAATAATAATAATAATAATAAATTTATGATGGAGCAGGTATGATGGCTCATCACATAAAACATTTGTGGTGGAAGAATAAGACCATAGTTTATACCACCCATACCCATAAAACCCAGGTTGGCATAATAGCCATCTGAAATCCCAGCCCTCAAAGGGGAGCTCTTAGGCAAGATGACTAGCTATTCTAGCTAGAATTGGCAAGCTCTGGGTCTTGTCTCAATACATAAAGTAGAATGGAACTGAGGAAGCAATCATACTTCACACACACACACACACACAATCAACGCACCTGTGAAAGCATATACACAATGCACTCACATGACACACATACATACCACCCCAAAATAAATAGAAGTAAGTAAATCTGTGTTTGTGTAATCCACTAAATTGGTAGTAAGTTGTTACAGCATTATAGCGACAGTAGAAAATTAATGAAGACCTTAACTTCCAAGGTAAAATACAATAGCATTGAGAGGAGATCTCGCACGAGGTGGGAGTGTGGGGAGAAAGCAGTGAAACATCCTTGTCTACATTAACATGATGCTCTTCACAGAAACCTTTCCATGTGATGGACTTGAGTCTGTGCACCAGGTTTGCCCAGTATGTCTGTTGCCTCAGTATGGTGTGATTGGAGTTTCCTTTCATGTTTACAATTGTCTGTGGCTAGGTACACATAGAAATTCTCCGATGGAGCATTAGACAGGAAGCCACTGGGCTAACCCTATACAACTAGGACAAGCTTTGAGCCTGAATCTCAATGTGGTACCAAAAGTGATCCCCACATTTTTATGGCAATGAAATCTGAAAAGAGAACATATTCTGTTGATTGACTGTGATGAAAACAGACATTTCAATAATAGACACAGTACTCAAAATTCCTTCCTGGAACAGTTAAAGCAAGGAAACTTGAATTACATTACCTAATGAAGTATAGAAATTTTAATATATGACAGCTTTTAAAGAGGTAGCAACTTGAGAGAAAGTGTTTCGTATTGTTTGATTTAATTTGATTCATTTTCTTTTTTAAGCTGTGCTTCTGGGAAGACTGGTGATGGAAGTAGAGAGCCAGGGAAATGAATGAATATGGGACAAAGCAGAGCATGTAAGCATACAAGCAGGAGTGAAGGGAAGGGTCATAAGTTATAGACATCTTCCCCTTTCTCCCGGTGTCAAGAACACCTACTAAATATCACCCATAACCCTGAATCACAAGCTACTGTCTTTTCAAAGACACACCCTGTTCCAGAGGTACAGTTGGGCAGTGGGGCACTATTGAATTCTGTGTCTGTGGTAGTGGGGTTCTGAAGAGTGGAAAAGTGAGAACTTCATGTGGGGTTCCAAATTTACCACATGAAACCAAGTGTGGACTGAATATGTCACTCAAAGTGGTCCTAAAGGGGTGAAAATGAAACTGCTGACAAAATGAACATATCAAATTATAGGAAGCTATTTAATGTGCTCAAGTTCATATCTACCTTAGAGGAGTTTTAATGAGCGCCTGTCTTCCAGCTGTTTTTTTCCTCTTATCTAACAAGCAGTTTATTAGCCAGGATTAACACAGCGGTTAATACAGGATGTCTTTTGCAAGCATCTCTTTCTTCTCCTTACTTTTTAACTCCTCTTTGAATCTCCAATTCCCTGAGACAACACCACCAGACTCCTGAGCCTCCCTCAGCATGAAGCTGTAGTTAGTTTCCATCTGTTCTCCCCTCCCTCTGAGTCCTACTGACTTCCCCTCCCTCTTCCTGCCTCCACACTTCAGATTTCCGAGGGGAAAATCTGACTTGCCTCCTAAGATATTTTTGCAGTTTGTGAGGGAAATAAAGAGAGAAAGGGGGGAGTCACAGGAAACCTGAGATGCCACACATCATCAGTGTGGAGATGACAGTTGACAGGAGAGGATGAAGGAACACAAAGGGAGGCCTAGTAGCCAGGTAAGGGGACAAACCACCAATCACTCTGGGCTGCTCTCACATAGACCTGCTCTGTGTTAATGGTTCAGACAAGCTGAAAACAGGCTTGTGGAAAGTGGTAACACTCACCAAACCCTTGACAGCAGCTATTCTTTACAGAGGCTGTGAACAATTGCCTGCCTGCCAGTGTCTGACTGAAATAATAGCTGTACCTACAGGATCATTTGGAAGACAGATGGTGGAGGAAACCCCATTTATCTGCTAGCAGCCATTTCATAATTCTCACTGTTCTGTCAAGCCAGTGTGGGAAATATGAATGCAGCCTTGCTAATTAGCTATGCTCATTAGGTCTTCGTTGGTTTAAAGATGGGACCGCACCCACCTCTGTCCTGTTCCTCCACCTGGTTCTATTTGCCCAATTGTACCAGTGCTTATTCCAGGAGCTTTCAGGGAGGCTTTTCATGCTGTTAGCGCCTGAAAGCTTTTTGGTGTTGGCTGTGTGGGAGCTTATTTCTCATTTATTCAGCCCCTTCTCTTTCCTTCTTGCAGCTCCTTCCTCTGTTGCTATTTGTTGCTTCCATCAGTCTGTCCCATCAGTACTACTATTTCAAAGGCCACATTACTTTCCCTATATTGTGCTGAGTCGGTGCTCCCTACTTAAAGTGGCAGACACTTCTCTTATCACTTTTATAGAACATATTAAGCCAGATACTTCCTCTCTGTGGCATGTTTATGGGCTTAGAAAATGTTGGGTATACCCATAGCAATTCAGTACATCTGAGATCCTTGGCTATCATTCAAGAGCATTTTCTACTAATTCAAAATGGGGGCATGAACAAATGTGAGAACGGGAAAAGGATGAAGATGAAGGTTGGGTTTATGAGCATCTCCATGTGCAGAAAAATAAAGCCCATGGCTTCACTCTCATGTTCTTCAGTTACCATCTTGAACTTCTCCATAATTTTTAAACAATACCCCAAACTATCATTTTTGTATTAATTCTTGAAAACCCAATGGTTTATTCTGCTACAGTTTTTGAACAAAGGCCGAAGCAATGAGTTAATAAGGTCCGAATGAGAGGATACAATTCCCAAAGTTTTCTGCAGGGGAGAAGCTAAAGTCAGACCTTCTGCCCAGGGAAGCATAAGCTGCAAATGCTTTAGTACCATGGAAAATGCTACTTTTTATTTGATTTTATCCTATTGTATTTATTTATCCTATTTTATTCATGATTTTTGTGATACTGAGGAAGAGACACCAGGCCTCATATAGACTTTGCAACGGTACCACTGAGCACACCCTCAGCCTGAAGTGTTCATATTTTAATGCACCGCTAAAACAAAGATTGTTAGCCTAAAGTGGGGAGGCGAACACCAGACAGTTGTAAACTCTTCAAGATGGTAGCTTTGCCAGTGATACCTCTTGGGAAAAAAAATATTGCTGGCAAGGACACTTTCACTGCAGTACAAATTTCACTTCATACCAATGACACCAAAACATCAGCTGGCACACAAGGATTTGTGAGAAATCAGACTGTAGTGTAATTAGGCAATGGCAAGGGGAACATACTAAATGCTGGGATGAAGAAAATACAGAAGTGGCTGAACATTGGTTGGGAGAGCAACTGCTGGAACCCTCATGTGGCGTGAGCCTTTCCCACTGATTTCCCTCCTCACACAGCCTCTCCTGTGCTACTGTTGTATGACTTCTAGAGAGATGCAAGCCACACATCTATTCACCCTACAGAGGGAAAATAACAGACCAAAGTACTGATACTCACTGTAGTTTCTAGCAGGAGTTTAGGTGAGGGGTAACCTACACAAAGCAGCTGCATCACCAAAAATGTTCACCTCGGCATCAGCTAAAGCTCATAAAGGCTCCCAATGTGAAGCTCTCTACAGAGCTTGCAGGCAGCTCCTTTTTTAGATTGCTAGGGTGGGATCATCAGACAATCTTCTAAGTTTCTTTTTAGACTATTGACCTTTTATTTACTTCTGAATGTCATGAGCCTCTTTCTTCCTTCTGGAAGGAATACTTCAATAGAAGGGAATGTTTCTATTATGAAGAAACTGTCATACAACATCCACACATACACAGAGTAGAAAATTCCACCTGGTGTTTTCAACTGTGGCCCTGAAGCTTTCTTAAACTTCCTTAGACTCAAATTGTAGCTTGTACAGCCCATCTCATAAAACAGGTCTAGGAATTCATAACTCTAACCTCTCCTAAATGCTTTTGTCAATATGAGCCATATATCTGTTTGGCAGAAGCTGGGGTTGTAATAAGTTAATAAGTTGAATGAGGTCATTTGTGTGAATGCAACCCACTCCTGTACCTATAAAAACAGAGACCATGAAACACAAAGACAAGTTGGAAGACAAGATGAGTCATGAAAAGAAAATAGTCCTCTTTAAGTTTAGAACAGGGCCTGTAACAGAGTCTCAGAAAGAAACAACCCTGCTGGTATGTTGAACGCAGGCATCCAGCCCCCATTAAGTACAAGACAATATATTTCTGTTTTTAACCACCCAGCATGTGGTACTTTTGTTACAGATTTCTTAGCAAACAATTATAACATAAAGATGGACACCTTTAACACCAGCACTCAGGAGGCAGAGGAAGGCAGATCTCTGTTAGCTTAAGGCCACTCTCATAAACAGAGTGAGTACCAGAGAAGCAGGTGTATGTAGAGAGATCCTCTGCCTCTGAAAAAATACCTGGCTAGGCATTTCCTTAACTAGTGATTGATGAAGAGGGGTCCTGCCAATTGTGGGTGATGCTCTTTCTGGGCTGGTGGTCCTGGGTTGTGTAAAAAAAAAAAAAAATGCAGGCTGATCAAGCCATGAGAAGTAAGCCAGTAAGTAGCTTCCCTCCACAATCCCTGTATCATCTCCTGCCTCCAGATTCCTGCTTAAGTTCCTATCATGAATGAATTCTGTTGATGATGAACATTGCTGTGGAAATTTAAGCCAAATAAACATTTTCCTTACCAACTTACTTTTTTGTCATGGTGTTCCATTGCACCAATAGAAACCCTAAGACAGTACTAGCATAAAAATACACACAAATTAACATAATAAAATAGAAGACCAAGTATAAGGGCACATAACTAAAATTGTTTATTTTTTGACAAGATGCCAAAAAAATATATATTGGCAAAAAGACAACCTCTTCAACAAAATATTGCTGAGAAAAACTGGATGTTTACATGTAAACTAGATCCCTAACTCTTACCCTGCAGAGAAATAAATTCCAAATAGTCAAATGTAAGACCTCTCCAACTCTGAAGTTATTAGAGAAAACATAGTGAAAACATTTTAAGATACGAACACTAGACCTGCCTATCCACCCAGAGCCACCTATAATTTCCACCTGCCTGGTCTCTGACACTGACCGCCGGTCCTCTACTGGAGTTCTGGGATCCCCCCCCCCACGAGATCTGCCTGTCCCCACAGGGCCACTCTAAGTTCCTGCCTGCTGGATCCTTGACACCCATCGCAGGGCCTCTGCTAAAGAGGCCTCAGCTGGAGACTTCCAGACCGAGGCTAGATCTGCCTATCAGCATACCAAACATCCTGAGCCCCAGCCTTCAGAATCTTTGACTCCCATAGCCAGTCTTCTGATGGAGCCTGCCTGATCTTTGACCCACATTGTCGGGCTCCGGCCTGTGGAGAGACCTCCTAGAGAGCTTGGACCAAACAGAGCTACAGACATTGAACCTCTGACTCACCTAAGCCCACCTTGGGAGTACCATAGAGAGAGGGAGAGACCCCACCAACATCTACTAGAAGAAGCTATGGGACGACGGCAAATATAAGAAAACACCTAACAATAGAAAGATAAGCATAACACCACCAGAATCTAGGGAATCTACACCAGCTAGACCTGAACACCCCAAAGCAGATGAAGCAGAAGAGAATGACTTAAAAATTATCACCATAAAAATGATAGAGGCCCTCAAAGACAGTGTGAGAAAATCCCTTACAGAAATGGAAGAAAACACAAACAAAAAAATTGGAAGAAATGAACAAATATTTTTTTTTAAAAAAAAGTACAGAAATGCAAGAAAAAACAAACAGGTAAAGGAATCAGTTCAAGACTTGAGAACTGAAATAGAGACAATAAAGAAAACACAAACCGAAGGAATGCTAGAAATAGAAAAACTGGGCAAACAAAATTTCAGGAACTACAGACACAAGCGTAACCAACAGAATTCAAGAGATAGAAGACTCTCAGGCACTGAAGATAAACTAGAGGAAATAGATTCATCGACAAAAGAAAATTGTAAATCCAACAAATCCTTAACACAAAAACATCCAGGAAATGTGGAACACCATGAAAAGGCCAAAATTAAGAATAACAGGCATAGAAGAAGGTAAGGAAGCCCAGCTCAAAGGTCCAGAAAACATTTTCAATAAAACCATTGAAGAAAACTTTCCCAATCTGAAGGACATTCCCATGAAAGACCAAGAAGCATACCGAACCCCAAATAGGCTGGACCAAAGAAAAAAGACCCCTCGACATATAATAATCAAAACACCTAGCATACAGAATAAAGAAAGAATATTAAGAGCAGCGAAGGAAAAAGGACAGGTAACATATAAAGGCAGACCTATCAAATTTACACCTGACTTCTCCATGGAAACCCTCAAGGCTAGAAGGTCCTGTATAGATGTTTTACAAGTACTAAGAGTCCACAGATGCCATCCCAGACTACTATAACCAGCAAAACTCTCAATCTCTATAGATGGAAAAAACAAAGCCAGATTTTCATAATACATATCTAAAACTCCAGCCCTACAGAAAGTTTTGGAAGGAAAACACCAACCCAAGGAAGTTAACTATGCTCACAAAGACATAGGCAACAGATAATCCCACTTCACCAAGGGTAAAGCAGGACATATACCCACAATACCACTACTAACAACAAATCTAAAAAGAAAAAACAAGCATTAGCAATCAATGGTCCTTACTTTCCCTCAACATTAATGGTCTTAACTCTCTTATAAAAAGACACAGGCTAAAAGAATGGATACCAAGACAGAATCCATCCTTCTGCTGCATACAAGAAACACATCTAAGCTTCAAGATAGACATTACCTCAGGGTAAAGAGCTTGGAAAAGACCTTCCAATCAAATGGGCCCAAAAAGGAAGCAGGTGTGGCTATCCTAATATCTAACAAGTTAGACTTCAAACCAAAATTAATCAAAAGAGCTGAAGAGGGTCATTTCGTATTCATCTCAGGAGAAATCCATCAACACAAAGTCTCAGTTCTGAACATCTATGCCACCAATACAAAGGCACCCACATTCATAAAAGAAACACTACTAAAACTCAAAGCTCACATAAAACCTCACACACTTATAGTGGGAGACTTCAACACCACACTCTCACCACTAGACAGGACCACCAGTCAGAAACTTAACAAAGAAACAAAACAACCAACAGAAGTTAGGTCTCGATTGGGTTTAACAGACATCTACAGAGCATTCCATCCAAACACAAAAGAATATACCTTCTTCTCTGCTCCACATGAAACCTTCTCTAAAATCGACAACATACTAGGTGGCATAACAAACCTCAACAGATACAAAAAAATTGGAATAGTGCCCTGTATCTTATCAGACCACCATACTTTAAAATTAGAATTCAACAACAACACAAATCGCAGAAACCAAACAAACTCATGGAAAGTGAACAATGCACAATTGCACCATACCTGGGTCAAAGAAGAAATAAAGAAAGAAACTAAGGACTTCCTAAAATTCAACGAGAATGAGGACACAACATACCCGAACTGATGGAACACCTAGAAAGCAGTGTTATGAGGGAAGTTCATTGCACTAACTGCCCATATAAAGAAAACAGAGGATAGTCACATTAGAGAATTAACAGCACAACTGAAAACCTTAGAACAAAAAGAAACAAACTCTCCCCAGAGGAGTAGATGCCAGGAAATAATCAATTTGAGGGCTGAAATCAATAAAATAGAAACAAGGAAAGCAATACATAATATCAATGCAACAAAGAGTTGGTTTTGTGAGAAAATCAACAAGATAGACAAACCTTTATTCAAACTAACCAAAAAGCAGAGAGAGAGAGCATGCAAATTAACATAATCAGAAACGAAAAGGGGGACATAACAATGGACACAGAGGAAATACAGACAATTTTCAAGTCATACTTTGAAAATCTATACTCTGCAAAATTTGAAAATTCAAAGGAAATGGACAAATTTCTGGACAACTACCACTTACCAAAATTAAATCAACAACAGACAAACAACTTAAATAGACCGATAACCCCAACGAAATAGATGTAGTCATCGAAAGCCTTCCAACCAAAAAAAGCCCAGGTCTAGATGGCTTCAGTCCAGAATTCTACCAGAAATTCAAGGAAGAACTAGTACCAATACTTCTCAAATTGTTCCACACAATAGAAACAGAAGGTTCATTACCAAATTCTTTTTATGATGCCATAATCACCTTACCCAAGCCACACAAAGACACAACTAAGAAAGAAAACTACAGACCAATATCCCTAGTGAATATCGATGCAAAAGTACTCAATAAAATACTGGCAAACCGAATCCAAGAATACATCAGAGAAATTATCCACCATGACCAAGTAGGTTTCATCCCTGGGTTGCAGAGAAGGTTTAACATACAAAAATCTATCAATGTGATCCACCATATAAACAAAATGAAAAAGAAAAGCCTTATGATCATCCCCTTCAATGTTGAAAATGCATTCAACAAAATCCAACACCCTTTCATGATAAAGGTCTTGGAGAGGTCAGGGACAACAGGAACATACCTAAGCATAATAAGAGCAATATACAATAAACCAACAGCCAATATCAAACTGAATGGAGAGAAGCTTAAGGTGATTCCTCTGAACTCAGGAACAAGACAAGGCTTCCCTCTCTCTCCATATCTCTTCAATATTGTACTTGAAGTTCTAGCTAAAGCAATAAGACCACAAAAGGAGATCAAGTGGACCCAAATTGAAAAGGAAGATTTCAAACTGTCTCTATTTGCAGATGATATGATAGTTTACATAGTGACCCAAAAAAACTCTACTAGGGAACTCCTACAGCTGATAAACACCTTCAGCAAACTAGCAGGATACCAGATAAACTACACACACACACACACACACACACACACACACACACAAAATTAGTAGCCCTACTTTATTCAGATGACAAAGGTCTGAGAAAGAAATCAGAGAAACATCAACTTTTACAATAGCTACAAACAACACAAAGTTTCTTGGGGTAATGCTTACCAAACAAGTGAAAGACCTACCTATATAATAAGAACTCTGTTACTTTAAAGAAAGAAGTTAACGAAGATACCAGAAAATGGAAAGATCTCCCATGCTTTTGGTTAGGTAGGCTAAATATAGTAAAAATGGCAATCTTGCCAAAAGCAATCTGCAGATTCAATGCAATCCCCATTAAAATCTTAGCACAATTCTTCACTGACCTTGAAAGGATAATAATCAACTTTATATGAAAAAAACAAAAGACCCAGGATAGCTAAAACAACCCTGTACAATAAAAGAACTTCAGGAGGCATCACCATTCCCGACTTTAAGCTCTACTACAGAGCTATAGTCCTGAAAACAGCCTGGTACTGGCACAAACGTAAACAGTTAGACCAATGGAATTGAATAGAAAATCCTGATATTAATCTGCACACCTACACACAACTGATTTTTGACAAAACAGCTAAAAGTATATAGGAGGGGGGCGGAGAAAGCATCTTCAACAAATGGTGCTGGCACAATTGGATTATGGCGTGTAGAAGACTACAGATAGGCCCATGTCTATCACCACGCATAAAACTCAAGTCCCAATGGATCAAAGAACTCAACATAAATCCACCCACACTGAACCTCTTGGAAGAGAAAGTGAGAGGTACCTTTGAACAAATTGGTATAGGAGATTGCCTTCTGAACATAACTTCAGTAACACAGACACTGAAATCAACAATTAATAAATGGGACCTCCTCAAGCTTCGAATCTTCTGCAAGGCAAAGGGCACAGTGGACAAGACCAAACGGCAGACCACAGACTGGGGAATGATTTTCACCAATCCTACATCTGACAGAGGGCTCATCTCCAAAATATACAAAGAACTTAAGAAACTAGTCACCAAAACACCAAATAACCCTATTAAAAAATGCGGACAGACTGAAGTGAGAATTCTCAATAGAGGAAATCAAAAAGGCTGAAAGACACTTAAGAAAGTGTTCAACGTCCTTAGCTATCAGGGAAATGCAAATCAAAATAACTTTGAGGTACCATCTTACTCCTGCCAGAATGGCTAAAATTAGAAATACCAATGACAACTTGTGCTGGAGAGGATGTGGAGAAAGCGAAACACTCCTCTGGTGCTGGTGGGAGTGCAAACTCGTACAGTCGTTTTGGAGATCACTACGGCAGTTCCTCAGAAATATGGGAATTAGTTTACCACAGGACCCAGCAATCCCCCTCTTAGGCATATACCCAAATGATCCACATCCATGCAACAAAGACTTGTGCTCAACTATGTTCACAGCAGCATTATTTGTAATAGCAAGAACCTGGAAGCAACCTAGATGCCCCTCAACTGAAGAATGGATAAAGAAGATGTGGCACATCTATACAATGGAATACTACTCTGCAGAAAAAAGTAATGGCATCTTGAAATTCGCAGGCAAGTGGATGGCATTAGAAGAAACCATCCTGAATGAGGTAACCCAGTCACAAAAGAGGAACATGGTATGTGTTGCTTACGTATGGGTTTTAGACCTAGAGTAAAGGATCACCAGCCTATAATTCACACTGCCGGAAGAACTAGGATACAAGGTGCATTCTAAGAGATTCATATAAGGCATATAAGGCCCCTCACAGAAGCGGGAAGGGACAAGTCCCCCAAAGCACATGGGAAGTGGTGGGGCAGTGAATGGAGACGGAACTAGGAGAAAGAGAAGGAAAGGAGAGGAAAGCACACGAGACTAGGGAAATTGAGTGAGGGTAGGAATAGAAGACAGCAGAGAGAGAGAGAGGGAGAGAGAGAGAGAGAGAGAGAGAGAGAGAGAGAGAGAGAGAACATTAAAGAGGGAACCATTATTGGTTTGAATAGAAAACTGAACCTAAAGACTGACTCCAACTAACAATTTGAGCAACAGTGAAAATGCCCTTCCCTGATAATGAGGTCAACCACTAACTTATCAACCATCATGGATCTCTCATCTAGTACCTGTTGGAAACAGAAGCAAACACCCATAACTAACCACTGAGTTGAACTAGAATCCAGATGCAGAGAGAGAGAGGAAAGACCAGGTTGAAGAAACACATACAGACAGCTGACCTGAACAAGAAGGAGCTAATGGGTCCCCAGACTGATAGCTGGGAATCCAGCATGGGACTGACTCAGACCCCCCTGAACATGGGTCTCAACTAGTAGGACTGAGCAGTCTAAGGGACCTCAGACAGTGGAACCAGGATGTATTTCTGGTGCACAAAAGGACCTTGCGGACACATTCCCCCATGGAGGGATACTGCCTTAACCTAGAGACAGGAGAGAAGTCCTCGTCCCTACTTCAAATGTCTTGTCAGTTTTACATGTCCCCACCTGGATGGCATAGCCATACATTTGGAGTGGGGAGGGGTTGGAGGGGAGGGTGGTCAGGGTGCATGTGAGGGGGGAGAGAGGGTATGAGGTAGGAAGGGAGGGAGGGAGAGGGATCTGGGATCAACATGTAAAATAAAATAAAAAATAAATAATAAAAAAAAGATACAGGCATATGAAAAGGGTTTCTGGTCGGATTACAGTTGTTCAGGATATAAGGCCAACCTTGATAAATGGGGCTACATGACATTAAAAAGTTTCTGCACAGCGTACGAAACAGTTAATCAAGTTATGAGACAAACTGCATAAAGGGAGAAAAAAGCTGTACATCTGACTGGGGATTAATATTTAAAATGGACAACAAAGAACTAGAAAATACTAGCAACCAGAAACCAAACCCAATCAATAAGTAGACTAAGCAAATGAGCAGGCAATTCTTAAGCACAAATGACCAATAAGCAATGACAAAAAATGTTCAACCTCATTAGCCATCAGAGAAATGCATGCTACAGCTATATGGAGGATTTATCTTACCCCAGTGAGAATGTCAGTTATTAAGAAAAAAATTACAGCAAATTCTGCCAAGGAAGTATTTCCTGAATAGTGACCAAATCTTCTTGGCATCCATGAACAGGAGCCCAGATGAACCAGGATAAGCCATGGCTTCTTTCTATGATGGTAAACCAATGAAGGTGGGAACTGAGCAAGAGTTACAGTAGAAAGAATGTGTTTTCCTAGGTTCTAGAGGGAGAGTGAGATGGGTCCAAAAAAGTTTGGCACATGAAATAAATGTAAGAACACTTCAGAGTGCTGTCAGTGTTTCAAAGCTCTGAGATTTATTCAAAAAAATTAAGAAATAAAGACCCTTATAAACATGTTTATTTTTAACTCGTTATTGCACACTATGTAAAAACTTTCTTAGTACAAAATGGGTTATTTTCTGTCTTTGTCTAATCAATGACTTGAACATGGCTCAATTTATTACTATAAATAAGATCTTTATTCTCAAACAATTATTAATTGCAGAACTAACATACAAAGAAAAGTGCTATAAAATACATACGAACTTAAATGTTGCCTGAGAATTGAAATATTATCACTCTCAAGGGATATCGCTATGTCATTAAAACCTGATTTATCTACTAAAGGCTATTGTTTCAATATCTGACTCCAGTCTGCTCCAGACTTACATGGTATTTGGCCTGTACTGCTATTATCGTCCTGGACATTCATTTCTTGTGTTACTCCTGTCTCAGAAATGCAATGCATCACTGAAGTTGTTCGGGTTTATAATGCTTTCACTTTTAATTATATTAGCTTATTGGAGATAACTTATGGGAAGCTGATGAACACTTGGCCCAGAGATTAAACTCCATCTCTTGTAATTACATAGTGCTGATTAATACTTCCGTGGGGTCCTCCTCCTCACTGCCAAATGAAAGAATATTCCAATGGGGCCCCTCAAAGCATCTAAGAACTAATGGTTTGTTCACTTCATCTTTTGCATTTACTCATGGATATTAAAGAAGCGGGAGTCAAATTATCTTCGTCTATTTGGTTTTCCTCTAATGGTTTTGCCACTTGACTGCTTTTTGGCAAGAGTTGAAACTGAGTAAAGGGAATGCTAGAAAATGCCTGGCTGAATTTCACTTCCTAATAACAGAACCTAACTGGGGAGAAAATGAGCACCGTAAACATAGGAAGAGAAGAGTGGCACAGGGTCTTAAGAGCATGGAGACTGACAGCCCCGTGTTTGAATCCTAGCCCACGGGGAAGGTTTTCAAAGCTCTGGCATGCTGCTGCGGGCTTAACAAGAGAACCTCAAAATAAATAATTAATCAAAACTCTTGGTTTATAAAACGTGTCCATTTCTGTGGTGTAAATTTTTTTACTAATGTCACTGAATTCAAGGTTAAGGGAGCCTCATACTATGAGCTCAGCTCTCCCGTATAAGATAGAACACCTCTTAGTTTAAGTCTCATCTTCTTCATCTATAAAATGATGAGGAAGTAACTTTCAGGGTTATTATAAAAATTAAAGTATAATTAAAGACAAAGGAGGTAACTTTTCAGATTAAATGTGAAGTAAATTTCAGGGTTACTAAACATAAATATTAAAGTAATAACTGAATGTGGCCAGGTTACCCTAACCACTAGAAGATCAATAAATTGTTCATATACCTTATTAAGTTAAACTGGGCTAAAAGATGTGACTTCCCTTTGCCCAGCACTCTAAGCACCAGCCTTAAAATTTCAGCAGCCAAATTACCCTCCACGGATGTGACTTGGAACCTGGAGAATTGATTCACACTAATCCAACTCATAAGAAACATATGTAACTCATAATGCCAGTTTACCACTGAAACGCAGCCAAATGTTTACTTTTTGTGGCTTAAGAAATTGTATTGCAAAACCATAAATACTAATTATATTAAAATATGCTTAAACAATTAAAATCGAGGCTACCCTTGAGCCTTTGCTTTCTTTACTATAACCCTGGCCTAAAAGCCAAGACTGATACTCTGCTCTGGTCTCCTTGCAGGCAATTAGTTTCAGAGACTGGGAAGGAAGACATCATTAAGTGAAGAGTATATTTAACATCCCCAAGGAAGACCTGCCCAAAATTTCTCAGCTACAACTATGGTAGATTTTAAACTAAGTAGGAAAAACAGAGACTGATGTTCCATTTTGTCATTCTATATGCTAACACATGGAAAAGTAAAGAACATAAAATATCCCTAAGAGAGTTCAGACAAATTCAAATCTTGGAATCAAAACATGCATAGTATTCTTTTTTCCTACCACTGGGATAATAAATTGAACAACACAAAATACCCATTCTGTGGTGAAAAGCAATAGGTAAATGTGGGTAAACATTAAAAGAGAAAAGGGAGAATTATCATAGAGGTGATTGCTTCCACAAACTATGGGATTTTATTAAAAAAAAAAAAGTAAAATTAACTCAAATTAGAAGGGAGTTGGGCATAGGAAAGCAGTTCTCACCTGTGAGTGGTGATGTCTTTGGAGGTTGAAGAACCCTTTCACAGGAGTCACCTAAGATCATTGGGAAACAAAGATATTTAAATTATGACTCCATAATAGTACAAGGTTATATTTATAAAATAGCAATGAAAATAACTTCATAGTTGGGGAGTCACCACAATATGAGGAACTCTATTAAAGGGTCACTGAATTAGGAAGTTTGAGAACCCCTGATGTAGGACATCTCTGGAGAGGTTCCAGAGATGGGAAACTCTGAACCAGATTCAAAAAGGCTATGCAAAAGATAACTGTGGCTGGATATGGATATAGCGGTGTATACATGTAATCATAACATTTAGGAACAACAGGTATTAAGATCATTAGTTCCAGGCCAGTCTGTGCTACAAAAGGAAGCAGCATCTCAAAAATAAGCAAATAAGTGAATAATTTGAAAAAGTCATACTGCAGCAGGTTGGAATCATTGGAGGCACATTGTAAAGATAACAGCATAAGAAGCATCACCTTTGATAAATGAAGAACATAATTCTGGAAAGAAGAAAATAAGACATAATAGATAATTCTGTAAGAACTCAGTTCCCAGTCTGGTAAGTCCATTCCACCATAAAACCAGATACACTGGACCTGAGAGAAGAGAAAATGGGGAATAGCCTTGAACAAATTGGCAAAGGAGATGATATTCTGAACAGAACAGCCATAGCTCAGGCAGTAAGATCAACAATTCATTAATGGGACTTCATCAAACTGAAAAAAAAAAAAAAGCTTCTATAAGGCAAAGGACACAGTGATTGAAAAGAATGTTTTTTTTTTTTTTAAAATCAACTCCACTTCTGAAAAGTACTAATACACAAAATTTATAAAGAACTCAAGAAACTAGATATGACAAAGAAACAAATAACACAATTTAAAAATGGGGTTCAGGTTCAAACAGAAACCTCTCAATAGAGGAATGTCAAATGGCAGAAAATCACTTGAAGAAAAGTTCAACACCTATAGCCATCAGGGAAACGCAGGTCAAAATGACTTTGAGATTCCATATTACACCTGTCAGGATGACTAAGTTCAAAAACACAAATGGCAGCTCATGCTGGTGAGAATGTAGAGCAAGGGGGACTCTCCTGCATCGCTGGTTTGCTGGAGCGCATACTTATACAGCCATTATGGAAACCAAATGGCAATGACTGAGAAAATCGGGAATTGATCTACCTGAAGACCTGGAAGTACCACTTTTGGGCATATACCCAAAGTATGCTTCATCCTACTACAAGGACACTTGTTCAGCTGTGCTCATTGTGGGTTTATTTGCAATATCCAGAAGTTAGAAACAACCTAGATTGTCTCCAACAGAAAAAAAATAAGTGAAATATGGTAAATTTGCATAATGGAGTATTTAAGTATCAGCTTACACAAAAGAGAATCAGCTGTTTAAAAAGTGACATCAGTTGGACTTTGTATTCTTTAAATAATTTAACTACCCTTAATTACTTTTAAAAAAAGCTTTATGATTTTCATAACTTATTGCTGATTTTAATGGGTTGTTAATTTCAGTAGTTTTATGTTTAGATAGGGCTGGGCAAGGAAAAAGAAACTAAAAACAACCATATTTAGCAGTGAAAAAAAAAGTGACATCAGGAAATTTGAAGGCAAAACATCCTGAGTGAGGTAACCCAGACCAAGAAAGACAAATATGGTATGTATTCATTTATAAGTAAATGATAACCAAGCTATAATTCATAGAGTCAGAGAGGTTAGGTAAAGAGAAGGGGTCTATGGAAGATGCATGCACCTCCCTGAGAAAGAGAAGTAGAATAGATTTTACAGGTGGAGTGGAGATATTTGGGCGTGGGAGGAAGAGAGATTAGGTGGGGGGTGTTAATAAGGAAAATAGTGTAGGGAGAGATAGCTAAAATAAGGGGAAGGGCAGTGTGGAAACCTAATGCAGTGGAAACTTCATGGAATCTGTGAAGGTGATCCTAATAAGGACTCCTAGTAATAAGGGATATAGGGTCTCATATGGCCATCACTTGTAGCCAAGCAAGGCTTCCTGTGGAGGAATTGGGTTGCATTCAGTTGAATTGTTGGCCAAGGATTTCCAGGAGATCCCCAAACAACCCAGGGTAATGCTAAGACAAGGGGTTTTCTCTCTGTAAACTGAAATCAGGGTCCCATTGATCAGATGTATAAGTCAATAATTCCTTTCCTTCACTGAGTTACTCATGATCATAGTATTTATCTCAGCTATAGAAAGCAAACAAGACAACCATGCCCCAAATCTCAGCCTAGAGCAGTGATGTGCTTATGCCAAGCTCACCAGGAATCACTGCAACTCTTCATTTCTGCAACACTTCTGCCAATGGTGTCTGTTTGGGTGTTAAGGAGAGTCAAACACATCAAACTTTTGCTGGAAAGCTTGTCTGAACCCAGGAGCACCTTATTTGACATCCTCCTCCTTTACCTTTGAGACCAAGCCTGAGCTTTTCTCTCTCTTGCAGATCTTAAGTGAACATCCCTCCCTGGTAGACTCAGTGTGGGACCACATGGCTAGGAAGGAACTATGAAATCCCAGCTTCTTGTTCATATCTTTTCCACTTATTGTCACTTAGACTCCCTCAACTAGAAAACTGAGCTGGCTAGATTTTCTCACCTGATCTCCACTCCAGTTACAGGTAATAATGATTGTGGAAGAACTCCAGATATTTAAAACTAGGAATGAGCTGGCTAAATGAGTGGCCAATTGTGTATTTTGATGGATTTGTTTAGATTTTTTTCCAGAATTCTTCTTGCCACAAAATATCCATATTTATTATTAAAATAACGACTTGTGGTGTGTAAGCAACTTCCTTTATTTTGTAAAGAACTATCATGATCATTTTATTCATTTTTACGCCCAGAACATCTCTGTGAGTTAGACATTATCAATATAGGGTCACAAATAAGAACATTAAGACTCAGACTCTCCTGGCCAATACCCCTAAACATGTCCTGCCCTTGTCTTCCTTAGCACAATGGAGAAGTAACTAAGAAAGAGTCTGGACAGCCTGTGTGCTCCAAAAATAAAATAATCCAATCATAAAAATTTAAAACTATACTAAAACATAATACAAGACATGAAGGAATGTCTTCTGTACATTAAAATCAGATGCTCAGAATCTAAAATCCAGGACCTTACAGTACAACTCTTTTGGTCTCAAAAGGTGAATCACTTTCCTCAGACATATGGTTTTATAATAGTGAGTTTTAAACTAAAATTTCAGTTGCAATATTCCAAGACCTTCTGGTCATTTTTGCTCCTGAGATGACTTTCAGTTTTGGAGTGGCGGGCCAGGGGTGGGGGTACTGGGGATTAAAACCACTGGGCACTAAACTACTTGTACTGCCTTTTAAATTTCTATTCAGTCATTTATTTGTTTAGTTTTGGAACAGAGCCTTGGTTTGGGGCTCCTTCTGGTCCAGATTCCACTATGTAGGTCAGGCTCATCTTTGCCTACTGGGTGCATGGGTTAAAGGAGTGCACACATCACACACAGCTCCATGGCCTTTTAATTATTATTTTTTTGGGGGGGGGATTGGTATTGCTGAACTATTCATACTGTACTTGAAGTTGCCACTCTCCAGTCTTAGACTCCCAAGTAGCTAAGGTTACAGGCACATGCCCTTGAGACCAGCTACTTCTGGTTATTTAAAAACTCTTTCCTTGTTGTCTATAGAAAACATGGGTGTCAGGATGTTTTATTCTAGACAGCAAGTCTTTGATTAAACTTTGAAGGCCCAAGCACAAAGTGTCAACAATAATTGAATCCAGGGCAGGAAGTGAGCCTAAAATGGATTCTAAGGAATAAAGTTCCAATATGCTTCAAACATGTTGAAAACAGCTGCACCAATTAAAAGACGATTAAATGTGTAATAGATGGAAATGCTACCAAATTGTTCTGTTTAAAAAAAAAAAAAGTCTAAATGAGAATTGCTGCATGTAGTCACAGAGTGAGAAATGTGTGCCAGGATCAAGGTTACATGCTTTATCCCAGCAATACCAGAGAGGCGGCTATAAAAGCAACAGCTGAGAAACAGCTCTTTTCAGAGCACCACTCCATCTTGTGAAGATGATGCCCAATGCAGGAGAGAAAAAAATGAATTCAAAGCACATAATGGGGGTGGAGGAGACAGAGGGAAACACAGGAGTGAGACCTCAGAGAAGTCCAAACTTGCAGCCTGTAAACATGCCCATCATGTAATATGAAGAGCCAGATATGAGCAGCAGAAGAGTGAAATGAACCAAGAAGGAGCTTTATAGAATGGAACCGTCTATATATACTAATACTTCCTCTCTTGGAGAAGAACAAATTCATCTTTTGATGGAGGGAGAGGAAGGGTGAATTGGGGGGAGCAGAGGGGAGTTGGGGAGAGAGAGTAAGAGGAAAAGGGGAGAGTACAGTCAGGATATAAAATAAATTAATTAAATTTAAATCTGTTAAAGGAAAGAAAAAAACAAAAGGAGGGACCACCAACAGTCAACTATGGGTGAAAGAGAAGCTCTTGAGACCTACTCCTTACTGATGTACAATTTGCTGTTAATACCTTTTGAGAGAGGGAGGGAGGGAGAGAGAGAAAGAGACATACAGGCAGACAGAGAGAGAGAGAGAGAGAGAGAGAGAGAGAGAGAGAGAGAGAGAGGTTGTTTTCAGCTTCATACTCAGGCTCTAGTGGATCAGTATAATATAATCCTCACAGAGATAGCAATGCTAAGCTAAGTGGGTCACAAAAATGAAAATAAAAGCCATAAATCTGAGAAATTAATTTGTAGGTTTGGGGAAAGTGTTGATAAGGATAGAAAGAGCTGAGACACTATATGTAGAGGACTAATCAGACTACATTGTATATGTACAAAATTGTCAAGGAACAAAATTTATCAATACATTCTTTACAGAATCCATGATGAGACCGTCCAACTTTCTTAATTTCCTCTCCTGGTGACATGATGTATTTCTTTTGTGGATTTCCTGAGGGGAAAGGCTTTGAGGTATCCAAACTCACTTGGAGCCATCTACTCACACTTGGTCCTAGTCAAGTTCTAGGTACCACAGTCAGCATTAACATTGAAGCCTTTGGCTCCTAAAATAAAAGCTTCTACTTAGGCCTTCTCTTCATCCCTGGCCCCTTATAATTTCCCTACTTTGTTCTAAATGGCATGTCTTCTGCCACATTTCCAGCATCTTATGTTAGAGTGCTTTAGTGTTTTTATAATTCCAGATTTATTGCTCAAAATGGTTATTTCAGTTCCTTCTGTCTAGCATTCTTCTACAAACTTAAACACCTGAATACAATCCTGTCTTACTTAGAATCAAAGGAAAAGAGGCCTGGGCAAGTTAAGACTCTCCTTTAGCCTTAACTTTCAGGTCTCTGGACCAAAAGGGATCTTATCTCATCACCTTGTCTCATCATCAAATATGTCAGTTCTTTGACATAGTAAGAGATAGATTTTCCTTCCTAGACTTCCAGTTTTTAACTTCACTTGAGAAACCTAATCATTACCAGTCTCTGAAGGCACAGACTCCCAGTGCTCAGCCATGGTTTTGAAATTCTATGTTAATGGTCTGTTGGGCACCAGAGATAAACTCCTAGATTTCTAGATCTCATAAATCATCTGCTCTTCTTCCAATGCACTGCAGATAACCAGAGTCCCACAAATCAATGCTCCTTTTCAGATTAAGAACTAGTCACCCTCCCTTCCTCCTTCCCTTTTTCTCTCCTTTCCTCTATTCCTCCCTCCCTACCTTCCTACCTCCTTCCCTCTCTCCCTCTCTCCCTCCCTCCCATGCCTCTTGACCACCCTCTGATCCCATTCCAATCCACCCCCATCCCAGACTCCACAGGAAGGGTAGTGCCTTCCAGGAGGGGTCAACAGAATCCATCAAGTCATTTGGAGTAGGGACTAGGCTCTCCCTTCTGCCTCTAGGCTAAGGGAGTATCCCTCCACGGGGAATGTGCTCCCAAAGTCCTTTTGTGCACCAGGGATACATCCTGGTTCAACTGTCAGAAGTCCCATAGACTGCTCAGTCCTTCTAACTAAAACCCATGTTCAGGGGGTCTGAGTTGGTCCAATGCTGGTGTCCCAGCTATCAGTCTGGGGGACCATTAGTTCCTTCTTATTCAGGTCAGCTGTCTCTGTGAGTTTCTGTAGTCTGGTCTTGTCCTCCCTCTCTGCATCTGGATTCCAGTTCGGCTCAGTGTTTAGCTGTGGATATCTGCTTCTGTTTCCGTCAGCTACTAGATGAGGGCTCTGTGATGGTGGATAAGTTAGTTATTTTTATTTTCCATCTCCCACCTGCCTTTGGAATCTGCCCACAGAAAGCACCGCAATGATTCCACATTCCAGGTGGCACAAATGAAACAGAGTGATTAACTTGTCAAAGCTTATCCAGCTCCAAAGACTGAGAAGAATTTAGGCCCAAGCATTTGTCATGCAGATGTGCACCAGTTCGATTTCCCTGTGTTCTGTCACTCACATTTGTGATATCTTTAGCAATATGATCTTACTGTCAAGTTCTAGTGGGCAACAAAGAGCATCAGCAATAACCTATAGTGTTTAGAGTTCTGTGGGAACTCACTTGTTAACACCTCCAATAGAGGTAGCTTGTTCCTAGCAATAGAATTTTTATTTGTTATTCTTTTCTGTCTGTTGGGGGATATTGTTATCTTGTTATAGAGTAACTCCATTTAAACCATTTTATGTATGTATATATATTTTATAAAGCATTTTCAGTAGTAGATTTACATAAGACTTTTTCAAAATGTCACCACTGTTAGTAATCCTTCCATGTATTCCCTCCTTAACCCTACACACACACATATATCTCCCATTTAGCCCTTCCTCTACCATTATTGCCCTGCCATTTAACCATCTATACCACTGCAATCTATCTCCTTTCCCTTGAAAGACCCCTTGATAATCTCTTTCTAATTTCCTGACCTTGATAAGTCTTTTAGTTGTGATTCTATTACCTTTAAGAAATACCATGACCTAGGTAATTTATAAAACAAAACATTTAATTGTGTGCTTTCTTACGATTTATGAGGGTGAGTGTATAACCATAACAGCAGGTAGATAGGCATGAGGCATGACATTGTAACAGTAGCTGAGAACTTATATATGATCCACAAATGAGAAGGGAAAGAGAGAGAGATTGCATCTGAATTTGGCTTTTAAAACATCAAAGCCAACCCTTGGTAACACAATTCTTCCAACAAGGTCTCCTAATCTTTCCCAAACAGTCTACCAACTTTAAACAAAACATTCAAATATATGAGCCTATAGGGGTCGTATTCATTCAAACCACCTCAATGAGTATTACAAAAGAAACACACATGACTGAAGACTCAAACCTAACATCAAAAAATGAAAACAATATAGGATATTTTCTTCCTAGTCTGCAAACCTTCACTGAGAATTATTGTTTTTAGATCTATTCACAATTTCCATTCACAATATACTCAAAAATAAAATATATTGGAATAAACCTAACCAAGATAGACATTACATGACTTGTAAAGAAACAAAAACAAAACAAAAAACAAAATTGAAGAAGACATCATAAAGTGGGATGAACTTCCATGTTCATCAATTGGTAGGAGTGACACTGTGAAAATGGCCATCCTACCAGAAGCAATTAATAGTTACAATGTAATTTTCATCAAAACTCCAATAAGGTTCTTTACAGAAACTGAAGAAAAAAATCTTAAGTTTCAAGTGGAAACACAAAAGACACAGTCTAGTCTAAATAATCCTGAAAAATTGGTAGATATATTACCACAGCTGATTTCCAGTTACACTGGAGTTACAGTAATAAAAATAACATGATATTGGCATAAAAACAGATGTATTACACAATGGAATTCAATTGAAGGCCCTTTATATAGCCTAGACAACTATACCCACCTATTTTTTTTTTACAAAGAGGTCCCAAAATACATATTGAAAAAAGGACATCATTTAAATAAATGGTACTAATCAAATTGGAAAGTAATATGTAGAATAATGAAACTAAATTTTGATATTCTACTTTGCAAAAAATTCAATTCCAAATGAATTAAAAACGTCAAAGTAAAACTTGATGTCTTTAATCTGACAGACGAGAATGTATTGACTATGCTCAAACCCTTCAGCAGGAAAACATTTTATGAAAAAGACTCCATAGAGTAGGGATTATGATCAATAGTTAATAAATGGTACTTCATGAAACTTAAAGTCTTCCATACAGCAAAGGAAACCATCCTTGAGTGAAGAAGCAGCTGACATGATGAGAGAACCTATTTCCTATTTATATGTTCCACAGAAAGTTAGTACCTAGAACATTCAATGAAATAAAAAATAACACCAACAAAAATCTAAATACCAGGAAAATAAACATCCCAATTAAAAGATGTGACATAGAACTCAACAAAGAATTCTCAAAAAATGAAAATATGAATGCCTAAGAAACATTTAAAACAAAATGTTAGACATCCTTGGTTATTGGGGAAATGCAAATTAAAATTACTTTGAGATTTCATCTTATGCCAGTCAGAATGGCTAATATCCAAAACCCAAGTGAAAAGAAATGCTGGAATAAGTGTGAGGAAAGAGGAATATTTATTAACTACTAATGTGAGTACAAACTGATGTGGCACCATGGAAATCAACATGGTTTCCTCAAAAAGCTAGAAATAGATCTACCACATGACCCAGTTACACCACTCTTGGTCATAAAGGAACTATACATTTTACTATGGAGATACCCACATACCCATGTTGATTATCTCTCTATTCACAATAGCTACAAAATGGAAATAGACTAGATGCCAGTCAACTTATGAATAGATAATGTCAATGTGTGTGTGTGTGTGTTTTTAAACCAATACTGCTTTGCTTACTTTCAGTTCTGTTAGCCTGAGATACTAGCATATTTCATAATAGTTCTCTTTGGATGTATAATAAAGTATACAAAAATCAATAGCTTAAAAACAACCATTTATTAATCTATGGGTTGGCAGTTTGGGCTGTATTGTTATGGAGGTTCTGTCAGTACTTGTCAACTAAATGGTTCTGCTTCTGGGTATTGGCCAGCAATCAGCTACCAAATGAGGACATCAAATGATTCTATACAATCCTTAAGTGTGTGTCAGGTTTTTGTGCCCCCTTGAAAAAAAATGACCATATCTAAAGTCCAGTATTGAAAGATCCTACAAAATGGAAACAGGAAAGTAACGAATTTGAGCCCATTACTAAAAAACTTCCCGAATCTCATCTCAATTAGCTTTGTCAGAGATATCTTACATACCTTTCCTTTCTCCTGTGACTCCTAGTACACAGATGGTAGATTTTGTTTTTATCCTTAATCTCCTTTAACTTTTAGTTTCACATTCTCAACTACTTTAGTCTTTGATAAAATCTAGGAGAGTTTTTTTGTTTGTTTGCTTTTTCTGCTCTCCATTGTATTCATATTGCTGTATTCACATTTTTCATACAATGTATTTTAATAATATTTCTGCTCCACAATTTTTTTCATATTTTTATTACACCTCCTTTTCCACCAAACTTTATTCTTCCTTTCTCTCTCTTTCTCAAGAAAAAAATCCCAAATCAAAACAAACAAAAAAATGAACAAAAATACCCACATGACAAAAAATACCAAACCAAAATGAAATAAAAATCCTACAAAAGAAAAGGACCATGGAGTCCACCTTGTGCTGGCCAACTACTCCTGTGCATAGGAGTACATGGGACTTGCCATGAAGTGTGATTGATACCCTGAGTGATATTCCATTAGAGAAAACTGATGTTCTCTTTATCAGAAGATATCAACTCCTAATAGCTTCTTGGTTAGAGGTGGAACTTTATTTATCTTTTTCTCAGTGGTAAGATTTTTTTTCCTAGTTTGAACCTATGTGCATCCTGTGCATGCTGCTATAATCTCTGAGAATTCCTATGTGTCAATCCTGTTATATCTGGAAGATGCTGTTTCCTCTAGTCATTCACCACCTTTGACTCTTAAAACCTTTCTGTTTGATTCCAGAGACTTGAATGGAAGTGTTTGATAAAGACACCATTTAAGACCAAGTGCTCCAAACTCTTTCACTACCCTCACAAAACTCCAGTTGTGTGTTTCTGTGTTAATTCCCACATACTGCAAAAAGATTATTTGATGAGGATTGAGTGCACCTATATATAAATCAGTGTGTCTTCAGGAGTTGTGTTATTGTAATGTTCCTTTAGCAGAATAACAGTAGTAGGTTTTCCCCTAGGCCCATGACCTATCTAGTATTAGGTTCTTGGTCACTTTAGCAATGCCATGTATGGATTCCATCTCAAGGAATAGAACTTAAATTCAATTTTTAAAGTTGGTTGGTTACTTCCACAACAGTTGTACTGCTAGTCCATCAGTATGTCTTATAGGTGGTCACTGTAGGAGGTCACAGAGTTCATACCTATGTGATAATTAGTACTTTTATCCAATATCATGCAGAGGATCTTTCAGCCCCATGCTAAGAGAGTTTTTGACTTGGTCTTTCCTTCCATTTTTTTCTCATTTCTGTAGCTATGCCTACAGTATAATCCTAATGATTTTTGGTTCTTTGTATTAACCATTATCATTATAATTATCATTCCTAGCATCTTCAAAATGTTTTTCTTTAATTCTGTATTAACAAAATTTTGATATTGTAATATGAATATGTTCATGTTTTAAAAAAATCTGCCTAATTTATATTTTGGTACATTGTTACTTTACCTTGAAAGTGCAACTCCCAAGGCTCAGAGATCATCAAATGATCATGGTAACTAGACTAAGAGACTTTCAAGCACTCGGCTCTAATGAAATATCTGTATCACATGACCTCATCCCTCTTTCCACATCCATGTGGAAGAAGAAGCAGAGAGTATAAGTATCTGATGTTATAAATGAAAAGCAAGTAACACTTTCATACACACAGCAGGACAGTTGTAAGTATGCACTCACAGCTGTTAGGACAGCATGCACAAGACTTCTCCAGCCAAACCAAATTCCATCATGGAGAGGACATGTAGTCAGGAAGTTCCACCTGTAGCTGATGAGTTTGGGCACTTGATAGCTCCTTGGAGATAGAGAAAGTCAGTTTTCTTTAACATGTAATCCTTGGTTAAGTTGATAGTCCACATATCCAAGTATATATAGATAGTAAAAATTAGATCTGATGGACTTGGAAATAAATTTTAAAATGTTGGGTGGGTAGGGAAGAGCAAGTGGATCTGGGGAGAGTTGGGGGAAGAGAAAATATGATCAAAACACATTGTATGAAATTCTCAAAGACTGAATAAAATATTTTTAATACCACCTAAAGTAATATTTGAGATTTTAGGGGTGGAGGATTGAAGGCTATATAACAACTTTTGTTAATAAGGTATGTGCCGTATATTTTTTTTTTAAAGGAAATAGGTGCAGGTGAATTGTGATCACTTCTCTATGATATATTTTTTTAATTTAATTTATTATTTTACATGTTGATCCCAGTTCTATTATATATTTTTATCTAAGAAACATCATTTATCTTGGTTAACCAATATCTGAAAAGAGGTCCTTGTTTGTATCTCTTCTGGTGACTTTAGGGAAATATGAGTTTCAAAAACCAGGGGCCCCACTGTTCCCTGTTTAGGCTCTAACTCCCAAGTAAGTGATAGGGCATTTCAAAAGTAATTATTTTTCAAAATGATAGCTAATACATGTTCAGCATTCTAGAAACCACTCTTGCATCCATTGCATCTTTTAAAATACATAAGAAGTAGGCAGTATTATCATGTCCATTTTAAGGATGAGAAAATGGAGACGTGGTAGAGGTAAGCCGCATATATTTGCAGTCTGGCTTGGAGCCTATGCTTCTAACCTTTAAGGCAGGGAGCAGAGAGACCTAAAGAAAAGGGGGCATCACAGTCAGGCTATATGTCTGCTTGAGTCACTGTCTCGTCTCCATGCTTATGCCCTAAAGAGAATGAGGAGGGCTCTCATTGTCTAAGAAGCTAGAAAAAAATCTTCTGCAACACATTTCAAATCTTGACATCACATCTTCTCTGCTTTTCCATACTCACTCCCCCCATCCCACCTATACATTACAGAACCTACACCTTCCCTGAGATAATTTACTATCTTTCCTCATGTTATTTGGTGCATCAACCTTTTTGTTACAAAACATTTGGCATTGGCTGAAGACACCATCACCTCACATCAAGTCTGTGATGGATGTGTAAAATACAAGTGATCTGTGTAGTACAAATCTATACATACAGTTTCTGAAGTACTAGATTCTTTAATCCAAACTACTCACACCCAAAATAATTTAGGTCCATGAGTGCTGACTAGTGATCTTTCCATATTTGACACAGTTTTATCAATATATCATTTTATCAATATATAAGTGTTAGTGACCTGCCAAAGTAGATCAAAGTAGTTTCCTGACAAGGTATAGGGATATCCATGTTCAGAATAAACTTAACTTCATGGAGAGCAAGACTTTTGATTTTGTTATGCATCTTCCTCATGTCACTGACTCTCCATCTTAGCACTGAGTTATAAACACTGATATTGAAGCATTCTGTCCTTTTTTGAGTAACACAGTTTTAAAGCTCTCTCTGGCTACCTTTCTTAGGTCACCGACCATCATATTAATAACAGTCCTTTTTCATATGTGTTGGACCAAAGCTTTTGAACCACATTTGGCCTAATGATCTTATTCTCATTACTTACATTTTGCTGCCAAATTTTAGTTTAAATGTTATCTCCATGAAACCGTCCCTTGCTGCTGAACCTAACAGAGCATAGAGAATGCAAAGATTTTGTGTGTATAAGGTTTCTCCTATTTTTCATTGAGCATCTGCATCTAGGTCCTGTAAACTGGCTACAGGCATATCTACAGCCTCTCACAATACTCACCCCAAGTGTTGCCTGTGGTCAGTATCTAGACCAGGTGCTCCAGGTTGTCTGTATCTTGCTCAACTGAAGGAGTGTACACAAATAGGAAAGTAAAGTAACAAAGATTTTTATTCAAAGGTAAAGTTAAAATCGAGAATAAATTTGATACAAGGGAGTGGTAGGCTACCTGAGCCACAATGCTAACCTTCTACTGCTTGCTGCTCAGGGCTTCCTTCCGTCAGTCCAAGAGGAAGAATGTAAGATGTTTGCTATGGGTGGAGTGTGGGTGATTTCTCTGTTCTGATTGATAAACTATGGCTATAAAACTTGTTCACTGTACATGTCCTCTCCCATGATGCATGTGATTTTAAACGTGTGTTTACCCAGTCATGCATAAGCATAAGGTGGTAAATATGCAGTGTACCCTAAAAGTTGATTTTTATAACTTAGTTTGTCTTACTGCACTCAAAACTAAAACCAGTCTAGGTAGGATCAGCCCCACTCTGCCTAGTTTCGGGATATGTATCTCCACAAAGGTGGTTTGCTAAGTGTTTCTGGAAAGCCGTGTGTCATGGTGACCTAATTACTTTTATTAAAGAGGCATGTGCATGCAGCTTAGTACAGATTGCTAGGTGGATCTTTTGGGGAAAGCATGTATGTAGTTCAAGCCAGTTCTGGTTCTAAGTTACTAAGCTCTGCCTTAGAAAGACATGTGAATTCTGACCTTTATTCTACTCTAAACATACTCCTTTCTTTACAATTTATCCCAGCACACACAGTAATTTACATATAAAATAATTATTCCTACATTGGAAATACAATTATAGGTATGCACAAAGTATGTCAATCCCAGTGCTTTTATCATTTAGTTTTATAACTTTGAAATAGTCACTTTTCTTTTGTGGTTTTTATTTTGTCCATCTTCAAATAAAGATTATAGGTTTAGGTGATGTTTGAGGTTTGAAAACAACTTTTGGGCATGAGTTCCTATTTTCAAATTCTTTGTTATTTACTTTCTTGCTGGTGTCTGTCTCCTATGTTGTGGTTTCATATATTAGAGTTAATTGGGTATCAGTGGTTACCTTAGGTTCATTTGTAGTCCCGTTTTCTTAGTAAGTAGACCTAAGCTAAAGATTAAACTATGAACACATTCTAGGGAATGGTGTCTAGAAATGGAAACTTTAGCCATCTGCCCCTCTGTATTTCTAATGATTTGTAATCAATAGCTAGCTCCCTTGTGAAAAGGGCCTTAAGTAGCCATAGAAATGAAGTTATATGTATATTACTTTCCTTGTATCTGAACTACCTGATTCTTATTTTCTACAAATTGGAAATAAGACACTGATGAATAATCTGTTCCGTGGTGTTTTCCATCTATAGCAAAAGCCTTAACTTGGGAGAGGTAAAGGGAAAAACTGGCTCCCTCTGAGGGGAAGCTCTGGTTCCAGGAGACTGACTTCCACTGATGTCTACAGAGAAAGGTGTAGAGCAGCTTTGAATGTAGAAGCTGATACTTCCTTTGGGATTTCTGAAAATGCTTGACAAGGAGAAGCCTACTGCCTATAGTCAGCCAAATAGAAATCCAGAGCCCCCAGGGCTGCCCCAACAAGTGACTGTGTGACTTCTCCCTGACTCGGGGTTTCTAAGGGAACTTTACTGTCCCAATTCTCCACAGCTTACACCCCACATGGGACATGGTGAAGGGCTGACTCTCTGCTGTCACATCAGTTAAAACCCAGCCAAGCAGTGGGAATTCTCTGTATTTTGTTCTATTATTAGAATCAAATTGCCATCTGATGGCATCAGGAAGTGCTATTCTTCTGTGTCAGCAAACACATAATGCTGCCCCGTGGTGAGCAAGCTAAGAGCTTTGAGAATGTAGACCAACAGTAGAGAAATAATATTTTACTGTACAAAGAATCACTATTAGAGTTCCCCTTGCTTCAGAGCTCTGAAGCTCTGTTTCAAAGCTTCAAAGCTCTGTTTTCTCTCATTCACTAATAGTCAAAATAGTGATATGCCTGCAAGGATAGAAAATGCCATCCATAAAAAGTAGTGGGTCATTGAACAAAACTCCAATGGCAGGTGTGGGGTATCTCCAAAGGAGATTATATTACTTACTTTGTTGTTGTTGTGAAAAATGACACGACAAAAAACAACTTATGGAAGATTTTATATTTAGCTTATAGGCCCAGCCATCCACAACAGAGGACAGGCATGGCAGGAAGTATCAGGAACTGGAAGATGGCAGGTCACATTTCATCGCACAGTAAACTATGAGGGCCAATGGAAAGGGGAGTGAGGCTATATGTTCTCAAAGCACATCCCGGTGACCTATTTCCTCCAGCCAGACTCCATATCCTAAATATTCCATGACCTCCCTAAACATTATCTATTGGGGAACAAATGTTTAAGTATGTGAACCTCTGAGGGACATTTCTCATTTAAATCATAAAATAGATGTTGGCCAAAGAGGTTCCAGAGACTCTCGAAACACTAAATTTTCATACTGTTGTTCACTACCCAACAGAACTAGTTAATAAGGTCCTTTTGATGAGGATACCGTGCATGTTGATTATATAATATAAGGAAATCAAGCTGTAACTGTGTTGGACGGTTTTTCTGTTGGACAGTTTTCACAGAGCTAGATGGTGCTGGATAGGCTTTTGGAAAGGCATAGGTCTTACCCAATGTGAATTCTATGGAGTAGAATACTAACCTACAAGTCAAAATGTTCCCATTGGCTCAATAGTGGTGCACTATTATCTGTTGTGTGAATAATTGACTACCTCCTGATTGGATTCCACTCCACTAGAGGGAATCCATGCCTAGCACTGTAACCTGGTTTAAAAGCCATGACTGAAGAGGTCTTAGGTCCTAAAGGAGCCTAACACTGGTGCTAAGCTAACTGCATTTTAAATATTCATGTTTATACCCACAGACAAAGGCTACCATCAACCTTAATCACAGATGCCTCTCTTTGCTGTGAATGGAGTGGCGTACAACCAGTCATTGATTATCAAAATGGTGAGCATAAAGGGGAGTTGAGACATGCACAGGAGTGAAAATAGCTCAGTGGTTAAGAACACTCTTTCAGAGGACTCATATTTGAGTCCAAGTATCCACATGGTGGTTCAAAACCTCCCGTAACTCCAGTTCCAAGGAATCCAGTGCACTCTTCTAGTCTCTATGGGCATCAGGCATGCACATGGCACAGAGACATGCATGCAAGAAAAACGCTTGTACACATTAAATAATTTTTAAATAATATATACACACTACTACTTTTTATTTTTATTATGTTTTAATATTTAAAACAATATTTTAAATTTAAATTTATTTCAATCATATTCTCCTCCTGCAAGTTTTTACAGATTCTCTCCCATTCCCTATCCACTCAACTTTAAGTTCTTTCTCAAACATATCACAATACAATATGCCTAAAAAAAGAATAAAATAATACCCAAACAGAAAAAAAAACCAAAAACATCAGAATGTGATCATTAAAGGAACACACACACACACACACACACACACACACACACACACACACACACACACATACACTGTGAAGTCCATTATATATTGGTCAACTACTACTGAATGAAGCCTGTCTTGAAGTAGTTGATATACCCAGTGTCACTCCATTGGAGAAAACTGATTTTCCTTTCCAGGAGGTATAGATAACAATTCAGTGGTAAACGTTTACCCTAGTAGCTAGGTTTTCATTCACTCATTCGTTCATTCATTCACTTAAAAAAATATGATAAAATGAAATATAATAAGGTAAAAGAAAACTATCACATGGAAGTTGGGCAGGACAGACCAACAGAATGAATAGAGCTCAAGAAAGAGCACAGAATTGGAGACCCTACTTCTTCATACATGCAAAAATCTCATAAAAACACTACAGTGAAAGCCATGATATATACACTGAGCCTGATATAGGCTTGTACAAGCCTTATGTTTCCTGCTTCACTTTCTGTGAGTTCATATGAGCTTTGCTCATAGTAATTTAGAGGGCCTGTTTCCTTGGTGTCCTGAAGCATGAATAAAAATTCAGAGACAGATATTGTGATTCAAGCTGAAGATCAGAAAAACAAAGCAGTCAACCACTAGAGAGCTCTTTCCTCTACCAAGGCTGGGATGATCCTGTCCTTAAGTTGGCTGTAGACTAATTGCCAGCAGTGAGACTCTGCTCCTGTTTTACATACCTCTCTAGTGTTGAGATTAAAGGAATGAGCTGTTTCTCTTTTAGACTGATTCACTCTCATGTAGCTCTGAGTGGTCTTGAACTCACAGAGATCCATCTGATTCTGTCTCCTGAGTCCTGGGATTAAACCATGTGCTACCACTGCCCAGCTTCTATGGCTGTGTCTAGCTTTGCATTCTGATCTCCAAGCAAGCATTATTGATCATAAACAATATATCACTATCCCCTGTGACTCCTACACTCCACCTCCTCTTCTGCTGTGTTCCCTGAGCGGAAGGATTTGATGGAAACATCCCACTTGGGCTGAGTACCCCAAGATCTCTCATTCTCTATGCAATGTCTGCTTGTGGGTCTCTGTATTTATTCCTACCTGCTGCATGAGAAAGCTTCCCTGATGATGCTGCTTTTTCAAAAATAATAAAGATAGCATTTGGTTTTACATGGGTGGATTTCATAATGAATAACAGGTATTCAGAGACTCTCCACTGCAGAGGCATATGGGAATGATATTTGAGAGATGAGCAGTACAATGAGGGCACTGTTCTCTGACACAAGGCAACCAGGAGAACAAATAGAAAGTCACCATGGGGTACCAGGTTGTGCAGAAACAAAGCACAGTGTGAAAATTTTTTAGCAATTATGGTAAATATCATGAACTACATAAACCATTTTGAAGAGCTAACCTTTTAAGTTCTCAGTAATATAAATAAAAGTAAGATGACATATCAACACATAATGAAAAAGAAGCAAAACATGACCAACTTACCTGAATACTCTAAGTAAAAAAGCTACTTCCAGCACCTACATAAGAAGAATTTGTGACCAAAATTTTACTGAAAATAGTTGTGTTGATTTCATGAATCCAATTAGTCAATTTCATATTGTAAATTTTGATAGTTCCATTTCAAACCCTCTTGATTAGAATTATACTTTAAGATCCCCAATACAACAATGTTAGGGTGATGCACAGTATTGAAGCATACTAAACAGGGGTTCCCTGGATGCTCAGGGAGACAGTGATTGCTACCTCTCTGCACTCCCACACCCTTCTCAGAGAAGCAAGGGAGAATAGGGAAAGAAAATTTCCAGGACAGTTGTCCTTGAGTGAGGCTGTGCTAAAAGGACGACAAGGACCAGTTCTCTTGTTCTTGAGAAGGACAATACAAAGACACAATAAATAATTCATAACCCTCCTCAGTATTCTTCTTAAAAATTAGTTAAAATGTTTTATTTATAGTCAGCCCTTGAGTGGTATTTATTATTGGAAAAATTGTGTGAGTTTTATTTAGGTCACTGGAGGCAAATGAATTGGGCAGTAAAAGATTGCTAAATATCTTTCTCCACTGGGCACTGTATCAGGTATTATTTGTATCAAAGACTAATTGGGCAATTGCTTTGGAATGTGAGCTGCTTTGAATAATAGATGTCAGTTTAATAAAGGTTTCCTTTGTAGACTTTATGGTCACAAAGGGATCCAGAAGAAGACTCCAGCTTATGACTCACGAAACTCCATTAGGCAGTGTTTAGGAATCAGGATTGAGCTTGTTATTAGGTAGAAAGAAAATCTGAAAGCCCCTATCTGGTTGCTCTGGGCCTTTGAGTGATGGAATTGGCTTAATATCTGGCATCTCAGATTTACAGTGAGAAAAGTAAGTATATTTATTTGACCAGGCTCATTTAATACCCAGTGAACTTTTTAAATTTTTCATTGCTGAAGCTCAAACTCAGGGTCTTGTACTAGGCAAGGAATTTCCCTACAGAACTGTATCCCAGATCATACAATATGTAATATGTATATACAAATATTTTGTAGACTTTATAAAGCCTATCATTTTTTCCCAAGAGAATATTATGCATGCTAGATAAGTGTTCCACCATTAACCAATCCTATTAGTGTAACAGGTCCCTAGATCTTTATAGGCCCCTAGACTTTAGTACAATTGAAGCCATGATGAAAGGACCATTTAGGCCCTGAAACATGGGACATAGGCAGCAACTCCCGCCAGCATGAGAACAAAGACCTAATCCATCAAATCTATAGTTCTGGGAATGTTATTGACTGTACATGCTTTTTAGCTTCCATAGCTCTGATTCTGGCTAACTGTTCTTGCTCACTGAGGTATATCAACCCAGAATATGACTTTTGTGCTTAGATGCCCATCATAAGAATTACTCAAGGCTATACTTGGGTCAAACATTGGTTAATACATTCTTTTGCCTTAAACCCATGTCTGATTAGTCTTCTCTGGTATAGTACCTCAGCAAATATTTATGTAAAGGTTAAATGTGTTCTTACTTACACACTAGTTATTCTAAAATGATAATATAGTTGCCAGGAAATTTAAAAAAAAAAAGGATTTTATCCTTTGTGTCAGTTTTAATATTAAAAAATCAAAAACTTTTTATCTTTTTGCCATGTGTCTAAGAGAAAATTTTTCATAACAAAAAAATAATGAATCATTTTATCTATCTATCTATCTATCTATCTATCTATCTATCTACCTACCTACCTACCTACCCAATAAGTACTCCACTTCTCTCAGGATGTTGAACCTAGAGCTTCACATATATCAGGCATGCACTATGACTAAGCCAGGTATTTTAGTTTTATTTTGAGACAAAGTCTTATCAAGTGGGCCAGATTGGTTTCAAACTTGCTATGTAAGCCAAGGCAGGCAATGAACTTGGATTCATCCTGATTTACTCAGCCAAAACTCTGATTTATAAGCTGTGCCACTAAGACTGACTATAGAGTTTCAACACTCATTTAAAAATTCTTCAATAGTTTTTCAGTAGACTTGAGGGTTTTTTTTTATTTTAGTGGTTGAAAACTTGTGATTTTTAAATTTATTTTATTTATTTATTTATTTACACATAAATCCCAGTTGCCTCTCCCTCTCTTGATCCCATCCTCTTATGCCCCCCACTCCACATGTAGGGTGATGCCTTCCAGGAGGGGCCACCTAAATATGTCAAGTAATTTGGAGTAGGGACTAGGCCCTCCCTCCTGCCTCTAGGCTAAGGGAGTATCCCTCCATGGGGAATGTGCTCCCAAAGTCCTTTTGTGCACCAGGGTTCAACTGTCAGAGGTCCCTTAGACTGATCAGGCCTTCTAACTGAGACCCATGTTCAGGGGTTCTGAGTCTGTCCAATGCTGGATTTCCAGTTATCAGTCTGGGGACCCATTAGCTCCTCCTTGTTTAGGTCAGTTGTCTCTGTGGGTTTCTGTAGCCTGGTATTGCCCGCCCTCTCTACATCTGGATTCCAGTTCAGATCAGTGTTTAGTTGTGGGTGTCTGCTTCTGTTTCCATCAGCTACTAGATGAGGGCTCTATGATGGTGGATAAATTAGTCATCGATCTCATTATCAGAGAAGAACATTTATGGTAGACTTTCTACTATTGCTCAAATTGTTAGCTGAGGTCAGACGTTTCTCTAGAGTCAGTTTTCTCTTGCAACCTATAATGGCTCCTTCTTTTATGCTCTCTCTCTCTCTCTCTTCTCTCGTCTCTTCATCCCTGACTCAAACTTCCTAGTCCCAAGTGCTTTCCTCTCCTCCCCTTCTCGTTCTCCAAGCTCAGTCTCCACTCACTGCCCCTCAAACACTCCCAATATGCTGAGGAGATATTGTCCCTTTCCCCTTTGGTGAGTGCCTATGTATGAATCTCTTAGAATACTTGTATCCTACTTTCTCTGACGGTGTGAATTATACGCTGGTGATCCTTTGCTCTATGTCTAACATCCATATGTGAGTGAGTACATACCATGATCCTCTTTTTGTGACTGGGTTACCTCATTCAGGATGGTTTATTCTAGTTCCATCCATTTGCCTGTGAATTTCAAGATTCCATTAATTGTTCTTCAGAGTAGTATTCCATTGTTTAAATGTGTCACATCTTCTTTATCCGTTCTTCAGTTGAGGAGCATCTAGGTTGCTTCCAGGTTCTTTCTATTACAAATGATGCTGCTATGAATATAGTTGAAGGAATGTCTTTGTTGTGTGGATGTGAATCACTTGGGTATATGCCTAAGAGGGGGATTGCCAGGTCCTGTGGTCGACTGATTCACATTTTACTGAGGAACCGCCATACTGATCCAAAATGGCTGTACAAGTTTTCACTCCCACCATCAGTGGAGGAGTGTTCCCCTTTCTCCACATCTTCTCCAGCATAAGTAGCCATTCAGGCACGAGTAAGGTATCTCAGAGTTGTTTTGATTTGCATTTCCCTGATAGCTAAGGATGTTGAGCACTTTCTTAAGTGTCTTTAAGCCTTTTTGATTTCCTCTATTGAGAATTCTCTATTCAGTTCTGTACCCCATTTTTTAATAGGGTTATTTGGTGTTTTGGTGACTAGTTTTTTGAGTTCTTTGTATATTTTGGAGATCAGCACTTTGTCAGATATAGGATTCTTTTCCCAGTCCATGGGCTGCCATTTGGTCTTGTCAGCTGTGTCCTTTGCCTTATAGAAGTTTCTAAGTTTGAGGAGGTCAATCTCAGTGTCTATGCTACTGGGGTTATGTTCAGGAAGCAGTCTTCTTTACCAATCTGTTCAAGGGCACCTCCCACTTTCTCTTCTAAGAGGTTCAGTGTGGATGGATTGATGTTGAGGTCTTTGATCCATGTGGACTTAAGTTTTGTCCACAACAATATACATGGGTCTATCTGCAGTATTCTACACAGCATCATCCACTTGTGCCAGCACCATTTGTTGAAGATGCTTTCCTCCTCCCATTGTATATTTTAGCTGTTTTGTTTGTCAAATATCAGGTGTTCGTAGGTGTGTGGGTTAATATCAGGATTTTCAATTCAATTTTATTGGTCTACTTGTCTGTTTTTTTTGCCAATACCAGTCTGTTTTCAGGACTATAGCTCTATAGTAGAGCTTAAAGTCAGGGATGGGGCTGCCTCCTGAAGTTCTTTTATTATACAGAGTTGTTCAGGCTATCCTGGGTCTTTTGTTTTTCTATACAAAGCTGATTTTTATCCTTTCAAGATAAGTGAATAATTGTGCTGGGATTTTAATAGGGATTATATTGAATCTGTAGATCACTTTTGGCAAGATTGCCACTTTTATTATGTTTATCTGACCTATCCAAGAGCATGGGACACCTTTCCATTTTCTGGTATCCTCTTTAATTTCTTTCTTTAAAGACACGAAGTTCTTATTATATAGGTCTTTCACTTGTTTGGTAAGTGTTACCCCAAGAAACTTTATGTTGTTTGTGGATATTGTAAAGGGTGATGTTTCTCTGATTTCTTTCTCAGCCCCTTTGTCACATGAATAAAGTAGGGCTACTGATTTTTTTTTTTGAGTTTATCTTGTATCCTGCTAGTTTGCTGAAGGTGTTTGTCAGCTGTAGGAGTTCCCTGGTAGAGTTTTTTGGGTTGCTTAAATAAACTATCATAACATGTTCAAATAGAAAAAGTTTGAATTCTTCCTTTCCAATTTGTGTCCCCTTGATCTTCTTTTGTTGTCTTATTGCTTTAGCTAGAACTTCAAGTACAACATTGAAGAGATATGGAGAGAGAGGGAAGCCTTGTCTTGTTCCTGAGTTTAGAGGAATTGCCTTAAGCTTCTCTCCATTCAGTTTGATGTTAGCTATTGGTTTGTTGTATACTGCTCTTATTATGTTTAGTTCTGTTCCTGTTATTCCTGATCTCTCTAACACCTTTATCATGAAAGGGTGTTGAATCTTGTCAAATTTTTTCAGCATCTAGTGAGATGATCATGTGGTTTTTCTTTTTCAGTTTGTTTATATAATGGATCATGTTGATAGATTTTCATATTTTAAATCATCCCTGCAACTCAGGGATGAAGCCTGCTTGGTCATGGTGGATGATTTCTCTGATGTATTCTTGGATTCGGTTTGCCAGTATTTTATTGAGTACTTTTGGTCGGAAGGCTTTTGATGACTGCTTCTATTTTGTTAGGGGTTATAGGTCTATTTAAATTGGTTGTTCTTGATTTAATTTTGGTAAGTGAGAGTTATCCAGATTTTTGTTCATCTCCTTTGAATTTTTAAATTTTGTGGAGTACAGGTTTTCAAAGTATGACCTGAAAATTGTCTGGATTTCCTCAGTGTCCGTTGTTATGTCCCCCTTTTCTTTTCTGATTTTGTTAATTTGCATGTTCTTTCTCTGCTTTTTTGTTAGTTTGTATAAAGGTTTGTCTATCTTGTTGATTTTCTCACAAAACCAACTCTTTGTTGCATTGATTGTTTTGTATTGTTTTCCTGGTTTCTACTTTATTGATTTCAGTCCTCAAATTGATTATTTCCTGGTGTCTGCTCCTCTGGGGTGAGTTTGCCTCTTTTTGTTCTAAGGCTTAGAGTTGTGCTGTTAATTCTCTAATGTGATTATCCTCTGTTTTCTTCATATGGGCAGTGAGTGCAAAGACCTTCCCTGGTAGCACTACTTTCAAGGTGTCCCATAAGTTCTGGTATGTTGTGTCCTCATTCTCGTTAAATTTTAGGAAGTCCGTAATTTTTTTCTTTAATTCTTCTTTGACCCAGGTATGGTGCAATTGTGCATTGTTCTGTTTCCATGAGTTTCTAGGGTTTTTGCGATTTGTGTTTTTTGTTTGTTTGTTTGTTTTCAATTCCAACTTTAAAGCATGGTGATCTGATAAGATACAGGGGACTATTCCAAATTTTTTTGTATCTGTTGAGGTTTTTTATGTGGCTTAGTATGTGGTCGATTTTAGGGAAGGTTCCATGTGGAGCAAAGAAGAAGGTATATTCTTTTGTGTTTGGGTAGAATGCTCTATAGATGTCTGTTAAACCCAATCGAGACCTAACTTCTGTTAGTTCCTTTGTTTCTTTGTTAAGTTTCTGACTGGTGGTCCTGTCTAGTGGTGAGAGTGTGGTGTTGAAGTCTCCCACTATAAGTGAGTAAGGTTTTATGTGAGTTTTAGTTTTAGTAGCATTTCTTTTGTGAGTGTAGGTGCCTTTGTATTGGTGGCATAGATGTTCAGCATTGAGACTTTGTGTTGATGGATTTCTCCTGCAATGAATATGAAATGACTATCTTCATCTCTTTTGATTAATTTTGGTTTGAAGTCTAACTTGTTAGATATTAGGATAGCCACACCTGCTTCCTTCTTGGGCCCATTTGATTGGAAGCTCTTTTCCCAGCCCTTTACCCTGAGGTAATGTTTATCTTTGAAGCTTAGATGTGTTTCTTGTATGCAGCAGAAGGATGGATTCTCTTCTCATATCCATCCTGTTAGCCTGTGTCTTTTTATAGGCGAGTTAAATCCATTAATGTTGAGGAAAAGTAAGGACCATTGATTGTTAATGCTTTTTTGTTTTAATTTGTTGTTGGCAGTGGTATTATGAATATATTTTTCCTGCTTTACCCTTGGTTTCTGGTGAAGTGGGATTATCTGTTGCCTATGTGTTGGTGAGCATAGTTAACTTCCTTGAGTTGTAGTTTTCTTTCCAGAACTTTCTGTAGGGCTAGATTTGTAGGTATGTATTGTGAAAATCTGGCTTTGTCATTAATCATCTTGTTTTCTCCATCTATAGTGATTGAGAGTTGTGCTGGGTATAGTAGCCTAGGCTGGCACTCATGGACTCTTAGTACTTGTAAAACATTTATCCATGACCTTCTGGCTTTGAGAGTTTCCATGGAGAAGTCAGATGTAATTTTGATAGATCTGTCTTTATATGTTACCTGTCCTTTTTCCTTCGCTGCTCTTAATATTCTTTCTTTTGTCTGTATGTTAGGTATTTTGATTACTATGTGTCAAGGGGTCTTTTTTCTTTGGTCCGTTCTATTTGGTGTTCGGTATGCTTCTTGTACTTTCATGGTCATGTCCTTCTTCAGATTGGGGGAGTTTTCTTCAATGATTTTGTTAAATATGTTTTATGCACTGATGGGAGATGTCATTCTGTATATGTTTCTCATACTGGTTAATAAATAAAGCACTGTTGGCCAATAGGAAAGCAAGATAGGTGGGACTAGGAGACAAGGAGGAAAGAGGAAGTAGTAAGGAGGAGTCAAGATGGAGAGTCTGGAGAGAGCTGGACGCCAGCCGCCTCCCCGGTAAGAGAAGGCCATATGAAAATACATAGATCAGCAGAAATGGGTTAATACTTAAGACAGAGCTAGCCAATAAGAAACTAGTACCTGGCCAATAGTATAATATCAAATACAGAGTCTCTGTGCATTATTTGGTGCCGGCGTGGCGGCAGGACAAGACCAGCGGCGGTGGGCAGAAAAACAGTACTCGTTACAATGCACCTTTGAGCTGGGCTTCTTTTTTATGCCTATTATTGTTAGGTTTGGGCTTTTCACGGTGTTCTCCATTTCCTGGATGTTTTGTGTTAAGGATTTGTTGGATTTACGATTTTCTTTGGTCAATGAATCTATTTCCTCTAGTTTAACTTTAGCACCTGAGATTCTCTTTTCCATCTTTTGTATTCTGTTGGTTATGCTTGCGTCTGTAGTTCCTGAAGTTTTTCTATTTCTAGCATTCCTTTGGTTTGTGTTTTCTTTATTGTCTCTATTTCAGTTTTCATGCCTTGAACTGTTTTTTTCACCTGTTTAATTGTTTTTTCTTGGCTTTCCATACTTTCTTTAAGAGATTTGTTCATTTCTTCCAATTTTTTGTTTGTTTTTAATTCTATTTCTTTAAGGGATTTTCTCACATCGTCCTGGAGGGCCTCTATCATTTTTATGACGATAATTTTTAAGTCGTTCTCTTCTGCCTCATCTGCTTTAGGGTGTTCAGGTCTAGTTGGTGTAGATTCCCTAGATTCCAGTGTTGTAATGCTTGTCTTTCTATTGTTAGGTGTATTCTTGTATTGCTGTCTTCCCATTGCTTCTTCCAGTATGTGCAGGTGGTTTCTCTCTCTCTCTCTCTCTCTCTCTCTCTCGTTCTCTCCCAGTGGGTTTAGGTGGGTCAGAAGTTCGATCTCTGTAACTCTGGGTGGTCCAAGCTCTCTAGGAGGGCTCTCCTCAGGCACGAGATCAGAGATGGGGGTCAAAGATCTGGCTCCAGCAGAGGCCTGACAATGGGTGTCAAAGATCCCGCAGGCTGGGACTCAGGATGTTCCCACAAGGATAGCCAGATCTAGCCTGAGCTTGCATTCTCTACCTGAGGGCTCTCTAGCAGAGGCCTGGCAATGGGGGTCAAGGATCCAGCAGGCAGGGACTCAGGATGGCCCAGAGGGGATAGGCAGATCTCTGGGAGGGACCTGGAACTCAAACACAGGACCAGTGGTGGGGGTCAGAGATCAGGCAAGTGGGGATTCAGCGTGGTCCCGCATGGATAGACAGATCTCTAGCAGAGGCCCAATGATAATGGTCAAGATCCAGCAAGCTAGGACTCAGGATGTTCCCGAAGTGGATAGCAGGTATTTTCTTGTATTGCCGTCTTCCCATTGATTCTTCAGTGGGTGCAGATGGGGTCTATGTCTCTCTATGCTACTCCCTGGGTAGGCTTAGGTGGCTCAAGAGTTCAATGTCTGCAGCTCTGGGTGGTCCACAATCTCTAAGAGATCTCTCTTCAGGCAGGGTCCTGGCAGTGGGGGTCAAAGATCAGGCAGGTGGGGATTCAGGGTGATCCTCCAGCAGAGGTGGGGCGATTGGATCAAACATCAGGCAAGCAGGGACTCAGGGTGGTCCAGCAGGGTAGGTGGATCTAGGGCAGGGGCCCAGAGCTCTGGCAGAGGCCTGGTGGTGGGGGTCAGAGATCAGGCACCGGGATACTCGGTGTGGTTCCACGTGGATAGGTGGGTCTCCTGTGCTGACAGCAGATCCAGGAAGTCCCCCGGAGGTGGAGGTGGCAGGGTTTTTGGACCGGCTCTCTGGTCCAGTGATCAACCAGAGCAGTGGGACCTTGGGCTAGATAGGGAACAGGGTGGGGGAAGGGCAGGCTCTGGGTGGTGGTGGTGGGGGTTGTGGATCAGAGCACTAGGAGTGCTCTCCCTGGGGTAGGACACAGTGGGGAGTGAGATTGGGGGGGCCAACCCAGGGAGTTCCCAGGGAAGGGTGTGGGGGGGGGATTTGACCAGAACTGGTCCCAGCCCAAATTTGTGATTTTTTAATTTCATTATTTTCACATTTATTACTGTAATATTTCAATGGAGTACTTTCCTACATCCAACATCTTGTACTTTTTGTATGGAAAAAAGAAATATTTAATCCTTTCATTCTCAATTTCTAAATTAATAGGATGATAGCAAAATCCAATTGTGAATGATGAGATGATAGCTTGTTATGGAATATTGTCGTGAAACTCATGAATTTTTATGAATCGGACAGTGTTCCAAACAATTGTATTGTACTCATTGTATGTGTGTGTGTGCATAGATTATCTCATCCTAGACCACTATAGACTTCAAATTGAATTCTATGTGTTTTCCAATAACAATTTACTTGGACATTTTCAAAGAAAGAGAAATTTTAAGAAAATAATAAACTTCCAGATACCATCAATGGCGGCTAACAAATTGCTACTTTTACTTTCCGTGCTTGTGTGTGCACATGTACATGTGTGCATCCTTGTGTGTACACAATGTATGTGCATGTGTGTATATAAGTATTTGAGTGCAGGTTTCAGTCCTCATAAACTTCTAATACTCCAGCTCCCATGCTTTAAGAATAAGGACACTCTGTTATGAAAACCTAAGCCTTTATGAACCTTTAATTAAAGTTCTTTCCTTGCTTTATTAAGTCTTTAATAACACCAGATATAACTCATGCTGCTTGTAACTGGCATATAAAGTGCTAGGTATCATAATGATGTGTATAATAAATTGGAAACACAAGATTTTTTAAGGTTTGGTACAGTTGATGCACTGAATGGAATTTAACTCTTTCTTTTCTTTTCTATTTTTTTAAATTTATTTTTTTTATTTTATATGTTGATCCCAGTTCCCTCTCCCTCCCTCTAACCCTCTCTCCCCCCTGACATGCACCCTGACCACCCTCCCCTTCCATTCCCCCACCCACTCCACATGTAGGGCTATGCCATCCAGGTGGGGTCATGTAAATCTGACAAGTCATTTGAAGTAGGGACTAGGACTTCTCTCCTGTCTCTAGGTTAAGGGAGTATCCTTCCATGGGGGATGTGTCTGCAATGTCCTTTTGTGCACCAGGAATACATCCTGGTTCCACTGTCTGAAAGTTATTCTAGAAGTAAAGAAAAGAGGTGCAAAGCAGGAAGGGGGGGGGGGTGATGGCTCAACTGGAGAAAAGGCAAGGATGAAAATGACAAATGAAGATAGCTTCCCCAAAAGAGTAAAAGCTAAAATCTGTATGAATGAATCTTGAAATTGAGTGAGATGCATTCTTCCGTAAGAAAATAAAACTTACCTCCCTCTTAAAAAAGTCAGAAAAACACATCCTCCAAATAACATCAGCCCTCAATACATTCACAGTGGAATTCTACTCAGTCAAAAAACAAACAAAAAGTCCACCACAAGTGCTACTGGAGTTATTCCAGAGCAAAAAAAGAAGAAAGAGAAACTTTAAATTATGCTTGTGGTTAAATGTAATTTTATACCAAAGCCTGATGAAAGGGAAAACACATATAGTTTCACTTATGAAATCGAAGCCCCATACTTGCAAAGAAACCCAGAAGATGATTTAAGAAGATAAATTAGTACTGCTTTACTACTTAAGGCACTTCTGAGAAATGGAATAGTAAAGGCATGGCATGCCACCAATACCAGCAGCATGTTTAATATGCCATCATTGGGTAAAATTGTAAGAAAATAAGAATGTGTATTCCTATTCACTTGGATATTAAAAGAAAGATATTTTGGATGGGCATATATGAACCTAATGATATCAGAACAAGAAGTAGTGTAGCCCTGAACAGTTACAGGACCATGGCTCAATAGAGATGCTTTACTGTACACGCAGTCACATACAATTGCATATACACTTACATATTTATAGCCTATAAGTTACACAAACTGGTCATAGGTATATGCAATTACAGGTAAATACATGAATATATCTACATATAATTTTGACTCATATCTCAGTAGTCTACAACTCTTTATAAGCGTGAAAGTATTTACTATGAGGAATTGGCTTAGATGATTAGAAAAACTGAAGATTGAAGGCCTAGGAAAACTAGTTGTGTAATTCTAGTCTATAATTATTCAAAGAGCTAAGAAAGAGAGGAGCAGATAAGGTGTAAGAAGTAGAAGTAGTGATGCCCAAGGTCAGGCAAAAGGTGAGTACCACCTCCTGCAGAAAACAAATTTGTCCTTCCTTCACTATTTTGCTTTGTCTCAACCTCAACAGTTTGGCTATTGTCCTCCTACTGGGCAGTCACCTTCACTTAGTACATTCATTCAAATGCAAGTCTCCTTCAAGAACATCCCTCAAAGGTAACCAGAGTCATTTTTTCCTTACATTATGGCATCTAACTTGGTCACGATAATACACAAAACTATCACAATTACATTTTAAAATTAACAGTGAAAAATGAGACATATACTTCCAAGGAAAAGATTGCAGATTTTCCATTTTCTAAAAAATAAATTTGTAATTTTATTCTTTATAAGAAACATATTAATGTTTTAACAGCCACACATGAGGGTCATCTAAAAGCATTTCTCTGGGGGGGGGGAACCATATATGTCTTAGCTATAATTTATCATTAAGTATTTTGATTTTTCTGAATACAGCATCTATATGCTTCATTTGTCTCTGTTCTAGTAAGACTACATGCTGTATAATGCATCAAACTTACATTTATTTATAGCCTATAAGTTACACAAACTGGTTGTAGGAATGCTAGAAAAACTTTATCTGAAAATTGGAAGATAGAATTATGGTCTATGTTTTACCCTTCCTATATGTGCCTGTTAACAGTGGGATAGTCTAACAATTGTCTCCATAATCAAGATCCTTAAAGAATTGGTTCTAAAGGAAGAGGGTCAATTTCTTAAGGTACATGTCTTTAATTTCAGCTCTCTGGAAACGCAGACAAGTGCATCTCTGTTGATTTGAAGCCAGTCTGGTGGACACAGAGAGTTGCAGGACATCCAGAACTACATGGAGAGACCCTGTCCCGTGAAAACAAAAATCTTTAAATTAAAGGACTTGAGCAGCTTTCAAATAATGCCCAGACTATGTGTATTCTGGGTAAGGAGTGACAGGGCTACAAAATAGGAACTTAATGACTTGGAGTTTGCTATTATGAAATGTCAAGAAAAAAATATTGAAATCAATGCCAGTCACACATATAATCATTTGGTCATTGCCTATCCTCATTGTTTCTAGCTGTAAATCACGAAAGATCCCCAAAATGCTCAAGGCTGAGAAATAACCTAGAACACTAAAGATGGAATTTAGGGAAGCAAAAACTCACTGGCCTCTGCTTCCTAGATCTTAATAAGAAGACACTCATACCTGAGCCCATTGGGTTCAGAGAAGATGCAAGAATTCAAGGGAAACGAACAGGTCTGCTGAAGTTGTTTTTAAATGCATAATATCCTAGTTTTCATATCCAGATGTTTCATTAAGTTGGGGTTTTTTGTTGGTGTTTTGTTTGTTTGTTTGTTTATTCATTTATTTATTTATTTACACCTTTCTTCTCATTATGTCTGAGATTTTTCTTAAGTCTTTAAGGCTAGGTATTAGCTATCCTAAAGTCCTTGGCTGATTCTCCCGTCATCTCTTTTATTTCTGAGTCTCTGATTTTTCTTTTATATATGTCACTCTTAGCTTTTTTTAATAGCAAATAATTTCTGGTTAGGTCCTGAGTGTCATTAATTTTATGTTGTTGAGCGCTGGGTTTATTGCAGTCTGTTATGACTGTTAGCCCTTTTCTGTCAAACAGTTAAGTTTTATCATAACATTATCATACACAGATGATACTAAGAGAGCCAGAGGAAGTTAACAGAGCCATCACACTTACAGTTTCAGAAGATATGAAAAAAAGTCAGTTGTTCCAGTCAACATTAGAAGTAGCTTATTTTCCAATGGCTACAGCATGAAATCACATCTAAATGTATCATTTAGATAACCTCCATACTGGCTGATTTAAGTTACAATGCACGAAATACATGTTAAGATGTACAAGTAGGGAAGAGGAAAGATTACCCAATGGTTAGGATCTTAGGCTGCTCTTGTGAAAGACCCCAGACTTATCTCTTAGCAAAAACAGTTTGCAACTCTAGTTCCAGGGGACCCAATACCATCTTTATACCTCCACAGGAACTAGGCACACACATGGTATATACACACACATGCGGCAAACCCATTTTTGTGTAGAAAAGAAGTTAAGATGAGAGATGCTTTCATTCAACACACTGCTAAAAATCAATTATAAATCAATTTCTAAGAATAGTCAACTATAGAAATTATTTCTTTAAGAAAGGAAGATAAAAATTAATTATTCCCCAACACTCTTTTATCTTAGACAAACATTTGCATCCTTGAGGACAAAAAACATGCATTACATTTTACTTTTACTAAGCCAGCTGGTAATAGCACATACCTTTAATTCTAGCACTGGGGACAGAGGCAGGCAGATCTCTGAGTTCAAAGCCAACCTTATCTCAGAGGGAGTACCAGGACAGCCAAGACTACACAGAGAAACCTTGTCTTGAAAAAAAAAAAAAAAAAAAAAACCAGAGGGAGAGGGGGAGGGGGAGAAAGGAAAAAGGGAAATTTTGCTTCCTATACCAAAACCAATCTTTCAAAGTCAACTGAAAACTATTTTCCCAAAATTAATTTTACATTCTGACAGCAGTTTCCCCTCCTCTTCTTCCTGTGCCTTCTCCACCCTCCCCCCCCCCAATTCCCCTAATCCATTATACCTCCATTCCTGTTCAAAAAATGTCAGGCTTCCTATAGATATTAACAAAACATAACTTATCAAGTTGCAGTAAGACTAATCACCTCCCTTTTTATTAAGGCTGGGCAAGGGTACCCAGTATGAGGAATGGGGTCCCAATAGCCAGCAAGAGTCAGAGACATCCTCTACCCCTACTGTTAGAAGTCCCACAAGAAGATCAAATTACTCAACTGTCCTACAGATGCAGAGGGCTTACCCATCCCATGCTGGCTCCTTGGTTGTCCATTAAAACTCTATGAGCTCCTATGAATCCAGGTTAGTTGATGCTGTGGGTTCTTTTGTGATTTTCTTGACTCCTCTGGCCCTACAATCCTTCCTTCTACTTCAGCAAGATTCCTTCAGCTCAGATTAATATGTGACTGAAGGTTGCTCTATTTCCATCAGTTACAGGATGAGGCCTTTCTTATGACAATTGAGTTAGGCACTAATCTATGAGAATAGCAGAATATCATTAGGCATAATTACATTGATGTTTTTTCTCCAGTCATTTTTACTTTTAGCCTAGGTTTCTGGATTGTCTAGCCTGTGGGTCCTGGTGCTCCAGGCAGTCTAAGCAGTGGACCTACTCTTGTGGCATGGGCTATACCAGTCATTGATGGCCACTTTCTCAAACTCTAGGCCATCCTTATCTCAGGACATCCTATAGACAGGAATGACTGTATGTCAAAGGTTATATGGCTGGGTTGGTGTCCCAATCCCTCCACTGGGAATCTTGCCTGGTCACAGGATGTGGCCACTTCAAGCTATATATCTGCTATTGCTAGGAGTCTTAGCTGGGGTCATTATTAATATTTAGGTATCTGTACTGCCCTGCCCTTGGAGTTCTGACAAGATATGCCCTCAGCTGCCACTAAAAGCATCACCTGTACCTATTCAACATGTTCCCTTTTAAAAGGGCCCTGCCCGCATTCTCTTTCTCTCTCTCTCCCCCTTTTTCCCTTTATATGAATCTTTTCCTTTAATTAAAACAAAAAACGACTTCACTTGACCCTCCTTATAGCCTCTTTTTCTCTCTAGCCACTTTTTAAAAATTACAACAATCATACTTTCCCCCTTGAGCCCTTCTTGTTAACTAGTCTCTCTGGGTCTCTGAATTGTGACATAGTTACCCTTTATTTTATATCTAATATCCACTTATGAATGAGAACATACTATGCTTATCTTTCTGGTCAGGGTGATTTTTTTTTTGTACCATCAATTTGCCTGCATTTGTCACAATATCATTGTTTTTACCAACTGAGTAATACTCTATTGAATAAATATACCACATTTCCTTTATCCATTCCTCAGATAAGGGACATCTGGGTTGTTTCCAGGTTCTGGTTCTTACTAAAAAATCTGCCGCGAGCATAGCTAAACAAGTCTCCTTGTGGTATGATTGGGCATCCTTTGGTTATATGCTCAAGAGTGATAATGCTGGATCTTGAGGTACATTGCCAGTTTTCTGAGAAACCATCATATTGATTTCCAAAATGGCTGTATAAGTTTGCACTCCCACCAGCAATGAAGGAGAGTCCCCCTTGCTCCACATCCTCTCCTGCATAAGCTGTCATTTGTGTTTTTTTATCTTAGCCATTCTGACAGGTATAAGATGGAATCTCAGAGTCATCTTGATCATTTGATTAGCAGTTTCTTGAACATTTTTAAAATGTTTCTTTGCCATTTGAGATTCTTCTGTTGAGAATTCTGTTTATATCTATATGCAAATTTTATATATGATTATTTGTTTTTTGATGTCTAGTTTCTTTAGTTCTTTGCATGTTCTGGAAATCAGCCTTCTGTCACTATTTTCTCATTCTGAAGGGTGCCATTTTTTCTTATTGATGGTGTTCTTTGTCTTACAGAAGATTTCCAGCTTTTTGAGATCCCATTTATTAATTGTTGTTCTTAGTATATTCACCATTGGTGTTCTATTCATTTTCCTGAAATTTGAATTAGTATATTCAACCACTGAAAGTAGAATTCAAGTTGTGTACAGGGACATATTACTAGAGGATAGAAATATAAGTAGGTAAGTCACCAATCTTACCCCCAGAAGTTTACAATTGTAAAAGGGACTTGAAAAGTTGAAGAACAGCCTTGGTACAATATAAAAGTTGTCATCCCATTTTTCCTATGCTTGTCTCTCTAAAGGCATCCTTTTCTGAGACTTCCCTGACTTTGGTCTCAAATATAGTCAGAAATAGCAGTGGGCAGCTCTTTGATTGGCCTTTTTCATAGTCTTTGGTTCTTCTGGCTTGGTTTTCAGATTTTACCTCTGGTTATTTATTCCTGACCTCCTCCTGTTATAATTAACTATGGAGGCTCCACCCATAATTTATCCAGTCAACCATTGATTCATCCATCCATTCAAAATTCACCCATCCATTCTATCTTTCCATTCTTTAACTCCTATTAAGTGCACTGACTGTTCAGTCCCAGTTCTCACACTGTGCATAGAGATAGCAATACACTGAACAAACTAAATGTTCTCTTTCAGACCTCGTTATTTGAGTTTTGTTTTTGGATGTTATGTACTCAGTGCATTGGAGTTACTGACTCTACAATAAACTCGTGTATGCCCTGTGTTGACTTTTCTGACCCTTTCTTGATGGAGGCCTCCTTCCCATTTTTCCATTTTCCCCTCCATATCTCGCTAGTACCCTTTCAAACTCTGTCCTTCATCATCCCTTTATATTTTCCTGGTTTTTGCTGTTACTCTAGGCTATACTCATGTCATATGTTATTTAATTATGAGACTACTCTGTTTAATTTGTCAAGTTGACCTATCTATTGAAGAAAGTGGGATGTTGAAGTTACTATTGTTAGGTTTGTGTTTATGTATGTCTTTAATTCCATTAGAATGTTCTTTATGAAATCAGGTGCAACAGTGTTTGGTGCACAAATACATAGTATTGTAATATTATCTTGCTCATTTGATCCCTTTATTAGTATGAATTTTTCTTTGTCTCTTCTGGTTAGCTTTATTTTGAAGTATATTTTCTCAGCTATTAGGATGGCAATATTTCTGTCCTTTCACTTTAGCTTCAAAGCAAAGACAAGTTTCTTGTAGAAAACAGGTAGATTTTCATTTTTAATACATTTGCTTGTGAATAGCTGCTAGCCAGATGATTGGGGTGATGAGGTTATTAATATTTGAAATTACTATTGAAAAGTATGTTTAGATTGAAGTCATTTTCTTGCATTTTGCTGGTTTGTATTTTAGTTGTGCTTAGTTTTTTATTAATTATACCTTGCTTTGTTTGTTTCTAGAATCTCTTGGTTGTGCTTATTCATCTCTTCAGTTCAAAGTATTGCTTCCAGCATTCTGTTTACATTTTTTAGGGGATATAAATTATTTAGGCCCTTTGCCTTCTGGAAAGATTTTTTTCTCCTTCAACCATAGGAGATAGTTTTGAGTATTATGGTAGTCTAGGTTGGCAGTTATGGTCTTTTAGAACTTGAAATATATTGCTCTAGGCTCTTCTGACTTTCAAAGTTTCAGTGAAAAATCAGCTGTTATTCTGATGAGTTTCCTCTATATGTGACTTGTGTTCCCTGTCTTAAAGCTTTCAATATTTTTCCTTGTTCTGTATATTTGGTGTTTTGACTATGTTTTAACCTTAGGTCTAATCTAGTTTAAAGTCTGAGTCTTTCCTCTGTCCTCTGTCCTAGCGTGGGAAAGTTTTCTTATATGCTCTTGTTGAAGATCTGGTCTATGACAAGGACCTAAGATTATTCTCCCTAATCTATGCCTATAGTTAGAGATTTGACCTTTTTATGTTGATCCTCATTTCATTAATGTCCCTTCCCTGTGCTTCAAAAAAAAATGTATTCTTTGTTTATTTGGTCTAGATCCTCTACTTTATTTTCAAGACTAATATCATTTTTTTGATTCATTTTACTTGTAAGGCTTTCTTCTGAGTTTTCTAATGTGGATATTGGGGTTTTCAATTCCAATATGGCAGAAGGGGTGGTGAGAAAGATTGTGAGAGCCAGCATACCAGGAAGTCAGTTGTGTAACAGTCTCTGCTTGAAATGGCTGCATAATCAAGCTGGGAACAATAACAAGATCAATGAGAATGTTAATACAGACTGGTAAACTTTCAGAAGGTCCCATCCCTAGACAGAGAACTACAGGAAGCTATTTCCTGCTGGGAAAAGGAGATGAACCCAATTATTAGTTGTTAAGTGTAAAGTGGTGAGCTTTAAAACCATATGCACACAAAGAACCAAAATGAAGTCATCAGGTTGTATTCATGTTGCCAATATAATAAAAGACAATTGAGGCTATCAACTTGAGGGAGGATTGATGGAAGTTCTTAGTGGGGTAAGGTGGGAAAGAGTATTATTACTCTTATTTCAATTTTAAAATTCCATCTTCATTTCAGCTTGTGGCCTTTTTGAAAGTTTCTGTCTGAACCCAGTCTCTAAACCCAGAATTATCTTCACCATTTCATTCAGCTATATATTTGTACTTTTTTGGAGTTATCACCAAAAATGTGTTTGTTCTTCCCATCTTTAGATTCCTTGAATTCTTTGATAACAGTTATGATTGTTCTTTTAAATTCTATATCCTGGGATTCACTGAGGGACTTCTTATTAGATAATACTTCTGCAGGACTACTGAGTTTGGTAGGAGACATGTTGTCTTGGCTATTCATATTGATTTTTTATTTTGAAATTTGACCTGGACATGAAAATTGCTTTCTTTGGTTGTATGTCAGGTGTGAGAATCTGGCTGCCTTAGAATAGACCAGGACAAGAGCTTCGTGACAGGAGCATGGTCCAGTCAAGCTGATGGATGAGCTGTTAAATGCAAAGATGGTTCCCAGAACATGGGTCTGGGTAGACCTGTAAGTATAGAAATGACAGTGGTGGAGAGGAAGATAGGAAATGGAAGAATCATCTCAGCAATTAAAAGTAGCTCATAAACAAAACAGTTCCAAAGGTCATGGGCCTGGAGATAGACCTGTGGGAGTGGAGACAGAAGCAAGTTTGGTAAAGGATGGGGAAGGGAATAAACAACTTACTGTGCAAATGCAGCTCATGAACAACATGGGTTCTTAGAATGTGGGTATGAGGCTTGGGCTGTGGGTATGGAGATAGCCACAAGTGGTAGCTTTGAGAATAAGGGAAAGGGAAAGCTTGATTTACCTGGTAAAGATAACTCTTAAACAAAGAGGTTCATGGGCCATGCATCTGGAGCTAGGCCCCTAGGTCTAAAGACTGCTGGGTAGCAGGGAACAAAATATATTTATCATGTGTATGGTATTTTTCCTGAATGTATATCTGTGTAACATGTTCATGCAGTGCTTAAGGAGGCCAGAAGTGGTTGTCAGATCCTCTGGAACTGGAGTTACAGATGGTTGTTAGCATCCATGTGGGTTCTTGGAATTGTACATAGGTCTTCTGAAAAAGTATAATTCTCTTAGCTGTTGAGCCATCTCTCCCAGTCCCATTATAGCTTTGTTTTGTTTTTAAAGATGATGGTCTACATGTGCTGCCTAAGATGGCATCATGTTCCCAGGTTTAAGCAATCTTCTTACTCAGCCATGAAAGGCAAGCCATGAAATCTTTTCTGAGCTCAACAAACACTTCATTGTAGCCAGGGACCTTACACCAGCTGCCCATCAACAGAAGATTATCAGTAATCACTGGCTGCATTTTTGCCTTTAGAATATGAAATAAGGTAATGTGATGTTATAAAAAATCCTCCATTTATGCTATGAATTATATTGCTGTCAACTAGCCATTTCTCTTTGACTCTGGTCCCTGGAAGATAAGTTCCAAGTAGTGACCCTTCCCCAGAAATGTACAGCAATGTCGATCTACTTGTTAAGATATGACTAACTTCTTTTTGGCATCAGTAACTTGCTTACACTGACAGTCAGGAACTATTTTCAGGTCTGTTTCACTACTTAATATTGGTAGAACAGAACTCTTGATTTTCTTGGGCAGACACTCAAGGTCTTCTTGTGTTTTTCACCTTTAAAAATCCTTCCCTCACTCCCCTTCTCACAGCAATCTCCTTTGGCTCAGGGATTGTTGTCCTGCTAGCAGTAATCTATAAATCTTAAATTTAATTAAATTGAGTTTGTGGTCTTCCCTTCTTGGCTTTGAACCCCATACTAGTAGAGCTAAAAGAGGTTATTTAAGTGGATTTGGCTACCATGGTAGAAACAGGACCAAGAAGTCTGTCCTCCTTCTGAGCCTCTGAACTATAATCTATACTGATCTCTTATACAGTTTGTTCTGCTTTGTCTGTACTTTGGACTCAGATGCCATGCTTGAAATATGATCTGATTTTTGTCCCAGTTTTGCCTGAGGATGCCTGCTGGCTTTAGGCTTTCTCTATTTGTAAGCTAAAAACCTCACAATAGACCCACTATCAATCCATGCTCACTTCTATATCAGACTAAGACCCATTAGTCCTTAAGAACTGCCTCAATCCCCACTCCAAAAAGGCTCAGGAGATCTTGTCCTTTTCCCCTTCTGTGGGGGACTGGGTATGTCTTTCTTAGGATTCTCCTTGTTTCCTAGCTTCTCTGGTGGTGTAAATTGTAGGCTGGTGATCCTTTGCTCTATGTCTAAAATTCTTTTTTTTTTTGTTTCTAAGATTTTTGCACAAGTTAGGATAAAAGTACATAGTGCCATAAAAATCTACCCTAGGACACATGGGACAGGATATGTTCAAGCAAGTATATCAATGTTTCCAATTTCAGTCACAGGAACTTTTTTTTTCCTGCCACACAACCCATGGCTGAGCTTTTTATAAATTTATTTAATTTATTATTTTATATGTCGATCCCAGTTCCCTCTCTCTCCCTTCCTCCCTCCCTCCCTCCTACCCTCCCTCTCTCCATGGAGCCCACATCTAATACCTGTTGGAAACAGGAGCAAACACCCATACATAAACACTGAGTCGAACTAGAACCCAAATGCAGATGGAGAGGACAAGACCAGGCTGCAGAAGCACATAGAGACAGCTGACCTGAACAAGGAGGAGCTGACGGGCCCCCAGATTGGGAAGCCAGCATGAGACTGACTCACGACCCCCTGAATATGAGTCTCAGCCAGAAGGACTGATTAGTCTAAGGGACCTCAGACAGTGGAGCCAGGATGTATCCCTGGTACACAAAAGGACCTTGCGAACATATCCCCCATGGAGGAATAACTGCCTTAATCTAGAGACAGGAGAGAAGCCCTAGTCCCTATTTCAAATGACTTGTCAGATCTACATGACCCCAACTGGATGGCATTCCCCTACATATGGAATTGGTGTGGGGGGATGGGAGGTGAGGGTGGTTAGGGTGCATGTGAGAGGGCAGAGAGGTTAAAATTCTTATATGAGTGAGTACATACCATGTTCCTCTTTTTTGTAACTGGGTTACCTCATTCAGGATGGTTTCTTCTAGTTCCATCCATTTGCCTGTGAATTTCAAGATTCCACTGTGTTTTTTTCCAATGACTAAATGTACCACATTTTATTTATCCATTCTTCAGTTGAGGGGCATCTGTAAGAAGTACGGTCTTTCCGCCCGCCACCTGGTCTTGTCCTGCCACCACGCCGCCAGCCCTAAATAACACACAGAGACTCTGTATTAGATACAATTCTGTTGGTCAGGTACTAGTTTCTTATCAGCTAGCTCTGTCTTAAGTATTAACCCATTTCTATGTATTTCCATGCTGACTCCTCCTTTCTACTTCCTCTTTCCTCCTTGTCTCCTAGTCCCTCCTATCTCCTTTCCTATTGGCCAACAGTGCTTTATTCATTAACCAGCATGAGAAATATTTACAGAATGACATCTCTCACCAGGCATCTAGGTTGTTTCCAGGTTCTAGGTATAGCAAATAATGCTTCTATGAACATAGTTGAACAGATGTCTTTGTTGCACAAATGTGCATCTTTTCAGTATATGCCTAAGAGTGGAATTGCTGGATCCTGTGGTATACTGATTTCCATCTTCCTGAGGAAATGCCATACTGATCTCCAAAATGGCTGTACTAGTTTGTACTTCCACCAGCAGTGAAGGAGTGTTCCCCTTTCTCCATATCCTCTCCAGCATAAGCTGTCATTGGTGTTTCTCATTTTAGCCATTCAGATAGGTATCTCATAGTTGTTTTGATTTACATTTCCCTGATAGGTAAGGATGTTGAGCACTTTCTTAAGTGTCTTTCAGCCATTTTGGATTCCTCTATTGAGAATTCTCTATTCAGTTCTGTACACTTTTTAATTGGGTTATTTGGTGTTTTGGCGACTAGCTTCTTGGAGAGGGAGTTAGGAGAAAGAGAAGGGGAGAAAAGGAGGGGAGAGTAGAACATGAGGGAGCAGGAAGATTGAATCAGGGGAGGAATAGAGGACAGCAAGAAAAGAAAATAGAAGGAGCCATTATAGGTTTGAAGAAAAATCTGGCACTAGGGAAATGTCCAGAGACCTACAAGGATGACCCCAACTAATAATTTGAGCAATAGTAGAGAGGCTACCTTAAATGCCCTTCCCTGATAGTGAGATTGATGACTACTTTATATGCTATCCTAGAGCCTTTATCCAGTAGCTGATGGAAGCAGAAGCAGACACCCACAGGTAAACACTGAGCCAAACTGGAATCCAATTGCAGAGAGGGAGAAGTAATGAACAAAGTGGTCAAGACCAGGCTACAGAAACCCACAGACAGCTGACCTACACAAGAAAGAGCTCGTAGACCCCAGACTGTTAGCTGGGAAATCAACATAGGACCAACCAGACCCCCTGAACATATGTGTCAGTTAGGAGGCTAGGGAAGTCTATGGGACCACTGACAGTGGAACCAGGATGCATCTCTGGTGCACAAAAGGACTTCTGGTGTACATTGCCCATGGAGGGATATGTCCTTAGCCTAGAGACAGGAGGGAGGGCCTAGGTTCTATCTCAAATGCCTTGACAGATTTTGATGATCCCTCCTGGAAGGTCTCATCCTCCCTGGTGAGTAGATGGGGATTGAGATGGGGAGAGGGAACGGGGGGGGGGGGGGATGGGAAGATGGGAGAGAGAACTGGGATCAATATGTAAAATAAGAAAATAAAATAAAGCATCAAGGAAGCAGGAAGCATCTTATCTGGACAGTTTTTATATTATATCAACAGATGCCCACAAAGAAATAACAAATGATGACAGATAACAAAAATAAAAATAAAGAGCCTTGATGATGAAGCCTTACTAAATATCTTGGAGATGTTCAGTCTCTAGATAAAAGAAATTGGCTAGTGGCCTTCAAAAAATATAGAGATGGAAAAAAATTAAAAGGGATCTGAAAAAAGATCAAGGCTTGTATCTACTGGTAAATCAAAGAACATATTTCTATTAATCATCAGATATGGCTAGAAATTTTGCCTGATGAGTTAAAGAATTCCTTCCCTTTGTCACTGGACATGTTCATGCTGGAGACAAAGGACCTAGTTCTTAGAAATTCTGTAGAGGATAGTACAGGTTAGAGTCATAGGTCTTACTCACTTCAGAGTTCTCTTATGTGGACTTGGAACATGAGGACTACCCTTCCAGGAACATACTTAGTTAAAATAGGATAAAAGAACCACATCTCCAAAATCTCATATAAATTGTGTTAGTTTGTTTTCTATTGCTGTGATTAACACCAGGACTAAAATCAACTTGGGGAGGAAAGGTTTATTTGACTTATACTTCTATATCACAGTCCATCACCAAAAGAATTCAGGGCAGGAACTCAAAGCAGAAACCTGGAGGCAGGAACCGAAGCAAGGACCATGGAAGAAGTTGAATTACTGGTTTGTTCTCCAACCTTCTTTCTTGTACAACCCAGTACCACCTTCCTAGGAGCCACACTGCCCACTATCAGATGGACCCTCTTACATCAATCATTAATCAAAAAAAAAAATGTTCCCATAGATTTGCCTATAGGCCAATATGATAGAAGCAATTCCTCAAGTGAGATTTTTTTCTTTCCAGATGTTTAGGTTTATATAAAGTTAACAAAACAAACAAACAAACAAAAAAAACCCAGCCAGCACACAAACAAAATGGGTTTTGAATTAATGTATCCAGCATGAGTAAACAAGTTTGAAAAGTATAAGAACATTTAAGTTGTGAAGAAATGATGAGTACAAGAATTCTTATAATTAAGAAGGTTAAGTGCCCAATGAAACTTGATGTGAGTCTGCAGAATGATAATCAGTCAAATCTGTAGCTATAAAAAGCAGTGAGACATGTTCATTTTCTCTGGAAAGACATAATCAGTTTATATGGAATGATGGGAGCCAAACACCCTTGCTCGCCTTTTTTTCCCTGAGGCAGAGCTCCCCCCAAAATAGCAGAGCAAATCCTCACATTTCTTATACCAGTTGGGCAAGAAGGGGAGATTTTAAACTCCTGACTCTAGCCTTTTCATATCTATTTATTAATGCCTGAATTATTGCCTTGTGAGTCATCCTTGAAGAAATGGCAAGGTCATGATAAGGAAGATCCAAACCCAGAAATGCCAAACTATGATCATTGTTTCAGTATACTAACATCTGGAGATCAGAGATAAGCTTGTCCACATAGGACTGAACTGTCTAAAAAGACTGGGGCAGTGGGAGACCATGATAAAGGCAGGATTCATGTGGTTGTCAGAGAACAGGAGATATCCATAGTCAGTTAATGCCTCCTGCCCTTAAACATCCTTGTATGGCTAGAACACAAATAGGGAATTTTTTCCCCCAGGTTTAGCAACATATTATCTGGGCAAACAATTCAAACTACTTAAAATCGTGGAAGACTAAAAACAGTCCAAATGATACAACTGGCAAAATATAGGCTTACTATTTGGATTTTAGTAAAAGCAAAGCAAACAAGCTGTAAGTCAATAATGACTCAAAGTTCTTGTAGGAAATGAAGACTTTATTCTAATAACCCTCATTTTTGTCTGTGCCCTTGAAATAGTGACTTAAAAAAGGAATACTATCACTTCAGCGCCCTCTGCTGTTTCTGCACTTGAAACAGTATCAGTGTCTACATGACAAAATTTTATTCTCATTAATCATAAGGACTTCACATTTTGAAATCTGATTTTCAAGAAAGCTCCAGATATTAAGAAATATCAACCTATTTATTTGCATTATTAAAGCCATAGAAAAGCTGCCAGTTTAAAGTTAAATAAAGTCTACTGTGAAGACCATGATATATTTCTCATTTACCTTTTGCCTAGTCTTTACAACCTTATTGTATGTACCTGGAAAATTACTGCCAGGATGTTTTCATCACATGATGAAAATAACTTAAGGACTTAATTTCTAACTAGTGATTGAGGGGGCCCAGATTTGGATCTGTAGAGTTAGAATATTTACCATGTGCCTACTCTGAAATAACCTTTTTGTTAGGTAATCCAATAAAGTTTTATAAACAGAAAGTTGGTAAATTTGCAGTAGAAAAGTCAAAATACAGCCACCTCAATGGGGTCTGTGGGGTGAGATCCGTGTTTAGTAAGGCAGGGAATTAGGAAAGTCAAGAAGATGGAAAGGTCTTTGAAGGCATGGTGCCTTTTTCCCACCTCACACCTCACATGTATCAAATCCTCAATATTAGGTGGTTGATTTTTCTATTATCTGACCTTTTATTTTAAAGTGAACATTTAATGTCATACAACATGCAAGAAGAAAAGCACATCAAGTAACCAACATTTAGATATAAACCCTAAAGTCCTCTATTGTCCGTCATTATCCATACCCCTTCTCTCCTGTCATGATGCCTAAGACCATAGGTTAGTTTTGCTCACTTTTGAAAATCACATATAATGACATATGTTCAGTATTATTTATGAAAGTGTAATTCTTTTTATTAATCATTTGTCTTATTTTTGGACCATTTCACATTTGTATACAGTACACTGTGATCACATTCACCACCAACCCCCACTGCCATCTCCCATCCCTGTCCCACTCCCAGTGACCAGTTTCTTCTCAACTGTGATGGGAGATGTCATTCTGTAAATATGTTTCTCATACTAGCTAATGAATAAAGCACTGTTGGCCAATAGGAAGGGAAGGGACTAAGAGACAAGGAGTAAAGAGGAAGGAGTAAGGAGGAGAGAAGATGGAGAATCTGGAGAGAACAGGACACCAGCCAGTTCTCCGGTAAGACCACATGGAAATACATAGATTAACAGACATGGGCTAATGATTAAGACAGAGCTAGCCAATAAGAAACTAGTATCTGGTGAACAGAATTATATCAAATACAGAGTCTTTGTGTGTTAATTGGGGCTGGCGCAGCGGCAGGACAAGACCAGCGGCGGGAGGAAATACCTTACTCCTTACACAACTGCTTACTTTATTTTGTTATGTCAAGTTCGTGAGACCCCAAAAAGACCACCAAGGAGCCGACTCACAGATGCAAACACACAAAGTTTATTGCTCTATTATTGCAGTAGGGACCCTGTCTAGTTGACACAGCAGCCACTGGAGAGGAGGAGAGGATGTCCCCCCTTGTCTAATGCTGCGGTATTTGCAAAAACTGCAGGGTTACATTAGGAGATGGGGAGAGGCATGGATCAGTTTCTGATTGATTGACATTTGGGAACAACTAGGGGAATTTTTTAAAAGTTATATTTTGGCAGGGAAACCAGTGCTTTTGATTGATTGGCTACAGATAGGAACATTGTGTGGTTTCTGTGGTTTTGTCCATCTCTGTGCAGGTGGCCTGTTGTACATAAATACCAATAGTTCTCAGGAACTAAGTATCCTGGAGACTCAGCAGGAGGATTTGGTCTCTCCTGGAGTTTCTTTGTAGCTAAACCTCCTGGAGACTAAGGGGAGGGTTGGGTCTGTCCTGGAGTTTCTTTGTGACATGTGCTAAGTCAGAGGCTTACATGTCTTTTCTATAGCCTGTCATGGCTGCTAAAGCAGAGAGCTGGGTGAGGGTCTTGTTCCTTAATTTTTTTATTAATTAATTTATATTATGTGTATGAGTGTTTTGCCTGTATCTATGTCTGTGTACCACATGTTTGACTGCTGGCTACAGAAGCCACAAAAGGGTACTGGATCCTTTGGAACTGAAGTTACAGTTGTTCGTGCTGCCATGTGGGTACTGGGAAAAATGCTCTTAACCACTGAGAAATAATTAGGCCCATTTTGTGCGTTATAGTTGATGAAAATATGTTTAGACAGGATAAGTAATAAAGAGGGATTTCTCCCAGGCTAATAATTTGGAGTCTAGGAAAAACAAAGTTGTAATACAAAAAATAAATATGAACCTTGTGTGTTTTCATCGGTGAGTCAGCTCCTTGGTGGTCTTTTTGGGGTCTCACGAACTTGACATAACAAAATAAAGTAAGCAGTGGAGAAGAAATTGGTCACTGGGAGTGGGACAGGGATGGGAGATGGCAGGGGGGTGGTGAATGTGACAGAGACAGATATTGGAGTTCAAACTTCAAGCTGAAGATCAGAAAAGCAAAGCAGCCAAGCCACAACTTTTTACTTCTGCCTCAGGCTGAAAGGGCTAATCCTGTCTTCAGGAGCTCTCACCAAGTATCAGACTGCTGCCTCTCCTCCATGTTGCTAAAGACTCAATCTCTGCCGGAGGCCCTATGCTTTTTATACCTCCCTAGTGCTGGTAATAAAGACATATGAACTCACGTGCTGGGATCATCTTTGTGTGAGCTGTTTCTCTTTAGGCCTGGATCAATTTTGTGTAGCTCAGTGTGGGCTTGAACTAACAGAGATCCATCTATCTCTACCTCAAGAGTGGTGGGATTAAAGGTGCCACCACTACCTAGCTTCTATAGGATAACTGGTGTGGCTGGTTTTGCTTTCTGTACCCTCAGGCAAGCTTTAAGAAATCATAAATATATCGCTACTCAAAGTAGTACTCAAAGAGCGGGCCCTATCTCTCATCAACTTGTCACTGGAGTGTCTGACATTTTTATTCCTGTGGGAAGGAAAGCAGAAAACGACATAAAGTAAAGCTGAAGAAAAGAAAGAGGAGATGCTTGGAGGCTGATCCCAAATCCCAAGCACTGCAAGCAATCACCTTTGCAACAAATTAAACTGGCTGGTATTTAAATCAGCTTGCCCAAAAGAACTAGTTATGAACATTCACCTTAGAAACTACCACATAAACAAGTGGGCATTTTCAAAGTTTCTACTACAATGCATCCTGGGGATTTCTAGCCCAATAGAGAAGAGTCAACTTGAAGTACAGGAATTACCTGTTCTGCCTTACACATTAGCATTCATCACAAACTTCTAAATTTGTTTGGGGGTAGTGGGTAAAGTTATTATTCAGGCTACTCAAGTAATCTTGAAAGAAGTGCTTTTGCCACTGCTAGCATTTGCCAAAAATAGGTAATAACTATTGTTGAGGTCTCCCATAAGATTTCCATAGGAAATTTAATTTGCAAATAACTAAGCTGCAATGGAAATGCCAGATGCTCTCAGACAGAATAATCAGAATTTTTTCCTACTCAAATGTGTCTATGCCTCTTTCAGTTACATTCAAGCTTTTGCTCTCAATGTCTCAGAAAACTCATTTGCCAGGAGTTACAGAATTAAACCATCCAGTGAGACTTGGTTATCAAGGCAAAGAAAAATGTAATGCTGTATTTACAAAAAGAATTTGATTGCTAGTTATGAAACCCTAAGAAATAAATATGCATTTCATAGCTACTTCTTGACAATTGAGAAATAAGCCATAAGGAAGCTGTGGCCTCCCTTCAGTTACCATCCTCTCTGACACAATGCTATAGACAAAAACCTGTGTACTTGAGCCTTTCCTATCTGCCCCCCCCCTTTTTTTTAAATGGTGATGTGATACAAATACCTCTCTTTATTTGATTACAAATACATTGATTTTTAAAAAAGTATCTGCCCTTTTTTAAAATTGTTTTCTAATGCTGAGTGATTTTCACTGCAACAGATGCCTGTTGCAGATGCAGTTACACAAGAGAAGAAAGGCTGCTTACCCTTGCACACAGAAACCTATCTTTATGATTTCATTCATTTCCTTGGGTGTTATTTTCATGAATTAAACTTGGCACAGTCCTCTTATTTGCTTTTGATTTAACATGCTGGATTGAGGATTAAGTTTGTTTTCTGTCTCTCCGGAATCTCTGTCCAAGAACATTACCCAGTAGGAGCCCTAAGGAAGCTGCTACTCTCAGTGGCGAAAGGGCACATTTAAAAGTCCAAGAGCAGTATGTTAAGAAGCAGTTCTATCCCACTGTGTTTCAACTGGCTAGCCACTAACATGCTGGCTGAACTCCCACCAAAAGGGGAAATAAACTCAGGCCAACTAGTTAGTAGTTGTTCCAATGCTACCAACAGGATCTAGAAGTTTCTGAACAGTCTTTGGATAATACTAAAGGAAGTAGGACTATTAATAGCAGGCAAGGTCAGAGCTTAGGCAGCCGAGTAGATGTGCAGGTCTCTCTCCTACAGAGCCCTAGCTATTAAAATTCACCTTAGGAGCCTTCTAGGCACAAGTGGACATTCATAAATCACCTGCCACCTAGGCTTCTAGAAACTACTCATTAGTCACTCCCAAGTCAGAAAGTTTAGGTTTCTGGGTGAACCCCATCTGTGGGCACTTTAAGAAACTGTATTATCTATCTCATTCAAGTTTTTTCTCTCATCTGTTAATTTCTAGAAACATTTCCCATGAAAACCTCCATATTCTTTCAACTTTTCAGCCTTCAATGCTCAACTAATTCCGTTAATCTATTTCTTTCTAAATTGCATTTGTTTGTGTGCATGTTTATGTGCATGTCGGGGTGGAAGGCTGGCCCTGCACATGTGTACATACATATGATACATGTGAAAGCTGAAGGACAAGCTCAGGTGCAGTTCTTCAGGTCATCATGCATCTCATTAGCCTCACAAAGTAGGCTAACTTAGATGAGTAGCAAGAATCAAAACTTTCCTGTCTCCACCTCATGCCATTGCATTTACCAAAAAATAAAAAAAAAAAAAAAAAAAAAAAAAAAAGAAAGAAAGAAAGAAAGAAAGAAAGACAGAAAGAAAGGAACCCAGACAGATATTGGAGTTCAAACTTCTCTGGTTTGAATTTGTGCATGCCTTGTGCAGGCTGTCACCAGATCTGTGAGTTCACATGTGTGTATTTCCCTGTTCTCTCCACAAAACATTGCTTCCTTAAAGCCATCTACCACCTCTGGCTGTACAGTCTCTCTGCCCTCTATTCCCAAATAAAAAGTAAGGCTGGAACTAAACAGAGACTTCTCAAAATATAAAACACAAATGACTGTGAAATACTTTTTTAAAATGTTCCATATCCTTAGCCATCAGAGAAATGCATAATAAGACTATTTTGAGATTTTTATCTTCTCCTGGTCATAATAGCCAAGATTAACATAACAAATGATGACAGCAAATGATGGTGGTCTTTCAAGAAAGTTGGTATCACCCTATAATGGGGGAACAATACCTCAACTAGATACCATCTGCTACTAAATAAAACCCTAGTACTATGAATGTGTTCATTCTTTTTAAGTTGTTCACCAATGAAGTTCCATAAACCCCCTCCCCTAACTTGAGCAAAGGGGGAAAGCTGGCTAGCTAGCCCTGTTGGCTTGGGCATAGGAAAGCAGAGCAGATGAAATGAAAACTCAGCTACCACCCAGGCCCAAATCCAGGGCTTTGAGGTAGCTCACCCCAATATCTACCTCATCTAAAAACTGCTAGAGTGTGTGAAGGTGCTGGCCCTATAGAACCAAAGCTGTAGAATCTCCGTGGTGCAGGGTAACAACAGGATAACTAAGAGAAGTTTTGGTATAGCTCCAGTATTGATGTTATAGTACAGCATAAACCATAGGCCTTGTTCATATCAGGCCAATGACTTAGTAAACTTTTACAAGAAATGTTTGGGCAAAAGGGTAGACTGGGTGACACACCTTGGCACACTGCAGCTTCCTCTGTGAGCGTTTTTTTTTTTTCTTTAATTTGTAACTTTATTGTTTTAATTTTTAAATTATTTTGTCTTTATTATTTTCTTTTGGAGGAAAAGTAGCAGGGCAGAGGGTGAATACAGAGGGATGGGGAGATGAGTGGAATTCTGGTGCATAATATAAAATTCACAAAGTTTAAAGAGAAAGAGGAAAGGAAGGAAGGAGGGAGGAAGGAAGGAAGGAAAGGAAGAAGAAAGGAAGAAAGGAAGGAAGGAACTATCCTGAAGATGTCCTTGCCATAAACTTCTGGAATACTTGAAACCACACAAAATTATTCTTCTATCACCATATTCTCTAAAACATCCTAAACAAACAATAGCTACCTATTTGTTATTGCTTCTGCCAGTTAAATTCTTTATGCCAACAAAATAGCACAGGTTCTTAACAAAAAAAATATATATTTCATTCTGAATGTGTGGTCAGAATATGGAACATAAATGTCCAGAGAGATTAAGTGACGGTTATGGTCTTTATCAGTAATAGGGATCTGACAAGAAATGAAATTTTAGAGCTTAGTTGGTGCAACCTGTTCACAGCCAAGGACGACATACAGCTCTGATCTCATTTTTCATCCCTGTGCCAATTTTTGATGGATCTTGCTAACATATTCAGCTCTCTTACTTAATTTAATCCATATTAAAGATGGACTTTAATGCTCAGCTAAGGTGTGCAGAATCTTGGTGTGTAATTACACTTTTTTATTTATGTTTTCTATCTCTGTAGGTTAAGCATTATCCAATTCTTACTTAATTACCATTTAAAGAAAAAAGTTAACCAGTTCTCTAGAGAGATATTCATATTCAGCAAGTCACAAAATCCTTTTCTTAACTGCCATTATATTTTATCTTCTTCCCAGTGGCTGTGTCCCTTTTTGAACTTCAACAATTAATCTTAGGATGTGGCATAGTTTTGCTGGGAAAATGAAAATATAGAGTGTATTGACATAAGGCTAATTCAATCTTAAAGCCCCATGGGCTATAAAAAGGATACAAGAAATTGCACAGTTAATCACAAAATATTGTCATAAGGGGAAATACACATACTTATAATCATAAAAGTTGAAAATCAGGTTGAAAAAGTTTTCTAGCTGCTTGTCTTTCTCCAGTTCTGGAAGTGTCTTTCATTTAAGGTCTTTCTAAGATTTAAATGTCTCTTGATTATCTTTGATTGTAAATAGATTATGATAAGCTGATTATATATATTCTACAAGAAGTCCAAAAGTTGACATTAGCCCTCACTTTTGAAAGTACTTGTGGCTGAATAGACAATATAAGGCACCAATTTGTGTCTTTATTCTTTCCTGTTTTTTAGTACTAATTGGGAAGCCCTCAGGAACAAGTCTCCTGGATTCCTTCTTACTAACAAATGAATTCATAATAGTAGATATGTTTTGGAGGGCTGTGAGTCTCTAGATAGCAGAACCAAGTAAATCTTTATAGTTTTTTTCCCATTCTTTATTTTTCTTATCTAGTCACCTTCACAGAGTAGATGCTTACTAAAGCTCAAAGTGTCCAATTGCCTAAGTCTATTTGCCTTAGTCTCCTGTCTCCATGTTAGTAGTCAGATGATCCAATGTACATCTTCTTTTTTCCTGCACCAAGTTCACAGCCAGCAGAGCACAGAGCCCCAGAAATGCAGGCATCAACCATTAACAACATTGCTCCTTAGGACCCACTTTCATGTAAAAATGAGCATATTTCGAACTTGTGATGTCTATTCTTGGTTGTTGACTACATGTGAAATGAAATAAAATTCAAAAAATGAAGGAAACACGTGAGGAATGTTGGCTTAATTTGAAGTACTTATATCCCTTTTTAATCTAGGCCTTTAAGGTCAGAAGACACTCCTTTTTGATCTGTATCTTGAAGTAGGAAGGCATATTTTTAAATTGGGGCATACCTTCTTCTGGAAACCTACTTAAGAGACATAGAAGAAGCTTTGCTCTTTGCCTGTTTGCCCTCACCTTACCAAACTAATACATCTATTCTTTCACTGGCACTAGAGCCAACTTCTTCAGGATTTCAGGAGCTACTGAACACCAGCTAAGATATCCAGCCTCATGAACTAAACTATTGGATTCTAGAATTGTCAAGTTTGACTGAATCCTTTAAATCATTCTAATAAATCATATATATATATATATATATGTATATATATATATATATATAGAGAGAGAGAGAGAGAAAGAGAGAGAGAGAAACAGAGAGAGAGACTAGTTCTATAAATTACATTACTCTAAAGAACCTGGATAATATAGTACTATTTCCTAAATTAAGCTTGCTGAGCCTGGAGAACCTTGTATAGTGGTAAATAAGGATCAGGATTAACAAATAGGCTGAATAGATGTTTATTCAGGGAGAAATAACTTACAACCTAGACAGATGAACACCAGGAAATTCAACCCGATCCTCTCCTGTCCAAGACACGCCAGAAAAAGAGCGCCTTTCCTGGCCCCCTCCGACCTCCTTCCACAGGTCACTCCGCCCATGGCTCCACCCCCAATGGGCGTGGTCAGTGCCACAGAACTATCTCTCTACAACCTTGCTAGATCTTTCCCTCATACTTTGGCACATGGTGGAGATAATTGGCCAAATAGCAGATTATTAGGCATATTGGGCAGTTTCTGAAGAAAGAGAAGTTAGGAAATACTAAAGAAAGTGTGCCAAAAGCCCCATCACCTGCTCATTTTCAGTAGTTTAATCACTTGCTCCCATCTTTTCCCCAATGCATGAGGATGGGGTGGAGCATAGTGCCATTCCACAGCAGGGGCTCCCAAGTTTGAGTGTATCTCACAGCCCTCAGTGGTCTCATAAATGCAGATTACTTGGTCTCTCATGTTTCTTTCTTTCCTTTTATTTTCTCCTGGTGTTTCAAGACAGAGTTTCTCTGTGTATCCCTGGTTGTCCTGGAATGTTCTAGACCAGGCTGGCTTCAAACTAAGAGACCTGCCTCTGTCTCTCAGCCCTGTTGGGTTTCTGATTCAGTATGTCGGAGTGAGGCCTGAGAATTCATATTTCCCACAAGTTCTTCATGTTGATCAGTTACTCTTCTAGTCAGTAGGTTTCAAGCTTGACAGACACTTAGAACCACCAGAAGAGCAGAATCTGTGTTTACTGCTATTATTTGGCTATTCTTTCTTTCAATTCGTGAAGGTTAACATTTGATCCTGGGGTCTAGCGGGAGACTTAGCTTTGTTACCACATGAGAAAGATCAGCAATTTCTCTGATAAGACAGCTCTACTTCACCAGGGGTCCCCATCAACAGACATTCTTCACTAGACTACTAGAGGGGGGTGATGATTGTTGCCTCCAGAAAATTATGAAGTGAATAGAGCATAGATTAAATCAAGAGATGTATTGGAGTCAATCACACTCTATTCTGTTTTCCTTCCTGTATTGCAGCCAGTCAGAGATTTTGCAGTAGAATTATATGATGGCACTGAAAAATTTCAATAATATAATATTTCAAATTGCAGCTAATGCTTCTTCAATCATGAATGTTCTAGGATGAAATTACAATGCTAAAATCAAATTCATGAATATTAGCACCTAAACTTAAATTATTTTGTGTTTGTGTTAAAAGCTAAAAGAGATTAAAGACTCAACTTCCACACTGCTCAATTTGTCATTCCATTAAGTTCATTGGGTAAAGAATTCTTTAAGTATCTAGAGTTAAATTTTCTTTCTCTGGACTATATAGCACCTTCTTGGAATCATCACAGAGCAATTGTACACATACTGGTTTTGGGGGTCAGATCAAAGAGAACATTAACAACTATTCAGTTGCAAACTTTACATTTACTTGTTTTAGAAGACATATCAATCATTGACAGTCAAGTCAGCATGTATCACAAACTAATTTTATTACCTTTGTGAATTCTGACATGACCCTTGCCTCCTGTTCTAAAATTACTCAGACCCAGAAGACTTGCCTGTCAATGAAGGTTCCACTCTTATCTCACATTGGTTTCCACTGGAGGATCACTAGCAGCATATGGCCTAAGGGACACAGCTGCCACCTTGGAAGCCTGTGCTGGGACCAAGTAGAAAGTGAGCTTCCACCACATGTGTCTCAAAACATGACCTTCTCTACCTTTGAAGTGCTCCAGACTTGGAGTAGGCTTTCTTTAAGCTTGTCTATTCTGCAGCAGTGAAATACAGTTTTAGTATTCTATTCATGTAATTCTTGTCTTTTCAGAAAGATTCAGTATATTTTACTTCAATAATTTTATTTTATTTCAACATTTTATTCAATAACTATTTCCATATGCAAAATCTACATTATATATACATTGGATGACAAATGTATGTAGTGATGGGGACACAGTGACAATAAAGAGAATGGCCAATCAAAATTCAAGTTGTAAAGCCCAATTACAATACAAAACAATATAATGCAATTCCTATAACTAAGGTTCAGAAGTCATTGCAGATGGGGGGTAGAAGGGCTATAAGAGGCAGAGGATCAGGGAGTTTGCTGTGAGATTGTGTCTCCTGGAAATTTCAGAAGCTACACCCATAAAGTCATCCACATGCCTGCCTGCACATGGGCCAAACAAGGATACCAACAATAGATACACAGAAGGGGACAGGAGATAGTTCATGAAGCATCAATCCTACACAAAGAACTACAGGCAATTAAGGAATGCTAGGAGAAATAGTCTTCCCAAGGGAAAAAGAATATGCTGATTGTCCAGTACCAAATTGTACTGAGACCACTTTTTAAAATTCCCTTAAATAACTGTCTAGGCATGGGATTTCTAGGCCATATTCTAAGTATATATTTAATTATTTAAGGAAATCCCAAAATTTTGCTCTTAATTAAATGTGCATGTGTGTGTGTGTGTGTGTGTGTGTGTGTGTGTGTGTGTGTGTGTGTTTAAAAAACAGTTTCCCACAGGTAACCATTGTATTCCAATTTTTTTTCACCCTACGCTCTCTTATTTTCCTCTCACTACTGCCATCCTTTTCATTCCACTTTCTAAATTTCTTTCCAATGCTGATGCCTTTTTCTTTGTTTTGTGACCAACTCAATTTTACTAAGGCTATCTATGTGACCATGTGTATGTCAATATCCACTACTATCAGTAGTCAACAGCAGACAGTTGTTTAGCCCTTCTCTAGTCCATGGCTGACTGATGACAGATCCCAATCTAATCTTGTGCAGGCTCAGTGAAGGGAATCACCACTGCTGTGAGATCATAATAGTAATAGCTATGTCATGCCCTAAAGATGTATTTTGCGCCCCTCCTAGCTCTCACATTTTTTTATGTTCTCTCTTCTGTGATGTTCCCTAAATCTTAGAGGGGGTGGTACAACTGAGTAGGACTGAAGAATCAACCATCACATATTCTCAGAGACTTGACCAGCCATGAGTCTCTGAACTTTCCACCATTCATGGAACAAGAGAGGCTTCTCTGATTGACAGAATTACCATTTGTATATGGGTATATACTAACTGGTCTTGTATGACAATAAGCTAGATCATCAGAAAGGGAGCTCAGTTGAGAAAACGCTTCAGTGAGATCCAGCTGTAAGGTATTTTCTCATTTAGTGATCATTGAAGGGAGGGCCCAGCCCATCCATGGGGGCTCTGCCATCACTGGGCAGTCAGACCTAGGTTCTGTAAGAAAGTGGGCTGAGAAAGCCAGGAAAAACAAGCCAATAAGCAGCTCCCCTCCATGGTTTCTGCATCAGCTCCTGCCTCCAGAAACCTCCCCTGTTTGAGTTCCTGTGCTGACTTCCTTCAATGATGAACAGCAATGCTGAAGTGTAAGCCTAATAAACCCTTTCCTCCCCAACTTGCTTCTTGGTCATGGTGTTTCATCATAGCAATATAAACCCTAACTAAAACAAATTGGTATTGATATGATAGACCTGTCCATGTTTTGTGGAAGATTTTGGTAGGATTTTGGAACTTTGGGCTAGAAGAATTATTGAGTGATAAGAGCTCAGAGGGATATTCTTTAGGAACTTGGAAGATAATGTTAAGAGCAATGCAGAAAATGGAGGGAACTTTAAAGACTCTGTCGAAGCCATTTTTTATTTTGAATTAAGGTACTGTAGTTCTGGTTGGATACAGTTGAAGAACAAGCTGTGATTAACAAAATACGAACACTGCTAAGAAAAACTTTGCTTTACTGGGATACTGGATGCTGGTTGGCTGGAGCTAAGAAATCAGAGGTGATTAAGAAGAGACCGGCATTGCTAAGGTGAAATCTTCTGAAATTTCTTGCTCCCCTATTGTCCAACAGTGCTTTATTTATTAACCAATAAGAGAAACATATTCACAAAATCTCCCATCAAGAATGGAAGTCAGGAAGTTAGGGGAGAGATTGTGCCTCTCTCCACAGGAAACAAAGAGATATGGATTCCTTCAAAATTAATAAAGACAAGCTTTGACCAGGGGAGGCATCCTGAAAATCGTGACTACAGACATGAAATGAAGCCAAAATAAACTACAAGACAGGTGACATATATGCTGATCCCTTGACAGGGGAACAACTCTGAGACTGGATGAGACATGATACATCTTGTTGGCTACAGAGTCCTCATGACTTATTATTATATGTCATCTTTTCATATGGATGGATAGAGATTCATACAACAGTTGGGTTATAGAATCCAAATGAATTTATAAAGTTGGCAGATACTTTTTACCTGCTTAAACATAGAACAAAAAATCATCTTTAGCTGATTTGTGTATACCACATATTCCATACTTGTGTTAATGCAGATATTTATGTTTGTATGTTTTAAGGAAAAAAGGACCAGAAAACCAATACAAACAAGTATTCCAGGTGATCCAGCCTCTCAGAATGCCTCCGTTGTGGTTTACTCAAAAATCTGCATCCAGAACAACTTCAAATCTGCTAGGTGGTCCAGCCGCACAGACTACTGTATCAGGGACTTCAAATAAGCTCTGCACTTTCCCATCACACAAAGAATCTGAACAAAAACTGATACAGCTAGCTCTCCCAGGACTTGACCATTATCTCAGTCTTCTCAGAATCCTCTAAAGATGCTATTGTCCCTGGACAACATGAAGTTATTTTAAGAGAATAATGCCCATATTCCCGAGAAGTAGAGTGTATCATTTTTGGTTGTTCAATGAGTTATGGATTTTTGTCATTGTTTAGGGTGGTTAGTTGCAAGTTGCTACTGGTCATGGTCAGGAAAAAACCAGGCATAGGCAAAGGAGGTTAGACTTGGGGACCTTTTTCCTGAAAAGATAAAAAAAAAATGGGGGGTATAGGAATAATAGGATATATGGGTAGATTATTGAATCTACTTTTAAACTAAAAAGTAAATACTAATCTCAAATTTTACATTGGCAGGATTTTGTATAGTGATACAAATTTAAGCTTGTTTTTGTTAGAACATACAGTATATATGTTTGTACTTTTATTTAAGGTATTATACCTATGTAGCTCATTTTAAAGTGTAGTGTAAAGTTCTAGTCCTTGAAAGTGTTTAGTATAAAATATTTTGTAATTAGTCATCCACAACAACCGAATTTGTAGACCTGTTAGGAATTTATTTCCATTTTTATTTAAATTTGAAACAAGGCTGTTTTACATGTTAGTCCCAGTTCCCTCACTCTCCCATTCTCCCTTATCACCCCCACCAAATCCCAGCCCATCCCTTTTCTGCTCCCTAGGGAGGGTGAGGCCTTCCATGGGGAATCTTCAAAGTCTGTCATATCATTTGGAGAAGGGACTAGGCCCTCCCCCATGTGTCTAGGCTAAAAAAGTATCCCTCTATGTGGGATGGGCTCCCAAAGTCCATTTGTATACTAGGGATAAATACTGATCCATTGCTGGAGGCCACATAGACTGCCCAGTCCTCCTAACTAATACCTACATTCAGGGAGTCAGGGTCAGTCCTATGCTGGTTTCCCTTATTCATGTCAGCTGATTCTGTGGGTTTCTCCAGCTTGGTCTTGACCCCTTTGTTCATCACCCCTCCCTCTGTGCAACTGGATTCCAGGAGTTTGGCTAGTGTTTAGCTGTGGGTGACTGCTTCTGCTTCCATCAGCTTTTAAATGAAGGCTCTGGGATGGCATATAAGGTAGTCATCAATCTCATTATCCAGGAAGGACATTAAAGGTAACCTCTGTACTATTGCTTAGAATGTTAGTTAATTCTTGTAAATTTCTGGGTATTTCCCTAATTTCAGATTCTCATTAAATCTATAATGGCTCCCTCTATTATGGCATCTCTTTTCTTGTTCTCCTCTATTCTTTCTCTGTCTCAGTCTTCCTGTTCCCTCATGCCTACCTCTCCCCTTCTTTTCTCCCCTTCTCTTTCTTCTGAGTCCCTCTCCCCTCCCTCCGTGCTCCCAATTTGCTTAGAAGATCTTGTCCCTTTCCCTTCTCCAGGGGACCATGTATGTCTCTCTTAGGGTCCTCCTTAAAAGACCGCAAATATCTATTGCTATGCACAAAACTTAAGTCCACATGGAACAAAGACCCCAACATAAACCCAGCTGCACTAAAGCTCTTAGAAGAGAAAGTGGGGGGGGGGTATCCTTGAACAAATTAGTACAGGAGACAGCTTCCTGAACATAACACCAGTAGCACAGACATTGAGATAGACAGCAAATGGGGATTCCTGAAACTGAGAAGCTTCTTTAAGGCAAAGGACACAATCAAAAAGACAAAATGGTTGCTCACAGAATGGGAAAAGATCATCACCAACCCCACATCTGACAGGGATGATTTCCAAAATTTACAAAGAACCCAAGAAGCTAGTTACCAAAACAAATAATCCAATTAAAAAGTGTGGTACAGAACTAAATAGAGAATTCTCAATGGAGGTATCTAAAATGGCTGAAAGACACTTAAAGTGCTCAACATCCTTAGCTATCAGAGAAATGCAAATCAAAACAACTGTGAGATACCATCTTACTCCTGTCAGAATGGAATGGCTAAAATCAAAAAACACCAAAGACAGTTTATGCTGGAGAGGATGTGGAGAAAGAGGCACACTCCTCCACTGCTGGTGGGGTTGCAAACTCATACAACCACTTTGGAAATCAATATGGTGTATCTTCAGGAAAATGGGAATTAGTCTACCTCAAGATCCAGCAATTCCACTCTTAGGCATATACACAAAGGATGCACATTCATACAACAAGGACATCTATTCAACTATGTTCATAGCAGCAGCATTTGTAACAGGTAGAACCTGGAAACAACCTAGATGCCCCTCAACTGAATAATGGATGGAGATATTTTGACCACACTGTGTCACTCTCGAGACTGTCTATAAAGTTTACCTTGAACCAGAATTAGCTATAGAGGTTTTGGAAGACCAAGGATATATAAAGAGACACAGGAAATAGTAAAGAAGGTCTTAGAAAGATTTTGTGGGACCTTTCTGTATTGAGGAAGGAGAAATAGATGAGGTTACTGGTTGCTTCTCTACCACTTCTCTGATCAATCAGGTTTTTACCTGATATCTAACTTCCAAGATTTTTGTTTGTTTGTTTGTTTGTTTTTTGAGGCAAGGTTTCTCTGTGTAGTTTTGGAGCTTATCCTGGCACTCACTCTGTAGCCCAGGCTGGCCTTGAACTCACAAAGATCCACCTGCCTCTGCCGCCTGAGTGCTGGGATTTGAGTCTTGTGCCGCCACCAATGCTGGGCCTAACTCCCAAGTTTTATTTAATAATGGAACAATATAAGTAATTTCTGCATAGGGATACACACATCCATACCCAGTAAGTTAACAGAGGAGGCTATCTACCATCTGGCACTTGGCTTTTTTGCTGATGTTTGATCAGCTGTGGCTTCCAGGGAAAGCACTGATCCTCTGTGTAGAGCAACTCCAATTAAATGTGTTATAAAAAACAGGATAGACTTCCTTATGGCTTTTCCAGTTTCCACTGCCATTTACATCACCACACTGTGGACTCAGTCTTTCTGGAATGCTCAGCCATCTTCAAACTGTAGAAATCATATGGTAACCCTGTATATTCCTGGACTATGGATTCAGTCAATCAATGAGAAAATTGTTCTATTTCCTATACTTAAAAGAGTACCTTTAAAATATTCTCTATGTGACAGTGAATAAATTTGCTTCTTACTGACTTGTGCAAACACTCTAACCTTAGTTTGAATCCTGGAATTCACACAAATGAGGGAGAGAACTGATGTCACAATGCTGTCCTCTGCCTTCACATGAGAACCAAGCCATACACTTGACACAAAAACCACACACACACACACACACACACACACACATACACACTAATGATGATGATAATTTTAAAATTTGCTTTTCCCCCTCACTGAAGTCTTACTTCAACTTTCTGCCTGTCTAATGAGACCATTGAAGTTCTTACTTAGTTATAAGGCTGGCTCTTGCTGACCTGTCCAAAAACAGCCACTTCCCCATGGATTAAAAAAAAAAATCTCTTTGAACTCTTATAAACACCCAAAGTCAGTGCTGCAAGTACAGGCTTCATCAGCCAAAGCCTAATGACACATCTTTTAAGAGTAGCCATGTGGCAACTAAGCCCCTAAGAACTTCAAAATTGTGTGTGTGTGTGTGTGTGTGTGTGTGTGTGTGTGTGTGTGTGTGTGTGTGTGTGCCCTGTTTACCCATTTTATGGTTTAAAAGTACTCAACCAAAACCTTAAAGTTTTGGTTCCCCAAAATATAACTGCTTTTTTGGTTCTCTCCATGTTCCTGGGTAGTGCTCCAACTGCTGGCACATGGAGTTTATTGCATATGGCATAGTACTGCTCATAGATGCCCTAAAATTTCATCATGTTCCTGTGCTAATGCCAAACAAATGTGTAAAACTTATTTGCCTAGTACTCGGCCCCCACACTAATCTCTTGTTTGGGAGAAGTTTATATTGATAACACTTCTCTTAACTCAATACTCTGCTTTGTTGCATAGTGGAAGAGATTACTACAAGTACCTTGAGATGGGGACCCAGTTGGGAAATGTCCCACATTGGACACCTTAGGTAGGGAATCATGTAGGTGTTTCTCTCTTGGAATGGATAAGGTTGTAAGCAGGAGCATCAAACTCCATTGTGCCCATCTTTCTCAAAAGTAGCCACTTTTATTCATGGGTCCCCATCCCCATGCATTTCTTTCTCTATCTGAATCCACGTGGACTGTTTCCTTACCTTCATTATAAGTGACCCTTGCACTTTGCCCTGGAGAGGAAGGCATAGTTACCAACCTCTCTTACATTAATCTTTACTTGGCATACACTAACTTCTAAAACCACAAGGTCACCCCTTTCAATTCTTAGGAGGCTTCTTTAGATGTCAAACTTGGGGGAAAAAACTAAATAATGAATGTCTCCTTCCTTTTCCATTTATATATATTGCTCAACTGTCAAGACATAAGGGAATATCTGAAGAACAGATCAATATTTCAGAATACTAGAAGACAATGTATTTGAAGCGGTTAAGCAGTATGTGAAAACACATTGCTTGCCATAATTATTACCTAAGATGACATGATACGACTGGTTGTGAGTTGGCCCAGAGCAAAACTAGGACACAAGATGGAGGCAAATGATATAGTATATTTGTTTCTAAACTGAACTTTTGTGAAGAAAGATGAGAAACAAAGAGCACAATTGTAGTGAGTCTAGTGTTTGTGACACGTTGATTAAAAAAAAAAAAAAAAACACTCCCTATGAGACTCTGTTAATGGGAAATCCTTGTGTCATTAGGTAGGACACTTTTGAAAAGACTTTTGTGACTGCTTCTTTTTCAAGACATTTTCCAAAGCTATAAATTTTTTTACTACATTTATATATTGTATCTTAACATAATGTTAAAACCTTCAGAACACTAAACTTAAGACATATACCAAAATACCAGCCATCAATATTAGAGTCTTTCCAGGCTGTTGTCTAGTTGGCTATGGTAATAGGATGTTTATAAAATTGTTCAGATCAGCAGGCAGGGTGCTATTCCAAAAGGACTCTGTGGTAAATTCTTATGTGAATGAGTCACAGATACAATGGAGGAGGGAATTACTGGAGCCTGAAAAATCTGAAACATTGGCATTGCACTTCCAATTCCAGAGAAAATGGATGCTTGGTGGGGTTTTCAAAGTTGATAAACTAGCAAGGTCATATTTATTTATTTATTTATTTATTTATTGTTGTTGTTGTGGTGGTGGTTCCTTTTTTCTAGCTGACTTTTTAAACAAAATAAGTTTAAGCATTCTTGACAACTATAATTTTAGTTGACTTCTAACCTGAACCCTAAATGAGGTTCAAATATAATATCAGCTTCAGCAACTACAACTATTCTAAAATATCCTTTACCTCACAGCTGAGGTTGGGGCTAAACAGTACAAAGTAAGGTTGATATTCTGTCTTTCTCCCTTTGCAGCACAGCCTTACCTCAGTCCACAGACTCTGCAGTCATGGCCCCTGGCCATGATCCTCTGCTGTGTGGTGCAGGAGGTGAATTCAGGAACTCACACATTCAATGTTGAGTTTTTCCCCAGCCCTACAATGGACTTCTCTGTGCTGCTCATGATCTCCAAGGTTGTTTCCAACTTGGAGCCTTGGATCTTCATGTTTCTCTGCCTGGGATGCTCTTTTCCAGATCTGTGCATTGTTGTTGTTTTTCCATCATGCATGCCAATGCTCAGAGAGGCTCTTTGGCACCAAACGGTGTCCTAGGCTCTTTCCTTCTAAACTCCATATTTTACTTTCTGCATAGCAAGCATGTTTTACTCTTTCTCCCCCAGTAGAATGTGTGTCCTCTGAAAACAGAACCCTCAGCTTCTTTGTGCAATGCTGTGTTCCAAGTACTTACAGTAATGCCTGATACACAGTAAATGATTAAGTTGTGTTAGTTCCACAGGTGAAGGAAATAGATGATGTCCAGCACTGCTCTGTGAAAGGGGGAAGCTGCTCTTCTCGTCCAACAAGAAGCACAAATGTGTGAGTATCCTCTATCACTCTGGAACACACATCTTGGCATCAGCACAGCCAGTCACTCCTCTAGGACTATAGTGTTTGCCCTCTAGTTGAAAGGAAGAATCACAGGACTGTGCTGATATACCAGCAGGTTTTCAAGATAGTGAGGAGGAACATAGGGCTTTCTCATTTTAGATACAATAACTGTCTCTGTGATGGCTATTCTTGGTTGTCAACTTGACTGTATCTGGACTTAACTACAGTCCAGAAATAGAAGGCACACTTGTAATTTAGATCTTGAAGCAGAAAGACAATATATCCTTGATCCAGGCTTTGAGGGTGTGAGACACAGGCTTTTGATCCTGATCTTGAGGGGAATGACACATGAGTTTAATCCAGACCTTGAGGCAGGAAGGCACACCTTTAATCAGGACCACACCTTTTTTTTTTTTCTTTTTCTTTTTTTTTTCTGGGAGCCTATGTAAGGACAATGGAAGAATGAAGGGTTCATTTTTTTCTTAGTATATTTGCACTCACCTTGCAAGCACATCCATTTCCTCATTGGCACTGGAGCCTACTTCAGGATCCTAGCATAAACAGAAGACCAGCCAAGACATTCAGCCTTACAGGATTGAGGTAGAGTCTTGGACTTTCCACTCACAACTAGCCAGTGTTAGACTGCAGCCTGTGAGTCATTATATATAGAGAGAGAGATGGGGGGGGGCATTCCCTAAGTTCTGTGTCTCTAGAGAACCCTGACTAATTCAGTCTCCTAACTCCTTTTAATTACTGCAGTCTCCTTCTTTTAAATGAAAGTGTCATTCCCAGCCCGGGGCCTGTCTTGTTTTCAGGATTGAGAAGGGAGATGTGGAGAAGTTGAGCTCTCTGGTTGAGAAATTAGCCAGGTGGTGGTGGCACATCCTTTAATGCCAGTGCTTGGGAGACACAGGCAGGTGGATCTCTGAGTTTGAGGCCAGCCTGGTCTACAGAGAGATTATGCCACTGAATCTTTTCATTTTTAACAGTTTTCCTTTTATGTATGTACTTACATATGTATTTCTATGTGTGTGTATGCACACTAGCACATGAGGCATGCATGACATAGTCAAGTGTGGAAGTCAAAGGGCAGCTTGTGGGAGTCAGTGTATTCCTCCACCATGTGGGCTGCAGGGATTGGATTTATGTTTTTCAGGCTTGACAGGCTTGGAATGTTTGTTTATTCACTGTGTTCTCTCACAACTTTTGGAGTTGTCAAAGGAGGCAAGAGGGTCTGGGGAGATGACTCAATGGTCACTTCAGTTTAGTTCTTAGCACCCATGTTAGGTAGTTCACAACTGCCTTTAATTCCAGCTTCAGGGGTTTTCAATGGCCTCCACAAGTACATGTACACATACTAACGCACAGATACACACATTTACACTAATTTTTAAAATAACAAAAAAATGCATCTTTAAGGAAGGCAACCATATCACAACTAGCAATCAGTATGTTTTAAATTTCAACAGTGTATTTGTCTTTTAAAAAATTTCATCATTTCTTTCAGAACTTTATACAATATGCTTTGATCATATTCAACTTCCCCACTACTTCTTGTAACTCCTCCTAGAGCTACCCCCATTTCTCTAACCACAAACTCAACTTCATTACCCTCTGTCTTAAAACCTATGAAGTTCAATTTGTGCTGTCCATATATTCATGGATGTGGGGGCACCCACTGGAGCATAGTAGGTCAACCAGGGCCACACCCATAAGGAAATCACTGGTTCTTTACTAAATGCTGTGGTCGGCTTTATTAAGAGTAAAGGCAACTACCAATCATGTGTTTCATTGACAAGAATTTTAGAGTTGATTGAATTTCCCAGAGTCACTTTGCTCAACCTTCCTTCAAGAACACTTCTCTTGACACATATACAGTTAATAAACAATCGGCCAGCTATTGTTAGAGTTGGCAGAACCATACAGAGGGGTAGGTATCAGTATTTTACTCACTGGAAAAAAATACTTCAGAAAAAATTATAAAGATTATATTGCAATAAAATTGATCTTTCCCCTTTGAAACCATTCTCTGTGGACGGTTAGCAAACATTTTTAAGTTTGGGATTTGGACCATATGAAGTGAAATATTTTCTCCCTCATGAAATAACCTGGGAAGAAGCATAACACCATTGGCTTTCCCATTCATAAACATATTCTGCTTGGCACTTTTGTGATATTTTGTGAGGTAAAAGAGCCTGGGGTTTAAATTCATTTGCATGTTGTCCTACTGTGATAGGAAATTATTTCTCCTCAGTCAGCTCTTATCATGCAGATTGCTCTGAAATCAGATTACAGCTGCTCACTCTGATTGATTGGTTCATTCTGCCTTTAACAATCTTATCTGAGAGAATAAAGCTAAGGAAATAATTAAAGCGCTGACTTGTAAGTTCGAGTTTTAACAAGAAAGTGTACAGAAACCACTCAACCACTCTGGTATAAAGGTGAGGCAGAAGCAGCCTTTGTATTTGTTTGTTTGTTTGTATGTTTTTGTCACAATGAGTATTCAGAATATGTTAAATAATCCTAGAATGATTAGGTAACTTTAAGTTGATCCCTGAAGTTCTAAGACCAGCTCCTCCCAGAAACAGCAAGGACTAAAGAGTGGGTAGAACTTCAGTTTCCATCAAGGGGCACAAAGAAGCCAGGTCCCTATTTCCAGCTCATTTTCCCACTCAAAACAAAAATGTTAACCCCATATTCTGGACAAGTGTCTTAAGCCACATACTGGCATAAGGGTCATAGGGTTTGGCTTTATGGAGATGCCATCTATATTCAAGACTCAGACTGTACATTCTTGTGTCTCAACTTTACAAATCTGGTTGTGTGGCCTTCAGCACATCTTTAACCATTGCTTATTTCCACATCATCAAAAGTAGTAATACTATTTTCCTTGTTTTTACAAGGTTTTGGGAAATATCTGAGATCCCATAGGTAAAGTAGCTAGATGGATGTGTCACCCGTGTTAGGACACCAGGTTGTGGCAGTCCCCAGATCTCAGTTTTTTCCCCCCGCTTCAGTGGTACTTCTGTTCAGCAGCAAATGAGCTGGCTAGACACACAGTTTCCATTTTCCAGCATCTCTCTCTCATAAGTTTATCCTGCAGGAAGGTGACCTTGGAGAATCTGTGCCAAGACAAGTGGTGTGGCCTTTTCTGGCCCTTGGTTTGCTAACAAAGAGGGTTATTTGGGGCATAGGACAAACTCATGTAGCACAAACACTCTGCAAAGGCAGGTGAGAGGAGGCTAGGAAAGAAAATCCTGGATAATACATTTAATTTTATCTGTTCCCTGGAGTCATTAAAATGCATCCTTCCCTGGACTCTAAAATTCTTGAGCTGAAATAATCGTTCCAACAAGATTTCTTCCCCTAGAAAACAGTGGAAGCATTCTTTGTGTTCAAAATCCCACGACTGTTGAAATACTGCCCCCTTGTGTTTCAGGATGGGAGCAACCTCTATGGGAAACAGCCTGTATCTAAGATGCTGAATATACCAGGAACCCAAAACCATCACTCTAATGTGAAAGGTTAGAATGTGGGTACCTGAGCCCAGTTTGCATATCTGTGATTAACACAGAGATGGACAATTACAATTTTGAAGGGACTGCCAAATGAATTCAGAGGAAATTATTAACCTCTTACGAGTTCTCTCTTCAAAGAAGGAAAAGATAAAGAACACTTAAGAGAAATGACTAGGTTTTCTCCTATTACACTGCCATCTCTTGTTTCTCCCTCCATTTACTGAACAATTAATTACCAAGGCAAAGCAATTAGAATACAGGCCCTAGAATCAGGCACTCTGGACTTACAATTTGTGAAAATGTGGGCATAAAAAAAATCACTTGTAATCAACTCTATTATTTTCTCAGGTAATAGAAAGTCTAGATGTAATAAATCAAACACCAATGAAAACTCTTTCAGAAGTAACAGTAAAGATGGGATTACTGTGACTTCTCCAGAGTGTCCTCTTTAGACTGTGGTCTTCATCTTCAGGGTCACACAATAAATTGAAAAAAAAAAAAATCAGACATTTCCTTCAAAAGCTTTTTCTCAGAAAGCCAAACAAATACCTCTCTATTTAGCAATCAATACCCAAGGTAATAGAATATAGAAAATACTAGTTGCATGAAAAACTGCAAAAGATTTCTTAAAATAGCATCATTTATTAATCAAATAAAACCATGATTCTGGTGCTATAGGAGTTTAAAATGGATACTGGGGAAGCAACTAGAGGTCTTTGTCATTCTTTTAGATAGAAAGCCTCAAGCATCCAAAGGACCTGCATTGGGAAGCTTCATGCTTTCACCACAATACATATGACACAGTACCAAAAATACCCACATTATTCAGTGCATAGCACCACACACTTCTAAATATATACCCCTGGTCAAGTTACATTTCCTAAAGGGAAAATAAGATAGGAACAAAGTTGTGTAAAAGAAATACTATATACATATCATTTGTGATGGGGCTTAAGATTTATTCAGATTACCATAACCCTAAAAAAAAAAAAAATACAAAGATCAAGAACATTAGAGAGGTAAAATCTGTTGTCATCATGAAAGACTTGTATATAGAGCCCTACATGCATACACAAGGAGACTGCCTAAAAGCATTTTCTCAATTATCAGATGTGTATGTTCTCACACATTTCCAGAAAAAAAAAAACAGTTGTATTTTTTCTGTTAAAAATTTAGCTGCAAAAAATTTTCTCCTAATGTGTTCATAGAGACTAATGACTGAGGAATAAATGATATTATTCTCAAAGTCAGAATGATTATATTAGTACATATAATTCTTTGACAAGGATGCTTTCTGTGTATTGTAGGTTATTTGGTAGCATCTCTAGTGTTTTCTTTCTATATACCTGTAGTACCTCTCTCCCTATGCTCAAAACCAAAAACCTTTCCAGACACAGGCAAATGCCCTGGAGAGCAAAACTGCCTCAGGTTGAGAAACAACGCTGCCTGAAAAAGATTTTTTAAAAAAGTTGTATGTCAGAATCACCTGTCAGATGCTTTCGAGACAACAGTAAATAGCTGGTCCATTTGTTCATCTCTTTTTATTGACTTTTCACTGTTCCTCACTCCTGAGATTTTTCTCTTTACTTTGATTTCTCCCGTGAGGAACAAATGTGAGACAAGGAAAGATTTCTCTGATCACTGTATTGATAGATTTACTCTGGAGTGCCCACAAACTCTTGTTGATTTTATCGCTAAATGCCCAAGCTGAAGACTCTCCCTAAGTTCTTGTGTGTTTAAGAGCATGAAGTATGCTCAACGTTTCTTGATACTCAATACAAAATTGTTCTCATTCCCTGTTTTCTTATGGAGACTCCGTGGACTGAATACCAACTCAAGTCTTCTAAAGCTTTACGCAAACTGTATATTTTCCCCAAGTTCTATGTGATCTTTTGTGTTCTGTATGTGGAAAGTTCATGAAAGATTTGTGACTTCTTAAACCTGACAGATGTCTCTTCAGGATAGACTGGTTTCAGAAGGGTTTCCCACACTGGCAACACTCATCTGGTTCTTTTACAATGTGGATTCTCATGTGTTTCTTCCTTGATAACGGGTCACTGAAGGACTTCCCACATTCTTTGCACTCATAGGTTTTCTCTACCATGTGGTTCTTCTTATGCAAATTGAAGTTGGACTTCTGCCAAAAAGCTTTGCCACACTGTGTACACTCATAAGGTTTTTCCCCAGTATGGTTCCGGGTATGCTCCTTCAGGTGAGAGGGGTGCCGGAAGACTTTTCCGCAGTCCTGACATTCATCGGGCCTCTCTCCCATGTGTGTCTGCTTATGGACTATGAGGTGGCAGCTCCTGCCATAGGCTTTGCCACACTCATCACATTTGTAGGGTCTTTCACTAGTGTGAACTCGTATGTGTCTCTTCAGAGCTGAGAGAGTCCAGAAGGTGTTACCACAGTGACTACAGTCAAAGAGTTTCGCTTTCAGGTGAGGTCTTACATGGCTCCTTAGAGCTGATGGGTCATTGAAGGCTTTGCTAGAGTTGCTGCACTCATAAGGCTTCTCCCCAGTATGAATCCTACGATGCCTTGTAAGAGAAGCACTGGTAGTGTAGGCTTTCTGGCACTGGTGACATTCATGACTTTTTCTTACATCATACATGCTCATGTGATGAGTCCTGTTCTTGAAAGCAACTCCACAGCTGTGGCAGTGATAGGGTCTCTTGCTTGTGGGTCTTCCTACTGGCTGAGGAAGGTGAGGACTGATACTGCAGACTGCAAACAGATGTGTAAATTCACAATCTTTTTCGAAAAGATGAGATTATTTTTTTTCCAGTGTCACTCCATTGGATTCTTTCTCCCCCAAAAATATCTTCCATAACAATGGACCACTTGACTTTAGATGGAGTTCCCCAATCATGAGAAGTACCCAGTTGATTGCTTCTCTCCTCCATCCTCAGCTCCTCTTCTTGTTCCAGGTGTGACATGAAGCTGGGTTTGCCAACCTGATACTCCAGGGAAGTCAGGTTTCTGTAATTTTCCAGCATTATGTCTTTGTATAGTTTTCTCTGGGAAGAATCCAGCATGGGCCACTCCTTCTCAGTAAAATCCACAGCAATATCTAGAATGTCTCATGCTCCTGAGAAGAAACATGAGTTGGTGTATTGTGCTCTGGAGGATGGCAAGCCAACAAACACAGCTTCTGGTGACAGGAATTGGTATTTTGAAGGAAGAGGAAATTCTGATTGCTGGCTACCTGCAGAACCCTAAGATGATGCAGAAAATGTGGGAGACAGACCAAGGGTAGCCATCCTTTGGGGACACAGGCAACTTTAGCTGAATATAGGAATACTTGAAGAGACACTGCTTTTCAAAACTGACAACTTGGACTTCAAAAGCTTTCTCTCTTATTTAGCGAGGGGAACTCTGAAATTTGTTTCTTATCATTTCCTCTAGACCCATAAGCTATCATCATCTTAAATTGAGAAAAGCTTAAAGCAATTCTACTGAAGCCAGGAACCAGATACAGATATCTACTATCCACCCTCCTTTTCGATATGTGCTCAAAATACCACTCGGGGCCTTTGTGAAGCATCTTCCAATATTCCAAATGGTACCCTAGCATGGAAAACCTCCATGGCCAGTTGCACACCGCTTTCCTTCCTTCTCCCAGGAATCCCTGCCTCCAGCAGCCATAGGCAACCTTGCAGAATGCTGATCTCAGACTGGATCCCAAACTTATTTCTATAATCCCAGCACAGAGGGACACTAAAACACGAAGATTATAAATTTGAGAATCCAGTCTGGACTACATTGTGAGATCCAGACTGAAGGTGGAATCCAGGAAGCAGAAGTCTCTCTGCAGCTACAGCGAAAGGACTAGAAGTTCACATAAAAGGTCCTTAACGACTCGGTGAACAAAAGAGTCTAGGAAGATACATGGGAGAAAGCCTTAAACATTCTTTTGTACATGTGTCTTACTGCAATTGCTTTCTTAGTTTATGAGCTTCTCATGGGCAAATTATTTAGTGTGTCTGCTCCTCGGCCTTTTAGGTCTGTAAGATGGTGGCAAAGTAATGTTCCCTGAGGTACTATTCCAAGGATGTCTGTGATTCTTAGAGTGTAGTACTTAGAACAAGACCTGCCACACTGTAAACATCGGATATTGGGAGCTCTTATTCATCATTATTGTCTATTTCTCTGTCTCAGGATTTGTTCTAGATTGTGAACAATGTGCAAGAGTGAGAGATTTAGAGCATGCAGCCCTACATATGATACCTTTATTGACAACCCTGGCTCCAAGGTTGAGGCAGGAAGAGGAAAGTGGTAAAAGCCAGAGATGGTAGATGACTTCAAGGAAGCAGTGTCTTCCAGGTGTAACAGGGTGGATGTCCATATGAACTCACAGAGATGGAGGAAATAGCACAAGACCTGCACAGGTTCAAAATGGACAAAACCCCAGCACAAAGTATCACATGTGTAGTCAGTAGGTCAGGTGTAGTTACACAGCTCATGAGACACAAGGCGTATGCTCCTGGTTAAATCCAGAGCCCTCCTCCAGTTTCTGGTGTTTGGTGAGGGCCTCACAGTTCTTGGCAGCAGGTCTTGTCCACTAAGGTACCTTCTCATTACTAAGTCTGTTTCCTCTTGAAACACCTGTACTTGTACATGTGTGAGTGCATGTGAACATACCCACACGTACACAAGGAAGGGACAACCCACTCACATTTCTAAGTGTTAGAAACTAAAGTCTTAGAAGAAGTGTTCATTGCAACAAAGTATCAAATAAAACATTGGTCAGGTCTTCTGAACATTCTTTGCATCCTCACTATGAGAAGATTCCCACCACACATCATGTGCACTGTACTTAGCCTGGGAACATTGCTGTGTTCTCTCTGTTCCTGGCTTGTGTAGAGCAGCATAGGCACTTTCTACTGCCCCTGTCCCTGGGCTACATTAGCATAGAGGGTACATTCTCTAACCCTAGAGCTTACTATCAATTTCTAAAGTAAAAATAGTTTTCCTAGAGGAATAGTTCCAATTTTTCACTTCTATTGCATTTTAAGTACTAGGGACATGTAAATTTATATTGTGAACTAAATATACTAAATATTTAATGTTCTGTAGTATTTTATTATCACAATGAGTCTTCAAGGGAAATTTGTGTCAATAAGATGAAGGACATGAGAATAGGCATGTGAGGAATGAGATTAGTTTTTAAGGGATATGATGTCCCTGCCCCAAAGCGGAAAGTACCTATGTTATAAAGACAGATGAGAAGATGGGAAAATACCTTGGATCATTCTAGAATTACCTGTGGCTTGTCTCTGCTAAGGGATGAAGCAAGGACTGCCAGTACACTGGTAATTTAGAACATCCTGGATGTTGCTAAAGTAAGAGATAGGTGGAATAAGAAATCCAGTTTCTTTAAAGTGACAGTAGACCAGTAGTGATTCATGCTATTGCACCACATAGTACACAGAACTGAAAATGGATACAAGTAAATAGAACTCCACAAAACGGAATGCCTACATGGCTGCCTACAGATTGTAAGAACTAGGAACCTTCACCTTAGGAGGATCACTCAATACCATTTCCTTCAAAACTTTTTGAAAATGACAAAAATAATTAGATACAAAAGATGGAGCCCTTGCAAACATTAAACCTCTATCTAATTTACTATACATATAACAATACATTAAGTGTATCCTGATCAAATTTCCTGCCTCACCCCTGCATGAGAGCCCTGCCTGGGAGCTTACCAATGTAGGTATTTTTTTCTGTGTCTCATTCTGCCCTTGTCCCATTTTGCCCTTGTCCCATCCACCTAGGGCTGTGATGTACACTTTCTTTAAGGTCTTAAAAAATGGAGATATTTGGAGAACACATAAGTGTGTGTGCTTAGGTTATGTGCTTTCCAGGAATGTCCAAAGTGTGAGATGCAGGTCACATGCCCCCCAGTATAGCTGTGAATGTGTCACATCATCTCACAGTGTCAAAAGTTTGGGAATCACATCACATAATTTATTTTTTATTCTTTGATTATATTTTTATTTAAATTTGCAATAAGCTTGCTTTACATGTCAATCCCAGTTCCCTCCCCCCCCCACCTCCTCCCCTGTCCCCCTCCCAAACCCCTCCCATCCCCTTTCTACTCCCCAGGGAGGGTGAGGCCTTCCAAGGGGATCTTCAAGTCCGTCATATCATTTGGATGGAAGAGTCATATAAACTACTAGTAACTCTGTCCAGCCCCAATACACACACAGCCTTTTTGTTGCCTTGGTACCCACTTTGGGGCTTTGTGTCCCATTCTCCCATTTCCTCAGGTTTTTGACTTGGGTTCCCCATTTGGTGCCTGCTTTATGACTTTCAGCCATCCTTTTTTAATCCAACACTGTCACCTGTCCCTTAGTCTTGTCTTGTTTCATCTGCCAAGACACAAACTAGAGTCATCAGAGAGGAAAGAGCCTCTGTTGAAGAAATGTCTCCATGAAACTCAGCTGTGGTGCATTTTCTCAATTAGTGATCAATGAGGAAGGGTCTAGCTCATGGTGGATGGTGTCACCCTGGGCTGGTGGACCTGGGTTCTTTAAGAAAGAAGGTTGAGCAAGCCATGAGGATCAAGGCAGTAAGCATTCATGCCTCTCCCCCATTCATGGCCTCTCCATCAGCTCCTGCCTCCAGGATCCTGCTCTGTTATAATTCCTATCCTAACTTCCCCTGGAAGTATGAACCAAATAAACCCTTTCCTTTTTGACTTGCCTTTTGGTCATGGTGTTTTATCACAATAATGGAAACCCTAAAACAGGGCTCAAGCCTTTGGCATAGAACTTGATTTGAGAACTCAGTTGTTCCACATTTACAAGTCAAAGGCCAGCCTTACAGCTCTTCCAACAAGCCACTTCCTGGTCCATGGTAATACCACATATTTATTATTCTGAAATGTAGGTTAGTCTCAGATATCTCTTTCCCTGTGTCACCAGAGTAGGACAGCTTGGCTGGAGTTGGAGAATCCACTAAGAAGATTCCATTTTGTCAAGTTGTCGCTAGCTGGCAGCTGGACCCCAGCTGAGGCTGTTGGTGAGTTGTTAGAATAGAGCCCTGAAACTCTTATTGGCTTTGTTTCTGGTGACATGAACTCTCATTGCCACAGGTACTCCTACTGTGGTGGCATTTGCCCTTAGGCCATGATAAGAAGCAAGGTAAATGGAATGGCCCCATCTTGGGCTCTTAGACTCCCAAAATTGTAAGCGGAGTAAGCCTCTCTTTAAAATATAGAGTAGCTTTCTTTGAAAATTTTATAAGAGTTTAGGCTAGCCTTCCTTTAACATTTCATAAGAGTATTTGTAAAGGATAAATCCAATAGGGATGCCTTGTGCTAAGTGCAGTTGTGACTGTCCATTGGAGAGGCTCCATGTGTGCAGTCTAGAGTGATAGTCTCCAGGTGATCAGAATTCTTAATTATGTGGCAACGAGTTCCCCCATTTCCATTCCCAGCAGCAAGCAGTCTGAGAAAATAGATACTTACTTTTTGAACATAGCATTAGAAATCACACATGTCTCTTTAGCTGCATCTGAAAGTTACTAGAAAGTAATAGGCCAGTTTAGATTTTAGGGAGTTGATGAGACAACACCACTTTCTGAGGGGATGATAAACCATGTCCAAGAAGAGTCTTGGGGAAGCAGTAGCCAGTGGGTAAAGGCATTGGCCTCCTAGCAAAAAACAAAAACAAAACAACAACAACAAAAAAAAAACAAACAAAAACAAAACTGATTTCTATACCTAGAAGAACATGATGGAAAGAGAAACAACTCCTGCAACTTGTCATTTGACCTCTATAGGCAGGCTGTGATACTGTGACACATGTATGCACACACACAATAAATGTAATTTTAAGTGTTTTTTTTTTTTCTAAAAGGCAAGTGCATGGGAAAGTGTCTGTCTTTGGAACATGCTACCTGTTACAGTGGCTCTGACCCCGGGAAGAGTGAAGACTGAAAAACTTACCTCTCTACCAGTGTCACACATCTTACATTCCACCCCAAGCGCCAATAGATCCCCCAGCGCCATACCGAATTTCTCATTACCAACAATTTTGGTGCCTGCTCCCTTATGGAACTTACCTATTTTATGTCCCATTTCCTCCTGACCCCATTAGGTGGCTGGAGGCAGCACTTTGTGTTGGGAAAAGCACTGAACTGAAAAGCCATGTCCTAATGCTTCCACTAATGAGCTGTGTTATCTTGAGCACTCAAGTGACTGTGGTTTCCTCATTTACTCAATGCTGAAAAAGTGAGTTTGGGAGATGAGGGAGGAACAGTTGCTAGCATCAGCTCTAATCATTCCTAAGCTGAAGCTGAGCTAAGAAATAAATGGAGAGCAGCAACACATCACTGCTTAACCCCGTTTAAAAGATTTATTCTGTATCTACTTTAAACAAATCTGGGATAGTACAGGAGATAAGGAAAAAGGTGTAAGATAAAGTCTACCTCTTGGGCAATTTCAGTGTTCACTGGTAATCACAAAAAGCTGAAAAAGCTTTCAAAATAATGATGCATATCAGTGTATGACTGGCCATGATTTATTGTCAATAAATCCTCTAGCAAAGACATTGTGAGTTCCCGCAGTAATGTAAATGTTAAGATGGTCTTGAAGTAGACTACTTCTAATATGTTAAAGAAAAATATCTATGCCAGAGTCTCTGACCTCCATAGGCATGCTGTGGCACATGTATGCACACACATAATAAATGTAATGTTGAACAGTTTCCTTAAAGGACAGTGAGTGGGACACACATTCCACTGCAGCTATCTTTACCAATGAAATGCACTGTGTGAAAATCGTGGTTATAGTGTTGGGACTAGTAACAGACGTCAGGCATATAATCAATCCATCATCAAGGGAAGCAAAGGTGAAAACTTAAGGCAGAAACTTGAAGCACAAAGCATGAAGGAATGCTGCTTCCTGGCTTTCTTTCCCAGACTCATGCTCAGCTAGCTTTCTTACTCGTCCCAGGCCTGCCTGTGTAGAGATGACACTCCCACAGTGGTTAGGCTCTCCCACAGCTATCACCAGTCAAGACAGTTCAGTGCAGATATAGCCACTGACCACTCTGATCTAGGCAGTCCCTCAGTTGAGACTCCCTCAGATGACTTTGAGTTGTGTCAAGTTGACAGCTGAATCTAACAAAGACAGAGACAAATGAACTCATTTACCGCCACATATACACACAGCCACAGAAAAAGGCAGTAACTTGCTCCCACTCCCTACAAAGACGGGGTGGTGCCATTTTTGTTTGTGCTTCTCAGCTTTAGGACTTACCTGGTTTGATTAAAAAAAATTTCAATAGTCTTTTTAAAAACAGAAGTCACCTTATGAATAAACAGTTCTCCCATACAGTAAACAGTATCTCCAGCACACACTATCTCCAGGAACATGCAGAGGTAACAAGAATGAGAAACCTCCACACTCTCCTCCTGCTCATCCTAAAAAGGATAGTCTGCTGGGCCCTGTGGTGACCAGATGCCACTGGGGCCCCTGGGAAAAATAGAGACCTATAGTAAATGTATGGAGCCTCAAGTGTTCCCTTGGGGGAACAGGGGCTATTTAAAGCTCATACATAGCTGAGTTCTGGTGCACAGCAGGTGCATTGAAAGGACTCTGCAATGCATGATATGCACTCTCAATTAATCAGACTAATCTTTGCCCTACAGTTTTATGGCATTTCTCTAATTTAGTTCCATGCCACCTGGGAGAATATATTCTTGCCATGACTTTTTACTGGATTTTACTGGAAAGCATTTTAAGGCCATTGAACCCAAAAGCCTTTTCTGTGTACATCAGTTACTGGTCCTTCTGAGTGGCCAAGCCATGGGCCCCAGTGTTCCTGTGTGGGGTGTCTTAGCAGTGGAGACCCAGGCTGTGCCTAGTGTGGAGACTGCTCCTTCTTGTTCTGCCTAATGTGACTCTGGGTCAAGGGAGAAGAGCCAAAATATAGAGAACACTGCCAGAATTTGTTATTAGAAGTAGGGGTGATTACTGGGAAACAGGGAGAGATAAGAAGAAAAGAGAAAGACCTAAGTGATACTGTTCAGTGTTCAGTCCTCTTGGGTGCCCAGAGGTCTCAGGTAAAATCACAAACCGAGTCTTTAAGTGAGCAACCATTCTCAATGAGAAGAATCAGAATAATAAACTAAAGGAGAAATGAGCTATGACCTAAAAATATTGTGTGGCATGTCTCTGGCACTTTGATAAACCAGGAGTTCTGTGCTAGCTGGAATAATACATTTATCATATGTGAATACTCTAGAGGACTGCCAAGAGTGATAAACTCTAAACTGAAATAGCAAAAGAAACTTCCAAGTAGATTCCTTTTCACAAATTCCCTGGACCATTCTAGTGTCCTCTCACAAAATTTCCTGGATTTCAATGGAATTATACTTTCCAGAACTCCAGCTAAGGCTCCGGATGTTGCTCTTAAGTCCGCTGTGCTTATACTAAAACCATGCCTCTCAGCTGCTTCCAGCATAAGACCAAGCAATAGCAGGATACTGAAGTCTGCTGGCTCCTGAATGACAATGCTTTCCTTAGATGGCTAACTATATTTGAAGAGTCCCATAAACTGTGTTAATCTGCCCTGGATTGAATAGTCACCTTGAATGTTTCTACCTAACTTTGCTTCTTCCTTCACAGTAGTTATCTCTGCACATCAACCTAATGACTCCCTCACAGGTGTATACTGAGCCAAGTTCCTGACTGAACTACTTAGCCAACCTCACTGCCTGCTCTGGGAAAACTTAGGCTTACACAGATTATCAACCATCTCACGTCTAGCTGAATGAATGGGTTCACTCATCCCTCTGCAGTTAGAGCCACCAATCTTTGTAAAAGCTTATTAAAGAACCCAGGCACAAATCCACACAAAGAGGTGGTTGGCATTGGGCTTCTATTTCTGTATCTGTCTAATTTTCATTAATGCTTTAGAGGTTACTAAGACTAGAATTCAAACAGAATCCATGACTAGGGGAGAGAGAACAATCAGGAATAAATGCAATCAGTAGAGTGGACTAAAGCAACAAATAGAAGCCAGGTATTTTTTGTAAATATAACATTGTGTAGTGTTGCTTTTGTTCTGTATGAACTTGTGTGTATTTGTGTTTCCCAAAAATGACACTGGACTGCTTCAGTGTTGTGTCCTAGTGCAGTGATGTGATAATCTCATGTGCATTTTTTTTTTGTCTATCATTGCATTTGCTCCAGTTCACCTCTGTAGTGTGTTGATGTAACAAGGTTTTTGCTACTGTAAAAGTACCTCTATTTTCACAGCATTCTTAACAAATGAGCTTTACCTAGGAACATATTGATGATGCTCTGATGCAATCAACCTCAGTGCTGTAAGACAAAACCCAAATGCTTCATTGGAAACAGGATTTAGATTTAACTGCAGCAGAACAGGGGATTTTGCAAATCTACCATTGTGAGGTATTTTATTCACATGTGTATTTGTTTGCTAAAGATGATTCTGTGTACCTCTTCAGTTACACATGATTATGGTGAGAAAATCCATTCCATTCTTGTCCAGTCAATGCCCTGGTACAATACTAGAACAATAATCTCATATACTGTCTGCTTTCTTATATAGTTATAGCCCTTTCTATAACTATAACTTTTGGGGTTCTTAACCATCTTTCTTCCCCATTTATGAAACATGGGTTTTTTCCCTCATACAATATAATCTGAATGCAGTTTCCTCTTCTTCTACTCTTCCAGTTCCTTTCCACCCTCCTCTCCAATTGAGATCCACTTTCTTCTCATCTCTCATAAGAAAAGGCTTCAGAAATAACAACACATCGTAACAATAAAAGATATAATAAAATTATCATATCAAAGTTAGACAAGATAAACTAACTGAAAAGTAAAACAGCCCAAGAGTAAGCACAAGGATCAGAAACCCAGTCATTCATACATTCAGAAGTCCCATAAAAGTAATAACTAAAAGCTCTACTATATATGCACAGGACCCTGGAAGCCCTGTGCTTGCATCTTCAGTCTTTGTGAATTCATATGGGCTTTACTCAGTTGCTTTAGAGAGCCTTGCTCTCCTGGTATTCTCTGTTCCTTCTCTCTTCCCCTTTTCCATGGGGTCCCTTGAGCTCTGAGGAGACAGATTTGATGGAGACATTTTGTTTAGAGCATTCCTCTCTCTCTCTCTCTCTCTCTCTCTCTCTCTCTCTCTCTCTCTCTCTCTCTCTCTGCAAAATGTCTGGCTCAGTCTCTCTATTCCCATCTGCTTCAGGAAGAAGCTTCTCTGATGATGGCTGAATAAGACACTGATCTATGAGTATAGAAGAATAGCATTAGGAGTCATTTTATTGTTTTTAAAAATTCAGTAGTATTTTGTTTTACCCAAGTTCTCTGGGCTATTTATATTTAGCCTCTGGTTCTTGGTTACTCAAGCAATGTCAGGTATGGGTTCCATTTCATGGTGGGAGCCTTAAGTCCAATCAGTTGTTTACTCACTCACACAAGGTTTGTGCCACTATTGCCCTAGCATATTTTGTAGGCAGGGCAGATTGCAGATCAAAGGTTCTGTGATTATGTTTTCATATCACCCTTCAAACACCCTTCAATTCTTGCTGTCTTTTCTCATTGCCTCCCTTAATCCCATCTCCCCTTCCCCTTCACAACTGATTTTCCTGTTCTCATACCCCCATATGGGTGTCAAATCCACCCATAAAATCTATATTTTCTCTTCCTCATGATATTCATGTGTCTCCCCTAGTCCCTTACTCTATGGTTAACTTCTCTAGGTGTATAGATTATACCTTGGTTATCATTTACTTAATGGTTAATATCCAGATATAAGCAAATATATACCATATTTATCTTTCTGTGTTGGGATTATATCACTTAGCATAATTTTTTAAAATTCTATCCATTGGCCTACAAGTTTCATGATGTCATTTTTAACAGCTGAACAATACTGCATTATGTAAATGTAGCACAATTTCTTTACTTATTCTTTTGTTGAGGAACATCTAGGTTGTTTACAGTTTCTGGCTATTATGACTAGAGCAACAATAAACATGGTTTCTCTTTGGTAGGGTGAAGTGTCCTTTGGGTATATGCCCAAGACTGGGATAGCTAGATGTCTTAGTTAGGGCTTTTTATTGCCATGAAGAGACACCATGGCCATGGCAACTCTTACAAAGAAAAAATTTAATTGAGTTGGCAGCTTACAGTTTAACAGGTTCAGTCCATTATCATCATGATAGGGAGCATGGTAGACATGGTGCTGGCTACATCGTGACCAGAATGCAGCAGAGAGTCCACTGACTGTCCCACCGAGTGTAGTGTGAGAAAAGAAACCTCAAAGGCCACCTCCACAATGAACACAACTACTCCACAAGAACACAACTACTCCACAAGACCACACCTCCAAATTGTACCATTTCTCTTAGGGCCAATTTTCTTTCAAAACATCACACTGGAATTTGCAATTAATTGATTCCCAACTTTCTGAGAAATCAGCATAATGATTTCTATAGTGGCTGTCTTAGGGTATCTATAACTATGATGGAACATCATGACCAAAAACACTTGGGAAAGAAAGTGTTTATTTGGCGTATACTTCCACAGTACAGTTTGTTGTGTGATATTTTGGTCATAAAGCTTGCTTGGAGTCAGAGGGTAGAACTAGGTTTTGGAGGACTGAGGGCAGATGGGAGATAGGAAGTAGTAAGGCATGGCTGAGAGAGAATCACTCAAAGAAAAGAATCCCCTTATAGCAGAGCATTTAAGGGAAAGCAGGGGATTTAGGTTCACAAATTAAATTTTATAAGTTTTTAGAACTATTTTTATACTGTTTCTCTTGTATAAATTCTTATATTTAAAAATAAATCTCAAAATTTATAGGAAGTGCTATACTAAAGTTTTATATTTTTAATACATGGCAAAGCTGTATCATTTCTCTACTCTTTTTTTTTTTAACTTTTCTTTTCAACTGTTCTCCCATGCCCCTCTCTCTTTTTTTTTAATGGATATTTATTTATTTATTTATTTATTTATTTTGGTATATATATATATATATATATAATTTATTTATTTATTTTATATAAACAAGTCCATTTAAATGAAAACAAACATTTATGGACAATATTTGGGAATTTTGGCATCGTGCTTTCCAAACTACTTCCTGCTGGTAAGGGGCACTGTCATGGGGGATTCGAAGAAGATTCAGAAATCCTGGCTGTAGTCTGTAAGACTGCTTTGTCCAGCTGTTTTGAATGTAGGATCACCTGGTACTCTGTTTCAGGTGGTCTGGCTTGATCAAACCACATTAGTCTGGAAGGAATCCACATCTTTTCATTTTCTGTGGAAACAAAAATAGAAATCCTTTTCCCCAGTAACTTGTTCTTGAACTTAAATTTTGGAGTCAAAGCATTTTTTTTAATTTAATTTATTATTTTACATGTCGATCCCAGTTCCCTCTCCCTCCCTCCCTCCCTCCCTTCTTCCCTACCTTTTACCCTTTCTGCCCTCTCACCCTCTAAACACCCTCCCTTCCCATCCCCCCACCCCAATTCCATATGTAGGGGAATGCTATCCAGTTGGGGTCATGTAGATCTGACAGGTCCTGTGAAGTAGGGACTAGGGCTTCTCTCCTGTCTCTAGATTAAGGCAGCTATGCCTCCATGGGGGATGTGTTCACAAAGTCCTTTTGTGCACCAGGGATACATCCTGGCTCCACTGTCTGAGGTCCCTTAGACTGCTCAGCCCTTCTGGCTGAGACCCATATTCAGGGGGGCTTGAGTCAGTCCCATGCTGGCTTCCCAGCTATCAGTCTGGTGGCCCGTTAGCTCCTCCTTGTTCAGGTAAGCTGTCTCTATGTGTTTCTGCAGCCTGGTCTTGTCCTCTCCCTCTGCATCTGAATTCTACTTCGACTCAGTGTTTATGTATGGGTGTTTGCTCCTGTTTCCAACAGGCATTAAATGTTGAGGGCTTCATGGATAAGTTAGTAGTTGATCTCACTCTCCGGGAAGGGCATTTATGGTAGCCTTTCCACGGAAGCTCAAATTGTTATTTGGCAGAAGTCTTATAGTTCTCTAGACTTTTTTTGTGTTCAATTTTATCTTCAAACCAATATTGGCTCCCTCTTTTATGTTCTCTCTCTCTCTTTCTCCCTCTCTCTCTCTCTCTCTCTCTCTCTGTCTCTCTCTTTCCTGTCTTCTGTTCCTAACCAGGCTCAATCCTCCTGGTCGCACATGACTTCCTCTCCTCCCTCTCATTTTCTCCTACTTCTCTCTCCATTAGCTGTCTTCCCCCACTTTACCTGAGGTCTGGGGGACTTGTCCCTTCCCAGTTCTGTGAGGGACTTTATATGAATCTCTTAGAATACACCTTGTATCCTAGTTCCTCTGGTGGTGTGAATTATAGGCTGCTGATCCTTTGATCTAGGTCTAAAATCCATATATGAGTGAGTACATACTGTGTTCCTCTTTTTGTGACTGGGTTACCTCATTCAGGATGGTTTCTTCAAGTGCCATCCACTTGCCTGAGAATTTCAAGATACCATTATTTTTATTTTCTGCAGAGTAGTATTCCATTGTGTAGATGTGCCACATCTTCATTAACCATTCTTCAATTGAGGGGAAGCTAGGTTGCTTCCAGGTTCTTGCTATTACAAATAGTGCTGCTATGAACATAGTTGAACAGATGTCTTTGTTGCATGGATGTGAATCCTTTGGGTATATGCCTAAGAGGGGGATTGCTGGGTCCTGTGGTAAACTAATTCCCATTTTCCTGAGGAACTGCCATACTGATCTCCAAAATGGCTGTATGAGTTTGCACTCCCACCAGCAGTGGAGGAGTGTTCCCCTTTCTCCACATCCTCTCCAACCTGAGTCATCACTGGTTTTTCTAATTTTAGCCATTCTGGCAGGAGTAAGATGGTATCTCAAAGTTGTTTTGATTTGCATTTCCCTGATAGCTAAGGATGTGGAGCATTTTCTTAAGTGTCTTTCAGCTTTTTTGATTTCCTCTACTGAGAATTCTTTCTTCAGTTCTGTACCCCATTTTTTTAATAGGGTTATTTGGTGTTTTGTTGACTAGTTTCTTGAGTTCTTTGTATATTTTGGAGATCAGCCCTTTGACAGATATAGGATTGGTAAAAATCTTTTCCCAGTCTGTGGGCTGCCGTTTGGTCTTGTCCACTGTGTCCTTTGCCTTACAGAAGCTTCTAAGTTTGAAGAGGTCCCACTTATTAATTGTTTCTCTCAGTGTATGTGCCCCTGGAGTTATGTTCAGGAAGCAGTCTCCTATACCAATTTGTTCAAGGGTACCTCCTACTTTCTCTTATAAGAGGTTCAATGTGGCTGGATTGATTTTGAGGTCTTTGATCTATTTGGACTTGAGTTTTGTGCATGCATGCCCCTCTCTTTTACCTCACTTTTCTTAATCTACATAAACACAAAATTTCAAGGTGGCCTACAGCTAGCTATGTAGGAGGATGACCTTGAATTTTTCCTTGAGTGTAATCCCTCCTGGGATTATGGCTGTGACAAACTTCCCAGTTTATGCGGTGCTGAGGTTATAACCCAGAATTTTGTGCTTGTTTGGTTTTACCAACTAAGGGCCCTTTCCCAGGTCAACCTGTCATTTCTGTGCAAAAACTGTTAACATAGTCAAAAGTAGATGGCTCAGCAGGGACAATGAGAGGAATTCCAACACTTCATTATAGCAGAAGAAATGTAAAATCTGGGAGCTAAGCAAGTACTAAAGCCATTGCAAGCCCTCATCCACCCTCCATCTTCCCAACTCCCATGGTGCCTGGTGGCTGGTCAGGTATCTTTAATTCTGGCTTTTAGAATGGTTCTTTGGTGTAGATCATTCTAGAACATTTCAAGTTTTCAGTAGAAGTAGTTAGCAAATAATAGAATCCCTACATAGATCCCAAGGTAGGAGCTGAATTGTTCTCATTTTGTAGATGAAGAAACTATGGTACAAAGAAGGTGACTAACTGGCCCATGATCAATAGATATTGGCATTGATTCCTCCTAGATGAGCTAAAGAAAGCAGGGAGGGGTAGAGAAGACTTGGAGGTTGAGGCCATCACTGGCAATGAAGAAACAAACAAGCAAATAAAAACAGAAAACAGCACTCTCCTCTACCTTCCCTTCAGTCATGCCGGACTTTGCCAAAGAAATGGTGAAAAGGTCTTGGAGGTAGCAGGGAGGTTCTTAGGTATCTTTCCTATAGCATGTACTTTCTATTTATACCTCTCTCTCATTGATTTATTTCACAAATCTGAAAGTCCCACAATACCGCCATGAAAGATGAGTCTTGTCTATATAGATCTCAGCAATAGATTCCAGCATTTGTTATGGCCTATAAATGTGACTTGCACCTCAGAATTCTGGGCTGGAGACAAGGTGATCTTGGGAGTTCACTGGTCAACCAACCTAGCCAAACTGTGGGGCAGCTGGGTCATTGAGAGATCCTGACTCAAGAAGTAATGTGAATAGTGGATAATACTAGAGCAAGACAACTGACATCTTTCCCTGGCCTCCACCTGCATGTTTACAGGTGAGTACACATGTGTACATCACAGACACCCAGAGAGAGAGAGAGAGAGAGAGAGAGAGAGACAGAGACAGAGACAGAGATTGAGATTTTCCTTTGGAACTGTGGCTATAGTTCAGTGATAGAGTGCTTGCTCAGGTTAAATCCTTGGCTCTGCCTCCACCCCTCCGTACTTAACTATCAATTGACTTGTATGATAAAATGAGAAAAAAATAAAACAGTGTTTCTTTTAATTACCCATCAATGAAATGACATAATCAGGAATCAATTATCAGCCTGTGGGGATTAACAAGAGGGACTGCTTGGAGAAGGTAGAATGTGTGTATATTCCTGAGACCACAGGTTTAAAGTCTCAGAAAGCCAGTTGACACTGATGTCTTTACTTGAACAGGGACTGGCAGGTCACTCAGCTTCCAGAAGTGCCCCTCACATTGTTTCCCATGGCTTCACTTCTGAGGCCCTTTTAGCCTGTCTTTCAGTCTTCACTAATTCTCAGGTTTTTCTGGTTTGTCCTTCAGGTGAGGAACCTTGGCCTCTCTTCTGAGTTATCCAGTGCTGACCACTATTTGAGCTACAGTCTCCTCGGAGCACAATGCTGTTGTTTGTGGTGACTCTGAACGTTCACTTCCAGAGGACACTGTTAGAAAAACCAACAGGTCATATTCAGTAATCAGTATGGAAGTAGATAATGAACACAGCAGAGAGAAGGAAAGAGGGCACAGAGAAAGATTTTCAGGATTCCCTCTCCCTCTCTGTGTGTGTATGTGGGGCGTGCGCTCGCACGTGTGCTCTCTCTCTCCTTGTGTGTGTGTGTGTGTGTGTGTGTGTGTGTGCGCGCGCGCATGCATGCATGCAATGTGTGGAGGCTACAGGATACTTTGTGTGTCGTTTTTCCTCACACAGTGTTCCCTTTGTTTTTTGAGACAAGGTCTTCCCCTGGCTTGGGGCTTGCTGATCAGGCAAGCTGGCTAGCCAGCAAGCCTCTGAGGCCTACCAGTCTTCACCTCTCCAGTACTGGGTTACAATGTGTGCTGCCATGCCCACTTTGTATGTTGCCCTGCAGGCTGATACTGTTACTCAAGCTTGCACAGCAAACACTTTGATGACTGAGCCACCCCAGGCCCAGCTTTAAGCACTTTGCACGGTTCAAGTGTCCTGTTAGTGAATGAATTCTTTTCTATATCTGTGGGCTCTTCTCTGGTGTTTGGGTATACCTTTCCAGCCTCTTCCTACTGTATGATTTGTCATCACTGAGAAAACTTGGGAATTGTGTTTTTGGACCAGAGATTATAAGCAACTTGACAACAACCTCTACCTACCATAATCCTGAGCACATGTTCCAATCCTTCAAAAGCAGACACCTTCTCCCTTTTCTCTGGCAAATACACAAACACAGACACAGACACACACACACACACACACACACACACACACACACACTGTGGAAGCTACAGGAGGAGTCAGAAAGTCAAGGTTAAATTATCACTTACCCATGTGGAATGTGTTCAGTTGTGTCCCTTGCCTGTCATTACTAGTTGAGACACTGAAGTCCCAGGTCTCTAGCACCTCAAAACATGAACATTTTGGGGGTGCTGCATTGTCTGCATTGTCCTGTGTATCATTGCTTCTTTCTGTCCCCTGCCCTTGCATGTTCTAATTGTTCTAATCATTCCTTTACCACCTCTCCTGGGACTCCTCTACTTAATCCCAGTGGAGTCTAGCTTTGAAACCATGGTTGTTTATGGACTACCATAGCACTTGGGCCTAGACTCTTAATTTTGTGAGCATTAAGCCACCAATTAGTTCTCTAATTTCTCCAGAGTGAAGATGCAGTAGACTCAGATACCGTGGCTCCTGCTCTTTCTGCTCTCCTGACACTGGATCAGTGATAGGCCCAGAGGTGGAAAACTTGCTCCATGTATGTACTAATTCTCCATGGAGTAGTTAGACGTTGAGCAGTTCAGCCCACACTCTAGATGTGCTCATACATCTTCCCTTCATTACCCCTGTAGGCCAGAGATAAGGCTGTGCTTAGATGAGTGAGTAGACACTGACATCTGAAGTTCCTGTCTGCCAATGAGCATATTCCTCAAACACAGCTGCTGAGGCATGTCATCCATATTCTTCTTATGTGACCTTCCATTGAGATAGAAAGTAATAATTCAGACACACCCTTGCCAACCTCTAGCATGCTCTAACAATGACTTTATGAAACCACTGGCAGCTCCAAGGGAGGGTAAAGAAACTTTGACTCTCCTTCTGTAACATCTGCTAGCCTCATTGCCTTTAGAGCTTGGAGGATCTTGAAAACTTGTGTTGATTGCCACACACTATAATCTAAAGAAGAAGAGATGGAAGGCAATGCTCTTAACAACATTCTGAGTCTTGGCACAGGTTGCTCCATATCAGACTCCTCCAAACCCACGTATGAAGAAATGTTGGCGGCTTAATCTCAATTTTGAATAACATGCTTCTACTTTGTGTAGCTTGGATTTCATGATGAACAAGTTAAAGGGAGAAACAGCTTGTACTATGGAGTCAAACGCAGCTGAGTTTGTGAGATAGATCCCTTTTACAGCTGTGTGACCTTTGGGAAGAAAAGGGATGTTGTCTCACAGGCTAGGAAGAACATGACATGGGAAGGGTGTACAAGTTGCCTAGCATGATGATGGGCACTTGACAGGAACAGAAGGCAAGTTTGCTATTTTCTTCTTCTTTTGCATCCAACCACTGCAATATCATGCTAAATGAAAGGAGAGAATGTTGTAAATATCAACCAGTCAAACATTACAAGGCTGTTTGCACTTGGGAATAGAATGTGAAAGATTATAATTTGCCAAAGATTATTTCTTAGTGTTTTTGAGCTGCTATAATGAAACCACTCTGGATGGATTAAAGCACAAACATTTATTGTCTCAGGGTGCAATTTATTTTTTGAAGGCTGGAAGTGACAGATGAAGAGGCTAGCTGGTTGTTCCTAGTGAGGCTTCTTTTCTTAGTTTGCAGATTGACACATTTACTCCATGCCTTCATATGGCAAAGGAAGAGAGAAAGAGTGAAGAGAGGGATAAGTACAGGGAAAGGAAGGGGAAGGAAGGAGAAAATCAGAGGAGAGAGGGGCACATAGGGAGAGACAAAAAAGGGGGAGGGAGGAGGAGAGAGAAGGAAAAGAAGTAGGGAGGAAAGAGGAGGGAAGAAAAGAAGATAGGAGGGGAGAGGAGGTAGACGAGGAAAGGGGAGCGGAGGGGAGGTAGACGAGGAAAGGAGAGGGGATGTCAGGTAGGAGAGAAAAGAAGAGGGGAGGGGAGAGGAGGAGAGGAGGGATGCTATTTGTAGACAGGGCAGCGTGGGATACACAGTCCTTGTGCAGCCTGGAGAATGAGGAGGGAACCAAGCAGAGACCTGAAAAAAGAACCCCAGGCATTAGGAGAAGCAAATGTAGATTACTTTTGCCATGCCAATCATATTGCACTTAAATGGGAAACTGAAAGCGGAGAAGACAGGATTTTGCTTAAAAGAGGTTATGGTGATCTCAGGAAGGAGTAGGGATGATGGTGAAAGGTCCAACCTCAGAAAGGCTCCAAAGGTGTCCTATCACAGAGCCAGAACTGAGGAGGCTCTTGTGTGTCAGGACTAGCTGCTCATCCTGTCAGTATGAAGAATGAACTGGGAATGACTCTTGGGGACTGAGTTGGGAGTTGACTAGAGAACACAAATGTAACAATAGCATGAATGGAAATCAAATATCACTTCATTTCTAAGGAGAACGTGTAGATATCGGATTTGATTATCATCCATCATTGGATTCTCATATTCTACCTTGAGGTCACCCAACCAAGAAAGAATGAGTATGTCCTGTAACCTTGGCCTGACCTACAATGCCATGAACAAGTGAGCAGGTAGGGGGAAGGCCACCACAGACTTCTAAAGAGGAAGGTGTGGTCCCCACAAGAATACAAGTCAGATTATGGGGTTCCCATCTCCTCTGCCCCATCTTGAGGTAAATAGTCCAAAGAAAGAAAGGCTGTAATGGAAGGAATCACTTGTGTACAGTTTATTTTCCTTTCAAAATCAACTTTATTGAGATACAACATATATAACAAACCACACTTGCTTTAAGCATGTAATTTTTGAGTCTTGATGAATGAATACCCTATAGCTATCCTCACAATCAAAATATGGACTAGTTTCGTCATCTCTAAGAGTTCTCTCTGCCTCCCAGAGATAAACCCTTCTGCAAGCTTCAATCCCTGGCAGCAACAGCTTGCTTCCTGTCCTTGTAGGAAAGTTTTACCCATTCTAATGTTTCATATGAACAAAACCTCTGCATTTGACTCCTTTACTTGGTGCCAAGAGATACTTGTGCCAGAACATTGTACTTACTGTTGACTGGTGGTCTGAACATGCACATTTCAAAAGTCGTTTTGCCATTTACCTATTCTGAACATTTGACTTACTATTTGAAGATTTTCTTTCTCTGCTATGAAGAGTACCTTGTTTCTCCCTTTAATCTCAACGCTAAGTCATTCCTCCAGATGGGGTAGGAGAGAGGCAAGCTAACAGGCTGAGTGTCATGTTGCACAGCTACTGTGTTCAAGAATCAGAGGGGGTTTTAGAAAGACAAGTGCAAGTCTATACCCACAGAGTTCCTGATCAGTTGATCTGAGGCCAGCCAATGATGGGAGATGTTATTCTGTAAATATGTTTCTCTTATTGGTTAATGAATAAAGCACTGTTGGCCAATAGAAAAGCAAGATAGGTGGGACTAGGAGACAAGGAGGATTCGAGGAAGTATTAGGGAGGAGTCAGCATGTAGAGACTGAGGAGAGCACATCAGCCCCTCTCGGGTAAGATGAGACCACGTGGAAACACTTAGATTAATAGAAATGGGTTAATAATTAAGACAGAGCTAGCTGATAAGAAACAAGTCACTGGCCAACAGCATTATATCAAATACAGAGTCTCTGTGTGTTAATTGGGGCTGGTGCTGCTGCTGTGGGTCCGGAGGCAGGAAAAACCTTACTTATAACAAGTCAAGAATGTGATTCTAACAAGCAATGCTGTTGTTCTGGGAAACACTTGGAGTTGATGGCCTTGCAGCCTCCTTGAGGACACAGGAGTCCATGTGTCCATGGTGTGGGGCTGGACTCATCAAACCTCATTTACACACAAGTCTATTCACCCTTCAGACAAATATAAGCTTTACTAAGACATCATTACATATAAAACCCAAGATGTTTTAGTACTTCAGGATGAGCCCTCATACCAATTTGACATGAATCCTTGCCCCCACCTCCCACAGTCCCAGACAGAAATCTGCATCCTGTTTTCATAGGTTTGCCTTTTGGGACATTTCAAGTAAATTAGCATAGTTCACTTTGTGATTGATTTTTAAAATCTGATGTTTTTGGAGATCCCTCACATTGTTGTATTCATCTGTTCTTTAGATAACACACCAGATAGTATTTCATCTGACTGGGTATCTGTACCATCTGCTCACATAATATACTCATTTTGTCCAGCTGTTCATCTGCTCATAACCACCATAGTTGTTTTTCTAGCACTTGTGATGGACACTCCGTGAACATGCATATGCAAGCCTATGGCTAGAAGTAGGTTTTCATTTCTCTTGGGTCTAAACTTAAGCATTGGTAAATTTAGATTCAATATTTAAAGAAATTGCTAAACTCTTTCCAAAGTGGCTGCGCCATTTTATATTTCCACCATCAATGTCTGTCTGAGGGTTCTGCATGAATCTCTAGATTCATTTTATGTGGGGCATATTAGAGAATTTGAGATCCACCTTTGGGCTGTGTTAAGGAAACTATTTGAAATGCTGTTCTGTGACTATTGTGACTACTTACACAGTAGCAAAAGAGAAGCTGGTCAACATCAATTTCCACATTGGCTGCACATAATAATCTGGGGACCTTTCCTAGTGACAGTCAAGCTACAGTTCAGGTAATGAAAACAGTGACTTTGTGGGCTTGGGTGAACAGCACCTGGCTTTTAAAACCCTCAGGTGATGTCAATAAATCAGCTGATAAACTCTGATGAAAAAAAAAAAAAAAAAAAAAAAAAAAAAAAAAAACCTCTTTTGCTGTTTGCTGTTGAGCTACCCACTGAGATAATGAGCTGCACAGTTAGCCATGACTAGATACACAGTCTACAGGACACATTGAATTGGACTGGGAACATTTTACGACCACAGAAGGAACAAAGGATGGACTGACAGGCCAATAGTGGCTTATACAACTTCCTTTATATAATTTTCCTACTCTTATTTCAACCATTTGGCCATGAAGTGGAGGATGACTCATAACAGAAGGGGTGTGGGATGGAGACTAATGCCAAATCCCCGCTTGCTTCTGACACTTGAGGTCTTTGAAAGTCAGTAGATAGTCAGAAAAGCAGGGGCGGGAGTGACTGATGGGTGGCATCTGTCAGGGGGGAGGATCCAGACCCAGGTAGAAACATCCTGCTTTCATTCTTGCAATGAATGGTCTTTTCCTTGCTTCGCACTCAACACAGCCTCCTGCTTTTGAGTGACAAACAGCTCGGGTTAACTGGTCTTCCAGGGATGTACTTTCTCCCACTCCTGTTAGCTGCATTCAGAGTTTCTGGATGATGTGTCCATCTTTAGTCCTCTTGTTGATGTTATACTTCCCTAGCGATTTGCACTGCATCCGACTTCTTAAACCCTTAATCTGAGGAGTCCTTGACATTTGTGACCACTCCTCACATTCCTTTGTTTCTTTACTAATACTAAATAAGCTTAGCATATACTCCTCAGGCCCAGGCATAGACTGGCCTCTGTATCTAGGCAGCTGGCCTTGCTGTGGCCAGCTTTGTCCCCTTGCTTTTCTATGGCTTTTCCTTGCCTTCCACCTTTCAGCTCACACTGCTTTCCCTTCTGAGGCCTTTCCTAAGTGTGGACTTGTATCCATCCAGGTGTTCATCTGATTATGCTTGTCTTCAGGCACTAGGCTCCAGCCCCTGGGGAGCAGCACTCACACCTGGTTTTGCTTGTGTTTCTTCCTGACTTTCTGACGGATTTTTTTTTGTTGTTGTTGTTGTCAAGACCCACAGGATTGAAGTGGAAAGGCATATTAGATTAGACTCACTTGCCCCATTGTTACCTCCCTGAGGAAACAGGCATAGTCAGGGGGATGGTCAGAGGAAGGGTTCATGCAGGGTCACATAGCTGGCTGGATGGTGAAGTTGGAATACTAACCCTTACTTCTCTCTGAGCCACTGATCTTTCCCCCCTCACTGAATCACTGTTTAGTACAGATACTGCACTAATAATCTCTGCTTTTCCCTCCCCTTCTTCTAAGTGAATCATAAACGCTGTAGGTAGTTTTTAAACAACTTTTGTGTGTGTTCTATTTAATAACAAACATCAAACAATTGGTGACAGACAAAAATAGTATCTTTGAAGAGAGGGGTTGAAGCCATTTTAAGGACTCCCTTGCCTTATCATCACACACATCAACCTGACAAAAATGGCCAGTGGATTCCAGGGCAACTCCTCTCCTGATCCTCCCAGGCTGAAACCCAATCAAGTGAAACACTGCAAAAGGCTCACACACCTCATGCTTCCTTTCTGGAACTGTGAACTCACTAGGGAGAGATGCTGTCCCATTTCCTTCTTGCAGCAGGCGATCATTTTCTGCACCATCAGGTCATCGTTTTGAGTATCGAAACCGATTTGGATATTATCCCTAGGCTGCTTTCTTTAGCAGGTTTCCTTTGGCGCAGTATAAAGCACGGAGCGCCTTCTGGTGGTCACAGGTAGGAACGTTTCTAGCGGGAGCAATTCATTCCGTGGATGAGAATCCCTGAGTTCCCTGGATTCCCCTCATCTCAAAAGTCTTTAAAACCACCTGGACACGATAGTTTATATCGCTTTGTAACTACCAAAACTTTCTGATGTCATGGTTACGGCTTTACAACCCCTGTTGCCACAGAACGGTGACATGATGTAGAGTGCAGCTGTGGTTTGTTATTCTGGCACACCGTGAAGAGAAAGAAAGGGTCTGAGAGAGCAGCCATCATGCCTTCTGGGAGAGGAATACTGAGCTCTATTTGACTTCTCCAGTTCTCTTTTATAACGTGTTATCTAAATAACTGACATGGCAAGGCAGTTCTCTTGGGTGTAGTGCTTGGAGCAGAATACTGTGACTAAGGGACAGGTGATGGCATATGTGGTTAATTGCTAAGCTTGAGCTGTTTGCACAGCTATACATACAGCTTGGAGACAGAAGAATGAAGGGGATGACACATAGTGTGTGTGTGTGTGTGTGTGTGTGTGTGTGTGTGTGTGTGTGTGTTCAAACTCACTCATTCATCAGGCAGCCATACTAAGAAACACAAATTGACTGTGGTTGAGGTGGGAGGAGATCTGAGCTGGAAAGGACTGGCCATCACTGACTGGGCACCAGCAATCAGGCTTTTCTTTTCTTTTCTTTTTTTTAAAGAAAGGACACATAATTTCTCCTTTCCTTAAAAGATGGGTACTATCTCTTTTTGCTTAGTCCCTAACATTCCATTAAAAAGTCTGGATTATGCTGTCTTATTAATTCTTATGTTTAGTTTTGTGACATCATAGGCCTTTGAAAAATAAAATGAATAAGTCAAAACATCTTCAAAACCTTTGGAAATACAGGTTTGAAGACATTAAAACTCACACTGTCTGGACTGTCTAATAGCCTCTTTTCTGGTGGCAATCTTGTTAAATTGTCCTGCTCTGTGCCCAGATCATCATCAGCTCATTATACCTGTTACACCTGGACATACACACTCCACTAAGGACAAGATCGAGTACAAAAGAGAGAGGGATGCTTAAAACCACATCTAATACAAAACCGGTGGTAATCTACAGAAGTGACTTCTTCATACACGGAGACCTGTGGCATCTATAATTATGGAAGAGCAGAAATTACATTTATTTGTAGAGTAAAACATTTATTTGACCCTGAAAACCCTGAAGTACCTTTTGTCTTTGTGCTTTATGATGTCTAGGCAGGCCTGTCTTATTTTTTGTAATTCTAGTAGACAGGCTTGTTTGTGGAGAGTAAATGTGAAAACATGAGAGAGAGAGACCTCATTTGGGGATCACTTTAAAATAAGCTTTACCTGTATGCATTGAAGATTCCATGTGACAAATCCTACTGCACTCCCTTGGCAAAATACTGAGGATTTCAGCCAGGCTGAAATGGTGGATAAAAAGGTTCACTACTTCAGTTTCACAGCAAAAAAACAGAGGCAAAACCCCAAAAGGCATTTGGATATCTTTCAGTCCTATACCCTGCATTAATGAGCTTACTTCTCACACAGCAGAACATAAACATTGCTTGTGTGTTTATTTGCACATAACACCTATAAGCATATAGCTTCAATACTTTATGTATATTTACAAATTCAACAGAGTATCTACATATGAAAAGCTTTACTTAAAATTAAACTTGATGCAAGTTATGAGAAACCAATTTATTGGCAAATGAAATTGAGCATTCTTTCAACCATAGGTTGTCATAGAATTTTATATTGGAGGTAAGCCATTCCATACACATTGTTTATGACCAATATAGGATGAATATATATATATATATATATATATATATATATATATATATATTCTTTAGACTGCAGGTATAATCCCTTTGACTGTTGGCCTAATTAAGCACTTACCAGATTTTGCCTCTTGCAATTTGTATACGAATTGTTGAATGCTGCAGCTTGAAAGCTCATATAGGTACTCATATCAGTATCTGCATGCTGCCCTCTGCTCTTAGTACTACAATCATTTGTTTTTCCATCCATTTCTAACCACAGCATTTTCCTTTTTCAACATAACTTGTTTGGCTAGAAACCACAAAAGACCACTAAACCATCATGTGTTCCAGCTGATGACAAAGCTTCCCTTCCTTTTGATATTTATGGGGGAGAGCCCCTTCAAATAAACTTGCTTTTATTTTCACAAATTTTCAGCATTTCAGTCCCATTATCACAGCCTTTTAACAGTTACTTTCTAACAACAGCAGTAACAGAGGGTGGAGTGGCCCAGACTGGCTGATACCCAGTGCAGGAGTCAGGGGATACTCATTGTCCGAAGGCACTGCATATGTCTTGCCCTGCATTTTCCAGATAAAATTTGAAATCTAACTTCAGAGTTTTGTCTTCCGTTCTTTGAGTATGGCACAAAGGCCAGAAGGTGTCACAAAACGCAATATCTATGCCTCCAAACAACTGAACACAGAGATACCATAAGAAGTGGAACACTGCTGCTGTAACCTGGAGGGTTAAGAAGCCTAGGAAGTAACAGGAGCAAAGAACAGGTGACAGTCTCGGTGAGCATTAGCAGATGCACCTGTCGTAATTAACTCTTGTTGCAAGTATATACTGTACATACTGTTCCTAACAGTCTCCTGAAAAGACTAACAACAGCTAGACATAGTCACCAGTTTCACAACAATGTCTACAGAGACGCTGGAGCCCTAGAGAACACTACGGTAACACTCCCCACAATAACAACGGAATTCAGATTTAGGGTTCAGCTGAGGATAGTGTCAACAAAGTACCTGACCATGGCGCAATCACATACACAGGTGTGTACTCTGTGCAGCATGTTTCATGCATCTTATTGAACTGTATCCCACACAGGGAATAATGTGACCTATCGATGATGTTGAACTCTTTTTTAATCAGTTCCAAGGAAATTGAGAAAACCCACTCCGAACAAAAAAGTACACACTTTGCACCCCAGTTCCTATCAGCATATTGTTTGACTGAGTTATGTTCTTGCTTTGTTCTCATAATACTCACATACAGCTGAAAACATCCTTTCTACCCATATGTCCATGGAGTGAGAGGGATGAGAGGTGCTCAGAAAAAACTTTCCAGAGAAATGGGACGTTGATGCAGAGCTTAACAACTTAAACAAAGGAGTTCATGGCGTTGACAGGTGAAGGTGCTTCGGAGCTCTCATTTCCTTCAGCTGGTTCTTTCTCCTTCTTACCACTGTATTGTCCAATAAAGGAGCCATCCTCATTGAATTGGCCATTCACCCCCTCTCCATAGTCAACCAGGCTATCATCACTATCTTCTTTTTTCACAGTCCTGTCTGAAGGTGTTCGGCTTCCTTTTTTCAAAGGCTTGTGATCTTCTGCATCGCTGGAAAAAAAAAAAAAAAAAAAAAAAGGAAACACTTTGGTAAGACTAGCATTTAGCTAAAGTGTCTTGTTTCTACAGACCGTGCATGCAAATTATGAAAAAGCACATGGAGCCCTGAGCTGCTAAGGCCAAATCTAACTGCAAGTAGATTCCAGTGCCTAGGGTGGAGCTGGAATGGAATCAGGCACAGAAATGGTTAAATCATGGTCTGTAGCAAAGTGTATGGCTTTCTATTGTGAGTGCTAATTTAAATGAGAGATTCTGAAGCCCAATTGGAAGGCAACCCAGGAACAATCACAAGCATTAAAAGGTGGAGGATTGAGGATAGCTAAAAATCATCACTGTTCGATTCAAAGGAGCAGGACAGAGCTCAGGACAGTAGCAAGTTAGTGTGTTAAACTGTGGAACATCTCTGATCCCTTGGATGTGAATGGAGCATGATTTTAGTTACATGTGAAGTATGCATTGTTTTTCCTGAACCAGAAGGAGAAGCAAAATCCTGCAGTTCAAATAATTTTGTTATTGAGTGCAGGCCAGATTTGTGAACTTCTGCCTTACCTTTCAAAAGACCTAGAAATCCATTAAAAGGAGGCAGGGGAAACAAATGAGAACAGCCTAAGAAGAAAAGCACAACCCTTATACGAATAGGTCACAATTTTTTTTTTTCGGAAGAATTTTGGTCAATGGGTAAAGCTTTATTAATTTGGAAAGACAAACACTTTAAATTAAAAGCACTATATGTGAGCCATAGATATCATGCTCCCAACCCATAAGATGCGGTGAGTGCTTCCAAACTCACAAAAACAACTATGTTCTGTTTCCTGCTTAACTGGATTCTCACCTCTCCTCTGGGCTATGCACACACTGAGGGGGTCCAAGGCTTGCACTTCAACAGAAGCATTATGGGAGTCTATTAATGTTTTGCCTATTTCTTTGTTGAACCCTCAAACATGACTTCTAAAAGCAAAAGAGTATTCATATGTGACACTAACATGGCCACATATGTAACTGAATTTAAGATCATCTACTACATGGTCATATGTATAAGTACAGTGACTGACTCATTAATAGGTAACACTTGGGGAAAAATTAGAAAAAAAAATAAGAATGATACACAACACTTGAACTAAAAGCCCTGATACTTGATGTTACCCAGCCATCACTGTAACTAGTGTTTTAAGAAAGAATGGTGCTAAGATCATAATTAGCAAGATTGATGTTTTTTTCTAGTCAAGCTACAAAGACTTTAAGGTAAACACATCTGTCTCTTTTGGTGATACTTCCTGCTAGCAATCTCTTACTTTTCTCTCTAAGAAGAATGCATCAAAATTTTCATGTGCTAGCAAAAGAAACCCATAAAGATAATATACAAGTACATGTTGCCATCTAAATAATCTATACAACTTGGTGACATCAGAGATCATTGGGATGTCCTGTTGATGGGGACATTTCAAAAGACACAACACCCACAAAATCCAACTTAAAAAAACAGCTTACAGGTCTTTGAGATTTAGCTGTGAACATCTGTACTTTGCTTGAATACCCTGAAGAGTTCAATGATAAGCAGACTTTTGCCACCTGGGTTCCATCTATTATTCTACTTAGTAGAACTAACAAGGCAAGAAATACATTATAGGACATGTTCATGATATCATGTTTTTGATCAAGTCTTGCCTCCATCCAATGTGTACTAAGTACCTACTCTAAAGCTGATGTCATTTTAGGCACTTGGGACATAGGAACAAGGAACTGAGACTAAAATGCTCGCTTGCATCCAGTGGGGGTAAAATGCAGTTAGCAACCATGTGGGTAAAGAAAATTAATTATGTCAGGTGACCAGTATTGCAGAGAATCTGATATCTGAGAAAACATGACAGAAGGAGCTAAGAAAGGGGAGGGAGAGTTAACATAGGATATCCCAGGAAGGTCTTGTTTAAAGGTACCATCTGGTCAAGGACCTAAGAGCTAGCCCTGTGGATGACTAGAGCAAGAGCAATTATGGCAAATGCCATAGCAGCACAAATGATTTGTGGCAGGGAAGACCTGACATGTTCTAGAAACAGCAAGGTGCTTACTGTGGCTGGAATTGAATGAGTATGTAAGGAAGAGAGTAGTTGGAGGTGGCAGGGGTAGGCCATGGATACATAGACATTGATGAGCCTCTATTTAAGAGATGGAGGCCCCTGGGGATGGGAGGTACATTCCCATGGGTGAGCATGGTGTTCTGACCTATATTGCTTTAAAAACACAAATCTGCCATCAAGTGTTGACATTAACCTGCCTTTGAGAGGAGGAGTTGGTAAACTGTAGTAAACTTGAGCCACGCCCATTTGTGATCTATTTATTGCCCATGGTCCTTTTACTGCTACATCAGCAGAACTGCTGAGTTCCAGCTGAGACTATGTGGGTTGTAAAATCTAAAACGTTTACCCAGTGCTCTTCAGAAGTGTGAGTCTGCAAAACTTGGCAGTGGAGTTGGGTGATTACTTCTGTCATTCAAGAGAGATATGGCTGTAGTTTGGACCAGGGTGGAATGTTGAAGATGTTTATACCAAATGCTCATGAACATAGACAAGGAGACCTGAACTCATAACCAGCCAAATGTAGCCAATCACTGAAGAGATAAAATATCATAACATATCAAGTTGGGTCAAGTTTAGGAATGAAAGTTTGATTTAGTATGAAAATACAATTTGTGAAATTTATCATTTGTACTCTTGTAGAAAGAAAAAAACTGTGATCATCACAGTAGTTTTAGGGGAAAAAAGTATAAGACAGAGTTCATAACCCATTCATGAATAAAACTTTAGTATGCTAGAAAGGGGAAGTGTTTCTATTATTCTGGTTAGGATGCCTACATGAAAACTACAGTGAACCAGTGAACGGAATCCTTCATGGCAAGTGCTGAACTGTTCTGTTTAGAATCAGAAATAATAGCAAGCATGGCTGTTGTCTCCTCTTCCTTTTTCTCATCCTCTCCTTCCTCTTCCTTTTCTATGGAAACAGAATCTAGGATGGTCTAACACTCTCAACCTTTCTATGTAGCTAAAGATAACCTTGAACTCATCTTTCTGCGTTTGCTGCCCAAGTGTTAGAAATGTAGACATGAGCTACCTCACTTGGCTGATTTCTGCACTCCTAATGAAAACTACCCAGGAGTATCAAGCAATGTGATGAGAAAAAGAAATGACACTTTTCGCACACCTATCAAATTGATGGTAGTTCTCTGTATTCCTTACTAGATTATAAACTCCCAGTGAGGGACCAAATTTTATTGTGTTCAATTTCCCCAAGGTTTGGCATACAGTACACACTCAATAAACATCCATTGGGTAAATTCTTGATAAAATTAAAATATATGAGTCCATGAATATTTCAAAAGTGCTTTAGAATTCTAACATTACATTTTTCATTCCTTCTTAATGTTATAATAGCAGACAAAGCATTGCTTTGTATTATTCTTACTTTAGTACTGAGAATGCATTTTAGGGAGTTAATTCATTTCATTCCCAGTAGTTCTTGGTTCACACCCATGAAATATTTACTAAAATAAAACCAATAACAGTAAATAAATCTAATATTACATCTGACATTCCTGCAGCAACTGTCCTACCATGATCAAACTACTCAACAGTGTTATTGATATTCAGAAATCTTATGCTGGCCCACTATAAAAGTTCATCATTATTTGCTTACAACCAGTTCATATTTATGAGCACAATAAGCTTGAAGTATGTAACAAATGCAACACCACAGCTTTTATCAACCAAGCTTTGGCAAGAGTTAGCAAGCTGGCAACAGCGCTGTGGTCACACAAATGACAAGATTCCCATGGCAAAGTCCTCCATTTGGGCAGTAAATCACAGTTTGCATAGCACAAGCATATGGTTTACAACCTAGGCTCACTGTTGTTTTTAAACAGAATGCATCTAAAGAATAAGGAAATACTTACATAGTTGGCTGCACTGTTTCTTTGATTTTTCTATATGCTAGTAAGGATGCAGATCCTACTGTCTGTATAATTAAAGAGACAAACAAAGAAAGCTGCAGGCTTCTGAGAGAGGGTAGCTGCTTGGAGTAGGTGTTGGAGTGACAGTATGGGGATAAAGCATATGAAAAAAAAAAAAACAACTTTGGCTATTATGGGAGGTCCATCCCTCTTTGCACTGTGACATTTTGTCTGGCTCAGAGCCAACCAGGTAGAATTGTTCCATCCTTGGGCTGGAGAATGTGTGAAACACAAATGGAATTAATTTACATCTCGACAATAGTCCTAATTGTGTGTCAGCATGAGACCAGAATTATAATTCATTTTCAGAATGCAGGAGACTAAGAATCAATATAGAGCTCAAAACATCTAGAAGGTGCAAAGTAGAGAAAGGACCCCGGCTGTTTAGGGGAGAGAATAACACTCAAATTACCATTAAAACAAATAATTCTCCATTAATAGTTGGAACCGTTTTCATTTATTATGACTCTCAGATTAAAAAGGCCTAAATGGAACAAACCAAAGGGAATAAACCTGAGGAAGGATCCCAATGCCTAAGGATAAGGTCACATCGACAACAACTAAGTGCTAGAATTTGGGAGATGTGATTTCACATGAATCCTCACGAACTTGAAAATTCACTCAAAATCACACCACAGAGTCGTGCTTTGAGTTGAATACATCCATCAGAACTTTATTTCCTTTGGCCCCTCCAGGATTAATGTCATTACAAGAGTGACAAGTATTTTTGTTTTCATGCCAATTGGGCTTGTATTCAATAGGCCCAAATGGTAAGTCTCTCTATCCTGAGAAACTTTGTCAAAAGCCAAAGACAGCCATTTGAAAACGCTTCATAGACACAGCACACACATGAATTAATGCTAAGACAAATAAATGTGAGCTTGTAGATGGAAATCAAATTGTGACTATGAATATAGAGCCAGACACTTGCTATGTACTGCTCTGAAAACAGACTTATGCTGGAAGTTGTCAGGCCACTCACAGAGCACAGAACTGGGAAAGCAAACTCTCAAGATGTTTGGATTCTTGAAAATTTGTCTAGATGATGAAAATTAAGATGGATATAAATTAAGCATCATAAAGGAATCAGAGGTAATGGCCAAGTTAAAACAAAACTTAATAGCTTCTGCATTCCAAGCTAGTTCATAAGACACAACCTTGACTTGAATCAAGGTTTAATGGTGCTAGCATAGTCACCCAAAGTCACAGTGTTCTAGGTCTTGGCTTCACACCATTATAATATCAAAGTGATATTTTGAGAGCTTTGAGGTGAGCAGTACATTGCCATATTTGCTGAAGCATGAGAAGAATATGAATCCACCACAATGTGGAGAATGTATGAAGTGCAATGGCTTATTTCTACATTCATGCAAATATATATTTTTCTATATTGAAGATGTAGCTTCATATCAGTAAACAAGGGGGTGGTGTGTATATCTTGTATGAGGTCATAGCCACAAGAACTTTACAAGGATGTCGTTTAATTAGTGTCAGCTCACCTGTGTGTGGGAGAAACAGGTAGAAAAGTGAGTTATACCAGTGAAGATTTCTATTCCTCCAGAGACGCAGCTTCCCTGGGCTATGCACACTGAGGGATGCTCTCCCATGCTATGGAAAACTGGTCATTGTGGGTGGGTGCCGTCAGACATAACATAACCTTTGCATCAACATAACCTTTGCAAATCATTGTTTTTCTATCATGAGCTACAGAAATTCCAAGAGCTTTTAGAAATCTTTGGCATTTTCTGTTGAGGATGGGGACAGCATAGGCCAGAAGACATTCTCACATGTTCATGAACACTGCTATGAAAGCTCATACTGAAACATATGGTTTCTCTCAATCCATTTACATTTCCTACATTGGCATTGATTGTCCCCTCATGATAGTGACATGGAGATATCAAACATGAGCTACAGAGCCAGGTAGTACCTGATGCAAATATCTATCTACAAAGGTGGCTTGGAAATCACAATAGTCTTTTATTTCACACAAAAGTATTTTCTTCTATCAAAAAAAAAGCCACAAGCTGAGCTTCATGTATATTTAAAAGATTATATTTTATGTCATAAAAAACTAAGTTACAAAAGGTATTTCATAAATAGTTGTTTCAGAGCATTACATATATGATAGAAGTTTATTTCTCGTGTTTAAAATAATCATTTATCTATGTGAAAAACCTGTGTTCTCCACATAGGAACAGTTTCATGCAAAGAGACTTAAAAGAAGGTAGATAGACTATGCTGTTTTTCTTAATATGAAGTGAAATAAAAAAAATGTAGCGTTGCCATTCTGTGAGTTAATGATTGACTATGGCAGCTCTTAATAGTTAACAGCTTCTAAAACAACCTTCTCCTAATTGTCTGAAAGTTTGAGGGACAGGTATTATTTAAGAAAAAAGCATTTCATAAATCTGAGATTAAAAAGTCTTGGGGCTGAGCATGTAGTTCAGTAGCAGAGAGCTTGCCAGGTTTGTGTAAATCTCTCTCTCTCTCTCTCTCTCTCTCTCTCTCTCTCTCTCTCTCTCTCTCTCTCTCAGTACTTGTAAGACTTAGGTAGTGGGGTTATGATCTTGGAGACAGCCTGGCATATGTAGAGAATCCCAGGCCAGCTTTAACTACATATAAGATTCAATCTCAAAAATAAAGTGAAACAAATGCAGATAGCAGCACTGCTAACACTGGTTTTATGTTTTATAAATGCATGTTTCCCTTGCACTGTAGGCTGTGCAGTTCTCACTTTAGCACAATGAAATTGCTGGGCTGAACAGCACAGATTGTGTCTCTGGAAAAGATAATAGGGTGGGATATATTCTGACTCTAAACACGTAACTATAGTGGGAAATTTTATGATTCTTATTTTTTAATAGAATGGTTTTAGTGATAATATTTTAATCAAGAAAGGTGGCTATGTTTTGACATGCACTTGTTTCTAAAGCACTGCTCACTGGGTTCTGCTCTCAGAACTCGGGAGTGTCTGGGGGGTAGTGGTTAGTGGTGCAGGGAAGGCAGGGCCAGAAGAAACATGGGCTCACCTGTATTCTCCAAACGTTCCATCATCTTCCTTCATGGGTTGGATTTCTGGGTCTGCGTGAGCATCCTCCTTTTCTTTAACTAGAAGGTTTGAAGTGACATTATTATCCACTGATACTAAACTTCCTTTATCAGTGTTTTCAGGGGTGAGCTGAGACACAGAGGAAAGACAGTCTCTACATAAGTAGATATCGTGTAGCCACATGTCTAATGTGGCCATGAGTATGCTTTGATATTTACAACATCAGTGTTTATAAACATGAGCCACTCCAGTCTTTCTCTTAATAAAGAAATGATTTTTAAGTTTCTCATAGTTCTTCTATATTTTCCAGTCTATTTATTAGTGTATTGATGTTAACAAATGACTTTATAAGTGGGTTATTTTTTGGTGGTTAAAAACTTAATATTTTTAATCAAAGGATAAACGGTCAAGTAAATCAGATAGAAATTTATCATCCTTGCAGGGACCATAATGTAATGTCACATGGTTCTAGTATTCCATCTGCTGAAACTGTACATGCTGCCCCCTTCCCTTTGTCTCCTGAAAACTAGTTTTAGGTCCTACTTCAGTGTTCATAACCCTTTGGAGTCTAAGGAAGAAGGATTCTTTTGAAAATTGACTTGTGTATTTCTCATGTAGCTGATGACCCATGACAGTTCTCATAATATAAATAGGGATCAAAATGTTTTACTCAAGTAACTCAAATGTATGACTCTAAGAAGACATTCTGTTCCTACTCCTATCTCCACTATTCTTTTCAGTGTAGCAGATAACTCTGCAGCATTGGGAAGCATTTTGAATCCCTCTCACCTGGATATTTACCACCCTTGTTTCTTCTAATGAAGCAAACGATCAACAGAATTAAGATGAGGAGGGCAACAGCACACATTAGACCTATGAACCAGCCCTGGGTCGCAATATCCACTTGCCGGCTTGCCATTGCTGCAAAACAAAATCAATGGCATCAGTAGGAAAAGGTTAATGGCAAGGTGAGATCCATGCTGGTCTCTTCATTAAAAAACAATTGTCACAGTATGTATGAGCTTTTATGTGCTTTTCACAGGACCCCAAATTGGAATCTGCCAATCACCAATGAGAAATTACATAACTTTGAAAAACATTCACTGTGTAAAATATTGAAATAGTGAAATCTTAATGTTCATAAGATTAAGCGCTGCACCTTGATAAACACTGGATTCACACTTATTTTAACTATACACTCTCAGTAGAAATGCACTCGCAAACCAATTAAAATCTATTACTTGGGGGTTAAAATGGATATGAAGTATGATAAAAATATAAACCTGAATTTTAAACAAAAGAGAGTATATACATCTAACGGAGTACTTTCCCTTCAAAACAAACTACCTTGGGAGACTAAAGTGTCGTGGAAGGATGGAGCTATAATTTCAGTGTTTTGGAAATCTTTAAAAAAGGAAAAGAAAAGAAAATGACCCACACAAGAACACTAGGCACTGATGAACACCAGAGCTGTTATCTTACATGACACCTCAATTCTGAATGGAAATCGTGAGAATATCAAAGGTCCAGTATTTGTTATTATACAGGCTCTGTTACTCAAAGAATTTTAACATATATTTTGGTCAATTATTGGAATCCAAGTACAGTTTGAAGAGAAAATACTCATTTACATGTATACAGTCCTTTATGTCTCCATCTCTTCTGTTTGAGTAAACAGATGTGAAATTCTTTACTCAGCTACTCATAGTATGCAAAATTCCTATGAACAGTTCAGATATTATGAAAAAGTGGCAACCATGATGGACAAAGTGCAGCATCTGTTGCTATTCAGACACACCCATGAAGGTATGTTTGAATAAGTTTGCACAAATCTTTTATTAAAGACCTTTGCTTTTTCTTTTTAAGCCATAAACAACATAAAAGGGTTTCTTCCATATCCATATGCCTATATTGTGCCTTTAGTCTGAGTTTCATCACTGGGTTAGATGTGTATGATCTCGGATGCATAAATAAGCATATCCCAGGTTTCCCATATGTATTAAAAGAGGCATTTAATTGTGTCCCTTTTGCCACAGAAATTAAAATGGTTAAAATCAAATATGAAATAAAATGTAAAAAAAAGTATGGATATATGTTTAAGAAATAAAATGGAAATGGAAATATATCATTTGGAATATAAATTGGAGGCCAATAGCCTTTTTCAAATGGCCCCTTTGTGCCTCATTAGTTACAGGAGTTGTGAGCTGTATTGTAACCAGGCACAGCTCTGGCTTTCATACACATGTCACAGTGATGATGATGATGATGATGATAATGATGATGATGATGATGATGTCAGTGGGATGATGACAGCAGCTAACAAGTTGGACTATTCCTGAAGGCAGGCTCTCTTTTAATCCTCACAAAAATCTTTTGATATAGGCATTATGATAATCCCAAAGCAAGAGAGGTTGAGAAAAAGAGATTTTCCAAGAGTTGGAAGGGACCTGTGTCTATCTGTCCTGTCTAGATTCAGTTAGTGAACATGGTAATAAGCTATTTAACTGTCCTGATATAATGCATTACTGAAAACATGTCCAGACACCAAATCTATAAATGTCTGAACATGTCATAAACTGCTTTAGGGACATTCCATTCCAGAACAGTTAAATGATTTAAAAAATTCATTACATTCTCTTTGGCAAAATAGTTTTGCCAATTTGTACATTGCCTTTGCATGCTTTTATTCAAAACTGAGCCCCAAACCGGATGGCAAAAGTTATTTTGATAATTGTGGTCCTTGATTTTGGAATGCTTAGTGAATTATGGTGTTGTTACAAATAGTTTCAGCATTTGTATCTTTCATCAAATCAAATAAGACTGATGAGATAAAGATGCAAGATGTGTGAGTATTAGTGCTAACACTGTCTTCCACAAATGGAGACTTTCCTAACTGAATTGCTTCCCAGCATTTCTACTCAGTAGCTGTGAAAAACTGAGTGCTCCCTGGATATTTGGCCAAAGATGTCCATGTTAACTTTGAATGTTTGCTTCTGTATCAAAGAAAAAAGAATTTGGTATTTCTCCAATCTATTATTTAAGACTGGCTAATCACAAGTAAGCAGATGTATACATACATTCATTCATACATGCATACATAGATAGACAGAAACAGACATATACAGGTGAAACCTACATTTTTTTTTCCTTCCTGGGAAGAAGGGTTCGACTGTGAAGTAACTCCCATAGGCCCATGTGTGTGAATGCATGGTCCCCAGCTGGTGTTGCTCTTTTGGCAGATTGTCAAACCTTTGGAAGGTGAAGCCTTGCTGAAGCAAGTGGGTGAATGAAGATGAGTCTTGGAGTTTTATTTCCTGGTCCCCCAATCCTATCTGCCTGCATTCTGCTCTGTCTACATGTGAGCAAGCAGCCTCAGGCTCCTGCTGCAACAGCTACTTGTCACTCCCACCACCATGCTGTCCCCTCCATGATGAATTGGACTCTTAAACACTGACCAAAATAAATATGTCATTCTTAAGTTGTGGCTTGTCAGGTCACTGCAAAGAGAAATGTGACTGACATATGTAGATATTAGCTGGAAAGTGAAAGTGGATTTTCTTCTCATCTGGAATTTCTACAGTTAAATCATGATGGAATTATCCACAAGGTGAGAAATGAAACTAACACATCAACGGAGTACACAAATACAAAGTAAGGCAGAGGAGTGAGGCCTGCCTTAATGCCTAGAAGTTTCAGAACAGTTTGCTGTTCTTATTTTGCTTGTTGTGACATGGATGACATATGTGGCATGGTGGGAGATCTCTGAGGACAGTGTTTGTTGGCACTCCAAATCAGAGTGAGACATGTGATTACTATTTATGAAGAAGTCACAATGCATGGAAGGGACCTGTCCAGTTAAAACAGTTAGAAATGGAAAGAATGAGCTTGATAAGGCCTGAAGAATCAACAGAAAGGAGCTGAGCCCAAGAACAGATCTGTGTTAAACCCCTGATGGTGTAAGAGAGGGGTCCACAACTGAGGGGCTCACATATGAGGGAAGACAGAAGGGCAATATTAGGGAGAGATGGAGGCAGGAACAGAGCAGAGCACCATCCTCCCCACAGTCCTGCCGCTTTCTGTCTCAGTGTGCACTGCCTGGCACAGTCAACTGTGTCCTAGACACAGACTTCAAAGGTGGAGATAATGCCATGTACCAAGAACTCTAGAAGAAACGTTAAGCCGAGGTTCCTGGGATTGGCAAAGTGAAGAGAGAGGAGCAGCACATGGACAGAGTTAAAAAAAAAAAATTAGCCAAATGGTATTCTTCCTCACTGAGGGTTGATGCCCTAGGCTTCAAAACCTAGTCCTGGGAGGGAGCCAGAGCAGCCCATAAGTGTTTACATGGCTTGCATCCTATGGTCCTAAGGACAGAGCACTGTCCCCTGGGAGGACGGGGTTTGTTATTTGGGCCATTACTAGAACTGAATCAAAACTTGTTCTTTTTAGTTGTCAGTGAGCATGTAAAAGGTGACAATTACTGGCTCTTGCATCATCCTAACACCATCAGTGGCACACATCAATGTTCCATGTCCCGCTCTTTCCATTCACTCATCTTGAATAAAATTAGCACTTGCCACTGGGATGGTAAGCATCTCCCACTGAAGAAAATATCCTTTTTGTTCCTTCCTTCCTTCCCTTCCTTTCCTGCTTCCTTCCTTCCTTTCTTTAAGGAAACATATTTTGTCTTGCAAAAGCACAAACATGCTGCAAGCTGATTTTGAATGCAAATCCAATTTATCTGTAATTTGGGAGGACATGGAGTCCTTAGAGGCTTAGAAAAGCACCGTAAACATATGAAGGCTAATTGAATCCATTGTTTCTGAGACAACCTGTTCCTCTTGGGATATGAATCTGTGGCTTTGTACAGTGGGTGTGGTTAGTGCCTCTCTTTGGGACTGGGAGGCCAGACTTTTGGTCCCAGCTCTACCATACTACAATTGTGACTGGGACCAGTTCTTGAGCTCTGAAACTGGCATGTAGTGCAAGTGAGCAGTAAGTGCTCACTTTCGAGGGACTAGATGAGCATGAAATGAGGAAACCACTCATGTGTCGTTTGGGGGCTGCCTACAATTCTTATTCTAGCTGTATGTCTAGCTGTATGTATTTTGAAATTAACAGTTATCAGTAACAACAAGCAAAATTCTTACAGAGATAACTGAGTTGTTTAGAATCCCCTTTAATAATTAATTCCTTCCTTAGATTATGTTTGTAAATGGATATGAAAAGAAGGGACAGAATAATAGGATTTTTCTTAAAACATATTGATTTTAGCAGACGTATATTTAGAAAGCCTTATTTGATAGGTAACTTAATATTAACTTCGGTTTCTTTCTTTTTTAAAAAATTTTCCTGAGTAGTTTTAAGTAATAAGAAATGACTTTAAAAAAAAAAAGTCATGCTTTGTTAGTGAAACTACAATATTCCCATCTTGCCCTTGGTTTCTATAGGGGTAGGTATGTGATATCTCCTCAAGAATGTATGACATGACTGAACAGAAGATGAATGTATGAACCATAGGACGAACACACACCAAACAGCTCCTATTTCAATCTGAGTAAGGAGATTATTTTCTATATTGATAGCAAATATTTGTTATTATTATTATTTACACCTTACATGAAGGTTTCTTTTTAAAACTTTATTTTTATGCTAGTGAACTCTGATAACATTCAGAAAACTAAAAACACATACAACAGGCAACTTTTGCAATAAAAATATAATACCAGGCTTAAAGAATTTCTTTTGTACAAACTTAGTAACACTGTATTGATCATCTAACCAAATTGTGGGGTTCTGCTGGGTTATAGTCCATTTTAATATAAAGAATTCTGACTCTCTTAGATATAATTCCACCTGGAAAAGCATTTCAGAGATTAATGTCAATTTAATTCAGAGAAATTTTAAATACTAAAACTATTAAAAATTAAATTATTTAACTAATAAGTTAAAATGACATTTCAGTCTTTTAAAATGGTTTTGGTCAATAATGTAGTTGAAAGAGAATTTTCCCAATTTTATAATTCATTTAATAAAAGAAGCTAAATATAATTAAAATGTAAACTCCCAACCCAGCAGGGCCCCACAGAGATATCCACAGCCCTGTGAGCTGTACCCGTGCCAGCCTCTGACTAGAGTGTCTGCTGGCTTCTCCTTGTGAGCAGGAGCCAGAACTGGTGAAATGTGTGCCTCACCTGGGCCTGTCTCAAACACATCCTCTGAACTCACAAAACCAGAGGCCCCCTCAGCACCAACTCGAACTTTGTATGCCGTTCCTGGCATTAGACCCTTTAACCCAAAGAAGCTTCGAGAACCATTTACAATTGCTTTCCTCCATTCTTCTTTGCCTATGGAAATTTTGCAAAAAACAAAATAACAAAACAATAAAAACAAAAAATTTGAACATTTCAAGGGACCAGAAGTTACTTAATGTTTCAAGAAAAGAAAAGTATTTTTGAGGTAAAGATAAAATATCTAGGGTAATTAAAGGTAACATTTTAGATTATTACAGATCTAATTGTATCAAATAAGTCAGTTAAAATGGGGAGCCAAGTGAGAATGTCCTCAAAGAGACACCTATTGGACACTTAGCATGCACACAAATGCATATACCCCATCATGCTCTTTATTCTGTCTTATACAAAGGATACTGCCTCATCTACTCCTTGCCTCATGAAAGCCTCATGAAATTGGCTTTCTCCCAAGATGTTTGCATAAAGAACTATTACACATTAAGTGGCTTCAGTGAACTATAAGAATTGTTTGTAAAGATTCATTAGGTGAATCTTTTGATAAATTTAAATACCTTTATATGTATCCAAGTTACAGATTCAATATTTCTCAAGTATTGCTTTTCCTAAGGCATAGTTGTTTGCAAAAATATGTATTTGCTTGATAAAGGCCTCAATAGGACATTGACTGGTGTTCACCATTTTGTCAGACATTTGCGTAAACATTTACAGGCCATTCAGCCTGTGATTGCAGAGTACACTATGTTGAGGATGGGATGGATGGGTTTTTATGAATCCTTGAAAACTCATGGTGCCTGCACTGACCAGGAGACGTGGCTATGTGGGAACAGAGAGCTGACTTGGGAATACATAAAACACCAAGACAAAATGGATGTTTATACCATTTTGATTTTCTTGAATTTCTTGAAAAAAATTTGCTGGGTTAATTTTGGTAAAATAAATTCTTTCATACCAGTTTGATTTATACTACTAGAAATTCCAGATTGAAAAAAGAAAAAGTTGTCTTATATGTACTTAAAAGTTATTAGTTTTGTTTACATGTTGCATTTACAAAACCAATTTGAAGTGCTCTGATAAGCAAAATAACAACATGAGTGAGCTAATGTCCCTGACTGTTAGTAAGAGAGTATTAGTATTTATATATTAACTATGTGAGCTTATATTTCACAGTAACAGGAGTATTTGTATTCATACATTAACTATGTGGGCTTATAGTTCACAGTGATTTTACTATCATGACTCTGATTCTCTTGGTGGGATCAAGTTTTTATCGGTGAGGTCCATGGCAAATCCTAAATATTATTCTTAGTCTCCCAAAATGTGTCCCCCATATTGAAAGCAGGGTAATAAATCATGTCTTACTGCCTGCTACACCATATTCAACATAAAACTTCACATGCTCTGGTCCCTCATATTCCCAACTGATATTGGCATACGTCTCAGCAGCTGCCGCAGTTAGATTGCTGATCCTGGGGTTTACTGCTCGAACTAAATACACAACAGAAAAACAAAACAAACAAAACACACAAACAATCATATTGCAGCACCATACACACTGCCTGAAAAATCAAATAATCTGAAACTGTTCAAATAATATATTAGAATTAATTGTAAAAAATTTAGATTTCATGCATCTTCAGTTTTGATATAGTAAGATTACTAAAATATAATAATCACATTTAATGGCATATGGTGTTAAAGTTATGAGTTCTAGCACATGGGTTCTGAGTAAAGTAAACTGCTTCTCATTAGGTCCAATTCCAGTAAACATCACTGTCTTCACTTACAGATGAACAATGTGGATTAATGAAGAGTCCTGAGGACAGAAGGCATTAGAGTGTATCAGAGAGTCCAGGTTCCACAGGACTACTTTAAAATGGAAGTTTTCAAAGAATTTATGTTGGAAGGAAAAAGAATTATTCTTTAAAGTGATGACTTCAGCCTGTCATGAGTCACAGATAGAGTCTGAGTAGCTGAGAAACTTGTGTGTTAGAGGACATCAAATAGGTCTGGCATGCTGGAGGAACAAGGACAAATGGAGTGGCCAACTATGCTCTGCCAGAGGTAGAGAAGTAAAATGATCGGGAACTAGCTGACCTGAAACATCCCAGAAAGTGACTGTCTTGCCTGGTGTTGGTTACACAGCATTTCCTAACAATGTAACCGGCTTCTAAAATTCCAAATTATGGAGCCTACATGACGTTCTCCCTATGCTTACAACTGAGTAAAAAGCACATGTGAAGTAATTACAAGTGTTATTTGAATATCTGGAGGCTAAATCAGACCACTTCAATAGCTTCAACTAAAAGTTAGAACTATCTGAGCTAAAATGATCAGACTCTTTTCTCACTCCACAGAAAGATATGAGATAGGAAATCAGAAAGCACTGAGAAGTTTCCCCAGACTCTGAAATAAATTGAGATGTCTTCAAGTAGACATTTAAGATTTCAGTTTCTTCATGTTATATTATTTGGTCAGTTTTAAAATGGGATATTCTAATCTTCCTCTCCATTAGCTGCCTCTTGTTTCATTGTGTGTCTGATCTCAGCTTCCTCAAGGGTCTCCCCACCTACCACTTACCACAATAAACCTTGCTTGCTCTGAGGACATCTACTGGTGCTAATTAACACCATGCTAGCTTCCTGAACTAGAACACTTCTCTGTTAAAACTCAAGGACTCATGTCTGACTACAGGATTCAGAGCCACTAAGAGCTCTTCACCTTTGGCTGCCAACTGCTCCAGTCACAAGACAAAGGGTATCTCTTTTCACACAGTATCATGCTAGCTACCACCCTGCATCTTGTCTGCTTTCCAGTGCTGACCTTTATTCATGCTTCAGACCAAAATCTCAACCCTGACTTACAGGCCAGAGAAAACAGGCCTTCGAGACCCAGATCTATGGTATATTCTTTGTGAGGCCTTCCCCGACCCCCTCTCCCATCCTTCTGTTCATGTAGCATTTGGTTTACACTGCTGGTTTTTCATCTCCTCGCCACATTTTAAGCCTGTGAACGGCAGAGTCTTGCTTTACTTTCTTGATGCACAGTAAAAAGTTGTGCTGTCTGTGCCAAGGAAATATCTTTGCCTATTACAATGAGTGCTCAAACACATTTGTGGTTTTATTTATTTATTTTATTTATTTTTTGTTGTTATTTTTCAGGCCAAGTAAGGCAAAAATCATTTAGTAAGAGGGACCCAGAAATGGCTATTGACCTATGAAGCTTCTCTAACAGGTCCTGGGGTGATCATGGAGGCTGTTAATTAGACAGAGTGTAGACTCTTTCTTTACTGTTTCCTCCATATTCCTAATTACAAATCTGTTCTGGTGGCTCATGTCAAGAGCATCAGTGTCACAGTGTCATGCAGGAATACAGGTCTGCCAGCAGAGGGAAGCAGAGGAAAGCTTATAACCACCTTCCTCAGGTCTTATTTCATAGATAAACTTTCACAGTGTTAGCTCCCAGAGTCCCAGACCCTGAAACCAACTAAGGAGCCATAGAAAATGGGACAAGAACTGTCAAACAAGGTACTTTTATGTAAATATTGATGGTTTGAATCAGACAAGGGAATGGATCAAAATAAACTCCGGAAGATCCGGAACGTCTGTACTCAATTGTACTGAGAAGAAAGGAACATTGAGCATGTCAAACCACCAGGTTCAAACTCTGGTACCACTTGAGAAGTGATCATCTGGCCATTCTAATTCATCATCATTAGACTGAAAAAAAAATGCCTTTGAGGAAAAATTGAAAATTATGAATTACACTTGAGTTTAAATATCACTATGGTAGAATATCATAATTAAATAGTATATAACTATTGTGCTATTAAATATTGAAAATAAGGTCAGATTCACCATTTCCTTATTTGAATATTTATTATTCCTTTTGTTACCGGAGGACCATTAGATTTTACATTGAGGGCTTGATTTACTTTTGCTTAATTGTTAATGTAATTGTTAATACTACCTTTGTTTTTCTTTATATTCATTAATTGTCTACAGTTGAAAGATACAAGTTCTCAAACACCATTCTCCCAGCAAGTCTTTCAGACACAGAGGGCTGTCAGAACTGACGGAGAAAAGATGCCACCCACTGAACACCATTGGCTAGATAGCACTCAGGCAGGGAGATGAGCACTGGTGAAGAAGGGTTGAGTGAGACAGCTGAACAGCACATGCAGGATGCCTGGAACACTCACTTGTAGAGACTGGGTCCCAGATCAGTTGTAGGACACTGATGAATCAATGCTTAGAAGGATAGTGTGATGCTAATCGAGTGTGTGTACACAGTGTTGTCCAGGAGTGCACTCAGAAGGATAGTGTGTGCTGTAATGCTATAGAACATGCATACATAGCCTTGTCCAGGAGTGGGGCTGGGTCAGATGGCAATAGGAAGCCCAGCTGATCTATTTCTAGTAGGCTGTTTTCATCTAGTGTGACAATTCCTGATATGTGACATATGGAAGATCTGTGACAAATCTGCAGTTCTCATACCATCTCATCTAACCAAAATCATATTCTTACAATCTAAGATTAGGATTTGCACCAGGGATAAGTCTTGAGAAAAAAATTGGGAGAATTAAACATACGACTTTCTATTATAAAACTATGTAGAAATTAATTTCAAAGATATGATTGGCCCAGATCTTTTCCTTTTGGTTGTTCTGAGCATATTTTATTTTCTCGTTTTTACCCATGCTGCACTTCCCCACATTTTAACATTGCAAAGTTCACACAGGTATGAAGTCATGCAGATGAATTATTTTACCTTTGCCTGCACCTACATCAGGTGGAAGAATACCAGCTTAATGAAGGGAAACAGAAACAGGACACTATATAGTTAGATGTAACACACCCATGAGCATGTACAGCTATATAAAAAGCACTTATTAAAATTCTAAGGCATGCAAAAATTAAGCCTATTATATCAGGCACATGGGCAAAAAAAATTATTGCTTCCCCCACATTTCCAAATATTTAAATACAAACATTACTTAAGGTACATTATTCTAAGAAGGATTAGGATGTTTTGACCCATTTTGGGGTAGAAATTTGAAATTCATATGATATATAGAAGCTATGGAAGATACCCAACAAACAGACAATTCAGTCCTTAAGCAATTTTACAATTTAGAGACATGCAAAACCAGAAAATATTTCATAACACTTAAATACTTTTAGGATGCATTTTATTTTACATGTGTGAATGTTTTGCCTGCACATATGTATGTGCACTGTATGCATGCCTAGCTCCCACCAAGGTCAAAAAAGGGCATGGGATATCCGGGAACTGGATTTATGATGGTTATGAGACATCATGTGAGTGCTGGGAACTGAACCTGGGTACTTGGTAAGTCAAAAAAGGGCTCTTAACCACTGAGCTATATATTTAGCCTTATCTTATACTATTCTAAATCCTTCATTGAATCAAAATACTTTTGAATCACATTTGAAAATATTCAGTTTACTGGGAGTTTTTTTTTTGTTGTTGTTGTTGTTTTTTTTTTTTTTTTTTTTTTTGCCTACTCTGAAGATGGCATACCAGAATACATTTTCTTTTTTAAGAATAAAATAAGTGCAATACTTAATTGTTTTTAATTTCTTGCTAGAAACTCTTAATCAAAATTTAGATAAGCAAATTATTTCCAGAGAATCAGGATTAAACCAAGGTTTTATATAAGCACATATGTGTATGTATAGGCTAAAAAAGTTAAATTTTGAATTCAGGTGTGATAATTATTGTTATTTCTTATTTTCCTTTGATATTTTTAAAAAGACTTGTTTATTTATTTGCATGTGTGTCTGTTTGCATGAGTTCGTGTTAGCTATATGCATGGCAGGTACCTATGGAGGCTAGAAGAGAACTTCAGATCTGTAACACTTGTGAGCCACCACTATGTGAGCACTAGGAACTGAACTTGGGTCCTCTGCAAGAGCAGTAAGTGCTCTTAACCACTGAATCATCATCCTCCCTTCACCAGTATTTTAAGAAGTTTCATATAGGCTTGAAAAGTAAATGACCAAATAGCTGAACAAAATAACTGATTTTTCCCATACATTGGGATAAGAAATTACAAATGAGTGTGTTATTAGCTAAGATGGATATTTCATGGTAAGGAAAAAAAAAAAAAAAAAAAGAAGAGAAAGAACAAGTTCACAATGCCTTTTAATTCTTTGACATTTGTAATTATATGAATTTTATACATACCCATCTTACCTTCGTCCACAGTGGTTATTGCTTCTTCTGTTATCTGACTGCCCGATCCCACAGATGTTTGTGCATAAAAATAAAACTTGTACCGAGTGCTGAAATTTAAATTTTTTAGAGTCCAGCGTGTCTTGTTGGCAGGAATTTTTAAGTCTACCAGAGGGCCTAGCTCATGCGTGCTGTTAACTGCCAATGAAAAGTGACAAACAAATGCATTCCCTGTTAGTTGTCATAGGAATAATACTGTCCATAGTTTCAGCAAAACAACAAAAAAGTCATTTCCAGTTTACAAGCCTTTTATAATCATTTTCAGGCTGCAGCTAATACACTAATAACTATTTGAATTGTAAATTGTAACCTATAGTATAAAATAAACAACTGGAAATATTTTCTTTGTTGGCTTACAAACTAGGGGACTTCTATGGTTGGATTATAATAGCAGTGTTCATTGTGTCTTTGATGATGGAGTTCTATATTGATAATAACTCCCAACAATTCTCTTGACATCTCGTGGCTACAAAATTTCCTCTTCATTTTCTCTTGCCAGAAAATGGTCTCCTAACCTAACGATACACTTAGCAGTCTGCATTATTCTAAAGAGACCTTAATTTTCAATAACATGTACATCATTTTTTCTATACAGGTATGCACTGAAGCTCTTTCTGGAACAGTACTTGAAGGTATATACACCAGCAAATGAGCAGCCTGCATCTCACAACAACAGGGGTAACTTACTTGGCTGATATTTTAAGGTGTACTCAGTCAGGATGCCATTTGGGTGGCTTGGCGGGTCCCATTCCAAAGTGAGAGAATCCAGTGTAGGATTGACAATTTTCAAAGATGAGGGAGCACTAGGGACTTTTAATGAAAACAAATAGTCAACACAATTTTTAAAAAACATTCCAAAGTCAACACACTTGTCCTATTTATACAACTGATCCAAGTTTTGCTTTTCAGGTTGCTATTTGTCTCAGCTGGAAATACAGTGACACAAATCTGTGGCAGGAATGTATTTCTTTTCTTCTTCTATCTTCTTCTTTTTTTTTTTTTTTAAAAAAACTACTTCAATTTAAATTCATTAAAATCATCTTCTCAAAATACATAATGACTGTCTTTATGGGGACTCAATCTATTTTAAAGCCGACAGCACTTAACTCAGTGTGTAACAGAGAACTGGTTGCTAAGGGACACCATCCCTGCAGGCCTTTGAGAGGAAGCAGCTGTGTTCTGGCCCATTAAGGACTATTTCCCCCCAACAAACCAGGTGTCTCTACATAGTCCCAGAACCCTGCCTGATGGGCTTTGGGCCCAGGCCAAGTTGCCCAAGCTGAGCTGTGCTTATCCCAAGTGCTCACAGTTTTCCAGTATTGGAAAGTAAAATAGAAGAGGCCCATATGTTGGCTTACCCCTTCCCAGAATGGAGAAGGCTCAAGGGCTTCCAGTCTCCTAGGCAGAGGCTGGAAAATTATCAGAGGAAAACAGGCCTTCGCTTCTACTTCCATCTTTAAGAGGCTTGGAGCTGATCTCTACCAGGATGTTGCCTTCCTGTCATATTCCCTAGAAACCCTTTAATGACACTACTATCCCTCCTTCGCTCTAGCTGGAAACTGAAGAGTAAATTTGGAGTTCTTGCTTTTACCATCTCCTGGGATGCTAAATCTTGGCAACTCTGTCAACCATATTCATTCCTTCATCCTCTCTGCTTCTCTCCTCCGGTACTCTGCCGGGACTTACAATCATGACGGCCACAGGCTTCTAAATTCAACCTGATTTGTTCTTAACTTTTGGAAATCATAGGTCTCTTCTCTCTAGAAAACAGCATTGTGCTGTTTTGGGAGGTGTGTAGTGTTCCTCAAATGCCTCAACAGCTCCTGAAAGGACTACCACAATCTGCAGACTAAAAGCTTCTGGCCCACAAATTAGCATCCACGGCATCTAAGATCATGCATGATGTGGGTCCTCTCCCATTGCTGTATCTTTTTTCACACTCTGGCTATACATCTGCATTTGGTAGGAGGAGTGCTTTTTAATGCCTCTGTGACTTCAGACAAACCATTCTTTCCCCCTCCACTTCAATCTTTAATCCCATTGGTCTTTTCTATGCCACCTTGAACCATACAAAGGACCAGCATGGGGCCTCACTGATGAGAGATTAAAGTGCAAACAAGCCCTTCTGCCTCAGCATCTTGGTGGCTGGTACTGCAGGTACTACCAAACCCAATGCCAGACTTCTACCTTTCTAACTCAGTACAGCTTTATAAGGAGTCATGAAGGCTTGTGAGTTAACTCCAACTCATGGAAATGCCTTCCTTTTGGGGTAATTTCCTACATCTTTTCAGCACTCATACTTCCCAGTGGGAACTACTGAAGCTTAGAGACGTTTTTATTTGTTTGTTTTGGTTTCTTTGTTTGGTTTTTGAGACAGGGTTTCTCTGTGTATTATTGGCTGTGCTGGAACTCTCTTTGTAGACCAGGCTGGCCTTGTACTCACAGAGATCTACCTGCCTCTGTCTCTCAAGTGCTGGGATTAAAGGCATGGACCACTACACTAGACAAAGCTTAAAGAAGTTACAGAATGAAACTCAGTTCAGAAAGCTGATGACTCAAACACATTAACAATGTTTCATATTGCCTAAGTGAGAAGAAAAACTTCAAGGGAAAGAAGAAGGCATCTGCCTACAGCATTCTGTATTCTGTGTGTGGCCATCAGTCATTTATGAGTGACATTGTGTCAGCTTTGTTGTGTTGTGATTATTTATAATCATGAATATAGCTTCCAGAGAATTCTCTCAATGGTGGGTCTTCTGTAGTACAAAACTTTTCAGGATATGCCACATGCTACTTGATGCCAGAGACACACCCATTCCGTACCTCCCTCTGGAGTATGGAAGCCTCTGTCGGGGCTGGCTGGGCCCTCCCCTTTTCCATTGACCACTCGGACATTGAGAGTGTAGTGACTGTAAGGTTGCAGCCCTGGCAGCATGCCGTGAGTTTTGCTGCCCTGGAAGGTGAGGATCTTCTTCTCAATGTGGCGTCTGTTTCTTTTGGATGAGTCCTGAGCCTTCCAGTAGTAAATCTGAAGTGGCAAGAACCAACGTCAAGGACTCACAGAAAGCCAATATGATTCCTTATGCTTACAAAACCCAAGCACTGGCTTGGCCCAGCTGGTAAAAGTCCTTACTATGTCAACACCTGTCAACCTGAGTTAGATTCCTGGAATCCACATACAGGTAGGAGAAGAGAGCCAACTCCACAGGGATGTCTCATGACCTCCACATGTGCCCTGTTGCTTGTAAAACTCCCTTCTTACTCATGCTATGAATTTGTAGGAGTGCCTTGCATGGGTACACACACCCATACAATGTTTAAAAGCTGAACTGCTGTTTTCTCAGAAAAATATTTTGGTTCATATTACATGAGTATTAGTAAAACTGGGGGATACTGGTTCTTAGACAAGAGAGACAGACGCCCACAGATAGTGGGGGGGAAACTTCAGTATATATAGTGAATCTCTGCTTTGCTATTTCTTTGGAGGAATATAAAGGAAGTGAATGAAACAGAATGGGACTCACTTGGTTCTTTCAAATATGAGAAAAATGGCTAAAATGGAGATTTAAGTATTTAAGTATAAATGTTACTGTCCATTGCAGAGTTATACATATTTATTTAGCACATCACTTAATTTAATTCTCACCCAGATGAGGCTTTTTATTTATTTATTTATTTATTCATTCATTTATTTATTTATTTATTTATTTATTTGTGGTACTGCTGAGCTTATGGGTTACCAATGGATTCTTCCAAAGCTACAATGACCCTATACTGAAACTCTTGGGTTAGTGCATTTACTTTTAAATTGCAGGCATGGGGTTTGGAAAGATAGTGGTGCCTAACTTTGGTTAAAAGGCAAGAACATTGCCTATTACATTTTTTTTTTGAAGGCTTCTTAGGAACTTAAAAGCATTTTTCGAGATAAGTCAACATATGTCAAATCTGGCCAATATTAGGAATAAAAGAAAACAGTGCAGTACAAAAAGTATCCTCTAGGGGCCAGTGTCAAATCAAAGAAGGGATATAAATGTATGTGGGTTCTTTAACTGTATATGAGCAAAACATCTCTAGGAATCAGTCTGTGTCTTTGAAAATAAAGATGTTAATGTTCATAAGGATGCCTCAGTTATGGACTACAGACTCTTAAAGTGTACTTTATCCAACAATAGAGACTTTATCCAACAATAGAGACAGCACTAATAAATTTGTCCTGTGGCCTCCTAGTACTGGATTAGAGGTCAGCAGACAAATGTATTACTGCTGTCTATATAATTATAAAGCTCCGTGTAATTTGTTCTATTCTACTTCTCTACAAAACAGTTTGCCATATTTCACATGGACAGTTCAGTTGGCAGAATGTTCCAGAAAAGGTGGGAAAGATAGATAAAACATCATTTTCTCACCCTGGATAAATGAGAATTCTAGTCAACTGTAGCTGGGTTCTTTAGGTATGGGTGGAGGCATTGAACAAAGGCTCTCATGGATTCACAAGTCCATCAACAGATGGACACACAACAGCCACATAATTTCATCCTGAACTGGTGTGCATGGCAAGGGGCACCCACCATGGCGCTGCTACTAACTAACGCAAAGTGCTTCCCTTCACCTACCCGGTAGCCTTGTAAGTGTCCTCGGACACTCTTCAGAGGTACTGGGTCCCAGTGTACCTCTGCCAAGGTACTGTTCACTACATTGACACGCACGTTCCCAGGAGCCACCATCGGAACTAGGAACAAGTCAAGAAAGGGTGGTGCAATATTCTTTTTATTTAAATTAAAAACTATCTTATTTTACATACCAATACCAGTTCCCTCTCCCTCCCATCCCCCTAAGCCCCCCACCAACTCTCCCTCTCACCCTCCCTCATCCCCTCCCCAGGGAGGATGAGGTCTCCCATCGGGGTAGTCATCAAAGTCCATCACATCATTTGGGGCAGGGCCTAGCCCCCTCCCCCATGTATCTAGGCTGAGAGATTATCCCTCCTTAGGGAATGGGCACCCAAAGCTCAATCATGAACTATGGATAATACTGGCTCCACTGCCAGAGGTCCCATAGACTGCCCTGGCCTCCCAACTGACACCCATGTTCAGAGAGCCTAGTTTGGTCCTATGCTGGTTCCCCAGCCGTCAGATTGGGGTCGTATGCTCCCATTTGTTCAGGTCATAGCTGTTACTTTTTATTTCATGGAAAAATGTCACAACATTCAATAAGTTTGGCTTAAAACACACTCCATGCTATAGTATAGAGTCCTATACTATAGATTGGTGATGGTTTAAAGTAGACTTTTTAGAAATTCATTTATTTGACTCCATGAAAGCAACTTTTTGTTTAACATTGTGAACTTCTATTGTGGTTCTGGGTTTGGAATCCAAAGCCTTATACACATTAGGAAAGTGCTAGGCCACCAAGTCATTCTCCTGGTACTAAACCACTATCACAGAGTAGGCTGTACAAATGCAGACAAGTTAGCAAAATGATTGCTACTTCTCCTCCCTTGCTAGCCTAGGATCCTCTGAAATAGCCGTAGTTTGCACCTTGGTAGGCCTGTCCATCTGGGCAAGGCTAGAATGAAAGAGCAGGTGACACTTACGATCTTCTCCAGAGTGGCCCATAACTGCAGCTGGCTCCGGAGCAAACCCCACATCATTCAGAGCTTGAACCTTTATCAGGTATGGGACAAAGGTTGGTGTGCCAGAGACAATGTATTTGGATACATTGGCCACAACCACAGACGTCCATTCATCATCACCATCTTTCTGGCGCCAGCTCACTTTGTACTGGAGTCCAGGCCCATTCGATTCAAAACCATTCAAGGGCTATGAAAAAATTTCAAATAGAATGACTGTACAATCTTTTACCGGGATGGCAAATCCATTTCCTAGACTAAAGAAAATGAACGCCAAAACACTACAATTCAAACTATTAAATACTCATGTCTCCAGAGTTTGTTTGGAACCAAGCTTGCAAAATTTACAAATTTACAAAGTTGTAAATTGTAATTCCAAAGTAGTAAATGATATATAAGGCTTCTAAAGCTGACTTCATAGGTAAGTGTGGGTAAGCCTCACAACAGTTATTTAACTAGATTCACTTTTTATATTCCTGTTTGTGTCATTGCACATCATTGCCTCCCTGGAGATGGAAACTTATGAACTGCTTCTCTATTAAAAATGTGTGTCTGTCTGTTCTATCATATGTATATATATGCACATGCTTAGATCATTTTCCATATCCATAAAACACAGATGAAGTAAATAAGAATGATTATAAGAACAATTGACTACTTGGAATAGCTTGTTGCATCTCTTTGATGATGATGATGATGATAACAACATCTTTAAAGCATGTATTTGTGTCAGGAATTATGCTAAGTGCTTCACATACACCAGTTCCTTTAATCTTATATAGCTGAATTATTATTCCCACCATATAGATGACTAATAGACACATGGTAATTGGCTATAATTACCAAAGGTGAGATTTTTCAACTGTCCATTTTTGTTCCCAGAAATAAAACTTTTTAATTACTATGTAACACTGCCTCCTAAATAAAGATAAATGTTTTTTTCCACAATGGGTGAAAAAGAATATAAACACAGATATTATCCTAAAACAACATATTCTTCACTCTCTGTAAAAGATTGAGGCAAATGGGAGGCTTCCTGGCTTACCTTCCATGTAATCACCAAGTTGTCAGGCTCTGTTCCTAATCCTTCTACAGCTGTGGGATTTTGATCTGGTTCTAGAAATGAAGCCATCACACATGAGTAAGCTTTGATTCTGGGAGAAGTGGAAAACCCTCGGCTATGTCGGGTCCCTGTGTTGCAGCCTTACCTGCAGCTTTCGTCAGGTATTGCTCAGATACCTCACTGGGCACACTCCTCCCAATGCTGTTCTCTGCCATGACTCGGAAGGAGTAGTTCACATAGGGAGACAGTTTCAATTGTGCTGTGGTCTGTGTTCCAGAAACTTCAGCCTGCTGGTGCCATAGCCCTGCTTCATGCATTGCATCTTCATATTCAATGATGAATTCTGGCCACACATACCACACACCCAAGTCAATGAAGTCAGTCAACTTAAGGACAGTTTGCTAGAGATAATTTATGACAAGCAAGCATAACCAGACACAAGTGATCTTTTTTTTTTTTTTTCCAGGAAAAATCCTGTTATGGTTTTGTGAGCTCAGTACTTAAGGATGTGCAATATTTGTCATTCCCGTCCACTATGAGGATCTCAGCTTGTTAAAACTGTTTAGACCTTATCCATATGTTCTAATGGGAAGCTTAAATATATGAAAAGGTACTCAGTTACTGTCATAGAAAGAAGTAACTACAGAAAAAAAACACAGTTAAGGAGCTGTTTTTCATGAGGAAGATTGACAACAATCAAACCTTTAAGAGATTTTGTTGTGTGACACATTCTCAGATATCCTGGGAAATGTAAACCGATATACTTCTATGCAGGACAATAGAGAATATTTAGCAATTTTAAACATACACAGTCTTTGAAGAATTGTACTTATAGAAATTGATTTTGAACAAATGTGCGTACCCATGTGGTGTAAGGACACAAACAAAAGAATACACATTGCTGCAGTTGAAGCAAACTAGTTACAGACAAGCTAAATGCTTGCCAGTGGGCATATGTAACCAAATATGGTCCACACACATACTGTGTAATACTCTGCACCTGTTATAAATGAAGATGCTCTGTATGGACAAAAGTGGGACTTGTCAAAGTTAACACAGAAATGAGCAGAGTATAGAAGAGTACACATGGGTGCTATACCTGTTTAGCAGTAAAAAGACCTAATTTGGATAAACATGGATGTCCTGTCAGATGGTACACACTCATTAAGAGTGTATGTCTGAACTTGCAAACATAAGTGGGAGGAAGACACACTTTTCAGGGGATACAGTCTATGCTTTGAGAATCAACATTGTGGTGTGTCATGTTTTACCTCTATTAAAAAAAAACAGTATTAGGTATGTCATATCCTGCATGAAATTGGCTTGAGTGACGTAACATTTTCTACATGATGTTCCAATGTCTTATTGTAATAATCCATGCCTCTGCAAAGCATTTCTGAATGTATGTCAGTGCTGTGTTTTCTTCCACAAGTCAAAATTCACTTGGGAGGCACATCCTGTCCCACTGAATATTAGCCATCCTGGGGCTACAAGAAGTCTTAGGTGCAAAGTATAGCTAGCAAAGGCTTTGGATTTGCCACAAAAAGAAGCTACTAAAGTAAAATCCGCTGGGGCTGTCAATGAGCACCTATTTACTGAGGCTCAATGCTAACATAAACCAAAGGAACAAGTGGCAAGTGTCCATAGGCTCCTTACCCACCCCTGTGCACTTGTAGCTAGTCCATCTCCAGCATCAGGAAGCTGCTATTGAGCTACATCTTTTTGAGTGTCCTTCATTCGTTATGCCTCTGCTTTTTCCTTCTTACTGTTTTCATCTCACTATACTAAATATTATTTATTCCTCTAATTTTATTTCCAAACTTTCTTTTTATTAGGAAATATATTTTTTCTTTTCAATCTCTCACTGTTTGTTCCCTTTATAGTGCCATTTTCAACTTTTCCTCTTTTTCCTTTTTGTTAACCCAGCTTTATTTTCCTCCTTTCCATTCTTCCTCCCTTGACTTCATTCGTTTGCCATTTCCACTTTTACCCTATATTACTCTTCACAAAGCACATTGATTTTGTCATTTTTCTCTTTGCGGTGTGTTTTAATCGTTTATTTCCTGTTCTTTTGGATGTTGTTGCTACAGCAGTCTGTTTTATCCTCTCTGAATGGTAGTGGATGTTCAGTAAGATAATCCCCCATGTGAAACTAAAAGAGATACTTTGAGTCAACAGATGCACCTATCGCAACAGAGGAAGGTGCAATAAATCAACCTAGCTGCAACTTTGGAATGATCTGGAAGGGCAGGTGGTCTTCCTGAAGCCCATACTTGAAGGTGACAATGTATTACAGGCTCATGATTGATTATGCCTGCTCTCTTGAGTATCTCTATAGTTTTACAATCAAGTCTTGAAGCCTATTATATTCGGATTTGATAAATGTCTTTGTATCTGTATGCTTTGGTCTTTAATCTGATTTTATTCTTTTTGCCAATGTCATTAAAGTGAGGCACTAACATGTTGAATGTGTCATTTTGTAGCAAAGTACAATGGGGAAAATCACCTATGTTGGAAGTTAAGAACCTGCTGTATTCTAGCAGTTCTATCATAAACAAACTAGGTCTGTAATAGAGCACCAAGATCAGTTTCCCTGTGTTCAGTTTGGCCTTTCAGTACCTCCAAGAAGCAGCAGATCAAATGAATGACTCTCTACCTTGTCCATGCTGGGTAGTTTTATGTAAACTTGACACAGACAGAGTAAACACGTGGAGCCTCATTGGAAAAAAAAAAAATGCCTGTATGAAATGGGGCTGCAGGCAAGCTTGTAGAGCATTTTCTTAGTTAGTTATTGATGGGGAAGGGCCCATTGTGTGTGATGCCATCGCTGGATTGGTGGCCCTGGGTTCTATAACAAAGCAGGCAGAGCAAGCCATGAGGAGTAAGCAAGCAAGCAGCACCTCTTCATGGCCTCTGCATCAGCTCCTCTTTCCAGATTCCTGTCTTGCTTGAATTCCTGTCCTGGCTTCCTCCAATGATGAATAGTGATGTGGAAATGTAAGCCAAATAAACACTTTCCTCCCCAAGTTGCTGTTTCATTGCAGCAATATTAACACTAACTTGGACAGTGGAAGACATGTAAGGTATTTCTTAATGATCTTAAAAACAAGTCACAGTGTGTTTGCTTGACTTTTTCCGGAATTAATTAGTTGTGCCAGAAGCTATAACCAGGAACTGCCCCATCTCCCAAGAGCACCATACTTTGGTTTTAACAGCAGTGATGAAGAGAATGCCAGCAAATGCATTTTCAAGGAATTACAAAATTGTTACAGATACTGCTTCAGGAATGGTCATTAGGTTTACCAAGTATAAAGCAAAAACACCACATACTTGTAATGGGGCTATTGTTGTCATCGCCTGGGGTCCATGTCAGCTGAACACTTTTGTCAAGTTGATTGGTCAATTCTAAATCAAAGGGTGGATTTGGGACATCTGTGGAGAAAAAACACACACACACACACACACACACACACACACACACACACACACACACGATTAGCTGTCATTTTAAAAGGCAGTTTTGTTATTTACTTGTGATGCTATGCACAGAGGGACACCTTACAGACACATCAGTCTCATTGGTCAGTGAGCATGCAATGGAAAAGAAAACAGACACGGCTGAGGTTGCTGAGAGCACTGCACACCCAAGGCAACCCATCAGGGAGTTCTGTTTGCTTGCTTTTCCAGAGACACAAAACTATTGTTTGTCAAATCCGCTAAGGCAGAGCACAAGGGTCCTCAGCACGCCCAGTATGTGTCCTCTCATGAGCAGAAGGGAGCACAGGCAGAACTAACATCAAGCTCATTTCCAACAACACAAGGGAAACACAACAGTCAAGGCTCAGAGACAGATGCAGGCAAGTAGCATTCACAGTTCAGAGGATTTTCAGTGTCCTGAAGCTCAGTGAAAAAATCAGTCTGGAGGCTGCTGAGGACTGTTTTCAAGCTCCCCATGCACAGGCATGCTTGCTTTCAGCTGCCCTGCTAGAGCGGTGCTCTTGAGGGCTAACTCTCTTCCCGAGGCTTTTTAACCTTTTCTCCTGGAAGTGTGCCTGACATATAAATATATGGGCCTTCTTTTTCTCTCCACTAATGTACACAGAGGACAGGTTTTTATAAAAAGATGAGTAGTCCTTCTATGTAAAATCTGTCTGAGATTATGCCACAAAATTATGTTTGATATTTGTGTGCTAAATAAATATGAGTTTTCTAAAAAAAAAAATGTTTCTGGAGATAAATTCTGATTATTTTCCTGACTCAGAAAAATTACAAGGCATTGTTAGGTCTCTTCTTTTGTTCATTCCCTAGAGACTTTTCTTTTAACACAAAATGAGTAGGTTTCCTCATATGTAAACTCAGCTGTTTCTATACACCTATGTTTTTCCTGGGAGTACGCTGCTCAGAAATGGAATCTCAAAACAAAATAATATTCTTTTATGCTTATTATTAGTAGTGATGTTTTACATTTGCATATTGTGTGGGGGGGACACATACACATAGAAGGTGATGTATGCTAGGTGGCTGGCTAGTGATCTGCCAGGATCTGTCTGTCTCTGTCCCCCCCTGGCATTACTGGCATGTACTATAATGTTTTTGTTATGTATGGGTTTTGGGGATTTTAACTCATGTTATCTTGCTTTCACACCAAACACTTTTATCCACTAAGTTACTCCCCAGTTCTGAAACAAATCTCCGTATACAAATAAAACCCAATTTGAAGAATGATTCTAAGAAACACCTTTTCCATTTGGTAAAATATGGATGATATATTTTGATAAATGAATGTATTACCATACAAGGAAAAGGAAACTATCAAAGAGGGATTTTATAAGATGGAATAATTTTACAATAGAAAATAAAACTGGAAAAAAAAAAAATATATATATATATATATATAATATATATATATATATGGTTTTAAGAAATAATTGACTACAACAAATGGAATTCATGATAACCGACAGCCATTTTCCTTAAAGAAATGCAATGATATGACAGACAAGAGAAAATGAGAAAGTGATGTCTGCAAATGTGAAATGATTTAACAGAAGACAGAAAAAGAAGACTCATTAGTTTACCGTAAATGGGGGCTGGAGTTGGAGTAGGAGCTAGAAAGGACATTAATATAAAGGATTTTAATCAAAATTAGTAATGGAAACATAGAAGAAGACAAAAACAACTCAGTATTATTTTTTAATTAAGCTTTCTACCTCACTATGAGGTATGGCACTAACAAATGGGCAGTGACAAATTAGGGATACAAAACTCCCGATTCTGTATTAAAAGTTAATTTCCTTAATTTTCCTCTAAGTCTCACTTATACGAACATCCCCAATTGTGTCACAGTCTGTATATCTACACAGATTATATCTATATGGAAATATAAGGCATCCCTGAAAGACGACAAGCACCCACGCTTGTAGCTACGAAACTATAACAAACATTCAATATCTACAACTTTTTCCTTCTCCTAATACAGAGAAGCTGGCTATGTTGTATTTGTTCTTGCTCTTACCAACAACCCTGAGGACAGCGCTGGAGGAAACTCTGTCAAGTGTTGTGTTGGCTGTACACGTGTAGGTCCCACCATCATCATCAGTTACATCAGTTACCACCAGATGATCCTTGTCAATGGAGAATCTGTAAACACAAGTACAGTGGTTGAAATGACATCAAGACACAACTGACTGGTGCATGCCTTCCCGGCAGACAAGAGTCTCTGTAAACATGATAAAAGAGAAAAATAACGAATGTGGATGCCTTTGTATTTGGGGCATAGATGTTCAGCATTGAGACTTTGTGCTGATGGATTTCTCCTGCAATGAATACGAAATGACCATCTTCATCTCTTTTGATTAATTTTGGTTTGAAGTCTAACTTGTTAGATATTAGGATAGCCACACCTGCTTGCCTCTTGGGTCCATTTGATTGGAAGATCTTTTCCCAGCCCTTTACCCTGAGGTAATACCTATCTTTGAAGCTTAGATGTGTTTCTTGTATGTAGCAGAAGGATGGATTCTGTCTTCGTATCCATTCTGTTAGCCTGTGGCTTTTTATAGGCGAGTTAAGACCATTAATGTTGAGGGAGAGTAAGGCCCATTGATTGTTAATGCTTGTTTGTTTTAGATCTGTTGTTGGCAGTGGTATTTTGAACATATTTGTCCTGCTTTACCCTTGGGTTCTGGTGAAGTGGGATTATCTAACATTGATGCAAAAATACTAACAAAATACTGGCAAAGGGAATCCAAAAATATTTCACCAAGTAGGCTTCATCCCTAGGTTGCAGGGATGGTTTAACATATGAAAATCTATCAACGTGATCCACCATATAAACAAACTGAAAAAGAAAAACCACATGATCATCTCCCTAGATGCTGAAAAAAGCCTTCGACAAAATTCAACACCCTTTCATGATAAAGGTCTTGGAGAGATCAGGGATAACAGGAACGTACCTAAACATAATAAAAGCAATATACAGTAAACCAACAGCCAACATCAAACTGAATGGAGAGAAGCTTTAAGGCAATTCCTCTAAAATCAGGAACAAGACAAGGCTGCACTCTCACTCCATATCTCTTCAATATTGTACTTGAAGTTCCAGCTAAAGCTATAAGACAACAAAAGCAGATCAAGGGGATCCAAATTGGAAATGAAGAAGTCAAACTCTCTCAATTTTCAGATGATATGATAGTTTACATAAGCGACCCAAAAAACTCTACCAGGGAACTCCTACAGCTGATAAACACCTTCAGCAAACTAGCAGGATACAAGATAAACTCAAAAAAAATTCATTAGCCTTACTTTATTCAGATGACAAAGGGGCTGAGAAAGAAATCAAAGAAACATCACCCTTTACAATAGCCACAAACAGCATAAAGTATCTTGGGGTAATGCTTACCAAACAAGTGAAAGACATATATAAGAAGAACTTTGCATCTTTAAAGAAAGAAATTAAAGAAGATAGCAGAAAATGGAAAAATCTCCCAAGCTCTTGGGTAGGTAAGATAAACATAGTAAAAATGGCAATCTTGTAAAAAGCAATCTACAGATTCAAAGCAATCTCCATTAAAATCCCACCACAATTCTTCACTGACCTTGAAAGGATAATAATCAACTTTGAAAGGATAATAATCAACTTTATATGGAAAAACAAAAGACCCAGGATAGCCAAAACAACCCTGTACAATAAAAGAACTTCAGGAGGCATCACCATCCTTGACTTTAAGCTCTACTACAGAGCTATAGTCCTGAAAACAGCCTGGTATTGGCACAAAAATAAACAAGTAGATCAATGGAATTGAATCGAAAATCCTGATAATTACCCACACACTTACGAACACTTGATATTTGATAAAACAGCTAAAAGTATACAATGGGAGGAGGAAAGCATCTTCAACAAATGGTGCTGGCACAATTGGATGATGCAGATAGACTGCAGATAGACCCATGTCTATCGCCACACACAAAACTTAAGTCCAAATGGATCAAAGACCTGAAAATAAATCCAGCAACACTGAACCTCTTGGAAGAGAAAGTGGAAGGTACCCTTGAACAAATTTGCATAGGAGACCACTTCCTGAACATAACTCTAGTAGCACAGATACTGAGACCAACAATTAATAAATGGGACCTCCTCAAACTTGTAAGTGTCTGTAAGGCATAGGACACAGTGGACAAGACCAAACAGAAGCCCACAGACTGGGAAAAAAAATTCACCAATTCTACATCTGACAAAGGACTGATCTCTAAAATATACAAAGAACTCAAAAAACCAAATAACCCTATTAAAAAGTGGGGTAAGAACTGAACAGAGAATTCTCAATAGAGGAAATCAAAAAAAGCTGAAAGACACTTAAAAAAGTGCTCAACATCTTTAGCTATCAGGGAAGTGCAAATCAAAACAACCTTGAGATACCATCTCTCTCCTGCCAGAATGGCTAAAATTAGAAACACCAATGACAGCTTATGTTGGAGAGGATGTGGAGAAAGGGGAACACTCCTCCACTTCTGGTGGGAGTGCAAACTTGTACAGCCATTTTGGAGATCAGTATGGCATTTCCTCAGGAAAATGGGAATTTGTTTACCACAGGACCCTGCAATCCCCCTCTTAGGCATATACCCAAATGATCCACATCCATGCAACAAAGACATGTGTTCAACTATGTTAATAGCAGCATTATTTGTAATAGCAAGACCCTGGAAGCAACCTAGATGCCCCACACCAGAAGAATGGATAAAGAAGCTGTGGCACATCTACACAATGGAATACTACTCTGCTGAAAAAAACAATGGAATCTTGAAATCCACAGGCAAGTGGATGGAACTTGAAGAAACAATCATGAATGAGGTAACCCAGTCACAAAAAGAGGAACATAGTATGTATTCACTCATATATGGATTTTAGACCTAGAGCAAAGGATCACCAGCCTATAATTCACAATGCCAGAGGAACTAGGATACAAGGTGTATTCTAAGAGATTCATATAAGGTCCCTCACAGAAGGGGGAAGGGACAAGTCCCCGAAAGCACATGGGAAGTTGGGGTGGCAGCAAATGGAGAGGGAACTAGGAGAAAGAGAAGGGAAGGAGAGGAAAGGACATGCAATTAGGAAGATTGAGTCAGGGTAGGAATAGAAGACAGAAAAGAGAGAGAGAGAACATAAAAGAGGGAGCCATTATTGGTTTGAAGAGAAAACTGAACCTAAAGAATGTCTAGATACCTACAAGACTGACTCCAGCTAACAATTTGAGTAACAGTGGAAAGGCTACCATAAATGCCCTTCCCTGATAGATCAACAACTAACTTATCCACCATCATGGAGCCCTCATCTACTACCTGTTGGAAACAGAAGCAAACACCCATAACTGAACACTGAGTCGAACTAGAATCCAGATGCAGAGAGAGAGGACAAGACCAGGCTGCAGAAACACATAGAGACAGCTGACCTGAACAAGGAGGAGGTAACAAGCTCCCAGACTGATAGCTGGCAATCCAAAATGGGACTGACTCAGAACTCCAGAATATGGGTCTCAGCTAGAAGGACTGAGCAGTCTAAGGGACCTCAGACAGTGGATCCAGGATGTATTCCTGGTGCACAAAAGGACCTTGTGTACTCATCCCCCATGGAGGGATACACCCTTAACCTAGAGACAGGAGAGAAGTCCTTGTCCCTACTTCAAATGACTTGTCAAATTTACATGACCCCACCTGGATGGAATAGCCTTACATGTGGAGTGGGGAGGTGGGTTGGAGGAAGGGTGGGAAGGGTACATGTGATGGGGGAGAGAGAGTAAGATGGAGGGAGGGAAGGAGGGAGGGAGAGGGAACTGGGATCGATGTAAAATAAAAAAATAAATAAACTTAATAAGAAAAAAAAACACAATACATGATACCATGTTCCCCTTTTTTGGAAGAGAGAGAGAGAGAGAGAGAGAGAGAGAGAGAGAGAGAGAGAGAAGAGAGAATCCAGCAATTATAGTGATCCCTACATATCACTTTAGTAATTAATAAATCTGGAAAATGATATTAATTCAATAGTGCTCTGTCAGGCTTATGGAGTATTAGGAGACTCGGCAGCAACCCTCCTGGGGTGGGAGTAAAAATTACAGGATGTGCAATAAATATGTACAATTACTGCATGCTGATTGATTTCGTTTATTGATCAAAATTACTGCCTGCTTCCTGAGGTGAGATGATTGGTTCTATATTTACCCCCACTAGAGTGCTTCAGGCAGGCTCCTTTGGTTATTTTGTTCTGTTCAATTTTCCTCACAGTGCAGACTTATTTCTTTATTTATTTTTGTTCATTGCACACACACACACAGAGGGACACACACGTATGTATATATAATTTTTTTCTTATTTTACACATAGATCCCAGTTCCCTCTCCTTCCCTCCCTCCAATGACCCCCTCCTGTCCCCCACTCCCATCCCCTGGGCAGTCTAAGGGACTTCTGACAGTGGAACCAGGATGTATTACTGGTGCATGAAAGGAGTTTTGGAGCACATTCCCCATGGAAGGATGCTCCCTTAGCCTAGAGACAGGAGGGAAGGCCTAGACCCTACTCCAAATGACTTGACAGATTTTGATCATCCCTCCTGAAAGGCACCACCCTCCCTGTGGCGTGGGGGACAGATTTTTTTTAAGTTACTATTTGCTGCAGAAAGTTGTGTTGTTACTGTTTTTCCCACATGTATGAAGGCCCACTGCAGAAACTAAGTGAAAAGTGTTGGGATCTTTCTGGTCACTAGATCAGCAATCTCCACTAAGAGATTCTAGAAGTTATTTGCATCATGAAAGCAGGATTCATGTATGGTTCCATGGAGGCTGCATAAATTGTAATCTGTCTTCTATGTAATTTCCAGACAAACCTCAGTTGATCTAACACATATTCATTTCTTCATATTCTCTTCTCTTTACCACCTCAGATTTCACATAAAAAAATTGACTCAATAGAAACTTGTACTTTGGGCATATGGAGAGAAAGGCCAGAATGTTATTGTGTGGTCATTAGCAAGCAAGAGGCTACTGTTTAGTCATTCCAGGTTTAGGTCAGTTACAAGCAAACCATGGCAACCATCTCAATCAGAAAACAGCATTCCTAGCAGTGAGTATAATTTGTGTCCACACTAATGGCTAAAATCATGCATGCAACTGTCTTTACTAGGTCAAACTGAGAGCCTCAGGTAGAAAACACCACAATCTTCCTTCTATTCCAAGCCATAGGACTGAATATAACCCATTAAATGGTTTACTTGATTTTGATTTTCTTTTTCCTTCTGCAGGTGTTAAGTTAAACTTCTTTTTTTTAAGCAATTCAATATCCAAATTCAAAACTTGTACTCTTTAAATACTGGCAGAGTCAGGTTCATCCCTGATTATGGAGATCAGATATCTGCTTATTTGTAGAGTACAGATGGAAGCATCTGCTGAGGCTTTGCTATTCAAATTATACAACCATCAATGTTGTCCAAAATCTGGAGAGTTTTTTTCCATCCTGAATTTCACAGGAGATCAACACACAAAGACCAACATTCTCAAGCTCTTATTTCAAACACCCAATATCCTTTTAGTTCTAAGTATTTTACAGTAAAAGAAAAATGTTTATCTCACAATTTTGCAGACACTGAAAACATGGTGTCAGTAGCCCTTTGACATAGAGCATTCTGAGGAGAGAATGAAAAGGGAAGGAAAGCATCTGAGATACCTTTCGTCATTGGGCAGCTCTCCATTGTCCTTCAACCACAGGATGGTGGGGATTAAGGTGTGGTCATGTTTCACTTTGCATTCAAAGGACACTTTGCTGCCCCTCTGCACGACTGCATACTCAGGTTGCTTAATGATCCTGGTTGGATCTAAAATTCAAAGTTATTGTTATCCATTTCTGCAAAACTGGAGAATTTGCTCTGTGTTGTATAATACTTGAAAATGCTCATCAACTCTGTCTTACCTTTGATTTCCAAGTGAACTTCATTCTTTGCCATCCCTAATTTATTTCTTGCGACACATGTATATGTCCCTGTACTATCCTTTTGGGCCACGGGAATTTCTAATGTTCCATTATCATGTAAAACATAAATGTCTTCATGAAGAGCACTTCCTTTAGTTCCTTTAAACCTTTATTACAAAAGTTATCAGAGTGAGAATAAAATACAACAGAACGTGGTCTGCAGCAAGTGTCAAGCTCAAATACATTTGGAATGATTACAGAGATTAGATTTCGGTTTATTTGTAAAGTGGGGATGAAACCATTTGTTGAGATTTTACTTTTCAAGCTATAAAACCAAAGACATTGTCCAAAATCGGAAGTGTTTTCCACAAGCACACTTCTGATATGTCAGAGGGAATTGAAAAGAAAACATATAAAACAAGAGTATGCAGAAAATCAGTGGAGTTTGCAAAATTAGAACAACAAAATATAATGGGTTGCAATTTCTATGAGACACATAATTGAATAAAGACATTACTGATTTTATCCTTAAATAAATGATACAATAAGCAAAAATAAGATTACCTTTTATACTACAGACTACAGGATTATACAGTGAGTATTTAGCTGACAAAAACACGAAACTGACCCACAAGAATCACATATTCCAATGGAAGACACCCAAATCACAGGGCATTGGGAATATTTTCCTTCTGAATAGTGGTTGTCACTTCTGTAAAACCCTTGTGAAGCCATTGCACTACATTTTTCCATGAAGGGATTTATCAAAAAAAAAAAAAAAAAAACAACAACAACAAACAAACAAAAAAAACAAAAAAAAAACAAAAAACAAAAACAAACAAACAAAAAAAACCCAGCAGTGTATTAATTAATTATTGGGCATAACTTCTTCATGTACTGGTATACTGGATGACCTCACCCCATACCATGGGGCCCTGGTGTGAATAGTCAAATCTATTCCCATTCCCTATTATAAACTTAAAAATCTATCTCCCCCACAATTATCCTTTATGGAAGGACATATAGCCAGAAGAGAAGCCTTTAAATAGACCACATTCAGAGCCTCAAAGGACAGGCACTGAGAAGGAGGATACAGCATGCCTGCCGTCATGATAAGCAGGACTGGGTGCCCTCATTTCTCTAACAGCTGACTTAGGAGAGTACAACCTTAACTGTTCTACCATAACAAGCTATGTACTTACTTCCACTTTGGTTTTATTGATACAAGATCTTATTCTAGGAAATTAACTGTTTTTACCTTTACTCCTAGAGATACAGGCAAAAGCTATGGATCACTTATCCAGCCCCAGAGAAAAAAATTCCTTCTCACTCTGGCATCAATGGGAACAAGCACCCCAACACTTAGCCTAAGGCTGGAAGCCTCAGCCTCCAGAATTTACACTACATAACCACAGTTTTTCCCTTTGGTCTAGTCACCTTAGATGTAATATCTATAGTTTAATCAGCTAACATTTGGGGAAAATGCCAATGTGTGTCACATGCCACCCATTTTCCTTCCTCAGCTTAAGCCAGTTCCCAGCCACTATGAAAGCAAAAGCAGGTGCTAAGGAAGCACAGAGCTGTAGTGTCTCTTCCCTTTTTTCTACATTTGCTGATTACACACTTCTAACATAACTAACCACACTTGAAAACCCTGTTTTTCTCTTCTTACAAATCCATAATGATTTAAGCCTCTCCCTTAACTGATTCTCCCAGAATCTGCCAGGGACTCTCACAGGATTTCCCATCTGAGACATAAAGTGAGATAACAGGCACTGCTTTTTTATCCCTTATCAGTTTTCTTGGCCCTGAAAAAAAGCTTGCCTGTAACCTTGCTATGGCCGGAGAATTGTGAATTGTGTCCGAGTGGGTATATAAACTGGAAACCTTGTGAGATGGGAGAGATTTTTGGAAGAATAAAGAGACATGATGAGGAGAAGATGTGTATGAGCTGATTTGTTTCCTTCACCCTCAGATCCCTTTAGCTAATTCTTGAGCTTACTGTGCTGTACCTTCTTAATCCTGATAGATTAGGGGACTGGTATCCCAATAAACCTTGGTACTTTTATTATATTTTTTTCTCCCATTTTAAAGACAATTTAATTTCAAGGATCAGGGTTGTACTCTGAAAGTACGACTAGCAAATGTTCAGGTAATGTAAAGAAAACATGCATGTGATGTTATAGAAGAGGAGACAGATGAAAAGGGCCTAGCAAAGTGAGTCTGAGCTGTTAATCTCACCGCCTTCACTAGGAAATCTATGTGTTCATGTTTCTCTTCTCTGGAGTTCAGGCTGGAAAGACTTCTCTTTAATCCTAAACTTGCTGTCACTTCCATTCCAGTAGCTGATGATCAATACAGACCTATGTTAACTGTTCTTTATACATTCTCATCTTCCCCTGTCCTGTCTAGCTCTTCTAAAGCAAGCAAACTGGCAGCAACTGAAGGACTCCTACCAGGATTGGTAGGACTTGGATGGTCAAAGAGGAAGTGGGAGGATACAGGAGCTCTGCTGGGCTAATAAAGCACCAAGCATCAAGTTCTCTCTGAGCCCATACAATCTCTCCTCCAGTTCTCTGCTATTTTTAGATTTATTCTTTTCTTTTATGTAAATGGGAATTTTCCCCAGTTATATAAATGTGTATGGCATGCATGGCTGGTTCCCAGGGAGGTCACAAATGGGTATAGAATCCCCTGGGACTGGGGTTCCACAGAGTTGAGAGCCACACAGTGGGTTCTGGGAACTAAACATACATATGTCCTCTGTAAGAGCAGTAAGTGTTCTTAACCACAAAGCCAAATCTCCATCCCCGACCCTATGCTATTTTATTATCAAGAACATGTTTTCTAACCAGTTCTTCAGATACTTTTTACAAAGTTCTAGGCAATGTCCATGATTGTGAAATATAGCAGCCTTAAATAGTAAAAATAATTTCTATAAAGTTTTTTAGTTAATAGAGCATTCTGGTAGTATGCTTGTTACATGTGTGAAAGTACTTATTATACTCACAGAGTGGATAGTTAATAAATATTTGAGAAAGAACAAATAAATTTAATAACTAGTAATGTGATTGATTGTATATAGCATTTTTCCTGTTTTTGTTTGTTTGTTTTTCTTTGTTTTTTGTTGTTGTTGTTTTTGTATTTGTTTTTTTTTTGTTGTTGTTGTTTTGCTGAAACAAGGCATAGTTAGAATTATGTATCAAAAAAAGAAATAGAGCTACTACTTACCACTCAATGGTAGGCAGAGGAGACCCAAAGAAAGCACAATCTAACAAAGCAGGTCTGTTTGCAATGACTTGGTACAGTGTGTTTGCAGATGTGAGAATTCGAGGTGGTTCGGCTAAAACATTTTAAAAAGGTTTAGTAAATATTAGATACAACCTAGGCTTACAGTATATTTATCATGTTTTGTTTAAGGCCATTAAAGTTTATGGTAAAGTGCAACCAACATGATTTTTCCCATGTGTTCTGTACCTGTGACATCAGTAGTCACTTAACATAGAAGAAACACCTCCTACTTTTTAGGGTACTGAATGGACCCCCAAAGCACTTTGAGTAAGGCTGAAGCTGTTGGCTGGAACATCTTGCACCAGAATCGTTCTTGGTATTCTTCTTGATTTGCTAACACACATCTGTTAGGGAGGAATTGCACTTGTTTTCCACTGTGCTGTGAGTCAGTATATGAGCCCACTCCTTCCCCTCAATAAATGGCATTCAGCATTCCTGCATTCCTGTTGCAGGAATGACCTGCTGTCCTGTCTTTTAATTAAATCTCTAGGCCTTAGCCTGATTAGTGGAAAAAATTGCAGTCACTACTTCATGTTCAACACGTTATTCAGATGATTGTCAACTACTGATTAATTATCTGTGTTTCCTATGCTGTTTAATTGTGGATTCACTTATTTGTATCTCTTATGACATTGGGTATCTTACAATGAAAGAATGCAGTGTTTAATCATTTTATCCACAGCACGGTATCTGGCAGGAAAATATGTCATTGCTGAATGACTGACCAATTATCAGTCTAATGGGTAGGGATGTTTGGAACACCTGAAGAGGGCAAAGAAAAGCAGAGTGGGGAGTGTGGTTTCTGAAGAATAGCTGGAACTAAAAAGCCTTTTACAGCCAAGGAAGCAATAGCAAGAAAAATATATTTTCTCATGTATAACTGATGTAAGACTAATACACAAAATATATAAGAAACTCAAAGAGCTCAATACTCCCAGAAAACAAATTGGCTTTATCCTGGACAAAGGACCCAAATACACATTTCTCGAAAGAAGATGCACAAATGGCCAACAGAGATATGGGGGAAAAACAAACAAACAAACAAAAAAACGATCACAATCACTAATTATCAAGAGAAACACAAACTTCAAATACAAGAATGTGTCACTTGATACCTGAGGGAATGTCTGCTTTCAAAGAGACAAGTAAATGCTCTTTCAGCCTTAAAAAAGGGGTGGAGCTGGGGCTTGAGAGATGACTCAGCAGTTAAGAGAATATGCTGTTCTTTCAGAGGATGCAAGTTCAATTTGCAGCACCCATGTCAAAGGGCTCACATCTGCAGTAACTCTAGATTCAGAGGATAGGATGCCCCATTCTGACATCTTCAGACACCCCCACACAAATATGGCAGGCACATAGATACACAGACATAAACATAAATAAAAAAAACTAAAAAATGAGAAGATCCCATATTCGTGATACTGATGAATCTGAAAGACATTGGGTGAAACGAAACAAGCCAGACTCACAGTAACACATACTGTATTGATCTTATTAAAATGAAACCTAAAGCTGTCAAACAAATAGAAGTGAAGCATGAAAAGAAACTCAGAAGTTTCCTTAGGCTTGTTTGGGAAATGAACACATTATCTGAAAGAATTGAAATATAATTTTTCTACCATATGAACAATTCTTACAAAAAAGTTTTTAATGTAGATTTTGAGAATTTTATCCAATATGAGAGATGTAGTATTCACATAAGTCAACCATTTCACAATTCTTTGAGCCTACTTTTACATGTGAAACTGCATATCTGTGACTAGGGTAAAAGACAAGTATTATGATTAACCATTGATCTTTTTGTGTTGGAATCATGACACTGTTTTTGAACTTGTCAGTTTCTGTGGAGCTAAAGGAGAATGGCTCCACTGGCTCATATTTCAATGCTTGGTCTGCAGTTGGTAGAACTCTTTGGAAAGGATTAGGAGGCATGACTTTTTGGAGGCAGTGTGTCACTGGAGGCATTTTTTGATGTTTCAAAAGTCTACGCCATTCCAGTTATCTCTCTTTCCCTGCCTTATAGTTGTCTCAACATGTAAGCTCTCAGCTACTGCCCTAGCACCAGTCTACGCACCTACTGCTATGATTCCCACTGTGGTGGTCATGAATTTCACTACCTTCTGGAACTGTGAGCCTCAAATTAAACACATGCTGTCTTTGATAAGTTGCCTTAGACATGGTGCTTTGTCACAGCAATAGAACAATAACTAAAAAGTATGTAAGGATGGAGGAGTGGACACTCAAATGCAAGTGAACACTACTTTTATTTGAAAGGGTGAACAGCCTATTTCTGAGCAAAGAATCTGCCATATAAAAACTGTATGAAGGCCCTTAAGGCAAGACTTACATCTTATCTACCCTTGTATGTTCTTTTTAGCTTGAAACACTATGCAAAACAGGTAGCAAAGGCAATGCATTTTTGGTGCACAAGTAGAAAACAACAGCAGTCATTAATTTAACTTTCCATGTCATTAATAAAGGGAGGACTTACCCAGCACATTTACAAATGCATTTGCTAGTAAATATCCATATTCATTAGAGGCATTGCACTGATAAACCGCACTTGATCTTTCTTGAACACTTGAAAAAATAATGGTATCACCATCTATTTTTCTGCTGGGGTCATCCGGAGCAACTGTTCGGATGTAAAAATAGAAAATATGTGTTTTTGCTGCTTAAAATATATATATTAACGCGCAAAGATTGAGATCTTTATTACATGAAAGGGAAGGAAATACAGCCTGATCTAGATAAATACATCAGTAAGTGGAAAAGAATCCAACCAGAGTTTGCAAATGTGCAATGTTCACTCAGCCTTGAGTGGATGGATTTATCTTTAACAGTGCAGACTGCTTTGAGAGATGCAGAAAAGCAAGCCCAAGTTGGGCAAGAACAGCAAATTCAGGAAAACTATTGTCATGCTTATAAATAATCCAGCTATTTAAAATGAGGCAAGTTAATTATCCAAAGGAGAGAACAACAGCTTATCAACAAATGTAGAAATATGTTGGCCTGTTCAAACCTGCCTGCTTGAAATGAATAGGTGTGAAAATAAAGACATACATAGAGAACATGCTAGTCAGGAACAAGAGATATCCATTTTCCTGTTGTGCACACATGTGTGGCTGAAGGAGAAATCAGTTGTATAAAATTTCTCTCAAAGACCTTTTTTTAGCTAAATGCCTCAGGTACTTAGAACGTGTTATGACCAGGATTGATCCATGCTGAAGGTGAGTGAAACTGGCTGGGTAGTAGAGTATGTGAGGATTTTGTCCAAAGCAAGCAATGTGTGAGAGCAGTGCTGAGACACAGGAATGTCTTTTTCTGAACTAATCCCTAGACCGTGTCCCCACATTAGTTTAAGAAGCAGACGCCCACAGCTAAAGACTGAGCCGAACTCCTGGAATCCAGATGAACAGAGGGAGGAGTGATCAGAAAATGGGGTCAAGACCAGGCTACAGAAACCCACAGAGACCGGAACCACAGCTGACCTGAACAAGGCTGATAGCTTGGAAAGCAGCATTGGACCAACTCAGACCCCCTTCTCAGGTAAAAGGCCATGGGAGTGTAAGGAACCTCTGACAGTGGAACCAGAATGTGTCCCTGGTGCACAAAAGGACTTTGGGAACACATTTCCCATGGAGGGATACTCCCTAAACCTAGAGGCAGGAGGGAGGGCCTAGTCCCTACTCCAAATGACTTGACAGATGTTGTTGATCCCTCCAGGAAGGCATTACCCTCTCTGTGCAGTGGGTGTTGGGAGTGGGATGGGAGGGGGGATGGGGAACATGGGAAGTAGGGAGGGAGATGGAACTGGGATGGATATATAAAATAAAAAAATAATAAAAAAATAAAAAAGAGTACACTGTTTTATCATGCTGATCAAAATCAAAGTCAATAACGGTACCCCTCCCTCTGAAACTACAGTGGCAACCATAGGAGAACGTTGCTTCCATTCTATACACAGTTCTTTTTCTACGGTGGCCACAAAGGGGTTGTGTATCACTGTACTGAGACCCCATTGTCACTTTGAAATTAAAATATCTGGCTCACCTCTGGCTTATTAATTCACTTTAAAAAAAAATAAATAAATCCAGCTAGAGTTACTCTCCTTTTTTTTCCTCTCTCTTTGCATGCCCAAGCATTGTGCTAATTCATTCTGTAATCGTTTTTTTGTTACTGCTAACAATTGATGACAAATCTAGTATTTTGAAATAACAGAAAATTCACTACCTCTTGATTCTCCAGGTGGGAAGCCTGATGAGAATCCCACTGAGTTAAAGGCATTGTCCCAGGAAAGCCTTGCTCCTTCTTTGGGTTGCAGAGGAATTTATTTCTTTATTCCTTCTGCTTTTTGGAGAATTTCTAATTTCTTAGTCCATATTTTTTTTTTTTTTTTTTTTTTTTTTTTCCCCTAGTACCAAAGCCGTCAGCATCTTTTTTTTTTTTTTTTTGTTCATTCATTCTTCCATGATCATTTTTCTACCTGACCACAGCCAGGAGAGGAATAGCACCTTTGAGGGTTGATGTGATGAAACTGGGCCCCAAGCTCCAAATCAGGAAGCTCCTAACTACATGTTCAAAGTTCCCCTTTGCTCTACAAGATAACATATTCACAGGTTCTAAAGATTGGGATGCAAACATCTTTATGAGCCCTTATTTTAACTATTGCACACTCTGACTACTATTATACCTACAGGTACAATAGTCTTTTAGGTGTTCCAGATGAGGATAATCTAACAATGTACCATTTAAGTTGAACTATCAGACAAGTTCTTACTTTCCTAGGATTTTTAAAATTTCAACTTGTGAGCTAGTTCTCGGGAAGTAATTAATGCCCTTATTCCTGAGGAAGCATAATAGGTGATCTTACAAAATTAGTGTCCAAGAGTCTGGCAACAATCAATGTCTAAGGTGTGGAATCCTCTTAGGTACGTGGTAGTTCTGCTAGTGATAGGGTATGTCAAGATTCTTTGAATTGACTCCTTAGCTCACACCTGCAATTCTGATTAAAAGTTTTCAAAGTGCCTTAAGGAAAACATTCCTCTAAATGAATTACAAACAGGAGTCTTGATTCCTTCAATAGGGTATAGCAATAAATAAAAGCAGAGGACATAATTTATATTGTCCCAGAAAGTGAGCAACAGGTATAGCAGACATTAGGGAAGCCCATATTTCTTATCCTGGATCCCAAACCTTGTATCCCTGGGGCTTTCTGATGGACACACTTGAAGGGATGTCTATTTACTGCCTTAACAAGTCATGGTGGAACACAAAACAACACCCCTGGCCACTCTTCCTCTGTGGATTTTCCTAAGAAGATGGCCCTAGTACTTGGACATTCAGTGTTATGACTGTCCATGGAGCTTTTGGTGCCCAACATGTGCCTACTCTGACTGCACCTCTGAGGGTGTGCTCAGCAATGAAAAGCAGTAATGAGTAAGACACACTGGCAGAGCACAGTGCCTGAACCCTTAGCAGGGATAATAGACCATAGGATAAGACCTCCCCACATCTCTGAACATATGAAATCTTAAAATCATACCACCATGACCTGGTGAATAGTATAGAGCTCAGTTTTCCTGAGATGAAAATCATCTGGATGATTGTTGCACAAGAATGTGAATGTACTCAACATCATTTGACTGTGCATTCACAGGTTAAGTAGGCAAGCACTCAACACTGAGCTATATCCTTAACCCTAAGAGCGTAATTTTATGCTGTGTGTGTACTGTACCACAAGAACAACAATGAAACTTATACTACCATGAATATTGAGCTCAACTGACAAATTTGGGACACTTTTCCCAAGTGTTGATGCATAAACCACAAACAAAACATCCTGCAGTCATAGGTTTCATGTCTCTTCAGAGTTTGTCGTCTGACTATATATACCTCATTTGTACTAAATGGAGAGGTATTTCTGGCATAATATTTAAGAATAAAACAAACTTGGACTTGATGTTTGGGTGATGAGTAAGCAGCTTTCTCTTCATGAAGGTCTGCATTATGTTTTCTTTGAGCATTTATTCAAAAGAAACAAGTGATCCTGTAACTGCAGTGACATATGGTGGCTCAATTGGGACAAAATAGAGTCATTGCTACAGAGCCGTTGGAAACCTTTGGGTGCTGTGTGCTGGCTACTGGATGGGAATAATTCACCAACTTGCAAACTCAAATCATCTAAAGGAATAATAATCCATTTTTAGGAACAACTGACTTCATTCGCTGTAAATGAACACCAAAGAAAGAAATGTAAGAGTATATGTATCTGCACCTATAACTTTAAGCCCCAAGAGTAAAGTCTAAAAGGTGGGTGACAGCCTCAGAAAAATTTTAAGACATATAACTTTTGTGAAAGTAATGACAAAGATGGTAAATGTTTTCAATATTTGGAATATGAAAATAATGATAATAAATAGAAATTATGTCTTATAAGTACTGGGTACTGTCAATCTCTAAAATGTTTTTTTGTATCAATTGCATAATTTTACCTTTAGAATAATTGCATAATTTCCTTTTAGAACTTCATGAAATAGGCCCACCAACTTTCATATCTAAAATATAAAATCATAGACAAAAGTACTTAATAGTTTGTTTAATTTACATTAAATTCAAACTAATTTAATAGTTTGAAATTAATGTTCCAGTTTTCTGGTTTTAGTCAATTTTATAAATGTTTATTGGAGTATGAACAGTTGGGCATGATATACAGCCAAGCTTTGGCGAACAGCTGAATTTCCCTTCTCCTGCCAATAGAACCCTTTATCTCCAAGAGAAGGAGGAAGTTTTGACAGGATCTTGAGAAAATTCTAAGTTAAGTCTCCAGTCCTCTGTTTTCATGTGTTACTCAAGCACAATTTATAATGTGTCAAGAGGAGATCCACTCTTTCTTACTAAGTTACTTATCCCTTAGATCTGAGCTGAGCAAACCTTTTAACAAAGTGTGGGATTTTATATGTTCTAAAAAAAAAAAAGCAAGTAATATGCCTTCACACTGCCTCCTGGGACAGAAGCAAGCATTGTGGTGTTCAGGGTCTTGGCCTTGGGGACCACTAATAGGGATGGCACAGGGTCTGATGGGGAAGGTAAAGGGGAGAAGGAGGAATGGAGGGGCATTCGCTATCTAGGAGAGCCAGGAAATTCCCTTGCTTTTTGGTCCCAAGTTCAACTTCACACTCTCTCAAGTACTTCAGTGATGGGAGATGTCATTCTGGATAGACTGCGGCTAACACAGCTATGACTTTCATTTTAGCAATGTTGTTGACCAGATAAAAGACTTATGGCCAAAAAAAGATTTACAGTAAAGATAGATTCACATTAAGAAAAAGTGCTAAAGGTTTACAATGTGTTTAAAATATACTTAGGCTTGGGAGAGGAAAACAATAAAATGGTTTTAAAAAGACAAAGAGGAGCTGGGAGTGGTGGCACACGCCTTTAATCCCAGCACTCTGGAGACAGAGGCAAGCAGATCTCTGGGATTTTAAATTAAATCTGGTATGCAGAGTGAATTCCAAGACAAATAAGAGTTACACAATGAAACTGTGTCTCAAAAAATAAAAAAAAAAAGTAAAAGTAACAGAGTAATAAAAAAGCCACTAAAAATGGAAAACAGAAAAACTGTGGATACTATATACTATTCTGTTGTCTTTAAATTGTTTAACTGCTGACAAAATAGCAACAACTGATTTAAAAAATGCTACTGGATTAATTCAATTTATATATTTTAAAAATGCTTTGAATTCAAAATTTAAGTCTAAGGACAAGTTACTGGGGAAAAGGATTTCTATTTTTATTTCCACAGAAAATGCAAAGCTACAGATTCCTTCCAGACTAATGTGGTTTGATCAAGCCAGACCCCCTAAAACTGAGTCGCAGATGATCCAGCATTCAAAACAGTTGGGACAAGGCAGCCTTGCAAACTACAGCCAGGATTTCTGCATCTTCTTAAGATCCCCAATGACAGCGCAGGAAGTAGTTTGGAAAGAACAATGCCTAAATTCCCAAATATTGTTTATAAATGTTTGTTTTCATTTAAATGGGGTTGGTTATAAATGGTTAATGACTACAACCTATCCCTTTTTAAAAGTAAAAGGGGATTATGATATAGGTATGAATACTTTGCTTTGGAATGGATTTTCACTTAGTGATACAATTTAAGGTCAATTTTGTTTGTATATTTCTCCTCTTGTTTCAGCATTGTGTTTATATAGCTCGTTTAATAATAATGTAGTACAGATTATAGATAATTACCTATGTATGATAGTAAAAACTTAGAGTTAGGTGAGTTAGGTTTTCTAGATATATAGAAATATATTTGAGATGGATAGGCATTCTTCAGACCTTTCAAAGACCTACAGAATATGGCATTTAAAATGGTTTAGGGTTTTTCTTGACAGTGAGACATAAATGCTCCTGGCAACACCACCTGTGTCAAAAAGGAAGATGGACATCGAAGAAACGTGTTATGACGTTTGCTTTCAATATGGCAAGACTAGCCATTTGGGCAAGATACTGCTCTTGTCTGGACTGTTTGACTTCATGATGTATAAACTGGACATGCAGGACCCACAGAAAAGTGACTGCTGATGCAAGATGGACAATGCTATAGGGTTCATGGAAGAGTCTGCCAGACATTCTGCAGGACACAGAGAAAAGTAACTGACAAACTGCCAATGCAAGAAGACAGTTTAAACTTTCGTGCTTTGCTGAGGTGTCTGACAGACACACTATAGCCTCTGGGCTGAAGATGGAAGATTACAAAAGAACTTTGGGTGACTAACCAGGCAAGTTGTCTCTGTCATTTCTAGAGTTTATATACTATCCTTCTGTGGTCTTTGAGGGAGTTGAAGACAAATAGTTATGGTTATAGTTTTCCTTAGTTAGGATTAAAGATAAGTTACATATAAGACTTTAGACTCACAAAGATAAGATAGATGATAAAATAGTTTCTTTAAGTCTTACTAAATGTTAATGGACTAAATATTAACTGTGATTCTTATTTGATAACTGTTATATGATATATTTTGCTATGCTAAGGTTAAAACCCTTTTTTGATTTTAGACAGAAAAGATGAGATGATGGGAGATGTCATTTTGTAAATATGTTTCTCATACTGGTTATTGAATAAAGCAATATTGGCCAATAGGAAAGCAAGATAGGTAGGACTAGGAGACTAGGAGGATTCAAGAAAGTGGTAGGGAGGAGTCAGCATGCAGAGACGGGAGAGAATGAACTCCTGTCCTACTCTCCAGTAAGATGAGACCATGTGAAAATACTTAGATTAATAGGAATGGGTTAATAATTAAGACAGAGCTAACCAATAAGAAACTAGTACCTGGCCAACAGCATTATATCAAATAGAGTTTCTGTATGTTATTTGGGGCTGGTGTGGTGGTGATATCAGACCAGAGGGAAAAACCTACTCATAACACTTCAGATCATATCTGAGGTCTCTTGTATGCCTCTTATAGCTACATAATGGAATGTCTGACCACTATGGACTATTTAAACATATCTTGGGTGTTTCAGGAGCAAATTCTGTACTTAACACATTTGTGTGTGTCAATGAAGTCTGAAGTACCTAGCTCACCAAAATGAGACATCACTTCAGGAGCCAGTAAGATATGCATCCAGGTACTTTGGGGTTAATCTGATGAATTTATGAAACAGTAGGTTCCAGGTCTGAAGGCAAGCTCCAAATCAACACCACATTTTGCCGGCATAACCCAGTTTTACCGACACCTTACCCTGACATTCCTCGTTTTGTTGTTTGAAGCTTCTGAAGCTGTCAGAACCCTTGGGCGATCGTCAACAAGCCAGGAGAGTCAGGCTTTGGCTCCCAGACTGTGTCTTTGCTGCTTGGCAAAGGAGACAGACCTCAGGCAACTGGCACGCCTGCTGCATGATTTCCTGAACCAATCTACTACAGAAGCCCAGCTGTTCCTCGACCCTTCACCCCAGCAGCTGGTCCATCTACAGTTTCCACAGTCTCTTGGGTGGAAGATGATGCCAAATAGCCAGCCTGGGCCTCAGGCCAACTTACAGAGCCTGTGTTGGTGTCTACTGAAGTTAGAGATCCTCACAGTTCAGTCAGTGCCATTGCACTGCACAGTTTTCTCCTTTTCTATCTTTGCATGTCTCTGTTATCTTCCATGACCTAGTACTGCTGGATGCACAACTCAACAAACTACAGAGGAGAGGCAAGCACCAGGCCTGTTTCCCAACAGTTCACAAGTCTCAAAGGCAATCTTGTTTAAGTCCATGGTCAACAACTAAATGGAAAGGAGAGTGGTGCATACCTCTTCAAGCCTCTGATGACTTTTTGTTTTGTTCAGGCGGTGCTTTATTTCCTCACCCAACTCGTCATTGTGGATTAGAGGAAGCCAGTACACAGAGTCATCTCTCTTTGCATTTTACAATTTATTTTCCATTCAAAGAAGACACTCAACAGAGGCTGTCCAACAGCGCCCCTTACCAGCAGGAAGTAGTTTGGAAAGAACAACGCCCAAATTCCCAAATATTGTGTATAAATGTTTGTTTTCATTTAATTGGACTGTTATATAAAATTAAATAAAATTAAAAAAAAAAAAGAAAGAACCATGCAGGGCCCTGTCAGCCCATCACCCTCATTTATGAGATGTCCATGCACTTCCAGCTTGACCATTCTAAAAGAAGTGTCACATCTCTCTGATAGAGAGAGCAGCTGCTTGTAGCTTCCCAGGGCAGCCCGGTGGGCAAGACCACTTGTTATGCTGCCCTGTGCCACATAGTTCACCTCCCTGAATGCCCACCAGACAGGCTGCTCTGAGCTGCACACACATGAGTTGGAGCTCCATGAATCTGGAAGAGCTGGGGAATCCCTACCATAGCTGTGTGGCCTCCCTGGTCTTTTCCAAGGGAACACACTTTTGGGATGGAAAAAAAAAAAAGAACTGACTTAGAATTTGATTTGACAGATTCTATCCCGACTATTTCTGTCTGGGAACTAATTGGATGATTTGGGGCCTAATTTGTCCCTGTGAGATAATTTCCCTCTCCAAACACCCCCTCTTCTAGTATTAACTGTAAAGAGGAGTGCATGTGAAGGCATATTCAAAGCTCATAATACAACAATTAATAGAGTTCAAGGTTCCCCGAAGTGCTGTCCTCCAAAGGTCAGTCACTCCCATAAGTTCATATGTTGAACACCAAGCCCCAAGGTGGTCCTAGGCCAAAGGCTCAGGCCTCTGGCAGGTGACTAGGTCATAAGGGCCCTTCTCTCACAAACAGGGTCAGTGCCTCTGGCAAACAACTTGACAGAGACTATTCCTGCTGTCACTGCACATTCTCAGAGGAAGAACCAGCACTTGAAACCACTAGGTGCCTTCAACTTTGATTTTCCTTCCCTCACTATTGGGAGCAATAATTTTCTATTGTTTATAAATTATCCAGCCCATGGTATTTGGTTATGGCAGCAAAGCAGAGTAAGATAGCCAATTTGGACGGATGATAAACCCATCAGGAGGAAAGATCAACCTCATCACTTAATTTCTCAGTTTTCCCTGCTAGGACCGTGTCCTGATTGCCAAGTCTGGGAGTTTCTCTCTTAACAGCCCATGGCTCTCCCAGTGTTCCTGCTGAGTAGCTAGATGGATGTTCTCTCGTACTTGTCTGATTTTGCTGAGTCTAAGTCTCAGAAGTACACTTAACCTTCTATAAATCTCAAAAAATCTCTGAGATGGAAGAAAGCAAATCCTTTGGTGCAGAAACGCTGAGTATTCAATATGGCTATTATTATTCTATATGCATTCTTAAGAAAACCATAATTGTACTATAAAATGTCTTTTAGTTCTGGGCTTTCTTTCACTATTTCAGTTGTCACATAATCCCCTGGGAATGACAGTAGCTCCTTGATATATGACCACGAGGTAAGATTTCTGGTGTTTCCTACTCTGATCATAATTAAAATTAGATCATAAATATCAGTACCAATTACTGGCCTCATTAGCCTCTGTTTTCTTCCAAGAACAAACTTCCTTTTGCAGTAAACACAAGCTGTTTATGTCCAAGTATCTGATAACTACTGTGCTTTGTGACACAAGCATACTCTCAATAAACACACTCATGGCACAGGGTACAATTACTCAGACTAAGCCCATGGCTGCTGTGCCTGGCTATGAGGAACACGTTGTCATTCCTCAAAGTCATAGTAAATCTACTGGCCATCTTCATCTCTGGGTTGAGCCTTCCATCCCAGAGGAAGACTCAGTTTTAGGGAAGTCAGTTCAAAGGATCTTTGCATAATGTGGCAGTAGATGTGGTATGTGGTTTTTATCTGGGGACTACTAGGAGCCAGATTGTATGAAAGCAAAGTATCTTTATTAAGTAAAGAGTGTCTTTGCATCTGATCATGATAATGACTAGGAGGTGAGCCAGAGACTGTGTTCTGTCTGGCTGTCTCTTTCTCTTCCTCCCTCCACCTCTTTCTCTCTTTCTCCCTCCCTCTACCTCTCCCTTCCTACCACTCTGCTTTCTCTTTCTCCATCAAAGAAGTCTGAATTCCAAGAATTTTGTCATGTCCAAAGGCCTCCCAAAGTGGGGAGGTCAGGAGGTAGAGGAAAAAGGTAGCTGGCTGCTCTTTGTATGACCATGGCTCAGAAGTTCAGAATCAGTGAGACAAGTTACCAGTTCCATTTTTTTTTTCATTCTTTGCTAAAATTCCCTTCTAATATTCCAATCCTCTAATCAAATTTTATAAAATGAGCCTTACTATGACTTGGAGAGATTATGAAAAGACCATGGCTACACTTTAATGGGCCACTGTGGGCAGCATAGTGGTAGCTTCGAGAGACAGCTAATAAAATGAGCTAGGAGTGGACCTGCAGAATAGGGGTTGATGGTTACAAACAAAACAATGTCTTAATGTCTTCCTCAAGGTTTCTGGAGAAAGATCTCACAGTACTCAGAGAGGGTAAAGTGGGAGAAGACTGAACATCCTGCATAAGGTCAGGACCCCATCCTTCAGGTATCTATCCAATGGCACATTGACCCCTGAAGATTGGAAAACTTGGGGGATACTTGGGCTTTCCCCAAGACTGAAAACTAGGCCAGAGTGATTATTCCTTTTGTTATCCACTGACTTAGTCCCAATCTCCCTATCAGCATATATTGACTCTGTGATGTTTCCAAAGAAAGCTAATCTGAGCTCTCAGTGGTGTTTATTTCTGACCCTGTCATTCTCCCCATGATCTGGGATAAAAATAAGAAATATTCATAAGTTCCTATTAATACACATACAATTATTATAAGTTCTTATTTAAATTTACTTTATTCAACTCTTTAAAGTCAAAATAAGTATTTAAAAGTGATAAAAATTTAAAGGTGATTTAGTGCCCCTGTTTACTTTATACTAAGCTTTCCCCCTAACCTGAATTATTTCATCATCATGCATTTATTGCTGAGATACAGGTGTACTTTGAAAATAACCTCCAGTTAGAGATAACGAAGAACACTTACTTTCTATTGGAACTCCATTTGTTAACCAGCCAATTCTCGGTTTGGGGTTGCCATTAGCTCTACAGATGAGGGTTCCATTCTCTCCTGGGGATAGCACGAGGTTTTGAGGTGCCACAATCCAGTATGGAGCCGCTTTATTGACAGAAGAAAAACAGATTTTTTTAAAAAAAAAATCTGATTCAAAACAAGTATTGAAGCAAAAGAATACATTGGACTGTTGTAATAGATTATAAATGTTTTGTAGAAGACCTGCTAACCTCACTTTTAGAATGAAAAACCCTAAAAATTGCTTCAAATGATTCTTTAAACTTTGCAAAGAATTTGAGCTCTTATCTATGTAATTATAAAATGGAGAAACAATTTTAAAACTTCACTTTTGAAAAGTTCAAAAGATAAAATAGTGTTTTATAGCCCTTTGCTTGGTCCAGTTCCTCTAATATCTAGTTTTTATATAGCTGGATTATGGATATATATGAGACAGGAAGTGAGCATTGCCCTGTCCATCTCCACTGACTGGTTCTCTTTAGCCAAGGAGTTTCTTGGACTTTTCTTTTCTTTCACAATTCAGACACATCTGAAGAATATTAGTTGGCTTGATAGGATGCCTTCAGTGAGCCAGTGAGATGTTTTCTCCTGATTAATTCCAGGTTTGGGTCTGTAAGAATATCACAGTGATGATGGGTTCTTTTAGATCACACTACTTCAAGGAAGACAAGATACTGTAATGACTTATTATTAGTGATGTTAGATTTCACTATGTGGTTTGGGCAACATCTGTCTGGTGTTCTCACTGCAAAGTTACTACTGTCCAGTGCTCTGTGTTCTGTCTATTGGCAGCAGGTCACTAGTACAGTCTACTCTCAAGAGAGGACATAACCTCCATCTCCTCTAGGAAGGAGTATTAAAGAATTACTGGATATACATCAAAATTGTCTTAGCCACTAGGTTTTTGTTTGGTTCAGTCTTGATTTGATTTTTTTTTTTTTTAAAATCAAGAAACACTTTGAAGATCTGCAAATACCTTGCTTCTCCTTAAAATTGTTTTCACCAATTTTAGAATTCCTCCCTGGATCTTGCCTGAAGCAGTTATCACTGTGGGACTATCATGGTGATTTTCTATTTTCACCATTCCTTCTGCATTTACTGATTGCAATTCTGGAAGAATGGTTTGAAAGGGTGGCTTTTTAATCTGGCCTGGATGTAATTACAATAAAAATGAGAAAAGATTCATGACATCATGAATGTGGATATAAATTTAAACTTCTCATTACTAAAAAGTGTGATCAAAGGCACATTGAACTGAAGCTTCAGAGCCTCTACAAATGCAAGGGGGTGCACGTGAGATGGAGTTATACCTTTAACTGTCACAGAAATGGTATGATGGATGGCTCCTAGTGTGTTTTTCGCTATGCACTGATAATTTCCAGAGTCTGCTTCTGAAACGTGGGTGATCTGCAAGGTTTTCTTAAAGTTCCGATAAAACGTCCGGTTGACAGGAAGTATTCCATCTTCTTTGATCCAGTAAATAATTGGAGTAGGTCTGAGAGGATAAATAAATAATGATGTTAGAAAGGATGAGTTCACCTGTGACTGTCTTGCAGCATCAATTCTCATGCACATTTGTAATCAATTGTTTTTGTAAAGATAATGACAAATATACAGGCCTTTTCATTAGAATCACATTTCTATAAGTAACGCTCAAGCCCTGTACTTGGAACAAACCCCATTTTTAAATAATGAAAATTATGCTAGTTTGGACATACAGTAAAGTTTGACTTCAGTGATGTACTTCACTGCAAGCATGGATTACTTTACTAAAGGGACCTAATCTTTTCTTCAAGGTTCTGGTCAGTGAAGATGCTCTAGAGATTCTTCCTATGTCAACCAAGAGAATTATTATTAAGTTAATCACATTGTATTATAATTCCCCATCAGCTAGTGTTAAAGATATATAGTGAATGAACTCATGAGCCATCAGTGCCCTTGGACTTGTATATACATTTACTAATCAAACTTCCTGTTTTATGACACATGGATGATATGAATTAAATGATTAATGAATTAAAACTTTTTCCTTCACTTCCTTATTAGTGAAACCTTAGAACACCATTAGGCTAATTGATAATAATAGACCAGATTAATGCTGTACCACTTCTCACTCAATTTTATCCATTCAAATCAGGAAAATCCAAGCAAATGGTTTGATGAGGAAAAGCCAGAATACTGCTTGGAGTTGGATCTTTTTCAAATGCTCAGATCTTAGCTCAAATTCTTCTCTGACATTGGTTCACTGACCTACTTGGCCCTTAGCATCTCCAGTTGTCTTAATGAGAAGAATGGTTGGCTAGTATAATGTCTTTACAAAGTTTTCATGAAGTAAAAATTTAAAAATTATTCACACAAACATTGTGTGTGTATGTGTGTACACTAAGCTAAGTGTGTGGGAAATAGTAAAGAAGAATGGTTGATGGAGATCTTAAAGAGATCATTATATTTGTCCTCAGAGATGGAAAAATACATGTTTGTATTGACAATTAGTAAATGTGGCTTTGTTTTGTTTGCATAAACAAAATGACAGCATATAAACTTGGTGATCTGGTTTCTAAATTTAAAACCTGCTATGAACATGTAGAGCTGCAGTAGATGTGAAATCAGTTTGGAAGTTCTAGTCACACGTGGATCTAACCATTCATGTTTCCTTAGTCAGACTCATGTTTCACACGAGGTGGGAGAGCAAAGGGGCAAGACACTCAATATTCCAGGTTACAGTGAGCAAAGGACCAGTTGTTATGGAAAGTTCCTACTGTACTGAAAATTCTTTAAGATTTATGAATGTTTTAATACCACATCTAACAGTCCCTGAGCTGCAAGCAGTACAGTACCTACCAGGGTTTCTCAAGATTTCAATGTTTTTATTTTTTTTTTATTTTCAAATTATAAGCATATTTTACAAAAACAAAACAAAACATTCAGTGTTCCTAATTTAAAAATATGAAACTTGTTAAATGTCATGTTGGTGCTTGAATGAAAGCAAAATGGAAGTTGGAAAAATCCTATTAGGAAAGGTTGATTTTTTTTTTTTTAAATTAAATGTATTTATTTATTTTACATCCTGGCTGCAAGTTTCCCCTCCCTCCTCTCTTCTCATTCCTTCCCTCCCATATCCCCTCAGACCCCCCAAATTCACGCCCCTGTTTCTGTACATAAAGGAGCAGTCTTCCTATGGGTATCAACAAAACACTGGAAAGATTGATTTTTTGTTTGTTTGTTTGTTCTATCTTTAAGAATTTTGTTTTTAAACTGAAAAATCAAATGTAAATTCCCAATTTAGCCAGCAGAGGTCTCCATGGGCATCCTGAAGTAATTATTCCTGGATTAAGGAAAGATTATGTGATCATTGGGTTGCCAGGTCAGAGACAATACAAATCATAAAGCATGAAGGCAGCCAGCGTGCTCCTGGGATCCCACTCACAGTTGCAGTATCTGTGTTTACATAATGGCACTTGCTGTGTGCCAGGCACTGTGGGAGGACAATCTACAACCTGCCTGTCATATAGATCTAATGTCACCGTTGCTCTTGTATCTGTGGAAGGACTCCCTGGAAGGCCTAACAAAGACACATAGACTCTACAGTCCGCCCTCAGGAAAGAACAGATGGAAAAACGCCACAGTTTTAAGGCCTTGACATGCTCTGTGTGCTTTAGATGGCAGACAATAGGAGAGGGTGACACTGCTACAAATCCATTGCCAATGCAGCTATCAGGTGCTCCATGTGGCAGACCTTGAGCTTAGTAACACCCCCCCAAGTTAATCCACCTTCAGATGACACCCCCACACCCTGCCCAAGCTCTGGACAAATGACCAAGAATAAGTAGCTGTTTTGTTTTTGTTTTTTTAAGCTACCAAGTACTAAGGTTGTTCGTTAGAAAGCAGCAAAATCCTACCGCTTACTACATAAAGCACAGTGATCACAAGGTGATTTCAGATATAGATAATGCAATACAACACTATCACAATGAAATACTTTAGCAATAACATGGAATTCAAAGTTTACTCAGGAAATGATTTTGCTCAAATTAGAAGCATAAGACAACAGTGCTTCCTTGGATATTACTTCCCACCAGTCTTTTATATTTGGGTAAGAAGCATGCATTAGGACAGAACGTGTTAACAGTTAACTCACAGGCCTTCTGCAATGCACTCCAGTGACAGCACGTTTCCCCTCAGTTCCTCTTTGAGGCTTTCATTGCCCTCTGGAGTTAGAAATGTTGGTGGTCTCTCCTTACTAGATTTAGCTACAAATAAAAAATGCGATATACATTAAAATTATAAAGATGTGTTTTCTAGGAACATAGTCATTGTCAAGAGCTGCCTAAAATTCTAATCTCATTTCAAATCCGTTCCATGCTTATTTTGGAATTTGTTCAGTTATGCATACACACTCTGTCCTTACACTTATTCAGTGTGTAGGAAAAGAAACAATTTTGGTTGCCTGAGAAAACCAGTGGAAGGACTCCTTTTATACATGTCTTTACTTTGGGTTAGGTCTTATCAATTTTCTATAGGTTGGTAAATTTTCAAAATGTCAACAAAAAAAAAAAAAAAAATCAGCTCATCAAACTGTACATCCCTTAAGACTGGTGCTCAAGTCAAAGCAAAAAGTGTGTCTTTTGGAAAATTCTTATTTTTTTCAGCAGCAAATCATTATGAACAAAGCATTTTGGTTTATTCTAGATTGAGCATTATGGGCACTGACTTATATCTCAAGATTCTTACATTGCAAGATTTGTGAAAAATAAAACAAAACTAAACAATTACTGGCAGAGTTCTGGCATATTATATGCCTTGAATGAAGATTAAAAGTAGCGGGGAGGGGGTGCTAAAAGAGTGGCTACATGGTAGAGGGTTTGTTTAATGTGTAAGATACTTCATTTGGTTCCTAGCTTTGGGGAAAAAAAGAAAAGGAATATTCACAGAGCTAAACATATTGATAAAAGTTTTTCAATGACAAAATAAAGAAGGTCTAAGTCAGAGATCTTAGAAGTATTTACACAGAAGACCTCCTGTCTGATGGTTTCTTAAATATGAGTCCTTATTTACTGAAATCCTTGGAAATTTTCAAATGGAAATGGGATAAAACTCTGTGAACTTTCATTATTTCAACCACAAATATCTACTTGATGCTTCTACAGCCAAATGAAGAGGCAGCATGTAAATTTCTCATTTCTCAGAAGGAAAATTGAGTACAAAAAAAGGCATTGCTGAAGAAAAATTAGTTTTCTTGAGGGTTTAGAGCTTGTTGGCGACCTTACTCCTCTAAAAGTCACCTTGAGAATGCTCTCAAGGACCATATTCAGGGGGCTATATTAAATGAATAAAGGCATGGGTTATATCCTGCCATATTCTCTAATGTTCATATAGCAAAGGTAGAAAATTAAAGCAGCAAGAACTCTACCTATGGAAATTAAGGAGTCTGTATGTTCAGAGTCCCTTATTTTTAGGAATAGATTTTATGCTTGGCAAGCACTTTTTCATTAAGGAAATCAAATTCTTTCCAGTTTAAAACAATGAAGCTGAATGGTCTATTGTTAGAAATTTGCTCCCACAGAAGACAATGAGTGGGCTTCTAACAAAGCTAAGAACAATATGGTTGCTAATGCTACTGAATGACGTTAGACAATTACTATGGAATGTTAGTTACTAAAGGTGCTGATGAGTCAATCAGTATTCTAGGGGTTAATATGACCAGTCAGTTCATGTGTAGGTCATGCAAAGAGTTTTTAGACAGCACAAAATATGGAAAATACAATTCTGAACACATATGAAAGATTTTTTTCTAAAGAATATGAAATGATTTGCATGAAACATTATAACAAGTTTATACATACATCATGGAAAATGTTTTAGTCACATGCTTGAAATTTTATAGCTAAGTTTTATAAGAAACATACATTGGCACAGTGATATTGAACATGTGATTAGAAATTTCATAAAGAAACAAAGTTAAATAACCATGGAGGTGGAGTTAGTGAACTAAAGTCTACAATGAAGGAGAAAATATCAGTTACAACCACTGTAACTCACCACCATAAAACTCAGTGTCACTCAAATTAGCAGCTATAGTGTCATTCAATTCATCCACTGAAATAAACAGAATATCATGAAGAGGGCATAAAGGTAGGGAAGAAGAGTCAAAAAAGACGGGGCAACAAAAACAAATGCATACAGGTATGCTAACAACAATTCCTTCCAGGTAAATACAGTGCTTGACATCATACTGGCTAAGTCATTAATTCACTCAGCCACCCCCAACTACAACTTGAACTACAGGATAAATGCTAATAAAAGGCATTGTGAAGCATAATACATACACCAATGCTCAGAATGCCACAGAGTCGGGAGGTTGCCATAGAAACAGGAATGGCAATCAGTGAAAAATGTAAACCCAATATTTAGGGTATGTGTGCTTTTTCTAGCACATAAGCTAATGCTTTAGGGATCCTTTACAGGAATTTTCCTGATCATTGAACCGGTTTGCCTCAGATACAGAACTGTATTAATTGTTAATAATTTGATTCATGTATGTAAATGCCATTGAAAGAGACCCAGAAGACCCAGCTCTTACCTGAAATCACCTTCAAAGAAATAGGTTGCTTCTGTTGTATGGTTTGAGTGTGATTAAATCTGGCATAGCAGATATAGTCTTCACGGGTGTCTTCTGGGAGGACATTGGAGAAATAAAGGTCTCCATTCAGGCCTTGGGAAACCCGCTCACTCTGTGGAAGTCTTTGGAAGGCTGGAGGAAGACAGAGAGATACTCAGATCATTCTATCATACACTTGCCATTCTCCACATCACCAGGACAGCCACCTACTAACACCTCTGAGCTTCACCTGAGAAAAATAAATATATGTTTCTCAAAGCTCTTTTTGTAAAAGAAAACAACTCTCTGAGGGCTTATTTGTTTGTTGCTGTTGTTTTAGTTATGTTTTTTGCTTTTAAGATGTGAGACACACAGACATTCCACTGAAACTGGCCAGTTCCTAATTTCTTGGTGTTTGAAGCAGTATTAGCACTAGAACTGTGAAGTGAAATATTTCATTAACAAAGTAGAAACGGAAAAAAAAATGCTCTGTAGCAGGTCTGTATATTTCCTGGTATCTGAATTGGTCTCTAATTGCACACATTTTAGGAAACACATCAGAAAAGTTTGTAAGAATATTAACATGAGTTACATGTCATCATAAATTAGGCCAGGAGACAAGCACAACCGTCCCCCATCCCGGTGTGAGCCTACAATCTAATTGATGAACCAAGTGGCAACCACCTGGTTAAACATAACAGGCAATGGCAATGATGCCACTATCTCATGTTATGATGTGTTCCTGGGAACCAGGCCTGGTTTCCCTCATCTTGTGTACAGTTCAACTTGTGATATAGTTCATCTTTTATTCATTACATGTGTGAATAATGGCCATCTCCTTGTACTAAAATCTAAGCTCCAAGAAGGAAAACACGTTTTGTTTAATGCTAAAGCTATGGACAAGTGAGCAGCCTTTGGCAAGGGCTCCTTCAAACACTGTTGGAATAGTTGAATATCAGTCATCAGCACATTGACAATCCAGTTTCCAGAAAGATCATCCTCCTTCTAGACCAAGTAGGGAGCTAGCCTCAGGCACAACAAGAGGATTTTCTATATGGCTGAGGAGTGAAGAGAGGTGGAAGCCACTGATCTGCATATGATGTTACATTTGACCATCAAAAAGCATCCCAAAGCTCCTAGCTCAGTTCCCAGAGCCTCAACTGTGATTTCTTCCACTCCCAGGTGAGGGGGACTTGGTCAAATTGCACATCCCTGAAACATAGGCTGGGGGTTTATATTTCTTCAGCCTGAGGTAAGGATATGTGTTCTTCCTGCAGCAGGTATCTGGCCTAGTATTTCACAAAAAGCAAAATTGTAGTCAAAACCCAGCAGTAACTTTGGCAGTTGGAGCCCTGTGAATTGTGTTATCCAGGTTTCTGTCAAGTTGGTGGCTTATAAATTTACAGTCTTAAAACATTAATCCTCTTGGATAGGAATGACTTTAAAATACTGAGGAAAAGAATGGACACTGAAAGCCAGGCAAGGCGGTGCATGCCTGAAACCCAAGCTATTTGGAAGGGGAAGAACTACAAGGTGAGGCAAGTCTGTACTACATAACAAGTTCAACATCATCCTGGTCTACAGAGTGAGACCCTGTCTCAGAAAACATACACTTATTTAATGAATCCAAAGCACCAAAGACACATATTTATTGCCTTTTGTTTCTCCTGAATCACATGACTAATGGATGCTGCTAGCTCTAATGTAAGGCAACAGGCATCAATGGGTATGTGTGTGTGTGAGAGAGTGTGGGGGTCGGTGACTGCATTTGAGTTTCTCTGTATTATACTTGGAAAAAAAGAATACGGAGATAGGAATACTTTTATGATGCATAAAGCAAGAGTGCTATGGGGATTTAGCCTTTTCTCACATTCATATGCAAGCCCATTTGAAAGGCAGATGGTTTGCTGCCATTTTAAAATGTAAGACCTCATACATATTGCCAGTTGTGCCATGCAGGAAGCATGAGCTATGTATTCTGATTATTTGGAGAGTTTCCACGTGACATATGTCTTTATTAAGAAAACAAGAAATCATTTCTGAATAAGAACGATTAATACATCTAAATTTGATGACATTTGCAAAATGTTATTCTCAAAGCCATAAATCACACCTTTGTATTAGATTTGTTGTGCATACCCTCCATATCCATAACAACTGCCACATAAATAAAGGGAGTATATATTTGCACATTTATTTGTTTTCCACTTCTTCTGACACTTTCTTTGAGTGGTTTCAAGAGTAAACAATGAACATTAGGTGTTAGAGTCCAGCTTTCTCCTCAGTGAGGTTTGCAGCCTATGATTGATTGCAGAGCGAGTCATGTCTCTGAGAATAGGGTATTTTGTGCAAATCTTTTGCATGAGTTCCCACCATTCCATCTACAGGCAGGTCTCATGCAATGCCACCGTCGAATTATTTTTGCCAGATCTAACAGGCATTTCCCAGGCATCATGCTATCTATTAGCTTCACTCAACAATCATTAGTATTTTATAACCTGGGTTCTCCGCCTGGTGGGTGGAACACAATTCTATCTCTCTATGGAATCTATTGACTACTCACTGTTCTTTCTCATTTGCTTTTCTGTGTTCTTGCACAGCTGTTGGTCTCAGTCTGCAGTCTCTGTTCTCTACCTCCAGTACCAGATCTCTAAATTGTCTCATACAGCCCATGGTTGCTTCCTATGCTTTTATGCACTAAGAATTCATACCATGCTCACTGCAGCCCAGCTCATCTTCTGCCTCACACCTCTCACCTTTTTTGAGCGTGTTGAGCTGAGGATGCCTTGGGATGCCTTGGACCTCTCACATCTTAAATTCTGGGTTCATGGTTTCTAAGCCAAGCTGTGTGCCACCTCTAAGATAGCATGCTAACAGAATACCTTTTTTGGAGGGGGAGAGATTAGAACAATAAATATTTGACTATGTGAAAAGTAAGCAAATTTGAAACTTTCTAGCAACTATATTTATTTCTCTTTGTTCTAGTTTCTTTATGAGGAAAATGAAAAGGATGGCTGGATAAGCTTCAGCTGGTTATGAGAAACTAATAGGAGACTCAGTGTAATATTATTAGTAAAGCACTACACTCAGAAAAGGCTCAATAAATATTAACTGTGTTGGTAATTTTAAATAAAACAAGAAATGGTATAATAAAAGTAACCTGATTCCCCCACTACTAGTCTTTGAGGTTTCGGGAGAGGATGCTCCTATTTTTCAATCAGTTTTCCATCTCTAATCTCGGCATTCATCCCTGGTTTTTCTCCTCATGTTCCCATATCTCCCTCTGTAGAGGCTTTACCCTCAAATTATATGCAGAGTCTGACCCAGTCTACTGCCACTTCCCAAGTTCAAGTCACCAGTAACCATGATCTGGTTTACAGCAATACACACCTATTTGGTCTCCACCCTACCTCTTTTTCAAGTGCTGAAGATTGAACCTAGGGCCCTATAGATCCTAGACAAGTGATCTACCACTCAGCTATATGCTAAGCCACAACCTGACTTGTCCCCACTTCTCTTTGGTCCTCCATGTTCTCCACACATGAATGGAAGTGATCCTTTTAATAATTATTTTATTTCAGGTAAATGCGTTCTTTCAACATTTTCCTATTTCATTCAGATTTAAAAAAAAAAAAAAAAAAAAAAGGCCCTTTCCATTGAGTCCCTGTGGTTCCCTGACACTACTCTCCCTTCCTCTTGGCTACTTTTTCTGGTTTAGTTTTTTGTTTTGTTTGGTTGGTTGGTTTGGTTTGCTTTGTTTTTCACGCTAGGGATGCTTCTCTTTAGGGCTTCTACAAATGCTCCCTTTTCATACAAATATGTAGATCACTCATCACTCATTTGTCCTCTCACCCCAGCACATTAGCACTGGGCTCACATTTCTGCTTTATTTTCTTCCATAAAGTTTATCATTAACTGATAAATTTTCAAAATGCATTTACTGTCTGCCTCCTTTTCATTCTCAGCTTACCTCTGTTGGATAGAAAGCAAACCCAGTCATCATTGGGCTTGGATTTTCTATTGTTGTTGATCTATAGCAATGCATGGTACAGTTAATGAATGAAGTGGCATGGTACTTAGTTCATTAAGCAACTGTTTTTCTGAGTATCTATAGATCATTTTATAAGCACTTTAGCATTCATAGGAGGAGGTGAATTGTTAATACAAAAAATAACTACAAGATGATTGAAGGAAATTCTTAATGTTAGAACTTACAATTATCCATCCAAAATATTATGGCTGGTGGTAATCCAATTGGAGGTCTACAAGGAAGTATCAATGACTGACCACTTCGAAGTGTTATTGGTTCAAGTCTTTCTTTGGTCCACAAGGGAGACCCTGTTAATGAAAAACAAAAAACCCAAAAAACCTTCAGAGTTATGTCTTCATGCAAGACTAAAAAGAAGACAACAATACAAAAAAAAAAAAAAAAAAAAAAAAAAAAGGTATCCAAAGTTTTTGGAAAATGGTAACCTATTATTTATAATTTCTCATTATTTATATACATTAAACAATAAGAAAATGACTTTTAAACGAGGCACTAGAGTTTTCTTTTTAAAAAACAAAATATATTAGGAGAAAAAGAAAACTCTCCTTTACTATTATTATATTTATTTTATATATTACATATACTAACATGTAATAATTATACTATTGGTAGTGTGACTTAAGCCACTAATTCATTATCTAATAATAAGACATCTACTTTGATACATGTAACTTCTTCACAGAGAATGGAAAAACTTAAATGGCAGCATATTTGCTAAAGAAGTAACTATATATACATCAATATTTCATATAGGATTACTTGTGTATACTCATAAGATTTGTAAGATAATATATATTATATATCAATGTCAAAAAGGTTGTAAAATGGCTTTCAGACTAAGTTGGCTTTACATACATATACGTAAGGACAGAAAAATACCGGCTAGAAGTTATTTTCATGAATGGAAAGACTAATGATCAATTTAAATTTCTTTATGTAGAATTCTAGATGCATAAGTTTAAATGTTTTCAAAATAACCACAATTGGAAGTGGTCACTATTCTTTAAAGGTCATGTTTGGTTGAGAAATCTCCCTTACTGGATGGGCGGACAACAATGTTGTTAGAGATCGCAGCTCCACGCTCATTCCTGGCTGTGCACTGATAGACGCCTTCATAGGTCTCAGCTTTCCCTTCACTCATGATATTGATTATTAGTGTTCCAGAACCAGGCTTCATGGTGACCAGAGCATCTTTGTCTATATCAAAATGAGTTCCATTACGAGTCCAGGAAAAGCTGCCCAAAACATCAAGGGTTAAGCTCATTAATGATCTAAAAATATAGGATTATGTACCCCTTTAAAAAAAAACCTTAGTTTTATAGGGTTCCTGAAATAATTGTTAGATTTCAATATTTAGCAAAAGGTCCCATTCTTAAAATACTGTGCTGAATCATGATTCAGAAAAAAAAATGCTATTTTTATATTTTGAGGCTTATAACTCATCTAAAACCAGCTCAAATCTAGTACAAATTGCTTGCCATTTTTTAAAGAAACTATAAAAAACAGGTCTTTAAGGCATAGTCTCTGAACATTTTTATTATGAACCCCATTGTTCATACACAGTTAAGTTGTCTATAAAAATGTGCTCTAGGCTGAAATGTGACAAGAAAGACACCTAGAGTATTATATTATTTTTGAGTGGGAAATTGATCAGATCTGTTTCAATCCAGAGAACAGGATCAGGGTTAAGACTTTGGGTGTTCTAAACATTAGTTATTAAAAGTGGTCATTCTATATAAGGTGAATTTTTAATTCTAGAAATAATTACATAACGTTTAGAAGATATGTCAAATTGTCAATCAAGATTCATTTTTTTTCTCAGTTTAGTTATATAAAAGATGCCCTCTTCTATGACTAAATGTCATAGTGCTCGTGTGATTAACTTCCTAATTAGGCACACCTTGGTGATGGTCAGACAATGGTGACATACATGTCAAACATCCCTGTGTTTTCCAACTTGGATTTCTTGTTTTACTATGTATGCTTACCAAAGCTAGAGAGGGGGTAGTGGTGGTATAGGTTACAGGCATCTCATGGGTAGAGGGCACAGACACCGGTAAACATCCCACAGTATTCAGGACAGCTTCATTTCACAGCAAAAAATCATGACTGCTAACTAGTGACAAAAAGTCTGTCAAACTTGGATGGCCTTACCTAAGAATGAAGCTAAAGTGCACACTGAGGTCTGTTTGAAAAATGGTTTCCCAAAAATATGGTGGGGCTATTGTTTTGGAGTGAAGCTTTGATGAAAGTGTTAACATGCATAGATATCTAGAACAACGTAGTATATTTCCTCAGGTTCTAGTTTAATAAAACTTATAATATATAAGCATGCAAATAAAATATCTAAAATATTCATCCTTTTATTATTTGTAAATTCTTATGCCTAGTTACAATTTAATAGTCCTGAGACTTAATAGTTGCAATATTTTAAAGTCTCATAGATTAACAATCAAGCTCTATAGAATCTTCCATACTATTGGATGTTATTTTCCAGAGGGATTTGGATAATAGTCCAGCAGGTGACACTCAGGATCCCATCTTTATCATGTTTTGTTTAGACCTGATTATGATGAGCTCATGCTGAGATCTACAATAGAGAACCCTGAGAAGTGTAGAGGATGGTATAGGACTATTACATGGCCAGTATAGAAGTAAGAGAGCTCATAGAAGCCATCCATTCAAATCATCCTTTATCTTTTCAACCTATGAGAAAGCAAGCCCAGATAAAAGGGTTTGCCCCTTGTCATAAACCACTGGTGTCAGAAGCAAGATTAGACGATCTTTCTCTAGCTCCTTACAAATTAAGGGCATTTTACAGAAAAGCATGAATAGGAAATGCAAAATTCTGGGCTTTAACAAAGAAGCTGTAATTAATCTGAGAGATGAGACAATGAACATCTAACTGATACTTTAGAGATGTGCAGGACCTAGAAGACACATTAAACACCATTAAAGGACTAAAATGAGCCAGGGAGTTGGTGGTAAACATGAGCATGTTGTCAGTCATATTGAGAAATATCCAACTGAAAATGAAATTGCTCCACATGATCTTCCCTGTTCTATCAAAATTCCAGACATTTTCATATGCACATAATTGCCTACTATTTTAAATGCTATCAAAAGCAGGAAGCATGCTTACCTTGGAGGAGGTTTCCCTTTAGCCTCACACTGGATTACAATATTCTCCCGAGGGTCAATAATGTAGTCCTTTGGCGACTGCTGAGTGATAGTTGGAGGTTGTACCACTTAATTGTAAAAGGGAAAATAATGTAAAAAATAAATGTTTTACTATCAATAATAGGAACCACTTTTTGTATATTAAAATCACTTGCCTAAGATTAAATATGCCACGCATATTCTTAGTAACTTCTGTTGTGGCAGTAAATCCTCATTAGGTTTTCAACTAAAACTCATCTAAAGTTGGGAAGTCAGGATACAAATTTCCTTTGGCAACACCACACACATTTGCAAAATCCATTTTCCCCACACCAAAAATCTGGGAAAATGATTACTAATACAAGTCTAATATTCAAACATTGTTTTTCTGATGTAACAATGAGAAATTCATGGTTATTTTGTTTCAAGTGATATCTTTAATATAAGTTATGAGGTAGATTTGACTCTTCCTCATGATAGAATATAGAGCTCATTGGTATGCTAATTATGTAAATTAATATATCCCAGGGAAACATATTTTTGGCATGCACATATATAAAAGATGGTTAAGTTAGATCCTTGACATGCCTTATCAGAGACAGGAGGTAAATGAATTAGAAATGAAGAGAAAGCATTCTTATTTGGCTATAATTGGGGTTGAAATTCCCCTTTTTGAGGGGATTGTGTTTCTAAAGGATATCTGTTTTGACTCAGAGCAATTCAATCTGAAGAAAGCCAGTCTACAGACCTTAATCATTCTCCAAGTTGCTCTAAGAGCACTATAGGGTCTTTCCTCTCAGGAGATCAGGATTCTTGTTAAAATGGGAAAGCACTAGATACTATAGATTTCAACTTCTGTTTGTTATTCAGAGAGACTAATGGCTTCACCAGGAATGCCAAGCAGGGACTAATTTTCACCTCATTTCTGCTTGGTCCATGCTAAGCACAGCTTCAGGGAAAGCTATCCACAGAGCGGTAGTTTGCAATTTGTCCTTGCTCTTCCAGGGACCTTTGGCCATCTGGAGAGTTTCCATTGCCACAACTAGGGTTGAGGTAGATTGTTTACCTGTAGTAGGTAGAGGCCAAGGATGTCTCTATATATTTCACAATATGTACAGCAGACAAAGGCTTACCTGGTCCCCAATGCTAGGACCAAGAAACCCGGCATGTGCTACAAAGTGAGTGGATCTTCTGGATTGTGCAATAAAACAGTCCTGTGCCAGCTTGCTTTCCCCTGCATCAGGCACTTTGGACCCCCTTGCCTTTATTTTGTTAATTTCCTAGTCAGTAGTTCTGTTTTGATGGTTAGTAGCTCTCTGATTTTCATTAGCTGAGAGACTTGAGGCTCAATGCCTGTAAGCACTCAGAGGGGAATGAAGTTTTAAAAGTAGACTTGACCTCCAACTGTAACTGGGAAGATTTCTACACACTTTGTGTAACATTTTTAGATGCCTACACTGGGACTGTTCAGTTGTGCTTCAGGATTCTGATTTGGACCAGCGTCATTTTGAAGTGATCAGCCTCAGATTCTGGGAGTACTGGGTTTAGGATAATGAAAGGAATTCTCAAGGTTCTACACCATCAAAATGGTGAACAAAGACATTGATAGAAGGGATTCCTAGAGTCATTCAGTCCAGTTCTTCTTGGGGGAGAGGGATAATGGGATGGAAGAAGAGTGCCAGACATGCAAATTTGCTTTCAAATGCAGGGCTTCCCCTCCTGTGTTTGCAGCTGCACCAGGAGTTTGCCATCTGGAGGTATCTTTTTGTACAGTGCTTAGGTCATATGGCAATTAACAAATGCTTTGTAGTAATAAGTGACTTACCAAGATTTCTCTGTTTAATTCAACATCAAAGGAAAATGTCTGAAAATGGACCATCTTTTCGCTGGATTATAATGCTACCCAACTGTCAGAAGCAGCAGAAATTTTTTTCCTTATAGGAAGCTTCTCAGGAACAATATTGCTGAAATGTTCTGTCTTCTGTGTATTTCAATACAATCTGCTAATGTGCAGAGATTTTCTACTTATAACACCTGGGACTACTGTTCTACCAGTTCTGAAGGCTGTAGTAATAGAAAAGGGACTTGAGTGAGCTTCTGCACACACCCAACTTCCAAAACTCTGCAAAAGATGTGTGTCTGTTCCAGTTGATGGCATTTGAAAAAAATTATTCTCCCTACAAAGTTTTGAATTTTCTCATTGAGTTACATCAGATGTGAATACAGCATACAGCTTGTATATTAGTAGAATAGCATGTTGGTGAGAGTAATATCAGAGTTGCAATTATTCATGCAGGTTATATACTCCATTTGTACCTTAGCATTCAAATGAGGTATTTGGCTATAGTAAGCAACATGCTTAAAAAGACGCTAATCACAAAGCATGATGTTGTTTGCTTGATTCACACTATTAATTCAAGAAACAAGGACACAGTCACATCTTCACACCGCCTAGTAATTTGTAGAAATGCACTTACAGTCATCAAGAAGCTTTGCTTTTTCCCCATCAGAATCAGCAGGTAAGTGGGCAAAGAAGATTAAAGAAAATCAGATGTTAGTAATGAGAATGTTAGCACCCTAAAGAAAAAAAACAGGGCATCTTGTCTACTTGGTTTGACCTAGAATAAAAACCATTCTGTCAAAGTTGAAGTTGTGACATTGCAAGAGAAAGAAACTGGCTGGCATGCAGTTTTGTCTGCCCCTGCAGCAGCTTCTCACATCAGCATATGGAAGAACAAAGGCATGCTGTAGGAAAAAATGGAGGGGGAACTCTTCCAGGAATAGGGATATACAACTCCATCCTATACACATTGTGCTGCACTGATAATTATGGTCATTTTTTAAAAAAAATATAAAATCTACAATTAACTTGAGTTGTCACTCTCTGTCTAGTGTCTGATCTTATTATCCCAGATACCACAATGCACACAATAATAATATCTAATTTGGGATATTGCTATAACTCTCCATCCAAGTCAAAACTAACATTGACTTCAGATATGTGCACTTCTATGGTTATTTTCCAAGATGGTTTTATGCCATTAGCATTTTTCTGCTTTGGAATTCTCAATAGCCCAGACTGAGGATGGATGATCATTGTGTGTGCCGAAGAAAGGGTGTGTGGAACTGGGAAGTGTTTACATGCATTTTCAATCATTCTGCAGGTCTGCCTGCCACTACTACTTGCAAAGGTTAATGCAGGAGAGCCTAGGCTATTGGTGTCTTGATTTTCATCAAGGTTGTGCCTCTTCTCCATTAGCAGTCATAATTGAGTTAGCCCTAGGTGCCTGTTTCCCCTGATAGTTAGATTGAGCAGTCAGATTAAGGAAGAATATATTTAACACAAGAGAGAACAAAGGCATTTCCCTTGCTGCTTTTCCTTCTTCCCAGTGAATCTATTAGACCAAACTCATAGTTAAATATTCCTGCTCCAATAGGCTCAGGCAAGTGCATATTTCAATTAAATATATCTGCATATTTTAAATTAAGTTCATTGGCTGAATAACTAAATGAAAATATTGCATTTTGTTGGGCTTTATTATAGAGATGCATGGCCCAGGGAGTGAGCAGAGTGTGCAGGAAACACCATCTCACACCTTCTTACAGGCAGTTGCAACTTCTGTGACTGAAAAGGACATCCCAGCAATTGCATAGCCCTAGGAAATAGCTATCTTTCTTGTGCCTTAGAAACCTTGCCAAACAGACATTCTACTCAAGAAGCTAATGGCTTTAAAGAGGTCATGAAGATTGGGGAGAAAGGGTAAATCAATTGTGAAGTACAGTAATTGTTCCGATTTGAAATTCAGCTTCATGCTCAGGAACATATCCAGCTGGAGCCCAGTGCTGTCTTCATTGTCTACAAACAAAACACTCAGGCTAGGCAGACTGTGGTATATATTTTACTTTGGAAAAAATAAGAGAAAGAAATTCAGTAGCCCCTGTTTGCTGCTTCCTTTGACTGATTTTATAGGTCTTGCCTTAGTATCATAATGTTACACCTTTGTACATGACATACTAGTTGTTATAATCCAGGCAGGCCTGGCTCTGCCCCTTGAACTTGGTACAGTGCCTCTGAGCACCTTGGCTCTATACACAGGCACGGAGGTCTCTTTAGGAGAAGAACTCCTCTGCCTACTTTCTTCCTCTGTCATCTCTCTGAGGAGACATCTCTTCTCACACACACATTCTCTCTCTCCCTCTGTGTGTATGTGTGCGTCTCTGTCTCTATCTCTGTGTCTCTCTATCTCTTCTCTCTTTCCTTCCCTTATTTTGTTACCATCCCTCCCCAATAAACTGTCAACATAAGTCACATCTACAGATCTCTTTCCCATCCACGCCCCTGTCCTTCACTTGCTGCTGTCTCACCCTTCTGCCTTGAAACCAGTCAAGGCTCCCATGCTCTGTATTCACGGCTCTACTGTATTATAACACTAGTCTTATAATTAAATTTACACTGAAGATGCAAAACAAGAAAGTGAAATGTGGCCGTCTGTCTGAATTGGAAGAAACAACATATGAAGTATGGGTGATTGGGGGATACATTGGGACAGAAGGTGGGCGAGAACATTCTCTAGTTTTTTTCTAGAGATGCCTCAACAATAGAGAAAGAAAGTGACACAATGAGGACAATAAGAGGGGTCTGTATCATCCTTGTAAAGTAGTTCACATGGCCCTTCCACGAAGGAGTGCCCACAGGGAGGATCAGAGCAGTTGCACCATTCCCTTCTCAGACCACCCCTACCACTGTACACAAAAAACACCTAAGGCAAAGAAAGATAATGAGAAGAGAGGACACCGTGGCCAGTCATTTCCATGGCCTTTTCTATGGTATCTTCATAAGCACCAGGTGCTGAAGGTAAAAGCCAAATTAATTTTGATTAGCTTTTCAGTGTCATGCAGACACTTTTCTCATCAACACAGTTCAGGATGATGGTAAATACTGAGAGGGTTTGCCTCCTGGCCTGAGAGATTCAATACTCACGGTCAAGAGGAACATCCAGGGCACTAATGATCTGGCACAGGAAGAGAATCAGGGGCACTCTGCCTGCAGAGAAGGGCTTCTTTTTCGGCATTATTTTAAGCTGCTGCATCAGCTCAACTCCTGCTGAGACCCACACACGGAATTTCCTTTTCTTCTTTCACAGAAGATTTTCGTGCAAAGTGCAAGTAATTTTTTCATGCAGGGAACTGAAAAAGGAGGGGATGAGAACAATAATTATAATGTATTAAAAGTAGGAAAGGAAGAGTAAAAATATGCAGCTCAGAAAAAAAAATCAGCTCTCCATTGTACATGAATTCTAAAAGGGAGTTAAGTTTTAAATATTTAACTCAGAGACTGGAACAATCATTTATTCATAAATCTAATATCAGTTCAGAAGTATTTGTGGCGACGTCAAGCAAAATCCGCACCCTTTCCCATTATTATGATTTTTCCACTTTTAAATATTTGTGCTCAAGCTATCTAGAGGCAACCATTTCTTTCTTAATAGGTCAGGAAACTCTGGCTGTGAAGCCAGTTGAGGAGTGAGCACCTGAGGCTTCAGAGGGACAGCCTAAGGGCTTTTTCATTCTGAAGATGCTTGTTGAGTATCTCCTTTGAAGCCTAAACACTGGTGGAACAGCTGAACACACTACTTCATGTCATTTTCATTTCTTACCTACACTACAGGTTCAGAACCAGCTGAGCTCTGAGCTCCAGGCTGTCCTCAGCAGTCACTCTCCTCAACAGTGCTGATCAACTATGTTCTCCAAGTTCTTCTTCCATGAAATATTGGGGGTCACCATATTAGGTGACTTTAGAAGCCCTCGGTGGTCTGGACTGATTGATTCCACGTGCTTCCTTACAATTATTTTCTAGATGATTTCCTCTATACTTTCTGTGTTAGGTTTCTAATGTGCCCTGAAATCTCCTACCTTCTTGACTGATTTTATCCCATCCCTTTACTTGGAAAGCTTCATCCACCCTATTTGCTTACCAAAGTCTTATTTGTTTGCTAAGAATGACTTAGGAGAAACAACAGCTGATCATCCAGACTAGAAAACATTCCAGCATCACCTCTAAATTCCTGAAATTTCTCCTTGTATACATACTGTTTGTGTATGTATGTACATATGCCTGCATGCGTATTTGTATAAACATGATCTCAGCACCTAGGAGTCTGACACAGGAGGATCACTGGGAGTTCAAGGCCATCCTGAGCTACATAGTGAATCCAAGTTCATCTTGGGGCTACAAGTGACACTTTGTCTCAAAATAACAAAAGAAACCATAAATAAATTGTCTATGTGGGCCATATTCCCCTCATCTCACTGTCCTGTCACCCTGTATAGAGAAGCATCACACCGAAAACCTGAGCTGAGTCATAGAGAAAGAGGTCTGTGCCACCTGGAAAGAAGTTGAAAGTGTCTTCTCAGGAAGGGTTGGCTCCTGTGAGCAATGGCACCTTGGTGGACAAAAGAGAACAATTCTATAGTAAACTAAGGTAGCTTCTGCAGGCTTTATTAGTGAATTATATGTATAACTTTTATTAAGTAGTCATGTATTTTCATAAAATCCATGTTTTCTATTAGACTGTGTTTCTGTAGGTTAGAGACAATCTCTGCTACTCCCCAACTGTATCCCAGTAGCCTTCTTGGAGCATGGAAGGAAGCAAATACATATTTGTAGTAACAAAATGAAGGGATGGAAGAAAGAAGAGCAAAATAGAGACCTGAGATCAGTGACTTGATTGTATTCAAATAGACTGGCCATGGTATCTGAGCTATATTTTTCCTCTAACATGCACTTTGCAGACCAGAATTTAATCATCATAGATAAATCAGTCATAACATCAGCTCCACACATGGGATAAAAATCACGGACATGAAAACAATGGAACAGTGTGAATAATGTGTGTTTGGCTAGCAACTAAATTCTGACTTAAATTTGGTCTAGATGGACTCCTTACAGAAAGATACAAAGAAAGACACTAGCTAACCTTATGCATCTACTTATATAAATACATTTTGTGACTCCAACATTCATACTATTCTTTTTAAGATCCAGAAAGTTTGTCTTTTATTCCATTGTAAACATTCGCCTCTAGGTAGCATTAAAAAGCAGGAAGGGGAGCTTGCTCAAGAATTTCTGACCCAGATTCAAAGCAATCCATCTTTCTATGTGCCCACAGAACATCACCACCACACTATCACATGTTCTTAGGTGGCCTCAGATCTGTTGGTTTTAGTGCTAATTCTAATTCAACAACAGCTTCAGAGAAAATAAAAATAAAGGGCATTAAAGCAAGTAGATCTTACATACAACATATACTGAGGCAAAACAAAGTTAAATTCTAGAACAAACATTACTTGCCTGCCTGCCTGCCTGATTGATGAACCATGTAAATTAAGTTTATTAGATTTAAGCACTCAGCCCTCTAAATAGATATTAGAAAACCCAAATACTTCCACAAATTTGTATTATATATACTCCAATAACTATAGTGTCTTAAGCACATACTCACAGTTTCTAAGCTCCTTACTTATTACATATTTTGCCTGATGTCTTAAGTGGTCATTCTCCTCCCCCGCCCCCAAGAGAAAACAATCAGAAAAGATTCATATACAATAAAGCATCACTGAACTATCTTTATCCTTTCAAAGTGCACATGAAATTAATAAATTACATATAAAATCACAGTGTATATGATAAAGGGCAAAAACATAAGCTTTAGAAAAACTTACAGAGTATACTTACGGAAAGAATCATGAGCAATAAATCTTCACGTTATTGGGAGATTAGGAACTATAACACGAGAAAATATGATCTCTCTTCAAAGGTTGGACGCTAACTGCACCAGATCATCCCCAGTGCATATTCTCTTAGGGCAGGACAAAGCAATGGTTCAGCCCATCCCTGACTCCTACCCGAGAAAAATCACCCACTCCTCCTTCCTATGCCCTCAAAGGTGGAATGCCAAGCACTCAATGACAGCATTAAGTCTCCAGCACTCAATTAAACTAAAATCAAATACAGCAACAGAAAACTGAGTTTTCATTCAGTGAAAAGAATGTCGCACAAAGAAAAACTCCTGCTTTTGCACCCTCAGTATTCCTGTCAACACCCCCACCAGGAGCTACCTGCCCTGTAAGTCACCTTGGGAGGTGACAGCTATTCAACAACAAGAAACACAGGCCAAAACTAAATTCTTTGTGTAATTAGATTAAAAGGAATAAAGTCCTGATGTAAAATAACACCCCAGTGTGCTAGCATGAAATTTCCAAAAGGTATTTAATATTAGACAATTTAAAGCATTGAAAAAGATTATTATCAACTCTGGTAAGTCATATTGATACTTAAAGTCATCTATGCCATCAAAATGATCAACAATAAGATAACCAGTAAAACCCAGTATGTATTTCTCTCAATTCATTAAAAGCATATTTTCACATTATGTATAGACTCTGTGAACTGGAAAACAAAACAACAGAAACATCTTCAGTATTGCTTTTCTCCACTACAGAAGAAATGTAAATCAAAGTTTCTTTGGTTTTTCTGCCTCAAACTCACATTAAATCATAAAGTATGATTTACTATATAGTTTTAAAGAATAATATAAAGTTTTGACTAAAAAAATTCATGAAAAACCCAAGAAAAGTATCTGTCCTGTGACTTAACGTAAGAAGTCTTTCTCTCAAATGAGAACTGCAGTTATTTTAAGTTTTAAAAGTCAGCTCTCCAGCAGGACAGGAAGCCTGAGCATCATTTGCCTTTTTCTCCTTTGCTGTGTGTGTTTTTCTGTACCCAGCAGGGGGGCGATGTCAGTGATGACTGTACACAGCTTATCTGCACTCTCTAAGCCATTGAACTAAATAGTGCCATACCCGGACTCTTGTGATACACTAATTACTGCCACTGGTAGCATGTCAGCAGCTAGCCTTTCTGGCTGTCCAAGTCCTGGATGTGTCATTATCCTGACTGTCCCAGTGTCCAACTCAGAGATCATTACTTTTTATGCTGTAAATAATTTTTACTGTAAGGAATAAGCACATGAATGCCACACCTAGCTATTCCTGTGCTTTTCAGTCACAGAATTGTATCTGAGGACATGATGACATAAATCCTTCACAAAGCCACAGTTATATCATCAGTATAACCACAGATCATGCCCAGCTAAAGAAAAGCCTATCTGAGGTATGGACCAAAGAGACTTTAATGATTTCTGCAAACAGCAAGGGAAGCAGTGTGAGTCTTCAAAGGACATGTCTCTCATTTTCCCTAAGTAAGGAAATCTTACAGTAAGGCTTCAATAAAGCATCAAAATGAAACTACTAAGATGAAACAGTATCTAAGGAAAGATAAACAATAAGTGGTGTCTTAGTTAGGGTCTATTTGTTTGACAAAACACCATGACCAAAAAGCATTGGGGAGGAAAGGGTTTATTTGGCTTACCCTTCCATAGTGTGGTTCATTATTGAAAGAAGTCAGGACTGGAACTCAAAACAGGGAAGGATCCAGGAAGAAGGAGTTTATGCAGAGACTATGGAGGGGTTCTTCTTACTGGCTTGCTTCCCATGGCTTGCTCAGCTAGCTTTCTTATAGAATCCAGGACCACCAGCTAAGGGATGACACCACCCATATTGAGCTCTCCTTCATCAATAACTAATTAAGAAAATATCTTACAACTGGATTTTACAGAGGTACTTTCTCAATTAAGGTTCTGTCCATGCAGATAACTCCAGTTTGTGTGTCAGTTGACGTAAGACTAGCCAGCAGAACAGGTGATAGTGTATCCTAGTAACAGCTCAAAACCTTTACTCTTCCAAATACTGTAATTGAGCATTTCATTTGATACATTTTAAAACAATAGAAAACAAAAGCAATGTAAATATACCCATTTAACAGATGAGGGAAGAAAAATCCCAGTCATGATGACTACTGTTGTAGTTTGCTGTGTGTTGTTGCAGTGATAAGCAAAAAAAAGCCCTCTGGTCAAAATCGCCTTACAGACATAAAAGGATTTGTTTGGCTTATATTTCCAAATCACAATTAATCATTAAGGGAAGTCAGGGCAGCAACTCCATGTTGGAACCTAGAAGCAGAAACCAAAGATGAAAGCTGCTTGGTGACCTCCTCCTTCATTCCCTGGCTCATGCTGAAATAGCTTTCTCATACAGTAGAGGCCCACCTGCCTAGTGATGGTACCATCCACTGTGGGTTAGAGGCTCCTACACTAATCAGCAACCAAGATATTCCCTTAACAAACAAGGCCTTACGCCTATCAGATTCCGAAATAGAGACTGCCTGTGATGACTTGAGACTGTGTCAAATAGACAGCTGATGCTATATTATTAAGGGCTATCCTATACAGGAATCCCACTTAAGCTCCTCCCTATATGCAGATAGTCTGTGTGCCCAAGAATCTCCAAAGTGAGTTCTAGGGCTGATGTCAAGATGGCTTAGAGTGTAAACGTGCTTATCAGTGAGCCTGGCAACCAGTATTTAATTTCCAAACCCAGATGGCAGAAGGAAATAACAGACTCCCACTATTGTCCTCTTGACATTTATACATGTGCCATACATGTGTCACTGCACAGGAAACCTCTTTCCACAACACAATGGATGTAATAAAAAATTAAAACAAATTCTAACATCCTACTCACTGATAAGGACTCCACAGTGCAGTCTGGTAGCCACATGCTGAGGACACACACACCCACAATATATGAAGTACCAGACCTACAGAGCTGCTTCTTCGGACAAGTTCTGCTGTTTCCATTCATTTCACTCTGCCATATCCTGAAGAATCCAGAATCTCTCCTTCTTCCACATCTGCTTACACTACAATTAGTCCATGAGCAATCACACCTACCAAGTTTAGTCCTGTATCATTATTTAAAGTGCTGATGGAGTCTATACTATACATTGATGATTTTCACAAAGCACTGTCAAGGGTCTTTCCACACTGTTTTCCACATAAATAGGGATCCTCAAAATTATACTACATGACAGCCCTGGCCTTTTATAAGAATAACAAGTTAAAATAATAGAGACAAGGCTGTCTTTAAAATGTTGATTTTACACATGGTTAGGTAAAGTCAGGGAGGTTGAGAGTTCAACGCCAGCACAGACTACAAAGCAAGACCTTGACTCCAAAACAGCAACATAAACCAAAATATAATTCATTCTGTATAGAAGTCAAAAGGTAAAAAAACATTACCTATGGCAAAATAAAGAGCCAGTAGTCCAGCTTTGCCAGCAGGAAACAGTCACTATTACCAAATTTCACAAGTACTTTAAAAGATATTTCATATCTGAATAGTAAAAATAAACAATATCTTAAAATCTTTTAGATTTAGAAAATTAGAAAACACTTTTGTCATGAAGTTAGATCATCAAAGATACCACCAGTGTTTTGGTAAATCTAATTATTTCTCATACATGATATCATATAGACATCCACTATTTTACTTAGCATTGCAGTGACAGGAAAAAGAAATAACATAATATGAGATGATGATATGAATGAGAGATTTAGGACAAAGCATAAGACAGGGTTAATAGAAAATGCACATGCACCAGGTCAGTGGCAACTGGAGCAAGAAGCAGACCTGTTTCACACTTGTCTAGCCAGGTATCCGACCAGCACTGTTCAAATTTCTTCAGAATGAGAAAACTGACTGCAAAAGTAAAGGCGGTTGAAGTAGGAGAGAAAAAGGAGTTTTGGAAAATGGAAAGACATGCCCTTCTTATCCCACCTCTAATTCAGTCACAGCAGCAGTCCAATCCTGATCAAGGCTAACAGAACAGAGTGGGTGTCTGAACAAAGGCAGGCAGGCTGTATAAAGGCTGCAAGATGACTTGATAACTTGAAAGGGAATTAAGAGTGACCAACTAAAAATGCTAAAAAAAAAAATTCCTTTCTGGGGGAAGCAAGACAGGAAGAGAAAGTGAGGCAACAGTTTTGAGTAAAAACAAAGGCCAAAGGTCAAACATAAACAGCAATATGAGCAGCCATGAGTGAGGATAGATGAGGTAGAATGAAGATGGGGTCAGCCAAGATCTGTAGGAGGAGAAACAGGTTGTGGCAATGGCATCCACAGAACATTTGGTACATGACAAGCACCTGCCACCCTTGCATGGCCATGACAGCCAGGCTAAATGTCCTGGTATCCCAGGCAATATTCTAGTTCTCGGTGGGGTTTGGTAGAAGAAATTGACTATAGTTAAGATGTCTTCTCCTCTTTCTTTCATCACTGTATTTTACAACAAACATGAAAAAGTAGATAGAAGGTTATATTGATGGCCCCCAGGAAGTAGTCCTCGCAGCCATCCCTACTCTTACGTAGTCCCCTCTTGCAGTGACTCTGAGTTTGGCCATATGATATGCTTTGATACTGAAATACTGCCAAGTATCCTACAAGCAGGTATGTGATGAACCTGCTCCCTCTGGGAAGTATAAATTAAACTAAGGATGATGGGTAGCCCATAGAAAGAGATCTCGGGAGGAGAAAAGAATTATTTGAGGCTTTCTGGCTCCAAATGAACTCAAAAGTGTCAGTGACCTGCTAAACCACAATCCCTGCCAAACCTTCCAATCACAGGAAGTGGTAAACTGATGTGTTAAGTTTAGGATCGTGAAGTGATCTGTTATAGAACCACAGGTGTCTTCAGCAACGGATGAAGACAAATTGAGGTTTCTTGCAACCAGAAAGGTACATTAGGAAGACTGACAAGCCTAGTGCACTGGTATCTTTCCAAGCACATAGCTGTACACAAAAGAACTGAAATGAACGAATCGTTTTGTGACAGATTTTCCCATTGAATGTGACCTACTGTTTCTGATTTTTAGAAGTTGTTGTTCTATGTACATATATTAGTACATCCAAAAGGTACACATGGGGTTGTGTTTCTTATATACTCTAAGTTCCTCAATAAGCAAAAAAGACAGCTGGCAATGACAGTTTATTGTAAGTTCTTTTTTATACTGAAGTGATTGTAGAATATGCAGAATTGGTTGTGTTAATCATTACAATGATTTATTCCTAATGTAGAAAAGCAAAAACAAGACTAGAAAACAGGGTGACAGGATTTAGTGCTGTTAACCTCTCTTCTACTTTGCTGCCTCCAGCAACAACAGCTGCATCCTGATGGTGATCAGCCTAGCCCTAGCCCTCTCTCACCAATGGTAATCAGAAGAAGGGGGTATGAAGGAAAGAAAAATGGCCAAGCCATAGAAACAAGCCTATTCCTTTATCACAGGGTCCGCTTACCAACTGATTTCCTTTATATAGCATGTAAGAGGCAAAGTTCCAAATTTTTAAATGGAAATTAGGAGCCTGCTCTAATAGAGAAGTCTAAAAAAGCAGCAGTTTACTTCTGAATACCAGAGTTTAGAGTGAGATATTTAGAAACATTTGTAGTGACTGAAACAAGTTGTGGCCCTGCTTACCTTACTATCAACTGCAATTTCTATGGATACCACTGAAAATGTGTGACAGTCAGATGTAGGTTATTAAAAACTTAGCAAAAATTCTAACATTATTATTACTATTATTATTATTGAATGATATATTATCTTTTAGTCAAGAAAATAACATGTGGCAAAATGGCAGCTGTTTAATAATACAAAAAGCATTTTGGATTGCTTGCCAGGTTGGTCTCTTTGAAATAAAACAACTATGTCACATTTCTAAGATAAGCTTCATGATTCTTGCTGGAATAAAATGAGCCATTCAAAACAAGGATGTGACACCCAGTTCAGCATCTCCAAATGTGTGACTTTCTGAACAGTGCATGAGAAATTAACGTATCATTTGGTGCTAAACACAATATAATTTATGTCTGTGTTGTACTAATGTCCAGTGGATGTGTAGGGTCTTTTTCTCCAGCCTTAAGGAGGCTCCCACTTTGTGATTCTGTCATCTCAACAAATGGCCTCCAGAGTGCCCATGTCTTACCTTCCTCTAGCCAGAAGCAGTGGTGTGTGTGTGTAAGCACGCGCGAGTGCGTGCACGTGCACATGCATTGTTTTTGGTTGCCTTTAATTGATCAGATATAGTCAGTGACTCCAATCATAGAGAGTCAGGACAACATCAGGGTACATGAGGAATATTTAGTAGATAGATACTAGTGTTCCTGTCCCAGACAGCAGGTCTATTTCCTGTCAACCAGAACTGCTTTAAGATAGAATCTTAGAAGTAATATTCTGCAGGATTGTTATTTTGTTGCTCTGTTTCAGTGATGAGGCAGGGAGCAGAAAGCTTGAGTGAGCCAGGATGACTGATGATGTGGGTGCTGGTTGCCTCAAAACACCTCCTCTGTCTCCTTCCAAGCTTCATTTCTGAATTCTTCTCTCCTATAATTTGGCTACTTTTTTTTAAAAACATGGGGCTGGACATGGAAGCATAGTCCCAGATTTACCAAAATCCAACAGACATCATTCTTACCATGCCACAGGCTTTTGTAATTCTCTCAGCAGTATTTCAAAGTAAATCTTACTAAGATATTCAATCCATGCATAATCACAACAAAACCATGAAAGTGAGGAATGGAGCCTGACAAGACATGAAGAATTGCATTTTCCACTTGTTATCAGTGTCAGGAAATTTGTATTAACATAATCCCCAGAGCTGGGAGCTGCTTATTGCAGTCAGAGGTTTTTCAACATAAAGAACAAATCTTAGTTTCTAGCTGATGTATATTGAGTACCACAAAGAATTTATCAGTAGTATAGGAAGCAATACATGAAATATTTAACTTCTCATATAGTCCGTTTTCTTCATATGGGCCATATGAAAATCAGAACACATACACACGCATGTGCGCGTGCGCGCACGCACACACACACACCAATGACAATCTATTTGCTTGCAAGGAAATTTATCAAATTTATCCCCAAAGATAATCTGTACCCTGCATATTTAGATACAATTCAGTTTCCAGAAAGTTCAATATTAAGAGGCCATGTTCTCTAACATAAGTACATAAAAGAATACATGTTGGAAACTACATTTTCTGTAATATGAGAGCTAATCACTCTGACCTTTGACTCAGCTTTGGAATATTCTGCTGTCTGTGCTGAGAGACTGGCCTCTCAGGAAAGTCTACAAAGTCTACACAGACTCCTGAGACCATCTACACAGACTCCTAACACCATGTACACAGATTCCTGAGACCATCTACACAGATGATTCTTGAGACCATCTACACAGACTCCTAACACCATCATCTACACAGACTCCTGACACCATCTACACAAACTCTGTGTATTACACTGCCAAAGTGTGAAGCAGTATTCAGAAAGCAGTGTAGGAACAGCACCCTGAAGAAATATTCCTTGTCCCGTTCTCCAGTGGAACACTCAAGACAGAAGTGCTTTAGGGTTGTATACAAGTTGGTGGACAACATTAAGTCTACTGTCTCCTCGAGTGTTTCCAGTTTGAATTTTTGTATAATATTTTTTTGTGGATAAAATGAGCACGCATATGTCCACAAATTAAATATATTTATCCTTCTAGAGGAGAGAGGGGAGGAGGGAGAATGAGAAGAAAAGAACAGATAGGAAAACAAAGACAAAGCTAACATTTTAGATATGATACATTTAAAGTTATGATTTTTTTACTCTTTTCACTTAAAAATTGCTGTGATATACCAACAAAAAACTGAATTGAAAATTCAGAGATACAAAAATATTTTCTTTAAACATACTCAAGGTGGTATCACAAAGGTTTCAGTGGAAACATTTACTTAGAAGACTTTCATAAGGGCTTCAGGATGGGGTAGTAGTGCTAATATCTCCCCTTGTTCTCAAGTTCCTAACAACAGAAGTCTTAGCTGCTATAGTGTAAGCACAGCCAAAGAAAACAGCTATCAGAGCAATAGCTATTGAGATGCCATCAGAGATGGGGAAAACAAATACAAAACTAAAACCAAACCAAACCAAATTAAACAAAAGACTTACAAGACCAGAAACTGAGAAAGGAGAGTGGGGTATCACTGTTTTTTACTGAGCACAGAAGGGATGGAGAAATGGGCATCAGGCATATGCCAGGATCTCCACAAAGGGAGATGCTGAGACTAGGATACACCAGTCCAGGCCAAGTTCTGAACTAGAGAAGTGGCCTGGGGCTCTCAGCATAGGCAATAGTTTCTGAGTCTGCATATCACTCACCAGACTTGTGTTCAGTGGAGCTGGATGGAAGTGAAAGCAACTCCCAGCTCCTGGAAAAGCATTCTACTGAACTTGAAAATTTGAAGGCTGGATAAAGAACAAAATTCTGATAGGGGGCAGCAAGACTAAGAATGAGGTTTGAAACCATGAAACAGGGAAAACAAGCTGGAGAACTCCCTAAAATTGCAGAAAACTGCATGCACAGGACATCTGTTGTAGTTGTGTCTCAGGAATGACAAGGAAATGACCTCCAGTCCTATCATTGGCCATCATTGGGCTCAGGATGAACAGTAAGTACCTCTGGCCACTCCTTGGCAGGATGCAGGAGAATCTTAATTCATCTAATTGGGTGTCTGATTAAGGAAGGCTTTCAAAATTAGGTTTCTGTCTCCATTGAGAACATTTAAAAAAGGCATTCTCAACCAATACTGGAGTTAGGCATTAATGACTGGTCTCTAATTCTCTTCACGAGCCTTAAGAGAAGCATTTATTCCAGGGAAAGTCCCAGAATATTATGAATATTATACAGGATTTTAGTCATAAGTTCTGATTTTTATCAAAGTTGTTTAAAAAGAATGGGCTATAGTTTTACTTTATCTACATTTTAACTCATTCAAGAGACTAGAGTTGTTACGTGTAGAATTAATAAATTGGATTTATGGTATTAAGAAGATAGCAAGAAGCAAAACAAATAATCATGTTTGAAAGATGAAGTTTTGTATTGCATTAAGAGCCTGGCTTGGGATGGGCACAAGCTACTCTCGACACACCTTTATCTTGTGTTAATAGAACATAGTAAATAGTATTGCAATGGTTGATTTTAAAAAATTTAACTGGAGGGCAAGTGTCTAAAACTAGGGGGAAAGTGCTTGCTAAATACAGAGGCAGAGATGCAGAGATGCTCGTGGGGCGTGGGGCTGGGACATCCCTAAGGTGATTGTGGATAGAGGAGAGCTCTTGGCAATAGAAGCTTTAACACTACAGTGTAAGAGCAACACCCAAGAATGCTTAGAGTTCCTTGCAATGGCAGGATTCCCATGTTTGTTTGTCATAACCTTTACCTGCAAAATATTCTGTTTTGGGCTTGGCAGGAGGAATCCAGCTGTTTGAGAAGGCGGTCTAGTCTGAAATGGTGTTGAGTGTCCCCCTTGTAAAAGATGCTCAGCATTACAGGAGCAAGAAGTAGCTGTCCAGTTCTCCTTAAGAAAAGGGGATTTGGAGAGCCTGGAGCAGAAACAGGACTATCCTGACAAGGAACTGGGTCAGTGTGAGTAGCCACAGTTCCCACAGAAGCCCAACAAGGTCTGTTTCTGACAAGTATTCAGACACAAATGACACAAAAAAGGTGGAGAAATAGGCGGCGATGTTGAATGGTGCCTTGCTGTGAGGAACTGAATTGCTGTATTAATGAGTTTTGATTTAATTATGCTATTAGACTAATTTCAAAGCACGAAGCTGGGCATGGCGGGCGAGGTAAGCACTTTGCTTTCAAAAGGAACATGCAGGGTGGGCTGGGCAGGGATTTTTAGAGAGCTCAATGAAATTGAGCTCACTCATCTGGGAATCAATTCCATACAGATCAAATGCTGCCCTAGGCTAGGGGTGGTTGACAGGGGACTGATGGCAAATGGGGAGGAGGGAATGACTTTAGGTGCTCAGCAGCAGTGCTGATATAAGGCTGCTGGGGCCCAGTCACAATCATTGAAAATTACAGGATTATGCACAGCCTCTTGCTGTCAATCTTTACCATAGCCATGTACCCATAAGCTAAGAGAGTGCCAATTCTCCTGTTGTGGCATTATTTCAAAGGATAAAGCACAATAATTTTTGTCCTTGAAATAAAATATAAGAAACAACTCTGTCACTTTGGTTAGGTCAATTTCTTAGCTTTGAGGCCTTTGAAAAAAAATATTATTTGAGTGCCAGTAATATAAAAAAAAATCCTCAAAAGGCATTACTAAGAAAATATAAAGACATATCATATATTTACAAATCACATATCTACTAATAACATGTCTATGACACATGGAGAGACTTTAAAAACTAAAAAATAGGAAAAACATGGCAGAGGGTATCTTAGTAGTTTGACATTTCTCTATAAAAGACATGGCCATCACTTATCATTCAGGAAATGTAAATTAATTGCATAATGTGTGAACAGTACATATGAACAGCCATATGATAAAACAACTGATGATACTCAGAGTTGGCAAAAATATTGAGAAACTGAAATATTCACACATTCTTACAAGAATATAAAAAGATAGCTACTTTGGGAAAAGCCTGGAAATTTCTAAAAAGTTAAAGATTGATTTTTCACCTAACCTAGCAATTCCACTCCTAGGAATATTGCACAAGAGTTGTGAAAACAGGATTTGGAGAGACATCTCACCAGTTGAGAGCCCTGGTTGCCTTTGCAGAGGACCTGGATTCATTCCCTGTACCTATGTGGTGGCTCACAACCCTTTGAGACTGGGAACCTGACACCCTCTTCTGGCCTCTACAGACACCCGCAGGTATGTGGTGTGCATACATACATGCAAGCAAAACATTCATATATAAAATACAAATAAGTAATTTTTAAGGCGTGAAAACATATAGCCACACAAAAACTTGTGGGCACACATACATCAAATTGTTAGTAGTGATGAAGAATTAGAAAAGAATTCAAGAATCCATCCACTGGTCAAAGAGTAAACAAAATGAAGCACATTTGTATAATGGAGTATCACTCAGCATCAGGAAGAATTGAGCCATTGATATATTCATGTCCCACTCCATGGGCAAACACCACAAAGATATCCTAAAAGAAGTCTGATATGAAGGACACAATGCTTTCTTACATTATCTTTAAGAATAATGGCTACATAAAATGAAACAGTTTAAGGGCTGCCTGCAGCAGGAACAGGAAGAAGGGCTGACTAATTTGTCAGGAGGGAACTCAGCCAACATCTGCATTCTGTATCCAACTGGTGATGATACCTGCAAAACTCTATGAAAACTCAACAAACTACAGTTCATACAAACAAAATCTGTGGTATGTGAACTATACCTCAACAATGCTGTGATGGATCAACAGGGTAAGATCAACACCTCAAATGTTTCAACCTTTCATCAGAGGACACTTGTCTATGCCTATGTCCCTTAGCAAATGCTTTCATGCCAAACACTCAGCTTTGTACCAGTATAAGTTAACATATGTTTAGATAGAGGAAAGTAGGCCCCACTGAAGGAAAAGCAGGCAATATGTTAGTGTGTGAGTCTACATGGATCATTGACAGAGATTTGAAGAGGAGGAATAGAGACAGGAACCTATTGTGATGAAAATAAGAAACCCCCTTGAAAAGTAGTTACATTTGTTGTGTTTATAAGAGTTTCTTTCTATTGCTATCTGTAAATAGTCTCCTTAAAAAGAGTCCATGACTACTTTCAACTTTTCTCAAAGTGACTCTTATGATATATTAGGCTTCACTACTGCATAATGTGATTTGGTTTGGTATCACATTTCCTTGTAATTCATCAGAGGCCCGTGCATATTAAGCAGCAGTCAGGCCAAAATGACCTGTTTTATCAGTGTCTCAGATGAGTGCATTTATCCATTTCTTCTCTGCATGCCATGTCTTCTCCTTGTCTTCAGATCATCTCAGGGGCTGGGGATTAGAAATCCTTTCAAAAACAGATCCTGCTTACTTCTGTCTCATTAAGAAAAAGAAAGCCATTAGAAGTAGAGATTAGAAAAACAAAGTGTAAAACTGGCACGCAGTTTCTGAAAAATCCATTTTCGACTGAGAGTAGGAGCCTAGACTTCTACCTGATGGGGAAGGAGGTACATTGTCTCTACTCTGAGATGAGAAGTTTGCCGGGTTATTTCCTCAGTGAGCACCATTAAGTCCAGATTGTAAAATGTTCAGACCAGTCGAAAATGAGATGGCAACAGACAATACCCTTGCCCTTTGTACCTTTGCTCAGTTATCAGCTTTACTCCTACTCCAGGCACCATTCCCCTCTACCCTCTGCAACCCTGCCCTGCTCTACAACTTCCTGGCATCTCTCATTTGCCCATCCCTTTCTAGTTATGTCTGGTAAAACACCCTTTATTGTTCTTTATTAATCCTTTCAACTAATTTCCCTTGTTTTAACATTTCATTCTCCTTTAGGAAAATCCTCATTAAGAATATTCCTGCTATAGATGGGGGGGGGATGGGGAATTGGGGGGGGACGAGTGGAAGAACAGGAGGGAGAGGGAACTTGGACTGGTATATAAAATAAGATTGTTTTTAATTTAAATAAAAATTTTTAAAAAGAGTACTTCTGCCTGTGCTGGCATGAACTCCAAATTTTATCTCTGGCTCCTTCTCGGTCACATCTTCACATTGTCCCTCTGGATTGTGCATTTCAGGACACAAGTGGATTCTTTACAAGTGTCAATGCATAGCCTTTCCTGAATGAGAGACACAAGTTTTACTTGTGTAAAGTTTGGTGGAACCCACACAGCACTGACCAAGATGCAGGAAGGCCAAGATAGTGAACTGGTACATAAAAGAGTCACGACTCAATATTGTCAGAACCCAATCCAGGAATGGAGTCACGTGAAGAGAATTCAGAGCACTTCTGACAAAGCTCCAAGAACACAAGACAAGAGTTTTGTGACCTCAGTTTCTTCTAAGGCGCAAAATTGTTCTTGGAATGTGTTTTTGCACTCGTCCCAGGTATAACAGATAAGATGCGTTTACTTCAGATTACTCAATTAAATGTTTCAACTATCTTTCATATGCTTCTATGGAAAAGCCTGTTTTTGCCACTGCAGCTTCTCCTTGTGATTGTATACAACTTGAACTCATGAGAACGTCACTCGTGTAATTTCTCTTAACCCTCAGGGTGTAAATTGGCCGATGTTTTGAATAAAGTTGATTATTGCATGAGACTTAGTTCACCTCCTTTATTGTCTCCATTCTTCCAGGTCTCACTGCTTTTAAACCAGTGATACAGGATGTGTAAAATGACTTTGTAAATTGTCTAGCCAATATAGGCAGGACTTGGATACCTGAGAACAGAATATTGTAATGCTTTCGTGCTTAAATCCTGCCAAGATTCTAGATATATAGTAGGTATTCATGAAAACCAAATGATTGATTGCATCAAGAAATATTATCTGCCCAATAAGGTATCAGGTTCCCATAGGGTGACTGTGATAAAGAAGCGAGTGTGAAGACATTAAGAAGAATCTGTGTGTGAAGAACTTGATATAATTTGATATGCAATATAATTTTGTATGGGGCCAAACCAGCTCTCAATGACACCCCACATGTCATCTTTTGAGTTTTAATAACTTTCAATGCACCACAAACTCTCTTATTGTTCCTCTTATTTTAATCACAGTAGCAAGTTCTTATCTCCTCACAAGAGTGAATATAATAATGCATCCTTTTGTTAACTTCTTTCTCTTTTCCATTTCTCTGCTTCCCCTTTCTCTTCCCCAACTCATATTTCCAAACTACAAGCAAATGAAGCTTGGGCTCTGGCTCACCTCTCAGGGGACTCTATGCTAAGATAAATGGTATAGCATTGGACTAAGTTAGCAAAGCTTATCCTGTATTTAAGTTCTAACCCATATTATGGTCTACCAATGACTGAATTTGTCTTCTTTACTCAAAGCCTCGTCAACTATAACAATTTGTCTCTTCTTTCCCAGACTAATAGAAGGAATGAGAAAGAAGCAGAGAACCCAGAGCATGTCTTATATCCCTAGCCTTTCTTTAGTTGCCTAAAACAAGACTATAAAGGGGTGCACATGAAGAAGTGGTTTCAGAGAGGTCAACGGGATCCAGAGAGGTCAAAGCCAGGCTAAATTTGAGAATGTCAATTTACTGAGGTCAGACAACTCATCCAAGATCATAAAGCAAAAATTGAGCCAGAAATGAGGCCAGTACTGTGTGTTCAAAGCCCTTGGTATTTTGTGAAGAGTCAACAAGTTCTGATTATTACATCCCTACATATATTTTCTCTGCCCGAATAAGGACAAAAATAACACTAACTCCAATCCTTTCCCTACCAAATACACAAACTGGCCTCTTCACTAACAGGTGCCAAGTGACAGAAGATCCCATTGTAATAGACTGTCCTGCTCTGAGCTTCTTCATCAGGCAGTGAGGAAATGAGATCCATCTACTTCCTGCCAACACCATCTGGCAGGTGCTGGCTTTTCCCAGCCAGCCATGAACTATGCTGTGTAATTGCATCAAATCATGGGGTGCTTCTCTGCAGCTCTTACTCCTGTCTCAAGCACAACTGTCACACAAAAACCACTTAGGAAACTAGAAGTCATCTATCTGACCCACTCTACAGAGTATGGCTTGCAGGCCTATAAAATGACTAAATCAGCAAAGCTCATTTCCATGTTGGATGGATGCCACCAGTAAGAGACACATGTCAAACAGCTGAAGGTGACCTGGGCCAAGCCCCATGCTACCCCAGCAGACGGAAGAGCTCCTGAACTTTTCCTTAGGATATACCAGCTCTTCCTATATTTACTTAGCCTTTTCATTTTGTAATGCTCACTATTTTTAAGACATACCATCATATTGCTACTATACTACAGGGACTTGGGAATCTATGTCCCCGTATCTTATTGATGCCTATACATCTTGTCTTGTCTTTGCCTGTCTTCCATGTCTTTAATAAAAGGCTTTGTTCCATCATTATTAGACAATGCAGAAAGCACCACATGAAGGAAAGAATGGGGACACTTTGTAGAAAACTTTCAAAGAGTTTTACAAGGATTGGTCCATTGACTCCAACTGATCACAAACACTACTGTAAACATCACTGAAAGCAACTTACAAACATATATACACAATGCTTCTAACATTTATGGTGAATATTTATCTATAAGTCACTTTTGACCTGTTTGCAATTTTTAGCAAATGATTATCACAACACACATATGAACACACATGCATAGCTCTCTGGGTGAGAGGTGTAGAAGAGTGCATAATTTAGAATTAAAGGTATTTGTTAGATTAGTATGTAAAATTGACTATGGAAAATACAAAGCAGGTAAGGTTGGCTGTTATATTATTCTTTTAAAGACAGTTTGAACAAACAGACTGAGTTTAAAGTAGGATAGCCATCTTAAGTGACCTCAAGGTATTTATTAGCTTGGGTTGTTGATGGGTAGTAAAAGTTCCAGTCTCTTAGAATGTCAAAAATATTTTCATAATATTGCATCACCTCACTAACAAATTGGATTTTAGGAACACGGTCATTTTCATATTGACTGATACAGTTTTTAACTAAAACTGGCATTGAGTATTTATGCTAGTAGCAACTTATTGCTTCTCACAGTTTTCTTCATAGTTAGAGTTAAAACCAAAGTCCTTTTCTTTGTTCCTATAATGAAAATGTTACAACATTCTTTTTTTTTTCTATGAGTTGTGGTGTATACAGAAATCATCCAGCTGGCTTCCACAATTATTAAATTGAGTCAGCCCCTCACTGGATTTCTAGGTTTCTAATTCTGTGGGTTTTGAGGAGTATAAAACTCACTTGTTTCATGACAGCATATAATGGTTACATAATAATCTCAACAACACCACTTCTTCCTTCAATAGTAGGTAAACAATGAAGGTCTCCTACCTGACAGGTTATTGAACAGTGACCTTATAGTCTCTCAAAAGGAACTAAGATATCTGGGTCTCAAGATCTATCAGATGTTCTCAGGGGCAAATCTGATACCCATGTACCTTCTAGTACTTTGTGGTTCATCTCCACCTGACCTTGTGTTCAGAGCTGAGTATGTGGACAGCATAGATCATACCGATGTGAAGACAGGATTACCTTTAGGTAGCAAATATGTGTGACCATACCCATGGCATGTTCCTGATGGTCTCTTTATCATCTGCAGACTTTGGTGCTTTTTAAATTTTCAGATCCTTTAATAAACATTAGAACCTTGAGGATAAACTAATGGATTTTCTGCTCCTAGCAGAAGTTTCTGCCCCTTATTTTACAGTGATTGATGACACTTTGTACCTGGACCTTAATGTCGTCCAATCTGACATATAATTCTCAGCACAGCTTTATTCCTGGATAGGATCCAATTTAACAGGTAGATATCATCCTCTGTATCTATTCCTATCATCTAGTAAACAGTTTCTTACCTAACCTTCATATTATATTGCCAGAATCACACAGAGGAATTTGGCATCGTTCTAAAAATCCTTAGAGTCCAAACTGCAAAGATTTTAAAAACGGTTCCATCCCTGTAGTAGATCTCACTGACTTAACTACAAGTCATGCTTCATTTGTACTAAGAAGTTTTAAAAAATTACTTATTTTGTCTTTTCAGCACTTTGCTAGTTAGGCACTGTGAATAATTGGCTTATTAATGCAATTTTTCTTAGGAACTTGGCAGAATTGCACAGCAAACCACTATGCACATCAGACTCATGTATTACCAGCCACATTTATACTTGGATGAGAGTTCTCTGAGCCATGCCATTCTAGTGCGTAGTATTTGTAGTGGTAAAGCAGAGCATTGATGGTTAGCCAATGAAGGCAGTAAAACAGGGAAACTGGGAGTGGGGGGTTCCAAAACGAAAGAAAACAAAATACCAGTGCTTGTAAAAACGCAAAAAAGATAATCAGCGTTTGGACTATACTGTCCTGATCTACCTAATCACATTTTCATTGTTTTTCATATACCATCCAAATTTTTCAAAATCTTAACACACTGCATGCATATTTTCAAACATTTACACAAGTAAGTATTACCTCACTGTGTTCTTTGTCAAGTTCCCCCATATTATTTTTAGTACAACTTCATAATTTTTACTCTGGTGAGATAGCAGGTCACAGCAGTCATGTACTGGCTCTCCTAATCCAGAATAAGACCTCCACTCAAGTTTTCCACATGGAACTGTTTCCTTAAGTTGCATGACAGAGCTACCACAGTATAACACCATGTGATGTGATGAGAACTCGGGGATGATGGCATGGTAAGTTCTGGGCATGGTCATAGTATGGTATTCTTATCACCTGGACAAGGATAAGGAACATCTTCTATTTCCAAGAGGAAGTGGTCATTTGCCATGGGTTTACTAAAATCATGTATGTTCTAAATTTAGATGGTATTTTTGCTCGGATTTCATTTTTAAAAAAGCATAAAATAAAATAAACTTTGAACAAAGTTCAAGTGACACCCAGTGTCCTCATCACATAGGTGCAAAGACTCTCCATGAAGGGATAAATTATTACATTTTGTGAGAAGCATTTACTCATCTCTGTTACTTAGAGCACCTAGTATATAAATAATTAGGTCTCCTGATATCTGAAGCAATATCTTATCCACACACAATTCCTTAAGTCATGTAATATCTAAGTGTGCCACTGTTCTCTTGGGATCAAATACAGAAAATAAGGAAGAGCCCTCGTCTTTTCTCCACATTAAAGAGCATTACTATCAATAAGTTATAAGAGTCTATCATTTTAAGCTATTTTAAGCTAATGAGTTAGCATGGAGACAGAGAACATAAGAGTATTGTATCAAAAACTTTATTGCACAGAGCAACACCAGTATTTGAGTATCATCTTTTCTTGCACTGGTTTATAATGCTCCAGCTCCTTTGTGTCCTGTTCAAGTTTGTTTTAAACTTCACACAAATGGGAAAAAGGAACTTCATTTAATTAATTGCCTAAATCAGACTGGCTCATGGGCATGTCTGGGAAAGTGTTTTCTTGATTAATGATCCGTGATGCAGAAGAGACACGTTCACTGTGGGTGGAAGCATCCCTAGGCTGGTGGGGCTAGAGCTAAGCATGAACATAGGAGTGGTGCAGTAATCAGTAGTCCTCTGTAGTCTATGCTTCAGTTCCTGCCCCGGCTTTCCTAGATGATGCACTGTAGCATGGAAGCTAAAAATAAAGATTTTCTTCCAAAGTTCCTTACAGTCATGTTATTTATTACAACTATAGAGCTATAGGCCAGTTAAGGTTGATGTAAAGAGGGCCTGGTGATTCTTGCACACACATTACAAGAGAGGAACTTAAAACTCTGGAGAACCAGAACCTTTTCAGAAATATTTTTATTTTTTGAGAATTTCAGACAAAGCATTTTGATACTATTCACCCCTTCTTCTTCTAAATCTTTCCAAGCACACCTCACCTCCATATCGCTGCAACTTCATGTCCTTCATTTGTTTATTAAATAATCCATCGACTTCAATTTGTGTTGCTCAGATACTCCTGCATGTGGGGCCATCCACTGTTGGATGGTCTGGCAAACCTGGCCAGGGACCACACCCTTAAAGAAAACTAACTTTCTCTTTCCCAAGGGCCATTAACTGTCAAAAGTTCCTCAGTTAGGACTGGGTGCTCATGAAACTCTTCCCACTCCATGCTAGAATACTGGCTGGCTTGATCTTATGCAGGCAATCACAGCTTCTGTGAGTTCATGAGTATAGGGGTCCTGTAATGTTCAAAAGGCACTGTTTTTTTCCCTCTCGAACCTCTGGCTCTGTTGAAGTTTGTGTATCCCTCTGTCACAATGGTCTCTGAGCCTTGGGGAATGAGTATCATATAGATGCCTTATTTTTGACTGGACACTCTACTGACACATACTCTCTGCACTTTGAACCATTGTTAGTTTGAAGCACCCACTGCACAAAGAAGTGTCTCTGATGTAGTTGGAGAACTGCTATAAGCCCTTAGGTACAGAGATATCCGTTCAGAAGGTTATTTGGTTCTAGATCCATTTAGTAGAAATAGAGTACTAAGTTCATCTCTCAGGGCAGTGAATTCCCCAACAATGGGCTTTTGGTCAGATTTAAAGTGCCAGAAATGTATTTCCTATTATGGAGTGAGTCTTAAATCTTATCAAAATATATTTGGTTACCCGCCATAATATGTATGCCACTGTTACACCTATGAGCATATTTTGCCATTGCAATTATTATGATAGTTCACCGGAATCATAGCTGGGTAAAATTGCTGATATCATCCCTTACCAGTACTATCAAAACTAGCCAGCAGGACAGAAGCTTCCTGGTCAGTAACAACTTGATTTTCTGTGTCCTGTAACTAACATGTATGGTGTCTTTTAGAGGGGTTAGTAAGTGTGCCTGCACATTTTCACAGAGGCACATTTTCCTTTACCTCCCAAGGCAATTTGTTAGGCAAACATCAAAAAGACCATTAAATCTTCAAAAGCAAAAACATCAAAAACAAAGGGTCATTAATACCTCTGCCTGCAAGATATATAAGAAAGCCACAGAGAATGTCCTCCCACTATTACTTAATTTTGCTGCTGCTAGTGGCTATGGAAAGGCACAGTCTGACTATGCAATCTGACAACACTCCTTCACCTGTTCATCTCACACCCTCATTGGTGGCTCTTGACTTTTTTTTTTTTTTTTTTTAATTTTACATGTTGAGCCCAGTTCCCCCTCCCTCCCTCCCTCTCTTCCTCCTTCATTTCCTCCCTCCCTCTTGCCCTTTCTGCCCCCTCACATGCACCCTGACTACCCTCCCCTCCCATCCCCCACAGCAATTCCACATGTAGGGCTATTCCATCCAGGTAAATCTGTCAAGTCATTTGAAGTAGGGACTAGGACTTCTCTCCTGTCTCTAGATTAAGGCAGTTATCCCTCCCTGGGGGATGAGTCCAAAATGTCCTTTTGTGCACCAGGAATACATCCTGGTTCCACTGTCTGAGGTCCCTTAGACTGCTCAGGCCTTCTAGCTGAGACCCATGTTCAGGGGGGTCTGAGTCAGTCCCATGCTGGATTCCCAGCTATCAGTCCGGGGGCCCATTAGCTCCTCCTTGTTCAGGTCAGCTGTCTCTATGTGTTTCTGCAACCTAGTCTTCTTGTCCTCTCTCTCTGCATCTGGATTCTAGTTCGACTCAGTGTTTAGTTATGGGTGTTTGCTTCTGTTTCCAATAGGTACTAGATGAGGGCTCCATGATGGTGGATAAGTTAGTTGTTGATCTCACTATCCGGGAAGGGCATTTATGATAGCCTTTCCACTGTTGCTCAAATTGTTAGTTGGCTGCAGTCTTGTAAGTCTCTAGACCTTTCTTTAGGTTCAGTTTTCTGTTCAAACCAATAATGGCTCCCTCTTTTATGTTCTCTCTCTCTCTCTCTCTCTCTCTCTCTCTCTCTGATGTGGCACATCTACACAATGGAATACTACTATGCAGAAAAAAATAATGGAATCTTGAAATTTGCAGGCAAGTGGATGGCACTTGAAGAAACCATCCTGAATGAGGTAACCCAGTCACAAAAAGAGGAACATGGTATATACTTGCTCATATATGGATTTTGGACCTAGAGCAAAGGATCACCAGCCTATAATTCACACCACCAGAGGAACTAGGATACAAGGTGTATTCTAAGAGATTCATATAAGGTCCCTCACAGAAGGGGGAAGGGACAAGTCCCCAAGAGCACATGGGAAGTGGGGAGGGGCAGTGAATGGAGAGAGAAGTAGGAGAAAAAGAAGGGGCAGAGAGGAAAGCATGTGCAACTAGGAAGACTGAGTCAGGGTAGGAATAGAAGACAGGAGAGAGAAAGAGAGAGAGAGAGAGAGAAAGAGAGAGAGAGAGAGATATTCTTGACCCTTGGCCCAGAGAACCCCATTGTTTCCAAAAGGAATATAAATGTAAATAAGGACTGACTACATTTGTCCTCATACAAGAATTCTACTGTCTTAAGCAACCTAGAGCTTTTTACAACAAATGCTCCAAATTTTACTAAGTTGGCCACAAGAATGCATTTCAAAAGAAAAATGTTTTCATTTCTCGTGATTTATTTGAACCAGAATACTGTGTTTAATCTGGGATATTTAATTTTGCACAGGAGACAGAAAGATAACTATATTTACATCTTAGACAGAATATTTTCAAAAAGAAAAGCTCATCAAAGGAAAATGCTAATTTTCATCAAGTGGCCTTCTTTCTACAAATTGCTAATTCAACGCTTGAGGATAAAGTAGGAAAAATTAGTTATTCATTCTGAGATAAAGCTCATTTCTTCCATAGTATAACACTGTGTTCCCTGGGGCAGTAGTTATAGTCATACACAGAATCTATTTCATTGACAATATTAGCCAATTGTCTAAAATCTACACAGATAATTAAATTCTTTCTAGCTCAAACAGCTGCCACCAGTCTTATAGAATAAATTAGTGTACATCAAGGCATTTAACATGTGAAACTTGCTTTCAGCTATTTTCAGGTTAACATTTTGAGTAAGTAAAATTCACTTACATTGCATTTTTTTAAATTGTAGTTTAGTGTAGATCATGTGTATAGCATGCTCAAGGTCCTATGCTTAATACTCAGCATGTGAACATGTACACACACACACACACACACACACAGAGAGAGAGAGAGAGAGAGAGAGATGTCAGATTTTATAGAATCACCATGAAGAGAAGTTACTATCACATGAGAACTATATGCTAACAAGAAAAGGAGGCTTCCCCTTAGATAACACAGGACCAGTGGCTTTCAGAGTTGTGGATCCTGACTGTGGATGGGGCTAATTGTCCACTGGGACCTGCTTTAGGAATTCATTAGTAAGTGAAGGTAAGAACCTAAAGGTGGTGTATGTCTCCACCATACAAGTGTACAGAGATGGCTAGCACAGGTATCGTACAAGAGAAACGTGAAGTTTCTGAACATATACAAAAGGAGCAGTTGTCTATGGGTGACTGTGAACCTGCCACACAAAAAGTGGGTGGAGGGGAAGATGAGGACAATGAGTCCAAACAATGAACAAATCTTTCACGTCCCTATATAACTAAACCAAATACAGAGTTGTTCTAAAGTATACTACAGTAAAAATGGTATGGTTTGGGACACACTGGTAACAATCCATTGAATTCACATACATGGAATCCAGAACTTAGAATTATCTATAGAAACCACCCTTCACCATTCTTCTTAAATAAAAAGGTGGCACTTGGTGTTGGGAACTTCAAATTGCTTCACAATCCTTGGTTTATTTTAATTGTAATAACATTTTAAAGAACTGTTACTTTTTCCCACCTCAAGGCTCACAACTAGTAAGAAACCGACCAAGAACTTGAACTCGGAAAGTTGAACTCTAGGTGGTTGCCTGCAGGGCCTGGAGGAATGAAGAATGGTAATTTCATTATTCACAATACAAGTGGTGTAGATGAAATTTACGTTGTCTTTCATTAATATAAGGGGAAATGACAGCTAACATTGTTGGAATAATTATTTGCCAAAAACATTCTCTCCAAGTACGACTCAGTAGAGACTCATAAATACCTATGCAAAAGTTCTGAAAAATACAACTTTGCCCACAATCCTGACCTGGACAGCCTGTAGTGAGCCCTTGCACTAAACAAAAAATGAATTTATATGTTATTGAAAATTGCTAAATTTGATGATAAAATATTGTTCTAGACCCTGCAGGAGAAGACATGTAATATTTATACATGTACTCTGCAACCTCTAAAGAACTCAAAATTCTAAAACCAATCCAGAATTAGAAACTGTGTCAAGATCCCAGTCAAGGAGTCAGGACTCCCCCCCCACAGAGGCTGGAAGAAGCAAGGGGGTTTTGTCCATGTCATGCAGTAAGTGAGAGACCTGGGCACCGAGTGAGGGCTGTCTGTTCGGAACAACTGCACTCTTCCATTGTGCCAGGCTGCACTATAGGGCAGGAAGGTAGATACCTGCTTCTCCTCTGGACTGGCTTTCTGGTTTAAGTGTAGAATGACTAAAATCATTAGAGAGACAGTGATTATTTTGATGACAGTGATAATGGCAGGATTTTCTTTGAATTACTCAGTTTTGTCAATTTTGTTTTTATTTCTTAGCCTGATGAAAAATATGGAAACTTTAACATACAAGTAAAATAAAATTACAGGATGCGTTTTATAATTGCTATAAACTGTTTCGTAGGCCTTTGAACATTTTTATTCTCAAAATACAAACTGTGTACACATATGAACATAGATATATGAAAACAACATTTTTTTAAGTCTGGAATTTATAGTAGGAGACTTTCACTGATGGGGAGGGTTATCCACCACTGGGCCTGCACTTCCTAAAGGATACAAAGTGCTATTTGCAACAGACCAGCAGGGTAACTGCCCACAGAGAGCTTTTTCAGTGAAGCAATCAGTGCATGCTCTCAGCACAGAACATGGGCTTCTTGCATTTTCAGCTGCATGTTTTGCTACAGCTGCAACAGTGACAATATTTACTATCAAGGACAATAGTCTTGTGTCTCTTAGGCTAATTTTTGTACCAAATGACTTAATATTGAGTGTAATAAAGGGAAGAACAGTGTAACTCTCTAGGCTGAGAGCTGTTCTATTCTCAAAGTAACACAAAATAAAATCATTTCCCCAACTCACTAATGACCCTCACTGAAATAGAAAGCAATGTGGGGACTGGAGAGATACCTCAGTGGTTTTTGTTGTTGTCTGCTGTCTTCCACAGGATCAAGATTCAATTCCTAGTAACTACTTGGTAGCTGACAACCATCTGTAACTCCAGTTCTGGATGACATGATGCCCTCTTCTGGCCTTCACCAGGACCAAGTATACACGTGGTACTCAGGCTTACATAGAAGAAAAACACCCACACCCATAAATACAATTAAAAAAAAAAGGAAAAGCAATGTATAACAACAGAGACTGGTCATAGTTTCAGATGTGAGGAAGAAGTGTAACATTTCTTCTATGGCTCCACAGCCACCCCATTCCCACCTTTCTTTTCTCTTTGTTGTTGCCAAGGAGTATTAGTGGGCGGTGCAAGATCTGCCACTCTGAGCACAGCCAGCAAGCCATCAGTCTATGCTATTGCTTATGCTGCCTTTTAAAGGGAGCACTGAAGCCAGGCATAGTGGGGCTCCTGTTATCACAGCAATCAGGAGGGAGGCACAGTCAGAAGACCATAGTACATTGGGCTACAAAGAAGGCTCTGTGTCAGAACCAGAAGGAAAAAACCATCAATCAGCTAACCAATGGAGTTTGTGTGTGTGTGTGTGTGTGTGTGTGTGTGTGTGTGTGTGTGTGAGAGAGAGAGAGAGAGAGAGAGAGAGAGAGAGAGATCTCAGTCTGTATATTCTTGCCTTAAAAGCAGGAAGAGCTGAGTTCAATTCCCAAAACCCAAATATAAAGAAAAGCTGAGCATGGTGGTAAACATTCAAGAGTTGGAGAGGTAGAACAAGTGGATCTGAACAGCTACTCTGGCCTACTCAGCAAATTCCAAGCCGGTGAAACATCATGTCTAAAAAAAGGAGGTGTATGGTGCCTGAAGATCAGTCTTGAGTTTGTACTCAACCCTCAATAGGCACATGCATACCTGTGTACCTGCACACACACACACACACACACACACACACACACACACACACACACACACACGGGTTGTGTGGTGGTTTGAATGAGACTGGCCCCCATATACTCACATATTTAAAATCGTGGTTTGTAGTTGGTGGAACTGCTTTGGAAGAATTAGGAAGTATAGCCTTTTGAAGGTATGTTCTTGTTAGAGGAGATGTGTCACTTGGGTGGACTTTGAAGTTTCAAAAGTCCACACTATTCCTAGTTAGCTCTCTCTTGGCCTCATTTTTGTCTCAACATGTAAGCTCTCAGCTACTGCTCCAGCGCTATGCTTGGTCTCTGCTGCCTTCCTCCTCCCATGATGATCAATGGAAATTGAAAGCAGGCCCTGAATTAAATGCTTTAAAAAAAATACATTGCTTTGTTTGTGGTGTACACACACACACACACACACACACACACACACAGAGAGAGAGAGAGAGAGAGAGAGAGGGAGAGAGAGAGAGAGAGATTACAGGGCATGGTGATGTAACTGTGATCCAATGTTGCACTGAGAGTGATCAAATGCCAGTTTGAGCCAGCCTGTGCTACATTAGACCCCATCCCAAAACAAGCAAACACCAAACCAACAACCAATCAAAGAGAACTACTGAAGTCACAGATTGTTAAGAGCTGAAACTGAAGTCTCCTAAGAACAATAATAAATGCACACAACCCTGACTCTATCCCAGCTTCTTTATTTTTCACTCATTATGTTTCCAAGGTCATGATGAAGTTAACCTGGAACTCCTACAGTCAGTTTCTTTGGTGATATTGGAAGCTGCTTGAACCTTTGTTCATTTTAACTGGACTGAAGGCAATAACAATGTTGGTGTATTTTACATAATGAGGTAAAGGATCTGGCAATACAGCTACCAGCTGTTATAAAAAAAAAAAGATGCAACTGCCTTCTTAATTCAATTTCTTAAATATTTAATAAGATGGATTTTAGCCTGGGTGTATGTTCATGAATATTAGGTTAAAAAGATAAGAATACAATGGGTTATCTCTGTATGGAGGCAAGAAAGGCAAGCAGAATAGGCCCATTGTGCTAAAAGCTCTTAAAGTGCAAGTATTAAATACACTTAAATGTTAAACCTGTCCTCTAATGTCCAACTGCACTTAGGTACTGGTGCCAAAGTAAAGGAATTAAGTAATTTGTTGCCTATTCTTTGGTGCAAGATATTACATATGATAAATATCACACAGAGCAATCTTGAACATTCAAATAAACTGCTTTAAATGACTGCATTTATTTCCATTTTACAGTATATTTGAAATTATCAAAGCCCAAACCTACCTTTCCCTTAATTTGGTGAAATGAACAAAATTAAAGACTTGAATAACTACTTTGTGCCTTCATTTATGTACTGATTTATATTTATATGCTTGCTTAAATTATCTAATAACCAAAATATACAATACATGAGGACATTCTTTAAAATATATTGTTTTTGTTGTTGTGTGAGCACATATGTAAATGAATGTATGCCACCTATGTCTGTTGAGGTCAGATGAGGGCATTAGATGGATTGGAACTAGATGGTTGTGAGCTGCCTGACATGAGGTGAGGACCAAATTCAGGTCCCTTGGAAGGACAGGAATCACTCTTAATTGCTGAGCCATCTCTCTATCCCCAAGGCTTCTGCTTTTACTTTGATATTTTGCAGTTCTCCCCAGTCATTGTAGGCAATATCAAAATTGAATGGTGAATATATAAAGGGATAAGGCAGGAAGCTGGACTGTAAATGACTCTACAACAAAGAATAAAGGGATATGGGAATAGCATGATGAGCTATGAGAATTCAGACAATACATTATTGGGGATTATAAAATGAACAGACTTCATGGATAGACGTTTTAACTTGGATCTTGCAAAGGTTTGAAAGGATGCTAAAGATGTCCGGCGGGCTGCCCAGGGGCTGAAGGATGTGTCATAATCTTCTCACCAGGTTAAGGACCCTCTATGGCAGTTGATGGCTTGAGTATAGGATCTCCAGGGAATGTGAGAGATGTCAGTACAAATAAATGACTGAGAGCGAAGCTGCTCTGGCCACTTATGCTTAGGCTGAGAGAAGCAGTTCCTGGCTTTGCATAGAGCTGGCTGTCATGATGAATACACTAAACTGCATATAACAAGTGTACAGAGAATTCTAGAGGAGTTCAAATATTCACAAAACTTTGCACTAAATAGAAGAGATTTCTGGGGGGCCTGAATGGGCCCCACAGAATAAGAGGACAAGGCTACCATGGCAAAATGACAATTGAATCATAATGTTCTATGAGTCCTGCTCCTCTGAAATAATTAAATAAGCAGAGAAATACTTTAAATAACATGTACTATGCTGATGCTGGTTTATTTAGTATTTAAAATATACCCAGCTTTTAATACATATATGTACATACTTACTAGTATAACAAATTATAACATAAAGAACAAAAGATTGTTATATCACATCATATGATTTCTAAGGAACAAAAAAAAAAAAACCCCTACATTTTTGTTAGAGAAGATAAATAGGACTACATCACTATGATTTATCCAGGTTTCTAGCCAGAGAACTCTAATAAACCTGGGCTGAACAAAAGGATGTCTCAATGCTATTTCTACCTTTTCATTTTATCTCAAAGAAAGAAACTTTTATATACTTTTAAGACATGATTACTAGAAATAAATCACACTTGATAACTCTTGGGCAGAAGCACTCCTGTGCCTCTGAAAGATTCACTCTGCTGGAACTTACCAAGAACAAAGTTCACATAGAGTCTTAGAACAATGTGAACGAGACTGAGAATTTCAGGATAAAATCAAAATTCACTTTCTATCAAGTTATACATGAAAATTTGTATAGATTAAAGTTTTCATCGTTGGCTGGAAGCCAGCCAAAGCAACACATTCATAAAGTATATTGGAATATTCCTCCAGGCTGAGATGAGAACTCTGTCAGTTGCTTTGAGAGCCTTTTCCTCATGGAATTGGAGCATATGGGGAGATAAAGAGAATACATTTCAGCTTAAGACAAGTCGTCTGCTTTACAGAAACACCCACATTTCCATAAAGATAGAGTATGTCAGCAGTAGAAGAAATGTCATATTCAATTGCAAACAAGTTTGTAAAACAGTCTCTCAATCTCATGTGAATATTAGAGCCACCTGAGAAGCCCATCCTCCCTGCAAACTCCCAGAGCCCAGGCCCAATCCCATCAATGAAACCCAAATCTCTGGGGCTGGAACTTAGGCACCAGTGTCCACATACTTCCCCAGAGGGTTTCAATGGGCAGTAACCTTTCAACACCTGTGCTTAAAAAAAAAAAAAAAAAAAAAAAAAAAAGACTCCCAGTCCCCTTCTATGTATACTGACTTTTTAAAAATTCAAATTCAAAATGGTGCATGAAAATCCATACTGAAAGAATATTTTAAGGGCATGGACTTTACTGAATTCATATTCAGTATGGATTTATAGTGGGGTTGGTTCTAGGAACTTCAGTCATTATTGAAAGACAGTATGTCTTCAATATTATCTATCAGTTACATTTAGAATATTTTTCCATGGTTACCTATGTGCTTTGCAATTGAGCAGATAAAGTATAACTTTGTAAGTTACCATTAATACAAAACAACTAGAGACAGAGATATTTAGAAAAAGCTGTATGGTATCCAGTGATAGAAAAGGGTTAATACCAGATTAATCTAAATGGAAGGATATTTCATCTGAAGCATCCTTTTCAGAAAACAAAAAACAAAGAGGAGCACAAGAGGCATATTAGGGGATGCACACAAAAAGAGTGTATTGTAATTGTAATTCGGAAGAAGCAAAGAGAGGTCAGCGGTTAGGTTTAGGAAAGGGAGATGGGACCATGTTCCAGTAGTCTTCATACATGAGCTTGATGTTCTCAGAATGGGTGGAGATTTTCTACCCTAGTCTGCAATTGATCTCTCTGCAGTCTGCAGCACTGCTGACTGTGCCCACTTCTACCTGTGATTCACATCCTCCGCCCACCACTGTGCCCATATCCTCTTCACCTTCAAGTTCTCTGATATCCTTTTCCCAGACACGTTCCCTCTAGCTAAACCACGTATTTCACCTTTTCAATAGTTTTGCACATTTCTTAAAAGTCTAGCTTCAGAATTCTATCATGTCATGTTTTCATTTTTTCAATTGTGAACATTTGTGTCTTGAACTACCCTCAGGCTGGGACTCTAAGCTGTAACTTATGCCATCTATAAGCTTCATTCCCGTTCTCTCTATCTCAAGTCCAGCTAAGCATGTTTCCTTTACTTCTCTTATCTTTCTCCTCCTATGGGTGCTATAAGTCACAATTACATAGCCTTTGAGTAGTGAGACTTCCCACCTGCAGTATCAATATACCCTATAGTCTGTTCTCTCCATAGCTTGTAGAACTTCCTTCCAAAATCCTGCTACCATTGCCTCCCCTGCTCAGGCTTCTGCAATTCCCAGATCAACTTCTACTTAGCACCTTGCAGTCTGACCATTGATCACTTCTCATTTGACTTTCTCCCACCTATATCTATGATTCTAGCCCCTGTCCCCCCACCTCCGGGTCTTCGTGCCTTCCTAAATATTAGTTAATTCTGGGTCATTCTCTTCTTCTTTTCACTCATCAGTCCTCAATGGCTCCCCTGGAAGCCTTTTAAGACACTGTGGTCTTAGTCAAATGTTCTTTCTCTGACCCAGCTCATGGTTTACACAGAGTAGCAGCTATTAGTTTATGTGTCCATCTCCAGGATGTGATTTTCATTTATAAAGACAGACATGTTCCAGAAGCTCACCATCCCTCAATGTACTTGTTTACAAGTCTGTCTCCATTGGGAGCCTGTATGTACCTCACTGTGGAGGGCAGTGCAAACTTCTTGTTCTGCTGTTCTGCTTTGTGCCTCACACACTTAGCATGGCGCCTGACACATAATTAGCACTCCACAGAATGAATGAATGACTAATCAGAGTTGTGTGGGAGAAAGGTTCATTCATCTATTCACTGACTAATGGAGGTGGCAATGGCTACAGTGGACTGGGTGAAGCTCTGAGAGAAAGGAAAGGAATTAGATACCAGCATGAAAAGTCAGGAGTGCCAATGCAACTGGCAGACAGTGTTCTTTAATGGTAAATTCATTGGCTTGTCTAGCTGGGCCATCTGAGCATTAAATACACCTAATTGGTTTCATTCCTCTGGATTTCTCTCAGTATCAGTCACTGGATACCAGTCGGCATCTGCACTTTATCTTTCACTTGACTGCTGGAAAACAAAAACAAAACCCCCGACCATCTACCCTTACTTATGTATCCCTGCCATTATTTTAGATGAGAATACTATGCCATTAATTCTCACAGGAATAGCTGTTTCTATTTAATTGAAGGACAACAAGCAGTTACACAAACTGGTTGGCATCAGGAGGTACTATCAAGGAATATGTGATGAGTTTCAATGATTCTTTTAAAAGCTTTACAATGGGTTTCAAAATGGATATCTGATCTGGTTAGTTCTTCCACTCAAAAGAAATGATACAATTCCCAGTTTTCTCAAAGGAGGCAATGGGTTTTCCAAGGATAACAAACTAACAAAGAGGGGAAGGGGGCAAAAAAGTTAGATACTTTTTGTAATGTAGATGCAAACTTCTCACAGTGATGATTTCACTGGAGTCTCACCATGTCCATCTTCCCAGACCAGTGTCTTGATAGCTTCATAGATAAAACTATCTATAGCACTGGAAAGCTACTCAACAAAGCTGCTTTAGACACAGTTATCGCTCACTAAATACTGTCAAGAGAGAGTTGCATGGTGGGAAAGAAGATGGAGTTTCTCTTCTCTGTGTGGAATGACTGTATCAGTCTCCATCATTTCTCTTTGAAAACTTCCTTCCACATACTCAGTTCTGGAAGTTTAGCACTTATTCCCACCTAACTACTAAAACTCTCCTTTAGAGCTCCATTTAGAATCAGAATGAAAGGTGCCTCTTGTTCAGTGCAGACAGGGTCAGAGAATGCTATCTGAAAAAAGACAGAATTAAAAAAAAATCATCCCACTGAATCTCTATGGTGTTTATATGTATGGATAAATTTGATTTTTGAAATGGTCATTCAGAACCAACTCCCAGCTAATGGATAAAGCTGATGATCGTGGCTCTAATATAGTAGACTGTAAGCTACTACTGTTGGTCAAGTCTGGTGCCCCCCTTGCCTTAGTAAACTATGCTCTAAGATGGTTTTCATTTTTAAATGGTTGAAAAAATCAAAAGAAAAATAATGTGAAAAATTACATGAAATTCATATTTCAGTGAACAAGTAAATTTTTCCTGAAACATAGCCAGGCATTTGCTAGTGTTTCCTCTTGTTGATGTCACATAACTGAGACAGTGGACAACTTTCCATCAAGCCTCTATATGGCTGCCAAGTTCTAAAGTGTTTTTTTTTTAATTCTGTCTTTTTTCAGATTAACAGATAAAATGTCTGGGCCAGAGTGATGGCTCAACAGTTAAAAGTACTGGCTGCTCTTCCAAAGGACCCACATGGCAACTTACAACTGTTTGTAACTCCAGTTGCAGGAGACCAAATGCCCTCACACAGAAATAATTGCTGACAAAATGCCAATGCACATGAAATAAAAATGAATAAATTTTGAAAACATTTTAAATAGATAAAATGTCATATTTATTAGCTATAACAAGATTATATGGTGTGTGTATGTGCCTGTGCATGTTTGTATGTCTAAGGGTATATGTATGCTACAGTACATGTATATGTAAAGTCAAAGGACAACCTTGGCTTTCAGCCCTTGCCTTCCACCTAGTTTGAGACATGGGCATTTGTTGTTCATCCCCGTACATGCAAGGCTAGCTGGCCTACAAGCTTACTGGGGTTCCCCTATCTCTACTTCCTGATTCATCACAGAAGTATTGGGATTACAGGTGGATGATACCAGATGCCATGTCTAGCTTTGAAATTTACAGATCATTTTTGAAATGCCTTAAGACTGTTTATCAGAAAATTCAGATACAAGCCATTTTGGAAAAAAACATTAACTGGGCTTACCTTCTATCACCATAGCTAAAAAAAATAAAAAAATGATAGGAAGAATTAGGGATGGGGGCATGAAGACTTTCTTGGCAAAATAGCAGGTATCTTATTACAAACAGAAAGGAAACAAACTGTGCAAGTACTGGCTTGAATTTCTGTACCAAGTTGAGAATCTGCATATATCGGAGAAACCATTGCTATTGGTATTAGGCTGTGCCCTACCCTAAGTTACTTCACACTATACAAAGCAGTTACTTTCCAAACTATACCTTGTCCTGAGAGTCTCCATTTTACAAGAAGCTCTTACTTTGAGGATGAAGGTTGACTCCGCACTCAAGTGGACTAATGAACACCACCATCTGCCTAGCACCACCCCTCAATACAGACTGATGAATTAGTTATGTCTGCAAATAGACAGGTATTCTATGAATGTATCAAGGCAAACTGAGATTACAGTGGCTCATGGATGAATTAAAACTGTATCAAGGAAATCTGACTTAAGAACTTACTGGACACATTAGAGCAAGGACAGCATGTAACTCCCTCACCTGGACTCCATAAAGAGGTGAACACCAATCTCTGTAATGAGAATGTGTCTACCAACCTGTCAGATGACCACTCACTCACCATGTGTTTTAAGGAACAACAGGCAGAGCACTCTTGACTATCCTGAGGCTTTAGCTAAAGTTGGGCCCTGCTATTAATGTGGTGTTCTTGAACTGCTATCTGCCCATCTACCTGTTAACTCATCTGGAACTGTTGTCTGTCCAAGAACCTGGTCTGGTCCTGTCCTTTTGGTTCCATAGTTTGACCCAACTAGGCAGATCCATTTCAACCACCATTATCACCAACAACAATGATACCCCTCCAGAAAGAGACCTCTGTTCCAAAGACATTTTCACAGGGATCCTATATCAGATATCCTGCATATCAGACATTTACATTACTATTTACAGTACTGAAATTACAGTTATGAAGTAGCAGCAAAAAAATAATTTTATGGTTGGAGGGATATAGTGATTTGAAAGAAAATAGCCCCCAAAAGGAGTGACAATATTAGGAAGTATAGCTTTGCTGAAGTAGATATGGCCTTTTTGAAGAAAATTTGTCACTCTGGGGGTGGGCTTTGATGACTCATATATGCTCAAGCCATGCCCAATGTCTCAGAACACTTCTTATTGCCTGTGCAAGAGGTAGAAATCTCAGCTACCTCTCCAGTACCATGTCTGTCTGCATGCTGCCATTTACTGCCATAATGATAATGTACTGAACCTCTGAACTATAAGCCACTCAATTAATGTTTTCCTTTATAGAATTGCAGGCATCATGTTGTCTTTTCATAGCAATAGAAACCCTAAAAAAAGGCAGGGGGTCACCACAACATGAAGAACTGTTTTAAAAGGTCATAGAATTAGGAAGTTTAAAAACCACTGCCATAGAAAACTTTGCATTTCTCCTTGCTTTGTCTTCTCAGGCTTCTTTGCCTTTTTTTTTTTTTTTTTTTGTAATAGGGCCCCAGACCATAATAGGCCCCCAGATCTTAGGACAACTGACTCCATTATGGAAGTAAAACTCAGCATGTAGACAGCACCACTAGCCAAAATGAAAACAAAGACCTGATTCATCAAAGTCAATATAGTTCTAGGAAAGTCTCAAAATGTACTATCCTTAATTTTTAGCTTCTATCCCTCCTTTTCTGGCTAATTGTTCTGGTCAACTGATGTCTTTCAACCAAGAACATGTTTTTTTTTTGGGGGGGTTGTTAAAAGCTCACCCTGAGAAAGGCCTGATGCTAAACTGGGATCCAAAACATCCTGTGTAGTCAACAGCTGGCTAGTAAACATTTTCTATTACCTTAAAGCCATGATCTTGCAGTTTTGTCTAGTGAATGCCCACAAATTTTTATCTCTTTGTAGTCACCCTAAAACCTACATATAAGCAGATAGATAGATAGAAGATAGGTAGATAGATAGATAGATAGATACAGATATATTCATTGTCTGCTATGCAATATGTGATCTGAGAGTTAATACCAATATTTAAAATTGTGAATTTATTGAATAACAAATTTGACGTTTGTCTATTTTTTTGACATAGCGCCCTCATGACTGTGTTATCATTATAGACATGATTTATGCTTCCAGACACAGTGTGCTTGGGAAATGTAAATTCTCTTTTTTATGTTTTTTACTATTATTATTTTATGTGTACCATGGAGGCCAAAAGAAGACATCAAGATCCCCTGAAACTGGAGTTGCAGATGATGATGGACCTCTATATGGGTGTTGGGAATCAAACCCAGGTCCTTTGGCAGAGTAGCTAGTGATTTTTACCACTGAGCCATCTCTCTAGCTCTGCAAAGGGAAATTCTTATTTGAACAAGTAGTCAAAGATCATAAATTAGATATCTTATTAAACAAAAGAAAACAGTATTTACTCAATAAATCAAATACTTCTTTAAGAGGTGTGTGTGTGTGTGTGTGTGTTTGTGTGTGGTGGAAGGAAGTTGAAACACAGAGAATATGAATCCTGTGACTCCAAGAGGCTTTTACAAAGGCATGTTAGGTAAAGACAGACATAAGGCAGTCATGAGATCAATCCCAGGATCTGTAGCTGTCCCAACAACTTCTAGCTCAAATAAACTCTAAGTGAATGTAAGTGAGGGGGCATTTTAAAGTCACTAATCACACGGTAGGTAAATGATGACACAGACAATGGTTGTCATACTAGATAGAGGTGCAGATTTCAGATGTTATGGATGAGTGCCTAAGTGTGTGTCTTTATCTTTGCATCTTTCTGAATTCTCTGTGAGGGCACAAGAACCAAGAGGCAGGTTCTCTTATTTTCATCCTACTTTTATACTTCTTATAAATGATTGAATCAGATGCCTTGCAGGCCAATTGATGTAAATAAGCTTCTTAGCACCTGTGTTAGTTAGGCTTTCTATTACTGTAAAGAGACACCATGACCACAGCAACTCTTATAAAGAAAACATTTAACTGAGGTGGCTCACTTACAGTTCAGAGTTCAGTCTATTCTCATCATGGCAGGGAACATGCAGGTGTGCAGCAGACATGTTGTTACAGGAGGGGCTGGGAGTCCTACATCTTACAGGCAACTAACTGTTCCTGAGCATAGGAAACTTCAAACTTTGCCCCTACAGTGACACATTTCCTCTAACAAGGCCATACCCACTCCAAACAACCCACAGCTCCTAACAGTGCCCCTCCCTGTGAAATTATTGGGGCCAATTACATTCAAACTACTACAGCACCTCAAACACCAATTAACCAAGAATTCACATGGATGACAACAAATAGAGCAGAATCCCCAGCTCAACTCCAGATAAAAGAATAAGGAGTATTGAAAATGTTGCTTACAGAACTATAGAGATCTCCAAACTCATTTTCTAAGTAACGAAAACAGAAGCTTTATACAGCAATCTGCTACCAAGATGTTAATCCACCATCCAAGTTAGATATCTTTGTAGAATACAATATTGTGTAGAGTATGACAGAGATGCCCCTAGAAGAAAAGAATAAAACTAAAGTTGAAGGTCTTCCTCCCATATATGCCAATGTTCTTAAAGAGGCAGGACCCAAAGAAAAGCTAGAATTGTGACTTATTTTCTAGAAATATGACAGAGAAATAATGGGCAAGACTGAGATCAATCAGGGTTTCCTCTATGAAGAAACCCAGGAGGCTGAAAAAAAGTTGTGCTTACCTCAACTCATCTTTTTGAGTTGATGATCAAACAGCAATGAGAGTTTCAATGAGAAATTCAAAATGACATAAAGCAGTTTACACAGCTACATCCACATTAAAGTAAACAGGATTGCATCCTGGTTACTTTTGGTTATTTCAATTGTAAGTGAAAAGGGCTGTAGGAAATCACCCTCCAAGTGTGGTACAGTCATGTGAACACATTTCTTATTTAATATAGAGAGTAACCCATCCCAACCAAAATTAACATCAGGAACTGCACACTTGATAGAAAAGATCTGGATGGAAAGAACTGCCATTCAAACTTTAGTCATGATTTTGAACTGATAGCAATGAAAACTTCAAGAGAACACCTAACAACAAAAAAGTATCAGCATATAGTTCATTGAAGGAATCTATTGAACGTGACACCAAAGATAATGATAATTTGTTATTTGATAAAACCCATTGGAAAGGCATAATCGTATTAGGATGAAATAAAAAGGAAAATCTGTTCAAGCAGAATTCTGCATGAGTAGGAAATGCTCTTCCTAGACACATAGGTTACTAAGCATAGGCAGCCATACAGGGTATGGGTTACCTTCCTATGAGTTATTTTCAGGGATGCCTCAATGATCTCCAAAACAACATAGTATACAGCCAATGTTCTTGGTCATTCACCATGATAACATAATCAGACCAAGTTGCTAAAGACACTACTCACTGGCTATAGGACATAGACAAGTCAAATTCAAACTGACTGGAAAACTCTGATGGTTAGTTAGAGGAGAAACAACACTAATGGTCTCACTCAGCATTCTGCCCTCCATACTACAGTAATGACCTACCCATTGGTGCAATAGTAACATATTGATATGGGAAATCTGCACTAATCTCCCAGCCACCCCACCTCATCTTTGCTCACATTGAGAAAAAAGGAGGTGAAAAGAATGTGCTGGGAAGTGTTGTCTTCTAAATATAACATGGCTGGAATACTCATCAAGTCACAAAATCTATGGTTACATGTACAAAACCTGAATCAAATTAAGCTGGTTGAAATTGCAGCATAGATGGAGAAAAAACTCAAGAGCCCCTGTCTTAACCAAGAAGCTATTGGCAATCGATAGCATCTGGGGAAAGGAGCACCATTCTTCTTTGGGAGTATGACCATTGGTAGATTATCCATTCATTCTCTAGTAGATGGCTCCACCATAAATTGACTTCATGGATTATTTAGAAAAAGAAATGAAGATATGAGCTGAAAAATGGACATGGCATGAAGACAGGAGAGGGTGAGATCTGGAGAAATTTGGAAGAGAAATTGAGGGATAGATATGATCATATTTCATTTTATATAAATAAATTCTCAAAGAATAAAAAATAAAAAGGAAACTCTGGGGGATGGGGAAACTCAGTAGGTAGAGTACTTGATGCACAAACGTAGAGATCTGGGTCATGATGCTCAGCTATGATACCCAGAACCCACATAAAGAACCAGGAATCAGAAAAAAGCATTTGTAAACTTGGCTCTGATGGTTGGGGAGGGTCTCTGGGGCTTGGTGACTAGCCAGTTAGTAAACCTGTGAACTCTAAGTTCAGTGAAAAGCAGACACTTGAGAAATAAGGTGGGGAATGATAGATGAAGATATTATTTTGACTTATTTCTTCACAGGTTCACACACACATTGTCTGGAACCAAATGCTGAATTAAGTAAGAAAATAAATGAATATGTTGTATTGCACAAGAAGACAATATATGGAGTTGAAAAGTATAAGTGCTCTGGACATATTTCAGACCAGTGGATAGAAATCAGGAATTCTGGATTATATAAACTGCGTTGAAAACAATAACATATGTTATATTCTTGATATCTAAAAAGAAGAAAATACAAATAGTCATTGTCAAAATTTTCCTCTTTCTATATTTGCTAGAGTTTTACTCTTTATAGTAACATGATTTTCAAAAAGGATAAAAATTATACATTTAAAAATTTTACAAATATTATTCTTAGGATTTTGTCAACTTTGCTTATAAACAATATACAAGTAGCAAAAATGTGATATTTATAAAATTTTACAGGAATGAATACCTGTATTAGACAAATCATAGGATAAAATTATGACTCATCTAATAAAGAAAATAAAGCATCACTTAGAGCAGTTGTTCTCAGCCTTCCTAGTGCTGAGAACCTTTAATACAGGTCCTCATGTTGTCATGATCTCTAACCATAAAATTATTTTGTTGCTACTTTATAACTATAAGTGTTCTACTGTTATGAATCAAAACATAAATATCCATGATGTCTGATATGTGACCCTTTGAAAGGGTTATGCAACCCCCTAGGTTGAGAACTGCCGACTTACAGCTTTATTTGACAATCCCTAACAACAAAGTTTCTTGACCTTTAACAGACAAAATTCTTCCAATCCCTTAGGCTCTAGCATGCAGTCTTCAGACCACTGGTGCCAGCATTGCCCTAGAACTTATTAGAAGGATAAAGTCTTTGGTCCTACCACAATCTACTCAAACTTTGTCCCTAGGGACAGAATCTGTGCTACATCAAGGTTTCTGGGTGATTTTGATAAGAAACCAAAAGTTGCACTATAGATTTCACCTCTTCTTAGAAGCCCATAAAAAGAACAAGCATTTTTTTTCCTTCACATTTGTGGCAAGCCTGTGGTATTACTAAACATAGCTTCTGTATATATGACAGAAATTCATACATTAATCTTGTCAGATTTCAAAGGCTACATTTACTCTGAAAGTGTCAAATATCAATGTGTTAACTGAAGCCAGTATACTAACCCTGCTGGAAAATAATATTGCTGTGAGCAGGGCCCCATCTTTTTTACCCTCTCCATTTTACTTCATAAAACAAGTGAAAGACTGTGCAGTAAACTGAAGAATGGTAGAGGCACAACCCAAGGAAGAAGTCAGAAGGACCTGTGCCCTGAAGGTGAGATCTGAGGCCCACGTTCCTTTCCAGTTGCTGATCCCAAGACTTCTTTGTCCTAAACAAAAATTCTGCTTTAACAAATCCCTTTCTTTTTATGTTTCTGTACATTATCTCCAAATACCCAAAAATTCCAAACCAGTTATATCAAATACTTAAGTAGGAGTAGTTTTAAATTTTTTTTTTCTATGTAGGACAGAACAGAACAAAGTAAGTGTTTCAACTCATTGTGAATACAACTGTCTAAATGTTTGTGACAGATTTCCTGTGGTAATGTTTCTCTGCATGTCATCTTACACATCTTAAACAATAAAGAACTAAGGTCAAAACTTGCAAAAAAATCTAATCAAAGAAAATGAAGTGTAATCATTTTATTGGAAGTGAACTTGCATGAACCTCTGAATATCTATTATTCCTTTCCTGCATTTCAGCATTGTACACCATCATTATCTATTCTTTGGGGGGTTTGAAAAGGCTTTAGAATCTGTTGATTGTCAACAAACTAGCTGCTAAAACCACAAAGCTCTGCAGGACTGCCGGACCACAGCAAATGTAAAAAGGATGGTTAACTACTGCAAATGGAGTTGCCCTTGCCAGATAAGTGGTACAGCAAAGCTGGAGCTGCAATGCTCACATCTGGACACTTTCAGGACACAAGCTGTGCATGAGTATGAACAGAACGGCCCAGGACGGGCCAAATTTCCAATAACACCACAGTGAAACTCAGAAAATCCAGTTGTTTTCCTGTTAGCAGATCAAGTATAAAGTCAAAAGAAGTACTCTGTGTTTCTGCCAACCTTTTCTTTCATCTTCCCCTAGTCCAATACCTATCATCATGTCTGAAAAGAGTGTTTTGAATGTGCCATGAAAATATTTTAGAATCACCTAAATTTACTTTGGGTAAATCCTACTTAATTTCATTCCCTTTGGAGTAGTTAAAATGTATTGTCTCAATAGGAAATAGAATTGGTTTCATTATTTAACTTACTTTTGAATTAAAAATACCCAGACAGCAAGCAGAATTTTCAGAAGTCATAGTCTTGAGTGTACACAATTAAAAAGCCAGAAGCTAATACAGTGTAATGACTGGCATAATAACATAAAGAATGACAATTCCAAATAGTAGATTTTTCCAACATGTCTTGATAATGAATTATGAGAAATGGCCAATGACAGCATCCTCACATAGCTTTCGAATATATTTGTTTCATGTAAGTAAAGAAAAATGATCAATGTTCTTTTTGATATTGCCTAAAACTATTATCTCTATAAAGTCTCTGTTTGTTGGGGCATTGAAGAAAAGACACAATTTAATAATTCCCCATTAAGAGTAGGTACAATCTGGCTAAGTACTTTCTTAATCTGCATCTAATGATGATTATTTTCTGATGGATCCATGTAGTGTTGCCAAGAGAAGATATGATAGGAATCAAAGTGATTGCCCTGACTGGAAAAATCACATTTAAATGCCTTGAAGGAATAAGCAGTCAATGCTAAAGACTAAATGTTCCAGGTTGAAAAATAAGAGGCCCGTGTACTGGGAGTGAGGAGCTGCTGCCAACCTTTAGTGGACTGTGGTCAGGAGAGCACTTACTTACAACTGATAGACTATTTCTCTGAAACCACGAATTCAACTATTTTCATGAAATGCACTACTTTGAATGTGCTACCAACCAGTTTTCAAGTGTTTCATTATTCCAGGACACTGTGGATGGAAGAAACACACCAGGGCCAGATGCTATCTAGATTTTGCATTGATGTTCCATCTCCATGGGTGTCTCTGGAACTGTTTCTACAAAGCATGTGTCCAACTCTCTGTTGGCACCAGATACCTCTCCTGGCTTTTGATGTAATCAGGTTATTTGTGAAGAAACTTCTTCAAGATTTTAATTCTCAGTAAGTTAGAATATTAAAATAACATGAATGCCAGAAAAGATATGCTGATGTAGACTATCTACGGGACTGACCATAAACACAAGTAGTAACTTATTCACAGAAGGACTAGAGACACAGTTCCATTGTAGGACAATTTCTTAGTGTGTGCAAGGCCCCTAGGATAAATCCCAGCACATGAAAAATAAGTAAATATATAAATAAAATTTAATATGGTATGGAGAGTTAGTTATGTAGAGGCAGACAGGAGTTTTGATTTGAGAGAGAACACTTACGGATCAGCCTAACCTTAGCCCAAAGTCAAGCTCCCCACTTCGCAAAGTCCAACCTCATACAAATTACTTAACGTTATGTTCCTTAATTTTCTTATCTGTGTAAGTGGGAAGCATAACATAGGGTGACTATGAAGGTTAACTGAGTTAACTTAGAGTGCTTAGAATAGTATCCAAAATAGAAATGTCAATAAGGAATCAGCCATTGTTACTGACTGTCTAACAGCCCAAAAGCTCAATCCACTGAGTGCCCTATACCAGATGAACTAGCACTTTTCTCTTAAATATATAAAAGAAATTAAATGCAAACTTCACTCAAATGAAGACCCAAATCAATGGTTTGCTAAAAACAGCTACACTGATAATTTACAAAGGAGGACTCAACAAACCACAGTTCTTAGAAGTCTAACAAGAGGTCAGCTAGGAAATGCAGATCAATGCAGTGGAACAAGGGCTATGAAAAACCAGAGAGAAGGAACACCTCACCCTCAGTTCACACCCCCTTGTGATTAATTAACAACCTTATAGCATCCACCCACCAGCTGTATCCTTACTCCGATGCCTGACCCCAAAGGAGCATAATGGAAGCCGTGTTTCTAATTGTCCAGCAGGCGGCCATGGCTTGGCTAAGAAAAGCTCATTCATTCCCCTCCTTTCTGATTAACTAGATGGCTTTATAAATCCTCTTAATAAGTTCATTTGTGTAACCCAAGGCTAGCTGCCCTTCCTCCTGCTGCTAGGAGAGCTCTGCTACTTTCTGGATCTGGTCCATCACAAGATACATATATATGTGGGGAGGGGGTGTGTGTAAGCAAGTTAATGATGTCACTGGCAGATATATTTACTAGTTTATTAAAAAGTAAAATCTTTACGATTGTCACATAAACAGTGAATTAGATAATTTCCCACAGGCCAGGGCAGAACAACTAACAATTTACACAATCTTTATCTCTACAAAATGATTGAGATATGCTTTGTCCCATTTACTCCAACAGCGCTATGAAACAGAACTATGGTTATTCTCATTATGACGGGGAAGAGTGTATTCATAAAATCACAGGGTCACTGAGCATCATGTCTGGGAACTTCTGATTTCAAATCCAGTGTTCTGTTTATGGTAACTAGTATGCCCACTTTTCATGTTGTCTTTTAGCCCCAGACCTGCCTCTCTGCACATTGGACTAGGACTGGGGCAAGAAATCTCCAACCAAAATGCCCAGTGTTCCTTTTCCAGTCAGCCACCTGTTCAATTGGTTCTGATCATTGGAGGTTGTTGTTATACTTATCTTTCTATTGCTGTGAAAAATACCTGAGATTACCAATTTAAGAGTTCTATTCCAGCTTATCGTTTCAGAGGTTTTAGTCCATGGTCACACAGATTCACAGTTTGGAAGCCTGAGATGAGACAGGCAGGGGTAGGGAGAGATTCTCACCTCAAAGGGGCTTGGATTCCAATATCTCCTTCAAAGGCATGCTTAATTGACCATTTCGCCCAATTGGACCTTGCGTCTTGAATGTTCCACCAGCTCCTAATTGCACAGACTAGAGACCAAAACTGTAATATGCCTCTGGGGCACATTTTAGACCGAATCAGACGCATTAATGGGAAACAGTAAAGCATGATATCAAGCAAGACTTTTGCTTTGGCACTTACAATGAAACAACTTGTGGCATTTGCTATTGGAACTGAGGGGTGACTGTGACTCTGGGCTTTAGAAGCCCAAGAAGGGCCATTGCTCTTTTTCTTGAAGAATCTGGAATCAAATATAAGTCACTCTAATTCATTTGCAATAGCTGATATAAGCTCATGGGTTCCAACTCAGCTCAGTGGTGTTTGCTGCTCCCCATCTGGGGATGGCCTCTTCTCTTTTGTTCTGCCAATACCCCCTCTTACTCTCTTTGATACTGCTCGCCTTTCTAATGCATATTCTTATTTGCAATTCATAAACTGACCTCCAGTTTTCTGCTGCATTTTGCCTATACACATGCCTGTTGGTAACAATCCACTGGAAATGGAATGAAGAAATTTGTAATTCATTTGGATGGCAGCATCAATGCATTTGAACCAGGAACGGCTGAATTAAATGGCATCCAGAATGCTCCTGCAATGGGCAGTTCATCCCAAACACTACTGGCCTGGCTTGAAGCAAGAGACTTGCATTTGAGATTTTTCTCAGAAGTCTTGTAATCAAATCTGTGCTCAGTCCAGAGGTAGCACTTGCCTTCTTAGCACTTCCCTTTTCTTGGACATGCTTGGTTCATACTTCCTGCCTCCACAGTCATCTCTGGTGCCAACTTGTCTGCCTCATTCTTGTGCAGTTTCCTGTTCATTAACTTCTGGCTCATTTACCATTTGCCTAACATCCACATTTGCATATCCATGCATAAAAAGCACTTTGTCTATAGCAAAAGGGGCACAATTACAACATATATAATTTGGAACAGAAGCTGCTAATTACAACAGGGGTTAACAGTGGGAGAAAAGGTGTTTAAATAATTGCTTGCTATGTTGTCAATGCTTTTTCAGCTGTAATTAAATTTACTGATTTTATCTTTTTCATCATTAAAACTGAAGGATTCTATATCATTTGGGATTAGTTTTAGTTAGTAGTTTCTTCTTTCCTTTCTATGGGATATGATTTCACTATGTAACCCAAGCTGGCCTCAAACTTAAGATTCCGCACCCCCATACCCCTCCAAACAGGATTACAGGACTGAACCCTGTGCCAGGCTAGTTATTCAAACAACTACAGGTTCTTGAAAGCTTCATGTGTAATCAGTCATACTTTGCATATGTTAACATTTTACAACTCTCAAAAGCTAAATGTTAACATATTATAGATAAAAGTAAGTCCAAGAGTAACTATTTCTCCACTCTCTTAATCAGTTTGCAATATTGCAACAAAATGCCACAAACTAGGTCACTCTTAAACAACAGAAATCTATTTCTCTCAGTTCTGAACATTGAATTCCAAAATCAGAGTACCTGCAGTTTGGTACCTGGCAAGGATCTGGTTTTTGATTCACAAAGTGTATTCACCTTCTAACCAGGCCCTCACATGATAAAGAGGGCCTGGCATCTATTTTGTAGGGGGGACCAGTTCCAGCTAAGTGGATCCTGTCCTCATGACCTGATCAGCTTTCAAAGATGCCAGCTCCTATTTTATCATGTTAGTGATTAAATTCCAACATAGCCATCAGAAGGACACAACATCTTATTATAATTTTATTGCCCCTTACTTGTTCAGATAGTAAGGACTGTGTCATCTCATCAACTGTCTGCCTTGAATATGTACACTTAAACCATACCAAGCTGACCAAACTGCCTGTATCTCTGTCTCTTTCTGTCTGCCTGCCTGCCTGCCTGCCTCCTTCCCTCCCTCCCTCCTCCACAACCCCTCTCTGGAGTGCAGATTGGAGACAACCAGTACAGTGTCTCTATAAGTCAGTGTCTAGCAGGTAGCAGCAGAAGATAAAGAGAAGAGGCAAAAGACAGAGAGGTTCTGGAACAGCTATTTCTGTTTTATCTTACAGGATTCATGGTGGAAACTTTCTACCACCCCAGTGTCCACAGGTAGTCTGGAGGAAGCTAAGCTTACAAAACAATGCCTCCTGTGTGGTGGCAATCAGCACTTTAGGACAAAGAAGGCATGGTTGCTGCTCCAGAGCCTCACAGGTGTTCACACACATAGCATCCTTTCTCCTCACAGCAGGCAAAGCTAAGCTACTGGACCATTATGAAGCTGCGATCATTTCTGTTTTTCCAAGAGTTCAGTCTTTTCTTTGGACACTGGCCTTTCTTTCTCCCTTTATTCATAAAGCATCCTGGTATCTTTGACTGAAATGTGGAGTTACTGTAGCAATGCATGGGGAATAAGACCTAAATGCAAAGGTGGCTAAAGGTGCCAGTACAGAGTATGTATGTGACTAAATCAGTGTCCGCTGAACAGAAATGCAATCAAGTCTGGGAAATCAAGCTGTAGCAGCACCGAAGCATTAGCCACTAGGTCAGGCTTGCTTGATTGCTTGTTTTCTTGCTTGCTTTATTGATTAGTTGATTCACTTATTGATTGATTTGGAGGAAAGAACTACTAACAGCCCAGGATCACATGCATGAAGGCAATAAGGAAGAACTCATGGGTCGAGAAAGATTTTTATTACAGTCAGAAAGCAAATGGTATTCAGTGGTGTTAATACATAGAACACAAAGAACCTGCAATTTGGAGACTATATATATATGTATACATACATACATACACATACATATATACATACAGCTGGCCTGAAACTTACTATGTAGCTCATAGTAGCCTTCAACTCATTTTCTTTTTTAATGATTTACTTTTAATTTTGTGTATTTGTGTGTGTGTATGTGTGCTGGGATGTGTGAGTGGGTGGGATGTACACATGTAAGTGCAGGTGTTTTGTGCTGCAGAAGAGGGTGTTGGGTCCCTCGGAGTTATAGATACAGGTAGTTGCAAGCCACCAGTGTGGGTGCAGAAAATCCAACTGGGATTCACTGGAAGAACAGTAAGTGCATTTGACCACTAAGTCACCTCTCCAGCCTCTGGTCTTCAACTCTATTTTTCTGCCTCTGATTTTTTTGGTGCTAGAATTATAGATAACTGCCATCATGGATACAGCTGACTCTTATACTTTTGAAAAATATTGTTTTAAATTGATTGTTGCCCTGTGCGTAGGCACACATGCAATGGTGCATTCACACGAGTCAGAGGTCAGTTCTCCACCTTTATATGGGTTCTGGGAATTGAACTCAGGTTGCTGGGCTTATATAGAAAGCACCTTTACCTGCTGAGCCAGGGCAGTGACCCCTAACTCTTGTGCTATTAAGACTATAGAGTTAAGTAAATTACATTTCTTTGTTCCATTATAGAAACTATAATGACTTTGACTAACGTCTTAATTTTATTTACATATCAAGCAACATCTTATTTTTATACAAAAGAGCACTGGGCAAAAATATCGCATTACTTTGAGGACAAGGCTTTTAACTAAAAACTATGTGACTGTATCCATTAAGAGCCTTGATGGTATCATAAAGAAAATGCCCAAGCATCCCTTGCACACTCATGACCAGTCTTTAGTCTGACAAAGCCTATGTTTGTCACCAAAATATTCGCTTCCCCAGTTACTTGTTAAAGAGTCAGTGATATAATACTTCAAAGATTTGGGAACAGTTTCTGTTCTTTTCGAAGAGCATTTGTTCTCTGAAAAACAAATGCTAGATTTGTTCATTTGCCTCAAAAATGAAAGGAACATTTCTTTTGATGGTTTTCCAACTCCACCTCTGCACTTCAACAATTGAAAGCCATAAGTCCTTCCTCCTGCCAGTGGAGTTGGGGAGTAAGCTGAACTCCAAACTATGCTGTTTTCAGAGGCGGGAAGTCACAGTTTTAACATAAAACGAAGATGAATTTTTTAGCTAATCATATCATCAGATAAAGGGCTGAAACTTTCAAGTAACCTAAGTTATCATTCATTCATCATTCTCCATTGAGCCAATTAAGCTTGTCCTACAGACCAAATAGTATTCTTGGAGCTAGGACACATTAATGAAAAAAAGAGACCAAAGTCATTACCCTCAGAAGCTTTATATTCTAGTTGGGGAATCAGATATCAAAAATAAATATTTAGTTATATAATTTGTTGTGTGTAACATTAAAAAAACATTAAAACCTGTGAGGAATAGTATGTCTCAAGATGTGTGTACACATGTATATTATACCAGATTGCCCAGGATAGGAAATAGCTCACCAGGAAGTGATATCTGAGGATAGACTGTGGGCTATAGGGAAAGATGCAGGAAGCATGTTCCAGAGAAAAGGAACTAACAAAGGCCGTGAAGTGGATCCCAATGTGTTTGAATATGTGTAGGGGAGGACATCAGGGCGGACCACGAATCTGGAACAGTCAGAGAAAGGGGATGGAGGAGGAAGTAACAGTCGGGGCACAGGTTTTGACTTTGAATAAGGACAAGGAAAAAGTAAGCAAATCAAATATAAAATACTAGGTAGGAGATCATTGAGAAAAAGATACATATTTATCATGACCATTGCTCCCAAGGCCTGGCTGAAAGGGTTACAGCCTCAGTAGGTGATGGATTTGTTGGGGGTGGAATATCTTTACTGTGTGGTGATATAAGGGGCTGATGGAACAGGACACACACACACACACCTAAAATACAAAGCATTTTCATGACATTCTACTAATTGAATATGGCAACATGATTTCATTTCCTTTCCATCAGATCTCAAGCCCAGATTCTTAAGTTAAAACACAGACACTGACTCATATGGGTAGAGGACAGAAGGACAGTAGGAAGTCACAGCTGCAGCATATAGCAGCTGACTTTATTAGTATTTAGGAAAACCTTATTTAAAACTGTTGCAAGATGAGTTACTTCAATGTATTGAGTACCACCCCAAAAGGAACACGATAAGAAGGGGGAAGTGGACTTGAAATCACTAATGGTAGGGTGATGCTTTCTGAAGCCAGTCTGGAGAAGAAGAGGTGCATTAACAGCTATGAAAGGAGTAGATATTAAAGTGTTTTTGTTGTTGTTAAACATAATTGGCACAATGTGTTACTGAAGATAAGACGGGACAGGAGGGTTGAAGTCTGCTTGGGAAGTGGGCTCAGAAGGGTCTAATAAAAGTTTGAACAAGGTAAGAATCTGTCATTTTTAGTATTTAGTTTAATTTTAATTTTTGTATATTAATATTTAGTATATAGATGTAGTGTATTTTCATGTGTTGATCATGTATTCTCTGTGGCTATAGGTTTCTAGGGTTCTTTCTTATGTTACTGAATATGTTACTTATGTTACTGAAAAAAATGGTATCTTTTTTTTTTTTCATTCAAGCAGTTAATTTCTCAAGAAACACTGAAAATCCAGCTGCCTTTAAAATCTGGAGGGGCTAGAAAGATAGCTCAGCAGTTAAGGGCAATTGTTACTTAGTCATGAGAACTGGCGTTCAGATCCCAGCACCCATGAAACAAACCAGATATTGTACACACACATGCTTGCTCACTCACACACACATCCACATAAATAGATAATAAATCGTCAAGACAATGAAATACAGAGTGGTATGTGTTTCAGGAAAAAGAAGGAGGTGGCATGGTGAAGGAGCAAGCTCAAAAGACTTGCCAGATGCTGAGGAATACACTTGTAGTCTCTCTTAAGTGAGGAGACTGAGGCAGGAGGATAACTAATCCTGTGTCAACACAAAACAAGACTGGCACGCTTTCTGTTACTATAGAAAAGAAACATAACCTGTGAGTAAACCACATCAACACTAAATTCTAATAATACAATTTTTTAGACAGAACTAGCTGCCAAAGATGAAAGTATGTCCAATGCCAGAGCCAACTACGGTATAAGCAGGCAAACATTCCTAATCACATGGCATTGCTTGGTTTAGAATTTATTTCCTCTTTCTATACCATTAGCATAAGATAGATATTAAAAACCGTGGGTGTGTTAGAAACACTTTGACAGCCTTTGGATTTATTATTCAGTATGAACAGGCAGGAATATAATAGCTTTGACTTTTATATGAGACATTATTTGTCATGTACATATGGCACATTGACCAGCACTCCTGAGGCCAAGTGCTGCTCTTATGAGCTAATTTGTTTCTTGCTGAGGCATATATGTGGTAAAGCAGACATAATCTGGAACTGGGTTTGTGGTGGTCAAATCTGTGCTTCAGTGCTTACAAACTCTATATACAAGGCAATATATGTAATTTTGCACCTTATTTCTTTCATATATACTATGAAGTTAGTAAACATTAGGCCATTAGGCTAACATTAGATAAAATATACAGAGTACTTATAACATGCAGTGATAAGTCTTAAACAGTGACTATTGTTACAATAGCAAAGTTGATTTTAAAAAAGCCATCCCTGGGAATATCTAAATCTACTATAAACATATAATTGCCTATACACAAACTTAAATCGTCCCCAAACATCTGTTAGCATTGTTTTTGAAATACACTAAAGGTAAGGAATAAAGAATTAAAACTACCACTTGGGGAATATTTTTATTATTTCCAATTACTATTGCAACACTATGCTAATTTTCCCTTATTAAATATTAAAGAAGGGCCATCACCACTGGGAAAAAATTAAAATACATTATATGAAATTAAACTCATTTGTCTTTATAGAATATAGTGTTAGAAGATCCCAGGTGCTATTTTTATAACAGACATTTATTTTCATAAAAGGATCATTGCATCATACATATGTCAACAGAACAGAATAAGACAACTACCTGCTGGATGGATTGAGACTCTAAGGAAGTCACTTTTCCTCCATGAAGTGCTAAAGGGAAACTCTGAAATGCTTATGTCTATTGAACACACCCAAAAAGAACCGTAAATGTGGAGTCTTGTGGGGCACAGTGGTCAGGAATGATTTTAAGTTTAAAGACAGGAAATCTCATATTACATCCAGCTTTACAATTGAGATTTTTCTCCACTTTTGCTAAGTTGGTTGAATTTAAATTAGAGTGCTGACTTAGGAACATGAAGTGTTTTCTGTGTTAAGAGAGCTCATGCTTGGAAAAAATGATTTTAATCTCATATTTTCAATCAAGATATAATCAACTCTATAACAAAACCTGTCTTTTAAAAAAATGGTTTCACTTTATATTTTTCTCAAAAAGTTCTTTGCTATTGGACAATATAGAGTTAGATATTGAACTTTAACTTCTCATTAAATTATTTAAACAATGAAAGGAAAGCATACAAGATTCTCTATATTCTACAAAGAGAAGTGAAACATTCAACTGCAATGAAATATATAAAAGAAAAACAAAAGAAGAAAGTGTGATTTCTGATAAAACGAAGTAAACTGCAATGATCTCTCTATGGACTCCTAGCAACTGAAAAGAAAATTACTGGTGTGGGTGAGAGGCTCGGCAGGTAAAGACTAAAGCCCAGAAACCTGAGTTTGATTCCTAGAACCCATGTGAAGTTAGAAAGAGAGAAGTAACTGCACGAGGTTGGCCTCTGACTTCAGCACTTGGAACCCACCTATACACATCATGCATCACACACAAAGAGAATATCAATAAAGAAAAATAAAGTACTACATATAGTAGCAAACACTTCCCATTCTTTTTATCAAGCAGCTGGTTAATGACAAGTTATAGGAGCAATTAATTACAGATGTCATAGTGTTGCCTATGTTAGTCAGATGCGGAACAATGCCAAATAACATGTAGAAAATAAAATGACAAGACCGTTCCCTCCAACAGAAAACATCCACAGGAACTAAATAAAGTGTTAATGATATTCACCAGAAAATAGGTCCTACATCTAGGCAGATCACTGCAGTGGCTTTTAGGACAGCATTAACTAAAGGATAAAGAAAACTTGGCATTAGGGACATGCAATGCCATCAATGTCAACAGCATGTGACTGGAATGATCTGGATGAAAAGCAGGCAGGGGTCCCCATGGAATGGACTGTGAACAGGATAAATAAAAGGCAGGTCAAGTTGGATTTCAGTGTTTATTTCGCATTTATTTTTTATTTTTTCCTTATTTCATGTTTATAAGAGGAAGAAGGGAAAACAGAGTTTTCTGTTTGGGGAAAATTGTGACTCTTTTTCATTTGGGTGATTAAACAGAAAATAGATGGATAATAGCATAAGTGTGATTAAGAAATACTCAGGAGCTGAAAATGAAAAATTGGTGAATATATTATTTGGGCACTTAAATTTATGGCTGCGTGCATTCATTATGCCAGAATTTGTCTAGGAGAGCTTACAAATCCCCTTTGCACTCAGTGTGCCCCTTTAGGGTAGCATTTTTGAGACTTGCGATTCATCTTCATGCATGCCCTAGGGTCAAACTGCCTTTCATCTTAATAAATCTGAAAGAATTGTTAAGATGGAAATGTTTCACAAAAATACCACTTCAATAATTTGGCATGGGTTTGACTAATCACCTTGTCCAAACAGTGATCATAAAACAACAAACAGCCACAAAAATTAGAGGGAGAGCGTCTCCTTGCCTCTGTGTTTGACTCTAACTTATCTGGCTGAATTCTAACAAGATTCTCTCATTTTTCCTTCAAGAAATACTACCTTTGACAGTGGCAACACGTACTTTAGTTTTCATAATCCTTGTCCTAAGTAAATACAGGTTTTTAATTCATTAAAAAATCATTTTGGTATGAATTACATACATTCTAAGTTCTTTAGTTAATAAAAAAAAATTTTGACCTTTTCTTGTTTCTACAACAAGTTCTTCTCTTGGGGATGACTGATAACATCCATTCTCTGGAAAACTGTGGTCCCTGGAAAACTGTTTCTTTCTTTTAAAATACACAGCAGTTTTAAGGACAATAGAGCCAGTTATCAGTCCTGCCAAAACTGTTCCATGAATTGCACAAGGAAGGGGTGTCTCAACTAGCAACCCATTAATCCTAGATTTACTTACATGTTTATTTATTAATGGTGCTGGTAGTCACGCTCTTTCTAATTTGGGGTTGTTTTTTGTTTGATTGTTGTCTGAACTCAGTTCATCCAAAGTCATAAAGCCTGGATAGTTTCCTGCAGCCTAGATATCTCCATCCTTTGTACTCTCAGAACATTTTAGCTTCTACATGACACAACTTCAATGCTACTCTATGCTTTCATTTCATATAAATGTCCAGGACACACGTAGGTAAACAGTGGAACTGTGCATATGTAAGGGCAAGTAGCTGAAGGGCATGTGCTGCATTTGGCTGTCTGCATTCCCCAAACCTCTCCTTGTTCCCTCTGTAGTCTATAAAAATCAATCAATAATATCTATTAATAAAGATGACCTTGTGATAGGCATTAGATATAGGGACCATATATGAGAATTTTATTTTTATTGGTGAAGTACACATAACTTCATATAATAAATTTGACTTTTCTCTCAAAACATTATTAAAGTATTGATCTATGTGCAATGGTCTCTCCTCTCATCCAATGGTTATTGATCAAGCTATTTGTGAGGAAAACCATTTGATTCTCAGTGGAGGGAAACCTACTTTGTAAAAAGTCAGGTTTGGTTATTTGTTCTTTCTAGTAGGGATTTTCCTATGACCTAAGTATTTAATTACTTCCTAGGTCAAAGTAATGGCAGTTCAGTCATTAAAGCAGTTAAACAGAATGAACAAGTACATTATGATGTAATAATTTGAAATATACTCTCTCACTGAACCTTGGAATTGATCCAAGCATTTGTTCTCAAGAAAATAAAAATGTCTATGAATTTGTCATAAAGCTGCTTTTGGTAACCATCAAGAGCAACTCAAAGAAAAATTTGGGAGTAAGTTTTTCACAGGAGAGATTTCTGGTTGAGGTAGACATGAAGTACCTTATATCATATTTACGAAACTATGATGACTATTACTAGAATAAGAAAGCATGAACTAGGTACTCAGGGATGGTCAAAGGGCTAGTATATAATTACATTTCCCACTGTATGGAAAAATCCTCACATCTTCCAGCACATGAAATAGTTGAATAATTTACTACTTCACATGTCAAATCAACTTGAAGGCTTTTTGGGTTAATGCAGAGTTGTAGCTGTATTCTCTAAAAATTGGAAATGAAATATTACATAATGAAGAAATGTTTTACAGGATACTTGGAACTTAGTTCTATTTTCTAGGTCATTGGAATCATTTAAACATAGTAGTTTTGTCTGGTTACATTTGTTAACTCTCTCTCTTTTTCTCTCTCTCTCTCTGTGCCTCAAGGAGCAAAGTTGTTTTAGGAAAGTCCATTTGTTCTTAGCTACATATCCTCTGTGCTTCCCAACTAAATTAATAAATAAAAAGAGACATTTCTCAAAACCTCTTCTAGTGCTTCTTTACGTTGGACAGTCCTCTACTTTTTATTCCTTCCTTTCATAACATGTTCCTGTGGCTTTCCTTTCCCTAGGCCAACAGCTCTGTCAATATGCTTTTTTTACAGTACAGTGATGGGGGATTTCATTCTGTATATATGTTTCTCTTATTGGTTGATGAATAAAACACTGTTTGGCCAGTAGCCAATAGAGGCAGGAAAATAAGCAGGGCCAGGAAATGAGAAGAATTCTGGGAAAGGTAGGAGGAGAGAGCCAGCCACGGTCGCCATGGAGGAACCAGAAAGATAGGATGCACCAGGTGTTCCCTGGTAAGATAAGGTCATGTAGAAATACATAGATTAGTAGTTATGGGTTAATAATTAAGACAGAGCAAGTCAATAAGAAGCTCCAGCCATTGGCCAACAGGTTTATAATTAATATAGCGTCTGTGTACTTATTTGGAGTTGAGGTGGCTGAAGGACCAAATGGCAGGCCAAGAAAACCAGCAACAAGCTGAATCTTCTTCGAATCCCCCATGACAGCACCCCTTACCAGCAGGAAGTAGTTTGGAAAGAAAAATGCCCAAATTCCCAAATATTGTCTATAAATGTTTGTTTTCATTTAAATGGACTTTGTTATATAAAATAAATTAAAAAAAATAAAAAAAAATGGGGACAGCAACTTGAGGCACAAATTTCTACGTAAAACCTGACAAATGCTTAAAAAGGGATTTTTAGAAGCGAAAGAACAAAGTCAAGCATGGCTTCTTGGTAGCAGCATTTCCTTGGGCGGCTAGCCAACAGAGCCTTTCAGCTCCTTTAAGGGAGGCTTCCTGACTCAGCATAAGCAGAAAAAAAAAAAAAAAAAAACATGCAAGGCATATTTTAGCACTGCTATTTAGCAGATAAAAGACTCATGGCCAAAAAAGATAGAGATATACAGTAAAGGCAGATTAAGATGAGGAAAAATCCCCAAAGGGAAATGTGTGTTTAAAAATATATATGTAGGTTTAGGAGAGAAAAAAAGTATAAAGTGGTTAAAAAATAGAGTAGCTGGGTATAGTGACACGAGACTTTAATTCCAGCACTCAGGAGGCAGAGGCTAGTAGATCTCTGTGATTTCAAGGGCAGCATGGTATACAAAGTGAATTCCAGGACAGGCAAAAGTACACAGAGAAACCCTGTCTCAAAAAACTTAAAAAATGGAAGTAAAATAAATAGAGTAATAAAAAAGCTACGTAAAGATGGAAAATACACAGAGAGTCTGGATACTGTCTGTTATTGTGTTGTGTTTGAATTCTTTGATTGCTGAGAAAAGAGCAACAGCTCTTAACAGACATTTGATTATAAATGCTGCTGGATTAATACAACCTATATATTTTCAAAATGCTTTGACATTCTTATATCTTAAGAAATAAGTGAAACACACCAAACAAAATAAGCAAATTCTGATTTATCTTTTTACAACCTATTACTTAGGAAGAACCAGTAATTTTGGAAATACTTTGAGGAAATACGTGGTTTAATGAGAATTCAGGATACAGCAAAAGAATTCTCAACCCTAAGGGAATAGATTAGCAATGGAAATGCTCTGAATCCCTACCCAGGGAAGAGTGAGTTTCCAGTGGAGACACAGGCCTGTTTTCACACCTTTCTTACCACTCTGGTACAAATGTCTCCCTAAAACTATTTCCAATATTTCTCTCTCAATAAAAAGTTTGAAAAGAGCAAGAATGAAACTCAGGGCAGGAGGATCCAGAGGGCAGGTAAATACCATCAGGTGTTTGATGAACTCCCTACTAGAATGAAGGACACCCTCATATCATAAGAAGGAAATGATCGCACAAACACACAAAACAAAGCATGCTAGATCTGAGGTTTAAATTGTAAAGGCACTGCTGTGATATAAACATGCAGAAGATCCGTATGCAAATGAGCTCACATGAGTGAGGCAGCAGCCGGTGAGGGGGCACATTGGACACACCTCAACTGCAGTGGTAGCTTAAGGAAGCATCCTAGGAACACATTAATCAACACATTCAAGGAATGCATTAATCAACATGGCTATGAAGGCTGGCATGCCCCCTTTGTTTAACTGTAGCATGCTAAATATCACAGAGCATCAGGCTGAATGTGAATTTCCACCCTGCTGCAGCAAACAAAACCCTTCCCAACATTGGCTCTATGCACCATATCCTACTCCTCTCTCTGAATAGAAAGCATTCTCTCCTGTGTTTCTAGGAGTTTATGGACTTGCTTGCCACAACAGTCAACCAGAAACAAAGACTCTTTATAGAGCTGCTAAGTTGGACAAAGGCTGTAGAACTGCCTTCTGCAAATATGAAAACTTGAATCCACTTACAGGATATTTTTTTCCTTGCTTTACAAAATGGATGCTGTCACGAAAGGCAAAACAAAACACAACCAGGCAAAGGAAAGCAAAATGAATGGGGGGTGGGGAAAGCATCTATTTGTGTATGCAGTCAGTTGTGACAGCAACATACTGTATTACCAGCAGGGGCCTAGGCCTGGTCTTCTGTTCCACACAGGGCTTCATTTTCCTCCTGGGTAGTTCCCTAGATAACTCTCCTGTCAGGATTCAACTACCCCCAAAAGCAGCCAGGGATGAAATGTCCAGATGCTGGGAGGGAGAGGCACGTAACACCTGCCTAGCACACATGCCTTTGTGCCTTGAGTACACACAGACCTGAACACAGGAGGTTTGAAGCATCCTTGCTAGGTGTCATACCTCACAATTATTAAAGGATGGTTTATGATGTGTAAATAAGGGGAACCATTTCCTGTTATAATTTGGAAAAAAAAAGTCTTGTATAGGTTAAATTATTTTAATAGAGCTTACATGTGCTGAGAACAAGGATGACAGAAGAATGGCTTCCGACAGTATGGTATAGTTTTATGGTCCTTAGAATGTCTTTCAGGCCACTAAAGTATCCTGCAAAGCATGGCCCACTGAGGTAGCTGTATCTCAACACTAGCTCAGATTCAGGTGACCCCCCAAAAAACACTAAAAAGCAGTAGAAAAAATGCAGCAGCATAAACAAATATGATCTAGGTGGTATCTTCCCTTAGTTCTTCACAAAGGTCACTGCATCAGCCATGTGGTGCTGAAATGCGAAGATGCTGGACATTTCCATTGTTGGAGCGAGTCAGGCAATCGTCCCCTTCCAGTTTCAGAGCAGACATCCCTCCCTATTAGACAACAGTGGGAGGAGAGACAGGAATGCATGCAAGATACAGGATTTCTTACACAGTGAGTGTCATCACTACAAAACCTTAATTCCAACTTTTTTCTCTTTCTGTCACCATTTCTTCAACCCACATCCAGGTAGCTTGCAAGGCAAATGTTGTTTTGTTTTGTTTTGTTTTGTTTTGATACATAGTCCAAATTTACTTTCTGAGCTTTCAGAAGTGGTTAAAAGACTGATCAGGCAGAAGTATGGAAGAGAGGTAGCACAAGCTATCCACAGGAAAAATGGTAAGTCTCTCAAGAATCATGAAGACAGGATGAAGGGGAGCAGAAGTCATGCAATACATAAAGGCATCTCACTTTCTCCAGAGATAAGTCTCAGGAAATATATAAAAGTTCAACCTCCACCCAGTGGTGGATGGGTGTGGCACACACCTTTAATTTCAGCACTAGGGAGGCAGAGGCAGGAAAGTTTAAGGCCAGCCTGGTCTATGGAGTAAATTCCAGGACAGCCAAGGTTACACAAAGAAACCCTGTCTCAAAAAAAAAAAAAAAAAAAAAATCAGAATTTAGCCTCCACTCCAAATAGAAACACTGTGCATGAAATTTAATATAGTTACATATAACTTCAAGTCATATGGCATTGCTTAAACTTCACACATAAATCAACAAAGGGAATAATGGGTAGGTAGGAAGGTTTAAGTGGAGAGAGATGGTAGGATAGGGCAAGGAGGGATTTGGGAAGTGAATAACAACACTGAGGACACTTGTAAAAAGCTACATGGAAACTACCATTTAATAAAAGAGTTTAATTGGATGAGGCTAGAATGATGGCACAAGGGATAAGTGCACTTGTTCTTGCAGAGGACCTGGATATTCACAACTATCAGTAATTTCAATTCCAGGGGACCTTCTGACATCCATGGTCACCAGACATGCATGTATGTGCAAAGAAAACACTCATACATATAAAATAAATAAGTCAAAACTTTTTGAAAGCTTAATTGGGATAAAGCTCCTTCTAGAAGTCATAGGTTACCAACTAGAAAGCCCAGTGGCAGGTGTAAGATACCTCCCCTGTAGCTATTGGTCATGATTATTCCAGATACCCTCCAAAGATACACAAACTGTTGACATTGCTTGATTGTCCCTCTAGAACTTGATAGTTAATCCTATTGCTGAAGACTGTAAACCCTTTGGTCACAGGACATGAAAAGTCAATTGGACTGAGCAAGAACTTCCTCCCCTAGTACTTCCTCCATAGTACTAGAACATCTCAAGTAGGCTGCTATGGAGAAAAACTATCATTCTTATCCAGCCTAGAACTCTATGAGCTAAAGTAACAACCTATGTGTCAACATATGGGCACTAGACTAATAGTAGCATAAATGTTATAGGAGTAACCAATAGCTTTCTGATTATATTTGAGGGCTATTTCACAGGCTGAAAGTAACCTCACCAGTACTGTAAATTTGGTGCAATAATAACAATAATAATAATAATAATAATAATAATAATAATAATAATAATAATAATGGTGCTTATAGGTCCTAAAGGTGAGCCTACTACTATTATTTTGCTAAAGAGACACAGTATCAAACTACCATCTAAATTCCTATTTCTGTATCTATAGAGCAGTGTAGTTCTTAAACCATACGCAGAGAAGTTTCTCAATATAGTGGACAGTGGTTAACTCAGAAATTAGCCACTTAAAGGGTAGAAAATGAGTATCAGTGGAATTATCATCCCAATTGTAGTGTGTGTGTATGTGTGTGTGTGTGTGTGTGTGTGTGTGTGTGTGTGTGTGATACCTCCTTCCCTCTAACAATTGGAGACCATTGCAAAGAGGAGAAAAATTATAAGACTCAGAAGTCAGGGAGTACCAGAGCAAAATTATGTCTTCTGAAAATAATAGGACTGTTGTCCTCTTGAACTCAATAGTGGTCATGGTTTCTTTAAGGGTATAGCCTCTGACATGTCAACTATGCTCCAGTGGATGCCCTAGATCCCAAAAGTATATGGGCAGCACAGATAAGACTGTAGGTTATTCTTTTTAAAAGAGGACACAGTTAGGACGGGGTGGAGAAGTGAGGGTTGTTCTAAGAGTTAGGAGAAAGAGTGGAAGGTAATTATGATCAAAATACATTGTATGCATATGAAGTTCTCAAAGAAATAATAAAATATATGTACATGTATATATGTTTTATATATACATATATGCACATATATATGAATACATAAGCACATGCATTGTGGTGTGTGTGCATGCGTGCGTGCGTGCGTGCGTGCGTGCGTGCGTGTGTGTGTGTGTGTGTGTGTGTGTGTGTGTGTGTGTGTGCATTTGTCTTTCAAGGAATACTGCCTGTGGGTTAGTAACTCTTCTAGGAAAAGCTCACTGTGACCACCATAGAGGGTCCGTACATGTGACAATGTCTAGGAGATGCTGTCACCTAGTTGAAATCTGGATCTTGCCCTCTTGATGCCTCTGGGTAAAGAGAGAATTAGAGTTAGCAACTAAGCAGGGGGGTGTTCTGATTTTCTCCATGACTAAATATCAATAAATACAATTGAAATAAATTAATAAAGAGATATATACCCTTATCTTTTTTTTTTTTTGTATAAATTCTAGGATTCCAGGGGTAATCCTAGAATTATTCATGAGCTTTCTATCATCAGTAATGGACGGGGCTGGTGCATATGTTCTCTCTTTAAACACGTTGTGTCTCTTGGAATAAACTCTCTAGAAAGATCCCTTTATTGTTGGATAGCATTAAACTTACGTTCCTGTTTAGGTTTTCCAACAAAATACTTGTTTGTATTTATAAGTCAACTGAATTATAAAATCATAAAATTTATAAATAAATTATATATTTATAAATTTATAAATTTATAAAAAAATATAAAAACTGTCTTCCTGTCAGTTCTATTACCTATTGAGAATATGATTACTATTCTCCTAAGATAAATGAACAACCAGATCCCACAACATTCAAGTCATTAACAATCAAGCAGTTCCAAAAGCCTGTTGGACTGCTAGAACTTTTTGCTTTTTCACAATCTGCCAAGTGTGAACACGCTTCAAGATGCATGGGTTCTTGAGATGTGGTAACATAACCATGGTGGAAACCAACTCAAGGGTGTGATTGCTGGAATGCCTCTACTCCTCACGTTGGCACATTAAAGAAATTTCAAATGGAAGAAATGTATTTGTAGCTTTCAAATAAGACAGGAATGTAGACTTTCCATGAGAACTCTTACACATTATGATAAATGATAAATGCTGTTTATCATATCCAACATAGTACAGGAAGAGACAAGTATCACTTCTCAGAGAAGGATCTAGAACTGATGTTGGCTTCTCAAACAGTCCAAAGTCCTGGCATCTCACATCTTTCAGACACCACAACGCACTACCAATTGTGGGAAATTCGACTGAAAACTAAGTTGCTGTACTTAGAATTCTACTGCCTGCTCTTACCACACCCACAACTTTCTTAGTCTAATGTCAGAGGCTAACGGCTGAATAGCCTGGGGACATTCTGAATACAAGCATGCTTTAGAATTTTGAGAAGTTTCATCGGGTCTTTGTAAAGCAAGGGACAAAAATTAGGAAGATTCTCAGTGTTCAGTTTTGGCCAGATGAGTCCATTCACAAAGACAAAACGGGATATTTCAGAAGCTCTAACGGCCTGCCAAATGAAAGTTCTCATTAGTCACTTAAAAAGCTAGCCAAACTGATCAGCAAGTATGTACTAAGAAAGGTGCAATGCAGCCTTTTCACTTCCTTCCCTAAAAGACAAGAGATTATTTTAAACCAATCATCTTTTTGAATAACAACAATGAGAAAGTACCATATCCTGCCAGGAAAACTCCCTTAGAGCCATCCCACAATGCCTTACTTCATGGGAAAGCCTTCAGGCTGTGTCCTGTCACTGCCTCCCTCAAGTATAACATCAAGTGATCATCAGGATCACTTCGATTACCTTGCCTTCTGTTATAATCCACAGCACTAGGAACTGTAACCTAAAAGTAAATGCTTGCCTTTGTTGTCTTTCTGTCTCTCACGGCAAACATGACATAAACTATCTACAGAAGGCTTACTATTATCAAAAGCAATATGCATTTCTGGCCCACTGATTTGGGGGGGATTTCTGATGGTATTTTAGAATATCATAAGAATCCATCATATGAAATCAGTCTCTAGACAGCACAATAACAGCAAATTCAGTCACAAGCATGAATCATTTCCTCTCAATTACAAAATGACATCTCAGTAGATCAACTTTTGTCAAAAACAATGAACAAACATGACGGAAGGATTTTACTACCTCAAAACCTTGTATGCAATCTTCTTAATTAAAATCCATGAGAATTTGTTTGTTTAATGAAACCTATGAAGTACAGAACCAGACATTTGAACAATGAGCCCTTACAATTCATTAAGACAGTTCTTGTCGGTTGAGACCTAGTTCTCTGTACTATGTTCCAGATTTCCATTTAAGATATTTTTCACCAAGTACAATACTACAATAGAGGGCCTTTCAGAAGACACCACAGGCCTAGCAGGGTCTGTTCTGGAGTTAATAATCCTACTTGACTCAAATGGAGTGGGCTGAGAAATGGCAAGAGTGAGAAACAAGGGGTGGGAAAGGATTTACAAGACAGAAAACATAGTTCACAGTAACATTTAAGCTTTTCATTGTTCAGAAATACCAGAAAAACATGATGCCACATTTTCCACGTGTTTGATATATGATCAGCTCCAATAGAAATGACTTTTTTTTTATTAATAGTGCCCTATAATTTTAACCTTTAGTTCCTTTGGGAATTTTTTTTCATCAACAGTGCCATTTTCTGTGCTCAGTGAGTCATGATTGAGTAAAGCACAAACATTACTCCCGTACAATGAATAGACAGCTAGTTTTCTACTGTGTGCATTTGCTCCATCCTTTTTGTCAAACAGGATGATAAATGTCTCTGCATTTGTAGTCCTTCTTCGTGTCTTTTACCATGCTCCCTGTTGAAGAGTACTAAACACTAATGCTGCACAATCACATATTCTATAGTATAATTCCCTTTAAGAATGTAAATACTACAAGAATGCAGATCCTACCTTCGAAGGAAGTCTTCTTACTTGAAGAAGTGGTATTTCATTTTAATTCTTTAAGCCAAAGGTTGTCTTAGCTCTGTGGATTAAAGAGTGGAGGAAATGTTAACAAGACAATGGTTGCCATCAATCATAGTAGATTGTCAATAAGTTAACAGAGTCCCTGATGGGACACACAATTGCAGACAGAGAGCCCTGCAAGGAAGACAAATTATGAATACACTTGCCAAAACATCTTTCTGCTGGTTTCTATCAGAAGTGACACGAGAGAGGTGATTAGGGTGACTATACATCACACTAACAGATTCTAACGTGACCTGTTTTCAATGTGGAGATAAAAGGCAGAAATACAGACACACAGACAAATGCACGCGCGCGCGCGCACACACACACACACACACACACACACACACATGCAAAACATGCATAAGGGGTGGGGAAAACACTTTCTGATTGCAAGCTCATCCTTGGTACTTAGGCCTTCTATTTAGAAACAGGAATTCTTTTGCCCATGTTTGTCGGCCCTCCTTCTCAGTGAAGGTCATGAAGAGCTGATGAGAACAGCTAGAATCTGAGGAGGAAATCCCACCTGCACCAACGTGAAAGCTCAGTTACCGGCAGCCCCGGACACTGCACTCCACAACTCCTGTCCTCTGCAAACCTCAGCATCCGCTAAGCAAATATTCCAGGGCAGAATTAGCCAGAGAAGCAGAGCAATCACACCCAGCACATCACATCTCATCCTTCAGTCAAGCAATTCAGTGCCACCCAAGGTTTTCTAAGGGGGCATTTGTATCTTTTTGGACTTGGTGTTTTTGAAAACAGAACTCACACTATAAACCACTGAAAACATCTTTCAGAGGAGAGACACAAGTATCAATTCAGGCGCCCTGAGCTGCATCAAATGTTAGGACACCACCAACCACAAAATCCCTCCAGAAATAAAGTAAAAAGGCATGTCATGAGTTCAATTGCTTCAGCTTGTGCATGGGTTATGAAATTTTATGCCTTAAATTTAAAAACTCCCTTATCTCAATTACATGTAAAGCCATCTTGATTCTCCTTGAATCGAATGCACTATTAATCAAAACAAAGCATTAATGTTCTGAAAGTCAGTGGTTCTTGGAAGTAAAATAAGTTTTAAAGTAATAAATGTTTGTTTTTCTCAACATTTGATTACTACTTTAAAAAGAAAAATCCTCTAAAGGTGTGTAGGAGGAAGTCTATAAAAATTTGAAGCTGTGTATACAGTAACAGCTCAACAAATGTACTTGATAACTTAATATGTATATGCTGAAGTAGATATATATTGAATAATAAAGTAAATAAAAATAAAACACAAATAAGACGCTCTACTAGGAATTTCAGTTCACATGCTGATGGGGTGATAGTCTGAAATATCAGAGCCCACAATGAAACATAGTTTAACAGGATATTGTGAGCCTTCAGGAAAGGCATACAGGAAACTATAAGGTGGTTTTCTACAGGAGGGCCACTGACTAGAACCTTAAAGATGATTAGAGAAAGCATTCTGGGTAAAGGGTAAAGAGAGTACCAAGTATAAAGTAAATAGAAATGACAAAGTGTGGTGAGTCTACCAACAGAGCAGTGACACCTTCGGCACAGTGGGGAGGCAGGGTAAGGTGATATCTATATACACTATTGAAGCCAAAACCCAAAACACAGTGAGCACCAGTCTGCTTAGGAGACTGAAGAGTGACTGTTGTTCCTCGAGAACATTTTTTGTCCCCTGAAGGCTTTAGATGAGAGGAAAGAAAATGTATTATTAGTGCGGGGAACTGAAATATGGCTGGAAACAAAAGAAAGTCAACTAAGAGGTGTATCAGAACCTAACATCCAAGATGCCAGCCTCCATCCCAAGCACTTCCCACTAGCACACAACTCAGTCCTTCTTGAGATGTGTCTATATATACAGCTGGAAACAGTTTAACATGAAGAACATGTGCTATTGTTTCACACATTTTAATTTATCAATGAAATAATTTGTTATTATTAATTTGGTCAACTCTGTGAGTGCCCCTTTCCAGGTATAGTTTTGTTAGATCAGCATCTGGATGTAGCCACTTTTCCCTCTTTTCTGCCTCTACTTTAATTCCTTCTTTCTTTCTCACTGGAGCATCTTGACTCTATCCTTCTGCCTTGCCCAGGTCTTCAGATGGATGGATCCACCCAAGGTAGAACTTGGCATTAGGGAAGTCCTTCTTGCATCCTTTTCTTCTCAATCATGCATCATCTAGACCAATCTTCCCCTCTACATGGCAATATTGATGTCTGACCTTGGTGGAGGCTTAATAGAGTCATATCTACCAGGTGGAGCACTTTGTTTCCAGGTCATTCAAACCAATCTCATTCATAGGGAGGGGGCTCATCACCTTTTCCAGATAAGAGTGACAGCACTTTACTCTCGGATGAGGCACTAAAACCTTAACTAATAATACATTTCACTTTGTCTTGATTTGTCAGTGTCCTCACTACAAATATTTTTTGGAGGAACCTCGTGGGCAGAGCATAATATAAGAATTCTTGGTTACTTAGGGTAAAACATACCACAGCCCTTCATTTCCAACTTATCATGTCTAGGTAGAAAATTATGAAGCCTCTCAAGGTTGGGGGTAACAAATTCTTGTATATGATAAAAATCAAAAGAAAGAGAAAGTTTGCTGATTTCTCTTTTTGAAGATCTTTACACCAACCTTTTGACCACCCACCTTCCTCACATTATATTTAAATCACCTATACCACATTGCTATGAAGGCATTGCTTAAAACTCAAACACAGACAGATAATGTTCTGTTGCTAAAAACTGAGGCATTAGCAATGAAAATATGTCAATGAAATTATGATCACGTTATTTTTTTAGATGTACCACTCAACATCTAATGAGATGTTACTATGGCCCAGACTCAGTCCATATAACAAGCTATTCATTAATTGCATCATGTTTCTTTGATACAGAGGCAAAAATTGAGAAACAAAGAAATTAAGTAAGTGGCTCTAGTCACATAGATTGTCAGCAATAAAACTGGAATACAAAATACCTTCTTTCTGATAATTGTAGAAGAAGACAGCACAGGAGTTAGTTGGTGCATAACCTGTAACCCCAGCATTTGGAAGGTCGAGGTAGGAGTTGTCAGAGTGATAAAACCAAGATGGGCAGTAAAAGGAGAAGGGTAAACTAAGTAAAAAGCTTCAGGAAGGATTCATATGTGCCTACTCTCTGGCTGTCAGGAAGACAGCCATATGGTACTCCCATATGGATGAGCTAGGGTACAAAAGTTGTGTATTTCCTCATGCCACCACTGTGGACTAGGGTTGAAATCTTACTGCTCCTATCACAGTCTTTCTTGGCTTTCTTGACAAGCAGACTTCATGAAAAACTTTCAACAAAGTATGAACATGCTTCAGAATAGGGTAGGAAAGAAAATACCTTTGAATAGCGATTTTAAGTGAGATAGAAAGAAATGAGATGCTGTTGATAACATGTCAATTGAAATTTAAATATAATTCAGTCAAGGCAAGATGCTCTGACAAGAGCATATATTCAATCTTGCAAAAGTGTGGTGCCAAGGCAGTGTGGAGAAATTATTTCACCACCCTGTTTATTACCAACAAAGAATCACCACAATTCAAGCCTCCCATGGCAATTTCAAGTCCTAAGCAACAACTGCCAAAATAGTATATATTAATTGTACTACCATGTCAACTATTATACCAAACATTCCTAGGAAGCAAATTTTGTTACATTCATTACTCTTGCAGTGACTACTGCACTCATGACTTGCATCATTTGGAAATACATTTAGGTCAGCAAAATAGGGTAATTCATCATTCCTATAGACTATTTTACCAATAACCAAGTAACAATTTAATTTTCTTTTCCAAAATGCAATCAATTTATCATATTAAATAAAACTAATCCTAAGTCAAAAGGTCAAGAAAAAAATTTCATGCATTTTAGAGGTAGCCTTCAGAGAAGATGAATGACATCTAGGTGAAAAACAAATGCAAAGGCCATTGCACACATAATAAACCAATTACAGTAAAAGGGAGTCAAAGGGACTTAGCAAAATTGCAATAATTCAGAAAAAAAAAAAGAAACAAATACCTGCCATAGCCACTTTGCCCTAAAGTGAACTGCTATCGATGGGCATATTTTTATCTTTTGAACCATTTCTTTGTTTTGTTTTTAAATCATAATTCATAGTGTTCAATGTAACTAAAATCTATTATTATATACACTATCAGGAAAGAACAAGTGTGGACACTCATGATCTCATCTGGTTCATAGTTTGTGGTGCAATTATGAAGGCATTCAAAGATTGTTTAGAGGCTGAATTATTGACATTGGCCTTTCTGACAGCACACTGATATATTGAGTATTAGGCTCCTCACACCAATTTTATTTTTCAGTTGTGACAATGATTTTTTGTTTATAATCAAGAAAAACAGAGTTTGAAATACTTCTCAGACCATCTATATATGCAACATAAAATTATCTTGCTTTTCTTAAAGAAGTTTTTAGCCTTTTAAATTTTATTTTATGTGTGAGTATTTTACTTGAATGTATATGTACCAAGTATGTGGCTGTGGACTGTGGAGCTCAGAAGAGGGGACTGGATCCTCTGGAACCAGAGCTATGGATAGTTGTGAACACCCATGTTTGTACTGGGAATCAAACTCATGTCCTCTGACATGGAAACAAGTGTTCCTAACCACTGAGACATCTCTCCAGCACCCATTTTGCTCTTTTATGCCTAAAAAGTGATGGTAACTTATAATTAGAAAATATGTCTTTGAGTTTGCCAAAAGTTCAGTATATAATCTTAGGTTAGTCCTAAACTAGATACATTTTAAAATTTCCTGCTTTTACAATTCAGATTGAACATGGGGTCAATTCATAAATATTAACTTGGAAGAAAAAGATAAGCATTCCTCTCAAAATTGACATTTACCTTACGCTTTTCCAGCATATACCTGCCATACAATAGTCAATTTTGGCATAGCAGAAAACCAAACTAATCATGAAGCCTAGTTCTCCCCATTCCAATACCAATGAAAGACACGTTTCAAACTGCAGATATTATGGTCTGAAATAAAAGTTTTCGTAAATAATATCACAATTATATATTCCCCAGGAGTAGTCTTCTTCAACTACAACATGCTGAGCTGGTATACTGGTGACACTGGGCCCTGATTTCAGGCCCCACGTTTATCAGCAAGTTCACTTTACTCCTGTAAGATTAGTAAATTTGTTGGGGCTTAGGACTAGCTACATGACTTTTGAAAAGGAAGAATGGACCGAATGTGGTAGTGCACATTTATAACCCCAGCTACTCAGGAACATAAAGAAAAAAGACCAGAGTTTCAAGCCCACCTTGGGCAACTTAGTGAGACTCTATCTAAAAATAGAAATAAAAGCAGTCTAGGAAGGCTTGGGAGATAACTAGGCAGTTAAAGTGTTTACTATACAAGCCAGAAGAACTGGGGTGGATCTTCTAGAACCAATGCAAAGGCTGGGGATCTACTCAGAAAAGAGGCAAGGCAGTTCACATGCAATTCCAGCCTCAGAAGCACAAAGAGAACCCCAGAGCAAGCAGAAAGTGACACTGTCCAGATCAGTAAGCTCTAAGTTTGATTCAAAGACCCAGAAGATCTCAAAAAGAATAAGGTGCAGGGGGCTAGTGAGATGGCTCAGTGTTTAAGATCATTGGCTGCTCTTCCAGAGGTCCTGAGTTCGGTTCCCAGCACCTACATGGTGGATTACAACCACCTATAGTGGGATCTGATGCCCTCTTTTGGTGTGCAGGCATAATGCAGATAGAGCAATCATATACATAAAATTTTAAAAAATAAGGTAAAGAGTCATCAAAAAAAGATGTAACTTTATGATATTTCAATCATCAGAGGTTTGCCATAATATGCAGTTCTGCTCCACCTGTAAAGCCAGAATATGGCTTAAGTTAAACGTCATGGATCCTGTGTCTATGTCTACAATTGATAGAAAATGATTTCATTTAAAAATGTATTGGCATATTCAGAACAGCAAAGCAACAAAGATTTAGGAACTCCAGGAAATAATAGAAACAAAGTAACATTTCTACTAGGGGCGAAAAACCTTAAAGGAAGCTAGTAAATGTCAATGAATGTATGAGGGTCCTAAAATTTTTATAGCATAATAGTGAGGAGTGATTTTTCAAGTATACTAAGTTGACAGCAAATAAAGGGGGGTTATATGATAGCATGTAATATAATTCTGTGTCTAAAAAAATGGAGATGGTTGAATGGAGCTTTGGAGAGAGTGTGTTTCAGCAGATATACAGGACCTGGAATCCCAGCCTCAAAAGAGTCTGGTGCAAAGACCATGGCCACACAGGAAAGATGTCTTTAGGACAACAACTAAACAGTGAATATGGTACTTTGTGAATCTGACAATTATTTGTCCTAGAAGAAAGTATAATGGGGAAGTCTCTTATCCAAAGGAGGAAAAAACACACTCTGTGAAACATCTTGATGTGGAAGCTAGGAAACTTGAAGCAGATTGTTGTTAGAATTCCTTCTTGTGGGAGATGTAAGCAACATCTACTCCTCCTCATAACATCCTAAGACAAACTGAGGTTCAAGTCACCAAAGTGCACTCTAGAGAACCAACAAGATTATTGGGATTAATTCTAGAGTATAAATTGAAGGGTGTGGGTCTTTGCCCAGAAGGGATGTTTTCATGTCACCCCCCCCAGATAGAGCTCTCCTCCTCTACTCTCCCTCAGCCTATATACTCTAGTTCTTCCCTGAGCCTATGTGTAATTAAGATGGAGGTTCATACCGATGGCGTGCAACTGATGGTAGAAAGTGGCAGAATATTGTGGAGAAAGTCTTGCAACACTCTGCATCCTTCCTCAGGGGATGTAAAATTTCAACTAGCCCAGACACAGATGAACTGACTAAGATAATAGCTCAGAGTGTAGGTCTATAGAGCATAGATATTCTGGGGTGAATTTGATGGGAGGATAATAGAATACTGATGGAATGAAAATAGAGAGGGGGTATTGCTGAAAGCAGAAGGGTCCAAGCAAGTACTGGGCTAGGGAAATGAGGAGCCAGGGGAAGGTGTCAGGAAAATGAAGTAGGCTTGAAGAGGCTACTTGGAAAATGATCTTGTAATCCAACTTAAAAAGTACAATAAGGGGGACAGTAGAACATGTGTGATATAAAATCACTAGGAGAGATTCCTAAGAACTAGCTGGCCACTAATTCTCAGTGACCTTCCTATCTCTATCTCTCCAATATTAAGATTACATGTCATTATATCCAGAATTTTACATGGGGGCAGGGGATTGAACTCAGATCCTCATGCTTCATGTGCAAACACTTTACTGATTGAACTATCAAAAGAAGACATTTGAAGGCAAACAAAACATGGTTAGAGAGTCACAATTATGTGCGAAGTTATTATTTAATGAGTACCAATTTTGATACTGGACAATCACATAACAGTAGGAATGTTCTTAATGCTACTGATGGTACACATAGATAAATTTTGTGACTATATATATTTCACCTCAATAAAAAAAACACACAGCTGCAAATTTTCAAATTGGCAAGTTAATGAAAACAATGTGGCGGTTGCAGGAAAATAGTCACTTTACACCAAAATTCCTCTAGCAATATATTTTTATGTCCTTTGAAAGTCAAGAAAACATTAGTTTATCCAACAAATATCCCATGAGCCACTACTGTGGCTTAGGAACTGAGGAGAGGTGAGTGAAGAGAACAGAAAATCATCCCCTCACAGAGCATTTGCTAATCCATTCGTTCACACACCCTCCACTAGCTATCTCTCACTTGTCTAGTTCTATATGAGGTCCCAGTACAGTAGTGGAATGAACCATTCCTGTATCGCAAAGCTTCTGGCTCAGTGCAGGAGATGGGTGCTGGTCAAGAAATCACAGGCCTGGGACTGAAGGACCAGTGCTGAAAGGCAGACTTGCATTTGTCCTTGAACATCTGAAGATAAGGACTGGCTTAGTGCAGGGCAACTTTCCTGAGGAAAAGGCAGCTGTGCTGAGACCTCCAGGACTGGAGAAGGGACAGTGTGGAATGAGTTATGGAGCTGAAGGCCTGGTCAAATGAGGGCTGGAGGGACAGACAAGGGCCTAACCCCCAGAGCCCTGCAGCTCTTTGGGGCAATGGGAGGTCATTGATGTGTATTAAGGGGGCAGGAATTGGAAAAGATGATACAGTCAGAAAGCATGTTCATTTTAAAAGTTAGCACCTGAAGAAGGGAGCCAAGAACTCCAAGTCAGCTCCTGTGCAGTTAAAAACAGGGGTGAAGCACCTGAAAGCCTCCTGGTGGAAGGCAGAACTTAGGATAGCAAAGAATTATTATGATCAGGTAAGAAATTTAAGCAGACTTAATTTTTTTCATGTTCATTAAAATCTTTAAGATCCCATTATATAATCTACTAAAAGCTGAATTTTATTAAAAGTAATTTACCTGGGCTTGTGAGCCTAGTAAATTCATTTGCAGATATTTGGGCAGAAAAAGAATGGTGGAGATGTTTAAGCAAATAAAGTATATTAAAGTTCACAAGACATGAATGTGTAGTCATATTTTGCGGACACAGAAGGTAACAAATGGAAATCTAATTATTAAACTAATGTGACTGGTATTTAAGAATGTCAATCAATGAGCACACATTTGTAAGATTTCTCCCTTCAAGATTTAGCTATCAGTTAGATACTATTAAATGGGAAAACACTGACTTACACTGTCACATGCCAAGAGAAGCTAAATGTGGTTAAAAAAAAATCTACTTTTCATATGTATACTCATTTTCTATAGGAAATAAATTCTGAGAACTCCCAGTAGATGTCTGTAACATAACATAAGCTAGTAATAAACCCATGGACATAGTGTTTCCTTCACTATTTAAGTGGAATTTGTTCTAGCTCTCTGTGCAAATTTCAAAGGATAAAATACCATAGCATGTGAACATAGCCTACAACATCCTCCTAAATGCTTTAAATCACTTCTAGATGACTTAGAATACTTGACATAAAGCTATGTAAAAATTGGCTGCATTGTGCTGGCTAGGAAGACTGACATAAAGGACAGATGTACATGCTCAATAGAGACAGCTTTTAAAAAGAACATTTCCATCCATACTTGGTTTAATTCAAGGGTTCAGAGCCCATGGATATGGAGAGCTAACTAACTGCATTATATATCTGTCTTTTGAGACATTCCCCTTTTCCTGTCTCCTTTAGATTCAGATGACAACTTATAAGTAGTCCCTTCACCTTTTTATTTCCTCATAACCTCCTATTTGACATGCTCCTTGAACTAAACTTGAAGTCTTTCATAGGCCATGCCAGAACAAAAAAGGAAAGGCGCCCCACAAAAGTGAAGGAACAAGAGTTTGAATTTAATTCTGCTTCTCCCATGTTTCCATGATATTGATTGGACCTGGGATCTTCTCACTAAGGATTTTTCCTTTTATTTCTTAATCACACATGCAATTATCTATGTATGGATTTTAAAATTTTAGTTGTATTGATTTTTTTTAAACAAATGGGTTTTCCAACCATTAAAAAATAAGTTCTATCGGGATTTAAATTATGGCTTGGGGGTAGGAGGTTATAAACAATCACAAGTCAGCCCCTTCTCATAGAAGCTTACAAAAGTAATATCACAGCAGAGTATTCTAATCCTGGCCAATATCAAAATTGCTTTGGGAGTCTCAAGTCACTCAGTTCTCTTGTTCAGTTTCCAAATTTAAGGTAATAAAACCTATCTTAGGGAAATCTGGAACATCATTAGTTCTGGACCACTAACTCTAGTTAAGTCCATATGTGAAGTCATCAATTTAAAGGGGGCTATCAGTAGTGCAATGTGGCCTCTATTAAACACACCACCATTTACAAATAAAGCAATCAAATTATGAACTTAATAGCTGACTGGGTGGCACTGGGGAAATGGCTTCCTCTCTGTGTACACAATGTGTTAACCATCCTGACCTATCTCTTCGAGTATCTGGGGACAATTCATGTAGAAGTTCTCTAAGTGCTGTATAAATGTTTGGGGTGATACAAAAGCTTGGTTTTATAGTCACTGGAAGATTACCATCATAATAATGAATTCAGAGGTCTAGTGAGAGGTGAATTAACAAATCAGGGTCTACACTACTATAACTGCCCTCTTACCTTGGACTACTAGGCTTGAAAAATAGCACAAATTGGAATGTGAATGAGATTTACATTTCCAGAGGCACGGAGTATTTGTTCATGCATTTCTCATGCAATTCCTTTACTTTGAAAATCATTACTGTGAACGCACAGTTTTCATCTCCACCTATATCCCTTCATAGCATACTCTCTTGGCTACTTGAAACATTTCCATTTAAACACCACATGGGAAGTACCCAAGGTATTTCCTTTTAAATCAACCATCCAGGAAAATTCTGACTTAAACTATGTATTCAACAAATTGTTTTTCCCTTAAGGTGATTTTTAAAAATTATATAATCCTCAGGTTTCCATTCCTCTTGAAGAATGTAAATATTCTTCTTTAATTTCCACCAATCATTACCTCATCTGACAAATAGTATTATTATAAACTGGTCACTGTTCTGTATTTTGGAGATAACAATGACTAAAAATGTCAGAAGTCCCTATTCTCACATGGCTTACAATCATATAGGGTAAAGACTTATAGATATCAAAATAAGCTCATAAATAATATGGTATAAATAAATATAGTGAGAAAATAGGAGTGCAAAGATGAAGAGGGACTACAGTTTTAATTAAGAAACTACTACCTCTTGAAAAGTGATATTAGGGTCTAGGCAGATGGCTCAGTTGGTAAGATAACTACTGTGAAAACATGAGGACCTGAGTTCAAATCCCTAACACTCATGAAAAGCCAAATATAGTGGCATTTACCTATGAGCCCAGAACTCTTGTGTCAGAGAAATACAGATACCCAGAGCTTCCTGGCCAGCAAATCTACTCAACTGATGAGCTATGGGCTCAGAGAAGAGATCTTGTCTCAAAAAACTGAGGTGGAAAATAATCAGTGTTGATTTCTGAACACACACACACACACACACATACCCTGAGCAAAGGGGCCATTGGGACTCACTTTGTAGGCTGAGCAAAGGGATCTGGCAAATGTGAAGACCCTGAGGTGATTGTGGTTTTAATGAAAATGGCCCTATAGGCTCACAGGGTGTAGCACTGGTAGGTGGTACGGCCTTATTCGAGGAATTATCAATGGGAATGGGTTTTGGGGTTTTAAAACCTCAAGCCAGGTCCAGTGTCACTCTCTCTTCCTGCTGTCTGCAGATCTGGATGTATAACTCTCAACTATCTTTACAGTACCATGTCTGCCTGCATATAGCCATGTTTCCCACCATGATGATAATACTGAACTATAAGCCAGCCCCAATTAAATATTTTCCTTTATAAGAGTTTCTGTGGGTACAGTGTCTCTTCACAGCAATAGAAACTATAACTAAGACAGAAGTTGGTACCAGGCTCTGGGGTATTACTGTGATAGGCTGAACCATGCCTTCCTTAGCCAGCAGGGCAACAAGGAGGAATTGGATGGGTTCTAGAAGTCAGTGATGACATCAGCAACCTCAGTTGTCAACAACTTCTACAATCCACCTGAATCTGAATCCACTTCACAACTCTGTCTGTCTGTCTGTCTTTGCCATCCCCCAGCTGCACGTGTGTGTGTGTGTGTGTGTGTGTGTGTGTGAGAGAGAGAGAGAGAGAGAGAGAGAGAAAGAGAGGGAGAGAGAGAGACTGTGTGTGTATGTTTCTGTCTGTGTGACTGTGTATGTCTATGTGTGTGAGTGTGTGTGTGGTGTTTGTGACTATGCCTGTGTGTGTGTGTGTGTGTGTGTGCGTGTGTGTGTGTGTGTGTGTGTGTGTCTATGTGTCTGTGTGTCTGTATGCCTCTGTGTGTGTATGTTTCTGTGTGTTTGTGTGGGTGTGGGTCTGTATTTGTGTGTATATCTGTGAGTGTGCCTATGTGTCTGTGTGTGTATCTGTGTGCCTCTGTGTGTGTGTGTGTCTGTGTGTCTATTGTATGTCTGAGTGTGTGTCTGTGTCTTTGTCTATGTGTGTGTGTCTGTATTTGTATTTATGTCTGTGTGTGTGTCTGTGTGCCTGTGTGTGCCCATGTCTATCTGTCTGTCTTACTGAGGATCAAACCCAGAGCACTGCAGATTGTTGACTAGTTTCCATATGCTCTGTAACCATACAACCAGAAGATGTTGACTTTTAATTCCTGGGATTAAGATCTAGTACTTGCTTTTCAGCCCTAGCCAGCACTGCAAGAACAGCTGTGGACAGGCTCCTTTCCCTATGCAGAAGAAGTAGGCTGCAGCCATACAGAATTCCTTGCTGTCCTGGAAGCTGATAGAAAGCACCACTTCCCTAAGGGCAGTCTCTGGAAGTGACCCTTGTGAGAAAAGTGTCCCTTAGTCTTTAGAGAAGTGGTTCTCAACCTGTGGCTTACAACCCCTTTGGTGGTCAAATGACCCTTTTACAGGAGTCACCATCAGAAAACATGGGTATTTACATTATGATTCATAACAGTAGCAAAACTGCAGTTATGAAGCAGCAACAAAAATAATTTTTTGGTTGGAGGTCATCACAATATGAGGAACCATGTTAAAGGATCACAGCATTAGGAGACTTGAGAACCATTTCTTTACAGCTATTCTAGAAGAAAACCCTCTGGAAACATCAGAGCTATCAGAGCAAATAAAATGTGTAATCAGAGAATTGAGTAATATGACATCCTTTCAGATGAGTGGAAGAGCTCTCACTCTACTTTCAGCTTTTAAAATGATTAACTCCCACTGCATAAGTACCTTTATTAGTGAATTATTCTTCAATTAATTATCTTTATTTTGTTTACCATGGGTAGCTTACCATAAGAAATCTTCTCTCTCCATGTTCATTTATTTCCTGGAGTTTGAGTTTTCTCCCAGCCTGTGTACTTCCGGCTCCTCCTTTCCCTCTTCCCTCCCCACTCAATCTAGTCCTTCCTCATGCCTTTTAAATGGCAGTTCTAATGTGACAGACTCTAGAGGCTTGACTTGGCTTGCTCCTCTTCTCTTACAGCATTGTCCTCTCAGGCCATTTTCTTAAGGAATCTTTTTTGTGCTGTTCTCTGAAGAACTGCAATATCTAATTCTCTACTTCCTTTTCTGCTTATTTTTCTCTTTAGCACTTGTCATGCTGCACATTTTATGTTTCTTGCCACATACACCGGGACATCAACTTCAAGAGAGCTGGGATGTTTTCTATTTTGCTTATGCTTTATCCCTTGTGTCAAGAACTACACCTATTGTAGAGCTACATCTAATGTAGAATCAAGAAATACATGTAATGCAGTGCCAAGTACTACATACAACTAATGTACACACAATATACTAAGAACTACACCTAATATCCTGTCAAGAACTATATCTAGTGTCAAGAACTATACCTAACATAGAACATTAACAAATGTTTGTCAAACCAGTGAATTAGTCCACAATGTGGTAACATTATGTGTGAGTTTGAAATGCTATATTTAAGAGGTCAGGCTTAAAGCTAAACACTGAGCTGAATTCCTGGAATCCAGTTGTAGAGAGGGAGGGGTAATGAACAAAGGGGTCAAGACCTTCTGGGTCAAGACCTCTGAAAGTGGGTGTCAGTTAGGAGGCCTGGGCAGTCTATGGTACCTCTGGCAGTGGAAACAGTATTTATCCCTAGTGCACAAATGGACTTTGGGAACCCATTCCCCATGGGGGGATACTCTCTTAGCTTAGATACATGGGGGAGGGCCTAGGCCCTGCCCCAAGTGATGTGACAGACTTTGATAATCTCCCATGGGAGGCCTCACCCTCCTTGAGGAGTGGATGGAGGGAGAGGGGGAAGGGGGCTTGGTGTGGGCCATGGAAGGATGGGAGGGAGAGGGAACCATGATCGGTATGTAAAATAAGATTCTTTTTTAATTTAAATAAAAAACAGAGGTCAGGCTTACCCAGCACTTCTGGAAGGGGACACAAAAGAATACGAGAACTTTACCTTGGAGGAAAATATTTGCCAAGTTATTTGTATACAATTTCATAGTAATTTTTTTGAGACAAAGTGTCTCTCTAGCTTAGGCTCCTGCCTCACTCCCTCAAGTGCTGTGGCTATAGGCCTGTTCGGCTCAGTCCCCCAAATGCAGGGATTATAGGCATGCATCACTGCTCCTACCTCTCATCCATCTTTAAATCATTAGAATTTTAAAAATCACTCAGATGTCTGAGTACCATGGGTTATAGGCCATTTAAAATAACCCATATGTGTAGAAATATACCCATAGAGAAAATTATATCCTTTGAAACACAAAATAGATAGGAAAAGTAACTATTCTATCTTGGGGATACTCAGACGTCATACATAATAGGATTGACAGAACTGGTTATGCTAGCACCAGAGACATCAGTGATTGGGGCTTCTCACTAAGCAGGGCTTGTTAAATAATGAGTTGCAAACCAAGCAAGAAAGTGTTCCTATAGCAAATCTTACAAAGCATTTTAGTATTTCAGTCTCTCAGCAGTTTGGAGTTAAGTATGACACAACATGCTATTTGTACAAAGATTTCTTGAGGAAAACCGAAGCCCAGTAGAAAGTCAAAGGGAACCAGGCTGACAAAGCAGTAGCATTAAACTCTGGCCACAGTTATCTGCACAAAAAAGTTCAGGATAAAAAGAAGTCTGGTAAGTGAAGGGAGAGCAGTATCAGAAGTAAGTAATATTCTTGATATAATTTGAATGAACCAGAGTCCTGGACCATACATAGTATTAAGGGGGAATTTATATATCTGATCATTAATCTTCTGGAAATGAAATATAAAGTTTGTGAGAAGTGCTCTAAATTCTGACCTACAGTTACTAGGCATAGAAATTCCTTAGAAGACTCCAGAGACAGGGAAAAGGGATAGAAGGAGGGAGGGAGGGCAAAAGGGAGAGGAAACTGGGATTGATATGTTAAAAAAAAAAAAAAAAAAAAAAAAAAAAAGACTCCAGAGACAGGAATAGGCTGTACTGAAGATTCTGGGGACTTGGGAAAGAAGAGAAGCAAGAACTTCATGCATCTGCTTGCCCTTAACTTACACTTCTTTTACCAACACTCTGCTATTTGGGAAATTTGCCCCTGATTCCCACTCTCACTAACAAATTTCCACCTTCCAACTAAACAGACTTTGGTTTTATCTTTAATCTACCTAACACCAGCTGTTGCCGGAGCATTCCTATTAAAGGCTTAGTCCAAACAGTCTGATCATTAAAGCAAACACAAAGCACATGGAAGCAGCTCAGGGCTGGGTTCAGGCTGGAATGCTGGGGGAATTCATCTCTGCATGGTCCTAGCTGGATGACTTAGGGCATGCTGCTAAGGCTCTTTAAGTCGTATCTTAAATGTGGCTAAGTCCTCTTCTCCTGCAGAACCTACTAAGAGGATCAAACTGAATCTCACAAACTGGAAAGCTTGGGAGGGGTAGAAGTAAAATTTATGACTTTTATGTAATTTTTTTTACTGCCCATAGACACACTGACAATAGAAAGATTAGGCTTGGAAAATAGCAATATTTAAATGCAGTCACTTCATGTGCAGTTGCAATAAATGAGTATTTTCATGAATATTTTTAATGATACAAAACTTTGGGGGTTTTGTGTTTTGTTTCATATTTTAGTAGCTTAGCTGCCTAATGCTCCATTTCATATTTTAAAAAATATTTGGGCCCTAATGTGATCAAACCTGGAACCTCAAACACTGCAGACAAGTGATTAAGTTCTATACTCTCAATTCCCATGTTTCTTTTCAAAGTGTTCAAAATCTTAGACACATTTGATAGGAACTGGTGCATAGTCTTGCAGTGCATTTCCAGGCTTAAGTTAATAAATGTGATGATGACCTTCTTTAAAATGTGCCCCTGATCCAGCCCTTTCAACTTTTTGTTCAATGAACAATCTGGAATCCTGCATAGGAAACAAGAAACTACTGAGGAACTCTGGTTAAAACAGAGGCAGTAAACCAGAAGTGTTTCTTCTCATCCCAGAAGCATACACATAGCATGTGTAGCTTGTACACAGAAAGTACTACATCAAGTATTATTTGAAATATCAGCAACACAGTAATGGGGGGGGGTGATAAAGCCTGATTAGGCGATGGCTTTGTGGTGACATGAAAATGATCCACGAGACTATTGAAAGCAAATATCTAAGCAATGACAAAATATATTACAAAATACACAGTAGGACATTCTGCTGATGTGCTCTCATTGCCAGCATGAACCTACTTACATTTACTTTTTCTTGAAAATGCGTCATACTTTGCTGCCTCCAGTACTTAAATCCACCTGACATTGCCCTATCAAAGACCCCCTTGCAAGTGTTGAACAGGCTAAGACAACAGGCTGGTTTTTTAAAAAAACAAACTACAATAACCAGATCAACACATGAAATAAAACCAAAATCAAGGAACAAATAATACAAAGCCTAAGACAAGTCTTTTCGGTCAGAACACAATTCTAATTTCAGGTTAAGCATTAAATAAATCATTACAGTGACATCTGAGAGTGGGATGAAAGAAAAATCAATCTGTCTTACTCAGCAAAGCTGTCAGTCACATATCGCTTTCCACTATAGAAACACAAACCCAGATAGTACCTTAAAAATGAAGTTACTCTATTGCTTTCCATTCCTCCCAGTGGCAAAAAGAAAACCTTAAGCAGAGTGCCTATCCCAGCACATTTCTGCAGATAAAAGCCTTGGTGATGGAGCCCTGTGGTAGACAAACCCTGCCTAGTAAAATGTTCAAGTCCCTCCCTGTTAGCCAATCCAAAGCCGCTCAGGCCTCCCAGGGAGATCAGCCTGGCTTTGTGGCAATACAATGGGGTTAACCATTTCCTCCTATCCATTTAGAAACAAGATCTGCTTAGTTGCTCAAAATCATTTAGCAAAAGAAACAATGGATGATTTTCAGTAGTGGTGTACAAAAAAAAAAAAAAAAAAAAAAAAAAAAAATGCTGTTTCCCCCATGGAGAAGGAATATAAGGAGAGTTTTCCTTTTCAAAACAAAAATTTTTATAAGCCCTATGTTGCTATTTAGACAGTATTTTTTTTTTTTTTACAGGACCTAGCAGTAGCTCAAGACCAGCACATGTACACACACACACACACACAAACTGCCTTTATCCAGGTAACTCACAACGTCCATTCACAGGAAGCTAGAACCTCTCCTTAATTCAATGTAAGATCTTAGTAAAATTAAACATCAGAACTATCTACTTAGTTTCTTTCCCCTACCTATGTATTCCTCAATTTCACATTTTTTTTTCTGGCCTCCTTCAGTACTATTCGCTGTCAGTAATACATACCTATCAAAGATGTAAGAATTGTTAAATTGTGTAAATTATTATTTTGCAAGTCATATAATACCAGCATATAAATAGACAACTCAAAATAGCAAACAATGGGCTGCTGTTTGGTGAAGTGTTCTTTTATATCGTGTTAAGAAGACCTAGTGATGGGAGTGCTCTAAAATACTTTGTGTTAAGAGGGAAGGGAGGCCCATTGTTGGGGCTGCCCAGTCACAAAGTGAACCTGTTTCTGCATGCATTTTTAATGCCACTTTTTAAGCTTTGAGGCTCTCTGGAAAAACTTGAAGAGCAGTAGCTTTAGAAGTTACTCAGTAGCCCTGATTCCAACTTCAGGTATCTATTTACTGTATTTTCAGCTAGTTATTCACTTCCTAAGATCAAATCTAGAAACCTGTTTTGTATTACACACTGACTCCTGTGAACAATGGGTGGATATGTTTCTCTGAAATTCTTTTCAGTGTTCCTTGAGATCTGCTTAGAATAATGCCCCAGTTCACAAAAGCACAATCAACCTGTAACCCAACCTCCTTCGAAGCATATTGTCAGAGACAAGCCCAGCCAGGGCCACAGGTCCTCCAAAGCCAACCAAGTAGAGACTCTGGACCTCAGGCCACTTCCCCTCTGCACAGCTGGCTCTTTGTCATATATGTCCTAAGTAGCTTGTAAGTATGCTCATATAATTTGCAAATGGAAAATAACTTCTCATTTTTAATTCTCCTAAAAGATACAATGAATAGAGAAAGAAATCTTTAACATTATTTCCCCTTGATTGTGCATCTGTGGCTCTGTGCATGTCTTCTTAGTAGCATCAACTGAGAGGACAGAAAATAACCAGCAGCCTGATTGCTGGGGCAGCTCTCACAGCTGACAACAAAACCATGCTGCAGAGCATTGTTTACAGTCGTTACCCATGTTGGTATTTTCCAATTGTGTCTTCATAGTGAATGAAAAGCTTTAAATGAACATTTCTATTGGGAAATAGAATTTGCTAGTGCTTTTCTATGAACATGGGAACGTAGCCTTTTCCTTTCCTAGTTAGCTATTCCCACAGGTAAAAATAGACTCATGTGCCAACTTGAAAGGTTGTAAAGAGCACTGTGAGAGCTACTTATAATACGCTTTAAGTGGTGGCTGTGTTCTGCACAGTGAGGGCTGGATGGAGAGGAGAGGAGCCCCATTATGCAGCTTGACTGACCGAGCCTAATCAGAATTATTTCAGCACACTGCCTCACTACAGCTTCCAACCCATTAAATAGTAAATGCTTTTGCCAGCCCTGGTCCCACTCTGGCTCCCACTGTGTCCAAGTCTTTGCAACTGTGTTACACAGTAAGCTGTTCAAAACAATTTTAGTTTTGTTGTTGTTTTGTGACAGTGTGTAAATAAATGGAGTGGGTTTAACAGGCTCTTCAAAATCCATCATCTAATCTGTTATTTATGATTTATGACAAGAATGTGTAACATCCCACTAGTTCAAGCCTGTTATCCCACCATGCAGAGGGACCTTTTGAATAAATTCTTTATCTTATTAATAAGAAAAACATGAATCACCATAGCTATTACCACCCCACCCAGACCATAAAAAAATGTCATCCATTCTTTAAGGCTGTGATTTGGGACATCTCATTTCAAACACATACACTTCACTTAAATATCAAATACACAGTAAAAACTCTATCAAGAGAGAGGTGACCAGGAAATTTAAAGGTAATTTATACCCAAATGTTATAGCTCTAACATACATAACATCTGTGCAGAACCCCCATAATTGCCATTTCTCTAGCCTCGGCTGTACAACAAGGCTAATTTGATTATCTTCTTTGGAAATTTGCTTGGGATAAAGGAGTGAATACTCACAAAGCACCCAAACCAGTACCTTCATGTAGTAGCTATGTTATGTTAGTGTGTAATAGAGAAAAATAAATCAGATTCTCCGGGGCAGGGAGGGGGTGAGCCAATGTGCTTTCAGACACACCTCCAGAACACAAGAGATCCACCCTGAACTCATTCCCCTTCACAATCTTTATCTTGTCATTGTTATCAGGTTTTGTTTGGTTTTTGCTTTTGAGACCTGTGTGTTAGCCCAGGATGCCCTCAGGCTCACTATGAAGCCCAGGATGACCTTGAAAATATTTTTGACCCTCCTGCCTCTACCTGGGGTCCTAGCCTTGTGCTGCCACATTGGATTTATGTATTGCTGGACCAAGGGCCTTATGCCTATTTAGCAGAGTCTTGAATTTGTTTCAGGTTACATCTACTGCCTTTCTGTGTGGTGTTTTGTAACTTTTCCTACTGAAAAATGGTGAATGCTTTTCATCTGAATTTCTGGAAGACAGCAATAGTCAGGTGGCTGAGACAAAGTTTTGGCTAAAATATCTATAAGCTAGTTCATGAGAATGAGTGAACCTAAGTTTCTGTCTTGCACTCTGACATGCTCTGCCACGCTCAGATACTTGTGGAATTAATTTGCTTCTCAGAGCTGTAGATCTGCAGAGTGGAGACAAATTCAGTGTTGTGCCACTTGGTAGAAATGCTGCTAGAACCATTTGCTTCTGTATATAAGGATGGTGATCACACATCCACAGAGTCTAATGGCAGAGCAGCCTGCCATTCATTGCCTTTTCATAAGTTACTAATAGGCAAAATACCAGAGTTCTAGAAAGGCATTGTGAAGGCAAGCTAAGGACAGAGACTAAAAAGGAACACAACTTTGAGATGAATGGGTACAACAGTAGGTATGTTAGAGACAGAGACAGAGATTGGGTCTAGCTGCTTTGATGCAGGCAGAGAAGCAAGTCCTCTTTTTCACTGACTCCTACATTTACTTTGTCTCCATTCCTGGCTCCCTGTCACACCCTCCCTACCTTGTTTAAAGTACTTACAAACCATTGCTTTAAATAAGGAACACTGAAGCCTGGTGGTGCTGGTACAGGCCTGTAATCCTGACACTCAGGAAGCAGAGGCAAGATGATCTCTGTGAGTTTGAGGCCAGCCTGGTCTACAAGGCAAGTTTCAGGATAGCCAGAGCTGTTACACGGAGAAACCTTGTCTGAAAAAAATAAAACAAAACAAGAACAACAAAGGAAAATTTATTGTCATACAGCAGTGGTTTCAAGGGCTCAAGAACCACCCACTGAAGTAGACTATCAACTCTTCACACATATTCCCTTCCCTTAGATAATACCATAGGAGAGAAACTTCTTCACGAGGACTCATCTCCATTTTTATCAGATTACCTTAAAAAGTGTTGTCTAAACATTTGCATATGTGTGCACAAGAGTGGATGCCCCACAGCTAAAATCCTCCTGCTGTCCATGGAATCGATTCCCTGGTCTGCTATTCCCAACGCTCTCATCCATGACCCTTTCTGTGAGTCTCAGTTGATCTGCGAATCTTGTTGCAAATCAGTTAGCCATGAATCTTAAACTATGCCAGCTAAACAAGTCTATCATGCTGGTCCCAAATAGACTTCCCTGTTCCACCTACAGCTATAGTTTCCAGATATGTCCCTATTCCTTCTCATTTGCTTCAATCTATGTCTTCCATCCACATCTGGATGAAGTCCATTACCAATAGGGTAGATTTAACTGAAGGTTCCAGCCATCAGGTACTGTCCCTCTGACTTGAAAGCCCACTTTCTAGCACTTAGATCATCTTATATATAGCACCTTGTTTTGTCGTTTTTTATTGTTGTACAATTCTTCTCAGCCAAGTATAGGGGCACACATCTATGATCGCAACACTTGCGAAGTTGGGGCAGCCTTGGCTACAAAATAAATCAAAAGACAGCAGGAGTATCTTAGTAAAACCAGGTCTCAAAAGGAAAAGTGAAAGGGGGATGGGGATATGGTTCAGTGATATAGTACTTGCCTAGCTAAGGCCTAGGGTTCAACCCCCACAAAAGAAGGGAGAAAAGTCATTCCTCATAGTTGACGAACTATTTCTGTAATTCTTACATCAGTTCTTGTACCTTGCATGTAGTGGATACTATGACCTGTAAAGCCCACCAGTGAGTGTTGGATGTGGTACATGGCTTTGTTGTCCTGTAAATAATTATGTACATGAACTTACATATAATTACAGAATACATTTTCATTAAATTCAAATAGAACCATCTTTACCTTTCCACCTACTGATGGGCATGAATATTGTGGAGTAACAGTCTGTTAGTTTATAATCTTAGTATTAGTGTTGGTGGGCACGCTTCCAAACCACAAATATTACCACATCAGTACAACAACTTCATCTTGACCAGATCATACAAGTCATGAACACAAGCTCTACAGAGCAAGAGAGTTTTCTGCACTGACATGTTTTTCTTCACAGAATAGATAGCAGATTGTCTATTTCTCCCCTTTTTAACAATTGAAAATTGAGTTCATCTTCAATTCATCACCTGGCTGGTTCATGTCCTGTGCATCTGTTCTACCAGCTTCTTTGCTTTGCAATTTCCCTGCAGAGGCAAGAGGCTGGCTGGCTGCCCAGGAAGGAGAGAATCTTTGAAAATGCTCAGGAGAGCAGCTCTGGCTATTTTGATCTCTCTTCCATCCTTTGGACGAGGACAGGGTCTAGCTGCTTATCTCACAAGGAAGATTTCAAAGGTACAGCAACTTCCTTTGTCTCTTTTGAGCCAGGCCCAGAGGAGTGAAGTAGAAAATGCTTTTCAGTGTTTTCAGATTTACTGCTTTTCTCCAGCTGAAGCACAGACCCCGACTATCACCATAAACTGACTGCACAGTATCTTTCATTTATCTCAAAGTACATTCCTGGGGGAGAACACAACTCACACATAGGAAGATACATAACCTACATCTCTCCACAGCTGCCCTTTGTTGTCTGAGTTCTTTGTTTCCCCCTTTTATTTTCCACAACAAGCAGAAGGCCCCTACCTTTCACAGGGATTAATAAAAAGAACAAGAACAAAAGCAAATTTTCAATGACCTATCTCAATTTCAGACACTATTTCTGAGAATAGTGTCTGAGAATAGAGTCTTCTCCAACCATCTCTGATTTGAAGTGACCTTACATACAAATCCAATCCCAGGCCCGTTATGTGTATATATTGGTCTATATGTGTTGCTAGTGGGCTATGGCCTCTGCTCCATTCATACCCTCTCTGGCCAGTTCAAGGTTTTGCTGACCTTATTTTCTGTAGTTAATTACTCATATTTAAAAGGTTGTCTAATACCCGTCAACTCATTTGCATAACTGAGGCAGGCAAATCCATGACAGGACCTTAAGCTCCTTCCACCTGCCAAGTGCCTGTTCTCGGCTGTCTAATCCAATTTGATGCCTTTTTTGTGACAGAGCGTCTGTTATTTGGCATGTTTGCAGCCATTTGTACATACCAGGAAGAATGGATGTAGTGTTTACAAAATACGATGATGGGAAATGTAGAGGTATGTTAAAGGGATGCAAGTCAGAAAGATGAGCAGATTTCAAAGTAACTGCAGGAACTAACAGATAAAACAATTTGCCTTTCAAACAATTATTACCTATGAGAGCTTTTGAAACACTGGCCATTGATTGCAAGGATATGAAATGCTAGAAATCTCTCCTGATTTGCTGGACCCATCCTTGTACTGAACTCATCAATCACACTTTCCTATTGTGTCAGATTCTACTGGAAACTTAACTGATCCTAAATAATTTTCTGTGAGGAAATCCAATCTAATTCTAGGTAGATCTATGAAATTCAGTGCCTCTCAGCTCCCTGGTGCAGCTTTAAAATTTTCTAGACACAAAGTAAAATTCAGTATGTGGGGTCATTTTTAGCTCAAAAAGGAAATGAAGGAAGGAAGGGAAGAAGGAGAGAAAAAGCCAACTCTCACATTTTCTTTAAAAGTTCAAATAAGTTAATTACAAATAAATAGTGAGAAATACATTTTGAGTTGATTAAAAGATGATTTTAGGGCTAGAAAGCTGGCTAAGCAGTCAGTAGCCCTTGTTGCTCTTCCAGAAGTCCTGAGCTCAGATCCCAGCACCCTCATAAGATGGATCAGAATTTCCTGTAACTCTAGCTCCAAGGAATTCAATGACTTCTTCTGGCCTCTAGGGGCACCCAGACATACATACACACACACACACACACACACACACACACACACACACACACGTAAATGTGACAGCAAAAATCTTTTGAAATTCACAGTATTCTGGGCTATCTCAGCTCAGCTTTCTGAGGGCTGGGGTTACAGTTGTCCATCGCCACATCTAGCCACAAGCCTCATTTTGCATGAACAGTTATGGCAAAGGCTTTAATCTCATATTTAAACAAAACTATACTTTAGAAATTAGGGCCTCATTTTTTACTGTCTATAATTACATTAAATCAAGGATACAGTGATGGGGGAAGTCAATATGGAAGGCTTGCTGACTTCACAGACAAGAGATTCAGACTCAATACATGGGACTTTTAAAAATCCTTTTATAGTTCATACTCACTCCCTCCAACTACTCCCAAATCCATCCCCTCTTTCCTACCCACCCAACTTTATGCTCCTTTTTTTTTTTAATTGTTATGCGCATGGGTGTTTTGCTTGCATGCATATCTACACACCACTTGGATGCCTGTTATCTAAGGAGGTCAGAAGAGGGTGTAAGATCCACCTGGTACTGTAGTTGCCGATTGTTATGAACTATAATGTGGTTTCTGGAAAACAAAGCTGGGTCCTCTATAAGAAGCTCTCTCTCTAGCCAAACTTGCTTTAAAAAAAAAATATTTTAAAGCCATTAACTACAATTTGTGCTGCCCATTTCCCTTTAAATGTATGTGTTGCTTTCCACTGAACGTGATTAACCAACCAGGGGTTACACACTTTAAAGAAAACTGACTCTGGCTCCAGTTATCAATTGCCAACAGCTACTCACTTAGGGGTAGGGCTTCATGGCCTCTTCCCTGCTCTACGCTGGGATTTTATATTATTTAAGTGTTTACAGATCTTACACATGCTGTCACAATTGCTGTGGTTTCACATGTGCAACTGCTTTGGTGTGTCCAGAAAGCACTTTTACTGTAGTCATCCCCCAATCCCTGGCTCTTACAATCATTCTATCCCTCTGCTGCGACAATCTCTGAACTTTTGGAGGATGAATGAGAATTCCATAGTCTCTTACTCTCAACATTTTGACTGACTGTGGGTCTCTGTGGGTTTAGAAATGCAATACTCTGATTAGATTAAAGAACTGCTCCACAAGTTGAAACCCATACCTGGCATCATTATGTGGGCAGAAGAACCATGGGCTAGACAGGTCATAGGCCCTAAAGAAGAACTTACTAGTATTGTTCTGCTATGTTGATTTAGTGTTAAACCAACTTCTAATGACTCATCACTAGTCCCATAAAGGAGTATATCTTTCAGTCTATGGGACTTTTAATGAAACAACTTAGCATGACCTGTTGAACAGGTGGTGCAAATATGAACTCCTGACAGATTTAATCCCTATAAGGAAAAAAAAAAAAGAGTGCAGATTGAATTCAAATAAGCAAACTGATCATTTTACTCTTTATAGTGTAGGTTAAGTATCCTTTACATAAAATGTCTAGGAAAAGAAGTCTTCCAATTTTTAGACATTTTTAGAATTTTAAATATGAGATATTGAGAGAGAGAGTCAAATCTAAACATGAAGTTCATTTATGCCTCTGATTTCCCACACATACAGAATCTTAAGATAACATGTGTGTGCCTGTGGTATGTGCATGTGTGTACATGGGTACACTCACCTGCATGCCTCACTCACTTGCCCATTTGTATCTCTTTATCACTTCCAACTTTTTTTGAGCCAAGGTCTCTCATTAACTTGCAGCTTTCTGATTAAGCTAGACTAGGTGGCCATCACCCCCTACCCCCACCCCAGTATCCTCATTTCTGACTCACCAGCATCATGGTTACATGTGTTCACCCACACACCCTGCTTTTTAATCTGGCTCTAGGTTACCAATGGCCAACTTAAGGCAATCTTAAAAGCCAAGCTATCCCCAGGAAGGGGAACAGTTATAAAGCCACATAAAGGAATGTAAATGATGGAGCCCAAGATTTGAAAATAAAAATAACCCATGCCAACTACTGTGGGCTGTTAGAGCCACCATGGATATTAAACACAGATGATCTAAGTTCTATTTAGAAATGTCCCTTTGAAGCATATGAACAGGACATATTTGAGAAGTTGCTAAGGATACTAGCTATGGTAGTCAAGGCAAACTTACAAAGCCTTGAAGTAAGTGGTTGGGGGCTGGGTAAGATATAATGGCTGTGAGATTTATTTAAGAGGAGTGTCAAAACAATTCAGGGGGGGGACAGTTAAGATTTAGAAGTCCCAAGTCCAATCTCTCCATTTTCAAGGTAAGAAACTGAAAGCTTCACAAACTTACTTACTTACTTATTCAAAAATCTAAATTTATGCTGGGCATGGTATCTTGCACCTATATCCCCAGCACTCAAGAGGCCAAGGAAGATCACCAGGAGTCTGAGGTCAGCCTGGGCTATAGAGTGAGACTCCGTCCCAAAGAAAGAAAGAATGACTATAAGTGAGATGGGGGCAGGGAGTCAGCAAGCAAGCAAGCTACATTTAATAAATGGCAGAAATAAGGCAAACATTTGAATTTACTACCTCCAGTGCTTGTGTGTGTGTGTGTGTGTGTGTGTGTGTGTGTGTGTGTGTGTGGTCAATTTACAAGTGTGTGTATTGTGTGAATGCCTATGTACATTACATAAAAGCATGTGGAGGCCAGAGGTCAAAGTGTTGAAAGTATGGTGTCTTCTATCACTCTCCTGGAGCTTGTGGATTTAGCTGGACAAGCTGCTCAGGAAGCCCTAAGATTTCTTTGTCTGACTCCTCTGTGCGAGACTGCAGGCGTGCACGATGGTGTGTGCTGAAGACTAAATTCAGGTCCTCATGCTTTTGCTGCAGTACTTTACTATTGAACCATCTCGCTAGCTCTAACATAGTGTTTTCACAACACATTGTGTGACTATGTATATAGAAAAATTCCAGGGGAGAAGCACCAGAAAAGTAACAATAAAACACGGTCATGAACTTTTTGACAATTTTTCTGTAGAGAAGAAATATTATCTTGTATAGTTTTTCCTCAATATTAAACAACACTGTATAGATTATTTTGTTATAACATATTAACCTTCATTTGTACTCACAACATAGTTAACTAGCTAGTTAGTTTTACTAGGTTATCTTGCTTGTGTGTGTGTGTGTGTTTCATTTAAAATTTTTTTCTTACTTTACATATTGATCCTAGTTCCCTCTCCCTCCCACCCTCCCATTTCCCCCACAAATTAACTCTGAAATCAGATCACCTTCCAGTAAATGGCTTGCCATACTTCAGCTTGCAGTATTTCTCTTTTTACCGGGTTACACAAAATGAGTTGCTTACTGATTAAGGAACACCCTCTTCCCGCCAAGAAAGACATGTGCTGAATTCAGGAGTGCATCCATCTTGCTTATACTCCAATATTTCCTTGGCATTCTGAACAGTCCCTGGCACAGAGCAGATACTTTATAAAATCAGTGATCATGTGTGGAATTGTGGAGACAAGTACAATCCTCTCTGCTTTCAGAAGCCACAATCTTCCCTCCAGGGAAATGGGACATTGAGGACTCTGATAGAAAAGACTAACCCTATCACTGAAATGTGGAGGGACAAAGGGCAACACTAGTGAATCCACAAAACAACAGCCATGTTGAGTTGACCGGATCAGAGCTTTCTCTGCTGAGCATCCAGTATTTTTATTGACATTGGACTTGAAATATGTTATGACCTCTTATGTGTTCCATTTCTATTTCTGATACCTCAGAAGAAGGTTGAACCTAAGGAGAGTGCATAGTTAATGCTTTGCTGTTAATTGAGACCTGAACAAAACAACTACTTGAGCCAGGAAAGATATATTTGTCTCATGGTTTCAAAGTGATTGATCCATAAGTTTGGGGTCCATGTACTTGGACAGAACACAAAATACCTGCACAGTGTGGTAGAGGAAAGCGGTTTGTTTCATAGAAGATCAGACAACAAGAAAAAGGGATCTACAACTATATTGGCTTTAGCCCTCCCCACTTTCCCATTCCCCCCCCCTACCTTTTTATTCTTTTGGGTTCCCAGCCCCAGAATGTTGCTGTCCACACTAAGGCTGGTTATTTCCTCCACTGTAAGGCTGGTTATTTCCTCCACTGTTAAGGTTAGTTATCCTTTCTGGATAAATCCTCACATACATACCCAGAGGTGTGCCTCATCAATACCCTAGATAATTCTAAACCCAGTCAAGTTGACAACGAAGGCTAATCGTCATAGCGGGATATACTGAACTGGCCAATACTGTGACTGGCTTAAATAATTAACTGAAGATTTAATAAGATAAAATGGTAATTATGATCCTAGATTGTAGTGTAAGTCATAAGTCTTACTGAATCTCTTTGGCTTTTCATCAGCCAGTGAAGGGTATTTTTTAGAACAAAATGAAATATGTGTTTAACAAAAGAAAATATTTGTCTCTTTGTATTTCCAATACAAACACTGTGATGCAATTATGTGGATTGCACAGACTCATTAATCTCCCAGAGTGAGGTTCCCAAACCACACTTACAGAAAGCACAAACAGCTGTGTCCTCATCCTGACACTGCCCGAGGGATCCCTCAAAGCAGAGATTAAAAGACCACTCACTCCTGGCTGTAGCATCGTTAGTTCCTGAGTGACACTAATAACAAAGCCACCCTAAATATGGATTAGTGCCATTATTTTGAAGAATGTTCTGCTCTCTAGGAACTGACTGAAGACTATTTCTGCACAAGTCATCAAAGATTTACAAATTTAGTTTGCTAGTAAGTCAAAGTTATAAATTTTGCTAACTTACAAGCAAAGATGACATCTTATTGTCAAATCTCTAGAGCCCACCTGTCTGTTAAGATAATGAAAACTGCATTGTTTCTTCTGCAATATTAAGAGCATCTTAATTATCTAATCTCCAATGAGTAGCACACATATAAATTTTATGCAAAATCCAACCAAAGAGCTACTGAGCAGGGTTCTATTTCAAAGTCAAAGTTGATGGCCCAGTATTAGAATGAAAGTAAATATATGAATAATATTTTACAACAGTATCATGGCAATTAGTTTCTACTGAAAATTAACTTTTATTACCTATTGGTGAAAGCCTGTTCCTCTCCTAACATTCTAACTTTAGGAAATAGCATGACCCAAGTGTTCAAATTGTAAAATTGGGAGTTCCCCTAGGCTGTTTTTTTTTACTCATACCTGTTTCCTCAGAGTCACTACAAACACCTGTACTATGTAAAATCTTCAACACCTTACTATTCTCCCTAACATCAGCAGATCCCACCGTTATGCTTCTAGACTTTTCCCAAGCCCATTTATTTCTCTCCTTGCTTTCTATAGAAGTCACTATTGTCTCTCACCTTGAAGTCTAAAAGAACATCCTCTGTTGCCATGGCTTTCCCCCCTGTTCTCGCACAAAGTGTTGCACACGGAGCACTAGAGGGCTCTCTTTAAGATACAAATCTCATTCTTTAAACCTGCCACTGGTTTTCCATTTTCCAATGCATGATCCTTGATATTAGACTATAAACTTTGGGTAAAAACAAGAGGCTCTTCAGAATCAACCCAAGCTCCTAGAACAAACACATGACAGGTTTGCAATATTTATTTCTGGAAAGAACAAAGGAAGTAATTAATTAATGAAATCTTCACAGTGTCTAAGTACCATGTACAATGCTTTTATCTATGCTGTTTTTGACCTCCAACAACCACATATCACGAAATTAGTAATAGTATCTCCATCATACAAAGAAATGATGGTCCACACACTAATAAGTGGTAGAGTTGCAAAAACCATCAGATATAAAGCATTTTACCTAAATTTTTACCACTCACCCCCACTTTAAGATAAAATTGTACTATCTAGTCTACCAACCATCTGCTTCTATATCCTGAGTGCTGAAATAGCAAATATTTGCTACCATGCCTTTCCCATAACTCCATTTTAATGTGTGATATTATGCTGGTCATATGGTATATGTAGATTTTTGTTTCCCCTCATGGGACAAGGTACAATGTACATTTTCCTACCAAAGCCATTTATATTAGATAATGCTGAAAATGAATCACAAAATTATTGAGCTTATGTTACTGATATTAACTTCAAATCCAGCTATACAAATGTCTAAATATTTTCATGCTTTGTAAAATTTTATACACTTTGACTAAATTTTTATTGAAAATCAACATTTTCATTGATTTTCACTATGTATTGAGTGAAATATATGACAGTGCTTTAAAATGTATATATATCAAATGAGGCTCCCAAGAAAATATAAATGTTTCAGTATTAAAATGTATATTATGGCAATTTAACACACCAAACAATTAAGTGAGGAAAACTATATGTTCATCTCATTAGGCACAGAAAATACTCAATAAAATTCAATATTTGCTCTTAGAAAACTAGAAATTTAAAAAAAAACTCTTTAAAAGAGTTTATTAAATATCTACATAAAACACTACAATTTATAGCAACAGTTTGTAGTTGTTGTATTTTAAAATCAAGATCATGTCAGGGGTGGAGGTCAAAACTTGCAATACCAGGACATGAGAGTGAGACACTACTGTCTGGAGTTCAAGGCCAACCTCAGCAATGAGGTAAACTCAAGGCCACCCTGGGCTATAAGGGAACCCTGACTCTAATTAATTAAGCACAAAGGTGTCCTTAATTACCATTCTATCCAATAGAATACTAGAAACTCTTGTCAGGGAAGTAAATTTAAGAAAAGGGGTTAAAAAGCAGAAGTAATAGAATGAAGAACTCAAAGCAGCAATATTTATACACAGTAACATTTGCTACAATTTCTTTGTTTTTCTAATAAAGCATCTACAGACATATTGACAGAATTCATCGAGATCTCAGAAATTTTGTTGGCTCTGAGAACATATTAAAAAGTGATTTGATTCCTGCAACACCGATAACCACTAATTTTAAAATTCACATTCAAATGACATAACAATATAAAAAATACCTCCTCATTCTAAAATGAATATTAAAGAACAGAGAGATAATAAACCTCTAACGATGCAAATGTGATGCAAAGATAAAAAAGTTTGGGAAGGGAGATGCAAATTAGAGTTTGTAGCTTCTGGGAAGAAAGGGGCCACAGAGGCAATGGGGGCAATCCCAATTAAATTTTGACAATTTTCAAGAACATACTTATTACTATATAAAGAGAAAGGTAGTGAGAACTCTGAGTGTGATTTATAAAGTATCAGCTAGAGCCAGCTTTGAGAAGAAAAATAATACATGCTCCCTTTGCTCAAATGGCCCCAAACAAAATATATTTGACTATGGTCTAAAAATAATGTTTAACCGGTAGCTGCAAACGATAGTTTAAAATTAAGCTATATAGGCCAAAGAAAAGTCACAGGATTTGACTTAGATAATGATAGGACTTACATGAAAAACAATATATCAGAACTCCTTAGAAACTAAATGTTTCCGGACAGGAAATGATCCAAATGGACCTGAAACTCCTGTGTTATGACCTCTGTGGAATGGAAACATTGTGTCCTTCCAAATTCATATGTTGAAACTCTAATCATCCATGGACCTTAGAGACTGGCCTTCTGGGAAGTAACAGTATCAGGAGGGAGTAACCCACATGATGGGATTAGGGCCTTTATAGAAATGCAAGAAAATTGATTTCTGTTTTCCCTCCACTCTCTTTGACATGTGAAGATACATCTAGAAGGCAGCCATCCGCAAACCAGGAAGAGGACCTTCCCCAAACACTAAAGCTGATGTCATTTGGATGTCGTAAATAAAATGTTCAGCCTGTAAACCACCCAGTGTATAATATTCTGTTATGAAGCCAAGAAAGACTAAGGTATCATGGCAGGAAAATAAGAAGAAAAAGGTCTTGTTTTCTTTTTTTTTCTTTTTTTTGGGGGGGGTTGCTTTGTTTTGTTTTGTTTTTGAGACATGGTTTCACTGTGTAGCCCTGGCTATTCTGAAACTCACTCTGGAGACCAGGCTGCCCTTGAACTCAGAGAGCCACCTGCCTCTGCCTCCCAAGTGCCACCACCACCCCACTGAGAGGCAAAAATGGAAACTGTCATCTCCCTTCATTTGGACTTAAAATCTTTGTTTACCTTAGATATCATTTTGGGGCTGGAAGTGACTCAGACTTCTTCTACCTTCTGCCTTCCATAAGTACACTTCCTCTATTGAATAAAAACACCTACAGACTCTAACCCAAGTAGTTGCCTTAGTTAGGGTCTCTATTGCTATAAAGAGACACTATGACCATGGCCACTCTTAATAAGTAGACACTTAGCTGAGGTTGGCTACGGTTCAGAAGTTTAGTCCATTATCATCATGGTGGGAGGCATAGCAGCACACAGGTAGACATGGTGCTGGAGAGGTGGCTGAAAAGTTCTACATCCAGATCCACCGGCAGCAGGAAGAGAGATAACACACTGGCCCTGGCTTGAGCATCTAAGACCTCAAAACCCGCAATGACACACTTCCTCCAACAAAGTCACACTTACTCTAACAAGGCCACACAGCTCCTAGTAGTGCCACTACCGATAGGCCTATGGGGGCTATCTATGCTTTAATCAACCCACTCTAGCAATTTTCTGAAATTTTGAACAGAACATTCCAACTTTCCTGATTAGGTATCCTTCTCTGCTAGGGTGGTTTATTTGAGGGAGGGAAAATATTACACTTTACTGTATAGGCTCTCTGTGTTTCCTACCCTCTTGAAAATTATATACAAGGCGAGAAAAGCAGAGACATCCTGTAATCCATACATGTTATAAACACTCAGAAAACAAAACTATTAATAAATAAAAGCTCACTAAGCCAATGCTAAAAATCAGCAGTCTTTGGCTACATTTTCTATGGGTGTAAAAGCATCCTGCACAGTTCCAGCATTCCTATACAAAGGAAAAAGAAGAGTGGAGAGAGGTAGGTTTTCCACTGGTAAATTTCACAGAAGCTTTCCAAGGTCCAGTGACATGTAGTTGGCATTGTACACAGATCTCATGACCCATGATGCACCTGGTCCCTCCTGAGAGCTTTCCTTCCTCTCTGAAGCTGAACCAGACTTTCTTGTTCATGACTGCCTGACTACTGATGTTTGGCTTGCTTCAGCCTCATTTGACTCTCTGAACACTGTACGTCATTCCCTCCTGTCAAGGAGAGTTTGTTAATTGTTAGAAAAAGAAACCTCTATGTACACCAATGTGCCAGAAGTTTGGGTAGGGAATTCTTTCTGAGGACAAAATCTGAGGCATTGTTAGATGAGGACATCATACCACCTCCCCCAGCAGTTGGAGAGTTATAATAATATGACATAAAAGACTAAAAATGAAAATGCTTTGAACTAATTGAAGAGTCAGTCATGTTCAGATTTGCACAGGTGTATTTATAAGCTCGGGACTTTGTTGAAAGTCACCAATGCTATCCTCATCTGCTGTCATATTTGGCCTAACTCATTCTACATTCTAGTAGGATACGGACAATAGATTATATTAGGACAACTGGAAGATGCTGTTTCTGATACATAATTTAAGGGAGGATCCTGATGCATGGTGACTGTAGATGAGAGATGGTAAGACCTTGGCCTTCCTCAGAGGTGTATGGATTAGGGTTGGAGAGGGGGATGGAGAGATTCATTTTGCAAGAAAATTTTGGAAAGATGTCAGGTTTTCTTTCCTCTCTCTCTTTCTCCCTCCCTCTCTCTCTCTCTCTCTCTCCTTAGTAAATTTATTTTGTTTGTTTGTTTGTTTGTTTTATATACCACTCTCAGTTTCTCCTCCTTCCTCTCCTCCAAGTCCCTCCTTCCCACCTTCCCTCTACCCCCAAGACCCCCAATCCATTCCTCCTCCATTTCTATTCAGAAAAGCCAGGTTTACAAAGTGTGTGGTGACAAGAAGTTTGAGGTAAGGACAATAGCAACCCCAAACTTCTATTTTATTTTTCACCTTTAAAAACTTGCAGTTCTGCAGAGCTGGAGAGTTGGCACAGTGGTTAAGAGTACTTGTTCTTGAGAAGGACCTAGGTTCAATTCCCAGCATCCACAGGGAGGCTCTCCATCTCCTAAGGTACCAAGCATGCATGTGGTACACAGATATGCAGGCAAGCAAAACACTCTCACACACAAAATAATAAAATTTTTAAAACTATAATTCTAAATAGGGATATGCAGAGGTATTCCATGTCTAGTGGGATGGGTTGAGGCAAATACCTGCACCCAGGTAACCATTACCAAGGTAAGGAATATTTTCATTCCTTTACCATGTTCCCATATGTTCATTCAAATTTCCACTTCCATCCTCCAGCAGAGACAAGCATTCTGAATTTTACTCTCATAGACTGACTTTCTAGTCTTGAGCTTTATAAAAATGCACTCACACAATATATCATGTGCCTGGCTTCCTTCACTCAATATGGTTTTGGGTTTATTCCATGTTATAAATTATTTTACAAAGGACAAAATAGTATGATTACAACTGGTTTTTTTTAAAGGTTAATCTATAATATATAAAAGATTCTGGAAACATACAAATAATTCTAGAAGTATATTTCAAGAATGAGAGATCTGTAGAAATGTGTAAGAAGGGATTTGAGTTGGGCTGGAGGGATAGCTAAGCTCACAAACAAAAATATAAAGATATGAATTAAAACAATTCTTTAATAGGTAGAAGGTTACAAATCAGAACAACTGAACAGAGAATGAGAGGCCTTGGAGGAACTAAATATCTCTGTAAATGTCTAAGTGTAATACAATGAATTCCAAGCTAGTTGATTGGCTCCAAAGAAATTTACCTGAGTTGATTGGCATGCCTTCAACATTAATTAAAGTGGTGGGGGATGAAAAGGCAGCCTACCAAATAAGAAAAATGTAAGTCATATATTTAGCAAAAGTTCTGACCGCATAAAAGATCTACAAATGGAAATTAGGCTTGTGGAAAGATACTCAATATCATTCATTATTAGAGAATTTCGAGAGAAAACAACAGGAGGAGACGGAGACTGTATATACCAATTGAAAGTCTAACTCAAAAAAAAAAAAAAAAAAAAAAAAAACTGACAACACCAAATGCTGGTGAAGATGCCATCATATGGCAGTCTCTTACAAACTGCAACATATTCTTTTTGTGTGTGATAGCTTATTTTATCTATTGACTTGGATGAACCATGGGTGACCAGGTATTTGGTCAAATGTTATTTAAAATTTGTTCACTGCAATGTGGACACTGAGCATTTGATACCCAGAAACGAACAAAGATGATCATACTGACCCTCTCACTACCTTCAGATAATAGAGAATTCTTCCTAACATGCTTTGAATTGGAACATGGGAACATGTGTGTGTGTGTGTGTGTGTGTATGTGTATGTGTGTGTGTGTGTGTGTGTGTGTTTGTGAATGTGCGGGCATGCGCGCGCGCACGCCCGCACATGTTTGCACAAGTGAGCTTTTGGACAATGGCTCTTTCTGGCTTTTAAGACTGTCAGCTTTTAGAATGAAGGTACATCATCAGCTCTCTGGTTCTCGGGCATCCAGATTAATACTGAAAACAAACCTGTTCCCCTAGGTCCAGCAAAAAGCTTTCTCCTACATGTCTTAGAGTTGCCAGCCTTCATAAGCCAACTCTTTTACAATAAATTTCTTAATACATGATCCTGTTTTTTTTTTTCCTGAAAATCCTTAAATAATATGCCTTGCAAATAAATGGACTCCCAGGTATTTATCCAAGTGAGTTGAAAACTATTAAAACCTACACACAAATGTTTGCAGAAGCTTTACTCATAATTATCCCATAATGGAAGGAATACACATATCCGTCAGTAAAAGTCTTTCTTAGTAGGTTTTCTAGTGCTGTGATAAAACATTATGATCAAAACAAGCAACTGGGAGAGGAAAAGCTTTGTTTGGCTTACATATCCCAAAACAATGTTCATTGAGGCAAGAATTTTAATTGGGCAAGAACGTGGAGGCCAGAGATAAAGCAAAGGCCATGGAGGATGCTGCTTGCTGGATTACTCCTCATGGCTTGCACAGCCTATTTTCTTATAGCACTCAGGACTACCAGCCCAGGGATAGCACCACCCACAAAGGGTTTGGCCCTCCCCCATTACCACTAATTAAGAAAATGCCATATAGACTTGCCTACAGTCTGAACATATTTAGGCACTTTTTAAAATTTTGGTTCCTTCCTCTCAAATGACTTCAGCATGTGTCAAATCGATATAAGAACTAGCCAGCACATTGTCTTAACACTATAACAAAATAACATAAATGGGTGGCTGAAAAACACAAAATCTTACCTCTTAATATCCTAAAATCCATGTAATCCCACATCTAATTGCTAATATCCAAGGTATCTCATAATAGGCAATGTTCTTTTTCACATCCAGTAGTGTTTCCACTAACTTAATATGACCAAAGAAGGGAGGGATATTTTGAGAATCTCTTTGATAAGGCCATCGACCTCATACATCAGGGCTCTATCTTCATGACTTCTCAAAGGTACCACCTCCCCATACCACTACCATGGGGTTTAGGATTTTAACATATGATTTTTTTAAGGACATAAACGTTCAGAGAATAACAATAAGAAAACTGAAAAAAAAATCATGTCACATGTATAATGAGACACAATTCTCCTGATTTAAAAAAAAACAGAGCTATCAATATGTGAGAAATATTAATATTCTTTTGTTGTTGTTTCATTTTGTTGGTTCTCTCTTTTTTAAGAAAGGGTCTCAATTGATGTCCCAATCTAGCCTTGAATTCCCAATCCTCAGATATAGATATATCTGAATGCATATTGCTAAGTTAAAGAAACCAGATGGGAGAGGATATCTATAATATGTGACATTCTCAAAATGTAAAATTATGGAGAAAAAAATCAGTCTGCTTGTATTTCAGATTTTGGAACAATCTCAGTGATGTGGAAGAAGCAGCAGGTGCTGTCCCTATGCAAGATTGGAAATTAATGAAGTCAAACAAACAATATTTAAGCATTTTAACATCCCACAGAGATATAGGATAACTACTTTGCTAGCTAGTTTTAACAACCTAGGATCACCAGGAAAAAGGGTAGTAATGATGAATTTTTCATACCAGGTTAGTCTGAGGGTTTGACTGTAAGGGGCTTTCTTCTTTTTCAAATGATACAATTGATGTAGGAAGACCCAGCCTATTAGGAGTGGTACAGTTCCCTGGGCTAAGAGTATAAGAGAGGAGAAAGTTAGCTGAGAGAAAGAAAGAATGTGTATATCTTTTTTCTCCCCTTTGGAGTGTAATGTAATATAATTAGCTGCTTGAGTTCCTGCTTTGACTTTCCAAATGATGAACTATAATTCGCTACAGTAAACCAAATAAACCTTTTCACTTCCAGGTTGTTTTTTGTCAGGGTATTTGTTATAAAATAAGACACAAAAGCAGAACAAGAACAGATTCTTCTCTATGTCACAGAATTGGACAATTATGAGAGTGGATAATAGAGAGAGGGAGCCATCTTTCTCACTGGAGAGAAAACAGTGAGAAAACCAGTGTTTATACAAATAATGATGAAAAGATGCTGGAGTAATCTATATGCTAATAGATTAGAATTGGAAGACTTTAATATGAATTCACATTTAGTCTAATGCTGATGCAGTTGCCTTGTTAGCTTTCCACTATTACCGTGAAATTCTTGAAAAATCAGCTTAGAAGAAGGTAGCTAACTTTGGCTCATGGTTTCAGTTCATGGTCCATTGACCTGGTTACTTGTAGCACAAGAGTGGGGTAGTACATCGCAGAACAAATATGCATCAGAGGAATACTGCTCATCTCAGAGTATCCAGGAAGCAAAGAAAGAAACAACAGGACACGGTCCCAATATCCTCTTCAAGAGCATGGCTCCAATAACCTACTTCCTCAAAGCCAATCTCATTTTCTAAATGTTCCATCTGCTTCCAAGAACAAAGTCTCAATATGGGAATATAAGAACTTCCAACGGGGGATATTTAAGGATATTTACAGGTCATATAAATCCAGAGGTAACTATGTGCTTATATGCTTTTTTTATTTGTTTGTTTTGTTTCTAATACCATTCTCCAACAAAATGAAGCCATGTCTCTTGAAAACATAATTGATTTTAGCACTAGAGCAGAAAATATACAAGATGAGCCTGGACCATCTTATAGTTCTAGAAAGTAAGGACATGCTGAACAAACAACCAACCCCCAAAACATCACGATGAGAATATGTCAAAGGTATTTAAGAGCCAAATGAAATAACTCTCAAAGATCCAAATTAGAACAATTTAAGAGGTAAAAATTAAGTATAATTAGATTAAAATCCTAAGTACAATTATAGGCAAAATTTAAGATAACTTATGTAGACACCATATCCTTTAAGGGGTGGAACACAATTCCCTTCTTTCAAAAGTAAGCTTGCATGGTGATATCCTTCAAAGGTATTAGGAGGGGGCAGAAGAAGCCTCTTTACAATGGAGGAACCCAATACAGATTTCTTGGCCAGGTGACTAAGATCTACAGTAGTAGCAGTGTGTTGGTCAGTTTCCATTGGTCAACTTGGCACAAGTCAGAGAAAAATGCAGTTGAAAAAAAAAAAATGCCTCCATTGGATTGCCTATAGGCAAGTCTATATGAACTTTTCTTGATTAATGATTCATATATAAGGTCCTAGACCAGGGTGGGCAGTACCCTTCAGCAAGTAGTCTTGGAGGTATATAAGAAAGCAGACTATGGAAGCCAGGAGCAGTAATGCAGTAAGCTGCATTCTTTCATTGTCTCTGCTTGCAGTTTCTGCTTCCAGGTTCCTGTCTTGGCTTCCTGTTCTGACTTCCCTCAGCTAAGGACTATGATGTGGAATCATAAGATAAAATAATCCCTTTCTTCCCCAAGTTGTTTTGCTCATGGTGTTTATCACTGCAATAGAAGGCAAACTGGACAAGTGGCCATCATGCCATGTGTATGCATTCTTTATATTTTAAATTTTTTCCTCTCTCTCTCTCTCTCTCTCTCTCTCTCTCTCTGTGTGTGTGTGTGTGTGTGTGTGTGTGTGTGTGTGTGTGTGTGTGCATGCGTGCGTGCGTCCGTGTGTGTGTGTGTGTGTGTGTGTGTGTGTGTGTGTGTGTGTGTGTAAGTGAGAGTACCCATTGAGGACAGAAGAGGGCATTAGATGCTCTGGAGCTGGATTTTCAGGCAGTTTTGAGCCACTGGATCTAAGTGCCATAAACACAGAACCTGAGCCATCTCTCTAACCTCCATATGCATTCTTGATTCATGATGAAAATAGCATTGTACCTCCATGGTCTTCTGCCCCAATACTTCAATCCTATATCTAACCCAGAAGAAAAACATCTGGCAAATCACAATAGAGAGATCCTCTACAAAATACCTGACTGTGTGCCTCCGAAATGTCAAGGTCATCATCACAAGCAAGAACACTGAGAAAAGAGCAAAACCAAGAGGAGCCTAAGGAAACATAGCAATTAAATAGACAATGATAGGATCCCAGAACATTGACAGAAGGCAAAAGTACAATAAATTCTGAATAAGGATGAACTTTAGCTATTATTAGTGTCTCTATTGGTTCAGTCACTTTAATAAATTTTTCTGACAAATGTACCATGTCAATAAAATAGGACACTGGGCATATGCAGTGCTGGTTAGGTGTTTTCACTAAACAAGCAATTCTAAACCAATCAAGCAGGCTGTTTTGGTTTTCTTGTTTTGTTTTTGTTTTGTTTTGTTTTTAAACGATGTCTTGACTGCAAGTAATAGCATTATCCAGCCACAGCCTCATACAGGAACTCTACTCCACAAGCAAAGGGAAGCAGAATTTGGGGGATTTGTTGAAATTTTTCATACTTAACATTGCTACCAAACAGTCTTATCTTTAAGTTCTAGCTTCCCTTCTTCTTGAGCTGAAGGAAATTTGTGCCCTTTACCCACTATAGAATCACTGGGAAAAAATGATTATTTGTTGTAAGTGTAACTTGGTAGAAGAGTCACAGCAGTGCTTATTCGTGTATAAGGTGCCACATACTCACTTATCCAAGGTGGTTTATAAAGGGAGGACTGTGGTTAATTATTTCCAAATATTTCCACAACTCGGTCTCAGCATGGATGGGGGTAGGCATGAAGTCCCGCCCCTGGCTGAGGGACTATTGGCAACTGATCAGTGGTGGGAGAGAAACAGTCAAGTTTCCTTAAGGGTGTCTGCTCTGGTATGTTGCCCATGCTCCAGGGGATGGCACCACACTCAAGAGCATTTGGGTGGTACAAACTAGGCTTAACAGGTGAGGAGAGAGAGCAAGAAGTTGGGTTGGGTAGGTAGAAGGGAGGGTGGAGCTGGGAAGAGTTGGGGGAGGGAGTAAATATGATAAAATACTTTGTATTTTTCACAGAATTAATAAAATATTACTTTAAAAGAAAGAGAAAATTAGCATAAAAGCATGTAGTTCCTATCAATCAACATCAAGCTCTTGTGCAAAATAATACCAGTACCGAACTCTTAGGGGAGCAGTTGAGCAGTTGAAGGTCTTGTCACTTCTATCATTACAGTGTCTGCAAAATCCTGTATAGATAAAGTTTACCTTGTATGAAATGCCAGAAGCAACTCAAATTTCAGACTTGTTTTTTGGACTTTTGAAACATTGCGTATCCATAGTGAGCTTATCTTAAGCAATGGAATTCAATTCAAAGTAAAGCAAACCAAAACAAAACAAAAAAACTCCTCTTGTTTGATGCTCACCTATTGCACAGCCCTTTCCAAGAAGACATGAACACACATCGATTCATCCCAGATATTGCACAAGCAACAGGTCAAATGATTCCACCAAAGAAAGCCCCGGTTGATACTCAGAGATTTTATTGAAGTTACACAGATAAGCACTGGCGCACAGGTGAGGGGTTGCTTACAGCTCATGGGGGACTCAAAGGCATCTGCATCACTGCAAAGTCCACCTCAGCCTTGGTGACAGCTAATGAAAGATGCATCCCTCTGGCTTCCTCAATAACTTGCCAATAGCTCCCCCAGAGAGCCTTTCTTCCTGAGGACTTACTCACCATGCACTTTTAAACATGGGAAAGGAGTCTGGTGAGTTTTGAAAGGTTCTGAGCTCTCTAAGTGTTGTAAGTTTCTTTAGCCTCCTGGGTCTTCTAAGCCTCCCTCTGGGAGGGAGTGGTTCAGTTTGAAGGAAACAACTAAACCACATTACATGCTTAACCTGAAGGTAATTTTTCAGGTATTTTTTTTTCCTCCAACCATTTTGTACAAGAAATTGTGGCATTTCCCCCTGTGTTGTGTCTGTGCTTATAAAACTGTGGGTGTTTGAAGTATTTTTGATTTCTGAATTTGGATTAACCCACTTATAAAGCTTGACAAACACACACTCATTATTTGAGACTTCATCTTTTCCAGATAGAGGGGGCTAACAGGGTGATTATTTTTATCTTGATCCTCACCAGGTTTTTGATGTTCTGCCTAGATCCCACAGAGGTATATTTAGCACTGGTGCTTCCTGCCAGTGCCTAGGCCTTGTAGGACTACACAGTCACATGCCCCTCCCAACTGCTGAATATAGAATCTAAGCCTGAGAATATAGTGTCTGAAAGATTAGTTTCTAATCACAGGAATATTTTAACATGAGATTTAATCTATAAAATGAAGACTTTTAAACCTTGTCAAAAGCTATCTGACTTGTATACCCATTCTCTCTCTCTCCCTCCCTCCCTCTCTGAAATAAAATTTAAAATTATTCCCCATTCAAAAAAAAAAGAAAATAGTTTGAGGGAACAGAGGACCACCAAGTATTTTAAATGGTCCTCTTCAGATACACGGATGTATATGTGTATGTGTATGTTTGGTTTGTAACAGCAGGGGCCCAGTAAATGTGACCAGATGTGTATTTCACTCCAATGTTGCTATGGAATCCTTTTCTCTCTGAAAATCAAATTTCTCCATCTGTTGTCGTGACTTTATTCACTGCAGTGCCAAGGGCCAGCTGATCTAACAGACATGCTACTGAACAGAATCTTTAAACCAGAAAAAAACGCCAACCAAACAAGCGAGGAAACAGAACAAACAGCTTGAGAAACCAAAGGTTTCATGGACTCTCATAAAGCTGCCTAGTTGTGGGTAAAATGAAAGGAACTTGGTTCCAGGTCATACTTTCACAAGGGAAACTTAACATGTAAACTTCTTCTCAACAGTGCAGTGGCCATGAGCTGTTCAGGAACACTGTTAAACCAGACAGTAAACAGCATTATGATCAACTAAACGCCTCAAGAGTAGACTAAGTCAAGCAATAGAAAACAGTGTTATGTATGGCTTCAAGACTCCCACTGTATAAAAGCACTATTTACCAAAACAATTAGCATGGATGTGAAGGGTAAACTATTTTATTTTGCTAAGAGTGCCTAAATAAAAATAAGATTACTACCAAAACTTTCTGGGAGAACAAATTAGTAATAATGTACTATCTCTACAAGCAACAAGCATTTTCCCAATAGCCAAATATCTCACTCCGTGCATATTTTCTACATAGTATAATAAATAAGCATCTACATGTGCTCCAAAGTAACAGCAGAAGCAGAATGAGTCAAAATCCAGCACTCACTCTATTTCTGCAATGCATCTTCCCACACTGAACACATGAGTTACAGCTTTAAGACTGTGGTTAATTTTAAGCTCAGCCAAGATGGCAGCACACCCACACTCCCAGGCTTAAAATATCACATCTTTCATAGCTACTTCTTCACACCTTACAGAATCCATATATGCATGCAGGCATGCTAATGATATTCCTCCAGCCAGGTTTTGCAGACATCATACATCTGCTACCAAAGATTTGCTTGCTTCTGCTCATTGATGTTACCTCTTGGAACTGAATTTCCTCAGAGAGAGACAGGAGTGGGAGAGGTCTGTTGCAGATGATAGGCTTGAGTGAGACAGAACAAGAAAATGTCTTTCCATGTCCCTTAAGAACTTTGTGCTTTCAGGTTAAAAACAAAAGGAAAATCCAGAGTCACTCATATTTACTTCTTTTGTCAGTAACTTTCAGCCAGGCTGTATGCAGCATAAATGAGAACTATTCAAACTAGCAAGTGTTGAAGGCTAGGATTATGGACCATGAAAGTGCTGAGTATGACCGCAAGAAGGCAATGGAACAAGGAAAACTTGAACTAGGTCTTCATTACCTTAGATATTCCTTGAGATAAATCAGCTGTTTGTGGATTCAGTTCTTCCTCAGCAACCTGTTCTTTCATTCATTCAGCAGGGGAGAGGGGTGTCAAAAAGTCTTGGTCTCCCCCTCACTTCCACCCCTCCTCCAATCTATCTCTACATATATCACTTATAACCTCGTAATTCCTCTGGCAGAAGGGCAGCTGAGCCAGGTTAGGAGGGGAGCTGAGTAGACACTGGTCCTTTCATCTTTTGCTTTCAGAGAATGAGTAATGGTCTCAAGATCCTGTGCTGATAAAATCTGAATCAAGCGGCCTATGTAGACCCTACCCCTGAGCCATGAGCTCTGGCCCAGTTTACTAGACACTTCTGCCTTGTTTTATTTACACAAGCCCAACTTTAAACTACAGAGCACCTGTTGTTAACTGCAGCCCTTTGTTTCTCTTGTGCTGAGACACAAACAGGAACAATCCTTTGGAGTCTCACATGAAGGAAGATGGATGTGCTCAGTTATAGTCAGTCATTCCCCATGTCACCCTAGACTACCTAATGCCACTCTATTTCCTTATAAACAAGAAACAACCGAGTTTCCCTTCCTCAAAGTGATTTATGGTGTGATCCACAGCACAAAGGCTCATGGACAACCAGGGAGTAGTATAGCTGTCATAGAACCAAGAGCACACTAACATACATGTCTCTAGGACTATCCTAAAGGAGAAGATATGAATTTTTTATGAATTCAAGAGATCACTGTACTATAAAAGTGCTCTTGAAGCTGGAGAGATAGCTCAGTTCATAAATGTTTACCACACAAGCATGAGGACCTGAGTTTGATCCCCAAAACCTCTATTTAAAAACCAAGTATAATGGCACACACTTGCTATCCTAGAACTGGGGGAGGTAGAGATAGGAGGTTCCTTGTTAGTCTCTTCTTAATGCTAAAGAATAGGTGTTAGGATTCAGGCATTATGCTGGCATGAGCCCTGTCACCTGGAAGTGTGCACTCAGGATGTATCCTGGTCAACCTGGGGTTCTATGGCTGCTATATTACTACATAGTCTGCAGGAAGATGCAAAGGTCCATTTAAGGGGAAACTCCACCCACTTCTGCTCTCTTCCCTGCTGTTCCTTTGAAGGGGCAGACAGTAGTTTTCCTGTCTCTCTCTCCTTCTCTCTCTCTCTCTCTCTTTCACTCTCTCTCTCTATCTCACACACACACACACACACACACGCACGCATACACTTTCTCCCTCCCCCCCCCCCACACAGACACATACACTTCCTCCCCTTCACTTCTCTCCTCTCTCTCCCTTCCCTTTCTAATAAAACCTCCCACTTCAGTTCTGTCTGCTTGGTATGTTTGTTACTCACCCATCATGGAACCCGCCAAGGTCCTCCTCACACTATATTATAAAAATAGGAAAGTAACAAAACTTATAGTTGCTAATAATTTGGTAAAATACTAGCAAACCTGATGCTAAAAAAAAAAGGCAAATGATCTAATAATAAATAACAGCTTTAACTTTATTCTTCAGAGATAGTGAGACAGAACAACCAGGAAAGCTAATATCACTACTGGGATCTAAGTGGATGGTGTGGTAGTTTGAGTAGGAATGACCCCCAAGTGTTTGAATTCTTGGCCCATAGGGAGGGGCACTATTAAGAGGTATGGCCTTGTTGCAGCAAGTATGTCACTGTAGGGATGGGGTCTCATACGTTCGAGATAAACCCAGTATGGCATACATTCTCCTTCTGCCTACAGATTGAGATATAGAACTCTCAGCTCCTGGTTTAGCACCATGTCTGTCAGCATGTTGCCTTGTTTCCCACCACTAAGCCTCTGAAACTATAAGCAAGCCCCCGTCACATGTTTTCCTTTATAAGAATTGCCGTATTCATGATGTCTCTTCACAGATAAGAAAGGAGTGGGACACTGCTATGATAAAACTGACCATGCTTTTCTTTGAAGGAATATGGACTTTGGCAATTTGGATTAGAAGAGCAGTTGAGTGCTTTAAGTAGGGCTTACTGAGCCAAGAATATGGAAAACAATGATTCTGAGATGGATTTGTACTGTGACAGCCTAGTGCAAAAGGTTTCAGAGTAGAAGAATTTTAGTATGTGACCTAGAGACTATTCTTGTGATACTTTGGGGGGAAAATATGTGGCTGCTTTTTACCCTTATCCAGAAAGTTTGCTGGAGGCTAAATGGAAGAGATTTGGATTAATTCCATTGGCAGAGGAAATCCCAAAACAGCCTAGTATGGACTCAACTGTGTGGTTATTAGTGGTCATTCTTATATAGACCTATATTAAAAAGGTGATGGGAGATGTCATTCTGTAAATATGTTTCTCATACTGGTTAATGAATAAAGCACTGTTGGCCAATAGGAAAGCAAGACAGGCAGGACTAGGAGACAAGGAGGAAAGAGGAAGTAGTAAGGAGAAGTCAACATGAAGAGACTGGGGGAATCAGATGCCAACCCCACTCCCCAGTAAGATAAGACCACACGGAAATACTTAAATTAATAGAAATGGGTTAATACTTAAGACAGAGCTAGCCAAAAAGAAACAAGTACCTAGCCAACAGAACTATATCAAATACAGAGTTTCAGTGTATTAATTGGGGCTGGCACAGTGGTGGGACAAGACCAGGGGAGGGAGGAAAAAAACCTACTCCTTACATATGGCGCCCACGTGGCTAATAAGAACTTCCACTTAAAATTTAACAAAAGCTTTAAAAAGGGTTTTTTAAACAAAAGAACAAAGACAAGCAAGGTTTCTTGCTAACAGCATTTTTCTGGGGTGGACTCTGTTTTGCTTGAGACAAGCAAAGATTTGTGCGGCTCCTTTAAGGGAGGGTTCCTGACTCAGCATAAGCGGCAAAAAAGCTCATGGCTTTAAAAAATCACTGCTAACAATTTCTTGGTGTTTACAAAGACTGGCAATGGCAGTGACCACATCTCCAAGTGGGCAGCATGCTGCTGGATGGCAGTGTAGACCAAGGCAGTGAGCACAGCTCTCAGTTCTGGCAGGAAAAGTACCCACCACCATCTTGGATAGATCTCGGCTAACAGCTATGACTTTCATTTTAGCAATGTTGTTGTTTACCAGATAAAAGACTCGTGACCAGAAATAGATAAAGATTTACAGTAAAGACAGATTCACATTAAGAAAAAGCTAAAAGTTTACAATGTGTTTTAAAATATACGTAGGCTTGGGAGAGAAAGAGAAAAGGGATAAAATGGTTTAAAAATAACAAGACAGAACAGCTGGGTGTTGTGGCACACACCTTTAATCCCAGCACTCGGGAGACAGAGGCAAGCAGATCTCTGTGATTTCAAAGTAAACCTGGTATGCAGAGTGAATTCCAGGACAGATAAAAGTTACACAGAGAAACCCTGTCTCAAAAAATAAAAAAATAAAAAGTAAAAGAAACAGATTTATACTAAAGCCACGTAAAGATGAAAAGCTCAGAGAGAATCTGGATACTGTACGGTGTTATATTGTCTTTGTATCTTTTGACTGCTGAGGAAATAACAACTGTTAAAACAAATGCTGCTGGATCAATTCAATTTATTTATTTTAAAAATGCTTTGACTCTAAAATTTAAGTTTAAGGACAAGTTACCGGGGGAAAGAATTTCTATTTTTGTTTCCACAGAAAATGAAAAGCTGTGGATTCCTTCCAGACTAATGTGGTTTGATCAAGCCAGACCCCCTGAAAGAGCATCCCAGGTGATCCAACATTCAAAACAGCTGGGACAAGCCAGGATTTCTGCATCTTCCTAGGATCCCCATGACAGTGCCCCCTACCAGCAGGAAGCAGTTTGGAAAGAACGACGCCCAAATTGTTTATATTTGTTTTCATTTAAATGGGGTTGGTTATAAATGGTTAATGATCACGGCCAATTCTTTATAAAGATAAAAGGGGATTATGATATAGATATGAATACTTTGTATTGGAATGGATTTTCAATTATTAATACAAATTTAAATTCAATTTTGTCATATGTATATTTCTCCTCTTGTTTAGGCATTTTGTTTATATAGCTCATTTAAAAATGTATAACTTAGTACAGATTATAGATCATTACCTATAATAGTCAAAGCTTCTAGTTAAGTTACTTAGGATTTCTAGATATACAGAGATGTATTTGAGATAGATAGGAATTCTTCAAACCTTTCAAAGACCTAGAGAATATGGCAATGGAAAATGGTTTAGGGTTTTTCTTGACAGTGAGACACAAATGCTCCTGGCAACACCACCTGCGTCAGAAAGGAAGATGGACATTGAAGAAACGCGTTATGAAGTTTACATCCAATATGGCAAGACTAGCCATTTGGACAAGATACTGCTCTGTCTGGACTGTTTGGCTTTATGCTGTATAAACTGGACCTGCAGGACCCACAGAAAAGTGACTGCTGATTCAAGATGGACATTGCTACAGAGTTCCTGCTTCATGGAAGAGTCTGCCAGACAGTCTGCAGGACACAGAGAAAAGTGACTGAAAAACTGCCAACACAGGCAGACAGGTTAAACTTTCCCACTTTGCTGAAGAGTCTGCCAGACACACTATGGTCTATGGGCTGAAGATGGAATATTACAGAAGAACTTCGGGTGACTCACCAGGCAGTGAGTGTCTCTGTCATTTCTAGAGTTTATATATTATCCTTCTGTGATCTTTGAGGGAGTTGAAGACAAATAGTTATGGTTATAGTTTACCTTAGTTAGGATTAAAGATAAGTTACATAGACTTTAGACACACAAAGATGGAATATTTTCTTCAAATCTTGCTGAATGTTAATGGACTAAATATTGTTAACTGTGATTCTTACTTGATAACTGTTGTGTTATATATTTTGCTATGTTAAGGTTAAAACCCTTCTTTTTATTTAGACAGAAAAGAGAAGATGAGGGGAGATGTCATTCTATAAATATGTTTCTTAGACTGGTTAATGAATGAAGCACTGTTGACCAATAGGAAAGCAAGATAGGCAGGACTAGGAGACGAGGAAAAAGGAAGTAGTAAGGAGAAGTCAACATGGAGAGACTGGGGGGACCAGATGCCGATCTCACTCCCCAGTAAGATAAGATCACGTGGAAATACTTAAATTAATAGAAATGGGTTAATACTTAAGACAGAGCTAGCTGATAAGAAACAAGTACCTGGCCAACAGCATTATATCAAATACAGAGTCTCAGTATGTTTTGGGGTTGGCGCGGCAGCAGGACAAGACCAGCGGCGGGAGGAAAAACTTACTCCTTACAAAAAGGCTCAAGGAAAAATACAAAATGTACAATTTGAGGAGAAAAGGGGCACCAGGAAGTGAAATAAAGCTAAGCCCTGCGTTCATTGAGATAAACAGATCAAGAATTAAATCAAGGAAGTGGTGACCTCAGGGCAAGACCATACCCAGGTAAGCTTCCAATTTATGAAAAGTATTTAAAGAAAAATGAAAAGGAATGAAAGGAATGCTTAGGGGTAGGTGTGGTGGTAAACGCCTTTAATCCCAATTCTTGGAAGGCAGAGGTGGCATATCTCTTGATTTTGAGTCCAGACTGGTCTATAGAGTGAGTTGTAGCACATCCAAGATTAGGCAGTGAAAGGGCCCATCAAAAACAGGAAGCTGGTGAAGATATGATTAAACAAAAAGATACAACAGAACATGATCTAGCAAGCAACAGGATTTGGCAGCTTCAGCCACACAGTTCTGGCTTTAGAGTCAAGGACTGAAGAAAGAGGTATAGAATCTTCTTCTGACTATGGAAAGCCACTGAGGCCAGGTGTGTGGCAAGGGTATCCTTTTGTCAAAACTTAGAGAGGCCATTTATGTGAAGACACCAAGGTGAAACGTGGATTGCCTTAGAGACCACCCCCCCCAAATATTGGAGATGACAGAGTTGTAGAATTCCTACTGGGGAGAGCTGCTAACTCGAAGGGAGTGGAACCAGCCCAAGAGAAAGAAGTATGAAGCAGTCAACAAAGCTGAAAGGAGTTGGAAATCTAAAGAGCATTTTGACATCAGATATGAAAATAAAGAGTTTGGAGTTTGTCCAGCCAGTTTTCAGTCTTGCTTAGTCTAGTGTTTCATCACTATGCTCCCTTTCCCATGATTTGGAATGGTAATATATATCCTGTGCCATTATATGTTGGAAGTATGTGATCTTCTTTTTATTTTTAATTTTAGAGGGAATTACAGTTAGGAAATTGCATGACTCTTGTTTGCCCTTCTCCCAAAAATTTACCTGAGTTAAGTTAAAAAGTAATGGGCTAATTTCCTTGAGAAAAGAAATTCCAAGAGAGCCCAATATTGACTCTGTTATTCTTAATCAAATTTATGCAGGTCTGCAATGAAGAGGAGCAAGTAGAGCAAAAGAAATACAAATGAACGCCTTTGGAAAAGAACGGAGGTACCAGGAAATTTAATGTTGGAGTCAAAGCTTGTGCTGACAGAGAAAAAGAGACTGAGAACAGGCCTCATCTGCTTTGGCATGACTAGAGGGGTGCCCCAAGGGCAAGACCCCACTTTTTTTTTCTACTGCCAAAAAGCAACAAGAAATCAAAGCTGCTGCACAAGTGATTCAAGGGGAGTGGGATTCACCCCAAGTAGGTACATGCGGTGCTGTATTTAGAGTCATTAAAGATATACCAATAAAAGTGCTATGGAATCTTCCTCCACAGCTAATAACTGCTAATGCCAGGCATGTGTTGAGGGGGGTGGGGTAAGGGGTTGGGGTAGTCTCTGCATGGAAGATCTGAAAGGCCATTGTGAAGCTGGTCAAGTGAAGACTGGGTTGCATTAGAGACCCCAATAACTGGCAGATGTCAGAGGTGTGAAACATCTGCCAACGATGTATTAGTTTGAATTTTAATATAGTAAAATAGCAGTTCTCTTTGGCAAACATGTGTGAATGCAAGTGTGTGTGTGTGTGTGTGTGTGTGTGTGTGTGTGTGATTGGGATCAAACCAAGGATCTCATACAGTCAACTGCTGTACTACTAAGCTATATAAGTTAGTCCAGAGCCAAATATATTTTAAAATGCCTTTGTTATCAATGAAAAATATGGCAGGATAGTGAAAACCAGAAACATAGCTGCCTAACACAACTGAGAAGCAAAACGTCCAAACCAGAGAAACAGATAACTGCTACACAGCCATTTCCAAATAAAGCAGGGCTCTAGTATTAAGTCAAGAATGTTAACAGAAAGGAAAATATCTTACTAACAGAAACTAATATTTACCACTTAAAGGCTATTTAAAACAAAACAAAACAAAAACAAAAGCGTAGATACTGGGGTCTCAAGATGGAAGAAAACTTATTGTTGTCATGGGCCAATACAGGACAGTGGACATACAAATGGCCAAGTGGTATACAAAAAATGCTCAATGCCACCTTTTACAGGGAATATATCCTTAATGGCACTTCAGTCATGTTCACTAAAAATTATCATCAGACCTTTGTGGGAAATAACTCAATAAACCAAAACTCAGCAATGCATACTTTGCCTGCTGTATTGTATATAATTTGGTACAGGATGATCATTTCAATGACCAAATTACTGTGTAAGAAGATCTAAAGCCAGATGACAATGCAGTGACACCTGTAGCAAGAAGGTGGCATAACCTGAATTTGTGGATCATTCTGACAGAGAGAACAATGACGTATCTGAATATATTATTGTGTTCTCACTTAATAAAGCTTGTATCTAGGGCTAGGAAGATAGTTCAGAGGTTAAGAGTCCTTGATGCTCTGGCAGAGGACCCAGGCTTGGTTCCCAGCACCCACCTGGCAGTTTAAAACCACCTGACAACCCGAGTAAGAGGGCATCCAGTACCTTCTTCCTGCCTCCATGGCTGTGGGTGTCAAGTAATCAAGTGTGTGTGTGTGTGTGTGTGTGTGTGTGTGTGTGTATCACACACATACATGCAAGAAAAACACTTACACACCTAAAAATAAATAATTCTTTAAAAAATAAAGCTTGCTTCTGAATTTGCTCAAATTAGAAGATATTAAATATTTGCAGGAAGGCCATGAACCTGAATGTTAAGTCATGAGAGAGAGAGAGAGAGAGAGAGAGAGAGAGAGAGAGAGAGAAAGCAAGTGAGTAAGAGAGAGACTTTTTTTCCAATTTGCCCAAGTCAACCTTGAACTGCTGGGCTCAAACAATCCTTCTCAGATCTCCATGTATCTAGGACTATAAGCATGCACCAACAAGTTCAAGGGAAAAGTCAGTGGAATGAATGTTTGCTGGAATTTGTTGTGGGTTGTTTTGCCAAATGCAGCAGTTAAGTGAATGAAACATGTTCCTTGCTCCAAATGCAAAATAAACCCACATGCAAAGAGAGCACATGGTGAACCATGCCATGACAGAAGTGTAAGTTACAGTGGCATAGTCTCATGGCCAACAATTAAGAATTTTCTAAGAAGGTGTCTGTGGCCTCCAAAGACAGTGCACTCGGTTTCTGCTCAGCAGGCCTCATAGTCAGACCACCCTGTCTTGTTTTGAAAGACAAAAAAGTAAAGTTAAAGAAACCCCCCACTTGAAATGAAGGGCAGACTAACCTGGAAAGCTAACCCAGACCAATATCTGTTCCTTGGAATTTGCTAACTTCCCCTCACAAGGCCCTGAGATAACAAGATACCAAGAATTCACACTGCCCCTCCTTTCTTGTGAGTCAGCAGGTGGTGAATAGGGTCCTTAAGAAACAAAGAAATGACTATATCTCCAGTTTGCCCAGACAAGATTAATTAGCACACCCTGAGGCCCTAAGGTCTATTGACCCTAATAGGGAGACCATCCGGCCTCAAAGGGTCACATACTCAATGGACAGAGGGTCCCACCCCCTCCCTAAGCTTGTGGGTTTTGCCTTTAAAAACACCTGTGCCCAGGGGATGGTGCTTCTCTCTAGCCTGCGTGTGGGAGGAGCCCATTTACACAAACATTTCCTGTTCATTAAAGCCTCTTGCGTGTTGCAGCAACTGGACTGGGCATTGAGTTCTTGGGAGTACCGACCGAAACTGGGAGACTCCTCATTCTGAGGATCTTACAGTTTCTGACCATCAAGAGTAAAAATTTTTCAGCTCTGAATATAGAATATGTATTGAAAATCTTGACTTAGAATGTTATAGATGTTAGGAATTAATTATATTTTTATAATACAAACGTATTAAAATGCCAAAAAGCAGGGAGCTTGGGCATATAGCACAGACTTCCTGTTTTGATAAGTTTAGATTATTTCAGAATAGATTATACCAGTTCTTGATTGTGACAAAGGAGCATTTAGTTGTCAGTACACATCTTCTGGGGCCACCTCCTAATGTACCATGAGCTATGTGAGGGTGGTGAGTACAATCTCCAACACAGTGATAGCACATTGAAGATGCCCAGTATCTGAGTATTACATGAAAAGATGAGCAACCTTCTTCTCCCCACTCAAATAATTAACAATGCTTTTCAAGAAAAGACTTGTTACAAAGTCTTGGAATAATCAAGGCATCTTTGAGATAGATACAAGTGAAGGTTTACTGTTAATGTTTGCACACTCACTCATGGTTTCGCTTAAAAATGATTCAAAACAAGGCTGGATTTTTTTTTAAAAAAAAAATCCTACTTTTTAATAAACTCATTAAGTCACCACTTTTCTTTGTTCTTTGTTTCCTTTAAAGGAAAAGGTGCAAGTGAAAGACAAAAGGACAGCTGTCACAGCTCTCTCTGCAGCCATTTCACACTTGCTAATCATGGCCTGTCTTGAGGCCTTTTGGAACTGCTGTCTGTTATACAGAAATCACAACCAGCTAACCACAGACATCATGCATAACAGAGTCTCTATTCCACTGTCCTAGACAAGACTTTCTATTGCTTTTCGTGGGCAAGTAGTGTTTTGGGAATATTACTTATCCAAACTTCTTAGAGGAAATGGCACAATCTGATGTTGAACAGAAAGAGATAAAAAAAAAAAAAAAAAAAAAAAAAAAAGAGGAGAAAACACACTTGAAATTATTAGGAAAGCCCAAGAATATTTATATTGCTGATATTAAGCAAATACAGAGCAGGTGGCTGTTTCCTGTTGTCCCTAACCCTCCTGTATTCACAGTTTAAGGTGGACATCTATCTGTTCAGTTGAGTGAGGTCCATGTCTCATTCCTAGACACACAGCACCATTTCCCCTGTGAGTTATTTCAATCATGGATATAATATGGAAGAGCTTTTAATTTAGTTCTCTGAACCTTTCCACCCAATAGGCAGCATGTGGCACTGACTAGATTGAGTAAATATCTGACTGGAATTCAGAATCTGAGGAGTAGACTGGAGAGATGGCTTAACAATCAAGAGTACTGCTGCTCTTTCAGAGGTCCTGATTTCAATTCACAGCAACTACAAGGCAGTTCACAACCATCTATACTACAGTCTGATGTCCTCTTCTGGAGTTCTAGTAGACATGCAGAATCTGAGCAGTGTACCTAAGACAACAAAACGTTTGGACTCACACACTTGACCACTCCACTATCACCCTAACCAGATTGCTCCCAATGCATAACAACATTGTCTCCACCTCCTTCCTGGATTGACTGGTCCCTACCTCTGTTCAAGTCTGCCCCCCAGCTATCCTTTAAGCCTCCTTATGGCCCTGTAACGTATTGCCTTCTTTGAAGTTAGTTAAGGCTGGTTTCACTACAGTTGGTGTCCTAGAAAGAAGAGAATAGCAGCTCCAGCTAAAGAGGGAAGAGAATTGCTCTAGCACTTTAAAGCCTGACAAGCAGCATATGTAAACCACGCTGGGGCTTACCTGTCTTAATCTCTTTTTACCTTTCTTTCAGGTAATCCCTAACTGAAGATAAATATTAGGCAAGGCAGTATTGGGAAGCTATCAAAATTTGTTTGTCCTTCTGCCCTACCTTCCTTCTTGAAGACAGAATCCTGTATAACCCAGATTGGCTTAGATCTCACAATCGTCTGTGGGAATTACAGGTGTGGACCCAATGGACTGGCTTGCATTATGCCTTAAACATTAGTAAAAGCCCATAGTCATACAGAAAGTACTTTTGAGCATCTTACAAAAACTACACAGCCACGGAGTCCCACAAATGAAAGCCTGTGTGTTTTTCCTCATCAGCATTCTCGGTGTCATTGAAAACAGACCTTCAACATAATGAACAGAATGTATGTGCATATTGTATTCTCAAATCATAATTTAAGCTTCATATTCACAGCCAGGGAGCAGCGAGCCACTTAGCAAACAGAGTGAGTCCTAGATAGCTATACTACTTTCACACTTGGGAACCTTGTTTAAAGTCTTGTGAATAAAAAACATATGAAAAGAATCATTAAAAGATGCCAGCACTAGTGTCAGCAAACCTCACTATAAATATCTTCAATGAGAACACTGAATTTCCTTTGAGACATTATTAAATGGAGGCTGGACAGTGCCACTTAAGAATGGGAATGATGAAATTAAGAAAATAGAGGCAACATTTCAGAGAGAAAAGCAGTCCCAAGAGTCCTACCATGTTATTATGGCCTTGCCACTATTCCTAGAGATTCAGTAAGTCAGAGAACACTAATGCCCTTCAGTTTCCACAGAGCAAGCATGGCCTGCTCTCTCATTACAAGCCTATCAGGTGCAGCACTGTCACCAACACCGCTGAGAATCCATCATTCTGCATGCTCACACGGTGCTACCCAGCAATGAAGCAGATTCCATACTCTGAAGCCAGACAAAATGCCTAGGCATTCTGAACACAAGCAGAAAGGACAGCAGAGGTATATGAAGTTAAAAAGGAAATGACAGAGTCAAAATGAAGGGAAAGATATCCAAAAAGTCAAGTCAAAAATGAAAGTTTTTTAATTGCTAGTAATTAAAGTTTGGGGTTGGTTAATTGTCTCAGGAAAGGTGGAAGTGGGGGAAGAAGTATGCATCAATCAAAATAGAAATGACAATGTCACATCTGGATGCTCAAAGGTTATGCCCTTAGTGAAGTAGAAAAATTCAGCTAACAAAAGAACACAAAAACATCCTCCTGACTTTGATGATGAGAGAAGAGTGAAAAGTCCCCTCAACAGTCTGCAATCATGCTCACCCTTAGGCTTTAGGCCTATCCTCTAATAAGGAATGAGTCCTCAAACTAGACATTCTCAGAGAGAGAGAGTACTAGGAAAATTACTTTCATAAATAAAAATTAAATTATATTAAAAAGCAAGAATAAGAGTAAGAATCCATAGGTTTGATGAGAAATCAGGCACTAAGGAAATTTCCAGGGATCCACAAGGATGACCTCAACCAAGAATCTAAGCAATAGTTGAGAGGCTACCTTAAATGCCCTTCCCCTATAATGAGATTGATGACTACCCTAAATGCCATCATAGAGCCTTCATCTAGTAGCTGATGAAAGCAGAAGCAGTGAGTCACAGCCAAGCGCTGAGCTGAACTTCTGGAATCCAGTTGTAGAGGGGGAAGAGTGATGAGCAAAGGGGTCAAGACCATGCTGGGGAAACCCAAGAAACAGCTGATCTGAGCAAGTGGAAGTTCAAGGGCCCCAGTCTGACAGCTGGGGAGCCAGCATAGGACAGAACCAGGTCCCCTAAATGTGGGTGTCAATTGGGAGGCCTGGGAAGTCTATGGGGCCTCTGGCAATGGAACTAATATTTAACCCTAGCACATGAATGGACTTTGGGAGTCCATTCCCCATGGAGGGATACTCCCTCAGCCTAGACCTAGAGGAAGCACCTAGGTCCTGCCTCAAATGATGTGTCAGACTTTGATGATTCCCCCATGAGAGGCCTCACCCTCCCTGGGGAGTGGGATGAGGAATTGGTGGGGAAATGGGAGGACAAGAGGGAGCAGGAACTGGGATTGGTATGTAAAATAAGATTGTTTTTAATTTAAATACAAATTTATTTTAAAAAAGAGTAAGAATCAACAGAATACACTATACAGATATGTCCAAACTTAATGTGCTGGTTAATGGAATCAAAATAGAAATCCAAGCACCTGTGTAAAAAGCCTGCAATCCTAGCAAGGAGAAGGAACAAAATGATTCCAGTGTGGGGTTGGGGGAAGAGTTGTTGTTGGTCAGTCAGCATAGTGAATCAGAGAGCTCTAGATTCATAAGAGAAAACCTCTGAACAATGTACAGTCTCACACCCCCCACATACACACCCACATCATATGCACATGCACACGCGTGTGCGCGTGTGCACACACACACACACACTTACACACACACATACTATTGAGTGGAAAATATAGCTCAATTAGTAGGGTACTGACCTAGCATGCACACAGCCCTTAGTTTGATTAATAGCACTACAAAAAACTGGAAGTGGTGGTGCAGACCTGTAATCCTGGCATTTGGGAGGTAGAAGGAAGATGGTCAAGAGTTCAAGGCTATCCTTGGCTACATAGCAAGTTTGAGGTCATCTCAAAAAAGAAAGAAAAAATGTTGCCAAGGAAATTGAATACATAGGTCAAAAGCATAAAGCTATCTAGATTGAAACAGATTTGAACTTAAACAAAACTAGTTCCATGACTGCATGCAAAATATTGCAGAGGTCCACCACACAATAAGATAAGAGGAGGGGTGATCTGGGGAACTAGAACTCAAAGTTGTAGAAATTACCAAAGTAAGAGGTAAAATTATAAAGCATAAAAATAAAACACCAACAAAGTTGATGAATCTATCAAAAGTAAATAGTGAAATTGGGGGAGAAATAATGTGTGAAGAAATATTGCCTAGGTCTTTCTCAGAAAAGATCATTTTGTGAAATATTCTTCATAAACTTCTTCTCTGAATGTTTGTTCTCCTGTTGGGGTTAACACATATAGGAACAATTAGGGGCCTTGATGGTAGACGTATGACTCTCTAAAACCATGAGCCAAACAAGACTTTTTTTTCTTAAATTCTGTCAGGTATCATGATCACAGTAACATGAAAGTAACTAATACAGATGACATTCAAGTTTCCGACAGTAAAACAAGCAGGATTTTACACGCACACACACACACACACACTAGAAAAACAGAGACACAAAGAGATACTGGACACACAATACACTACAATTGAAAGAAAAAGAGAAAGAGAGAGAGATGATTTCCAGCAGCCAGACAAAGCAGTTTGATGAATAAAATGCAAAGAACATAAGAGAGGAAGGATGGGCAAGGAGAAAGGGATTGGAAATGCAAGCAGGGTTACAGAAAGAGAAGACAGAAGAGGCAGAGGAACATCTGAACACAGCTACTCAGACCTTGGTGGGAAATAATGCTGGGTCAGGATGTTCCTGTGGTTCAGTCATACCTGATACTGATATTGAAGCTGAAAGTCCAAGGGTCCTCAAATTGGTGGAGCCTTTGATTGCTGACCAAGCAAATTAAAATCCTCCTTGACATAGGTTCCAGGACTCCCAAGTACCAAATTCAATCTGTTCAATCACATTTACAAACATCCCAGAGAACAAGCTAGCATGAAGAAAACCCAGCAGAACACAGTACACCTGGATGCCCTGTGGACTTCAGATGTTAATTAAGCTAAATTATCACCTCTCAACTGATTAAAAATAAATGTGGTAGTTAAAAATCACAGAGGAACTGCCATGGAATAGTGTGTGTCTTAACAAAAACAAGAAAAGTCTAAAATATGCTACATCAAGAGTAAGCCTTGATTATGCTAATTATAGGAAGCCAGGCACAAACACACTACAAAATTCCATTTATATAAGGAACATGGAGCAAACATATTCATAGATAGAGAGGAGAAGGCATGGTGTAGGTGCAAGGAGGGCAGTGACTAATGGCCACACGCCTCATTTTTACAAAGTGAAGAGTTCTAGAAATTGGCTGCACAATAAGAGAAATGCACTTAATACAACAGTGTTATAAACGTGAGATGATGTTAAGATGGTCAAAATTTTCTTTTATCACAATACAAAACTTAAATCACAAATAAAAAGGTACTATAAATGTGATTAAACAGGTCCAAAGGATAACAAAGGGAATTTATGAAAATAAAATAAAGCTATTTAACTCCACAAAAATGTTAAAAGTCAATAAATGAGATAAGCTTCCTGTTAGATACAGTCTATTTTTAAAAGCAGAGCTAAAGAAATTACTCACTTTATAACACTAAACAAAAGAAAAATACAAGATCTATCAAAGAAATAAAAGAAGAAAGTCGTGGCACATTTAAAGTCCTGCCTTCAATTTCAGCACAGGGATGTAGTGGGATATTCACTTTGTCTCCTTCTTTGACACTGACCATGTCCATTGGGGGGTGGAGCCAGGAGTGGAAGTGACCTGTGGAACTAGGTCTGAGGAGGATCCAGGAAGGCTCTCTTGCAAGCCGCATGGGGACAGGAGGATTTCTGGAGGCATCCTTGGGACAGGAGGACTTCTGGAAGCATTCTTGGGAGCAGGAACCTGCTGGTGTTCATCTGTCTATGTTGTGAGTTATTTCTCCCTGAATAAACATCTGTTCAGCCTAGTTGTTTATCCAGATCCTTATTAAACATCAATACAGGGGAGGCAGAGACAGGTGGATCTCTATGAGCTGGAGGCCAGCCTGGTCTACAGAGTAAGTTACAGAACAGTCAGAGCTACATAGAGAAACCCTGCTTTAAAATACATGTATGTATGTATGTATGTATGTATGTATGTATGTATGTATGTATGAAAAAAAAGGAATTGCAAGAATTGAGGCAAGCAAATAACAGAATGAGTTGATGTTCAAAGGAGACTTTAGTAGAACTGACATGTAAAACAAACTTGTTTCAAAATTAAATTTAAAAAAAATGAAAAAATAATCTGCAAAAGATAAATATCCATGTGTATATACATGCACTTTGGTTTAATGAGAAATACAGTGAATAAACTATATTTGTATGTGTTGTTTATTCTTGTCATACTTTCTTTACTTTTCCACCTTGTCTGTAATGAGCATTTCCTACTCTGACACATGAAGAGGAAAGTCAGAACTATTTAAAGCACTCCTGCTCTTGAACATTTCTATAACATATCCTGCATCACATGCTAAATTGCAGAGTAAGTCTAATTACATCTTTCCTGAAAGATAAAAGACAACTCTAAGTGTTACCCAGTTCCAAAGGAGTGCTTTGTATCCAGAGGCAAGCTGGAAAATACGTGATTCCCTCTAGCCTTGATTCAGGGTAATAATACCCATACTCAAGTGGGGGGGGGGGAGGCAGCCTAGGCTCATTTGTCACCACAGCCAAGATGAGTGAGGAGGCACATGGGAAGGTACATGTTTTCTGAGTGCACCCAGCATCTCACCAAGGAGAGATCAGCTGCCTAATAGGCAAGTTAAGAAAGCAGGCCTTAGAAGGGAGTGCAAGACTCCTCTTGAAGAAAGGACTCCATGAAGGGAACGGAGAAACTGCTAATTGTGTACATGTGGAGGCCTTCCAGAGCTGAGTCTCTTGATTTCCAGAGAAGGTAGAAAGGAATACATTTCTAGAAAGTAGTATGGGAACAAACACTATGTGGAAGCTGATATGGCAGACATACATAGTATCATCTGGTCTAGGACACGTGGCCAACTTAAATGCTACCCACAGAGACACTGGTCAGCACTTAGGGTTAAGCAAATCAGGGAAGGCAGGCTTAAGGCTAAGCAATATTCTTAAGAACTTGATAGATTAAATGAAAAATATATCAGTTCCTTAGTAGAAATTTCTTCCAAACCGCCCATTATCAGTTTCTATGCAACAACTGGATGAGCAGTGTGTAATGATTATGTTGATTATAGCAACCCAGGCACAAAAATGCTACATAATTCCACTTATGCAAGGGACCCAGAGCTCTAACATCTGGAATCGCCTCACTCTCCTCCATTCACTATCTTGTGAATTAGAGCAAATCATTAAATCAATGTGTCCAAGCTTTGGATCACAGAGTTGCCACGTTCTTCCTCCCTCCCTCCCTCACTTGCTCTCTTCCTTCCTTCCTTCCTTCCTTCCTTCCTTCCTTCCTTCCTTCCTTCCTTCCTTCCCCCACCTCTCTCTCTCTCTCTCTCTCTCTCTCTCTCTCTCTCTCTCTCTCTCTCTCTCTCTCACACACACACACACACACACAATCTGTGCCTTCTCAGAGCTATACAGATGAATCTCTGAGTTTAAGGCCAGCCTGGTCTACAGAGTGAGTTCGAGGACACCCAGCTACACTGAGAAACCCGGTCTCAAAAATCAAAAACTAAAAACAAACAAAAAACAAAACCAAAGAACAACCCATTGCAAAACAGTAGCTGGAAGGGGAAATGGTCAATTAATATTCATCAAATCTGCTAACCAGAAGTAAAGACGAAGCTGCCCGTTCTTGCCTCATTAAAATGAAAACAAACAAGACATCGAGGGAAGCTAAAATGAAACTTTCAGGGTGAAGGCAAGATGTCAGGCATTGGATATTATGTACAGCAGGCATCACTGGAAACACAAACCCCAGAGTAGCTTCCCTATAACATTCCAGGGCAGTTGTTTGGCTTCTAAGACATAGAACTAATTCTTGGTTTCCTACCCAAAGACAATTTGGGGCTTTAAACAAAAATCAAGAACAAGAGCTTTAGAATGTATGTTTGTTTAATGAAGCTCTGGGGAAGTAATTTAGCGGCAGACACTTAACAGAATGTGCTAGATTCCCCCACTGAATAGAAAAACAAATAATGAAGTACAGTCTCTCTTTCCTAAGACAGGGTTTCTCTGTATAGCTATGGATGTCCACTCACTCTGTAGACAAACTCAAACATAGAGATTCCTCTGCCTCTGCTTCCCAAGTGCTGGGACTGAAGTCCTGCACCACCACCACCCAGCGATGAAGTAGTCTTATGTTTCAACTTTGGTTCATGTCAAAGATGGTCAAGCACTACCTTTGAGCCAATGATTTGATGAAATAAGACAGAAGAACGAGGAAAATTTCCTCACTGCTGTGTGCACTTAGATTTACTTCTAGGTTCACTGAAGATTGGATGTAGCAACCGAACTCCTGAAAATGAGTATCATCATGATGTGATTACTTGGTGAAGGCCTGGATGTGATGGGTTTGGTTAATGATACAGTTGATAAGAGGTACGGAAGATGGAAAGCCCATTGAACAAAACTGCTCATCTCGCACGCCTGACAGTATGGACTTGATTCCTGGAACACATGCTAAAATGAATGCAGTAGTACCCACACCTGTAATCCAGCATTCATATGGGAAATGGGAGGCAGAGGCAGAGAAAAAAGAACTTCCTAGAAGTTCCTAGGCTAGCTAGTCTATTCTGTGCACCTGCAAAAACAAAAAAGGCCTTGCCTCAAAAACAAGGGCCAACTCTTGAAAGTTGTTATCTGACCTCCATGCTGATGCCATGATATTCATGTACCCACAATACACACACACACACACACACACACACTGTCACACACACACACACACACACTCACACACAAACCATGCACACACAAAAGACATAGTGAAATGGCTCAGTGAGTAAATGCATTTGAGCCCAAGCCTGATGACTTGAATTTGATCCCCAGAATACACGTGATGGAAGGACATTACCAAGACTAGCAAGTTGTCCCTCTGACCTCTACACACATGCTGAGAAGGTGCTGGTCTCCCCCATTCATGAACCTACCCATTTGTACATAAACAAATGCAATTTTATGTTTTTAGTTTTACAAGACCGGGTTTCCCCGTATAACTGCTGTGGCTGTCTTGGAACCCACTCTGTAGACCAGGCTAGCCTTTAACTCACAGAGATCTCCCTGCCTCTGCCTATTGAATGCTGTGATTAAAGGTGTGTGTCACAAACACCCATTTTTTTTTTATTTTTGAAATATAATTTTTTTAAAAAGAAAAAAAAACTGATTAATAGTAAGGGAGACAAAGATTGCAGGGCACAAGCTGGGCTGGAGGGGAAAACAAACATATATCCTTGTAAGTTGGAAGCTAAAAAACAACTTAGACCACACTTAAACTCTGAAAGCAACTATCACATCTATGTGAAACTTCTTCAAAGACAAAGGGATTTGACAGATGAGATTTGAAGCAATGACAGACATGAAAATATACTTTCATCCTTTCATCTCAGAGGTTTTACTGTCATAAGATTACAGCACTTCCCCAACTTTAAAGTACATGTGGATCCCAGGGTTCTTGTTAAGGTGCATATTCTGACTTAGGAGTTCAAGAGTGGATCCAGAAGCCATAATGCCTAACATGCTCCAGGTGACACCCTTGTGGCTGGGATGTAGACCACATTTCTAGGAACATGACTGTTGAAACTAAGATATAAGCTAGAAGTTGTATGCTTTGTGTCTGTTGCAGAGAGAACACCCTCCAAGCTCAGCTTTCCTATTTAGCAGGTACAAGTTATTCTAGTCGGTTTTTGTTGACTCAGCATTATCTGAGAACAGGAACCTCGATTTGCAAAATGCCTCCTTTAGATTGCCTATAGGCAAATCTGTGAGTCATTTTCTCCATTAATGATTGATGTAGTAAGGCCCAGCCTACTGTGGACACTTCTATCCCTGAGCAGGTGGTCCTGCCCAAAAGTGAGCTAAGTAAGCCCAAGGAGCAAGCTGGTAAGATGGATTCTTTCTTGGTGTATGCTTCACCATGCCTCTGGGGTCTTGCTTGAGTTAGTGCCCTGATTTCCTTCGGTGATGGACTATGATATGAGTGTAAGCCAAATGAATCCTTTCCTCTCCAAGTCACTTTTGGTCAGGGTGTTTGTTTCATCACAACAATAGAAAGAAAACTATGATACCACTTTTTCCTAGTAACTTCATAGGGCATCGTGAGGCTGAACATAAACAACACACCACAGTGTTTTGTGAGGGACACAGATCCCTAACTACTAATTGATGGAAAGGAAGAAGTGACCTTACAAAGTTGTCCTTTAATTTCCACGTGTGTCCCCCGCATCGTGTGTGTGTGTGTGTGTGTGTGTGTGTGTATGTGTGTGTGTGTGTACATATATGTCACAATAAAAAATTTAAAAGGAACCCAAGACATTATTTTTAAATGATTATATGGGATAGATGACTCTGAATGGCCCTGGATGAAAGTTAAAGCTAAGCTTATACCTGGTTCCTGTCATTTGGCTGTGAATAGATGCTTTGACCAATGTGTTACCACACAGAATGTGAGGGGTCAAGTCAATTTGATTTCCAGTCCTTTTGCTAATTTCTTTTCCAAAGTACCTTTACCTTCTTGTCTCAATGCATTTATCACACTAAACGTGTGTATCTGGGGATTCAAGCTTTAATATTACCTGAGAAGGAAGATGTCACTGTGAGATTGATAATGCTTTCAGATGATGTCTAGTAGGTAATCCTAACACTGCATTTGCTGTACCCACAGCTTACATAACACCACTGTCAACTGGGCAAGTGGAAGGTAGATTAGGGGAGATGGATAGCCAGACCACGCACTGTGGTTAGGATGACCAAGGAAGGCTTAGGAGAGGAGTAACATGTGTTTTGAAGAAGAGGGTATCCCAGAATGCTGGAGAGTAGTTTAGAAAAAGGCAAAGACAATACTGAACAATATTCAGCAAGAACATATGGCTGGATGTGTTATTTGTAAGAACATGTATACTGTCAGACCTGGGCTGCATACCCACATCAAGGTAATGCTAAGATACTGAAGCCTAGTCCATTGATATGTTCTCCTTGCTTCATGATTAGGAGAGAATACTGGAAAAGTGATGACTGCACACTTTGCTCTTGTGGGGACAGAAATCTTTTAAGAATCTTAGCTTGTCTAAGCATTGGGCCGAACTCCTAGAGTCAGTTGTAGAGAGGAGGGAGTGATAATATGAACAAATGGATCAAGACCATACTGGAGAAACCCACAGAAACAGCTGACCTGAGCAAGTGGGAGCTCACTGACTCTAGACTAACAGTTGGGGAATCAGCATAGGACTGAACCAGGCCCCCAAAATGTGGATGTCGAGGAAAGGCTTGAGCAATCTATGGGGCCTCTGACAGTGGAACCAATATTTATCCCTAGTGCATGAACTAGGTTTTTGGAGCCCATTTGATATGGAGGGATGGATACCTTCCTCAGCCAAGATACAGGGGAGAGAGTTTTGGTCCTGCCCCAAATGATGTGACAGACTTTGATGATCCCCCAGGGGAGGCCTCACCCTCCCTGTTGAGTGAATGAGGGTGGGGTGGGGAGTAGGAGGATAGGAGGGAGAGGATACTGGGTTGTTGCCTAAAATAAGATTGTTTTAAAAGGGAAAAATTTAAAAATGGGGGGAAAAAGTATCTTAGCTTATTACAACAGAAATAAGACAATTGTGTGGAATGTCCTGAGGAGGATAGAATAAGGATATCTTTGATACTTATTTCCCTAGTACTGGACCTACTTAGCCAAACGATCCAGTGGTTTTGTCTGTGTCAAAAGACAAAGAATAAGAAAGCAGAACCACTTTATGGGAAGTACTGACCAAGTCCTTGGGCTGCTCTGGTGAATATGAGCACTTGGGTTTGGTAGGTGTCTTTGAAAGAGGGTTACTGTATTATTATTCACATGCAGGAGCAGAACTGCAGAGGAAACCCGTGTAGAGGTGGTTTTGCTGTATGGAGAATAGATATCTGTGGCGCCAACAACAGGACCAGAGCCAGGCACTGCTTCCTGTCTCAGATCCTCTCATACAGTGCACTGCCTTTGACCCATCTGTGAAGGCACCCCAAAGAGAGCAAAATCCAGCACATGTGGCTGTTCAGAAACTTCGAAGTGGCTTCTAATTACCTTCTGAAATTAACATCTCTGTGTGTAGAAGAGATGCATGTGTTCGTGTATGTGTGAAATGTATGTGCACGTGTGTGCACGTGTATGTGGACGTCACAGGTTGGTGTTAGGTACCTTCTTCAATTACTGTGCACCTGAATTTTAAAAACTCAGGGTTTTATGGAAGAATTATTTAAAATTTCAGGTGATGCATCTTTTATTAACCTCTATAGTTACTAATCATGGTGCTGTGCCTTTAATCCCAGAACTCAATGAGATGAAGCAGGAAACTGAAAGCCTGGGTTAGACAATAAGGTAGGGGTCAGCCTGAGCTACATAGTGAGATCAGTCTCAAAAACCAAAACCAAACTTGTTTGTTTATGCAAAAATGTTCCATATTCTATTAAGTGTAATAAAGATATTAAAATTGTCTTTGTGCCAGGTAATGGTTGCATATGCCTTTAATCCCAGCACTGAAAAGGCAGAGGCAGATGAATCTCTGAATTTGAGGCCAGTCTGGCCTACACAGTGAGTTCTGGGACAGCCAAGGAACACAGAAAAATCCTGTCTCAAAAAACGAAACATCGTTTATGAGATATTCACTGATAGTCACTAGAGAATTATACTATTATGTAATGAACACTAACTATATACAAGGCACTGGATAATCTGCTATAAACTCTATGAGTTAGGGTTATTATTTCCATGTTTTACAGGAAGGGTCTAGACTATATTCTAACAGGTCTTAGGAGTCCAAAACTATAAGACTATATACCAACATTCTCATGTAGGTACACTGCTTGGCCAAGGTGTAGAGACTACTGTAAGTTAGATTTCCCTAGAGCCAGACTTTCAGATGATGTTTTGCATATGAGAATTTAATAGTGAGTGCTGTGGGGCCCAACCCTCATGGGAAAGTGCATTGGAAGAGGTTGACCTGAGGTATTCCCAGCAAAGGCCCCAACAGATCTTTCAGGTCTCATACACTATAATCAGGGTAAAGGCTTTTGCATCTCCAAGTTGCCCTGTGCTTGAATGAATCCTGATGGCATAACATTGATGAGGTAGCTCTCTTTAGCTAAAGGCTAAGGATAGTCTCTGAAAGGAAAGACCCAGCTATGAGCCTTTAGCTGTGCAATACCCCCAGAAGTTGGAAAAAGATGCTGGAGTCCATGGAAGGAGAGAGATGTGGGTGGTACCATAGCTCTGCTACAGTGACTCAGCCTGGCTTCAGGACGCCAGTTTAAGGGCTTATACGTTACAGATCATATCATTTACTGGCAAAGGAGTCAGGCATAAGACAGAGGAAAGAAATCCAGATCTGCTTTGATTTATGGATGGGGAGGGACTAGTCTTTCTGTCCTTTCTCAGTTTTCCTCTCCTAGACACTGTCTCTCTTTAATTGCATTTTTGCTCTCTTGTATTTTTATGTGACATGCAACATGAACATGATGACTCTAGATAAATCATGAACACTTAGATGGCAAGGAGGGGAACAGAGAGGGGAAACTTGAAATATGGAAACAGGATGATTATCATCATGTCTAAATCCTCTAGATGGGAGATGTTACATTCAGTGAATAGACCCAGTTTGTGGTTCTGCATCCTCAGTCACTGTTTAAATACTCAATCTTTCCTTCTGGATTTCATTTTCCAAACCATACTAAAAGATATAGTTTCTTCAAGATGACTCTTGCCTCAAACAAATAGTGTTAGTAACACTTGTGTTGATTGTAAAGAAGAAATGTTATTGTATTTTATTGTATTTTTCCTTTTTTAATAAGAAAGAGCAAAAATGTTCCAAAGTTTAAGATAAAAATGTGTATTATTCATCAGTCTCTGTTCATCCATTAGGTAGCAGCTCTTAAATGGGTAGAGAATCAACAGCCCGCAAGAATGGTTTATTAGGGAATGAATCCAAAATAGATCCCTCAGGGATAATGAATACAATTATATGATGGGAAAATGTGAAGAGTCATTAATTCATATTATGCTGCTTTGCTCTTCTATCAACTGCCAGGAAAACAAATTCTCTAAGCACCACTCTCACTTCAGCTTGGCCAGCAAGATATTAGCATGGTAGCTGGGGCTCAAACGTTAATAATGAACCCGAATGAGGAATCATTTTGAAAGTACCCAAACGACAAAAGGCAGTGGAGAGTGAAAACTCAAATGCTGCAGGATGTTATCTGATTAGACATCCATTGCCATTGTCCTCTTGTCCTCTATCAAAATGGTGCATGAATTGCTGATGTGAGGTCTATGACCTCTGTGGTGGCATTGAGTTTGCACCAAAAGCCAGTGGCTCAGCATTTCCTTTCTTCTTTATAAACCAGCACACAACAGAGGGCCGAGGACAACAAATTTTACTGCTAAAAATTATTTAAGCCTATTGAAATTCTGCCCAGTCACAAATGTCACCCCAACAACTCATCCATGACTTCTATTTTCCAAGTTGTCCTCTCAAAATCTGTGTCTTCAGAATCCTATGTTAGGAGGACAATCTTGAAGCCTACTTCAAACTCTCAAGTATTTTTAAGCACCAACTCCAAAATTAACATACACGCCACACATTGATTTTGTTGTACAAACACACACACACACACACACACACACACACAGAGAGGAATTTCGGCAGAAAGCAGCCACCCAGTTGCATTCTGTGCTTCCCTCATCTAAGACCTACCACCACCAAGCCAGATAAACAGTGGTGAGAGCTAGCTTCCCCACTGATAATGCCCTGCCATCATGTGCTTAGTCTACAATAGTTTCCACATCTGTTCTTCCCAGTTCATGCTACTCTGTGCAATGTAGCCAAATGAACCTTCAGCACAAGCCAGCCACAGTTTCCCCATAGCTCCATTACCTACTCTACAGCGTATGCTGCTTCTACTCAGTTCTATAACCTATAAAGGACCAGTGTCTCAGAAAGATTAAATTGGTGTGTCTGTGATACAGAATGTATGAGTGAGACAGAAGAAGAGAGAGGAGGCAGAATCAGGAAAGACAAAGAGCCTAAAACAGAGAGATACAGTCCTGTGCCTTATACATACATATGAGTGGAAACTCCTTTTCCTCCTGGCAGCTTTGGGGATGAGTGAGTCATGTATTTCATACACATCCTAATGACTTAGAGCCCACTGTTTTCACAGTCACTGATGGCCATCCCATGAACCACACAGAATAACTCCTTGTCTTCATGACCACCTACTGCTTGCATGAATATGCTGTCATTCTGAGTCAAAGCAACTCAGCCTTTCCACAGATTCACTTTCCACAGCAGACTTCAGTGTATGTAATTGAACAAATCAGAAATATCTTCTGCTTATAAGCATTAGTTCTGAAAACACTAGCATCTTTTTCCAGCTAGAATTTAAATACAGGTGGTTTGATTATATCCCAGTGTGCATTTTAGTTGTAGAACTAGAATAGAAAAACTGAAGATAACAAAAAGCAAGTCTGTGTTAAAACTAAAATGAACCATAAAATTAAAATTGTAAAGCTTTAACAAGAGTCTCAAGTATTCAAGTAAAATCTGTTTGGTGAATCTAGAACAACTAACCAAAGCAATAGCCATCAGTGTAAACCCGGCCTTGGTTCAATTCCCTATTTTAATATGTCTGGCTAATTCATTCTATGCAATTCAAAGAGGTTTGGGGTGAGAGAAAAACACAATACTGTAGGAAGGGTAGGGTATTTCCAGAGACCGAGACTCTTGTGCCATCTGCTAGTAGTAAAGCAGTTACCAAATTCTGCTTTAATTTAATTTTCTGTGTTTGAAAATGAAAGTCACAGATGAGCCAATCCTGGAAAGATGATAATGAATTGAACTATATAGACCACAATGGTGGGGTCTTGTAATTTTCCAGTACATCTTAAGAAAATAAATAATTAAACTAATTAAGGCCACAAAAATTCAATAAAAGTCACTCAGAATAGCACAATTGTAAGTATTATTTGACTTTAAAATTTTTACCCATAGCATTCCCTCAAAGAAGGCTCTGAGTAATGAATGTCTAGAGTCTAACTGGGGTGGATGTGCTCTCAAACACTGAGGCCTCTGTTGTGACAGATCACTCTACCATGGCCAGGGTGGATGCTACGAATACCATGGGGTGGAATCAGTACCGCCCTACTGAAGAATTCAAGAAAGGCCCTGGGCTTCCTATCAACAACAAGCAAGCACTGCACTAGGCAATGGAAATGAGGAACTAACAAGAGACCATCACAATTAATACTGAAAAAAGAGATACTTAGCAACTGGCACTAATTGGAATGGACAATGATACTGAATTGTAATGCTCTTAAATTTTAGGGGTTGTGTTTTTGTAAACAATGTTTTAAAGTTCTTTTTCTCAAACTAAAAAGATTTCTAAGCTGGTCCCTAGCAAACATCCTAATCTATGTGGCAAGAAAACAAGACCAATAACTACACATACAAATGGAACGACAAATAATGTTAAAATGGAAATTGATAAGATTGTGAGCCGTGTCTGAAGTATATGAAGAAATAATATTGAATACTTAAGTACTATTTTAAATTACATTTTTAAAAGGATTTGTATTTCTTGCCTGCTTTGGCTCTTGTTACTTCCTTTCAGTTTTCATATTTTGTGGTACTAGAGTTTGAAACCAGAGTCCCATAGATGCAACGCTGGCACACCACTTCTGAGCTGTGTCCCGGGACAGTGATTTGAAGTGTATGCGTCTCTAAAGAGCTTATGGCTAAAAGTGTGGCACTAGCCTGTGGACCCATAGAGATCTGGTAGAGTCTTTAGGAGGCAAGGTATATATAATAGAAGGAAGTCAAGCCATCAGGGACATGCCCTTGAAGATGATATTGGAATCCTAGACCCTCCCCCCTCTCTCTCTGCCACCCTGAGGTAAGCAGCTTTATCCTACCATACACTTCCCATCATGACTTTCTGCCTTATCAGACACAACAGCCACACAGCTAGGGGACCATAGACTGAAACCTCTGAAACTTTGACCCAACCAAAACTTTCCTCTGTGTATATTGGTTTCCTCGGGGTTTATTTTTTTTTTTTAAACCATAGCAACAGAAAACTGATGAAAGATTGTCTATAATTTCAATGTTTCTCGACCAAATTTCCCCTTTTACCTCCACCTTATCCTCCAGCTACCTGGTGAATATTTCTACCTAGATATCCCTACCTACCTTGAATCCCTTTTTTCATCAAAAGTATTCCTCTTTCCCCTTGTATCTCCTGTATATTTTCATCATGTTCTTAATCACCCCAGTCAGAAACCCAAGTCTTAAGTCCCTATCATTCCCATCCAAGCACAGTCATTCTCCAAATCTAACACATTCTCACTTCTGCAAATAACTGTCTTCTTCTGTTCCTTATTGCTCCTATTAAAATTCTATTGTTCCAAAATAAATATTCCCCAGATTCCCCAGATTATTCCAAAATTAATCTTCTCTTCATTTAGTCTTACTAAATCCCCTAAAATGACTTTCAGCTTAAAGCACTTCAGAGTCTTGGTGCTTCCCTCTCACCACACACACACACACACACACACACACACACACACACACACACACACACACACACACGAATTTCAGGTTCCACATTGCTGTACAATCTTCTGCATTCCCTTTGGGATTGCACAGCCCTACCCCACTGCTCCTTCCTGTGGTATCCTCTCTACCTCTGCTATTTATACAGCTCATTTCTGTTCATTTTTCAGAAGCTACTTCAGGGCTCATCTCTAGGAGCTTGCTTTACCATACACCATCCTCCAGATATGGGGTGCATTAGATGCTTGCAGCAGTCTTTCATGAACCACCAATATTCTTGCATCCTACTAGAGTTAGTATACATATGTGTGTGTGTGTGTAGAGAGAGAGTGTGTGTACATATGTAGAGAGCATATGTATGCATATATATGTATATATGTGTGTATATATATGTATGTATGTATATACTCAAGTATGTTTTCATGGATCAAAGTTTCACTTAAAATAACTTCTAATTTGGTTAAAATAGCTAATTCATTTGTAACTAAAACTTCTCCTCCAAAGAAAAACTCTTCATTTCATATAGAGAATTCTCAGGAACATTCTTCAAAGAATGGGGATTATGCCAGACAGACCCAATAATCTAACTACTAAGGACAGAAAGAGTCATCCACTCTCACCTTCAGAAGATCCACTGGTCCAAGGTGTCCCTGATTTCTATGTCCCCCTTTTCTCAGGATGACATCAACAGCTGAGATCAGCCTTTGTCAAAGCCTTCCACAAGCAGAGGTAATGAGAATCACTGGAGAATATCGCAAAAATCCCTGAAAAGAAGAAGAAGAAGTAGAAAAAAAACAAAGGAATGTAAACTATTGGGGAGTCAGTTAATTCTATTAAGCTAAGACTTCCTTTTTATTATTAACCTAAAATAAATAAGGGAACTTAATACGTATGAAATTCTATGATTAGTTTCAACCAAACATTATTGGATTTCCAGGCATTAGTAATTCTAAGAACCTAAAGCAATTTAAGGGAAGAGGTTAATGAAAAAAAGGTAACTTAATTCCAATTACATTTTAGTGTGGCAGAAAAATCTGAATTACTTCTAAATAGAAGCAAACAACTGTGCACACTAATCAAAAACAGGAAAAAAAAAAAAGACCTTAATCTTATTCCAGCACATTAGAAAAATCTAATTCAGGCTGGAAAGAACAATGAAAATCAGCATTGTCAAGGTTGATAATGTCAGAAAGTTCAGCAATACAATTCCATTTTAGAGGTGGTTTTGAAGGTGATGAGCAAAGATGGCAGTGGGAAATAAAGAGGTTGCTGAGCACATTGTAGTGAGGAAGAAAAAATAGGTAAGTTAATATGAAACTAAACAGAAAAAAACCTTAATTAAATGGAACCCACCAAGCAGGAGTGCTTGAATAGTGTGTTTATTTAATACCTTTCCTCTATCAGAAAGAGTAAAAATCACAGCCAGGGTTGCTCAGAAAGCTGCTATTACCAGAACTACAGCCCACAGAGAGAAGACTGCAGCTGGGCACCCCAGCCGTTTTCCCATGAATAGTGTGAACTTGGGCTTGCTCTTCCATCCCAACTGTACTCTAGGTGGAGTTCAAGACAAGACTGTTAGGGTGGGCAGGCTGGGATGATGGCTCAGTGGAAATGCATGCAGAGTGACAACCTGAGTTTGAATACCCAGAATCACATTAAGCTGCCCATACCAGTGTGTCTGTAATTCCAGAACTCCCCCAGTGACATGGGAGGTGGAGGCAGAAAACTCCCACGACCTCTAAATCCAAACCTGGCTTGTATAGCCACAGCCAAAAGCCCCTGTCTCAAATAAGGTGCAAGTCAAGGGTCCAGTCTTCAGACTGTCCTTTGACTTTGTCATCTATTTGTCTTTTCTGTGTCAACTCACTCTTACACATTAAGAAGTAGAAACAGAAGCATCCCTGTCCAGTACTTTCGGATTTTTGTCTGCATTGGTTTTTCAGAGGGTTAGTAAAGGCTGAATACTGAATACTGAGCACTGTTTCAGCTCAGACAATTATCAGAAGAGTAATCACCAAAATCTGCCCTACATGACTCAGTTCATCTGATGTCTGAATTTAAATGTGGCAATGGAGTCTCGGGAATGTTCTCTGCAATAGCTTCAGATGATAAACACTCTTCTACTTACCTTCCTTATCTGAAAGAAGGATGTGTGCTGCAGTTTGCTAATACACCTCATTTATACTACAGGAACCATTCCCTTTCTTGAATGGCATTGCTACTGACTATAACAAAATCTAATTTATAAATTTTTCCCATATCAAATTGACTTTGCTTAAGGAGCTAATGCAAAAAAACATTACTGTCTCTGGAATCTCAGCATATTTTAATTCCATTGCATTACAATTATCTCCAGGGCTCTTTATAATAGTAAGGTAAAGGGGTGATTTTCATTAGACAGTGCAGGAAAGAAACAAAACACTGGGAAGAAGAATGAAAACAGAGGTGATGGGAGGCTGGAAGGTCACTGAGTCAAACCATCTCTCTGTCTATGGTCAATTCCATGTTTTGGAAGCTCCACATCTTATATTTGTACCTCATATACCTCACTGATTCCAATTCAGTCCTCAGGAGCCAGACTCAGACTCACATTCTAATGTGAGCATCTCAATAATAGCTCACTGTCCAGAAAAAGAAGGGTGAGCTGTTTCTTTAGCAGAGCCAGCCAATAATGGGGATCATGGGTTGAGGAGCACCTCTGAGGTTGGTGGATGGCCCACTAAAGAGCTTCACAAAGAGTCTCCACCTGTCCCAGAAAGGTGACAATAGACAAGTCAATCAAGTTGAGTTACTGTGGAGTTTGGGTAATATACTAAGGATACAGGAGAACCTATGCAGAGGGGATCAGAAAAGACAGAAGAGTAATGGGAAGTACACCATGCTGAGGTTATCTCAACCTGGAAGCTTCCTACCTTCCAGATCTAAGCAGAAACTATGGAATGAGTCCTTCTTGCTGAGGGTGCCCTGGTGATTAACATCCCTCTTACAGCCTCATAGGTCTTTTTGTTAGAATCAAGTTCATAGATTTTTGCATCCATTATGCTCAAAGCATTTGACATCCCAATTATGGTTTTACAGAATAGGTGCTATAGCCTTCACCTTCATACCCTCCACAATTGACAGTAGTACACAGTCTATAATGGCATTCATACTACAATGGCATAAAATGAATAAATACCAACTAGGTTATAAACAAAGACAAATGTATTTTCTTTTTCAAAATTTATTTTTCATTTTACATGCCAAGTCCAACTCCCTCTCCTTCCTCTTCTCCTGCCCCCCTCCCATGCCCACCCTTCCCAACCCCCATCCACTCCTCAGAAGGGGTAAGGCCTTCCTTAGAAGAGAGTCAACAGTCTGCAATACCAAATTGAGGCAGGACCAAGACTCTCCCCACTGTATTAAGGCTGAGCAAGGTATCCAACTAGGAAATAGGTTCCAAAGTGCCAGTTCATATCCCTGGAATCAGGTCACATAACTGTCATCCACATTCAGAGGGTCTAGTTCGGTCCCATGCAGGTTCTCCAACATAGGGAGCCATTATGGGTTTAGTAAGAAACATGGTGCTAGAGAAAATCTTGGGAATCCACAAGGATGACTATTGCGGTAAATAAGGATCAGGATAAACAAATAAGCCGAATAGATGTTTATTCAGGGAGAAATAACTTACAACCTAGACAGATGAACACCAGGAAATTCAACCCGATCCTCTCCTGTCCGAGTCACGCCAGAAAGAGAGCGCCTTCCTGGCCCCCTCCGACCTCCTTCCTCAGGTCACCTCCGCCCATAGCTCCACCCCCCAATGGGCGTGGTCAGTGCTACAGAAGGACTACCTCACTACAGATGACCCCTGACCCCTGCTAGCAATAGTGGAAAGGATGCCTGAACAGGCCTTCCCCTTTATCGGATTAGTGACTACCTTAATTGTCATCATAGAACCTACATCCAGTAACTGATGGAAGCAGATGAAATGACCCACAGCCAAGCACCAGGCTGAGCTCCTGGAACTTGGTTGAAGAGAGGGAAGGGGGGGGTCATATAAGCAAGGTGGGGGTAGGGGGGATCAAGATCAATATGGGTGGTGGGGGAGAACCACAGAGACAGCTGACCCTAACTAGAGGGAGCTCACAGACTCCGGAAAATGTATTTTCATGTCTTAGTGTTTACCAAAAATGCATAATTACTAATACTACAAATCATCCTGATGATATAAAATGCCACTTAAACTGATAAAGGTTTCAACACTTCACTAATTTAATACTGGGAAACCCAGAATTATGTCTGCACAGAAGAGCAAATAAAGCTATAGCTGAGATAACTGGAAGCCTCAGCTTCACGGTTGTAGTCATCACCTGTGCCGTGGTCCAAGAAGTCATGTTTGAGAAGCATATTGCGGAAACAGAGCCAGGTTAGTTTCAGCTAATAAGGAAAGTGTATGAGGAGGTAAGGCTGTAAGTTAGTTGGTAAAGTGCTTACCTTAAAAACACGAGGTGTGATTTCAATCCCAAAAGCTCACTTTAAATGAAGCTTTTTGTGGTGATGCATGCACATAATACTGGGGAGATAGAGACAGGCACATACAGACTGGCCTATTTGGAGAGTTCCTGGTCTCAATGAAAACTAAAACAAAAGCAAAAGTAATGTCTGGTGCCCATGGCATGACACCTGAGATTGTTCTCTGACTTCCACGTGCACCTTCACGAATATGTTCACCCAACACATGTACCCACCCATACACAGAAATGCATCAGTGTTGATCAGGCAGAGACCTTCTTGCAATCTCTCTCTCTCTCTCTCTCTCTCTCTCTCTCTCTCTCTCTCTCTCTCTCTCTCGTCTGTGTCGAATTATTCATCATTTATATACTACAATGCTTCCTATAGATTTGTAAGGTCAAGACTATGCTACAAGCCATAAAACATGCTGTGCTGGAAATAAGACTCAGCAGCTTCTGCTAAAATTAGGTATAATATCATTTTTTCTAGAGTTTGCCCCACTTAATACTGAAAAGCAACTGTCCTTCTCTCCAGATTGAAAACAAGCAAACATCCCTCCTCTCACTTATTGCTTTATCCCAACCCCAGACACTCCCTCTTAAACCAAGCCCTCTCCTACCAGGGCAACAATGGGCTGAAGGAAGATCCACACTTCTCCTTCTGTTCCTCCAGATCCAATCTCCTGTCGCATCCCTAGCTCTGTAGTAGAACACCTGCTGCAGTCTCCCTTTGGTCTCTGACCACATCCCCAAGGAATCACAAAGACCTTCCCCCCCCTCCCCACCTTTCTTCCCCCAACTCATCTCAGTATCCTTGGCCTCCAATGGGATCAGGCATTCCCGGTGAGCACACAAGCTGTGCAGGCCAGGGAAACAGGTAAGAAAACTGAAGACCTTCACCATTCCCTCCTCTCCTCCAAAACCAATCCCTCAGTCCCATCCTTATCTCTGCAACAGAACATCTGCTGCAGCCTTCCTTCCTCCTCTGCCACATTTCCTGTGGATTCCATAGAAATTCCCCTCCTAACAGTCCCAGTCCACTTGTTGCTTTATCCCAGCCACAACTCCCACACTCCCTGCTAGCAGGCACACAGACCACTCCTGCCAGGGAAGTAGGTATGCCATCTATAGATTGTCCCGTCTCCTTCTGTTACTCTAGATCCAACCCACCAGTCTCATCCCCAGCACTATAGCAGACCCTCTGGGGTGACCTCTTTTCATTGTCTCCCCTCATTCCAAGGAGACAAAATAAGCATACTCTAGCAGAGTACTATGCTCTCCTTCCTCCTGTGAACTCCTTCAGACTCCTAGCCTATCCCAATGCCCAGAAACACATTTTATACCTGGAAACAATAGTGGTCTCAACCATCAGGTCCAAAGAAAATGTCCTACCAGGCAAAACATAGGCACTCTCCAAACATCCAGAAAGCAACAGAAACCAAAGAACAAAATACCCACTCAACAAAGGCAAATCCAGAAATCATCATCTAGACATATAATCATCCCAATCCCAGTGCCTAGACCACAGCATAAAACACAGCCAGGGCAATATGTCTCCACTGGAGCCTGGCTATCCCACCAGAACAGACCCTGAATATTCTCACATAACTGAAGCACGAGAAAAAAGACAGCAAAACCACCTGCATGGAGATGATAGAGGTCCTTCAAGAGGAAATTAATAAACTCCTTAAAGAAATGCAGGGAATACAAGCAGTAGGAAGGAACAAATAAAACTGTTCAAGGCCCGAAAAAGGAAATAGACTCAATAAAGAAGACTCAAATTGAGAAAATTCTAAACTGAAAAAAAAATTTTTAGATTTATTTATTATGTACAGTGTTCTGTGTTCATGTACGCCTGCATGTAAGAAGAGAGCATCAGATCTCATTATAGATGGTTCTATATGTGAAAATCAATAAATGTAATCTACCATATAAACCAATTAAAAGAAAATAGTGCATGATCATTATATTAGGTGCAAATAAAAGGCCTTTGACAAAAATCTTTAATGATAAAACTCCTGGAGATAGGAGGGATAACAAGGGACATACCTTGCTGGTGGCCATGTCAGAGGAGCAGCAAGTGGCAATTGAAGTTCAAGGTATCAGCCCACCAGAAGGAGACTCTTTGATGGGTCACTTTCAGTTAGACAAGACCCCAAGACACAGACCCTAAAATGTCTTTTGCTTCTGCTATGTCTTTACATGTTATCTTTCTCTGGTATCTAGCATTGTTGAATTATGTGGGGAGATGCAATGTGTTTATCTCATGGATACATCTCATTCTACTGGGCATTTTTACCTGGGTATTACTATGAAGATGACTTCCTCCCTAAGCTATACTATCTAACTGATAACAATAATGTTAGCTTATATATAGTTTTGATGAATAGAGGAGAATACAAGAAAATGTTACACTGCTAGAGCCTATGAGTTTCACTGAAGTAGCTGCATAGATCATGGCTCAAGTTAATTATTACGAGAAACAATTGAATCCCAGGAGTCAGACTGGCTCAAATTCCTTTAATCTTGTACCGAAAGATGCAGTCACAAGTCTCAATATGCATCATTAGCTGAAGCAGAGCCTTATAATAACTTCTGTTAATGTGTTAACAAGTTACTTACATGCAAATGTATATGGGCTATGGGGATGACTTTGTTTTTGATCATGTAAGAGAGAAAAAAATACATGTTTTCACCTGTATTCTGTAGGAATTTAGCAGGATCACTGTATGGGATGGATATTAGAATGAATAACTGTTTTTTAGAAGTACCTTGACTTTAAAAACATCCTTGTGAAAAACAGTGATTGTTTGGCTGAGGGGCCCTTCTGGCCAACCTATGACTTTTGTTACAAACTGCCTCAGGTACACCTGAGGTTCTTCTATTATTGTGTATTGTACACAAGGCATGTGATGGTTTCCTTCATTAAGACATGAAAATTAAGGTTAGGGAACTTGGTGTGAGGAAATGCTTTGTGTAACAGTCAATAAATATTTATTTGAATCAGCTGTTTGGGGTCCAGTATATTCAGTTCAGTCCATCAGAAGAGTCAGGGCCTTCCTGCTGCCTCATAAGCCTTAAAATTTCATTTTGGAGGACCATGGAAAGAATACAGAAGAACAGAAAATAAAGAAGGAAACCATCAAGAGACAATGTGAATCTTTTACCTTTAACCCCCTCAACTAGAAAAGTCTAGTATGTGCTGATGCTGTGGATTTCCTCTCAAGCCCTGTGCTGCCTGGAGACTGCCCCCCCCTTCCCCAGGGGAAGCATTACCACCTAACCATAATAAAGGCAGTTTACAACAAGCCTATAGCTAACAAATTAAATGGAGAGAAACTCAAAGCAATTCCACTAAAATCAGGAGCAAGACAAAGTTGTTCACTCTCTTCATAGCTATTCAATATAGTACTTGAATTCTTAGCTTAGCAATAGGACAACTGAAAGTGATCAAGGGGATACAAATTGGAAAGGAAGACATTAAAGTATTGCTATTTGTAAATGATACAGTAAAGGCCTAAAAATTCTACCAGGGATCTCCTACAGCTGATAAACATGTTCATCAGAGTAAATAGAGACAAATTTAACAAAAAATATAGTAACATTCCCATACACAAACGACAAATGGACTGAGAAAAAAATGGGAAACAAAACAGAAATAATATAAAAGATCTTGGTTTAACTCTAACCATGCAATTGAAAGACTTGTATGATAAAAATTTCACAACTTTGAAGAAATAAATAGAAGAAGATATCAGGAGATAGAAAAATCTCCTGTGGATTAGTAGGATTAACATGGTAAAAATGACCATCCTACCAAAAGCAATCTACAGACTCAATGAAATTCCAATAAAAATTCCAACTCGATTCTTCACATAACTTGAAAGGACAATTCTCAACTTCATATGTAAAAATAAGGGAACTGGGATTGATACGTAAAATAAGAATGATTTTTAAAAAAAAATCTCAGAATGGCTAAAACAATCCTGAACAATAAAAGAACCACTTAAGTTCTCACCATCCCTAATTTCCTTTTTTTCTACAGAGTTTAATAATAAAAACTACATGGTAGTGGCATAAAAACAGATACATTGATCAATAGAATCAATTGAAGACACAAACAAATCCACACACCTATGGACACCTGATTTTTGATAAAGAAGTCAGAAATAAATATTGGAAAAAACACTTCAACAAGTCATGCTGGCAAACTGATTGTCTGCACATAAAAGAATACAAATAGAGTCATACTTATCACTCTGAACAAAACGCAAGTCCAAATGGATCAAAGACTTTCATATAAAACCAGATACACTGAACCTGGTAAAAGAGAAAGTGAGAAATAGCCTTTAACTCGTTGGCATGGAAGAAGACTTCCTGAACAGATCACTGGTAGAGCAGTAACTAAGATCACTTTCCCCGACCCAAAGGTTCTCCCACTGCAAATAAAACAAGTCCACAAAAGACTGGGTGCTTATTCCTGTCTTGGTGCTACTGGATTCATATGCATGGATTTGATCCTCCTAACAACCATATGACATAGTCATCTTTAATGTCACATCTACCAGAAGAGAACACTAAGGCCCAGAACCTGAGCTCATGAGCCAAGGATGCATGCTTAGTTAAGTGGCAGAAAGGGAGAGACCCAGAAGAGTTCTGCCACCCAGAAGAGTGTGCAGGAAGCTGTTGAATCTGTTGCTAGGAAGAAGCCTAAGCAAGTTGTGGAACGTTTTCTGGCATTTCCAGAACAGTGAGACTTTTCTTCTCTTTTAAATCCTTCAAGAAGACATTGGCATTGGAGATGAGAAATGATGGCAATTCCAAGAAAAGAAGGAAGCGTAGTTCTTCCCTTCCCCTCTCTGCTATGGTGAGGGATGTGTGGGTGAAGGACATGACTTGGCAGCACAAAATGCTTTCTTCATGAGTACCATCTGTTGCTTTAAAGCTGGATATGTATACTTTTGATTATTAAAAAAAAATCACTGGCCAGATCATACTTGTTGGGTAAAGTGGTTAGTATAGTCAAGCCCTTAGAATACATGGCATTAGGTTCATGGTTTGTGATTTGGGAGAGGATGCCTGAGAGGCTCATGAGTACAGTGAACATTTTGGTAGGGCAGCAGTTTGCAATGTACATAATCACTAGCTACCTTTGCACTCACCCTTCAGTGCAGTATTTCTTCTTCTGAGCATGTCTGTAGGTAAAAAAAAAAAAGGGGGGGGGGATCAGGGAGAAGTGTTCCAATGACTAAAACTCCATGACTAAAAACTACAAAACAATACACTTTTTAGTTCTCACAATAAGCCTAGAGCTAGATTATTACAAGGATGCTACATACAGGTATACGAAGGCATGGACTCATATTTCTGCTAAAGTAATTTGTGATGATACGTTGTTTATGATCTAATGAAGCTTGCCTGAAGATAAAAGAACAAAGCTAACCACAGCCATAGAGGCCAGGCATTGGTGGCACACACCTGCAATCCCAACCCTAGAGAGCTGGAGACAGGAGTGATATTGCTGGGTGAGAGAGGAATATAAGATTGGAAGAGACAGGAACTCATTGTAGTCTAGGCAGTCTAAGGAGCAGTGCAGTTTGGAAATGCAATCAGAGGACATGATTGTTCCTTTGGTCTGAGCATTGGCAGAGGTGATAACTCTGGAGGCTAGTTGCTTTCCTTCTCCAGTATTCAACTTTAACCCCAATATCTATCTCTGGGTTTTTATTATTCATGCTGCAGTAATTCAACATGCAAATGCACAGACAAAGACAATGTAAGGAGAGAAAGCCACCAAACAAGAAAGAAAACTCATGGTTAAGTTTGAAAAAGCTGTTAACTGTTAACTTTATTTTTATGTAAGTTTTCCTTCAGGTCAATGAAGGTACATATATGTATGTACATGGAAACTGGAGAATCTCAGCTGTTGCCCTTTGGGTGCTGTTCACCTTGTTTTTGACACGGGGTCTTTCACGGAGCAGGGACTTGATGAATTGGCTAGGTTAGCTGACTGGCCAGCAAGCTAAAGGATGTCTCTGCCTCTTTGCCTCTTTGCCTCTTTGCCTCTCTGCCTCTCTGCCTCTCTGCCTCTCTGCCTCTCTGTCTCTCTGCCTCTCTGCCTCTGCCTCCCTTGATACTGGGATTACAAATACACATCATCATTCTTTTTTTTTTTTTTAAGGATTTCATATGTAGATACCATATTCACAACATTTCCATCTTTCATTGTCCACACCTAACTCCCCAGAAAACCACTTCTCTGTCTTTCAATAGCCATGCACTTCTTGTGGCTCTTCATCTGGGAGGGGAGGCTTGTAAAATCTCTCCTATCCTAGTTAGCACACCAACTGGTATTATTATTTTGTAGGTTTTGTTTGGGGGTCTTATATGACACAAATGCTTGGCTTTTCAAATGTGGTTTCTGGGTGTTAAATTCAGGTCTTCATGCTTACAAAGAAAGTACTTCTTTGCAACTGAGCCATCTTCCCAAACCCAAAGCTATTAACTATAGATCTGAGTTATAAACCCCACACAGGATACTAGATATAACTGTGTTCCAGGAAAGATCCAAGAGCATCTATAAATCAATCTATCTTTGTATGTGCTTCTCCCTCCCTCTTTTCTTCCCTCCCTCCTCTTTCTTCCCTTTCCCATTTGTATGTGTAAGGAACCTAGGGCTTCATTTATGGTAGGCAAACATTCTGTCCCTAAGTTATATCTCCAGCCCTCTCTTTACTTGGTGTTGCTGTGGAAACAGGATTTTAGGAACTTGCTAAAGTTGGCTTTGAAACTCACTTTCTAGCCCAGATGGGTCTTGAACTTTTAGTACTCCTATTTCAGTCTCCCTAGAAACTGAGATTACAGGCCTTCACCACCAGGTAGGGCTTAAACCTTCTCATATTTTAGAATTAATTTGGGTACCACAAATCAGTCCCCAAAGGAATTCAAAGGTAGGGGAAAGAATGTGTCAAGAGCAGGAAAGTCCTGGTCTAAAACAGGAAAATGAGGCAAGAGTATGATTGCCAGAAACACGGTGAGAGACAGATATAGTGCTTCGGTTATAGACACTAAGGAATATTCCATGCCCGAATCGGGCCACAAACACTGACAACTTCATGGAGATGTTGGCAGTGGAAAAAAGAGCTGAAATAGAATGGAAACTCCAGTGAACAGAAGAGATGAAAAGTGAGTTTAGGCCACAGGAGATGTGAGCACATTTGTAGGCTAAGAGAAACAGAGGCAATAAGGAAAGGCAGAGCAAACTGAAGATACAAATTGGCAAACAGGAGTTAGGCCCGATGTAGAGTGCTGGGAAAGGGAGCACACAGAGAATGAAGGACTCCCTACCATACTGCCACACACACCATAAACACATGGACCACTTTAATGTGCTATTAGCTGTGTGGGTTCTTTGTACATCTTCTCCTATACTGGAGAAAACACTTTTCTGAGTGAAGCTTTCTGTGATGGGCACACACATAGACAATGGCTGATTTGCATACTGCCCAGTCTTCTTTTCTGAGAAACAGTTGGAATCAGTCAACGTAAAATGAAATGCCAACACACTTCAACGGGAATAGGAAATGCCTTGCAACCTTGAACTTGAGTCTATTAGAATAAACAAAACAAATTTGCTTTGATGACTCTTAAAAAAAAAAAAAGCAAGTGGACTAGCTCCAACTTGAGCAGGATTTGTTTGTTTTGCTTAGCTTCAGTCTTTTGAACAAATGGCCAAGAAGCAGTAAGTACTGGGTAATGCACAGAGGTTCTGAGCCGGAACACTGGTGATTTGCATATCCTTCTGTGTTTTGACCACATTTATTTAGAAACGGTAGTTTTATTTTTACATAGGGTGTGGGGAACTTCTGCAGCTGAGTCTGAAAAACTTTTACCTCTGATTTAAAAAACATTTCTTCTTCCACTGAAAATAATAAATGTTAATGTTTCAGTGTGCTTCCCAAGCCTTTTATTTTGCTTGTGTAGTAGTTGTTTTTTGTGTTTTTTTGTTTTTGTTTTTTAATTTCTTTTTTTTAAATTCATTTTGAATGTTCTCTAGATACCTTTTTCTCTGCCACGACTAAATAGTATTCCCTGGCTCATTGTAGCAGTATGTGCCAATAATCCTCAGTCCTAGAGGTATAAAGATCTTGAGTTCACGGTTAGCCTGAACTACACAGAAAACCGTGTCTCAATAATAATAATAATAATAATAATAATAATAATAATAATAATAATAAAGTGATTTGCTTTAACACACACTGATTTGGCAACATTTTCCCACAGTAATTCTCAATGAACTCCCCCAATTCATCAAGCCTATAAAATCAGTTTCAGTGTATGTTTACTAGTCTACCATATAAAGAAATCATATTCACTTAGTGTTCTACTATTGAACACTAATGTGATTCCAACTGGCTCATTTTTAAATGTGTTTTCTAAAGATACCAAACCTGGCTGAAAAACAGCCAGGAAAGTTATTATATAATTGATAATGTGAAGGATTATTCAGCTATGAAGTTCTTTTCCTTAATCTTGATTGATTGGACTAAAAGGATCTCAGACCTTCTTCCACACAGCAGAGCCAGTGCATCTTCCAGTACAGCCCTGCCCTTACCATGTGTTCCAAATCCATAGTTAAACAAGTCATCTGCCCACATGGGTGGCACAAACAACTACAAGTGATACCAAAGCTCTCCATTTGAGACTCTTGGGTGAAAGTTCTCAGTGGGCTGGACTTAATATTCTCCTGAGCAGGGATTAAAGCAGGCTGATCACTGTGACTGTGGTCACAGTGCTTGAGTGACTACATGAATTAAAAACTTTCAAATTGCCCATTTTAAATAGGTAAACTTTGTTGTGTATTAATTGTACTTCAATAACGCTGTTGAAAAGATAAAGAAATTCTGATTTCTCACATCTTGGGTGGGCTGACACCCACAGACCTACAATAAAGGATTCTAAATTTGAATTGGTAGATTGATGAACCTGAGGCAAAATGGACAAAGAAATATTTTTAAGAAGGTTATTTTTATTGTTTTCAATGATATAAATTATCGTTTTGAAAATGCTATTAAGAAAAGCAACTTAGAGACTTATTTTAATAAATTTTAATAATTCATTATTATAAATTATAGAAGCTTATTGTGTGCTAGATGTGGTGAGGAAGTATGAGATCATGCATATGAACATGAGTGGTGTGTCTTAAGATCTTGGGACTCTCCTTAGTAGGCTGAAACTTTATTAAAAGCACCATACTTAAATATTGATATACATAGGAAAAACTGAACATAGAAATTATATAAGTGAACCTGCTATGACCACACTGGATCATCTCTGATTCTCACAGAGCACCATTTAAATTAAAGAGCTATTGCTCTGCTTGCCAACTTGATGAGCTGGGCCCAGGCTTTTAAGCAAGAATGTGGGAAACACTGTCCCAGAAAATTGGAAGCTTCCTGCCAGGGGCACCATCTCAGCCTCCTGGCAGGTGAGGCTCTGTGCCAGTGTCCTCATCTGCAGATAGAAAACAGCATCACATCCACAATAAAACAGCCAGGCCTTCTTATTAGAGAAAATTAATATTCAATATCAGCTTACATGTCTTTACTCTGTTATTAATAAGAAACCCTGACGATAATTGGTATTGGCACAGAGTGCAGTTTCAGAGCTTCACTCAGCTGGAAAGGGGTAATGGAGCATAGGGCTTCCTTCCACATACTCTCTGAAAGGGATTAGAAGGAAAAGGAAAGAAGCCACCCCCCCCATCACCACCAGGAGAATTGTTCTTCCTGAGTTATGAAGTGGGTATGTAGCTATCACTGGCATGGCCCTCCTCAATTCCTGGTCCCCTCACCTCCACAGGGAACTTCAAAATGAAACTTCATGATGTAGCACTTTGGACTTGGGGAACATGAGGTGTGACCTGATCAGACTGCTGCTGGCAGAGAGACAAGACATCAAACACACCAAGAAAGAAGATGCTGTCATGGAGCCACAGACCACACACAAAATACAGCCTCCTCTTTGAAGCTGGAGACCAGGCAAATTAGGGTCTATGTGTGCAGAGAATTAAGAGAAATGCCAACTGCAAAAGGCATGGTGCTTGACTGCCCACCACCACCACTCCCTTAAGCTAAAATGAGGCAGAGCTGCCTGCATCTCTGAAATGATGAAAAGAATTGAAATTGCAATGAACTACTTCATATCTCTCACAGGAAAAGAAGTAAGACCTTCTGCCTACCTATACCTAATGCATTGTACAGTTCTCTCTTACCTAAGCCAATGACAGACACTAAAACCAGGGCTCTTCTTGACACTTCTTCCCCAAACATCCCCATCTGCTCAGAAGCTGACCTACACCCATTGGCCTCTCTGCAGTTTCCTTAAATGCATGTCCAAGTCACTGCTTATGCCATTTCTTAGGTCACCAAGTACCAGGTCTGTGGATGAGCTGGCCCATCCTCATCCCAGAGCCCAAATTAGGAATCTAGGAGCCCTATAGTTTTTTGTTTTTGTTTTTTTTGTTTTTGTTTTTTTTTTTTTTTTTTAGTGTATGTGTGTGTGGGGGGGTTGTTTAGGGAGAGGAAGAAACACAATATGTCCTCACTCATGCAATTTGCTTTAGTAGTGTGAAAAAATGCTTTGCAAGTGATAGATTCCCACTTTGATACTGAGAAATTCAAATTTAATAAAATTTCTCAGGCAAAATAAAACCATAAAACTCCAGAGGACTTGTGAACACATAAGGCCATGTTTGTCTTAAGTTGCCAAACAAAATAATATACATAAACCTTTAAAGAAATCTATATTACAATACTATTCATATCATAATTTCTACTTCTCACTAGTAAATTTTAAGTAAAAAAATATATCCTGCATTTTATAACCATTTTTGAAAGACAATATTTGAACAATTGATTTCCCTTTAAATCAAGCTAGGCATGCAATTCATCTTTGAGGTTTGTTTTAAATTGATTTTATTGCTGATGAACAAGGCTTTAGTTTGCTTTTAAATCATTACAAAATCATAAATCAAACAACAAAAAGCCAACATGATAAGCCAAAAGAACTTCTGAGCCCTGTAGTCCTGGTATAGGATGCTCTCAAATCCACATGCTCACACTCTATCTGCACATACTTTAAATCCCCCAATGAATAGACTTCATTCAGATGTAGACAATAAGTTACAAGCAAAGTAAATAACCCTTGAAGAAGGGTTGACTTTGTGTGTGTGTGTGTGTGTGTGTGTGTGTGTGTGTGTTTTCCTTGTAGTACAATTCTAGTAACTCTGACTGTATTTGGCCAAATTTCATGATACACCCTGCTATAGTGATGTCAGTATGAGCTGATAGTCATCTCTCAGAACTTTCAAACATTTGAGCCTCTTCTTATAGAGATCAGGGGATAATTGTCTTGAGGAAGGGAAGGTGAAACATGGGTACACTCTTTTAAGTCTTAATGAGCTTCTGGGAGAGTGTGCAGGAGTTGGCAGCCTGGCTGTTCATGAAACTCCCTGGGGCTTGGGCTCCATTCCTAGTGATGTAATTGGTTTGGGCAAGGATTAGGCCTTGCTCAGTTTTAGGGTTCATTCTGATGTATTCCAGCTAACCTCTCACTGAGGTAAACTGTCCCTCAAGACAGTACTAAGAAGTATGCAACAAGCAGAACAAGTCAAGAACAGGACAGGCCATGTCTGAGGGGAGGAGTCATCTCACAGCAAGTGTGCAGGGAGGGAGGGGTGTCTGCCTGAACCTATCCTTTGGATTGTGGGGGGGGGGGAGTAGGTATGGAAAGTAGGATCCCTCAGCAGCTGGTGCAAATCTTTGAAACTGTATTTCTTCTATACCATTTCTACTTGGGATCAGCATTCGACATAAAGTTAAGCCAGCAAAAGAGAAAGCCTCTTCATCAGCACATAGAATCAACTTTTGTTTTGTTTTTAGCATTATTCCATTTTTACAACAGCTTTTCTTCTACAAATAAGTGAACTAATATACTTAAATTTTCATAATCACAACTGTCCACTACTTCATTTAAAAGAGATGTTTGAAATTGGTTGGTACTTTCTCCAATTTATAAAATTCTTAAATAAGTGTACTGTGACTGTCACCAGCACAGCATTACCCATGACATCCTTGTTAATTATTAGTTTTCCTTCTTCTTTTTCTGAAGCACTAACATAAAAATATCCTTTTTCTGGATGATGAATTTTTGACCTATACAAATGATATCTTTTAATATTTCTTTGTGGGGATGGGTAGGGTCTCACTGTTAGCCCAGGGTTGTCTCAAACCACAGCATAATGTTCTCCTCATCCAGGGTGCATTCCCCAACTAATTACCATGGACTCACTCACTTTTATTCTTCCCTTTATTTTACCCTCAATGCTTATGGATTCTGCCTGAAATGAATTTTAAAACACCATTTGCATCTCTCATTGATACCAGTAAGATTTAAACATAGGGAACATGCAGCGAATTGCAGGTCAGTAAGTACTTATTAAACACTTAGGCTACCTTTTGTTTATTTTTTATTTTCTGTTATGCTGGGAATTAAGCATACATCCAGGCACTAAGCTAGGTCACTGAGTCCTCAGTGCCAGGCCATTTATGACACCAAGTTATCCAGCTAATATAAATTTCTCCTGGTGCTTCATTGGACCCTTTCTGTTTTCTCCAGCTTGTCTCTGTTCCCACACAATGTCTCTCTAGCTGCCTATTTGATGTAAAATCACTTCATCACTGTCAGTGTCTTCCAACACATGACTCCAGCTGTCATGTCCACCATAGCAGGAGCTGTTGAAGCTCTGTACCTAATCCAACATGGTCATTATTGTGGAAACTGGCTCCTTGAGATACTTTCACATCCCAAAGAAATACCCTTTATAGAGTATAAGATCTGGATTCCATGGCTAGCCATAAGCTTAGGAATAATAGCTTAGAAACACAAATTAGGACCCAATGGAAGGGACTGGGAAGATGGCTCATTGGGTAAAGTGCTTATCAATCAGGCTTAAGGACTTTGACTTCTCCATTGATCTCAGTTTTCTGTGCTATTTCTTACTGTTGCAAATGGGAGGAAAGGATTATTATTAAATGACTCCATAAAACATCAAACACAGAAACATCAGATCTGTGCCTGCTGTGCTGGGCAATGGGCAAGGCAGGATAGAAGCATGATAAAAAGAAATAATAAGTGCCTTTTAGTTAAGTGGTTGCCATATGTCCTAATTTGTTCCCATAAAAAAGAGATTAGAGGGTTCTGTGGGTTGGCTGCCATTCCTACTGTGTGGTTTCCTTTTATTTACCTAGATTTCTTTTTACAGTGACTTTCTCCAGCTATGTTTCTTTATATTCTTCTGAGAGATGTCACAAACCTTTCAGAAACATTTTTGTTTTCTCCACTCTGGAAAAATGACCCTTCTACAACACAATGGGGCCAGCTGCCCAACTCTTGCTATCAGTAGGACCAAGATTATTCACCTCTATCCAGCAAGAATATCATTATAGAAGATTTGAATGTCACCCTTACTTGAGATAAGATTGTAAATGTGATTCCCTTCTGGAAGGGGGTGGAAGCAGCTGGAAGCCAACACATTTCTTTCCTGGTGCCAGTGCCTGTTTTAATCAGTACTTCACAGATGTTCTGAGACATTCTCATCATGTTGATATGGTTGACAACCCTAGAGAGAATTGCCTTATGGGAAGCAAACACTAAATAGAGGCATGCAGCAAAGAACCTGCTTTACTGGAACTCTGCTTTGTCATCATTTCTGAAATGAGAGAGATGTTTCTATGGCAGCAGGCCACATGTGCTGGCAGACAGCAGTCATTGAGGGGCTTTCTTTTCCTTTCATTTTATGTCTAATTGCTTACTCCTTTGAGAAAGAAATAAGAATAACAAAATTCTTCCTGAAGTAGGCACATTAACAGCCACCAGGAACATTGTTGAATTATTTTACTCTGTTTTCAAGACGTGAATTTCATTGTCCATGTCTTTGAAGGCATAGGACTTCCTCCAACAAAGCAGACTGAAGGCAGTAAAAAGGAAAGGAAACTTGAATGAAATCTCAATCACTGTAGAACAGTGTGAGCATCCCATCAACCACCATTGCCATTCACAACTGCCAGAGCTTCTCAGGCTCTTTCTGGCTCTACCGTTAGGAGCCACTGAAAGAAACAGTGCTTTATGCCCTCCCCACCTCCTGCCACCCAGTAGCTCCATGCTGTTCATGCCCCCTTGAAGTTAAATAAAAACATGATAACACATACTTATTATTTTTTCCAGAAAAATTTGTGGACACTGGAATCACTTTTGAGATGTTTGAGTTGTTGCTATTGTTGGTTACTCATTTCAAAACTTGCCACTTTCCCTTAAATGGTAATTGAATGAATTCATTATGGTTTGGTTTTGGTCTGTCTTTTGTTCTGTTCTTTTCTGTAATTAACATTTGCACTCTGAATTGTCATCAAAAATACTGGTCCTTCTAGGTATTTCACCCAACAACAGCTCTATAATTCCTGTGTCAAAAGGAATTTTCCAATAACTAAGATAAACATTCTAGAATTCAATTGAGACTTTATGTGCTAATTAGAATTCAATCCCCAGATCTATGGGCACTACAAGGGGAGGAAGTCCTTCCTTCTTTTACAAATCAGAAGGCATGCTGATGTAGCTAGCTTTTTCAACAGCAAGAGTTGACATTCATTGGCATCTTGCTGATGTTGTGGCAGCCTTTGAGCTGCAGTGACTTTCCAACATCGTGACAATAGTGTCTCTCTCCAAACTCTAGCATTTATCATTGGCAAATGGTTTCTTTAGCTAACACTGTCCACTGCCCACATTCATTTCATCTGAGGAGTGAAAGCCTGATCCTTCAGAAACTACTCTGCTCTCCAAGCTTGCCAGAAGTACACCCGTGACACAGTATGTGATATGTGATATGGCCTGGGATTGAGATGACCTAATTTCTTAAGAGTTGTGACTCCCACAGATATAGCCTTCAGCCCCCCCCCCCAGCTCAAGGCCAGTGCACAGAACATGACATGTTTCTGAGCCCGAGATTCTCCACTAGACAAAAGATCTCTGGGCTTCTTTCTATGAAACACAAAATATCAAAGCATATCTTGAGAAGAAAGACAAGCCAACAAGGGTACATACAGATGAGTGTCTCCATGGAAACTAGTGACTGATGAGGTCCTTGGCAAATGATTTAACACATGGGACAAATGGCAGCACTACTTTCTGAGGTCTTCAGCACCATAGACTCACCATATACTGGCTAAGAAAGAAGACTGTGGGTCTCCCTTTGTCTTGTGGTCTGTTGGTCACCAGGCTACCAGGACAAAGGGAGCAGGGGCAGCAAGCAGGGCTTGGCCAGCTGTGAGTACAATAGAAATAATCTTCTGGGAATAAGCTTCAGTGAGATAACTCAACTTTATTCCAGAGAGAGAGGAATATATAGGACAGGACAGCTGGGGCATCGCCTAATAGGTGCTCATAGTGTGCTTTATTTGCATTTGGCACCACAGTCCCATCATACAGATGAGGGCAAAATACCTAATTATCATATGGGGGCGGGGGAAACACATTTGCAGGGAACTGTCTCAAAGGTCACACTCAAGTCCAGCAAGGTCAGACAGAAAGTAAGAAGCTCTACTGGGGGAAGGGAGGCCTCCATTTTGTGTGGAGCTCAGAGAGCTGTCTGGATATGGTAATATGGCAGACTGCAACCTTAAGCATCTGGGCCTTCCAACAGAAGACTTTTAACTTTAAACCTTTTTTATGTTGTTGTTGTGCCAAAACTCTGAACCCCAAGAGACCCGACCCAATGCAAAAAGTAAAGAATCTTTAATTTTACAAGTTGACTCCATTTCCCTGTCCATCTGACACAAAAACACAGCCACACAGTGGGTGAAGCAGGCAGGACCTAAGGCAGCACTGGAGCAGGAACTAAGGGAGTGTTTGGGTGTCTGATAGTCTCAGGATTGGTGCACCTCCAGGTTTGGGAATGCTGTCCTGTGTTGATTGGTCAACTGTAGCTGCAGGAAGGTTGCTGTGCCTAGATTCTCTTCCGAGGCAGTTTCTACACTCTGCAATCTATTGTTATTGGTAAAGCACATCCAGAACCCACCAGCTAACTTCTGATTGGTTCCTTGCCAAATGGAGGGCAAGATTGGACAAGGTTAGACAAGCTCAGCACATGTTGCTAAGAGGCCTGCATCTTCCTGGATCTTTTCTGCAGCCATGGCTGCCAAAATGGGTGAGGGTCTGATTCCTTCATTTTTAAAAAATGTATTTAGTATGTGTTCACCCCCATGCAACACTGTTGATCATCTAAGTATTTACCAGTGCTCAGCAGATGGCTCAGTGGATAAGAGAACATGTTAGATATATATATAGGGACTTGAGTTTGAAGATCTAGTACCCACAGGAAAAAGCAGGGTGTGGCCCTGTGTGTACTGGTCTTAAGGAGGAAGTAGGGATCAGAGAAAAGTGGATTCTGGGAATTTTCTTGGGGGAACACCCAATCAAAATCAGTGAGGTTAGGTTTAGTGAAACACTTGTTCTCAAGAAAATAAGGAATAGAGGAAGATATTCAAGATTTCTTCTGCCTTCTCTATCTGTAAAAGCATGTGCATCCACACATACAGGTACACATATACATATCTCTCACACACACATACATACATGCACACACACAAAGACACACACCCAGAAGAAATATACATTCTATTTTCTAAATGCTATGAAGACTAATATTTAATGTAACATATTAAAAAGTATTTAATATAATTTCAACACTGTAATATAACCTCATAAGACTTTTCTATGGCTTATTTTCCAGTGTAGAAATTTATTTCAGTGTCAGTAAAGAAGCCTTTGACTTTTCAACACAGTTCATGGGGGGAAATTCTACTTGAATTAGAAAACTTACTTTGAGAGTTTTTCCAGAGGTGATTTTTTTCCCTGTCTAAAACCTCAGAAAACATCTGACAGTCTCTTTGGTTAGAGACACTAACAAGGTATATGCAGACTTAATTAGTTTTGCCCTCAAATTGGAGCTATCTGCTCTGCTTAGTGGTTATTTAGCGGATATCTTTCCATCCCTTCCTGAGATCTTGCTTCATCCTTTCTTGTAACGACTATCCTCAACCCTTATGTTTTCTTCCAAGGCAGTGTTAGTCATTGTGCCCCTGCAACACACTTCTCATCTGCCAAGTCCTTTCCCTGGGGAATGAAGGAGTCTCAGACAGTTTATCTTCAGATAATCTCCAATTAGCTTCTTCCCTTCATGCTCCTGCCAGGCTCACTTTCACAACTTCTGCTTGCAAATCCTCCTCCTCCTGACATACTTCTCACATCTCCAGGAAGACACATGACTTAAACTGTCCTTTCTTCTGCTTTATTGTTTTTGTGTTTACCTACGTGCCAGACATAACACCTTTTAATGTCCAAGATAAAATAAAATTTCATCTTCCCATCTGAGCTTACTGAGTAGTCTTTTTTTGTATTTTTATTGTTGTTTTGCTTTGAGAAAGGGGTTTTATTTTAATTTTTAAAATTGATTCTTGTTTTAATTTCTAAAAGTTGTTTTTTTGATATTATATCATTACCTTATTTCTCCCTTCTTTCCCTCCCCCTCAAACCTTCCATTATACCCCTTTTCGCTCTCTTTCAAATTCACAAATTCATGGCCTCTTCTTTCATTAGTTGCTGTTACATATTATATACTACCTAATACATGTATACATTCCAAAATACATAAAAATAGTCTGATCAGTGTGTATAATCGATGTATGTTTTTAAAGCTGGCCATTGGTATTGAATAACCAATTAGTATGCTTTTCCTTAAGGAAGGCTATTTCTTCTGCTCATAGCATTCCTTAGTAAGCTATACTTCTTTGTGTAGGGAAGAGGCCTCCTGAGTTTTCCTCTGTCCATGTCTATTTAACACTGTTGTCATCATTGTTCTGGTCATGTTTAGGCAGTCATTTTTAGGAGACTTTATGGGTGTAGCTTCTGAAATTACTAGGAAACATAATCTCACAACAAACTCCCTGTTCTCTTCTACAACCATCCTGAGCCTTAGGTGTGGGATTTCTTTTGTAGATACATCCATTGGGACTGGGCTTCACAACTCAGAATTTTGATTGGTTGTGGGTTTTGGTAATGGTCTCTGTATGTTGCAAGGAGACATTTCCTTGATGAGGGGTGAGGACTCTACTTCTCTGTGAGTATAAGGGCAAAGAAACATTTAGATTGTTGTCAGGTATTATGCTATTTTAGTAAAGTGATGGTTATAGGTTTGCCTCCAAAATCCATGACTTCACTAGCCCTGGGTAATTGGATAGGCTTATAGTACCACTCATAATTTTCCTCTTATTGACTAGGTCTTCACTCCAATTAGAGAGTTATTGGTTATAACCAAAGTATGTGTACCACCACTGCACTGAGAGTTATTGTGCCATGCTGGTAGTTTATTGATGTCATAGTTGTGTAGAACTGCTGGTTGTTTCCCTCATTGGGAAGCTTGCATGATGCTTTTTGGTACCACAGAGAGGAGGCTTTCAGGTGAGTTCCAGATCAAGGTCCTCTGCACCCTGTGTCTGTAGTGTATGGCAGGCAAGGATTAGGCAAAGTTTAGTTATATATGCAAGGCTGCCCTCCAATTCCAGGTTCTCATGCCTCACCTTCCCTAGTGATAAAGATTAAAACAGGGCAGGTGAATCATGATTTAAGTTTGAGAACATGGATTAAAGGGGATTCTTTCTTGAGAACGGATTTTGATATTGGAGAGATGACGAGTGGGCACTGAGCACCACCAGTAGCACCTCAAATGTAACTTCACTGTTTCATACAAGTATTGCCTATGATGTCATATGTTATTTATGAATATGTATGTTCTTATAATTCCATATTTAAATATATATATATTATTCTACTGCATAAACTGCTGCAATTTTATTTAAAATATACAACTTAGCTTTATAAGTTGAAAATAAATTGTTCTTACACTTTCGGATAGACTTTTGAATATTGTAAGCATGTCTTCCATCAACCAACAATAAAAACTGTGCTGAAAGGCTTCAGTGAGAATGTCTGTCTATATCACTGTGCTAGAACCAGAAAAGACACCAGAAGTAAGCAGGCCATCATCTGCCACAGGGAAGTTTCAAATTCTACACTCATTCTATATAATTATCAGAGAAAGAAAGCACATGTTTACAGTCATGAAAAGAATATATCAATTATGTAATTGAAATCTATAGACAATTGGTTCTCTATAGATGAAGACAAAGAATATGACTGCATTTTTTCAGGAAGTCAGAGTGACAATTATCACTGTTGTCATCTTACTAATAAATCACCTTAGGAAAAAAATCAGAACCCAGTACAGACACAGTATGCCCTCTGTCCTGTTTGCTAACTAGAATAGGTAGGCATCACTTTTACTCTATGCAGGGAATTACAGTTCCACTCTGGGACTCAAAGAAAATCAATAGAGTAGTAACCACTGACAGGATTTTGCTTGCTCTTCAATTATCTTGCTTTTTATCAGCAATTGACACAGCTCATTCCAAGAACCCTGTGGTTTTATCTACTACTGAAATCTTAGATATTTTATGGAGACTTCTGGCCAGCCGTGGGGAGAATAAAGCTGTATTTAACCCTATCTGACTGAGCAGTAAGCAAAGATTTGACTAACAGAATGGTGACAGCTCCTTTGTAAGATGGAGGTATTCTTATGACATACCAAAAAGGAAAGACCCTGAGCAGTGGAGCTTTCCACATGACATTTATTTGTATCTCACTTCCTTCACCAGCTTCATCCCAGTTTCTCCATTCTCTCAAAGTCTCTCTGAACTGTAGAACACAAGCCATAAGCCCTCAGATTCCATCTGCTCCCAAATAAATGTCCCTAATACATTGTCATGATTCAGTATGAAATGCCATGTTACTAATGGATATTAGTTAACTTTTCTTATCACCACAACTAAACATCTACAACTTAAGAAAGAAGCAACTTAAGAAAGAAGTGCTTTATTTTGGCTCATGGTTTGAGAGAATATAATCTATTGTGGTGGGGAAGACATGGCACCAGGAGTCTACATGGCAGCAGAAGTATGTGGCCATCATTTTTTTTTTTTCACATCTCAATAAGACACAAAATGGAGACAGGACTGGAAGTGGGGACGGCCTATAAATTTCAAGGCCCATAACTCGTAACCCACTTTCTCAATTTCTTAAAAGATCCAAGACTTCCCCAAACATTGTCTGGCAACGTGGTGTTCAAGTACATGTGGTTAGCATTTACTCAGTTACAAATGTCAGTAAGCACTTACATCATTTCATAAATAATTTGGGTGTTAAGATCCTCACTCTTAGACATAAAAAAATCAATGTCCAGAAATTAGGTTACATGTGGACACTAATTCAGTATCTGAACCTTATATTACCAAGGTGCATTCCTCTATTTCAAACTCATCTGTGAGTTTATCTTTCAAATATACTGAAAAGCAGACAGTATAACTATACCACCTAGTTTTGATGCATGATTCTCTTAACTTAAAAGACATGGATCATCCTTGACATAAGAACACATTATAAAGAGAAATAAAGCTTTTCAATCCAAAGAAAAAGGCAATAGGGATGTGAAGAAAGGGGAGACACTGTGTTACCACAAAGGAAGTACTATCAGGGACAGTACTGCCATTGAGATGATTTTTAACAAAAGCTCTAGGAACTCACTATTCTCTTATCTAGAAGTCTAAAAGAAGCCAGAAAGGATCATCTGAAGAAAAATGTGCCCTTCAAAGAGGAGCAATTCAGGCAGGCATGCTCTTTGGTGAGTGCTCCCCTTTCCCACCTGTCCCCAGCTCCTGTTACTTTAGCTACAGTGAGGTAGTCCTTTCATCTCTACACGCTGTATCTCATTCCCAACCCTACCCCAGTAGCCAAGAAAATACCACTGTGGTAGGCTGACTCAAGAAAATCAAGTACCCTTCTTTCAGCACAAGAAAAGAAAGGATGGGAAAATAGAGTAAGAGACAGGGGTTATCTTTGGGGAGGAGGGCTGTGATACAGAAGGACAGAAGGCACCAACTGTATCATCAATATTTCTCAGGCTGAGTAGAAAGATGGTGATGTAATGAATGAAATGATTAAATACATATCATGAAGGACAGAATGATTAGCTGGGGGGGTGGTGATTTATTGTGATTCAGGGGAGTACATAAATGAAAGCCTTAGGAAGGATGAAAGGCAAGATGGAAGAGAAAAAGTATAGGGGTGGGAAGTTCAGGGTAGAGTTGGATGTGGAAGAATGGAAGCTTAAGCAACAACACAGCTCTCAGCAGAGATCTCTTAATACAGACACTGAATCAGACCAATCAGAAGGAAGGGCTGCACACAGACTGATAAAGCTGGGAGTGATGCCCAAGCTTATCATGGCAGCAATTAGGAGGCTGGGGAAAGAGGATTGCTGTAACCTCAAGGCCAACCTGAGCTATACAATGAGCTCAGCATCAGCCTGGGCTACATAGCAAGAGCCCATTTCAAAATGTCAGGGGGAGTGAATGATGCAACAAAAGGAAAGGATGACTTCAAGTGCGACTGGAAGAACATTGTACTGAGAATTCTGGCATGCCAGCAAAGCAGTTTGATTGATGGAGCTCCAAAACAAAAGCAAGTGACCATATGTATGTGTGTATGTATGTATGTATTTAGTTGTGTGTGCATTATATGTATGTATATATGTGTGTATGTTTACACACACACACACACACACACACACACACACACACACACACACACATGCCATGTAACAGAGTCAGCCCAATGAGACCCAGAACCTTAATTTTGTAGCAATCTTGATAAATCTTGTTACCCTCCAAGGCCCACTTAAACAGAATCTGACTTTTCTTCCACTCAGGGTTCTCACAATAATAGAAGTGAGACACTCAAAGCACTCAAAGGCTACAGCTGGGGAGAGATTTAGCCATTTTCCCTCACTAAGCAGGACCCAATAGTGAAACTGCCATAGGGATGCTGAAGAATTGAAGAATGTTCATATCATCGAGTAGATATCCCTTCCTTGAGAGATTATCTAAAGTTTGCCCCATTGAATATGCTGACAGATCCCATATCTAAATCTACTCTTGGCACTACCTCATGTATTCATGCTTCTTCTTCCCTTTTAATAACTCTGCATTATAAACTCCACAGGTGCCCAGGGTAGGAGTTGTGACTGTCAGTCACCCAGGCTGCCTTTAATTCATTACCCTAAAATTCATGCACTTACACAAGAAAGAAACCTTATCCCAGTCTCCAGTCCCAGTGTCAGCCCTGTGGTGACTGACAGGGTAAGGGCATACTAGGTCTCTTGCCAGGAATGGACCATCAAAGGAAGTTGTGAGGAGTGAGCCTCTAACAATCTATCAAACCTCACATGGCCCTACCTGAAAAATGACCATCATGATATCCATTTTGAGCACTAAGGAGGGGTACTGAAAAAAAAAAAAAAAACTGTGCTATGGACTCTGGGAAGCCCTAGAAAGAAAGCAGTCAGTGAGATGACATTTCAAACAGAAATTACAGTGTCAACTAATTCCTTGAATAAAGTAGTATGTCCCTGCCAGGAAAAGAACTAGGATGTGAAGGCAGAAATGGCCATTTATATTGTAGGTTTAAGCAAACCATGGTTAAACCTCATAGCTTTTTAAGCTGGGCTTGCATAGTTGCAATCAGTGTTAAAAATTGAAGAAAGGTGATATTATCTTTTGCTAGCATACATGGTTCATCAAATTGTGTAAATAGTCATTTCAGTTGCCATTGAGAACTGATATATCCATACATGAAAATATCAGCGGGAAGGACATTCTGGAAATTGCTATTTTTCAAAATATGACTGTTAATCCTCAAATTACATATTATTGCTACACAGTATTATGTTGGTAAAGTTAGTGTAAATACTACAGTGTATTAATTCTGATTCATCTGCAGCCTTTCTCAATTAGGATTACACACTTCTAGAGGAACAGAGAAATGCTGAGCGTCACTATTTCCTCGGCCCTCTCAAGGACAATGTAGAGCTAGTGCTGAGATGGCACAGTAATCCATTCCATTCATAACTGCTGTAGGATGGTACAGCCTGATGAACTGAACACTGCTCCCAATGTCATGAAACTTTTTTTACACACATGAGCATTTGAGCAAATTTCTTGGGTGAGCTGTCATCACTTTCATTATGTACTAAAAATAATGATAGGAAAAGTTAAGAGCTATTACAACCAGTAAACATTTAAGGAAATGGGACATTTATGGAATAGAGTGACTCAAAGAAGTGGATTCATTGCCATAGCTTTTTCTTAAACTGACATGGTAAAGTGTTTTACCATGGTACCCAGCATCCATATAAAAAGTCATGTGTGGGAGTACAAGCACTTGTAATCCTACAGTTGGAAAGGATAAGACAGGCAGATCCTGGGGCTCACTAGCCAGCCTAATCACTATGCCTAAGTCCCAAGGATAGACCCTGTCTCAAAAAACAAATGGGTGGCTCCTGTGGAGGAACAATACCTGTTTGTACATGATAATTTCCCTTTTCCCAATAGTTATTCCATATATATTTCTGAATTTATTGCTAATGATTTTTTTCTCTGTATCCAGAAAATGTAACTCCTGCATAATTCTAAATTTCCAAAGTTCTCTTCCAGGGGCCTGGGGAGGGAGGGAAAGAGGAAGGGAAGATGAAGGGAGTGAGGGAGGGATTTTAAATGAATCCAAGCCTGGGGAAAGTGGCCATGTGAAGTGTGTTAAATTGGTGGGCTTTATATGTGGGCTTGAAGATTCCTTAGGGCTCGAACTTAACAGTATGCCCTTCCTCTGCACTCTGATATAGAAGTCAGTCAAGGCTCAGACATGCACCTCTGCAAGATAGTTGCCTAAGTAATTAATTAAGAAGTCAACTGTCCATCTAATAGATACAAATTCAAGGTTATATGATAAAATACAAAATTGGAACTATCCAGATAACAGCATTATCCTACTGGTGTCTGGCTCAACTAATTCTATTGGCAAGCCATGTGTCATTCTCATTACCACAGGTGTTTTAATCTTAACACTGTACACTGGCATGTGGCAAACGTAAGTGAGCTGGGAGCTGTCTACCATAGGGAGAGGTGTCCTGGTTCAGGAAAGCTTGGACGTTCCCTCACTCTGCTTCCTTTTAGGACCTACAACAGCTGACATTTTAAAATTCTGAACCACATAAGGATGGCATTGATGCATCAATCATTTTAAAGAATGGCTTTGAATGCTTATGGGGATATGACTTCTCTGAAGAAGGGCTGATTATGCCTGTGTGGCTAAGAAGACAGGCCCATCTCTGTGATCAGCACTCCACATTTATCATAATATGATTACCCTCCTAATGATGCTTCCTTGTGAGCAGAAACTACAGGGCTGCCTCCCATCTGATAGTCTCTCAGGACTGTGCTCAATTTTGCTCCCAAACTCTAGGCATTATGATGGAGATGAGGGGACACATGTACATATTGTTTATGCACTAGACACACGCCCAAATACTTTTGCATTATTTGTTGTTTTCTAAATATCTCAGACCTTACTTCAATGCCCATAATTATGGGTGGAGACAACAAAGATTAAACGGTATCAGGTGTTCAAATCATACACAGATCCTGCCTACATGTAGAAGTTCTACCTTCCCTCCACAGGGCTTTCATTCTCCATTATCTAATCAAAATCGGCTACTGCTACCAACGCTTGATGCTGCACAAATCTCTGACTAGGGAAGTCCATATTCGTTTTCTTTGTTCATCCGTCTATTTCTCTCTGTTCCTAGCACAAAACCCTATGGCACTCATGCCTGTAGTCTCTCATGTTTCACAGATGTCTTTCTTCTGGGATTCCTACTCTTATCTATTAACTTCAAATCTCCAGGCACCTCAAAATCCATCTCCATTTCCTCTTCTCCTAGGAAACCCTCTCCAGCTATTTCCAGCTCCAGGGGACACTCCTTTCCCTAAAGACCCAATTGTGTAGCTTTTTTCTTCTCCATGACCCTGCCTCTAATGAGTGACTTAGACATGCAGATATTTCTAGTCCACTGGTCTTCTGTCCTCTACTAAAGGAGCTCCTAGAAGGCAAACAGTTCCCTGATTCCCACAGCAACTCTAATTAGCTCACTGTGAAATAAATTGTCTTAATTGACAGACACTCTCTCCTTAAGTTCTTCAGTTCTCAAACCTGTTTGCATCTGAATCACCTGTAAGACTTGTTTAAAATAGACAGCTGAGAACTCCCCCCCACCACAGTTTCTCATTTGTTAGGCTAGTGTGGGGGTGAGAAGAACAAGCTGACACAGATAGAGTGCCCAGGTGATACTGATGGTCATAATTTGGGGGAACTCCTCTATGAGAACTGCAGGCATAGTTCACTCACCTGAGCAGAAGATTGTGAATAGCAGAAAGAATGTGCCACAAAATTCTGAGAAAAGCAGAGGTTGGGAAGGAGGAACTCTTAGTAGCCTCTTAGTAGCCATGACCTGGCTTTGGCAAGACATGATTCTAGTTTAGTCACTCCTCTGTTGAGCTGGGATAAAATTGTCTACACCATTGGCAAATATTATTGTAAGACTCAAACATAGTCAAAGGAGAACAAGGAGCTAATACATTCAAAGCCAATCTGCAAAGGAAGTTACAAATATACCTGTCCTGTAACCAAGTGTTGGATAAATATTTAACAATTGTAACTATGAATTGTTAAGATGAAAATTTCCAAGATTCTAATACAAATTCTTTTGACACATGGGCTATTTGTTTTCATTACAATTTCACTGTTGAAAAAAAAATACTTTCATAATGATTGCTAATCACAAGTACTGCCAATTTATGTTTGGGAAAAGGAAAACAATTTATTATTACCATGCTTACTTCATTCAAAATATTTGAACTTATATATGTATATCTTTTATATACATTAAGAAAGAGGGGGAAGAAATAAAGACTTTTCAAGATCTTTTCTTTTTTAAAAAAGAGCTACCAATTAAAATAAAAATAAAAATTTCAAGTCTGTGTGTAGAAAGAAATACTGTCTGGAAATGAAAATGACTGTTACCACTTAAAAAATAAAACTCTGAGAAACCCCACCAGACTTTATTCAATCTTGTCCCAATTTAGCATTAACTATCTTCCTGCCATATCTCTCTTTATCTGAGTGATTAATCATCCATCAAATTTTAAGATTCCCCTGTGGCCTCACAACCTACAAATTAGGAAAATGAAATGTCTCCTCTTCCATGGATTCAAGATCCATGACCTTCTTAAGTATGCATAATAAAAAGGGGTCATGGGTCATTGATGACAAATGGGCTTTGTGATGGATGACTATAACCAAAGGAAGACACAGTGGAGCACAAAGAGAGACATTTAAATCTTCTTAGAAATAAAAAGGACATAAACCTCTAGGTGCCTTCACTCCACCTTAGTCAGAACATCACAAGAAAAGTCACCAACAGTTTTTCTAGGTATATTTGAGAAAAGAAAAGATGGTTTCCAGTATATCTTTGGCTAATACACCTACAATTTAAAAAAAAAAAAAGTTGATTAACTAGCCTCATCATTTGCGCCTAAATATATTTATCTTTTATAAGTGAAAGTCTACAGCTGTTTGCCCTTTTGTGCATTGTTTCCCTGGAAGTTGTGTTTTAAGAAAACATGTGTGATACAACCCAGAAAGGCAGGGAACCAGGGTCTTGCACATGTGACCCTTCAGCTGGAAAACAAAACAAAACAAAACAAAAAAAAAGACTATACATTCTTGTGAATAAACACACAAAGGCTGTAAAGCAAAGTGGTCCTGAGGTCCTTGCACAAAAGAAAAGAAGAGAAGGCGTAGGAAAGAGGGTAAGAGAAGTTGAAAATCAAACAGAACTGAGCAATGTGGTCGCTAGGCACCAGGGCAGCGCCTACAGAGAGGCTTCCCTTCTGTGTGTGGGTCTGCAATAAGCAGGAACAATAGCTCCCATAAACATTCCCCATGACACCAGTGAGTAACTTCATGTAAAGCAGTAAGAATGTTTCAGATGGGATGGAGTGCTTTTTCTTTCTGCTCTGTGCATTTCTCGTGCACTTTCATGCATTGCTTCATTCCTACTTTATTGTCAGTGTCCGTTCCTATGTGGATGCTGGAAGAAAGAGCAGAAGCAAAAGACAAAAAAAAAAAAAAAGAAAAGAAAAGAAAAGAAAACATTGAATTGAATTTGACTTGTGCTTTGAACTTAATATTTTCCTTCTTTCCTTCTTTCCTTCCTCCTTCCTTTTTGAAAAAGGTAATAAGGATTGTCCAGCAATCCAGTCCTGCAATCTATAAAGAGGAATCTCTGTGACCCCATGAACCCATGAAAGCTTTTTTTTTTTTTTTAAATCAGAGGGTCTAGTAAAATATACATTACATAAAGTTCTAAGTATGAGATTAATAACATTTGGCACTCCTCTTTAACACAGATAATTATTTTTTTAAATGTATTCTCCCCACATCAAAAGAAGGTAGAGTCCGTTCTTCTCCTTGTTAGAGAGCTTTCATGACTCTTCTAGCCAAATTGTTTCATAGATGTCCATAATGTTTCCTCATGAATAAATTCTTTAATGCTATGCCAGCAACTGTTTCATTTATTCACCCGGCGAGCATTTACTTGGTATTTAGTCAGTATTAAGCTATGCTTTACATGCTTCGGACATAAACATCTGTCCCATGAAGCTTCTATTTCTACCTGGGAGGGGCCAACTAAACAAGAAAATTATGCAGCATTCAAAAAGTAATAAGTAGTGTGGAAAATTTTTAAAAATCTATAGTAAATTAAATGGAACCAGGAGAAATGTACAGTGTTGTGATTTAAGTAAGGTGACCAGGTTAAATCTCATTGAAAAGTGTCATCTGAAGAAAGAAAGGGGAAAACAATGACCAAAACAGATGTGAAGAACTGGAAAGACAGTCTAATCACAAAGACCTGTGGGAAGAGCAAGGCCGGGTGTGGCCAAGGCTGAACAACATGGACAAGGCTAGATGGATAAGTAGGATCCCAGTATCCTATGGGATTTTACTCTTCTTTGTTATCAAAAAGTTTACAACTGTTTGAAAGGAAGTAATTGTTGTGCCATGCATTTAAGAGTTACAAGGTCTGAGTTTTACATTTGAAGGATCCAGTTTGCTCGGTAAGCAATAAGATGAAGTATCAAGGATGAAAATACATCAGAAGGGAGCTCTGGCAGTAAGTCATAAGGTGGAAATGGTTTCATGCAGAAAGAACAGGTTGAAGATGTGGAGAGGTGGTCAGAATCTGATTATTTTGGAAGCAGACAAATTGGACATGAATCATGGAAAAGAGGAAGGAGTTGAGCATTCCATAAAGGATTTTGACCTAAGGGGTGGATTGTCATGGGCTGAACTGAAGCATACCTGGCTTTTGCACCCAGTTTTACATGTGTGGGATACAGAACATTGAGCTTTTAACCTATGCAATGCTTGTACAAAAGGGGACACAGGCAATTATTCCAACCAAAAATGTCAATCATACCCACAGCTCTATGCCTCTGAGTATATTTCAGTCTAGTTAGCTACTGTTTCAAAAATAACAGGTCAAAAGTGATGTGATGATTTTAATGATTCCCCCCCCCTTGACATAGGCAGCCATAGCCATTTCAGTTGTGAAAGTATTTTTTTTTTGTAGGTATTGAAAGTTTAATTCACCTCCCTGTATTGTAAAGATTTGCTCACAGACTTATCTCTCCTCTGTATTATGAACTCGTGAAATCCAGCTCATGGGTCACCTCAATGTCTCCTAGTGTGCTGATAAGAATCACTTGGTCTGTAATGTGCACACTTGCTGAGTGAATGAAGAAACTTAATATTTGCTCCAATCTTTCATATTTCAAGGGTTCCTGACTTTTTATCTCATTTTCTTTCAATAACAATCTAAGAAGACTCAGCATTGATTTTTTTTTCAGGAGGAAGAACACAGCTCAGAGAACTTGACTCACCCGAGGTCATGTTGTTTCATGGTAGACTCAATTCCAGGCAATGCCTGTTGCCTCTTTACCCAATGCTCTCTCCACACAATTATGCTACTTTCTTTGCTAATGGCTCTGACTAAGATGCCAACATCAGCATCCTCTTGCTGCATACATGTTGTATTTGGGCAATTCAGAACCCATGTGACACTGTGGTCAAAGGCTGCAGCAACTTTTCAACAATTGACTATTGTCTTTAGTTTTGATCATGACTCATGATTCCTGTTAAAAGTGCAGAAGACAAGAGCAGCATTAAACTCACAGAATTAAAGGAAGAAACAGCACAAGGCAAAGCAGGGCAAGGAAAAACTGCCAAAAGTTAGTCTAAAAGATTCATTTAAGGTCATGTTAGCCAAATCAAGAGGTGGAGGCCAAGGTGACTTGGCTTTCAAGAGTATATTGGTTTAAGTGCCTGGCAGTTCTTTGTATAAAACAACAGATAAGCTGGAAGGTTAGTTTTGCAGAACATTTGTTTTGTAACTAGAAAAAAAGAAGAATGGCATGAGGAAGTGATGCTAAGGAAGAATTTGCAGAATTGTAACAGACAGTCACTTTTATTATTTGCTAAATTTCTCTGGCCACTGTTTTGCATGGGCTGTCTTGATGGAGCAATTATCATCTCAGCTATAGGTCTTTTTACTCTATATACTATGTCTACCTTACTACAAGAATTTAAAAATAATATAGAAAAAAGTTAATGGTATTGATCTTTCAATTTTGATGACAATGCAATTAGTAGCAAGCACTAGCTGTCTCCATTGGATCTTCAGAGAGCTTAAATCCATATAATGAATGATACCAATTAACTTGTTTGTTTGTTTGCTTGGTGAAATAGGACCTCTCTGCGTAGTCTGTGTTGATCTGAAACTTGCACTCTCCTGCTTCAGCCTCCCAGTGACAGAATACAGATGTTCACCACTATGTTAAAGAACTTACATAAAAAGACTATCCATTTCTACCAACAGTGAGTACTAGGTAAGACATACCTTTGCACTAAAAAGTTAGAAAAATGATTCATAGTTATCAAAGCCACCAGAACAAGCCTCTTGAAAATTTGTCCATGTGCTTTGTAAGTACTCTGTATTCGCATTAAAAATTTAGTAGACTTTTTTTTTTGTCAAAGGCTTTTTCAGCATTTAACAAACATAAGCATAATAGAGACAATACACAGCAAGCCAGTAGCCAACATCAAACTAAATGGAAAGAAACTCAAGGTGATTCTTCTAAAATCAGGAACAAGACAAGGCTGTACTCACTTTATATCTCTTCAATATTGTACTTGACGTTCTAGCTAGAGCCTTAAGACAACCAAAAGAGATACAAATTGGGAAGGAAGAAGTCAAAATTTTACTATTTGCAAATGATATGATAGTTTACATAAGTTACCAGAAAAATTCTACTAGGGAACTCTTACAGCTGTTAATTACCTTCAGCAAAGTGGCAGGATTACTAAAAAATAAAATCAGTAGCCCTACTATATATAAATGATAAGTGGACTGAGAAAGAAATCAGAGAAACATCATCCTTTACAATAGCCACGAACAACATAAAATATCTTGGGGTAACTCTAACCAAACAAGTGAAAGATCTGTATGACAAGAACTCTAAATCTTTAAAGAAAGAATTTTTTAAAAAATGATACCAGAAAATGCAAAGATCTCCCATGCTCTTGGATCAGTAGGCTCAACATACATAGTAAAAATGACAATCTTACCAAAAGAAATCTACAGATTCAATTCAATCCCCATCAAAATCCCAGCACAATTCTTCACAGACCTTGAAAGAACAATACTCAGTTTCATATGGAAAAACAAAAAGCCAATGATAGCCAAAACAAGACTATACAATAAAGGAATTTCTGTAGGCATCAACATCCCTGACTTCAAAGCCATAGTAATGAAAACAGCTTGATATGGGCATAAAAACAGATAGGCAGACCAATGAAATCAAATTGAAGACCCTAATATTCATTCACACACCTATGAACACATGATTTTTGACAAAGAATCTAAAATTATTCGATGGAAAAAAGAAAGCATCTTCAACAAATGGTGCTAGAATAACTGGATGTTGACATGTAGAAGAATGCAGATAGATCCATATCTATCATCATGTACAAAATTTAAGTCCATAAATGGATCAAATACCTCAACATAAATCCAGCCACACTGAACCTCTTAGAAGAAAAAGTGGGAAGCACCCTTGAATGCATTGTCACAGGAGACTACTTCCTAAACATAACACCAGTAACACAGACACTGAGAGCAACAATTAATAAATGGGACCTACTGAAACTGAGAAGCTTCTGTATGGCAAAGGACACAGCCAACAAGACAAAATGGCAGCCTACAGATAAGGCAAAGATCTTCACTAACCCCATATCTGACAGAGGGCTGATCTCCAAAATATACAAAGAACTCAAGAAAATAGACATCAAACTATCAAATAATAATCCATTTAAAAATGGGATACAGGTCTAAATAGAGAATTCTCAACTGAGGAATTTCAAGTGGCCAAAAGGCACTTAAGGAAATGTTCAACATCATCAGAGAAATACAAATCAAAACCACTCTGAGATATCATCTTACACCTGCCAGAATGGCTAAGATCAAAAACACTATTGAAAGCTTGTGCTGGAGAGGATGTGGAGAAAGGGGAACACTCCTCCATTGCTAGTATGAGTGCAAACTTGTACAGCCATTTTGGTAATCAGTATGGTGGTTTCTCAGAAAATTGGGAATAAATCAACCTCAAGAACCAGCAATACTACTCTTGGGCATATACCCAAGTAATGCCCCTTCATGCCACAAGGACATTTGCTCAACAATGTTCATAACAGCATTATTTCATAATAGCCAGGACCTGGAAACAACCTAGATGCCCCAAACCTGAAGAATGGATAATGAAAATCTGGCACATATTCCCAATGGTAAAACTACTCAGAGGTGAAAAACAATGACATTTTGATATTCAAAGGCAAATGGAACTGTAAGAAACCATTCTGAGTGAAGTAACCCAGACTCAGAAAGACAAACATGGTATGTACTCATTCATGAGTAGATATTAGACATCATGCAAAGAATAACCAGACTACAGTCCACAACCCCAGAAATCTAGGAATGAAGGAGGACCCTAAGAGTGGCATACATGGACCACTGAGAAGGGGAAAGGGACAAGATCTCCTGAGTAAATTGGGAGCATGAGGGAGGGGAGTGGGAGGTAAGAGGGGGGATGAGAACATGAAGAATCTGGAAGGTCTAGTTGGGGGAAGGGCAGAGAGGGAGAGCAAGGAAAGGGATACCTTAATAGAGGGAGCCATTATGGTGTTAACAAGAAATCTGGCACTAGGGAAATTCCCAGGAACCCACAAGGATGACCACAAATAAGAATCTAAGCAATAGTGGAGAGGATGCCTTAAGTGCCCTTCCCCTATAATGAGATTGATGACTACCTTAAATGCTGATATAGAGCCTTCATCTAGTAATTGATGGAAGCAAAAGCAGTGGTCTACAGCTAAGCACTGAGCCAAACTCCTGGAGTCCAATTGCAGAAAGGGAGGAGTGATGAGCAAAGGGGTCAAGACCATGGTGCAAAAACCCACATAAACAGTTGACCTCAACAAGTGGGAGCTCATTGATTCCAAACTGACAGCTGGAGAACCTGCATAAGACCAAACTAGGCCCCCTGAACGTGGGTGATGGTTTTTTTTTTTGTGTGGGGGGGGGGAACTTGGGCAATCTATCAGGCTACTAGCATAGCTAATGCATAAATTGACTTTTTGGAATTCATTCCTTATGGAGTGATACCTTGCTCTGCCTAGATACTGGGGGGGGGGGGTTGTTGGTCCTGTCCCAAATGATGTGACAGACTTTGATGATCCCCTATGGAAGGCCTAAACCTCTTTGACGAGTGGATGAGGGGAGAGGATGGGGAGATTGGTAAGGGAAGCAGGAGGATGGGAGGGAGAGGGAACTGAGATTGGCATTTAAAATAAGATTGTTTTAAAAATAAAAATAAGCCCTCCCCCCTCAGGGCTCACTCGGGTCGACGGGCCGAGGGTGCCGGCGCCTTCCTCGCCCACCCCTCGCCACGGCCTCGCCACCCCACGCCACACGGAAGATGATTTCTACTGCCCCGTGTGTCAGGAGGTGCTCATGACGCCAGTGCGGACCGCGGCCTGTCAGCACGTATTAAATTCTATCGCATGAGACATCATTACAAGTCTTGTAAGAAGTATCAGGATGAATATGGTGTTTCTTCTGTCATTCCAAACTTTAAGATTTCTCAAGATTCAGTAAGGAGCAGTAATAGGAATGAAACATCTACATCTGATAACACAGACACTTACCAAGAGAATACAAGTTCTTCTGGGCATCCCACCTTTAAGTGTTCCTTATGTCAAGAGTCAAATTTCACCAGACAGCATTTATTGGATCACTGTAATAGTAACCATCTATTTCAGATAGTTCCTATGAATCTTCAGCTAGATGAGGAAACCCAATATCAAACTGCTGTAGAAGAATTTTTTCAAGTAAATATCTGATGTATTCACATCTCTGCATCCTTGTACCTGCAAGTGCCATCTTTAAGGGGAAGACAACATGAAGTCACCGTTTCAGTAATTTGCTGTGCATATTAATAAAAATAATAATTCAGTCTACTGTATTAGGTTTTTAATTGAAAATAAAGGTGGGCTACCCTAACTCCATTCTCTAGACAGTTACTTTAGCAACATGGAAAAGGTTGTGTTTTCTTGTGTGGTGAAAAGGGAATTCCTGTTTTCTTTTTCTTCTTTGTATTACATATTCTGAATGTTTCATTAAGTTGTTTTTGATATTTGATGCAGTTCCTTCTATTTACTTTAGTACAGAGGTAACAGTACTTTATTAGAAAGGTAACAGTAGCAAATTCTGAAAGATGTGATTCCTATAAAAATAATAAACCTGAGCCATTTGTCAGAGCTGCAGAATGGAAACTTGAAGTGCTAAGTGGGATAATCCAAAGGGATTTTTTTTTTTAAAGTATAGATTCTAGCTGACGAATTCAATAATAAGAAAATTGTATTTATGTATTGTTTTGTATTTTTGAAGACTAGTGACATTTCTATAATAATTTTGACTTTTGAAATCGTATTGTACAAATGTTTCTTCTTTTGCTGTTAGATGAACATATCAAGAGGAGAGAAAAAAGTTTTCTTTTGTGGTTAGTTTGTTACTTCACTCTAGTTTGAGTAATTTGTAAGCCTAAAATGAGTTGTATGACAGTTCTTTGTAGTCAGTATTTCTCACTAGCTGATGAAACTTTCACTCAGTGATGATATATTACCCTTAAATTAGATTTTTAAAAATCCAAAGTTGAAGATGTATGTGGATATATACATATACTTTTGCATGTATCTATACACATATATATCTTTGCCTAGAGTTTGTCAGGTTATGTATAGAATTTCTATTAAGAGTTTTAATAATGGACAAGCAATATAGGATTGAAGTATTTATCTCATTTGATTAAAATTTTCTATGTTACCAAATTTTTTAAACAGTAAGCCAAATACTAAGTGGTACAGTTGGCTGTTATTACACCTGAAAAATATGGTGCTCATTAGTTATTTTTGAAATAATGCTTAGATGATGTAGTGAGAGCAATTTTACCAGCTACTGTTTAGTCAAAATCAAGTTTGTTCTTAGTCTTTGGTGTAAAGTATTGTAGAGGAGGCCAAGTCACAGAGTATAGGATTTAAGAGTGGATTCCTGACATTCCATGCTAACATACACTGTTATGTTTTCTTTAAAATAACTAAACTCAAAAGAAAGTAGTTTGCTGCTAATATATACATATATTGTAAAAAAAGTATATTTTGATTTTTCTTAATACTCTTGTTAACTTTTCTACAATGAACATTTTTTAACTTGATTTAGTAAAAATGTTAATTTTAAACATGCATTTTGTAAAAACCCTTTTCAGTTTAACAGTAATGACTTTATTTATGTTTAGTAATAGTCAGACACACAAAAAGCCATACATCTTAATGCCTTTTTTCTGTCGTTTCTTGAGTGTGATGTTTGCTGTGTTTTCTAGCCCTTTCAGTTTGACATACAGGAATTTTAGGAACATCTGTATTATGAACTCTTTAAAAGGAGACTTCTGTCCACATTTCTTCCAGCTTAAAGCAATAATTTTGATACTTTTAAAATTTAATTAGCCAATGTGCCCATAAACCATCGTGGGATATGCAGACTTCTTTAAAATTGTACTAGAGGACATGTTGAAATCCTGTTTTGAAGTCTTGTGGATGAGTTAAATATTAATAGCTTTTAAATAAGAATTATCCCCACCCTGTTTTGGGAACTCCTGACAATGGGAAAAAAAAACTTTTAAAATTCCCCTGTGTCGTTGCATTAAGAACAGGGATAGGTAGGCTTTATTATTTAATTCATTGGGGAAAGCCCCTACTTTAGTTAGTCTTTGTAGCTGTCAGGATAAAGGAGAGAAGCTGTAGCAATATGCTGATGCATCAGTTTCACAGTACCGGTTAGGAAAGCTATTTCTCTTTACAATTTACTTTGTTGTTAAATATGGTGTCATTGGAGATGTATTGCTTTATTTTTTTTCAATTAAAAATGGTTTTCTCCTAAAAAAAAAATAAATAAAAATGAATATTTAAAAATTACTAAACTGAATGCTATAATAAAAAAAATGGAGTAGAAGTGTTCTGTTAGGCAACAATCATAACATGGATTTTTAAAAGAGCAGAAAATGGAAAGCTGAAGTCTGTTTATATTGGTGTGAGTCCCAGTATAAATTAATTCCCTAAACCTTCCCTGAGGTGCTCACAAGTTAAAGCAAGATGGCCAGCAGAGGCTGCTTTTCTTCCAGCTCCAACTCAGTTCTGCATCCCCATGGCTATTATGCTTCTGAGTATAGAATTGCAACTAAAGCTGGAGGCTTTCCAGTCTCTGTTCTACCCATTCCCTGATCTCTATAATACACCACTGGACCTCCCAGCTCCCTCTGCAGCACATAGGTATACACACGAGCAGCTGTCAGTCTTCCGATAACCTACACAGGCCCTGCATCGAGAACCCCAAATGCTATAGTTCATGTAGTGAGGTCTAGAGTCTTACACTCCAAGTGTGACCTGAGGACCAGCAGCATTGTCATCACTTGGGAATATAAATACTAATAAATACTAATGTTTTGAAAGATAATCCAGTGATTCAGGTACATGGTCAAGTTTGAGAATCAGACTTCACATTTACTTGACTTTCACTCTTCATCTTTTACTCAAGAGCCAGACCCAAGGAGAAGCACAGAAGAATCCTCTAGCCACTGGTCCAAGACTGTATATAACAATAGGAAAATAGTTTTCTGGAATATATGACTTTTTTTGTAATAATGTTTCAGCCAGTAAGTAGACGATATGATGATGGCCCTATGAGATTACAACAGCACTGAAAACTATTGTGTGGTGATAAGGTGCCATCATAACAGTCGGCACAATGCTTTACTCAAGAGATTGTGGGAATACATGAAAACAAACCCACTGCACTGACAGAACACATGTAGTTTTATATAATAGGTAATACTTGATGATAAATAATTATGCCACTGGCTTATGAGTTGTACAAATTTTATCTTTATTTTAGGGTATATACTTACTTCTTAAAAGTAAAAAAAAAAAAAAAAAACATGGCACACTGTTACACAGGCAATGGCTCAATGCATCTTATGTTCACTGTGTCTACTGATTGCATCAAGGGGCCACATGGAGCAACAGATCTATACCATCAAGGTATCATTCAAGCTGTGATGTCTGCACAACAAAATCACCACTGAGTGTACCATCTTTAAATGATGGATGTGTCTGCTGATGATCTTCGGTGCTGCTTCTCATGTGTAAGTAAGATAGAGGAGGCTATTTGGGAAATGTGTGCCTGTCATGTTAGATGCCATTTATTACTTGGAGGGGTTACATTGTGGCTTTGTTTTAGCACAAAATCATTGACCCACTGTTCTAATATTCCTGGTTTCCTAGTACTGCTCTCAGACAGACCTCAGTCAAGAATATTTGCTGACTTTCTAGTCTGTGTATCAAGAGATGCTGCAAGTATCCTCTAAATTGCCCTGTCTATGAAACTAGGCAGTCTATTTAGTTGTACCTTTTTCTGAAGGCTCTCTTCTGCTGTCTGTTGAAAGTTGTTCTTGAATTTGTTAGTCTGCTTTCTTGAATACATAGGCATACTCTGAGAGGAATGATTGTGTAGAATCTGAAAGTTGTCACTCTGCATATGTATAACCCATACTTGGGCCTGATGATAAACCCCATGAAAATCCAAGCAGCTATGCTGATTCTGGAGCAAATCTTTCTGACATGAATGATGGCTCTACCACATAATTGCTCTGTGATCTTAGGCGAGTCACTTAGTCTCTGAGGACGATAGCTGTCATTGCAAAAATTGAGAATGATTTCTCGGTATCTATGTTTCAGTCCTTTCATGATAAAAATATTTGGGGGAGGAGTGCAGAATTAACAAGAGAACATAATAACATAACTAACCTGGGAATACAATGTCATTCCACATTCCTGGGTCTCATGTGACTATCAGCATAGGCAAGAACTATGTTGACAGGCTGCACCTGGGGATTCATTCTGGTCTCTGACAGTTCAGAGCAAAAGCTACCTTCCAGTGCTAAAGCTAGAGAAACTTTTATTAGCAGAAAACTAGGAAGGGCTGATCTGAGGTGGCAACAACATAACAGATAGGGTGCTGGAACTGGGATTGATAGGTAAATAAGCTTGTTTCTAATTTAAATTAGTGTATATATAATTAATTAAAAATAAAATAAAAACAGTTGCTTCACTGCACTGGATGTAGGGGGACACTTAGAGCACTCACAGGTAACATACACGTTTTCCCTGGACAGCAAATGGGAATGACAGTGGTTTGTATACTCTGTTGATGGAATTCAGTTTAGGACAAAGCAATTATTAGTGGATGAGTCTACCATTTAACAGAGTTCTAGTAGGTGAACCAGATATAAGGAGGCCAGAAAAAGTTCTTCATGTTTATTGAATCAACAAGCACTATAGAAACACATAGCAGAGACTGAAGGATCCTCAGACAGTCATACACTCAGAGCCAATAAAAAGTGGTTACTGTGTATGTGTGTGTGTGTGTGTACTCATATGTGCCAGTGTATACAAATATACACACAGTAGCCACAAGAACTGGGGTGATTTTGAAAATGGCTTTCATAATGAACGTATCCCCTACCCTCAGCAGAAAAGGACAGCTTTATTAAGCATTTAAAGACAACTTCCAGAAGATTCATGGCTGATTATTAGAGAATACAAAAACAGAACTGAATATGGAAGCAGGATTAAAATTTTGTAAAGAAAAACATAAATAAGTAAAACAGAATCAAACTTCAATTGTACTTTGAGAAGCATGTCACAGATTTAGCACGAACACCTTGTTAAACAAAAATAACAGCTATGAGTCCCTTGTAAGGGAGCTATACTTACATTTATGGTAGCAACTGCTTATCTAAATCACTTGTATAGAACAGAAGTAATTATTAAACAAGCAAAGGAAAATGAAGTGTGTTTTAAGTACTAAGGGAGGGAAACTATCAAGAGAAAATGTCCTCGTATGATACTAGATGTTGAACTTTGCAAACAAAGATATCTATGCAGGTGACAAAAATATGTACAGCAACTAAAGAAAACCATGTATAAATATTTAAAAAAAAGAAGATTAGCAACTAGACAGCTAATGAGAAATTTAAATTAAGATTTACTTTTTAAAATAAAGAATAAAATGGGGGGAATTTTGATAAGACCATTTCAGTCATATTTTCAAGATATCACATCACCTGTTATCATAGGACTATTCTTAAATTTCCATTAAAAAGTTCATTAACTGAAATAAAAATTTTACCAGAAGTACCCATTGCAAATTTTGAGAAAGCAGAATGTGGAATCAGTAGACTTCAAAATAGTTCAATAGAAATTACTCAAACTAAGGAACAGAAAGAAAGTAAGAATAAGCAATATCAAAAGACTAGTGAACTTTGAACCTACCTACTAACTGCTATCCTGGGCATAAAGGAAAAGAGAAGAAAAAGAAGAGGTGACAGAAAAAGAAATCCAAAGTAATAATAGCTCAGAACTTTCCAAACTTGATGGAACATATTAGTTGACATTCAAGTTTAATTTCTCATAGAAGAGTACTTACAGAAATCTATACCTAGGGGCATTAAGATCAAACTGTTGAAATCAAAGACAATTGGACATAATGGCATATGCCTGTAGCCTGACTACATAGTCAGCACCCATCTCAAAGAAAGAAAAAACCAAGGTAGGAGTTTGAAGCCATAGAAACCTTGAAAGTGGCAAGAGGAAAGTGATATATTGTCTACAACAAAACAATGAAAATAATTTAGGACTTATCAGAAATAATGAGGTATAATAAAGTGCTAAAAGAAAAGAATTCTTTCAATCAAAGATATATCCCACATTTGTCTTTCAAAAACTAAGAAAAAACTTTTTAAAGGTGTTTACAGATTTTTGTGCAGAAAAATCTTAGGGCAATAAAGGTTGTGATTATATCACATACAAATATAATATTAGTGACCATAATATATATATATAATGTTAGTTTATAAATATAGTGTTATATTAAATATATAAAAACATTAATGACAATAATATATTAACTATACATATTTAGAATTTAGTTAGAAATATGCTGAACCAAATCAATGAGTCTAGTATCACTCTGGCACCCAAATCAGATCAAGTCATTACAAGAAGACAAACTATATATATATCAACATCCTTCAAAAACATAGAAGCAAATATCCTTAAGAAAATGTTAGTGATCTGAATTAATTTATAAAATGATTGTTCAAAATGACAACATATGATGTATTGCAGAAATACAAGTTTGCTTTAAGATTTTTAAATGTTAGAGTACTAGACTATATTAATAGGATAAATGACAAAAACCCACATCACAAGCATAATGCTACAAAAAATGTATTCAATAGAACACAATACATTTCATGACAAACATCCTCAACAAGCTAGGAATAGAAGTAAATTTCTCAATCAGATAAAGGGCTTACGAGAAATCTATATTTTGTATATTAATACAAAACATGAATGTTGTCCTTGGGAGACTGAACTCAAAGTAAGTCTACTCTCCATATGTCTGTCAAGTGTTGTATTGGAGGGTCTAGCTAAAAAATTAAGGGTAAGAATGAAAGCTGCCTTCATGCACGGATGTCATAGTGTAGAAAATCCTAAGAGATCTACATAAAAAAGCCCAAGTCTTTGTACAAAGTTAAGCAGAGTTATAAAGTATTATATATATATATATATATATATGTATGTATGTATGTATATAATTTCAGTAATAACTGACAATAAAGAACAATGTGAAAGAAAAAATCTGACTCAATACAAAATTACTCACATTACAAAAATAAACTATTTAGGAAAACATGGTATAAGATTTTCACAATGTAAACTTATAATATTGCTAAGAAAGAATGAACAAAAGTTAATAAGAAGTGTTCAACATTCAAATTTTGAAGATTTGATATCATTAAGATATAATTTTCTAAACAGGTATAGTGGTATCTGCCTCTACACACAGCACTCAGGAGACTGAGATAGGGGACACTCCAGAATTCAAGCCAGTCTATGCTATATACTGAGTCAAAGCTAGTTTGGTATATACAGCAAAACTGTTTTAAACAACAGGGAGAAAAAGATGGAATTTTTCCTAAATTGATCTATTAATTTAATACAAACCTACCAGTATCTTTTAGTGCATTTTTTCACAAAGTTAATAAGATGATCATAACATGGGAAAATTCTTAGAAGTAAATTTTTATGAGTCTGGGTGAGGAAACAAATTATTGGCTATAAGAAAGGAACACAAGAAAAAATGATATATTGACCTTCATCAAAATTAGTACTTGTTGTGCTTCAGAGGATGCCACCAAGAAAATGAAAGAGTCATCTACAAGTCTTTAATCCAACTACAAAAGACTAATGCAGAGGACCTCAAGTTTGAGAATGGGCTGAGCAACTCAGTAAGTTAAAAGAGAGGTAGAGATGTATCTCCTTGGCAGGGCACATGCCTAGCATGTTACAAGGCCATAGATTCAATGCCTGGTGAGAGAGATACGGAAAAGGGAGAGAGGCAGGAAGAGAGGAAGAAAAGGAAAATAAATTTTAAATGAAAAACAAAGATATCAAAGTAGAATAATATGCACATATATTTATAAAATATTTATATCTTTAATAAAGAGCTTGTGTCTAGGATGTATATTATGGACTAGAATATTTGTTTAACTATGTAAAGATGTGCTACATTTATTCATGTTGCAGAATGATTGTTTTAACTATGTAAAGATGTGTTGCTGGTTTACCTTGCCTGCCTAAGGCACCTGATTGATCTAATAAAAAGCTGCACAGCCTATAGCTAGGCAGAGGAGGGATATGTGGGGCTGATGGCCAGAGAGAAAAGGGGAGCCAGCCAGTCAGCCAGAAGTAGGCCAGGCAGCTAGACACAGAGGAAGCAGGAAAACAGCATGAACAGTATGTATATGAGGTAAACAGGCCTCAGGCCAGAACATAGACTAACAGAAAAGGGCTAATTTAAGTTTAAAAAAAAAAATCTAGCTGTAAACAAGCCTAAGCTAAGAACAAGCATTCATAATTAGTAATAAGTTTTTGTGTCATGATTAGGGGGCCGGCAGTGCAAGAAAGTCTGTTACAATTGAAAAATTGAAAAGAAAAAAAAATTCATAAAAATTTCATCAAAGAAACTTTACTAACAGCTAACATATTTGAGAATATACTTTACAATGTTAGCCAGTAGGGAAATGCAGGCAAAACCACAATGAAATATTACTATGTGTACTGTATAAAAATGATCACATAAAAAGGCAGGTAATAATAAGTGTTGACAAGAATGTTAGGAAACAGGAAACTTCACTCATTGCTGGTGAGAGAATCAAGTGCTATAATTGTTTTAGAAAAACAATTTGGCAACATCTTGAAAGTTAATCATTGCTCTATTAACTCTACTATCAAATATCTATCCAAGATAATTAAAATATAGGTATACACAAAAATCTGAATGTTATATTCACAACATCATTATTCATCAGAAACCTGAATTTCAAACCATCCAAACATTGATTCAAGGATGAACATATAAACACAATATGGTATCCATATAGTGGACCATTGATTCATTAAGATGCCTCAAAAAAGTGCTAACCTGGGCAACAGAGTTGGCCCAGCATATAGGCACTTGCCTTGCAAGCCTGGGTGGCCTAAATTTCATCCTCAGTCCCCACATACAGTAGAAGGAAAGAACCTACTCTACAGAGTTGTCTCTGGCCTCCACTCACACACTATGCATCCCCCCCCCAATCACTCAGCTATACAAGCACACAACAATAAGAATAAAATATTTTAAGTCTAATTTTTAAAAAGGCAGACACAAAAGATTCACTGTATTATTCCACTCATATAAAATATCCAGAAAAAAAAAAGTAAATATATAGAGAAAGAAAGCAGTTGCCTTGGGTAAATGTAAATGAAAATGGCCCTGGGGAAATTTTCAGGAAATAATAAAAAATTTCAAATTTGGATTGTGGTGAGAGTGGCTTCATTAGTTTTTTCATTGCTATTATAACACACTGTGTCATTTTTAAAGGTTTATTATTTTATCTTTAGAGGTTTATTATTTCATAGTTTCTCAGGCCAGAAGCTGAGACATGGCTGCGGTGGGCTCCACCAGGCTATTATCAAGATGGTGACCAGGTGGCTTACTCACCCACAGCTCAGGGTCTTCTTCCAGCTCCTCTAGGCTGTTGGCAGCAACCAGCTACTTGCAAGTTAAGGATTAAGACCTTACTTCTTCAGAGAAATTCACAATAAAAATGGCTTTCCTCAAAGCTGGTAAGAGCAAGTCTCCTGTAGTAGTATTTTAATTAGGCTCATACCAGATGAAGCCAGGCATACCTAGAATAATCTAATCTCCCAAACTATTAGCTCATACTTGTCTTGGGATCTTTATTCCATCTCCAAACCCCCTTCAAGTCTGCCATATAATGTAACCTAATTATGTATTAATTAACATCCCATCCTTTTCACAAGTCCCACCAATACAGTGCAGGAAAACTCAGGGGCCAAAACCTTAGTGGGCATCTTAAAATCCTGCTTTACACACCTGGAAAAATATAACCTTATTTTTAAAGAAACACCAGTTTTATATTTGCCAAGTCTGGATATTATATCATGTAAAGCTATAAAATATGCCATGAAAAATGTGATTATGTTATAATTCCCTTTTAGAATACATTTAAATTCAATGTACCATAACCTAGAACTATATTTTCTAGAAATTTACCCAACAGAGAGAAAAGTCGCTAAATTCATCATCTATACCCTTAATTATTTGTTAGCAATTAATTTAGAGAAATCATGTTCCAAGAGCACAACAGCTAACTTTCCCACTGGCTGGGTTTTATTCTGCTATGAGCTTTCAAGGTAATGAATAGAGGTTCAATTGCATTTGCAGACTTCAGCTCTCCAAAGAGCATAGAGTTACCTTTGTACAAAAGTTTTCACTCTCTGGTTTCTCTATCAGGGAGTGGCTTCATTCTGAGCTCATCAACCCAGTATGAAAAGCACTATAGCAACATGAAGCCCCCATTTTCCAGCTGCACACTTCCTCTAGCTCCCTTCACCCCACAGTGGTGAACTCAAAGTGCTGGAGCTCTTTGTGGTATTCCAGAAACATCTTGAAAGTTTGCTTATCACATTCTGGACAGCTCTCTTAAACTACATACTTTATAATTTTAGTCCCTTCTGAGGATACGTTCAGACTTTAAAGAACATGCTATATAAGAATAATTTATTTTAAAATAAAATGAAATGAATACCACAGGCCACTCTGTTTCAGGTGCTGTTTTGGCACTTGGGAAGCATGATTAATTCCCTTGGGGAATGCTCCGCAAGGTCAACTGGATGGCTATCATGTAAGGTCTGCTGTTCTGAAGCTGAAACTTACCAGTTACCATGGAAATAAACACAAAAGGACATGTCCATACTGGGAAGAATGGAGCAATTTGGGATTTTTTCAAGGGTTTTATGTTAAATGGGATAGAATCTCTTCTGTAAGATGTTCTTTAGTGAAAATATACATCTTCCTTTTATTTTGCAAGGTATTACACTACAGAAGACACAGACTACCTACATGTAAGTACACTTGAAAAGGCAAAAGTTCACATATCTATTTATTAAAACTTTAGGCCATTTGCTTATAGCATGCCTATTAACTTCAGTAGCAGCTATATTAGAATCCTAATATAGGAAACCCTAAATAGGAAATTATAAAATCATTGTTCAAAATAAAGAAGACACTTCACTATAATGTGATAAAGTAGCCTACCTACATTTACTTACATATAGCATCTTGCTGACACTGTTTATTACATATTTCACTTTGGAGTTTGACTCATTCTCCATAATTCACAACATACAGAGGCTACCTTGTTATAGACTTTAGTAGCATGTAGAAACTGAGGCTAAAGGCAAAGGTTAACTGCATAGCTAATAACAGAAGCTATGCTAGTATAGCCGGTTTAAGACTCTCTACGCATGTTTCCTTATCTATAAAATGAGTATAAGAGCATAAAGTAAGAGTAAGCCAAGCATGTCCCATGGGCCAAACCTGATCCAGTACCAGTTGGATAAATAAAGTTTTATGGAAACATGCCCATGCTCATTCATTTGTACACCATCTATGACTATTTTTGGTGAGAGTCCATGGCTTAGAAAGCCTACTACATTAAGTATCTGTCCCTTAAAAGAAAAAAAAAAAAGTTGCCGGCTTCTGTCATAAGTTGGTTTGGTGAAGATTAAATGAGACTTCACAGAAGGTGCTCCTCCTATGGCAAAGTAACAAATATGTCTATGAGTATTACTATGTGTGTCAACACCCTTTTTCTAAAATTCAGAGACTTCATTACACACACACAACACAAATATATGACTTCTGAATCAGATTGCCAATGAACTAATAATACCTTGAGATTGGTAGGCTGGCCTGCTCCCCACCCCCTTTGATATACTGATCATGGAAGTGGCTGAAATAGTGTGACCACAGGAGAGTCTATGCAGCTGTCATGTAGAGCAGAGAGTCCTGTGGGCCACAGACAGCAGCTGCTGAGTCACGTGCTTCAAAAGTAACCGATACTCTGCTATTCCTTGATGCTGTTGGTCACAGGTGTGTGACACATGCATATTCATGACTGGTCCTGCTCTTTAAATGAATAGTGGGGAAGAGGTTGAGAAGGATTCAAACTACCTTTAGAATACAGCCAGCACAGGCAAATGTAGCTATGACAGAGGTTGTTTCTAACCTCCTCAGTAGTAACTAGTTGCCTAGGGTGAATTCTACTTGTTTGAAATGGAAAATAAACACAGTGATCTAATTTATAAAACTTTAAAATATGAATTTAATACAACTATTGTGGGATAATAATTCCAAAGAAAATAATGTAGCTAAAAGCTAGTAAGTAGTACAGAGACTACCTCCTGGTCCATATTTGTACATTTGCAAATAAAGTTGGATCAGTCCTCAAATCTGTAAAACCTAGAAGCAATCTTCACAAAGTTCTTTCAAACCAAATATTTAAATGCTGAAGAGTTTCTACCAAGATCATGGTTTTCAGACACAAACTTCCACTTGTACTCTGCCCCTGTCTAGGGTCATAATTACTAACCCAATCAATTTGTACCTTTCAATATGCTGTTTTGCATATTAAACAGAGGCTGAAACTTGTGAAAAATTAAGAGAGCCATGATTCAAAATTAGATCATGGGTCAGCTCATGTTTAATCAGTCATGTTGTTGGGACTTTAGGAGTGTAGCATCTTCTATAACTAGGAGACAACAACAGTAGGCATACTAATATGGTCTGTAGAAGACCTGAGGTCTACAGGTATCTAAGGGATGCCGAGAGTGGAAGAAATAATCTTGCCAGGAAAGAGCATACCAATTACTTACCAACGGAAAGTCCTGAAAACATACACAGAGAGAGTAACACTATACAGACCAAGCAGATAATATTTAGGAATATGTAAGTATATATGTATATGCATATAACAACAATTAATGAAAAAAGGGCATGAATTTGAAAGAGAGTAAGAAGGACTGTATGGGAGGGTTCAAAGGGAGGAAAGGGAAGGGATAAATAATAAGATTATATTAAAATTTCACCAGCAGCCAACAGGAAATATTTTTTCCTTTTAAAAAATTATTTTTTTCTTTTAAAAAAAATTATTCCTGATAAACGGTGCTGAAGTCTCATTAGTCCCTTACTCCAATAGGATCATAAACAAATTCAATCAATAGCAATGACAAAATATTATTACCAGAAGAAAATCTCAAATTAATGAATGTTTATGGCTCATATGCCAAAATGTAATCACCAAATCTTACAAAAAAAAAAAAAAAAATACAGTCCTTGGACATTCTTTCCAAGAACCTCCATCCTAAATGTTTCATTTGTACTATTTAAAGAACTTCTACCCATTTTTTTTTAAATGGAGCTATTCATTAAACACCATGAAAAGAACCATAGGCAGGGTTATTGCTCTAGAGCCTATTGTCTAAGATAGGCAAGGCTGTTTCTAGAGGAAATGAAGAGCACCATTCACACCAACTGAGCAGACTTCACAAAAGACCAGCTGAATTGGCTTCAGAATTTACTTTATAATCTAATATTCAAGTTGATTCAAAGCTCTCAGCAATCAGGCTTCTTTGAACAGTCAGCAGTGCAGCTTGATTACTGCGAGCTGTGAAATTCAAGAAATTCAAAGCAGCATTCAAACTGAGGTTGTCGGAGAGCTCATCCTAGGCTTGAGATCCTCAGTGAGAGTAAACATAAACAGCTTAGCATTTCACGTGTCAAAAGGAGCCTTCTGATTAGCCAGCAGCAGCAGGACACCTGCAGAGATGTCAACAAATGTTCTCAGGTGATAATAATTTAAACTTGACAAAGACAGCAAAGTTAGGGCCAAGAAGAGTTTTCAGCCAGTTAAATTCCCAACTTCATTCATTTGTCTGATTAAGAAAATAACACACACCGTATTATATATGTACCAGAATCCAAAGTGTACTGACCACTCTAAATATCAGGTTTATACCTACATAGCTAAATATCAGACTTATATCTATATACCAACTAGATATACACACATTTGGCAGACAGAGATGTATATTTAGATAAAGGAACATAGAGGGACACCCACCTCTTTGTTTAGGAACAGAGGACTTAATTAATTCTGTATTTGCTCACTGACAGGGGATGCTGTCTCATGAAACCTCATACTGGCAATCTTAAGAAATATAAACCTATTGATGTATAGGTCCAGAAGGCAGAAGTTCAGGATTAGAAGTTGGTGAACTAGTCCCTCATGAGGACTTGGAGGAGGCTCCATGTGTTCAGTCTAGTGCTGGGTGGTTTGCTGGCAATCTGTGGTTTTCTTCAGCTTTTGAACCTCAGACTTCATTTTGACAGTGTTTTCTCATTTGTCTTTCTTTAAATTCTCAGTTTAAGTGAGACCACTTGTAAAATTGGGCTAGGACTCAGCCCAATTACTGCACTTAAAATATAAAAATCATAATCCAAAAATGTCATGTTCTGGGGGATAAGACTTCAAATAGGGGACTGAAAATTTGTCTAAGTGGTAGAGCATTTGCCTAGTGTGAATGAGGCCCCTGGGTTCAATCCCCAGCACCACAAACATAAAAGAAAGATATAAATTATCACTGTAAGAGGATACAGTTCAACCCAACCTACATTCCTATTTCTCAAGCTCAGTGTCTATGGCAGGTGGGCAACTACTGTTTTATAGCACTCATCACACCACTAAAGAGCAGGAGAACAAGATAAATGTGAAGCATCACGATGATATGAGCCTAACTCCCCACAAGCCACGCTACAATTGTGTATCAGATTTCTAAGCATATGCCATTTGTTTTTATATTTTACTCATTTGTAAGTTCACTAGCTATCCATGGCAGACACACACACACACACACACACACACACACACACACACACACAAAGCAATTACTGACTGTCTCCTTTTAAAATATGAATGTGATTATGGTTTGAAACAAACTCAATTAGAGGTCAAAAGCCGCTGACACTGAGTACAACTGACAAAAAGTATTTGTTGAATTTTCACCTTTTATCACATTAATTCAGTCTTACACACATACACACACACACACACACACACACACACACACACACACACACTTCCTCCATTTGTTGGAAAATAAAAATATAATGTATTTTCAACAGTTCTGATTACACAGCATTGGTAAATGCCCCCCCTCCCCCCGTCAGATAGTAGCTGGGATTACTCCGTGATTCACAACCAGGTAGACACCATGGGTTTTTATTGCTGTGAAGAGACACCATGATAACAGCAACTCTTATAAAGAAAATATTTAATTAAGGGGGTTCACTTATAGTTTCAGAGTTTCAGTCAATTATCGGATGGCAGGGAGCATGGTGGCTTGCATGCAAAGGTGGTGCTGAGACTGCTACATCTTTCGGGCAACAGGAAATCAACTGACTCACTGGATGGCATCATGAGCATACGAAACCTCAAAGCCTGGCCCCACCGTGACACATTCCCTTTAACAAGGCCATACCTACTCCAACTTCAAAGCCACACCTCCTAATAGTGCCACTCCCTATAATGAGGGCCAAATACATCAAACTACCACACACAGACATCACTAAAGATGTAAGATATGTGCATATACCTAATGCAAATTTGCCAAAATGTAATGATGAACCAAATAACTGGCTTCTTCCACTTTACAGCATACATCTGCATCATTGTTCCCTCTGCACATTTGTTTTCGATTGCCATTTGTTTTAGTTCTATGCCCTCTTGAAGTAGAGGTGTTGTGGGGGGGGGGGATGAAAAAGGTCTAGTTTTTCAATAACATTCTTTCAGGAAGAAAAATATACTAGTAACTCTTTCAAAGTCAAGCAGACAAAAGAGGTTGCCTGATCATTGTAGAGTGAACTAATGCTTCTCCAACTTTCATTAACCAAGGATGCCATCTACATAACTTACAGCTCTAGGACAATATCTCAATATGGCAGCCATGCCTTGAACACAATCCCTAGAACCCACTAACTAGATGGGAAAGTACCTGCTATAACTCAACTCACATCTCAGAATATGAAGCAAACAATATATATGAGGAAGGAAGGGCCAAGCAAAGTGGGGACAAAGTCGTGGTTTTAAAGCTACAGCAGGCTTTCTTCCTTTTCCTTTTTGTCCTGTGCACCTTGATTCCAGGTTCTGCAAATTCACAGGGTAGAAAGCAATCTCAGAAAGTGCTTAACTCAATGAGCATGCTATCATGCACACACACCCCTAAAGGGAACGGATATGTAACAGCTTCAGAAAGTGAGGGAAAGGAATGCCTTGTGTAAATCCAGAATTATTGTAGGTGCACAGAGGCAGAAAATTACAGTGGAAGTCCTTGGGATCACAAAGATAGCATTTAAGATCAACTTACATGATTTAAGAAATAGCACCTTTTTTTCATTGAAGCATTTCACCTGCCAGCTCAAGGGCCTGATTTGGAAACACAAAGCAAATCACAATCTGCAGAATGTGCAGGCATGCAGTCATGAATGTTTGATTGCCCATGGTCTAGACTTCACACCAAGGTGAAGCATAAAATCTCACCCCATTCTCTCTAACAAAAGCTCCTTCAACAGTCTGACATTTTGCCATATTCATGCATTTAGTTGTTCACCATCAAATATGGGATTCTCACATACACATCTCCATGTATAAAGCTCAGACTCCTAACAGAACAGAGGGAGGACCAAGTTTCCTTAGTCGAATACTGAGGGAATGCTGGCTGGATGCTATTACGAGCAAGGCTCAATGGACCTGGACAACTACTTAGTCATAGTCATTTTTTCCCTTTAACAAGTGAAATTTCACCTCTCAATATTATTTAGAGCAAATAACCAATATTTTCATGCAATTGAGATATTTCCCTGTCTCCTTCTTCATTGACTTGACCTCATTTGATGTTTCCCTGTGTATCTGTGTGCTAAACTCCTTTAATATATTGAATGAATACATTTTTTCCTTACATGCTTTGAATTGAACTTTGATGTATTTTAAGAGCTGAGTCATATAATTCTATGCAAAGGAAAGTACTCTATTAAAAATGAATGATAACCCTAAGTAGGTTGGCTAAATTCACAGGTCATTCTCCTAAGTTCCTCAAGGTGACCACTAGTACACAAAGGAACAAAATGCCTAGAAAGAAGAGCAGATCCAGCCAAGAAATTAACTGCTAAAGCATATCATAAAGTATAAATACTGAGGTAACTTTAGGTGTCATTTCTTAGGAAACTTTCAATTTCTTTTCAATAAAAAGAAATTGCTTTATAGATTATTTTATGAATTATTTTTATCTTATGATGTCAAGTTTCTTCAATGACCTGAAGTCTCACAACAAAATAAAATATAGCCAATATTGGATGATGTGAAATAAAGGTTATTCTCTATTAGCCAGACATCATCATACATTTTTATTTATTAATTTATTCCTTGAGGATTTGTATTATTAAACTTATACTACTATGTTCTTACTCTGCTCATTACTTACATAAATCTTATTCCTAATTCTCAGTGTGCTACTGAGCCTTCTCTCCAGCCAAACCCTCTGTAGACATCATTTCTAATGTTTCATCCTCAGCTCCACTGAATGAATCAGACCATGAACTTTCTCACTATCTGCTACTTCAAACATCCCCTCAGGGCTCCAGGAGAGCAGTCAACCTTTGAGCTATCCTACCACCCACTCTAATTTTGCATCATGGTAACTGCTGTTAGAAACACGTACTTCTAGCCATGGAGTTTCAAAACCCTATTCCAGCATTTAAAATGTAGTTTACCTTTAAATGTAAGAAGCATGTATTCAATCATATGAGCTAAAAGAATGAATCTGAAGCATATTAGCTTTTGTCTAAACTTTCCATAGATTACCTCTTTGCTGCTTATTCAAAATATTTCCATGTTATCCCTTGGGAAGAAGAAATTTCTCTGTATATGTATGTATGTGTTTGCATGCACATGTGAATGAGTGTTTAGAACCAAAGGTGAGGTCATCAAACCTTTTAAGGAATCAGTTAACACAACAAAATTTGCTCATTTTTCAACTCTCAATTTTCTGTTTTCTAGAACTGAGATTTTTTTTTTTTTTTTTTGGTTTCTAATACTATTTTTTTTAAATGGAAAATTAAGGAAGTTTTAAATTAGCCAAAATTGTTTGTTATTTTATTTATACTCTAGTAAACTTTACTTCTTAGTAACTGCCTTGTAGTTAACTTCTAATGGACACTACCTATAAAACTGAACAGAACCATGTGTCATATTTATTACTTCAATAACAAATAAAAATTGTCACTCCCACTAGAACCAGAAAGCCCAAATCATTCTTTATAAATACATTATATAGAAAAAACTTACTGGTTAGTCAATATTAAAACACATTTACTTTGTCATACATAAAAAATGTTCTGCAGATAAACCAAATTACTGTAATATAGTTTTACATGGGAGCTAGTAGGCATTTCTGCTTTTATTCAACCAGATAAGAAAGGGGAAAACCACAGAATAATCAAAAGAATATTTGCAATGCAATTAGAAGGGACGAGTGCATCTGAGTGTATGCCAGACACAAGGGGCCTCCCCTTAATTCACACAATCCACTGTCTTAATGCACTGTACAGCAGCAAACTGCACTTCCTACAGTGTTCAAACTTTTGTCAGTTAACTAGATGTTTATGGAGTGCCTGGCTTGGGCACTCAACATTAAGGGTATGCCATGCAGGACTACGTAGAGAGCTCCAACACCATCTGTCACTTAAGCTTCAGAGATTCAAAATTTCAATTCAAACTAATTTACACTGCACTCAAACTGAAGCTATAATTCAAATTTCGACATGAAGCTTGAATTCCTTTTCAGTGTTCTTCAACTTTGACCCAGCTCCCCCCTCCTTCACTGAAAAGGGCCAAGACAACAGCCCAGCAAGTGGGGCAGGCAAAACAGGGCTCCTTTGTTCACTTTTGTCCTTTCAGCTCTCTATTGAGGTGAGGGACTGAAAAGGCGCACCAGGCTTTGGAAAGCTGCTTGCTTGCAAGCCATCCTCCCTCAAAGAGCCAGAGAGAGAGAGAGAGAGAGAGAGAGAGAGAGAGAGAGAGAGAGAGAGAGAGCCTCCAGGATGAAACTCTTACACAGTCCATTCTTACCTTAAGGCATAATTAGTGGGAAATTAGCACTCCCCATCTCTTTTCCTCTTCTCTTAAGGGAATATGTTCAGAGTATTTAAACTACATTTATACATTAGCAAAAATGCATGCTTAAATTACCATTCAAATGCCACGGGCATCTGAAAGTGGCATGGAATTAGCTTTAAAGTTGAAATTTGGAGAAAAGATCACTATATGCTGAATACACATACTGAATTTTTTGAATGCTCTCAACCCACTTGAGAAAGTTAAATCAAATTCATTGCATAGTGCCCCGTGGAAGACCTCCTACAGGATTCCCTCAGATTGCCCTGGGAATAGACTTTTCTAGTTAGAGTGGGTTTTGAACCAGCACACCATGCATGTCATAAAATGCAGAATATATTATAAACAAAGATACATGTGTAAAATACTATATCCAGTATATATCATTTAATAAGGAGAATTTTAGGATCATTTGGTATAATAGGAAATGCCATCATCATTCTCCTGTGAATGGGCAATAGAAAAGATAACAAGGGAACACACAGTAACAGAAAGAACTTGCTAGTGAAGTTTTGAAACCAAGTAAGACCTTTGGTACTGTGAGCAGTGCAGGAGTTTGTGTTGATCAACACTAGAAAATTCTTACACTCACTAGCTTTTTAATTATTTGAGGGACACCCTCCATTAAGCTTTTTTTTTTTTTTTTCCTAATTTGTAATTCCAATCTTGTAGGCCAATAAAATAGGTCAATTAAGTTGACACCACATCTTTTTTTATTAGCTCAGCTAAGCAATTATAATTGGATGGTGAGGGTTATTGTGTGATCTTTGAAGAGTCAATGGTATGGAGAAATGCCCAGTGCAGAGAAGTAATTTACAATTCCAGAACATCCTTAAGCATTCAGCATGGAGATATTCCTATCTGTTCCAGACCTGGGGCCCATATGCTCTTGATCTGAACTAAAATAATTATGTCATTTGGGGGCAATAACAATGTGTAATAATTTAATCTACTCTTATAACAAAATCACTTGGCACAAATGCACCACTGACACATATATACTCATATGTATATATTCATGTACATATATATGTACATGTATACATATATACATACATATATACATATACATATACATACATACATACATACATATATATATATATATATATATTCTGACTCAACACATTAAAATATCAACAGGACAAACAAAATTACCAAGCTGTCTCATGCTGGAGTATGACACACACCACGGCATTTGTTTCAAACTTTGCACAAGATACAGGGTCAGCCATAGTGATAGAGTTTGTGCAACTCCTAGTGAATTAGAGTTAGAATAAAATATTGGAAAACTTTGAGTGACTTGTTCATAAAACATGACATACTAATTTAGAGCTTTACTTTGTGCTTATGCTTGTATGGTCCAGGTGTGTTTGAGTGCATGGAGCCATCAATGTGCCATGACCTGTATGTAGCTGTGAGAGGACAACCTCTGTGTCAGTTCTTGCCTTCTACCTTGTTTGAGGCAGGGTCTCTTTGTTTCTCACCACTGTACTGCCTGCCAGGAAAGAAAGGCCATGAGCTTTGAGGGATCCTCTTATCTCTGCTCCTATCTCTCTGTAGGAGCACTGAGATTTCAAAAGCATGCCACATCTGGCATTTCATGAGTTTGGAGAATTTGAACTCAGTTCCTCATGACTCCGTGGCAAATGTTTTACCCACTGAGACATCTCCCCAGTTCTTACTCTGTAGCTTTAAAAGAAGATGTGACAGCATTTTGTACCATTATGATAGCTCTTACAAAAAAAAAAAAAAAAAAAAAAAAAAGACAGAAAGTACCAAGTTTTGAATCAGATGTAGAGAGATTGGAACCACCCCATAATTGGTGGGAATATAAAATGATAGAATGTAAAAAGTATTGGTGATCCTAAAATAAACTTCAAACGAATTGTCATATGATCTGGTATCCTAATTTCTGGATATATACCCAAAACAATAGAAAATAATGGCTCAAACAGACACTTATGCTTCTTATTTATAGGGGCATCATACAAGTAGCCAAAAGGTAAAGGAACCCAGGTGTCCAGTGACAAATGAGTGACAAAATGTGGCATAAAGGATAAAATTATAAGTACAATGGAAAGAAATTCTGACACATTGTAAAAAGTAAGGTATGTCAGTGATAAAAGGCTGTATGACTCCACTCATAGGAGATACTTGGTCAAATTCATAGAGACAGAGTAGAATGGTGGTTGCCATAGATTAGTAGAAAAGATGAGTTATTATTTACTAGGCACCAAGTTTCAAATTGAGAAGATAAAGATGCTGGAGATGGACAGTGATGATGATTCCTCATAGTGTGAATACACTTAACACTGCTGACCTATTTATTTTAAGATAGTTAAATGGCAGACTTTTTACTTTGTTATAGTAAAAAGCAACCCAGCAATAATAATACATTTTACATAAATGTATTGAATTCATCTCTCTTTTGAAAGATAACTGATTATGAACAATTTCAAGTTGCTAAAAAATGGAGGTAAACTCAATCTAGTACATTCTTCCTCCATGAAGCCATCTCCTTTTTCACTTTGGGAAGGAAAATCAACAATTATTTGTTGATATAATGCATTGTTTCTCATTCTTTGGAAGTTCAGTGGCTAGATATAGTAGCCTATACTGGTAATCCTAGCACTTGAAAAGTGGATGTAGGAATATTGATAATTCAAACCCAGCCTAGGCTATAAGATCCTGTATCAAAACAGAAGAGCCCTAAAGGGATGGCTCAAAAGAACACTGGCTGCACTTCCAGGGACCTGGATTTAAGTCATAGTACCTACATGGAAATTCATAATCAGCTAACTCTAGTTCCAGAGGATCCAGCAGCTTCTTCTAGCCTTTTTGGGAACTACATGCATGTGATACAAACATACATTCAGAAAAAAATATCCATACATATACAATAAAAAGTAAATCATTAGCTGAGTGTTGTTGGTGCATGCCTTTAGTTCCAGCACTTGGGAAGCAGAGGCTGGTAGTTCTCTGTGAGTTCAAGGCCAGCCTGGTTTACAGAGCAAGTTTCAGGATAAGTTCCAAAGCTACAGAGAAACCTTGTCTTGAAAAACAAAAAATAAAATAAAAGTAAATCATTAAAAAGAATGAGGGGCAAGTTGGAAAGAGGAGGAAGAGGAGACAGAGAAAGAGAAGAAGGAAAGATCAAGAAAAAGTGTCAATTAAACTCAGAAGCATACAGTTGAATGATGGTTCCACGGATTGGAGGTGGGCATAGAAATGTGAGTGAGGAATGGAAACATTGGTCAAAGAGTATGAAGTTTGTTACACTGGGACAATAAATTCTGGATATCTAATGAATAGGATAGTGACTATAGTCAATAACACTTTAAGTTTTCCATGACAGTAGATCTTAAATGTTCTCACTTCAAAATGAGAAAGAAAATGGTAATATGGAAGGTGATGTGATGAATATAGCAATTCTATTTGGCTATCATCTCATAGAATATACCTGCATTGAAACATCAAGCTGCAAGCCTTTAAATTTATGTAACTTATTTTTCTCAATTATGCCATAAGACATCTGGAGAAAGAAAGAGTTTCACCTTTGATGCTAATAGAGGCTTTTGGAGGGTGGGGTATGGAAGCCAAAGGATCTTTTCATTTGCATGAGCAGACAATGAGTTAAATAAAATATACCACTAAATTCTTGTCCTTAGCACCCATGTCCCTTCTTTGTTCTCACATGCCAGGGAAGGTTTGTTTACCTGTCAAGTATGTTAAGGGCTTCTTCAGATGGGAAAACATAAATCGTAAAACAAAGAACATCTAAGTGATTTTTTTTAAAGATTTGTTCTTATTATTTTTAATTATTTGAATGTATGTATCTCTGTGTGGGTATGTACAATATGTGACTGCGTCTGTGGAGGTCAAAGGCCTTGGATCCCCTGGAGCTGAAGTTACATGCACTTGTCAGTCCCCTGATATTGGTGCTGGAATCTATACTGGGGTCCTGTGACAAAGCCATGTGTACGCTAAACCCAGCCACATTTGCAAATGTCAGTCACTTGCAAATCAATCCCTATTCATCTACCATCTCAACAGTTGAAAGCTGACCTGAGCATTCCATTAGGTCCACATACAAGAAGCTTCCCAATGCAGGCAAGCACAGCACAGCTGCCTTGCTCTAGTCCTATTTGTTCTGGGTTGTCATCCTCCTCAGACAAAAGCTGTTCTTTAGGATGAGACTGTGGTGGCAGCTGATGTAGGTTTCATGATGTAAAGCTGCCATGGTGAGAGTATCAGCATGATGATATTTAGTGGGTACCCTTCAAGAGAATGACAGGAAGAGCTCACAGGGGGCTTTTACAGACCCCAGGATTTGAGTGCTGGTGTGTTAGTGTGTGCAAGTTTAAAAGCTCAACATTTAGAATATGTAAATCTATGGTCGTTGATGATAGAAATGCTATGCTCATCACTCTTACTCCAGTGCCCATAACACGAGGTCACTTGATGGAAGATGTCCTTCTGTATATATGTTCTTCTAACTGGTTAATTAATAAAACACTGTTTGGCCAATAGCCAATAGAGGTGGGAAGATAGGCGGGACAAGGAGATGATGAGAATTATGGGAAAGGTAGGCAGAGTTGAACCAAGAAGAGACGCCATGGAGGGACCAGGAGGATATAACATGCCAGGCATTCTCCGGTAAGGTAAGGCCATGTTCAAATACATAGATTAACAGTTATGGTTTAATACTTAAGACAGAGCTAGCCAATAAGAAGCCCTAGCCATGGGCCAACAGTTTTATAATTAATATAAGTCTTTGTGTGTTTATTTGGGACTGAGAAGGGCGGCAGGACTTAGAAGGAAAGAAACCTTCTAGCAACAGTCACACAGTCAACAAATATTTATGAATAATATGTTAATGAATGAACAGACTAATTTCTTTACAAAAAACCTTCTGTGGAATTCCACTAAATGGTACACGATATAGTGTAAGCATATCCCATTCTACCCATCACACGAGGAAAATGATACTAATAAAAGTGATCATTGAAGAGATCCCTAAGAAAATTATCTACAGTCCGGGTCTACAGCACCCTCTGACACACACTTCAGAAGCACTCACACCTGGCCATTTTTACCATGTGGACCACACAAGAATCAGTATCTCCTAAGACAGCTTCCTTTACATCTGTTGTCACTGCTGCAACACCATTATGGTGTACATCCGTCCATGGCCATATCACTACCTTGAAATACATGACCAGGCCAGTCCCCTGACTTACTCCACTAATTTAGAAATTGAAACTGTTAAACATAGAGTTTTAATGTATATTATAGCCCCAACAATAAGAAACACTTAGCAATTTTCCTGAGTCAGGGTTCTAAAGCAAAATTCACCCATTTTTTTTTTTTTTCAATTGACTGGTCAATTGTAACAATCCTAACTGCTATGGCAAGTATGGTCAATATAACTTTCCTTGTAATTCTTCTTTTCTATTAGAACTGTGGAGTGGCTTGGTGAAAAGCACCACACATGGTCACATATACAGAATACTGAAGGCCTCCTTAAGTTTCTGTGCTAAGACTCTATTTTAACTCAGTATAGAACTTGAGGAATGTCACTTCTGTAGTTCAAGCCATCTACAAAAGACATTTAGAATTGGGCCTTTTAGTGGAATATAAATGTTTGACTTGGGGCTGGGGAGACAGCTAAGAAAGCACAGGCTCCTTCAGTGTAAGCATGTGAGTTGGTCCTTAGAACTCATGTAAAAATTCTAATGCAGTGCTCAATATCTCTGCAGTGAAATGGAAGGCCAAGAATGTGTCAGCTCACACAAAACTAAAGAAATGAGAGACCATGCCTCAAAGCATAGTGGAAGGGGAAGGCCTTTTTTGAAAACTTGTCCTCTGAGCTGTCCCCTGAGCTATAGACTAAACACACACACACACACACACACACACACACACACACACACACACACACACAAATAGGAATAAAAACGAGCACATAAAGAAGGAATCATAGGGGTAAAAGGTTGTAACTCTTCTGAATTATAGTATTGCTTATTACCAAAACGTCTGAAGAAGTTAGAATAGAATGGCTTTGTAATTCATAGCATTCTTGCTGTTGACTATTTTAGGCTTTCTCTAAAGTCATGGGAAGTCGTAAGATGGCCACAGTTTCAAAGTCTTGGATGGGAAATCACAAAGACAAAAAGCCAATCCCAATCCTGCTCCACGGCTCCCTGGCTATGTGGTGTTGAAAAAGTAACTTGACCATCTATGCCACTGTCTCCTATTTTAAAGTAGAATTGTTAAGGGAATTGAGACGAGATGTGGTGTGTGCATAGTTCCAGCACACCCGAAGCTCTCCCAAAACATTGGCTACCATAATTATTAATGCGGAAAGAATTTGTTTGCCTACATTGTTTTAGCACCTCTGAAATGTCATACAGCAGAGAATGGTTAATATAAGACAGTTCCAGAAGCAGCCCAACCCATCAGGTTTGTATTCAGGGGCCGCTGTGTTCTTCTCAGAACAACCCCAGGGGGAGCTCTTGGTGCGTGCAGAACCAAGGCTTCCTGCACTATTACAGTCTACTAACTCCTAGAGCATCGGAAAGGAAGGCCCCACTATTAGCCATCCAAAACCAGGGAAAGAAAATTGCATTTGCCTCTTAGGACCTCTCCCCTAGTGGTGTAGTCAGGTGCTGGAACCTTGGGTGCGGGATGGGGGTGGAATTGGGGGACCCAGGCAAGAGAGGGACTCTTGTTCAGGGCGTCCTCCCTCTGTGCTGGCCAGAGCGCAGGGGTCGCCAGCCAGCTTCAGGTTATGAAGAGGTAGCCAGAAGCAAAGGAAAGAAACTGTACACCATCCCCTTGGACTCTCCTGCTGCACCTGCTACCCAGGGAACACTTCTCAGAGAATGACTCCTAGGCTCTGCCTCCTCTGTCCCCCTCTGTGCTGTGGCAGATGCGAGCCGAGAGTGGCCCGGCCCGCACACTGCGGGAACCAATATGCAGAGGCGCCCACCCGGGCTTCCTGGAGGGCCCGGGGCGGTGCCGAGCACAGATGGCGCTCTCAGCTAGATGATGCTCCAGCGCCTCAGTCCAGGCTCAGCTTAGCATCCCCAGACGAAGCTGTTGTCAGATCCCACCACTGAGCTGGGGCAGGGAAGAGACTCCAGTCTGCCTCGAATCCTGCACGCCAACCCTGACAAGCTCCTGTCCTCAGAGGCTGGGTGTGGTAAGGGGACTGCCAGGGCCCTCACCTGGAGGCCAACAAAGCCTCCTGCAAGTATCCCTAGCACGGTGTCTCCAACATCTATCCAGTTCTTCTCTGATTCTCTGAGTGTTAGCCAGGGTTGAGAGAGCCGAGGAGGACAGTCAGTGTCACCCCCTGAACACGGCGATTCGCGCAGGTGTGAGAACATCTGAACAAAGCCCACGCCCAGATGTGTCCACGGGGACACGAACGCGCACGCCGCTGCGCGCCCCGCGGGACTCAAGCGCTGGTTGTCCCGAGACCCTGTCGTGACACTCCAGGTCCTCCGCTTCCCAGCCAGGAAAGCTGTGTGCTGCCCATCTGTCCACAAGCAGACCTCTAGGCAGGGCTTTCGTGAAGGCGTGGGGCACCGGCGCCCAGAGAGAAGTTGACCTGGAACCTAAGGAGCTGGTGGGCGCCCGCCGGGAGCTGCGGGGTCTGAACCGCGTTCTCACCGGGCGCGCGTCTTCTTTTTCCAGCGGGCGCCCGCGGCTGTGTCAAGGGCTCCCAAGGGAAAACGAAGTCGCTGACCTGTTTCGCCCTAGCTGCAGACTCTACCAGACTCCCACAAGAGCCTGGGCTGAGCCAGGGAGCCAGTGTTCCAGTGACAACGAGGCAGCCTCCGGCTCCTCGCTTCGCTCCAGACGCGTCCACCCACCAGGACTGTCACCAGTGCCACTACCAAACACACCCAGGGGTACTCACGTTTTCGCGCCGCGCCCACTGTCCCGCCGGGGCGCTACTGTCCAAGACCCCGAACGCAGCTGTCGTGCGTATTTCAGAAGCTGTCGCCTCCAGCTGCCCCAGTCCGGCTGTCCCTGCGCGGTCCCTCGCTCCCGCGCGTCTGAGGCTCTCGGACTGCTGCGCGCGTCTGCCGGCGACCCAGGCGAAGTGCGCGTCCCCGCCGCTCCCGCCCTCCGCTCCCCTTTCCCAGCGTCGCGCTCAGGCCCCTCCCGACTCTCGTAGCGTCCCCGCGTCCCCCTCCCCCGCACTCTCCGGGCGTCTCCCGCCCCTTCCCCTCCGGGCCAAACCCCTCCCTCCCGCAGCCGCGGCTCCAGCGAATGGGCTCCAGCGTCGTGCGCCCTGGGGACTGGGTGGCCCCTCACCTGAGCGGTCGAGCCACTGCGGACCTCCGCCACCTCGCAGGGCATATGGGGTGGTTGTGGGGGTGCCAGAAACGCAGGACGTGGGTGTTCAGAGGGACCGATTGACTGGGATGTGTCAACAGAAGATGCTGAAGAAAATGTTTTAAATGCCACTCTTCTCGGTTTAGATTTCCCTGTGATGCATTGATCTGGATCATACATCTCCTTCCTCCTTCTCTCACCTCCAATCCCCTCCTCTCCTCTCCCTTAAGCATTTCACTCCTTGAAACACTACTTGAGATGGGGTGAGTACAGTTTTACAACTGTCCTTTCCAAATGCACTTGAGGAGGGTCCCTGTAGCATTTAAGCAGATGCTATTTGCAGTAGGAATTGGGTTTCTGGAGTAGCTGAAATTGGCTTTTCAAATTGCAGAATACACTTTTTAAATGTAAAACAAGAAGTTTGTTTTTCTTAGATGTGTAGAATTTGAGTAAACACACTGAATACTACTCAATTTTGGCTCTGGAGCTCCTTGCAGCACCATCCAGCATGATGATGTCCAAGACACATAGACAGACACAATCTGGGCCCACTCCCTACTGCAGGCCCAGGTATTGCCAGGTTGACCATTTACTTTTGGAGCCTCTTGTCAGCCTCCAGCCCCCAAAAGAGGTATTAGAATGGGACTTCCGGTTATGAGTCCTGACAGCTCCTCTGCCCTCTGAACTTTAATTTGAACTCAAGCATCAACCTACATGCACTCAAAATGCACAGCATTAGTTCTCTTCTTTCTCCTACTGCCAAACACACAGGGCCCCCTTCATATCCTCAAACAGTACTATGATCTCTCTCTATGCTATCATTTCCCACACAATTTTCTTAGTTCTGCCCCTCTTCTGTACTTTGGATCTTACTCCACCACAATTTTTCTGTGTACTTCACACCTATTTACTCTTTAAATTTTCTTCAAGAATAGTTTTCAAGAAATGAAAGAGAGAGAATGACAAGGTAGAAAAAAAAAGATATAGGCTGACTGTTTTGTTTTGTTTTCTAAAAGAAAACCAAATAACAAAGAATGGTATGTCTAACAATCTACACACACCTCACCTTTTCATCCACTGGTGGTAGGAATTTTCTTAACCCTCTAAATGTGAGAATCTATCTAGAATATTCTTCTCTCTCTCTCTCCCTCCCTCCCTCCCTCCCTCCCTCCCTCCCTCCCTCCCTCCCTCCCTCCCTCCCTCTCTCTCTCTCTCTCTCTCTCTCTCTCTCTCTCTCCTCTCACTTGGCAAACTCACTCTAGTTCAATCTTCAAAGCCCTGACTCCTCATATGTCACCTCTTTTGTGAGTTCTTTCCTGGGTCTCTGTGTGTCATATTGTACTAGTGCATGGTCACATGTTAATAGTCTGTTTTCATATCTGGCTCCAAAAATAATCCCAGGTCTTTAAGAACAATTTATCTTTACTTAATTTTCATCAACAGATATGAAGATGCAAATCACCATATGAACCGACCATTCTTCATCATTCCCACCTCTGTGATGGTATCTGGGTTTCTTAGTTCCCTACCTGATAAGTGACTGCTGAGAGTCATGGGACATTCCTGCCTGCCCTTCTCATGCCCAGCTCTGAGCTCTGGTGCTGCCCCTTCACTTCGGCTACTGAGATTGGGTCTCAGTAATTTCCTGACCATATTCATTGAATAATGTAGGACAAACCTGTGAGGTAAATACTTTATGGCCACTTCTCTTCAGTTCTAGGTCTGTCTTCATACACCAGTCCGTCCCCTTGGCACCAAAGCAACATGTCTTGTGTCTCCTTTGTGCCACAATCTCATATAGATGACCTTTGAACAACTCCTTCAACTTCTGCTTAAAATTGCTTTCTTTTTAGGCCTCAGGTCTGGTCTATGAAGCCAACATATGACAGACAGAATGAGGTCCTAGTGAGTCCCAGGCCAGTCCTGATTCCTCTGAGACTAGTTAGGATAAGAGCTATTCAAGTGTCATAATTGAATCTCAGGCAAGTGACAGGTTCTTTGGACACAGTTCTTCCTATCTATTTGTAGAACATTAATACACAGGATTGCTATTTGGCTCAATTTAAATATCAGAGAGCATATAGGACTGTTGTAGAAATAGTCCTCAGAGAAAAATGGCAGCTAACTTCATTATATCAGCCATGTCTGCTTTCAAGAGACCATCAGGCCTGCCCATGTTGGCTATTAACATTCCCTCATAGAAGGAAGGGGTGTGTGAGTGTGTGTGTTGGGGTGGGGGGTATTAGACCCTCACTGATTATCCATCTGTCCCAGCCATTTGTATGCAATTCTACCCTAATTGCATGTGGCCTCAGGAGGTGCTAGACTATATTGGCTAAGGGACACTAATTGAATCAGGAGTTCCACCTATGTGACTATAGGGAAGACATTATCCGTGCTGAGTGAAGACATTTCATTGTGATAGCTCTGGGGTCACCCACACTCCTGTAAGCCACCCCTTACCTATGCTCTTGTAAGGAAGACCAATAAACACATGGGCTGCCCAGGGTGACCTTTCTTGGGGTTGAACTTTGGTTTGTCATTGGGTCCTTTTGAGGAATGAAGAAACTCTCACAATAAGGACTTCCTAAATGCTCAGTAAATTCAAGTTTGAATATCAATGCTTGATATTTGTGAAATAAATAGAGGTTTCAATTAAAAACTCAACAAAGAAAAATTATTTGGAGGGGGTGGGAACCACACAGCCTGAAATTAGAATCAAATGATTTTTATATTATAGAATAGTATAGACTCACATGAGATCATGTAGTTTTAATTTCCAGGTTATTGTTTCAACCACATGGCAATCCTACATTTCTAAGGAGTATTGTCCTGGAAGAGAAACAAACTACAGGGTGAATCAGACAGATGCAGCCTGAGAATGGTTTGAAAAAGGATTAGGAAGCTGAGTGGGCAAAAGGACTTTGTAAAGCAGTCTGTGGGACTTGCTGGGTGGCACACCACACATTGTGATGTAACTGCATCTTGCCATAACACAATCACCCAGTTATCCTTCCTCTCTCTAATCCTGTCCTCTGGCCCATTGTCTATTTCAAGCTTCCGTCTGACTCCTGACAGATGAGGACTGGTGGTAAGGTAAGTCTCTCTACGTTATCACTCAGTAACAACAGAACTTTGCAGGAGCTCAATGCTGTTATGAGCACTTTGAGTTTATTAAATGATTTCACGTGATGTCAATTCCATACAGTGCATGTTAGTGTCATCCTCCATTCAGAAAACGAGGCAAGTGAGGTGAAGCATTGTTTGAAAGGGTACACAGCCAGCAGAAGAGATGGAATTCAAGCTTAACCACTGTGTCACTCTGCCTGTCAATGACAGTGCACAAGTGTGTTCTTTCCATGGAGAAACAGAGTATGTCACTGCCTTAAAGCACCTCCTTTGAGAGCCATGGAGCCCTCCAGTGGTATCTGGAGAGAAAAAGCTTTAGCTTCTTCTCCTTCAGTTCTGTCTTTCTGGAATCCTTTCCCTCCCCTTTCCCTTTTGCTTCCTTTGCCTTCTTATCCCATTTTGCTTATTCATGTCCATACTGCAGGCCTCCCAGAGAGGCCCTGCCCTATAATTTGGCCTCAAGTTTTCTGAAATGAGGCACATGCCCAGCTATGCTGGTAATTGTCAGTGTGCCCACCAGCAAGTCACTTCTCAGCTCCACCTCTTCCAACCATGTGACATGAGCCTTTTAGATGAGGTGGACACAGACATTTGGTTTTAGGTGTGTTCTTTTGTGGTAACCCAGAACATTTCTTTCACCACCACCACCCACACCCTAACAAAACTCAAATGAATGGTTGGTGAATTCCAGATCTTATGATAACATCACTAAGTAATCTGCTACAAAACTGTCAGTATCTTCAGATTCCAACAGAAATATGTTGATAATAGTGATTTTTTTTAAAAAGGCCATGTATGTGAAGGGACATTATAATCCAATATTGCTAAAATTATAGTCATTCTGATGGGCAGTTAAACTCATAAAGTGATCTTTATTGACTGCCTGCTGTATTCATACCTATGTGGTCAGTCCCTCCTTGCCACTAAGAGCTATGTCAATCACTGCAACAAATATTAAGAACCATACAAAACTACAATGATGACTACAACAAATGCCTATGCTTATCGACTTACATAGTGTTTATGTTGCGTAGTTTCAGAGGCTAGAACCCATAGCTGTTTGTATCATTGCTAGTTATGACTGCACATTGTGGCAGAAGTGTGTATGGTAGCAAGCCTGCTCACTGTAAGCCAGGAAGCAAAACAGAGAAAATGGGTACACAATTTCCAATTTCCTTCAAGGATGCACATCTAATGACCTGAAGCCCACCTATGAGGTTCCACTGAGAATGGTTCTACCACCTCCCAAGGGCACCAAGCTGAGAGCCAAGTTGTTTTAACGGGGTACTTGGGAGCAGTTCAGCTCAAAGCAGCAAGTGCAGCTTCAGCCTAGTCCTGGTGAGATGTTTGCAAAGGAAAGAATTAGGCAGAGCAGTGGATTGTCACTCCTGACTTTAGGTTACAAAAGTGTCCTGATTTCTTACTGTTGCTGAGTTAAGAGATACAAGTTGCCACAGAAGAGATACCCTATGAAGACAGCTGTCCTTCCTGAGGGAAACTCTGACAAACAAACTCTGAGGAACTGAGGGCATTGGTCCAAAAGCCAAACTGTAGTTTAATTCTGCGTCAGTCAGCCCAGTGAATCCAGTTGGCTCAGTCAAATCTGAGACGACTCTAGTCCAGACCTACTCCTTGGTTGTGGCCTCATAGGAAGTCCTGAGCCAGGGGGTTGAATGAATCAATGCTTGGTTCTGAATCCACTGACACTGGCTGAGAAGAAATCATCACAGACAGATGTCTTAGACCATTACAGTGTTGCTGTTTTTGATCAGCTGCCATTGTCTCAAGGTACAACCTAGTGCCAGATGAAGGAGCAATTGTGGAACAGATGAAATACCTGTGTGACCTGCCTCAGCAGTGCCTACCTCCACACCACACCCAGTCACATTTAGGTCCCGCAGGCCATCCTCAGTGCCCCACCCAGAGCTATACCTTTCTCCTTTTGTTTGCTAGCTTTGGTCTTAGCTGGCCCAGCTCTTAGAAATTCCTAGTGGGTAGTGATTACTCACTGTAGATAATAGTTGGATGTACAGTTGCATGTTCATAATATGTAAGTAATAATCAGAGGTGCTGTACCACATCACATGACCAGTGAGCAGTGGAAAGTTTCCACAGATGCACTCTCATGGTTCTCCTTGCCATCTGCTACCCAACGGCTAGCCTGATGCCCTTTGGGCACATGTCAGATGAAGCCAGAAATTTGAAACCCATTTCTTGCCGGCTGCTTAGCAACACAGTGGCATTACACCTATCTGAAGGAGGCAATATGCAAGCAAGAGGAGGAAAGTGTGACCCATAGTGGCTGCCATATGTGAATTTCTTCTCTGGGAGCCTGTGAGTCACCATTATCTTCATTTTGGCTCAGTATCCCCCCATCTCCCCAGGACCAGGGAACTGAGTGGAAAGAAGGGCATTTGCAACAGTAATAAGCCTGCTCCTATAGCCAATGCCTCCATCTGTTCCCAAGGTTTCTGTCTATAGGAATGTACAACAGTTCAACTGAATAGATTTAAGACTAGTCAAGGGCAATGTGCAACCAGCCATTGCAGATAGGGTCATCAAGAACAAGAAACTGCCTCTCAGGGAAAACAGACACAATGAAAGGCACTCAATATGAATCTTCCACTGCTGGCTTCAGGGTTATAGATGACAGGCACAATGAGGTGAATTCACCCTGGAGGAAAGAAACACTCCTGTGCCTGACACTGATGTCTAAATGAGTGGGTGATTCGGCAGATTTCTAGTCTCTGGCTGTTTTGCTGCATTTGAAGAAGGGTTTTAAATTAGTATACATTGAAATACATGTTTCTGTTTGTACTTTCTTTTAAGCCTTGATTTAAATTTCCACTCAAGCTGTTTGAATACACAACATAAAGCTTACAATCTTAGCCATTTTCAGTATACAGTTCAGCACTATTATGTTGCATGACCATCACCATCTGTCTCCAGAACTGTTTCATCATACAAAGCTATACTTTATATCCACAAGCCATCTTCCCGAGCGTCCACTCCCTCCAGGTTCTGGTAACCACCAGACTTGCTATGTCTATGAATCTTGCTGCTGTAAATATTTCAAATAAATGAAACAATATAGTATTTTTTATGACTAGCCCAATGTTCTAAATGTTTATACAATGTGTAGCCTGTGTCAGGCAGAATACTCTATTGTATACCCAAATCACACTTTGTTTACTTGTTCATCTGTTGATAGACACTTTGTTGTCTCTACCTCTTGGCATTCATAATCCTATAAACATGAGCATATGACTATCTTTGAGATTCTATTTTAAATTCTTTTAGTTGCATACACAGAGTGACATTTGCTAGTCATATAATATTTAAAAAATGTTTGAGTAATGGCTGTATTGTTTTCCATAATGGATAAAATGATTTACATTTCTCCAAGATGTGTCCTAGGATGACATGTTCTCCACATCTTTGCCAACATATCTTTACATTTTTTGAAAATTTATATGCATATACAATATGAGGTGTGGAGTTTTATTACCAGTTTAATACAACTGTAGGGAACATTTTGATCATGTTTACACCCCATTACTGTCTGTCTTCCACATCTCTTGCTTAACCCCTCTTTCCAACCAGTCTCCTTCTGTTTCCACATACTTTCTGTGATATACTGTGTATTTAATTAGGATTGATTCTATAAGCACAGTTGTGCGGGTTGTTATTGGAGTCTGGGCAACCACTGAGAAAAAATGACTCTTCTTAAACAAGGGTTGGACCACATGAGCCCCTTCCTCATCGGTGATGGAATGTTGGTGGGCTAAATCTTGTGCCAGTCTTTTGCAGGTAATGATGGTAGCCATAAATTTATTGAAATAGCCACCATCCTTCCCAGAGGACAGTGTTCAGAGCATTCCTCCCCTTTCTCCAGCTCTTACATTCCATCTCTTCCAAAATGTTCCCTGCCCCTTGGAAGTGGTGATATAGATGTTCTTGTTAGGACTGAGCACTCAAAAATTACTGCATTCATCACTGCCCACTGCAAAAAGCAGCACTAATCTATGGATATAAGCACAAGTACTTAGAAGGAATTTGAGAGGATTTCTGTTTATCAAAATAAGTGTAGTACACTCCTCACCATGGCCTGTGACCTCCTCATCCATGGGGCTTTGCCCAGATTTAAAGTACTAGGCATGAATTCCTTCTAAGGAACAGGATTCAACTCTAATCAGAAAGCAGTTGGTTGACCCATTAACAGTCTTGCTACTATTGCACAAGTGGGTATTTATTGCCTGGTAGGTCCACAGCTGGGTATTCCCATTGGTGAATTTTCTCCATCAGTAGTTTTCATAGTACTTTCTGATACTATGAATGTTAGACAACAAGGAGGCTCCCAATTCAGTTCCAGTGAGAGTACTGCAGCCAAACTATGAGGTATCTTTATCAATAAGGTTGTAACGCCGACTTCTAGTGGGCAACCAAAGAGGAATGGCCATTGCTCTGTATTGTTTTGAGGATCTCTAGGACTATATGGCCAAACTTAATATGGAATTATCTTATACATGCTTCTTGGGATTTTGTTGTTTTCAAGTAACTATGGCTTCTGGGAGCAGAATTATGTGATCCTGAAGAGTACCTCCATTTAAACCCATGTACTCATTTATTTATAAATTATATTTTTAGAGCATAGCCATCCTAATGGATGTACTGTCTCCAGTGTTTTATAGCCATCCTAATGGGTATACTATCTTCCAGTATTTTAGAGTGTAAAATATTCAGAGGATCAAGCAAGTACTGTGCTTTTGAAGGCCCTCTTCTTGCTCCTTTTGGGCTTATTTCACCTCTTTCTAGACCATACTTTAGTCCTAGGATTGAAGAATTCCACCAGGATCTTCAAAACTCTTTTTTCATGCATCCAACAATGACAGTTCAGATGGTGTGCATACCTGGAGCCTGGTGTAGAAGTGTGGCCATGCCTGTAAAGGTGGTAATTGAACTTAGACATACAGGTTCAGTATTTCCCTTCATATTCTTGAGGACCCTGAAGGTTCAGGAACCAAGTCAGGGCTGGATGGTGGGCTAATTCTACCTCTCCAGGCACAAGCGCATTCTATCACATAACTCCAACGTGTCTAAGAATTCTAAACTTAAACCTTGACCTTGAATTCAGTTCTTCAATTTTAAATTTCTGGACACATAGGTCTCCAATTATCTTCTCTCTTCAAGCTCCCATTTATAAGGAAAGTGAATCTCTTTACAAATGTTATAGGTACACTGAGATAATAAATGGGCTATATAGATATTAAAGTTACTTCTGGATATAAGTAGTTTTAGTTTAGTAATTATTTATGCATAGATGTATTTAGTCTTAATTGCTTTTTTTTCCTCCATGGGTAGGCAACAAGATGGGAGACAAGGTTAATTGAAACAATAAAATTTTCTTAAAAGATGACTAATGCTATCTTAATTTTTGGCTAGGAATACTGAATTTTTTTTTTTTTTTACCCAAGTAGCCATATGTCTCAAAAATTTTCAGTTTTGATATTAATTAGCAATATCTTAAATAGCATCACAGCTATTTGAATAAAAATTAGTTTTTAGTGAATACCAAGGTAGATGTATGAGAATATATTTTATTTTACAAAATGTTTTTAATATTTTATACAATATTTATTATTTATTAATACAGAGTAGAAAATACGAAGATCCAGTATCATCTTAGTTACCAAATTTTAAATATCAGTGGGTAGTTATGTTAATTAAAGACTTTTATATAGAACTTAATAAAGTTAAGTTACTGTATTTGGATTATTACTATGGAAAAGAGTTCAACACCTGTTGAATGTGGGTCCTGAGGTGTCTCAAACAGGTTAATCAACTTGCTTAGGGTCATATAATAATAATTTACAGTTTGAAAATTGAACAGGCACATTTATTCCTTTGCTGTATTAATAGCCAACAGGCACATTATCTATTGTGTATCAGATTCTATGTAGTAGACATAACAGTATGAGGTGAGACCAAAGTCCGTCTCTCAGGGATCTTTTAGTTTGGCAAAGAGAATAGCACCAAACAAGCAAAGTACAATGAAGGAAAAGCTCAGCCTCAAGGTTTTTAAAGTGTTAAGTCAAACTAATGAATCTGAGGCTGGTGGTGAAGCGTGTTTCACCGAAGGTTTTATGTTCCATGGATATGACTGAGAACAGGCTGTTAGGAACAATACCAACAACAAAATTCCCCAGTAGTGTATAGAAGCCTTGAGGGTTTGGGTCTTGTAAACAACTGAAAGAATGGGAGGGTCCTAGAGTACAAGGAGGAAAGCAAGAAGAGGCAAGTGATGAGGCTGGAGAGACAAAGGCAGGAATAGGCCTGGAGGCCAAGGAAAAGAGCTTGGATCAAACAACACCCTTTCTTTTGTATGATCCTATGTATGCTAATTAAAAAAAAAAAAACTCTGGGCCACTGGAAGATTCAGAGCTTCAAGATAGGGAGCAGATATTAAGGAAAAAAATTGCATGGGGGCACTGGGTAGAGGGTTTAGTAAAAAGAGCGGAAATGGAGACAACCGCATGAATTAAGGATCTAGAATAGAACCCAAAGGGTAAAATGATAGACCTTGGATACAGCTGAAGGACTGACTTTGTGATTCACATAAATGGTAGGATTATTTCTTGTAGTTCGGTAAGTAATGTCTTTGGAATCTTGACAGGTGTTTGCACCTGCAGCTTGCTTTTGACACCACAACTAGTGTCACACTGATCCTGCCCATCCATGAGCATGGAAGGTCTACTTTCTAGGTCTATCTTCAACCTTTCTTCATTTATTTACACTGGAGTTTTCTTTTTCCTCCTATGTGGTTTATTATAGACATTTTAGTATTATCTTTAATTTATTGTGAGTGGATTTTCCCCTGATTTCTTTCTTGGTAACTGTTATTGGAATATTAGAAATTTATTGATTCTTACATGTTGATTTTCTGGCTAAGTCATTAAGAGTCTTTACAGTATGGAATTACATCATCTGCAAATGGGAATAACTGGAATTCTCTCTTCCCTGTTTTCTCTCTTGCTTTACTGCTCTAAAAATTCACCGAGTTTGAAAAAAGTGCACATGTATTGTTCCTGATGTTAGAGGAAATGCTTTCTATCTTTCCCATTTCATGAAGGCTAGAGGTTTGCCATATAGCCTTTATTGTGTTAGTTAGTTTCTCCTATGCCTTGTTTATTCAGGGACTTTATCATGAAGGTATACTGAACTTTATCACAGAACTTTTTTCTTTGCATGTTAAAATTCATCTGATGTCTGTTATTAATTTATGCACTGTATTCCATGTTTCAATATACTGAAGCTCTTTATGTGAATAAAAAACTAATGTACTATGAGCAGGTACTTTAGAGAAAATGGATATGAAAGTGAAAAATCATTTATTTATAAAACCTACTTTATTCTATCTTTTTTTGTTTTGTTGTTTTAAGACAGGATTTCTCTGTGTAGTGCTGGCTGTCCTGGAACTCACTCTGTAGACCAGGCTAGCTTTGAACTCAGATCTACCTGCTTCTGCCTCCCCAGAACTTGGATAAAAATTATGCACCAACACACTTGGCTCTCTTCATATTTTTACAATATAAAATACATTGCTCAGTGCATTATTCTTTGCCCTGAAACTTCAAGTCATTGAAGACTATGTTCTTTAACATACTGAAGCAACATACAGACAATAATAGAGATGACAAAAATATCATTTAGATAACAAAGAAGTTCCAATTTACAAAAATAAGAGCAAGTACCACAGCAAACACCTTTTGGACTGGTGAGATGACTTAGTTGGCAAAGGTGCTTATTGCTAAGCTTGACATACTGAATTCCATCTCTGGAACACACATGGTAGAAGAACCAACTTCAGCAAGTTGTATACAACACACACACACACCAGTAAATAAATGTTTTAAAGTAAATCTAAAAAACACACAAAAAGTACAAATTACCACTGTGATCAATACTTACTAATTGCATCCAATCTTCAACCCAGCTTCCAGCTGTTATTATTGAAAAGCAATGGAGAGGCCCCAAGCTGGGAGGCCAATGACTTGGCCTGTTTTTAGTGCTGTATGTTGCACAAGTTCTTTGTGGAATAACTGCTGGCCTTGTCAAGGCCAAATAATAGAGTGACATGAGGAAGCAAGCCTGAGGACATTTTAGAAAGTTTGTAAGAATGAGTAGATACTGCTCTGAAAGACCTAGGACAAAGCTCAGCCTTCTGACAAAAGGAAACTTTTGTTCTACGCCCCAAGGGGCTCTACCTGAGACCCTGTTGAGACATAAGACAAGAAAATGTGTGAAGGTTTTCCTCAGGCACCAGGTGAAAGAACAGGCCAGTAATCTGTGACACTGTCTAGAGAAAAGGGATCCTAGCTAGAGTCTAGCTTCTAGCATAGGGACAAGTTTCACTTTCAAAGGTACCTTTTAAAAGTGTTTTGATTGGTCCTACTTTCTATAATGATGCAAGGCAGATGATTTGGTCTAGTCCAATTTAAGGAAAAGATGAAAGGTCAGAACACATGTAGCAGTAATGAGGAAGTGGGAGATACTTCCAAAAAGCCGTAGCAAACTGAATTGGAAACATAATGAGATAAAAATAAAAATAGAAGTAACTTTTAGTTATTTACTGCTTAGTAAGAATTTCACTTTTGGTGATCCAGGCTCAGAAAGGTGACCACCACATTTTCTCTCATTAGCACATCCTCACTTCCATTTTCTCCTATGTGTATTTACATAGGGCAAGAGTGGATGACAGAGCCTAGACACTAGAATAGAGTCCAGGAGAAGGGCAAAAGATTCTTGAGCAGTTGTGTGTAGTACAAAGTGACATAATAAGCGATAAAGAAGTAAATGTAAGTTTTAGGACCATGTTTCAATATCAAAATAATCCACTTTGTAGATTATTTTCATAACATTTCTGAATTTGCATTTTTAGATGTCCAGACTTTTTCCCAAGCTGTCTCTTGGTTAAGCTGAGAACTCTCTTCTTATTGATATTCACGTGAAGTTGGATATAGCAACTTTCCACATGCTATCACGGGCAAATGGATGCTGTTCTGAAGACTGGGATGTCAAATTTTTCTGAGCTAAAAAATGAGAATGCTATTGTCAATCTATACTATCTAAACTTCACCAGAGCACTTGAAGCATGTAATTCTTCATACTAGCTATCTACAGGCAAATCAGACTAACAGTCTAATATTTCATTGCTTCTAGTATTGAGTGTTAAGCACTGGGCATTTTCCACATAATTAGGCATGGCAAAGGATACATAAGGCATCCATATATGTGGATTAATTGAATTCTTTTGTCAAACATGGTCATTCAAAACCAACAAAATAACAGCACCTGTGATGCAGAATGTAGTTTCAATGACTGAGAATAGAACAAGTTAGTTCTAATGACTTAACTCTACAAGCATTATACAATAAAAACACATTGAGACTAATATGGAAAGCAAAGAGATGGAAACTTCATTGGTTTTTACTTGGTCAACTTGAGAGATTACTAAGAATTCCTTAGAGTGGTCATATGTTACCATCAATGCAAAAGCAAAATGATTGTTGCCCTAGAATACTATTTTTGAAGGTTAAGATGACTCAATAGTATAAAAAAGATAAAACTCTTGCTTAGCAAGGTATTATAGCTATATATATGTATATAGTATAATGTGTCTGTGTATACACCCACCCACCCACCCACACACACACACACACACCACACAATCGCTTTCTCTTTTTCTTAGTTTCTCTAGTTTGTCAAGATATTGCTTTCCCTCCCCTCCCTCCCTTCTTCCCATGGCTAGGCCTAACCCTGAACTAATAAGCATTCAATGGTATATAATTAATATGAGATGATATACCTGTACTTTCTTGTAGTCTTGTAAATAACAGGGTGGACTTTTGGGTTGTCTTCAACTATTTTGTCTTTCACAAACATAGCAGTAATATGTGCTACAAGAAAGAGTACTTGTTGACTGTTATTTTAAAGATTTTGTTGTTTTGCTTTAAAATAGGGTCTATTATGTAATCTGGCTGTCCCGGAAGTCACGATATAAACCAAAATGACCTAGAGCTCAGAGATCTGCCTGTCCCTGCTTCGTGGGTGCTGGGATTAAAGGCATGAGCCACCACTTCTGACAAAGATTATATTTATTTTTATGTATTTACTTTGTGTATGTGTGTTTGTATGTGCACACTTATGAGTGCAGGTTGCTGAAGAGGCCAGAGCTATGAGATCTCCCTGGAGCTGGACTGACTCGTGATTGTGGCTGTAAGCTGCTGGATGTGGGTGGTAGGAATTGAATCCAGGTCCTCTGGAAGAGCAGTATGTGCTCTTAACTGCTGAGTCATTACATCTGCCTTTGTTAATTGTTTTATTTTTCTATGAAATATTTTTACTGTGATCATTGAAAAGCACATTAATAAATTAGGTGTTTAAGTGTGTAGATATCATAGTATCTGAAAGAATGACATTTTTCATACTAGATACAGTATTTAATTTTGTAAAGATTATTATAGACACAATCATATGTTTTTAACTTCCCCATGGCATTGAGAAAACAGTCAAAAACCAATTTGTACTATCTTTATCTCAGTGATAGTACACAGATTAGGAATAGTGATAATACTTATATAACTTGTAATATTCTTATGAAGACTGTTTTAACTGTCAGCTATTAGACTATCATCCATTTTTGACAATCTAACCTGTTTATATTAAATCAGACTGTAATCTTTAAAATCTGTATTATTGTTATGCCTTGTTGCTGCAACAAAACATCTGAAAAAGGCAACTAAGGAAGAGTTCACTGAGGCCCTGAGACAGGTACATTAGTTAGGTGGTCACACTGCATCTGCAGCCAGAAAGTAGAGTGATGAATGTTAGTGTTCAACTTCTTTTCTTTTTCTTCAGTCCAGGATGCCAGACCATAGGAAGGTGCTATCATGCTCATGTATCATCTCCAGTAACCTAGTCTAGGTAATCCTTCTCAGGCATGCTCACAGATTTACCTCCTAGGTGACTCCAGATTCTGTCAAGTTAACAATATTTACTGTCACACCTCACAATATGTAGTGCTTAAAAGCAAAGAATAAGGTATAACACAGTTTTTATATAATGAAGTAAAATCAACATCACAGTCAATATTTTACATCCCCTACCCTCTGAGGCAGAGCTTTGCAAAGCCAATTGTTTTTGGGCTCACCATGTAGCCCAAACTACCCTTGAAAAGTTTCAATTATCCCACCTGTGCTTTCCAACTGTTGTGATTACAGGTCTTCACCATTGCAATGGCTTACTGTTTTATTTTTTACTCTGTGTGCATATGTGGGCACATTTATACACATACACATGTATCCTGTATGGTGATCAGGGATCAACTTTTATTCTGGGAATTCAACTCAGGTTATCAAGCTAGGTGACAAGTAACTTTACACACTGAGCCATCTCATTGGTCCAATATTTTATTTTTAAAGAATTAATCAAACTAGTAGTATATATCTGTGGGGTGTGATGAATTTGAAACTATTCACAACGGTTGAATAAATGTTATATCAAACAAGGCAATTAGTGTGACTTCTAAGAGACACATTTATCAAAGTGGTGGACCAACACATGCAAACAGTTTAGTCCAGGGGCATCTGTAGTCTGTGAATCCTTTTTGGATGGTAGATAGCTTCTGCCAGGAGCAGAACAAACTGTTCTTTATTGTGCTTCTTATTTCCTAGTCATGAAAGAGTAACTGCCATAGATTTGCTTTAAAAAGTCAAATTAAGTCAACAGTTCTGTTGTATTTAAACTTGGCAAGAAACAACAAAAAAGAACACAGTGCAATGAAAGTGAAAAGAATTTTTGGGATGGAATCAAAGTGGAATTTTCCAAATGTTTTTTGCATCCTAACTACACAGAGGACATCTTCAATTCCTGTAGAAGAAATTCATTGTGGGCATTTGTGGTCGTTCTGTAGACAGGCAGCTAATTCTGAAAGGCTGAAATGTTGGCATGCTGGGTAAGAAAGCTCAGACACCATCTCCTGTAGCCCCTTCTCCATAGGCCTGTGAGTCCATTTAGAGATGTTATCATGAGGAGAGCACCACTACATGGTACCACTGTGCCCAGGATGACTAAAGAAAGACACAAGATATGTCCAAAAAACTGAATTCTGAGATAATCTGCTTTTGCAAAGAGCTCAAAGTACATTTCCTCATCAACTGAGCCCAATATCACAGATTCAGTTCTGTTAGCAGTCACTCTACAACATTCCAGTAAAGTACATTCTGGTTAAGACAATTGTGTCTGTCTGAGAGTGTGCAGTGTTCATAGCTCTACTTTTCTGAGCCCTGTTACCTTGCGTTTGGAAACAGAGAGCACTGTTTTCATTGTAGAATGAATGTTATCTCAGGGAATTACTCAGTCCTTTGGATAACCAGTATCAAGTACCACTGGGGACAACAACTAATAAAAACACAAATGGCTATACTTTGTTAGGATAAAAGAGCATAGGTAGCACTCAAGACATGTGGCTGGAGGAAGAAACTGGGCACTGAGTACCCTTGGCAAAGCACAGAAAAGGAAAGTGGACTTAAGTTACAAAGCATGAGCTGCACCATGCTACCTCAACAGAACCTCATGAGGTACACCTATGTGGGTCACAGTTAGCAGCTTGTGCTTGAAATCCATTATGGAGTCTCCAGAAGATGCAGATTTCCAGTAGTTTCTATTTCTTTTACATTAGTAAGTCAGTCTAGTTGTGTAACCATTTACTTGTACTTATAGTCTAAAAACGATTACTTTAATTATCTTCTGAAATCACTGGAAACATATTTATCTTGTTCCTAAAACATGAATGAGAACTCACAAACTGTTACAATTGAATCTCACCTCCACAAACTGCCCTGTCTTCATGGTCAGGAACAGAGGTTGTTGTGCAGACAGAAGATTGATACCCACATCCTCCATCACTCCTCAGCTTTCAGTCATCTCATCATTCAGTGAACCAGCATCACAAACACCATGACAACACGGGCAGCGGGGTCAATGTTAATTTATGTGTATACGGCAAAGGGCACACACCTTGATTTCATTTTTCATGGGAAATTTCAACACAATTTAAAGATTTACAAAATAAATAATACAACAAAGAAGAATTTATTTGGCCTACAGAACCAGGTTTTGACTTAGGTAAAACCCTAATAGGTAAAGGAACTACTGTAGTAAATCTAACTAGACTAACATTTCTAAGTGCTACAAGAAACTGGGTAATCATCATGAGCAATAAAAAACTTTAAAATGGCATTAGCCTTGCACAGATGACCACTTCAATAGTTTATTTTTGTTAGTGATAAGAATATTTTCTCAGTAAAATCAAACTATTGATTCTGTAACAGTGAGTGATAAGATAGTATTTGATCTAGGAAAGTGAACATTATCTTGACATTTCAGAAGAGTTAGCTCACTGGAAATTTACCAATCTTTTTAAGTAGAAAACTACATCCAGGTACTTTAACAGAGAAAATCCCACTTTCTACATCTCTTTAAATGATATTACAATGAAAGGTAATACACGGACCATAGGTGCACCTAGTGATATGCTGAATAGTGAAAATGTAGAAAGACATAAAAGAAAATCAACTGTCATACAAATTCCACATGATTGAGATGATAAAAGCAAAGTACAAAGTACAGCACTTCTTATTTCTTGTTTGGCACATATACTAATAAATTTTCAAACATCAAACAATTTAAGACCAATAGATACTAAAACCAACTAGCACAGTAATAAAATGCCTAAGGTTATGAACATCTTAAATATTTAACTGCCATATGACTTCTGAAATCAAACGTCATTTGTGAGGTTCAAGCTGTTCAAAGCATCATCTGTTGCAGGATTTCCCAGAACTTCCTCAGTATCCCACAGAAAGCTCATGTCGAAGCACACAGTTCCTCACTAAATTTGGTAGATCTTCTGATGGCCTTCATTTATGAGAGCATATGTATTCCCTACTCACAATTTGGAAAAAAATGGAAGGCCTTCATACATGTCACTTTTTAATTTTATCCAATCATTGATCTTTTGAAGAGTTGTTTTTTCTTGACTTAATATTTTTGCAACTTTTTTCATCTTTTGTTCATTTCTTTCTATATACTTCATCCCTTCCAGCTGCAGCTGGTCCAGCTTTTCATTTCGACTTTCATCTAGAGGTATGTTTTCACACATGACAGGATTGAATCTAAAATATGTGTCAGGAGGTAACAGACCATCCAGCATTATATGGACTTCTGTTAAAGCAAATATTAAGGAGAGAGGGTAGATAAGAAAAGAAGGTGTGAGGTCAGTTATTTTGGAATGCTCCATTAATTTTATTCAATTAAAGCTATCTTCATTTTAGGTACATTATGAACATGCACTTCTTTTATCACCCCAACTCACAATAGGTTCAAGGAATCCATAGGAACAAATCTACAAATTGCAACCTATTTCCAAATACTTTATATATTCTGCCCAATTAAGGATCTTACTTGACTACTCTTCCTGCTAATTGCCTTACTTTCCTTATGCTTTTCATTGGGGGGGGGGAATCTTTACTGGACTATATATTTATGCATATTAAAATTCATCAGTATTGATTGTATAATTTGAAAAATTTTGGTAACAAATAAACTTTTGTTTTACTATGATAAGTCATGAGCACTCCTGTGACCTCCAAAGGTTTCTAAGTCTCCAGTGAGCCATACCTTACCCTCCTTCTTTTAAAAACAACTTGACAGATTTTGATGATCCCTCATGGAAGGCCTCACCCTCCATGGGGTGTGGATGGGGGATTGGATAGATAGTTATGGTTATAGTTTTCCTTAGTTAGGATTAAAGATAAGTTACACATTATGGTGTTACATGGTGAATATATATATTCACAGAAAAGCTAACTGTGGTAGTTTGAATGTAATTGGCCCCCATAAGCTCACAGGAAGTGGCACTATTAGGAGATGTGGCATTGTTGGAATAGGTATGGCCATGCTGTAGGAAGTGTGTCACTGTAGGGACGGGTTTTGAGGTCTTCTATGCTCAAGCTATGCCCAGTGTGGTACACAGTTTACTTCCTGCTGCTTGTACATTAACGATGTAAAACTCTCAGCTCCTTCTCCAGTACCATTCTGCCTGCAACCTGCCATGATCCCTACCATGATGATAATGAACTAAATCTCTGAAACTGTAAGCCATCACAATTAAATGCTTTCCTCTGTAAGAGTTACTGTGGTCATAGTGTCTCTACACAGAAACAGAAACCCAACTAAGACACTAACCTTCTGTATCTGTAGCACTGTTGATAACATTAGAAAGCTTGGTCTTCAAGCTTGTGTATGTTGCAGTATTCCTCACATCACTCTCATACCGTCCTGTACCCAAGGATACTATACACTCTAATGGTGCATCGGGCCAGATACATTTACACTCATGCATGGCCAGGGCTGAAGGGTTATTCAGAAGCAAACCTCCATCCTGTAGAACATAAGTCACATGAGCAGTTCAGTACTTATTACAGGGAAAATCTAACAGTGTATTGGGTGATTTACAAGAGGATCCTTTCAAATGGATTTATTCATATACTACAACTGCAAAATCCACCATCTAAGATACTAAGTTTTAATTTCATATTTTGAACAACTTTTCTGGATTACTGTATATATGCTGCTCAAAAATACTGAGATGAACTGAAAAATCTAATAACATTTTCATGTAGTATTTATTGATTGTGTGTTCACACATGTGAAGGTCAGAGAAAAACTTTTGCCTGGAGATTGAATCCAGGTCAATGGACTTTGTAGCAAACATCTCTACCCACTGAATCATCTTGTTAGCCCCTGAACCAAACAATTTTTAAAGACACAGAATAGTTAGTATTTAATAACAACAAAACAATCTCTTACAAATTCAACATAATCAAATTAATTGAAATTTAAACATTAATTTCTAAGGTATCATATTCACAGTACAGCTATAATATGAAAAAAATAGGAGAAAGTTTGAACTTCTAAGTCAGTGGTTCTCAACCGTGGACTGAGACCACTTTGGGGTAAGAACAACCCTTTCATGGGATCACCTAAGATCATTGGAAAGCGCACAGATATTTACATGAAGATTCATAACAGTAGCAAAATTACAATTATGAAGTAGCAACAAAAATAATTGTGTGGTTGGGGGTCACCACAACATGAGGAACTGTATTAAAGGACCACAGCATTAGGAAGGTTGAGAATGACTCTTTTAAGTGTTTTTCAGAATCTACTTTTTGATGCAATGTGAAACATGCTGATAGAGTAATAGAAAAATAAAAGAGTATTTAAAATTAAGGTCAAACTATAATAGAATGAATCACATATTAATATTTAGATGTATTTAATTACTATATTGATATTGAGCTTACAAATCAAGCAACATACATCTGACTAAAGATATTTTAACGGACTATGTATCCCATTGTAGATATATGATTTATATTTCAATAGTCTACTTTCTTCCTATGTGTCACCACCTTTTGGGTTTCTAAGATTACTTCTGCAAAGGAAAAGTTTCTAATCTTGATGAAGTCCAATGTACCAGTGATTTTTGTGGATGGACAGTAACTTTGGGTTTATGTCAAGGTTTTTGGTGTGTTTCTGTGGGAGAGAGGTGGAAAGTACCAACAGTGACTACTTCAAAGCAATTTGTTGATAAAGTATCCTTAGGCTGCAGAGATGCTTCCCTGGATAAAGGGTCTGCTATTCAAGCAAGAGAACCTGAGTTCGGATACTGAGCACTTAGTAAAAGCTGGGTGTGGTGGTAAATGTTGTGTCTGTAACCTCAGCACTGAAGGAGACAGACAGGTAGATCCATAGAGCCTAATGACCAGCCAGTCTAATCACTTGGTAATCTCTGGGTTCAATGAGAGACTTTGTCTCAACAAACAAGGTAGAGAGCAAAGGCACCTGATGTCAACCTCTGGTATTCACACAGATTGTTCACATGCACTATCCACATGAGTAGCCTGTCCCACAAAAGGACTATCCTTTCTTTGACTTGCTTTGTATCTTTATCAGAGATAAAGGTCATATGTATATAGGTTTATTTCTGGACTGTTCTATTTTATATGAATATACACACACTGACCTAACTTCCTCAAATAATATTCTAGGAAGTGCTCACACTAGAAGGCAGATATATAAAATGTCAATGATCACTTATATGAAATTTTATAATTTTTTTTTTTTTTGAGATTGCAGGGAAACACAAGGCCATCGCAGTCTGGTCACATCCTTTCATTGCTTATTCCATTCTACCTTTCAGTATTCCATCTCTGAATGGCTGACCACCCCCTAAGTACAGGTCTATGAAAGACTGCAGTGTGTTTTTATGCTGTGACTTTCAGTAGATGATATTCTATTAAAACATCACTTGTTGGGCATGGTGGTACACATCTCTTAGCCCAGCACTCTAGAGAATGAGGAAGGGGGATTGCTGTGAGTTTAAATGCAATCTCAGCTACATAGGTAATACCAGGACAGTCAGGGTTACATAGCAAGACCTTCTTTTAAAAAAATAATAATAACAGGATATATTTCTCATCAACAGATGTAAACATTTCACATTATGGCTCTTTCCATGATGCTGAGTATTGACAGTCTCTGAAACTAAAACTACAGAAAACTGCTCTATGAAGGGCCCAAATCTGGGATAAAAGAAAACACACTTCACCCCATTTGCCACTTGGATGACTGAAGCTGTCCTAAGAGCACTGGCATCTCTGTTCTTCGGCTGAATCCAGGAAGAGGACATTTGTCTTGAGAACACACCTAAGGAAGCACAGCTGCCAAGCAACCTGGGCATGGTGCTCACTATGTTTATGGAGTCAACAGTCTAAATTTTCTTTTCTTAGTGATACAGTTAAATGCTTATCATTCCTAAACTCAAAGTAGAATGGCAGAGAATAAACACCAAAACTGTAAAATAAATCAAAGTGTAAATTAAAGATGTGAGGACAATTAACTAGCACAACTGAGGCCCTGGGTTTGAACCTCTGCAGAAGAGAACGTGTGTGTATGTGTGTATGGGAGGGGTGATTCTCTATCACCAAGTATATTATTTCAGTTCAGTTGTGAAAATCCTAAATAACCATCTATATACTCCATGGCAGATCAAAAAGCTTATAGTGATGATAGCTCTGGGAATGAAATGACCCTTTACCTCATGTTATTGATCACTATATATGGAATAAATATTTTGGCTGTTAAACTCATTTTCCCCAAAGAATCTGTAGTTCCCTTGCATGTAGCTAAACCTCAGTGCATCATCCTTGCCATAAAGGCATGGGATTCCTTGCTCTTTCTTGCTACTGATAACAGTCCTCTTCTCTTCTACTCACTGTAAGATGTTTCTATTACACTCCTAAGAAAAATATTCATGGTGTAAATCCCCATTGTAACCTCACCTTCTGAAAATGCTGTTGTCTCTGATGTCAGCAATCCATTTTTGTCTTATTCTAAAACAAGATGTTTTCTATTCATTTATTTTATGACTGTATCTCAGTATGAAGAGCCTAGGCTACCTTTGACCTTATGACCTTCCTACCTTACCTTCTAAGCTGGCATGACTACTTTTTTCTTCATTTCTTTTTAATATCCTAATTTTATTGTCTTTAAATAAGTGTCTATGTGTACTCAGGTGTCCACGAGGCCAGAGACATTAGATTCCCCTGGAACTGGAGTTACAAGTGGTTGTTAACCTCCTCACGTGGGTGATGGCAAACTAACTCAAGTCCTCTAGAAGAACAGTACTTGTTCTTATCCACTGAGCTACCTATTGTTCAGTGGTTAAACCCTTCTTAGGTTATTTTGTTTTGTTTTGAACGATTTTTTTTCTTTTGGTAATAAAGATAAGCAAATTGTAACAATTTTTAAGACAGTTACACAGATCAACTTACTTGATGAAGATCATTCCCCAGTGCATATTCTGCAAAGTAGCCTGGAGCAGCTGATGAGGCTCTAATGGCTTGCCACATTTTATACTGACAGCCTCCTAAATAGTGAGAGTTGATGCCAGGAAAATGACCATAGTTTCTGAACACAAAAGCTTTTGGTGTCAGTCCTCTGTTTACTATGGTACTTACAGCAGCTACCTAGAGAGTTAAAAAAAGAACAATATGACTATTATTAACCACAATATCTACAATCTTTAAAAACTAAATACCATTTATTATTATTATTTATTAGTTCTTTAAAAGGCAGGGAGCCTCATTCTGCAACCTTGCTTGGCCCAAAACTCACTATGTAACCTAGGATGGCCTTGAATTCTCCAGCCTCAACCTTCTGAGTGCTGCAATTACAGATGTGAACTGCCATGGTTAGCTGAATACTAATAGGTATATCCACAATACCAACATGATCAGTGTCTAACACAAAATACTCAAAGAAACTACATTTTTGTTATGAGAGAAGCAAAGATTTAAAAAAAGAAAGGCATAAGCTGTGAGACAATTTTGAGATTTGTTAGATGAGAATAGTCACATATTTTAATGTGACTATTTAAAAAGACACAGAATGGTACACATTTCTAAAGTAATAACTAATAAAATAGTGTCAACGATTAAATCGTAAGATCAATAAATTAGTCTGTTTTTATGTGTTTTGAAAATATTACAATTTCACAAAACTACTATGAGATTCCATCTTACACCTATCAGAATGGCTAAGATCACTAACATAAGTGACAACTCATGCTGGCAAGGGTCATTCATTGTTGGTGGGAGTACAGACTTGATTAGTCAATATTGGAATCAATATGGTGATTCCTAGGAAACTTAGAAATTGATCTACCTCAAGACCCAGCTATACCACTGTTGCATATACACAAAAGATGCTCCATCCTACCACAAGACACATGTACAACCATGTTCATTGCTGCTCTATTCATAATAGCCAGAAACTAGAAACAACCTAGATGAACCTCAACAAAAGAATGAAGAAAATGTGTTGTATTTACATAATGGTATTACTCAGCTGTTAGAAAAATGACATCAGGAAATATGCAGGCAAATGGATGGAACTAGAAGAAAACATCCTGGGTGAGGTAACCTAGACCAAGCAAGATAAATATGGCATGTATTCACTTATTAGTGGATATCAGCCATTAAATAAATTATAATCAACCTATAATCCATAGACCCAAAGAGGTTAGTTATACAGAAAGGAACTGAGTGGGGAGATGGATCTCTCTGGGAGGGGGGGATAGATTTTACAGGTACATTGGGGGGCAATTAGCAATGGGAATGGGAGGATCAAATAAGGAGTGAGTATAAGGGGAGATAGGGTTGAGAGAGGGAATGTGGGGAGAAACAGATGGAATTGAGGATACTTGAGGGCTGTATTCAGTCATTATCAGAGAAGCTTCCTCCTGCAGCAGACAGAAAAAGATGAATATGCCCATAGCCAGAATTACACAGAGTTAAGAGTCTTGGAACAAACTGTTCTAAATGAGATGGGAATCCTTCAGAAGAGGCAGGATATTGGAACACGGTCCATGAATGAAGTTATGTGAGATGTTTGAGACCTTGTGAGAAAAAGTAAACAAGAGTCTTATAATCTCTGTTCCTCCATAACATGGGTTGTTCTTAGAATGTGCTTTCGTGCCCTCCCAGTATAGTAGATAAGAGTGAGTTTACTTGGGATTATTTATTACAACTAGCTATTATTTGTTTATATGTCTAATAGAAAAACATATTTTTGCCACTTGCAGCTTGTTCATGTGATTACACACAGCTTGAACTTATGAGACCTTTACTAAGATGGCTTTCATAATCCTCAGGCTATAAATTGTCTGATGCTCTGAATAAAGTTGGCTATTGCATAGAACTTTAGCCTGCCTCATTTATAGGGTCCATTCTCCCAGGTCCCACTGCCAACCTGAGTGGTAAATAGAGGAGAAAGTATATAAGAGCCAGAAGGGAGGGGGTAAACTGGGAGGACAAGGCTCTTAAAGTCAACTTAGGAAAGCTCATATAAAGTCACAGAGACTAAAGCAGCAAGCACAGGCCTACATGGTCTACACCAGATCCTCTGTGTATATATTATAGTGTTATCTAGTATCTTTTTATGGGAATCCTGGGTCTCTGATTCTTGTGCCTGCTCTTGGGGCTCTTTTCCTTCCACTGGGATGCTATATTAAGCATTAATATGATGAAATTTGCCTTATTACATTTTATTTTGTTATATTTGGTTATTAATTCCTAGAAGCCTACTCTTTTATAATGAGAGATAGAAGGGAGGAGAGCTGTGGAGGAACTGGGAGGAGCAGAGGGAGGGGAAATTGTAATTAGGATATTGCATGAGAAAAGAATCTATTTTCAATAAAAGGAAAGAAAAATGGAGAGAAAAAAATGTTATTTTAATAAAGCTAGAGAATAGCCCTGCACACATTCTCAAAGCTTTCAAATCATAGACCAAAGTTTTTCTGTCCTGTGTCAAGCCCTGCCAGGGTCCTTTTTGCTTTGTCATCTAATAAAGAAAGGTCCTATCCTAAATTTCTGTAAGTAATTCATGGCTCTTCATGTCTATGGGTGCCAGTTTACCATCCACTAAAATCCACAGGGTCTTTCTATAACTGGGATACAGAGAAAAGGTGACAAAGAATCTAATGGGTAGCTGCTCCATTTGTCATAACAAAGAACCTGTGGATATGGCTCAAGTTTTCCCATGCTCACATCAATTCCTTTACCAAAGTTGACAATTTCCACAGTTTGGAAGCAAATATTCAAACAACAACAGAGGCCTAGTGATCCAGAAGAACAAACAAGAGGGGTCAGAAGGGTACATCATAGGGTCCTCTCCCAAGGAATGAAGTCATCTCTTTGTCATGGCCTTCAAGGCCAGTGATGATCTAATCTGCCTACTGTTCCAGTCTCATCCCACATGCTGCCCTCAAAACCTTGGGCCCTAGTCTTCAGGAAGGCTTGCAGTTCCTGGAATTCTGTTTGAGCCCTGCATAGACCATTCTCTTTGTCCTTTTTGCCAGGAATGCTCCTACTTACTAGCCTTCACAATGAGGTCTCACAAAGTAGCCTTCCTTACATCCCTTAAAATGTATGCTTTCAGAGAACAGCTAGTATGTTCCACAGCATCCATATCAAGAAACTACTTCATTTGTGAGATTCATTAACAGTGATATTAAGTCCTATAATTCCACATAAGTGTCTTAATAACTAATACAATATCATCATCAATAAAACTACTAAAGAGTAATATAGTATATTTACAAATTAGTCTTTGTTTCTCTGTGTTTTGAAACCATTATGACTTTAGTAAAGTCACAGCATTATCATGCACAAATTTAGTATTGCCAAAAGGCACACAGCATTCACAAAATGAAGGTATGAAAGTGATGAAGTTAAAAGAGCAACAAAGAAAGTTATATCTTGTTTTTGCATCCTTACAGCTTGCCATTTAAGAATAAATAAGTTCAAACCATATGGGATTCCTAGCACATCAATTATAATCCTCAAACAGCTACTGTTAAAACCAAGATAAAGCAATTTCAGATTGTGGCATTCCAAACAAGTCAATGAACAAAGAACTACATAAAAGCATACCTAACTGACTCATTTTTTTAAAAAAAAAAAACTGAGATTCTATTTGTACACTAATATAATCCTATTGATTATATATACTACATACAACTTCTGTTTAAAAAGTCTAAGATAAAAAAAAATTTAATTTTACAACAGAAGCAGACACCCACAGCTAAACACTGAGCCAAACTGGAATCAAATGTAGAGAGGGATGAAAAGACCAGGCTACAGAAACCCACAGAGACAGCTCACCTGAACAAGATGGAGCTAATGGGCCCCCAGACTGATAGCTGGGAATCCAGCAATGGACTGACTCAGACCCCCTGAACATTGGTCTCAGTTAGAAGGCCTGGGTAGTCTAAGGAACCTCTGACAGTGGAACCAGGATGTATCCCTGGTGCACAAAAGGACTTTCAGAGCATATTCCCCATGGAGGGATACTCCCTTAACCTAGAGGCAGGAGGGAGGGCCTAGTCCTTACTCCAAATGACTCCATGAAGGCATCACCTTACATGTGGAGTGGGGGGGGATAGGATAGGAGGGTGGTCAGAGGGCAAGGGAGTGTGGAAGAGATGGAGGGAGACGGAACTGGGATCAATATGTAAAATAAGAAAAATAAATAAATAACTTAAAAAATAAATAAAATATTTTAGTTTTCCTTAAATCACTAGATTTTGTTGATTATGATAAAATAACTACTATTATCTATTTTCAATCACAATTCATGTTTGTAAACTTTTATAACACTTTTACTACACACAGAAGTAGTCTAGTGATTATATACTGTATTTTAATAGAATGACCTGATAGGAATCAATAATATCTATTGAAAGATATTGCCCACATTTGATCAAGCCAGACAGTCTGAAACAGAGTACCAGGTGATCCTACATTCAAAACAGCTGGACAAAGCAGCCTCACAGACTACAGCCAGGATTTCTGCATCTTCTTAGAATCCCCCATGACAGCGCCCCTTACCAACAGGAAGTAGTTTGGAAAGAACGATGCCCAAATTCCCAAATATTGTCTATAAATGTTTGTTTTCATTCAAAAAAAACAAAACAAAACAGATATTCCCCACAATGCTTCTCCTTATTGTGACTACTCAGAATACATGTTTTCTTCAGACCCTGTAATGATCTATCTAAGAGATTTCAGACTCACCTTAGGACATGTTGGGTCTCTTGCTGTTTCAATCATTAGTGCAGATCCCATTCTATCCCTTTATTAAACAAGAATACATGAATTATATCAAAAACTATTAACAATCAAGGATATACACTTGCCTGTAGCTCTGTTATAGTGCTACCAAAAAAAACAAAACAAAACAAAAAAAAACAAACTTTAAACTTCCAAGAGGCTCAAATCCAATTAATTCTTATCACACAGCAATAAAATATTATGCAAATTAATGAAGACACTCTCAGGAGTTACAAAATAAAAACAGCAGTTTTCTTTTATACATTTATTGGAACATCGTTAAATAGTATTATTACTTCATGAGAAATTATATGAATTACTCCTTCTCAGTAGTCTCAGAAGACCAGGAAATAATATTTAACCTGCAATAATGGTTAAGGTGACTTCACAAGTTGAAGGATGTAAATATATGTCATGCTATAACTGATAATCCCTACAAAATTTCCCAAGAAATCTTTTTGTTTGTTTGCTTGTTTTTTAAGACAGGGTTTCTCTGTATAGCTTTGTAGACCAAACTGGCCTTGAACTCAGAGATCCACCTACCTCTGCCTCCCAAGTGCTAGGATCAAAGGCATGCACCACCACCACCCAGCCCTATGGAATCTTTTTAGTATGGTAAAAGTAGCTTATGATTCTTATATTTCTTGTAGTTTTCAAATTTTCATATGCATAAACAACTATATAATCAAAATCTTTTCAAAAGAAAACTCACTTAAGGATCTTTTCCCACGTATGACTGTCATAAAATGCATGGCTCCAACTCATTTTGACGGTCCCGACAATGACATTCTGTGAGAACACATCTGAGCCCAATTTCCGATAGAGTTCCTCACATTCATCCAGTGGCATGTGAAACAATCCCAGCATGAATGCTAATATGGCCCCTGGGAAGAACATTCTTAGTTGTTATCAGCAGTGAAGTGACTGCCCTTACAATGACACATGACTCTGAGCCACCAAACTGCTACAATTCTAGTTCTGCTTTCTAACTGGACTAGAGTCCTAAGTTTTCATCTGTGAAAGGGATATAAATAATAACTATAATGTATAAGCCCCTTATACTTGACTAATGTAAAAAGCTTTTCCAGGTCCCAAAAATATCAGTGACTTCAAGATGACAATGTCAATAATTTAAAAATATATCAAAATATTGTTTTATACTAAATTAGATTACATATAAGATGAAATGGCAAGTAAAAGCAAGTGTTACTAAAAGAATACACTATATTTGATAACTCATAAATTCATTAAGTAACTTCTCCTTGAGTTAGGTCCTAGAATCAATGTGATGAAAGAAATTAGATATTTTAGTATGTCCTTTTAAAAAGCTGATTTTGATTACCAGTTGTAATTGGTAAGACACGCTGCCACCTAGTGGTTCTACTTTGCCTAACTCTGTACTGAAGAAAATAGAGTGTTGAGATATGAGAAGTAAAACAATGCAGTTTAGATGTTTCCTTAGTTTTAAAGGTTTTTTTTTATTTTATGTGTATTAGTGTTCTGAATTAATTTATGTCAGCATACTACATGTGTGCCTGGTGTCCTGTGTTTCCTGGGAATGGAGTTAGAGATGGCTGTGAATTGAATTAGAAATTTAAAGTGCTCTCTTAATCTCTCCAGCCCTGAAAAGTTTATTAGCTTTATTTTAATTGGTATCATTCTAATAAAAGACTAAATAGCTGATAACTTAAAATATAATGTTATGGCTCAAACTATGTAAAAATATTTTCAATTTAGAAAACATAAGTAAATTGTTTTAAAAAATGAAAAAATGTAAATGATTTTTTTTTTTTGAGACAGGGCCTCTCTATGTAGTCCTTCCTGACTGTCCTGGAGTTTGTATGTATACCAGGCTGGCCTCAAACTCATAGAGATCCCTCCTGCCTCAACCTCCCTACTACTAGGAAAGTGCTTTTCTGTTTAAAAAGAATTACTATAATATAAACAGATATTTTAAAAAGGAATTAATTTTATCTTTTTCTGGCCACGAGTCTTTTATCTGGTAAACAACAACATTGCTAAAATGAGAGTCATAACTGTGTTAGCCACGGTCTATCCAAGATGGCGGCAGGTACTTTTACCTGCCAGCACAGTGAGAGCTGTGCTCATTGCCTTGGTCTACACTGCATCCAGCAGCATGTTGCTGGAGATGAGGTCACTACCATTGCCAGCTCTGATACACACCAATAAATTGTTAGCAGAGTTTCTTAAAAGCCGTGCGATTTTTTGCCGCTTATACTGAGTCAGAAAACCTCCCTTAAAGGAGCCACTCAAATCTCTGCTTGAATCTATGATGGGCAGAAAAACCTTACTTGTAACAATATGGTGCCACAACGTGGCTAATAAGAACTTCCACCCAAAATTTAACAAAAGCTTAAAAAAGGGTTTTAGAAACAAAAGAACAGAGACAAGCAAGGCTTCTTACTAACAGCATTTTTCTGGGTTGGACTCTGTTTTGCATGAGACAAGCAAAGATTTCCAGGGCTCCTTTAAGGCAGCATAGACCAAGACAGTGAACACAGCTCTCAGTGATGGCGGTAAAATAGCTGCCACTATCTTGGATAAGACCGCAGCTAACAGAGCTATGACTTTCATTTTAGCAATGTTGTTGTTTACAAAGACTCGTGGCCAGAAAAATATAAAGATTTACAGTAAGACAGATTCACATTAAGAAAAAACACTAAAGGTTTACAGTGTGTTCTAAAATATATGTAGGCTTGGGAGAGAAAAGGAATAAAATGGTTTTAAAAAGACAGAGAGGAGCTGGGTGTAGTGGCACACGCCTTTAATACCAGCACTCGGGAGACAGGCAAGCAGATCTCTGTGATTGCAAAGTAAGCCTGGTATGCAGAGTAAATTCCAGGACAGATAAAAGTTACACAGAGAAACCCTGTCTCAAAAAATAAAAAGTAAAAGAAACAATAATAAAAAAGCCACATAAAGATGGAGAAAATCTAGATACTGCATGGCATTATATTGTCTTTGTACTGTTTGACTGCTGAGGAAACGACTGTTAAAGGAAATGCTGCTGGATTAATTCAATTTATATATTTTAAAAATGCTTTGACTTCAAAATTTAAGTCTAAGGACAAGTTACTGGGGTAAAGGATTTCTATTTTTGTTTCCACAGAAAATGAAAAGCTTTGGATTCTTTCCAGACTAACATGGTTTGAGCAAGCAAGACCCCCTGAAACAGAGTTCCTGGTGATCCAACATTCAAAACAGCTTGAACAAGGCAGCCTTGCAGACTACAGCCAGGATTTCTGCATCTTCTTAGTAGCCCTATGACAGTGCCCCCTACCAGCAGGAAGTAGTTTGGAAAGAATGACACCCAAATTCCCACATATTGTTTATAAACGTTTGTTTTCATTTTAATGGGGTTGGTTATCAATGATTACTGATCACAGCCTATTCTTTTTAAAGGCAAAAATGGAATTATGGCATAGATATGAATACTTTGTGTTGTAGTGGATTTTCATTTATTGATACAATTTAAGGTCAATTTTGTGATGTGTATATTTCTCCTTTTGTTTGTTTATAAAGTTCATTTAGAAATGTAATGTATAATGTAGTACAGATTATAGATAATTACCTATGATAGTCAAAGCTTAGAGTTAAGTTAGTTAGGATTTTCAAGATACAGAGATGTATTTGAGATAGATAGGCATTCTTCAAACCTTTCAAAGACCTACAGAATACGGCATTTAAAATGGTTTAGGGTTTTTCTTGACAGTGAGACATAAATGCTCCTGGCAACACCACCTGCACCAGAAAGGAAGAAGGAAGATGGACATCGAAGAAATGTGTTATGAAGTTACTTCCAATATGGTAAGACTAGCTATTTGGACAAGATACTACTCTTGTCTGGACTGTTTGACTTCATGCTGTATAAACTGGACATGCAGGACCCACAGAAAAGTGACTGCTGATTCAAGATGGACATTGCTACAGAGTTCCTGCTTCATCGAAGAGTCTGCCAGACACACTATGGCCTATGGGCTGAAGATGGAAGATTACAGAAGAACTTCAGGTGACTGACCAGGCAGTGAGTTGTCTGTGTCATTTCTAGAGTTTATATACTATCCTTCTGTGGTCTTTGAAGGAGTTGAAAACAGATGGTTATGGTTATAGTTTTCCTTAGTTAGGATTAAAGATAAGTTACATATAGGACTTTAGACTCACAAAGATAGAACAGATGATGGAATATTTTCTTAAATCTTACTAAATGTTAATGGACTAAATATTGTTAAATGTGATTCTTATTTGATAACTTGTGTGATATATTTTGCTATGTTAAGGTCAAAACCCTTCTTATTTAGACAGAAAAGAGGAGATGATGTGAGATGTCATTTTGTAAATATGTTTCTCATATTGGTTAATGAATAAAGCACTGTTGACCAATAGGAAAGCAAGATAGGTGGGGCTAGGAGACAAGGAGGATTCGAGGAAGTAATAGGGAGGAGTCAGCATGGGGAGACTGGGGAGAGCGGACACCAGCCCAACTCTCCAGTAAGATGAGACCACGTGGAAATACTTAGATTAATAGAAATGGGTTAATAGTTAAGACAGAGCTAGCCGGTAAGAAACTAGTACCTGTCCAACAGCATAATATCAAATACAGAGTCTCGGTGTGTTATTTGGGGTGGCACTGGCGGTGGGACCGGCAGCAGGAAAAACTACTCGTAACAATAAGTGACTGCCAAAAAGCAGTAATTAGTAACTATTCCTATCAATGTGACTTGCTGAAAACATAATAAAAAAAAATAAGTCATTTTTTAAATGCTTAAAAGGTTACATGTTTAAAGAATAAGCAGCTTTAAAAGTTCGTGACATAAAGGGTTATTTATCATTAGAGTTATGAAATCAGTGCCCATCATTTCAGAGAACAATGACATGAAGCCTGTGTTTTATGCTCTTGCTGTAATTCACTGGTGGAACACAGGCATATACATGATAATTACCTGTGCTTACACCGCAGATATAGTCAAAGAGCTGATGAATTGGCTTCTGAGTAAGTTCAACCAACTTCCTCAGAGTCTGAAGGGCAACCACACCTCTGTGAAAGAGAAAACACAAACTGATAATTTGTTTCAAGGGAAACTTAAGTTATAGAATAAAACAATTCTGTAAAACCGCTTTTACAGTTTATATGCTACCAAGAAAATGTAACACAAACTAGTACCAATAAAAATAATCTGACCTAGTAAGAAACAGAAGAAGAGAAAATAATGTTAATGAATGAAAGTAGGAGGGCTTGGAGGTAGAGTTAGAGGGAATGATAATAGGAAACTGAACATGACCAAAGTATGTTGTACGCAAGAAATCCATTGTTTTGTTAATTTATTATTAATAAATGCTAATAAAATGAAAAAAAATCTCACCAAATTTTAGGATCACTTCAAAATACAAATACAAACTCTGTGCAATGGTAGCAAACTTATATATCTGTAGTATTGTTTTTAAGTAACATACAGAAATACTAATATTATACTTTAAAAAAACCTCAATTCTTTAACCAATACTCAATTGCTCTGAGGTATTGCAAACTGTTTTCTTCTTTTATTAATATAGTTAGTCAGCTATAATTCTATGTATTTTTAGTTATTTTTCACTAGTCAGATTTTCAAGCTACCTTTTATTTACTAATTTTTTGAAATAAACTGAGAACCATCCTCTAAGAGTCTAGTAGTTAATACTACTTACACTTTGATTATTTCTGGATGTTTACTAAAGGTAGTAAATATCTTCATGTGAATGTGAAATGAAAAGGCAGTCTAGGGAGTTTCAGCTTACTTAAGACTGACAATTCTAACAAATAATAACACATTCAATTCACAATACATGATGAGGGATAAGTCAGCACTACAAGACAATAGAAGGACTTCAAATTGTTCTTGATGGGGCTAACAAAGGTCATTAGAAAATAAAGATAACAGTAAAAGACACCAAACATTAGACCCCAAACATTAGAAGACCAAATAATAAAAGACCAAAAATGGTGTCTTTTCACTTATTTATTTAGAGACATAGTCTCACTATATAGTCTTGGGTGACCTTGAACTCACAGAGATCCCAACCTCTGCCACTCAAGTGCTGGGATTGAAGGTGCTTCACTACCACACTACCACACTACCCAGCTTGACTTTTTTTTAAAAAAGATTTATTCATTTATTTATTATGTATACAGTATTCTGCCTACATGTATCCCTGCAGGCCAGAAGCAGGCACCAGATTACTGAACCTCAGAAATTGAGAAGCGTCTGTAAGACAAAAGGATACAGCCAATAAGACAAAACAGTAGCCTACAGAATGAGAAAAGATCTTCACCAACCCCACATTTGAAAGAGGGCTGATCTCCAAAATATACAAAGAACGCAAGACACTAGACACCAAAGTACCAAATAACCTAATTAAAAAATGGGGTACAGATCTAAACAGAGGATTCTCAACAGAAGAAATTCAAATGGCTGAAAGACATTTAAAGAATTGCTCAAAATCCTTAGCCATCAGGGAAATCAAAACAAATCAAAACACCAATTACAATGGCTAATATCAAAAACACCAAAGGCAGTTATTGCTGGTGGGAATGCAAACTTGTACAGCCATTTTGGAAATCAGTATGTTGGTTTCTCAAAAAATTGGGAATAAAACTACCTCAAGACCCAGTAATACCACTTTTGGTATAGCCCAAGGACGCACACTCACACCACATGGACATCTGCTCAACTACATTCATAGCAGCATTATTTCATAATAGTCAGAACCTGGAAACAACCTAGATGCTCCTCACCCAAAGAATGGGTAAGGAAAATGTAGTACATTTATGCAATGCAGTATTACTCAGCAGTAAAAACGAATGACATCTTGAAATTTGCAGGCAAGTGAACAGAACTGGGACAAAACATCCCGAGTGAAGTAACCCAGACCCAGAAAGCCACTCATAAGTGGATATTAGGCATAAGGCAAAAGCTACAGTCCACAACTCCAAGAAAGCTAGGTAACAAAGAGGATCCTAAGAGAGACATACATGGATACACATAGGAAGGAGAAATAAACAAGATCTCCTGAGTAAATATGGAGTATGAGAGGGAGGGTGGAGAGTGGAAGGAGAGTGGGAAGCTGAATATGAGGGAACTGGATGGTGAAGTTGGGAAAGGACAGAGAGGGAGAGCAAGGAATTATGTTGATAGGGAGAGCCATTAAGAGATTATGGAGAAACCTGGCAATAGGGAAATTACCAGGAGTACAAAAGGATGACATGTGCACCATATAAAAACGCTTTAAGTAATAGTGGACAAGTTGCCTGAACTGGCTTTCCTTCCCCTTGTAATCAGATTGCAGACTACTGTAATTGTCATCAAAGAACCTTTATCCAGTAATTGATGGAAGCAGATGCAGAGAGCCCCATCTAAGCACTGGGCCAAGCTCCCAGAGTCCAGGATAATATGAGCAAAGGGGTGAAGACGATGATGGGGAAACCCACAGAAACAGCTAGTGGGAGCTCACTGACTCTGGACTGACAGCTGAGGAACCTCCATAGGACTGAACCAGGCCCATGAATGCAGGTAATAGTGGGTGGCTTGGGAAGTTTGTGGGGCCACTGGCAACAGGACCAGGATCTATCCCTAGTACAGAACTGGCTTTCTGGAACCCATTTCTTATGGAGAAATACTTTGCTCAGTCTAGACACTGAGGAGAGGGTCTTAGTCCTGCCTCAACATAGGTCCTGCCTCCTCCTATGGGGAGTCAACAAAATATGTCCTCTCTAAGGAGCAAAATGGGGGGGATGAGGGAAAGGTAGGGAGAACTGAAGGAGGTAGAGGGAGGACTGGGATTAGTATGTTAAAAAAAAGTAAAATCTAAACAAATAAATAAAGTGTGCACCATATCTCATTACAGATGGTTGTGAGCTACCATGGTGTTTCTGGGAATTAAACTCAGGACCTCCATAAGAGCAGTCAGTGCTCTTAACCTCTGAACATCTCCAGCCACAACTTTTATTTTTTTTAAGCTGTGATAAGTAATGAGAATTCCAGGAGCTATCAGACAATGGCTTATAAGAGAGCTGCTCTATTGTAATTCCAGGTAAGACATGAAGAATTAAAGATGATGCTGTATAAAATAGATGTAACAATGTGGTATCCATTGCCTTTTGTAAAGGAATTAAGCATTCATGTATATACTCACAAGAAAAAGACTTGAAGAAAATAAGTCAAAATATTAAAATATTATTGAAGTTTTGATTTATAGATTGTCTTTTCTTTTTCCTTCCCAAATTTTTCTAAGTACATATATGAATGGGAAAAGGAATGACTTTATTTAAAATAGCTTCCTTCTTACACCTACTGTTTCACTTTATATTCATGTCAAGGACTTGACTAACAGGTAGAATTGTGAAACGCAACAAAAAACATAGGAGAATAAAATAAGAGGTAAAGCGCAAAAGTCAAAGAAAATAAGAACTTAGCATAGAAAATTCTAGGGAAAAGGTTTCAAAATACAAGGCCAGAAACTAGGTAAACCATGATAGAGTAAACTATGAAAGAATAAGCAGAGATGATTGCAGATATTAAGAATTAAGATTGACAATGACATTGTCTACTGAACAAAGATGGCATTTATTTTTATTTTTTGTGTTGCACCATAACTGGCATCTAGGCAAGACAGGGAGAAGCAGCAAGTTAATGGTCTAGATTCTCCTTCTAACCATCACTGTATAATGCAACTAGCTGACTAACTGTATATACGGAAAAAGGAAACACACATTTAAGTTAACAAAATTGTTAAATTTATAAGAGAATGGTTGGTATGTTCCTAAAGACCAAATCTGCAATATAAAAACGATTAAATCAAAACAAGTGATCCACTTGCCACAAGTCACAATGTAACTTTTATATTCATAAATAAAAGTGACTTTATGTTTTACTTTTAGAACTTGATTTTATGGCTGGATGTTGGTGGCAAATGCCTTTTGCCTTTAATTGTAGCACTCTGGGGGCAGGAGCAGGAGGATATATCTATGATTTTGAGGCCCAGCCTGGTCTACAGAGTGAGTTCCAAGACAGCCAGGGCTATGCAAAGAACCCCTGTAAACATAAAAATAATTATCATAACTATAATAAAATCTTCAAAATCTCTAAAGTTGAATTAAACCTGTAGTTTTTTTTTTCCCCTAGCCTTACCTTGTTCCTCCACCATCAATTGTAAGGATTCGGATTCCTCTGCCTTTCACTGGATCCACATAACCAATTAAGGCCAAAATTTCTCTAACTGCAGCCAGAAGAGTTTCATCCTTCATTTGTCTAAGTCGTAATAAATATGGAATAATTTTTTCCTACATCGAGAAAAAAAGATACTTTGTTACTTATGCCCACCAAGAAGAAAAGTGTAGCTGGCATGGTTGCACACACATGGAATGGCAACATCAGGGAGACAGAGGCAGGGGAATCGGGAGTTCAAGACCAGCCAGGGTTAAACAGTGACACCCTATAACAAAAAGAAAACAGATCATAAAATCATTTTATTACTTTAAAATTAATATATTTACTACTTTCTCTGTAATTAAAAATGATTTTTAAATTTTCATTAAAAATTACTTTATGACCAGCTGATATCAATAACAATTTAGTATACATTTGTCCTAATTTGAAAACAAAAAAGAGAAAAACAAAAACAACAACAAAAAAACCAACCTCTCTGCCTGAATATTTCTTCAAAGTGCAATGTGCCAAGTGGTATAACACACCCCTATACCAGCACCCAGGAGTCTAAAGCAGGAGGTTTGTGAGCTTGAGGCCAGCCTGGGCTACAGAATAAGTTTAGGCCAGCCTGAATTACATAGCAAGACTATCTACCAAATAGAAAACATCCAATACTCAATACAGAAAATATAACTCTCTTAATACAATTAGTAGCAATTTTGACAAAATGCTTACATAAATGTAAGGGAAAAGCTGAGTTGTGTAATATTCAATAAATGAAATAATTTTCAAATGCATTACTCTTATGTCTTGTACAGGCCAACAAATGTGAAATACTACCTTTTTTGTTCTGCTTTTTGCCCTAGCTAGTATTGAGCTCCACAGGGCCCCTACAGGAATCTGAACAATGATGGAAGATACACAAGCAAATTTCCATTTCTGGTTAGGATGCAACAATTGATTAGAGGTCCATGTCCATGCTAAGAGCAACCAGAAAACCCTGAGCAAACTCAAGGAGATCGCCTTTGAAATAAATGCACTACAGAGCTGCTAAGGTAGCATGGTGAGCAGTTTCCCATCTAGAGAGGGATAACTGCTACCTGGAGCTGATAAACCTGCTCTTTGCTTCGGGTATTAGCTGATTCTGGAAAGACACAAAGGATAGAAAGTCTGGGTTTGGGTCATAAAGGGAAACAAAGGAACAGAGAAACCAGCTAAGCACATACATATTCTCATGAGGTTGGAACCGACAAAACTGAACACTTGCATTGCAAAGCGGATTGGAATTTAACACACATGCAGAAGCAGGATGTGTGGGAGGAGAAAATACTAAACTTAAGCCTTCTGAAAAAGCAATATAATGTTATGTATTTTTGAGTTTGTATGACCCAAGGCATCATGGTAGTGCAGGAATGTACCCCTAAGAACAGGGAAAATTAAGGGTCTTTCTCAAACTCTAATCACCCTTAATTTAGCTCTGTCCTAACTTAGTGATGGTGTTCCCTTTGGTATGTCAACAGAGGAGCAAAGTAACTCTCTGGAAAAGGAAATCTACAACTTATGCAATTTTTGAAACTCACAATGCCCAGAATCAGAAAAGTCACAAAGTATGTCAAATTGGTATCATAAAGTCACAGACCAGGGGTGACTCTCCTATTAGGATTACCAATAAAAGATATTTAAATCATAGTAACATTAATAAAATTATACCTCAAAACATCACATAGTTGTTATGAACTAACAAAATAAGCATAATCAAAGATGTATAATGCACTCACACTGAAGAATTTTTAAATACTTAAGGAAAACAATGATTAAATTGATACTTAACTTACCATAAACTGTCTTACTGATTCAATGCATTTTTAGCATAATTTTATTATCCTTTTTGTTTAACTTTAAAATTCATATGGCAGGGGCTGTAGAGCTGGGTAAGTGAGTACGAGCTCTGGCTACACTTCCTAAGGTCTGGGTTTCAATTCTTGGCACCCACATGGAAGTTCACTACTGTGAACTCCAGCTCCACAGATCACAAGCCCTCTCTTCTGGACTCCACAGGATACCACATTCACATGTTACCAAGACAGACAAAGAAAAATAATTTATATATAAAAAAAAAAAAAACGAAGCAAACTCATAGCAAAGCTGGAGGCTGGAGAGATAGTTTAGTGGTCCTGAGGAGAAGTCCTGAGTAGTGAGAGCTACAAACTTATCAGGCGAAATATGAAGATTCAAACATTTCTTAAATATAAACTGGGCTAAATTAAAACTAGAATCTGTTCAGTTTTTACAAAGAAAACATAAGCACAGATGGTAAGGCACACTACACATACACAATTCTCCTGGAGAACTTATAACCATAACACACAAAGGGACTGCATCAAACAATAAAAAAAGCTGGTTACCAACCCCCATGGTGGTGCACACCTACACTTCCAGCACTTGAAAGGCAGAGGCAGAAGGCTGAAGAAGATCAGGGGAGCATGAGCTACAAAGTAAGTTTAAGGCCTGGCTAAACTTCATAATGAGCCTATCTAAAGAATACAAAGAAGCAAAAGAAAAGCTGCTTAAGTGGAAGAAGTTGGCAAAAAGTAGTTTAGTTGGCAAAATTCACAAACAAGCAACACATGATGAAATTTCTTCAGTTCATTGTTTCTAGGTTATTATTTAGGGGAAGGGTGACAACTTTCTTCCAACTACCTAGATTTTCTTTCCTGACTGATCAGCTAGAATGTCTACACCACATTTCTTCTCAGTATTGATGGTTTCTTATATTTGGGATCAGTTTTCAAATATATGAGAATCCTCAACAGTTCAACTATTAAGGGAATTCCTAACAGACTAAGGCTGAAAACTATCCAGAAATCCATTAACAGTACAAAGACTAAATCGTAACCTACTATACTAAATACAAGCAACCAGAATGAATCATTTACAACCACCCACCACCACACCTCGAATAAATCCTATCTATGTGCCAACTGAAAGAAAGCAAACACACATGGAACACAAACTAACCTTTTCTGCTAACTACAACTGAGAGATGGGAGGAAAACTTGTAGGGCTGACATTGTTCTGTTCACTTCTATGCAAAGTGTATGGACTTCACTTGACACAGATGTATCTACATTATTCCTGAATAAGATTCTGTTAATTCATTCTTTAAAACATATGCTATATTTGAATGCTAGGTTTCTTGTAAAATTCATATTGGAACTTAGTTCCTGGTGTATTAATATTAAAAAGTAGGGTCTTTCAGGAAGTACTTAGGCCATGAAACCTTGCCTCACACCTGAGATTACAGACCTTGAGAAGGGGGCCAAAAGGAGATGCTGCCTTTTGAATTAGCCACAAGCTGCAGCATATAGCCAACAAACCTTCACCAGACTCCAGTACTTTTCCCTGTATGCAGATTATGAAAAACAGATTTCTGTTAGATATAACCCTCCCAAGGTAAGAGATTTTGTTACAGCAGCTCAATGAACTAAAACAGTAATTCTATTTTAGATCTCTCCTTTCTGGCTATCCCTGACATAAACACTATCCTTAAAAGTACATATATTTCAAAATCTTAATATACACTGATATATGAAATACAAATCTCATATTTCAGTGATATGAAATATTGAAGCTGTGTATATATGTGTTAATGTAAAACTACTGAAGGGCACACACTTTTCAGCAAAGCAGTTATCAGAAGGTAGAAAAAGTATAAAGCAACAATTTTCTGTAAGGCAGACTTTAAAATAAACACTAATAGAGTTTTAGTGAAATTGTAATAATTTCATTATGGTATTTCCAAATGATTAAGCACACAAGTAAACTTAGAGTAGATCCAGGGACTCACCTTCCTTGGTCACTTACGAAGTCTAAACTTTGTTCACTACTGCACAGACGGACTACCAAGGTGAAGAAAGCTAATTGCTTTACCAATATAATTATTAGTTAAAATATTTGGACTTCAAATGTGAAAGGACCATGGGATGGTGAATAAAAATTAGCAATGGCTTTCTATATTACGTTTCCTGTCTTTTGTTTTTAAAGACAGAATTCTGCTATATAGCCTAGGCTGGTCTCACACTAATGATGCTCTTGCCTCAGTCTCCCAAACACTGGGTTTAAGGTATATGACATACATAGCTATTTCATATTTTGAAATTTTTTACTATTTATATAGTAAAAATACCTGCACTATAATTAAGAATTTGACAGTTATTAGGCAATGGAACTAACATATTTAAACTTCTGCTCTGTTTTTACATATGCTCAACTCAAAGGATAGATATTCACAATCATAGCAGAATTTATGATGCAGAATAAAAGTAAATCATTAGCCTAATGTATATCATAAAATAATGGGGCAATTATCAAATATACTGTATGATTTAAAACAGCAAAAGTTTTCAAATGAGAAAGCTTGGCATTCCCACATTAAGAGGTTTATTACAATTTTTATTCCAAGACAAATAAGGTAGAAATTACCTTCACAGCCACTCCTTTTCCTTCAGGAAATTCTAGAAGATGAAAAGTCAGTTCTTCAATCCTAGTAATACAGAGCTTTGGGTCGGTTGTTCTTCTTAAGGCCTGAACTAAGGCTCGAGTTCTGTTATCAATACTCACTCTTGCAATAATCTACAAGGTCATATGAAACATGTTATTAGGATATAAAGTTATCCTATAAATGGTTAAATACTTCTTAGGCCCACACTGAAAAACAACTTGCCTTTTCTCGCTGAAGAGACACTCGTTTTTTCTCCTCTGCCTTCTTGTCTTTGCTGGCAGCTGGCTCAGTTTTAGCAGGCTCTCCCTGTCCTTCTGGCTGGCTCCTTTGGTCAGATTTTAATTTGGGTACAAGTCCACCAATGTAACCACCGACTAAGGCTTGTACGCCTTCAGTGGGACGAGAAAGGAAGTTAGCAATACTTTGCTTTGCAGACACTGGAAGAACCTCGGGCATCTGGCTAGGGCTGGAAGGTCTGTCCCCAACATCAAGGGGAGATTCTGAGTCTGGTGTTTCTGTCAGGATGTTGGGGTCAGAACTGGATTTCCCTTCTTCAAAGTCTGGTTTGTCCTGAAGACCTTTAACTTCCTTTGTTTGAGACATTTTTTCCTTGCGATTGAAGTATGAATTAATATGGTTGGCTAAAAAGTTGAATGACTCTTCAAATCTGGTCGTTATACTGTATGTGTAATGGAAAAGGCTCCGTTTACCTGTATCTTCTTCTTTATCTGCAATGTAACTTTTCTGTTCCTCAATAGAATTCTTTTCTGCTGATTTATCACTATAGTTTTTCAGAGATTCAATGGCCTGTTTAACATTTTTTTGTTTTAACCAGCCCCTATCTGATACTTTTCTTAAAAATCGAGAACTTGGCTTAAATTGAGCTAACCGTGAAAACATTTCATTTTGACTGCCAAAAATAGCCTTTGAAACGGAATTCAAAGTACTTTTAATACGGGACATATGAATGCTCACCTTTGTAAGTCCCTTAGGAGCAGAAGTGCTAAGTTTCAAAACTCCAATATGTAAGCCATGGTTGCTTGGAGAGTGCCAGTGCTTACTACAACATGCTTTACCTTTGCTCCATTTACAGCTTTTCTTACTTGTGTGAAAATCTCTGTGCACATTGATATGGTTCATTCGCCAATAATGTTTAGAACACAGAAAATGTAGCTGTTTGCTCCTCTGATTCCCACAAAGACTTCTTGCATTACCGAGGAAGTAAATATATATATCTAGAGTCAAATTAATAGACATAACTTAAAAATCATTTATTTTCTATGTGACATTTTCTCATTTCACTCCCGAATTCTTCACTTAAGAAATTCCATAATTCATGGTCTTACCTGAAATGGTTAAAAAAAAAACATTAATTAGTATTCAAGTTAAAAATCAAAGTTGTGTTTATATACATGATTTTGTACCCCAACAACAATTAAAAAAAAAAGATGGAATAAAGCTGGAGAGATAGCTCAGCAGTAAAGCACACTTGCCACCCTTACAGAAGACCAGATCACAGCCTAGCTGTCTACAACCCCCCCCCAGTGCCTGAGGACTGGATACCCTCTTCTGGCCTCTGTATGTGGTACCCAGGAGACCACATGAAGGCCAAACATATAACAGTAACAGTACACAAAAGATGTGAAAGATGGAATACTATATTTTCAATATGGCTGGTAAAATTTAATTTTAAAGATAAGAGAAAATAATTAAGCATTTAGTGCAGATATCAGTGTATCAGTGAGAAGTTGGGGAGTAGGAAGAAATCAGAGACATTTCCTGCTAAGTTTTTTTTTCTTTTCTTTCTTTCTTTTTTTATTTTATTATTTTTTTGTTTGTTTTTCCAGATAGGGTTTCTCTGTATTGCTTTGGAGTCTGTCCTAGAGCTCGCTCTATAGATCAGACTAGCCTCATACTCACAGAGATCCACCTGTCTCTGCCTCCCAAGTGCTGGGATTAAAGGTATGCTCTGTGCATCACCATGGCCCAGCTCTAAGTTTTTCTAATCACTCGCTTTCTCTTTTTTATTATTATTAAATTCTTGACTAACTTGAGACAGTAGACTTTAAGTACTCTGAAGACAAGAGTCAGGTTTTTAACTCATATGTTGTGAATCATTTATAGAGTACTCAACTCACAGTGGACATGATATTAAATGTTACTAAAGAACTTGCAGCTTTGAGCAAGAAATGGTCATGTCAAGACTATCTCCCTTGCTAAGTTATAATTGTTCATTACAGAGGCTCCCTAATTTCCCTTATCTAGTAATTTCTCATTAAATTAAGGGAGGGCTCAGTGGGTAAGGTGTTTGATGTGCAAGCATGAGGACCCAAGTTACACTTGTAACCTCCTGGTATAGGGGAGGGAAAAGACAGGAGAAACCCAGGTGCTCACTAGCCAGCCATCTAGTGAGTGGTAAGCCAATGGTACATGAGAGATCCTGTTCCAAAGAATATAGTGGGGAGTGACAAAAGATGACATCAGATGTTGACTTCTAGTCAATACACACATACACACCACATCAGAAGTTATGTGTGGCAGATTATAAGTGATCATAACTGAAATATAACAACATAAACAGGAATAGTCTAACATGGACAAGGGACATAAATACATCATTGAAAAATAACAGTAAAATCATAAAAATATGCCAAAAAAGCACCAAATAAAACATATCTGGGGTTGGTATATGCCTGCAATCCCAATACTCAGAAGGTTTAGGCAAGGAGGATTATAAATTCAAGACTAATATGAGCTACATGGTGATTAGTAGCTTCAGTTACAGGGTGAGATACTGAAGAAAATAAAATAAAACAACAAAAGCCCTATCCTTTTAACTAGTAAAAATGTGGGCTAAAATATACCTCAGAGGTATCTGAGACATACCTCACCTAGTATATGCAAGAAAACAGAATCAAGTTCTAGTAATGAGCATGGAGGGAAGGTATCATATAAAAAATGCTGTACATTATTGATAATGGGTTAGGAAAATAGGATACAGAACTACTTGACAAAAATCTGATGCAACTTTATTTATTTATTTGTTTATTTAGTTTTTTCAAGGCACGACTCTGTATAGCTCTGCCTGTCCTGAAACTTGCTCTGTAAAGTTCCTTGAACTCAGAGATTGGCCTAACTCTGCCTCCACAGTGCAGAGAGTAAAGTCAAGTGTGTGCCACAACTACCTGAGATCTGAATACATTTTTAAATTGAAGTTAAATTTTATTTGTTCTTTAATTATGGAGAAAAGTCACACCAACAAAGTCGATGCTGTTTCCTGTGAAGAGACCTGAGATGTAAGGAAGTGAGTCAACACAAAGCAAAGCTTTAACCTTAAAGAGAATAATAACACCATTTGGCTGAGTATGGTGTGAGGACATAAGATTCAGGATGACCACTGGAGATGTGGTTATATAAGATATTAGCAGTTACAGAGCAAAGAAAGTCATAAATCACAGTATCAAGACCTCGATCCCTATGGAGAACCACAGTAAGAAAGAATACAGCAGAGCAGGTAAAACTATAATGGAGGTTTCAGTGTTTCTATCTTAGAACATTCTTAGCTTTTGGACTCATCTATTGTTGTGGTAAGACACCATCATGACCACAGCAACTGAGAAAAGAAGATGCTTAAAATTTGGGGTATCAGAGGGTTCATTAGGAGTCCATGGCAAAGCAAAACATGGTGGCAGGAATAGCTAAGAGCTCTTTGTTACGGTTACTCTTGCTATGATATAACACCATGAACAAGACTTCTTTTAAACAAGACCACACCTCCTAATCTTCCCCAAACAGTTTCACTAACTGGAGACCAAACATTCAACCATATAAGCCTATGGAAGATATTATCATTCAAATCACAAGCACAAGCTTACATCTTGAATCATAAATAGGTGGCCGAGAGAACTAACTGGGAGTAGGAAGACATTTGAAATTTCAAAGTCTGTTCCCACGATTGTACTTCCTTCAAGGCCATACCTCTTAATATTCCCAACTATTCAAGTATATGAGTCAATATAGGAGGCCATTTTCATCAAACCACCACATTCCATTCTCCCCCAATCAAAGACTTGTGGCCATATCATAATTTGGAACCCATTTAGTTCAACTTCAAAGGTCCCCATAATCTTTCAGTCTTAACACAGTTTAAAAGTCCAAAGTCTCTGTGAAATTCAAGGTAACCTCTTGTAAAATCAAAAGCTGAAAGCAAGTTATATATACTTCCAACATACACAGAATATATATTACCATTTCAAAAGGGGGGAGTAATGAGGCAATATAGACCAAAGCAAGACCAAAACTCAGTGGAGCAAACTCAAAATCTAACTATAGCTCCATGTCTGATGCTAAAGGGCTTACATGGCTCTTCCCTTCCAACTTTACAACAAACTTCTTTTCCTTGGGCTGGTCCTACTCCCTGTCTGTAGCTCTCCTTTTGCATATGTCTCATGACTCTGGTTTCATAACTCCACACAATGGCCTCTCAGGGACTCTCCCCCCTCTTGGGGCCTTCATACAGACCCTACCCTGTCACATGTTGCCTGGTCTCAATAGCTTTCCTTAACCATGGAAAAAGATTCCACAACCTCTTTACTCATGTGTCCTTCATGACTCTAAAGCCCAAACTATCTGATGACATTATGAAGTTTGACTGCCCACATGGATGGAAGCCTGGTCCCACTGAATCACATTTGCAAAAGATTCCCTTTGTAGTTGCTTTATATAGAGAGAATACTCCTCAGGCATTCCTTTCTACAAGTGGGAAGATATCAATTTTCTTGATATCTTCACCAAGGAAATCAATCCAATGTTTTTCAATTTTTCTTCAGGGAAATTTTTAGGACAAGGGCAGAATGCAACCCCATTTTTTTTTTTTTTTTTTTTTTTTTTGACAGACTATCACAAGAATGCTCTCTATGCCAGTAGCTAATACTGCTTTCCTCTGAATCTCATTGGTCACGCCACCATAATCCACTTACTTTTTGAATACTGTATTGCAAGGGTCTACTAGGATGATCTGTTAAACCCTGCTTATAGTATTCAATTGTATTCCTAATCCAAACTCCCAAACTCCTCCCTGCTCAAAAAAAAAAAAAAAAAAAAAAAAAAAAAGAAAGAAAGAAAAAGAAAAAACAAACAAAAACAGTATCCCACCAGCATTACCCCACTCCTTGGTACCAACTTTGGTCTTAGTTACTTTTCTATTGCTGTGATAATAAACTATGTCCAAGGCAACTTACAGAAGTTTATTTGGGGCTTAATAGTTTAAGAGAGTTAAAATCCATGACCATCAAGGTGGACAGCATGGCAACACCTGTGCAGGCATGGTGCTGGACACAGAATTTGTGCCTGATCCACAAACACAAGGCAAAGCTAAATAGGAATGGTATAGGTTTCTGAAACCTCAAAGCCAGCCCCCAGTGACTATCCCAACAAGGGCATACTTCATAATCCTTTCAAACAGTTCCATCAACTGGGAACCAACTACATAAGCAAACATATGACTCAATGGGGACCATTCTCATTCAAATAACCATTTTTAAATGCTTTGGCCATTTCAGAGATACTAGGTCAGACATGGAGCTGAGCAATGAATGGCTTTCAAAGAAACTAAAAATAGCCGTTTATTTTTGTTTGTTTTGTTTTGTTTTAAGCTTTGGTCCTTGTAATAATAGTTTTATACCAACCTAACACAAGCTAAATTATTTGAGAGGGGGTAACCTCAATTGAGCCTCCATAAAACTGCATTGCAGGTAAGCCTGTAGGGTACTTTATGTACTGTAGGCAATGCTATCCCTAACCTGGTGGTCTTGGGTTCTATAGGAAAGCAAGCTGACCAAGCCACGATAAGCAAGCTAGTATGCAGCACCCCTCAGACTCCTGTACTGTTTTGAGTTCCTGTCCTGACTTCCTTTGATGATGAACAGTGATATGGGAGTGTAATCTAAATAAACTCTTTCCTCTCCAAGTTGCACTGGTGATGGTGTTTGAGTCCAGCAATAGAAACTCAACTAAGACAATCCTAGATCTGCACAGTCTGTTTACTTTCCTGACGTTCTAATGTTGTGCCCAAACTGAACCCCAAAATCACCTAGAGACCCGATCCAATGCAAAAGCAAAGAGTCTTTAAATTTACAAGTTAACTTGCTCCCTCCACCCCCACCCTGGTCCATCATTTGTGAGTAGAAGTAACCCAGAAGACTGAATGATAAACATAATAAAATGTTGTATAATGGGCCAAACTTTATAAGCAGACTCAAATATTTGTTCACTAAAGTGAGTTTCCTAATCGTTATGTACTTTAACAGGAATGCTTCCAGTAGGAATTCATAATTCTTCCTCTCAGAATTTTTGTCACTGCTAAGGATGTAGTTCGCCAGCAAGGGAAAGTTTTAGCCCACGGGGAAAACATTCAGGAAACTAGCGATAACACATCATTATATCTTTGTGTCACAGTCATTTGGATAAAATATAATTTTTCAGTTTTAAATATCCCATCTGGTAGAGGGATAAAAATATGAAACCCTTATTTTCTATGTCATATTTTTATAAACCAAAGCATTTTTTAAATAAAAAGTTAAAAGTTTTAAATTTTCTTATTTAGTGTGTAAGATGTATGTATGCCAGAGGACAACTTGTGGGAGTTGATTCTCTCCTCCTATTATGTATTTCTTGGAGCTCAAATTCAGGTTATCAAGATAGGGGGCAAGTGATATTATCCACTGAGACATTTTGCTAGTATATTTAATATTTACCCAGGGGGTTGTAAATAACATATAATATAATGAATATAGGATATAGGTACAGTTTAGCTTTCACAAACTTTTTGGTGGACATATTTTGGTCTTTTAGGTTTGTATTTAGATTGAATATTTAATTTTACAATATAAAAATCCTCCCTTAATATTACAAGTAAAAGTGACATACTTTAGGATTAAAATCTTACTTTACAATACAAAAATCTTTCCTTAATGTTATGGGCCAAAGCAATAAATATACTAAATGAATTTATGAATTTGTTAAAGTAAATTCCAAATTACATTTAGGATATAAATGTATGTTCACACTGTGAAACTAGAAAATTCTTAGCTGTTGCAGGTCCCAGGTAAACCTCACTGTTACTGGTATTTTTTTTTTTAAGTTCTTTTACAAATTTTACAAATTTACAAACAGTTTGAGATACAGAATGTTACACTCCTGTGGGAGGATAATAAGAACACATAAGGGAGACAAACATATAAAGAGTCAAAAAGTTTCAAATGTTAATTGTGTAACTGCAATTTTGCACACAAAATTCATTTGACTCTGAATAACTGCCGGACCTAGCAAATGGCTACTCTTTCAGGAGAGGAAGAGTATGAATGACAAAGTGGTGCAGGTTTGCACTGGAGACTTTTATTGTAACCAGTGACGACAGGTTGGGCCAAGAGCATTGATATATGCATTAGAAAATCTGAAAACATTTATTTTTATATTCATAGACTCACAGCCTTAATCAGAGAAGCTTCTCTTTGCAATGAACAACAGTCCAGAAAATGGTGCAGAGAACAGTGCAATGAGCAAAGGTGTTGACAATAAGTGACAACTGAGTGCTTGCTCCTAAAAGGGACATTTGTACTACCTACTCTTAGGCTCAGGGATCATCACAGAAGAGCTAGAAAAAGTAAGAGCCAAAAGACAGGAAGAACTGTGAAATGCTGTCTGCTGGGCAGAGTGCAGCCAACAGACATGACCTCACAGCCTGCCTGCAATGGGCCTACACTGCTGTGGAATAATCCTTTTGTAAACTGTGAAAATGTGCTGCTCTCATTGTTAATAAAAAGCTGGTTGGCAGATAGCTAGTGAGGATTTTCAAGGCAGGGAGAATGCTAGAAAAGAGGACAGAGCTGGAGGAGTAACAGGAGAGAAGCAAGATGAATGTTCTGTGTTGAAAGAACATGCCACCACGTGGCACAGGGTAGATAAGAAATATGGGTTAATTTCAAATGTAAAAGTTAGCTAGCAACAAGCATAAGCTATCAACCGAGCTTTCATAATTAGTAAAAAGTTTCCCTGCAATTTATTCTGGAGTGGCTTCCAGGACACAGACACACTCTGTCTACAATGGATTTACCAGTAAAGCAAAGATAATGGGGGCTCTTCCTAACCCTATTGAACCACTGGCTACCAGTTGGAGGGGAACAGTCCTTGTCTTCAGTTCTGTAACCACTGATGAGCCCAGAGGATAGTTCTAAATCCATGAACTCAGTGGGCTTCAATAAGAGACCCCGGGGAGAAGGCAGAGAAAGGGATTTATATGTATGGGTGGTATAATAAGAATGGAAAGGAAGTTTAGAGAGTGGGTAGTTACAATAATCAAAATATACTTTATACACAAATGAAGTTGTCAAAAATAAAATCAAAGTTATTTTGCAAATACCCTGAATGTAAATTGTCTTTACTCTTGATTTCAAAAAACAAAACAAAACAAACAAACAAACAAAAAAAAAACAAAGCTGAAACTAAAGTTCATATGAAATGCTTGCCTAGCATGGATATAGTCCTGGGTTCAATCCCTAACACTGCAAAAACTGGGAATGATAGTGCACACCTGTAATCCCAGTCCTCAAGAGGCAGAAGCATGAGGACCAGAAGTTTTAAGGCATCCTTAGCTACACAGGAGTACAGGATAACCAGGGCTAATAAAACATCTGTTCTCAACCTGTAGGTCACAATCGTCAAACCCATAGGAAAACATAAAATATTTATATTATGATTTCTAACATTTGCAAAATTGCAGTTATGAAGTGGCCACAAAAAACATTTTATGGTTGGGGAGGGGTAGGGTTACCACAACATGAGAAACTACATTAAAGGGTTGCAGCATTAGGAAGAGTGAGAACCACTGTTTTAAAACTAAGTAAAAATGAAAAACAAAACAAAAACAAGACTTGCCAATTTAAGAAAAAACACAACTGTTTTCTCTGCGCAATAAATTTCATTGTCCAGGACAAATATGGACGGAAAGTAAGATGATGGAAAACGATATTCAAGCAAATGGTATTTAAAAGCAAGCAAAGAAAGCTAGTTTATAACTGACAAAGGAGGCCTGATGTCAAAAATTAATCTGAAAATACAAAGAAGGCCACTTTAAAAAAAGGATAATCCATTAACAGCATGTAATGAGTGAGTGTAATATATATGAATCTATCTTCATAAAACTAAATAGGCACTAAAGGTCATAAGCAAACAGATAGGTTCTAATACAATAATGCAGAAGATTTTAATATCCTACTCAGAATACCTCAGAACTGACCCACATTTACAAAGAAGCTTCAGACTAAAACTTGACCAAAGATCAAATGGGCTTAACATAACTCTGAGGACTATTTCTTCCACAGCAGTGCAAATGCATTCTTCTCCACAATCCAAGGAACTTACTTTAAAACATGCCATATTTTAGGTGACAAAACAAATCCTAACTAAATTTTTTAAAAATTCTTGATTCTTATCAGATCAGATGGAAGAAATCTAGAAATAAACAGCAAGAGAAACATAATAAATAATATGTGGGTATTAGAAAATGTACTTTTCAATTATTAATGGGTCCTTGCAGAAGGGAGAGGTCAATTCATAAAATCAAATGAAAATGAAAACTCAACTTACTATGACATAGTGAATATAGCATAGATAAGTTTAAAGAGCACACAGCTATGAATACCCACATTTAGAAATCAGACTAGTAACAAATAATAACTTAGTAATATATTTCAAGATCTTAGAAAAACAAGAAGCCAAACTCAAAATTACTAGGAAAAAATAATGAAGTCCAGGGCTGAAATTAATGAAACAGCAACAAAAAGAACACAAAGGATTGATGAAACAGAGTTGGTTCATTCAAAAGAAAGCAGAGCTGATAAGGCCTTAGTCAAAGTAACCTAAAGACAAAGAATATGCAAGTTAATAAAACCAGAGGCAAAAAATACTTACCATGTAATATCCCCATTATAGCAGATCGCATTAAAATTCCTATCATTAAGAATATTTTGAAAAATTATATCCAATCACTAGGAAAATCTATAAGAAATGGATAAATTTCTAAACACCAATGACATAAAAAATATTAAATCAAGAAAATACTGAAAAAGAAAAAAGAAAAACCTAAACAGGTCAATAAGAAGCAATGAGATTGAAGCTGTATTAAAAATTTTCCCCAACAAGAAGAGCCAGTACCACCTTAATATCACAACCAAATGTGAACATAACAAAAACTATATGCTAATATTATCGGCATAATAGCATAGTGGTTTGAATGGGTATGGCCTTCATAGGCTCATGTGTTTGAATATTTGGCATATAGAAAGTGACACTATTAGGAGGTGTGGCCATGGTGAAAGAGATGTGTCACTGTTGGGGGGAGGGGAGACAGAGAGGGACTTTGAGGTCTCATATACTCAGGCTACACCCAGTGTGGGACACAGTTCACTTCCTGTTGCCTGTAGATCGATATATATATAGCTCTTAGCTCCTTCTCCAGCAATATGTCTGCCTGCAATCCATCATTTTCACAATGACAATAATGGACTAAACTTCTGAAAATGTAAGCCAGCCACAATTAAATATATTCCTTTATAAGAGTTGCTCATGGTATCTCTTTATAGCAACAGAAACCCTAATTAGTACATGTAAAATACAAAAAAACTTCAGTAAAATACCTGTGAGCCAAATTCAACTTTGGTGACATTTTGTTTATGATCTAGCAAATAAAGCTTGCCTGAAGATCAGAGTGCAAAGCTAGCTACACCATGGAGGCCAGGCAATGGTGGTATACACCTTTAATCCCAACACTCGGGAGACAGAGACAGAGGCAGATGGATCTCTGTTAGTTCAAGTCCACCCTGGGCTACACAAAACTGATCCAGTCTGAAAGAGAAACAGAGCTCACAAATGTGATCCCAGCTCTTGGAGTGCCATGCCTCTCATCCCAGCACTAAGGTGGTAGAGACAGGAAGGGATATGGCTGGGCAGAAAGAGGAATATAGGGAGGAAGAGACCAGAGCTCAATGCAGTCTAAGCAGCAAGCAGTCTAGGCAGTCAATCTGAGGCAGTCAGTCTGAGGCAGCAGTCTAGGCAGTCAATCTGAGCATGCAGTTTGTGGACTCAGAGATGGAGGCAGTCAGAGCAGCAGTTAGTCGGAAGCAGTCTGAGGATGTAGTCTGATGGTACAGTCTGAGGACAGGACTGTCCCTTCAGTCTAAGGTAAGAACTAGTGGGGGGCTGCTTTGCTTTCTCTGGTCTTTCAGTCCCCACCCCCGTATCTGACTCTGGGTTTTTATTATTAAGACGGACTAGAATTCATGCTACATTCAACAATACATTTAACAGATCATGTATCAGATCAAGATGGTTTCACTTCAGGTATGCAAGGATGGTTCAACACTAGCAAATGAGTAATGTAATATAGCACATAAATAAATGTGGGAACAAATTACACAATCATATTAATAGATACACAGGACAGCCTTTGACAAAATTCAATATCCCTCTGCTGTGGGATATTTATACACTGAAGACACATTACTGTGACTGATTTAATAAAGAGCTTAATGGCCAACAGCTAGGCAGGAAGTATGGGCAGAAGGAGAGGAAGTAAAAGATGAATCTAGGTGCAGGCAGACACCAAAGAGACATGAAGGGAGTTGGACACACAGAATGAAAGGCAAAAAGCCACAAGGCAAATGGGTTAAGTTATAAGAGCTAGTAGAATAAGCCTAAGCTAAGGCTGAGCTTTTTATAAGTCTCCATGTCATTATTTGTGAGTTGGCAGCCAACAATAAAGCTTATACCTCGCTTCATGAGAAAAGTTTGTAAGAAACTAAATAAGAAAGGATCAAACCTCAATATAATAGTCTACACAACACAAATGTACAGCCAACATCATACTGAATAGGGGAAATCTATAAGCTTTTCCTCTGAAATTTGGAATGAAAGAAGTGTGCCCATCCTCACCTCTCTCAGTATGCTATTTGAAATCTTAGCATAATGAAGTCAACATAAGACATAAAAGGGATACAAATAAGAAAACAAGTCAAATTATCATTCTTTATACATGACATAATCTTATACTTAGATGACCTTAAAAATTATCACTAAAAACCTCTTAGATCTGATAAGATAAATTCAGCAAAGTAGTGGGACACCAAATGAACCCACAAGATCAGGAGAAGCTTGCCTGCCTCCACACTCCCACACTTTCCCCTTATCTCTTCTTCAACACTCTGAGGAGATACATTGTTTATGAATACTTGCCTGGAGATTAGAATGCAAAGCTAGATATAGGCATAGAGGCCAGGTAGTGGTGGCACACACCTTTAATCCCAGGACTCGGGAGACAGATCTCTGTGAGTTCAAGGTCACCCAGGGTTCCATGACAGTGAATCAGTCTAAAGGAAAAACAAAGCTCATGCCTTTAATACCAGAACTAGGGAGTTGGATACTGGCATGATTTGGCTGGGCAGAGAGGAACATAACCTGGGAGGAGACAGGATCTCAGAGAATTGCTGCCTGAGAATTTGTGGAGGCCAGATCTCCCCTTTCAGTCTGAAGCTTTCATAGAGGTAAGAGCTATTGGCTATCTGTTTTGCTTTTCTGATCTCTAGTTTGAACCCCAGTATCTGTCTCTGGCTTTTATTATTCATGTTATACCCTTCCACCCCTACCTTCCTCCTAGTACTGGGGACTGAACCTAGGGTTTCCTGTATGCTAAGGAAGCTCCTTACCACTGAGATACATGCTCAAGTCTGTTTTTAATTTATTTTCATAGAGTCTCATTAAATTGAACAGGATCACTTTTAATTCACTCTACAGCCATGCTAGGCTTAAGCTTGTAATCTTACTCTCTGATAGGAAGTTTATAACTTGTACCACTAGGCCTAACAATTCAGTGGCTTTTCTATGCACCAAAAATAAACTTGCTAAGAAAAAAAATAATGAAATTAATTACATAATAGCCACTAACTCCAAAGAAAACACCTATAAGTAAACCAAAGCAGGTAACAGACCACTACAGTGAAAAAATATAAAATACTAAAAAGAAAAGGAATTAAACACTGTAAGGCAGAAGGACCTCCCATGGTCATAAAGCAGCACAATCAATATAATTAAAATGCCCATATTGCAAAAAGACATATACTGATTCAATGCATCTCCAACAAACCAATAGTATTCTTTATGAAGTAGGAAAAAATTCTAAAATTCAAAATAATCAAAGTAATCCTGGGCAAAAGCAGCAATGTTGGAGGCATCACAGTATTTGTTTTTAAGATGGACTCTAGAGTTGTAACAAAAGCATAGTATTAGCACAAAAGCAGGCATGCCAATAGATGGAACATAACAAAGGGTCAAGAAGTAAACCAATGTACCTGATTCTCAGAGACTAAAAATGCATGTTAAATACAACCTCTGTAGCAAATTAGAAAACTGTGGGACAATGAGATGGCTCAGTGTGCAAAAGCCCTTGTCACCAACCATGATGACATGAGTTCAATACCCTGGACTCACATTGTGGAAAGGAAAAACAAACTCCAGAAAACTTTCCATTGACTACCACATGAGCATCAACCCTCACACATAAATGCATTTTGAAAGCTGGCAATAGCTACAGAGAAGTGTTAAGCTAGATCCCGACATGAAACTCAACTCAAAATGGAATCAAAGACCTTAACACATTGAGAATTTGAAACCAGTCAAAGAAAACATAAGCAATCTCTTCAAAATCCAGAGTGAGAATTTCTCTTCCCATGTCTTTCTATCCTGTCTTTTTATTCACAATATCCAAGTTACAGAAATCAACATAGGTACAGTGTAGTATATAGACATACAATAGAGTATTACTCATGCATAAAGCAAAACAAAGTCAGTATCATTTAATGGAAAATACATGAAACTGGTGATACTATATAATCCAGTCTCAGAAAAAAATATCCCAAGCTTTCTTTTATGGTGGAATCTGAAGGGTGAGAGTGACATGGCATGAAAGTAAAAGTTAAACTATTAGAGGAAAGAAAGGGATCAGGAAAGGTAGGAGGAGAGATGTTGAGATCCATAGAGTGATACTGAGAGATTATATGCATACATGAGAATGTCACAATCATTACATTACACAATATGGACTCAAAAAGAGAGGACTGATTTTAACTACAGAGGTTCAAAGCTCATATACAGGTGAAATGAGTAATGATTATACAAGGGAAAGTAGAAAGAAATTAGAGTTACTATGTTATTGAAGTTACTCATATTACCTAAGTACACAGTGTTATTTTAAACTGCATTTAGATTAGTTATCACTATATATTACAAGCTCTAAGAGCAAGCACTATTTTTTTCCTTAAGATATGGGTAAGGATTAGTTGGATAGCTAAGTAGATAAAGGTACTTTCTGTCAAGTCTCATGACCTGAGTTTGATTCCCTAAGACATATGATGGAAGGAAAGATTGACTACCCAAGTTGTCCTCTGATCAACATGTGCTATTACATACATACATACATACATACATACATACATACATACATACACTTAAAATTGCAAAAGGAAACTCACATGTAAAGATGAGAGAATTCTAGATAATTCTTATAATGTTAAAACACACACACACTAAATAAATACGCATGCAACAAAGCATAATGAGTACCTTACAAGAGTCAAGCAATGCAAAAGTCAAAAGTTACACTGAGAAAATGAATATCTGGACTGACTACTGTTATGCAGAGAGGAGGAAAGTCCACCCTAAATCCTTTCTAACTTGAAGGTTCACGCATTACTTTAACACACACTCTACACAGGGGAAGGATAGCAGAGATACAAGCCTGTCTGCCTTCCTGGCTCAATCTTCTGAGCTTCATAGGACTTGTAGTGAATGTGATAAATTCAGTTGGCATAAAAACTGGCATATTCCACCATACAGAAATACCTGATAAAGTTTATGTAGATAAAAAGTCATGCTGTGGGGCTGGGGATGTTGTCAAGCTGGCAGAGTACTTACTTACCTAGCATGCAGAAAGCCCTAGGTTCCAGTTACATAAACCCAGAAAGAACATGCTTAAAAGCAGTACAAAATAACCTACAGACCTGGATCTACCATCATAGTGCTGAGATACTATGCAAATGAAAACTGGTCAGAGCTGGTTAATTACACAGAATTTCAACAGAGACGATTAAAACACCAACATAAAGTCACTTCCCAAATGTTGGACAAGTGGCAACCACCAATGAACATTAACTCAGAAAGATTACAAAACATGCCACAGAATGAACTATCACCTAAAGCCAACAGGAAAATGTGCAAACAAGCTTTAGAAATAAGACTTAATTTAGAAATTAAGTAAGTCTAAATGTCCAGAGATAACAGGAAGAATAAATATCCTGGAGGGAAAAAAGGGGGATATTCAAAAATAAAGAATAAAGGAGGCTAAAATGTTGGAGGTGAAAACTTTTAGCTACATACTAGCTCTCTAATATACCTTTAACCTACTGATAAGGATTGGGAGACGTTTGGGAATGATGATATCCTAGATAGTAAAGAGTAAAAGCAAAAACCTCCTACAGCAAATTTAAGAGAAATACTTTACACAAGATTAAAAAGGGGGTACATAAGAGTAAGAGGGTGACCTATTTACTTGTTCACTTCAGTCTTGTAGATCATCACAGATTACTAACAAATAGACACATATTAATTAGTTAGTGCTCACAATTAAATTAAAGCAGAAAGGGAAGGGCACAAAGAATACTAATTACATGAGAATGTCACAAGAATTGATACTTTGGCATTTTAGGGGCTTCTGAATGAAATGAAGAAATGAGTTCTTTGAGAATCTTGATTTATAAAAAACTGTAGACATAAGAGAAGCAAGCAACATTCTGGTGACAGAAAGAGCTTTTTATATTGAAGGTGGGTGAACGATGAAAGATTCACAATGATCAGTCCAAGACTGAGGCAGAAGAGAGACCAATGCAGATCTAAACTATGATTATACAGTCTGCATTGTTTCTTTCCAAAAAGACAGTCATCTGGAGCCAGCAATCTCTCTCACTAGGTAAAAGCACTTGCCATACCAAATAGATGATCTGGGTTCAATACCTGCAACTCATCATGGAAAGAAAGGTGCAATTCCTGAGACATCAGTGTGTGCGCACATGCACATGCGCGTGCACGTGCACACACACACACACACACACACACACACACACCAAAGTGCTTTAGAAAATTTTAAAGATAAAATCACCTAATTATGAACATATACCTATCAATCTGGCATCAATATACAGAATATAAAGGCTCCAAAATAGAAAGTAGTGCAGAAAGATGATTTTGTAAATAAAACAAGACATTTAATTAAACCTATCAGAAACTACAACCATCAATCAACAATTACTATCAGAAATGAGCAACAAGCTTCACTGCTGTTGAACAAATGCCAGCATGAGAAAATATTCAACCACAACAAAAGACACAGAAAAAGTAGGAAAAATAGTGAAAAAGTGAACAGTGCCATAAATTGGGACAAGAGCAAGAAAGACGAACTAGTTATCACCACAGTGAAGGCGTAAGCAGAATGGAAGACAGTTCTCTAGGGAAAGGTGTGGAGGTTTTAACTAAAGGACATTAAGAGACTAAAGGAAATGCTAGGTGTAGGCCCAATTGTAGATGGAATGAATACACATATATAGATGGGCAATGGTGGCACATGCCTTTAATCTCAGCATTCAGGAGCAGACAGAACTCTGTGAGTTCTAGGCCAGAGTAAGTTTCAAGACAAGCAGAGTGGTTACACAGAGAAATCCTGTCTAGACCCCTCACATCCTCCAAAACACCCAAAGATATACATATATAATCATGTAATAACTGCAACAATGCAGTCCAAAAAAGGCAACACGGGTCTGAATACAGTAATAGTGCATGAATGCAGAAACAGGCTATACTGTGAACCACATTTTGAAATGAGGAGGAAAAAAAAAAAGGTATATAAAAGAAAGAGATGGGGCTGGAATGATGGCTGGGTGGTTAAGCGTGTGTGTTGTTCTTCCAGAGAACCAGAGTTCCATTCCCAGAACCCACATCAGGCTGCTATAGCTTCCAGCTCACAACAGTCTGCACTCCCCCAAGAGATCCAACACCTTCTTTTGGTATCTAAGACACTTGCACTCATGTTTGCATTAGCTACAGACAGACACATACATATACACATAATTAAAGATAAAAATAAAATATTTCCTAAAAAGAAAATAGGGTGTGGTGACAAGCACCAGTGGGAAAAAGAGAAGTTGTCAACAGAACTCTTAGGTTTCCAAATCAGACACAGAGGGAAAATGCCACTTGTGGACATGAAAGACCTGGAAAGAGGACAGGTTCACATAAAGGAACTGGGTTTTTCTTTGAGAGCTGCAGAATTAAGTAATCATAGGGCACTGAAACAGAAAAGCACAGAGACTGCATTTATGCACTAAATAATCAGCACAGTGGCAACTGAACCGGTAAAGTCATAAAGGTTTACCAAAGGACGGCCTACAGTTTTTGGACACACAGCACCCAACAAACACGAGCTCTTTGAGCTCTTTAGTGCTTAGCTACAAGCGCACCCTACATTTCCCTCGACATTTCAGGATATTCCTGGGCCTGTTAGTATGACTTTGGTTTCAAAAGTTAAGCTCTTGGTTAGGGTAGGACAGTGTGGATGGCATGTTGAGTGGCATCCAGAGTTAGGAACAGGAAGAAAAAGCCCTCAAACAAACCAAAAACACTGAAGGAAAGATGTCTATGAAATTTATCAATAACCTTCTAACGAAATGGGTACTAAACAGAATAAAATGCAATAAATGAGGAGTGAAGATGAGGAACTGAAATGAAACAAGAGTCTAGCTCTGACCTTTTCACAAAGGTATGTGCCCCAAATGAAGCAACAAATCCCGTCTTTGCTGGCTCAGGAAACAACTCCAAGAACAGGGTGTTCTTGTATCGATTTTGCATGTGACTACCTATTAATAAAAATTAGTGAAACTGACCCTTTCGTTAATCCAACATCATTAATAAGGAGGGCCACTGCTAGCAAGATTTTAAATTGAATTGTAGAAGCAGAAAAACAAGATAAAAAATGGATTAGCAAAAACTATGAAACAACATTAGATTATTGAAGGTACAGGCACACCCAATTTCACAAAATAGCAACAAGGGATTTGATACAATTAACTGCCTCACCAAAACATAAGCTTTCAGTTCAGACTAATATACTTTCATAAAAATCCCCACATTTTAACATTCACTGTGGTGATACACCACTTTGGTTGCCTGAAATACATATATTTTTTACAATCAGGAATTCAGCCCCCTGAATACAACTGTTCTTGGAAATTAAAAAAAAAATGCTATTTTTAAGTGTAGTCTATGATGTCACTTATGTCAACATCTATCTCTAAGATATTCCTTGGAGTGTCACCACTTTTATTTAAAATTATCACTGTACTGGGTGTGGAAACAGGTTCTTCTCCCCCCCCCCCCCACACACACACTAGCATCTTGACAGAAATGACAGGGACAAGAGACACTTCAACCTGATGACTCAGACAGTTTATGATTCTGCTTAAGCAACAGCGGCAGTGGTCTGGGTTAGGATCACCCTAACCCACGCGAACCAAGAGAAAAATAAGTCGTCGAGGAGTAAAAATACCCAGCCCAGTCAAGGACGATGTACAACAGATAAACCGTCAAGCCCCCAGTGAACTGCCAGAGAACACCCTGTCCAGGAACCAGCGCTCAGCCCGGTCGTGGAGCCGGGCGGGACCAGCGGCTGGGACCAGACGCCACCAACCAAAATACCCGGTGGCTCCCCCGCGGTACCGGGGCGACAGGGTCCAGCCGGGCCAGAAACGCCCGCGGGAGAGCCCGGCGGAACGCCCGCGCCGCGGAAGCCACCTGCCACCCCGCCGGCCCTCGCCACTCACCGGGACGCGGGGCGCAGGCTGTCACGGGCGCGGTGGCCGCCACTCGCCTCCGGCAGGCGCTGACGTCCAAGTCAGCTGGCCTGGCCTGGCCTGGCGCAGCTGCGGCTCCCGGAACCCAAACAGACGACGGCACCACCTCCGCCGCGCCCCGCCCCCATCGGAAATGACGTAATGCCTGGGAAGGGTTTCTACCTCTAGCCCTCCTAGGTGGGCGCGATAGGGCGTGGCTGCGGGAGGGAGGGGCCAGGAAGCGTGTTGCAGCCGGGACAAGCTTGCAGAAGGGTGGGCAAGCTTTGGTTATATGGTCCGATGTCGCGGTTGCGGAGAAGTTCATGGCTTTTAATCTCTCAGTGCTAGATCTCAGAGTAGAGTCCCTAATAGCTTGCTTGTCGATCGTCATCCGTTTACAGCTGAGCGTGCCAGAACTCTTCCCCGCGTGCTCTGTGTTGCCCAGGTCCCTGAGAACTGCTTTAACAGCAGTCTGGGTGTGAGCAGCCTGGCTGGACCCTGCAATCTGCTGTGGTGACACCTTCTCTTTGTCTGGTTCTAGCATAGCTACCAGGTCTGTCGACCTAAAACTATTTTTCATATATTATCCTGTGGAAGTTGGCGGATACTGCCTCACCCACCGATGGTCCTATTATCAACACGTCAGAATTCTGATGGGTTTTTCATACCAGGGAGGCAAACTACAACCTGCTACAGATCTAGTGTTAGCTAGTTAACTAGTTAGCTAGTTAACTAGATTAGGTACTCAAGAGTTCACCTTCGTGGGTGGCATGGTTCTGTAGCTCTGTAAAATGAAGGTGATTGTAAAGCCCTTTAGGAAGGGCTTTACATGTCCTGCCAAGCTCATTTGAGTTTTTAATTAAGGAGGACCAGCATTACAGAGTTTAAGGATGTAGTGAAATTATAAACTCGAGACCAGCCTGGTCCACATAGGGTGACCTTGACTCTTCCTCCTCTCCTAAAGAAAATAATAATAACAGCATAGTAGGCGTCAGAGGGACACAAAAAGTTTGGTTGTATTCACCATAATGTCTGGTAAACCCTAGCACTGTATTAGTTATTAAAAAGCTACACAATAGTTAAGTTTGTACTCCGCAATTAAAATTTAAAAGGGCTAGGAAGAAGCTTTAGTTCTTGGTTTTTCATAGTTAAAATATCCTGACACTATTGAGATAGTGAAAAGATTGTTCAGAACTATTACTATAGAAAGCTATCATGTCTAAGTTCTGACACAACAAAGAGTGGAATTTAGAGCTAATAGGCAAAGGGGGTGGCCATTGGATGGAAGATTATAAAGAGGTGACATGACATCAAAAGTAATAGTTCTTACAGAGCAGAATTGGACCCTTGCTGAGGGCAGGTGAGAGTGACCAGTTACCAAGGGTAGGGACTCATTTTATAAGACTTAGAGGATTCTTGCTAACACTGGTCTTCGATAGGCCTAACTTGGATGTCAAAGAATGATAGCATAAAAGGAACCTAACTAAATGTTGGTCAAGGAGTGAATTCATTACCATAGCCTCTCCCTTTGTTTGCATTAATCCTTAAGTTAGTCAGTCATATAATAGAAAATACCCACATTTTCTTCCTATATCAGGAAAGTCTATGTAACTCCCAGTCCCCTCCTATACCTCTCTTTCCTTCCTTGTCAGTAACCATAACTTTAATCAGTAGTGAAGCTTGATGGATCTTACATCACCATCTCTTGCAATTTCTTCACCTCTGTGTTCTCATTTTCCTTGCTTTAGTTTAGAGCTTGCTGTTTGTCAGTCTCACATAAACTGGTTCTACAGTTTTTTACTAACCTCTAACACAGTGTCTTGCACAGGTAGTCGTCTTTCAAAACTGCAGATACAATCATGTGTTTTTTCCAGAGCAGAAAGCTTGAACCAGCAATGCAGCAGTAAAGCATGATAAGCTTTGGCTATGTGCCTTTCTGTCACTTGTATTTCCCCCCAAACCCAGAGGTACAGTGAGTCTTTCTCTGTCTTGCTAAGCCCCAAATCACAACACGTGACTTATTAATTTTTGAAAGCTTGGCTGACAGCTTAGGCTTGCTTCTAACTAGTTCTTATAACTTAAATTAACCCATATCTTTTAATCTATGTTCTTTTAATATAAGTTACCTATACTTTGTAAATCCCATGCTGTTTGTTCTGCAAACCTGGCATCTCCCCCTTCTTCCCAGTGTCATCTGTACCTGGAAACCCTTCCTAGCTATTGGCCAATCTACGTTTTATTAAACCAATCAGTGACATTTCTTCACAGTGTACAAAAAGAATATTCCACAACATAGGGGCAAACTAGGGTGTAGGGTCCAGTTATAGCAGTCCTTGGAGCCTGTGAATATATCATGCTGCATGGCAAGGAAGTCTTGCATATGTCTTTAAGGTCCCAGATTTTAAGAAAGGGAGTTACCCCTGATTTTCCAATGGGACCCTGTAAACACTCAGATGTGGGTTCAAGAGGAACACTGAGAGATCATTGGGGGTAAAGAATTTATTAAGAGTCATTAAAGCCATGAATAGACAGCAGTTTGATCTGGGCTCTGAAGAACAAATTAGGGTCTATGTGGCAGAAGTCTTGTATCTGTTCTGGACCTGAAAGATTCCTTCTTTACTATCCCTTTACACCCTGGATATAATACTGTGCATGTGATTGCTTCTGCAAACTTCCCTTTTCTCACAATGGAGTTCTCAGAAACCTGGCTTAATCATTCAAAGGCTTTTTGACCTGTGGGGGGGGGGGGAATGAGGTTTGGCGATTGGACAAACCTTAAGGTAGGTAAACAGGCTACCTACCTTAAGGCCATCAGCAGTGCCCTAGCATGTGGGGACTTCCATGAAAGCAGCTGCTAACACAGGCCACAGAGTTCATCTCGGGACAAAAGAGTGTGGACAATACAGCAAACAGATTAACGCTGGCTGGAAGTATGAATGTAGTGGTGTGAAGCTACAATGGAACAAGTAGCAGTTTTTTCTTCCAGTATGCTTGATGGTGTTCAGAGTTGAGAGATTCTCCATGGAGTTGCAGCCTTGGGAAGTATGATGTCTGTGGAGAGCATGTGCTTTGAAGACTGGAATTATAACTATTTTGACATTGACTTGAGAGATTTACCCAACTTTTAAGTCTCACTTAAACAGCTGAAAAATTGTTTTCAAGAACATTTGGATCCCGTTCTAGATAGATTACCTGTTTTTAAAAGGCAACAAACACTTGTGTTTCATAAAATTATTGAGGTATTATCTTTAGAGCCCCATGGATTAGAGTTTCTTCACTGCCTAAATGATAGCAAACAAGGATTATAACCCCTCTGAATCTTAAATTTCTTTGCTGAATGTAGAGGGTGTGGCACAGTAATACCCATCTTGTAAGATTTTGTGGAAGCTTAAATGAGGTAACATGTAGGCAGTCTTTTCTTTCCTGCCCGATAGTTTCCAAATAACCAACATAGAGACTCAATATTAATTATAAACACTCAGCTGTTAGCTCAGGCTTATTACCAACTAGCTCTTACAACTTAAATTAACCCATTTATATTAAACTACATTCTGCCATGTGGTGTTGCCTCTCTTTCATCTTGCATCTTCTGTTTCCTTTCCATGTCTTGCTGGTGACTCCTCTGCTCTGCCTAATCCTATCCTGTTCAGCTATTGGCAAGTCAGGTTCTTTATTAAACAAGTAAGCATAATTTACACAGTTTACAGTAGGATTATTCCATAGCAATAACATACAAAATGCTCAGTATTTATTAAATTATCACATACACATAAAATGTACATAACTTATTTTGAAAGTGCTATTTCAAAGCTAGGTGAGGTGGCACATGCTTTTAATCCCAGAACTGAAAAGAGCTGAGGCAGGAGGATCGCTGTGATTTTGAGGTTATCTTGATCTATACAACAAGTTTCAGGTCAGGTAGAGATACATAATGATAGCCTGACTCAAAAGTAAATGTCACTTCACTAAGAAGTGCTAATAATTATCTGAGCTGTCAGCAAGTTATATTCTTTTTGCTGATAGAAGGTCTTTCTTGGTACTGATGGCTACTGATTGATCAAGGTGGCTAAAGGTTGGTTTGTTGGCAGTTCCTTAAATTTAGAGCAGGGAAGAGTGCCACATCAGTTGACCCTTTTTGCATGCAGATTTCTAGGTGTCATACAATGCTGTTTGCAGCAGTCTATTCACAGTAGAACCTCTTTTGTTGTTTGTTTATTTGTTTGTTTGAGACAGGGTTCTTTTGCAACTGTCCTGTCTGTACTAGACTCATTCAAACCTGTCTCTGCCACCCAAGTGCTGGAAATATGCCACCAAGTCTGGTTACAACATCTTTCTTAATCATAATTCATCTTCACAAATCCTGCTACTCTCTGATCAACTATGTTTGTATAATATTCAATGTCTTTCATTTTCAGTTCTGTAGCATTCACAGCATCCTCATCAAGAGCAGATAACATTTCAAGCACTTTCTTGCCTCATCTATAAAAACACTCCCTCATCTGTTGATTTATCATGAAATAATATCATAACTTTAGTTCTCTTGCCATTTCCTTCTGATCTGGTTACTTCTGTCACTGAAGTCCATTGAGTCTTTCAAAGTAATCCATGAACATTAGAATCCACTTCTAAACTACTGCTAATGTTGATAATTTGACCTTCTCCCATAGCTCATTAATGTTCCTAAAGGCATCTAGAATGGAAAATCATTTCCAAAAGGTCTTTAATTTACTTTGTCAAGATTCACAAGATGAATCACTATGGTAATTACAACCTTACAAAATATAATTCTTATATAATAACACTTGGAAGTTTGTAAAGAGTTTTTCCTTCCGCCACTGGTCTTGTCCCGCCGTCACACCAGCCCCAATTAACACAGAGAGACTCTGTATTTGATATAATGCTGTTGGCCCGTTACTTGTTTCTTATCAGCTAGTCTTATCTTACTGGAGCACAGGGTCCTGCGGTTCTGTTCTCTCCCATCTCTCCATGTTGACTCCTCCTTCCTACTTCCTCTTTCCTCCTTCTCTCCTAGTCCCTCCTATCTTCCTTTCCTATTGGCCAACAGTACTTTATTCATTAACCAGTATGAGAAACATATTTACAGAATGACATTTCCCATCAGAAGTTGACATTTCTTTTTGATTCATGGGCAGTGAGATGAATACTGTGTTGGCATAAGCACTTTATTTCTCTCTAAGAATTGCACTGACTAGGTATACTGGCAAGGAACAGCAATATTTGAAAAGGAATCCCACATGCTGGGATATCTCACTGGTTTCCATTTAACGAAACTTTGAACTGCTAACAACATTAGATCATAAAAGAAGATAAATAATAAAATAATTGTATCATATTAAGAATAGAAGCATCAAGCTAGATGTAGTATTATTTGAGTTTAATTTTTTTCAATGCAGAGAATTCCATGTGTTCTTCTAAAAATATTGATCTCAGGCTATGTACATGAAAATTGTAATTCAAAATGTGGTGGTGTTTTGGAATCATATTTTGTGTTTCAGTGTGGTCAGATTTAAATGACTAAGGTAATGCCATCCTGTTCCAATGTTATTTTGTGACTCCCTGGTTACTTCTTGTCCTTCCACTCCCAATAGTCACATTCAGAGTGACACTTCTGTGACTGTCCATGACCTTGGCCATACTTCAAACATGTTATAATATGAGGTTTCTGGCCTATCAGGTCCTTCAGCCTTCTCAGACGCCCAAAAAACACATGGACACTATATTAGTTATAGAGCTGTTGGCCATTGGCTAGCGCTGTCCTAATTATTAACCCATTTCTATTAATCCATGTATATCCATGTGGTCTTATCTTACTGGGGAATGCTGAACCTACAACTCCTTTGCCTACTACATGATGACTGCTGAGCATCTCCACAGAGAAGAGGGCAACTTCTTATTTGTCCCTGCTTATATCCTGTTACTGCCCAGCTACACAACTTCCTATCTGTACAGACCTCCGACCTCTATGGTTATCTAGTGGTAAGCTCCATTCTCTGACCCTCAGATAGGTTTTATTTGTGCAAGAAAGATATCACCACATTATATAATGTCTGGAAGTTACCCCGGATCTTCACAAAGAAAGCAGGTGTTACTAATCAGTTCTGAATCCCTTGCCAATGTTACTTACACCATCCCTCACCCCACTACCCGTTTGGGCACCAAGAGACTTTCCAGAGGGGCAAGTCTGATAAACGACTAAAACTTTTAATCATCTTGGTTGTCAGTAACTTTCTCTTGTGGTTTCATTTGGATGATCCCAGTGAAATCAGCCTTGCTCCTGGCCTTTCTTGCCAGGGAGTGGTTAGGGAAGAGGTACCCCCTGTCACAACCAATGTCTCAGAACCCTCACTGAGTCAGGAGAGGTATGGAGTGATTGTCCTATTCCCAACACTAAAACAGAGTCCTTCAGACACTCAGAGGAGGTAAATCTGTATGATGAACTCAGACCTGGTTCTGATTAAAGAGGGATAATCCCAAGGAAGTCTCCTTGAGAGATTTTTTTTAGGGTATTTTCTTTTCCATTTCCCTAGCTAGTGAGTATAGTTGGATGTTTTCTGTCCAGCCTGCCAGCTCCCTTCCACTCAGAGGCTTAATATTATAATTGTTTGGCCAATGACTCAGGCATATTACTGACTAGTTCTCACAATTTAACCCATTTCTATTATTCTATATTTTAGCATAAGGCTCATGGCTTGTTACCTCACATCTTGCCTCTCCAATGACTACATGGCATTCTCCTGACTCCACCATCTTTCTCTCTCTATCTCTGTTTGGATTTCCTGCCTAGTTACATTCCACTGTGTCATAAGCCAAAACAGCTTCATTTGTCAACCATATATTCATATCATACTAAAGAGCATCATACATCAAGTGAGCAATCCATATTTGCCTTTGAATAGACTGATCCAGTGTCCAATGAGACTACCTAACCTGGACATGAATACAATTACTTTCTTGTACCAGGGCTGTGGCAATCCTGACCTCAGTGTGGCTGGAGACTAATCACCCTGTGTCTGGAAACTGAATTTTTCATGAGACCCTTTGCTTCTTCCTTATATACCTCTCTAGTATAACATAATGTTGGAAAGGTATGTCAGGAGCAGGAAGTAGATAGATCACATCTTGATTGTACACAGGAAGCACTGGAAATGACAGAAAGCTATAAACTCTAAAAGTCCATGTGACTTTCTCTATCAAGGCTTCCATCCTAAAAGTTTTATAACCTCCTAAAACCAAATGTTTACATACATAAGCCTATTAGAGCCATTTAGTCTTCAAACTACTACACAGAGCCTGTCTAAGAAAATGTAGTGGAAAGCGAAGTCAGGTGAAGTGGTGCACTTCTTTAATCCCAGCACTTGGAGCACTTGGGAGGCACAGACAGCCAGATTTCCATTAAGTTAAAGATCAGCCTTGTCTACATAATTCTAGGCCAGTCAAGACTACACAGTGAGATCCTGTTTTGTTTGTTTTTGTTTTTGTGTAAGTAGAACAGGACATCCAACATCGTGCATGCACATGTATAAGTGCATGCACCTGTACACATGTGTACATTCACTACACAACTACGTGTGTGTGTGTGTGTGTGTGTGTGTGTGTGTGTGTGTGTGTGTGTAAGATGACAAACAAATCAGTACAGTCTTGTTTCTATTCAAAACTCAAGTTGACTTTACAAACCTTGTTAAAAAGAAAAGACCAGATCCTGGTTAAAAAAAAAAAAAAAAAAAATTTTTTTTTTTGAGTAAAATGTACTAAGAATTTAAGAAAAGGGGAGATTATTAAAGTTCTACAGTATCAAGACTCTCCTAAAGTAGGACAGAGTCATAATTTCTTTTTAAAGACAAGGAGTAAAAAGTGAGTCTGAAGCAAAGCCATAGCATGTTCACCTTAAAACCCACATTTGAAATGCTGGGAAACAAACATGACTCTGGAAAAACAGCTGTAAATTTTTAGTTTCATATCTATCCTAGTGAAAACCAGAATACGATATTTTATGTGGAATTTGAGACTTCATTTTATGAAACAACCACACTCTGAAGAATGATAATTATATTGCTCCATAAAATTTGTTAATGAAGATTTAGGAAGACAAGTAGGTAAAAACATAGCATCATAAAGCTATGACATAGCATTCAGAAAATTTCATGTTAATGTTTCCCGGAAAAATCAAAAATGGGGCATGCATGCCATTTTTCAGGGAGTTGGTAGCAAACATACATGGCAGTAAGATAAACTGGCAAGTTTCATTTCAGGTTTAATTTGGATTTTGTTCAATGATGAAATATTTAGAGCAAATTTTGTGGTGGTTTTCCATAAATGAAAATCATGGCCAACTGAAATATTTACTTATAATTAGAAATGGAGCAACTGTGAAGATATAAAGAAATTTGGGTAAAATTTAAATTTCATAAAATAACTTTCAAATCAGGAGACTAGTCACTCAGGTGAAGATAATTATGAGAATATGTTTAGAAAATATCAAAGGCTTGGCTTTAAAACTTCATACTTGTAAGGAATATTTAGGAAGAGCCAACGAATCACTTTTAGCATCTCTGAGATTTTAAATTCTGAGTTTCATTTACTTGTTTTTCTTCATTATATATTGAGATTAAAAACAAGGCTCCAGGAATAAATATTTTATGATTTTTTTCTGAGAGGACCCTTAAGGTGAAAAGAGTGAATGAGTATTTTTATCCATATTAAACCTCCATCTTATTTAAAATTTAAAATAAAAATATTTTCACTTCTTTTGGTCCTAATTTCTTATGGAATTTCTTCTCTGCTTTTGGGTATAACATGATGTTCATGTGTATATATGGATAAGCTTTACAACTGAATATTAAGTAGTTCAATTGAATTGTCTATGCATTATGCATTTGACTTTAATCACCAGCCATTATTCAAGTCTAGCCAGAACAGAGAATTTTTTGTGTGTGTGACGATTTTTCCATAAATAATTGAGTCTCTGCTAGGAACCAAAGATGAGTAAGTTCTTACCTCCACTTCTTAGGGACTCTGAATCACAGAAATTGGTAACAAAAGGGGCCATTACAACAAAGAATGATTTAGTAATAATGTTATCAATAGTGTGTGAGGATACATGAATGGATAAACAACTTATGTGTGTATAAAGGACTAGAGATGTGACTTTTGAATAAGACCCTTACACTCTGTGTCCTTGTTTCCAGGTAAAGTTTAGTCTTACTTGGATTAGCAAAGAAGGAAGAGGAGGAGGACTGTGGGGGTCTTTTTCTCCTATACTTACATGCAAAGGCCGAGGAGACTAGCTTCCAGCCCCTACCCAGTGTTCCAAGAGAGAAATGCTTCTCAGGAGTGGGGAGAATGAAAGATTTCTAAAATAATTTGATTCACTTGATCTGAGGGTCATTTTCTTTATTTCCTCGTTAATTTTTTTTTTTGTCCTAATTGTCTAGAATTTCTTAGCTCTAATTCTCTGTCCTGATTCTATTTTTCTTCATTCTTTATTCTACTGTATTCTTTACTCTCTCATTATTTATTTTTCTCTATTCTACATTCTTATTCCTCCACCATTACAAAATCTGAAGCATATATACATTCATTCATTAGCAACTTGTTAGAAAAAAATACAAAACAAAACTACAAGGCAAATTCTCAGGGACTCAGGGACACAGGCATTCTTTGAAGATACATAGCCAGCTTTCAGGAGACACAGCTCCAACTGTGGAGGTTCTGGCCACCTCTTAATGGGGCTGCTACAGATTGCAAAGGGAAGAAATTAAATCATTAAGAGATATAAGAAAATGTCAAAAAATATGTGCACTATTTTACACTTCTTAGGTATGATTAATAATATCTAGATGCCATTAGTTAGTAGCCTTTTTCTTATCACCTGAGTCTCAGGACCTAAACAAAAATAGTTTGTCTACTGCATCAAAAGCTTATACAGAGTGTTAATTGCTATTTTAAGTCAGAGGGGGGGGGGAAGATGTGCCAGTGACAGAAGCTTAGCTTAGGGCAACATAGGTACTATTGATCTCTTGAAGGGCTGTGATATAACAAGCCCAGACACCTGTGATTCTTTCCTAATTTATTATAAATCTTTGAATAGCTTATATCCTACAAGACTACATACCTGCAATTTCATAAGTAAAATATGTGAAAGTACTGTTTGTAATCTGTCCAGAAGGACACAAATCTGGCAAAATTGCTCTGTCAGCCAAGGATAAAGAATAGGCCTATGAATTTCCTCCATCAGATTAGCTGGTGAATTAGTCTTATATATCAGCTGTCATCTGTTGTAATTGTACCATGGCCTGCAGCAGCTTGTGACATATACTGTGGTTGTTTGGATGAGAATGGACTCCATAGCTCATATGTTTGAAAACTTGGTTGGTATGAGCACTTTCCCACCAGCTTGGTCCCAGAACCATGTCAGCCCCAAATAACATGCAGAGACTCTACTAGTTATAAAGCTGTTGGCAATGGCTAGAGCTTCTTAATTGGCTAGCTCTTTCTTAGATATTAACTCATTTCTACCAATCTAAGTGTTTTCACCTGGTCTTATCTTACCCAAGAGAGGGTCTGGACCTCTTTTCTCATGCCCTACATCTTGACTCCTCTCCCAGAATCTTCCTTGTTCCTAGTCCTGCTATCTTGCCTTCCTATTTGCCAACAGTGCTTTATTCATTAACCAATAAGAGAAACATATTTACAGAATGAAATCTCCCATCACCTGGTACCTGGTTGATAGAACTGTTTGGGAAGGATTCAGAGGTGTGGCCTGTTTGAGGAGATTTTGTTAGTGGAGGATGGTCTTTGAGGTCTCAAAAGCCTCTGGCCATCATCTCCAGTGTGGGGTTTCTGCCTGTTCCTTGTGGTTTTTAAGATGTGTGCTCTCAGCCACTGTTCCAATCACCTCTTGATGTCTTATCTCATTAAAAGTTTTGTTTGATTGTTTGTTGTGGGCAGGGAGTCACAGAGTAGCTCAGTAGTGCACTTGCCAAGTATGTACTGGTTTCGGTTTCAATTCCAGGTTCCCAAAGATTTTGTTTGCAGCACACCCTTCTTTATATATGTATTTTTATAATAAGAACCCAGTAGTGTGCACTTGCATATTCACAATGGAAACAAGATTACATCTCCCAAGGTATGTTAGATTTTTCAGTCTTCTGAGCCCAGAATTTATGTCCCTTCTGTGTTGCTCAACATTGTGTTCCTTTGTGTTTTGTCATTTCCTAAATTAAAGATGGTTAATCTTGTCACTTTGATGTTATCTAGTATTTTCATGGAAACAGCTGCCTAAGTATGTCTGGGAGTTTCTAGATTAGGTTAGTTGAAATATAAGACCTGGCTTAATTTGGGAGGCACCATTTTATGGCCTGGAGTACTGGGCTGAATAAAAAAGAGAGAGTGGGCCTGAATCTCTGTTTGCAGGTGGTGGCTATAATGTGACCAGCCTCTCTCAATCTCCTTTGCAGGTGGTGGCTATAATGTGACCAGCCTCTCTCAATCTCCTTTGCAGGTGGTGGCTATGTGACCAGCCTCTCTCAATCTCCTTTGCAGGTGGTGGCTATAATGTGACCAGCCTCTCTCAATCTCCTGCACCTCTCCTTCCACATGATATAAGCCATCCTAAATCCCTCATCCCTCTCTCTTCTTTTCTCCCTCTCTCATTCCTTTTTTCTTCCTCAAGTTGCTTTTTGTCAGGTATTTTCATGCAGCAAGTAAAGTAACTAATACAGAAATTAAACTAGAAGGTAGCTTGCAGTTAATGTGCTGAAAGGTGTCTCAGATAACAAAAATACAGAATACTAGCAAGGTCAAACAAATAGCTGTGTAATTAACACGGACAAGTAATAGATATTTTACATTGATTTTTTTTGTTTGTCTGTTTTTTGGGTTTTTTTTTTTTTTTTTTTTTTTGTTATGGGCCAGTGCCAGTTGTTTCTTTTGCCTTAGATCACCTCTCATTAATTAAACCACCTAGCTGAATGGGCTTTTTTGTATCCATGTCTAGAATGAACAACTTTCTCATTTATCTATTCCAGGGCTTTAAACAGTAATATATGCAAGAGTTGTATGTTTCTCTAAGGAATAGCACAAGATATAATAATATAATACTGTCTCGAGGAGTAGTGGTTAAATTTGGGGAGGGGGTCATTTATCTCTTTTCTAATATAACTGAAGTTATGAGTTCTTGCTGGGCACAATGGCATGTGTCTTTATTTCCAGCATTTGGGAGACTTCAAGGTCATCCCCTGAGGCACAGTGAGGCTGGGCAACATGCACACACTCTCTCTCTCTCTCAAAACAAACTATGAGCTCTTTCCAGAAAAGTAGCTATCATACAATTTTTCATTAAATTTCAGGAGATCCAATGACCCTTCTGAAGGCTTCTATAGTTCAGACCTGAGGTTATAAAACTTTAGACTGTATGAGACTCAACTTTATTTCAACCAATTTTATTAGTAATATGTCAAGAGAGATTTAAGAGAGTTAAAATTTTACAGAGTCAGCCTGAATAATGGGACAGTAATGTACTCACAAAGCTGAAAAAATGACTAATATATTTGCTTGCTGTATTACTGTGGAGCTAGGATTAAGTGCAGCAAAATACTTCTGAATTATAGTTTAATAGGCATTACTGTCCATTTTACAGATATTCATGGGACTCTGGCTCTATAATAGAAGTTGTGCTCAGCATGAAGCTAAAGGATGCAAAGATGCTTATACTTTTCTTTATGAAAGCAAGTAAAGAAAGAGTGGGTAATAGAATTAACTAAAGGGAGCTGAATGACTAAATAAGAAGACTGGGGCTGCAGAAATGATTTAGGTGGTAAAGTGCTTGCTGTGCAAACAAGAGGGTCTCAGTTTGGATTCCCAGCACTCATGTAAAAACCCTGCCATAGTAGCATATCTGTATTCCTAACACTAGGGAAATGAAGACAGGAGGATCCCTGGAGCTAGCTGAACAGCTAGTTTATCAAATTTGTATGCTCCAGGTTCAGTGAAAAAAACCTTTCTCCAAAAGTAAGGTGAAGAAAAAAGAGGTATCTACATCCAACTTAACACTCATACACTTGTGTACACAAACATATGCATATATCTTAGTATGCTTTCTATTATTGTGATAAAATACCATGACCAAAGGCAATGTAGGGAGTATTGGATTTATATTGATTACATAACCCAAGTCACAGTCCACTGAAGGAAGCAAAGCAGTAACTCAAGTAGGGCAAGAAACCAGGCTGGAACTGGAATAGAGACCATGGAGTAATAATGCTATTTACTGGCTTCCTGTCCATGGCCTGATTAGCTTGCTTTCTTTTACAACCAGTGACAAACTCCCCCAGGGAAAGGCACTGCCCAGGACACTGGGAATTTCCACATCAATCATCAACCAAGATATTTCCCAGAGTCCTGCCTACAAACCTGTCTAATGGATGGATTTTCTCAATTTTCCCTCTTAACAAGTGACTCTAACTTGTGTCAAGTTGACAAAAACTCATCAACACACACACACACACACAAACACGAAAACAAAACAACAACAACAACAAAAAAACACTTTCAATATAACATGATTTTATTTTTTTAAATAGTATTGATTTTACTACTTTGACTAGGTAAGTGGAATTATGTACTCCAACATGGTTTGGCCTTCTGTATTTTGTGTTAATATTTGCGTATCTGTGCTTATTATTAATTCCATGGCAATGCCTAAATCCAAGATCAGTCAATACTGAAATGCCACAAGTTTATTTTTCACCACTCTTATGTATCTTATCCAAAAAGGGGAACAAAGTATTATATGTAACAAACAGACTTTTCTTCTTCACTTATTCTAAGGGTTCAGTAACCACACCTTAGCTTCAACTTCTCCTTCCATAGCCTTGAGAGTCAGGAGTAGCCACACCTCAGATTCAGTTCTGTTGTTGTTTAGAGTAAGACAGCCAAACATCCTACTGTAGCTACACCTTTGACCTTTAGATCTCATAACTTGCTGAGGACAGTTTTGAACTCTCTGTCCTTGTGCCAAGATAGAGTTGCAGTCATCTCTATGGACACCCACAAGATACAAACTATGATTTATAAAATGTTTATTATTAACCCATTGAAATTTTTGGTTTATAAATATAGGTTTACAAACACAGGGTGTAAGACACTTAATTGTATTATAATGTTGAGCTACATATGCACAAATATAAGGTACTAAAATACATAGTTTCTTTCCATTTTAAAAGTTATCTGCCTAGAAGGTTGAGTTGAACTGAAAAAAAATTCTAATAGTGGTATTTCCCTTTATACCATAGGTATATAACTATAGCCAAATGGTTATACAACACAGAAAAGGTATTGAGAATAATATGTTAATATTAAATTCTACCATCTTTTGCTATTACCTAAGTATGTATCATCATGTACAAAATCTGTTCTAAGAAAAGTATCTTCAAAGAAATGGAATTAATATATTAAGTGTCCTTATTTTGCAGACTTTAGGGACTGAGGCTCTCTTCTTGGCCCCAGTTCTGGGGAATTGACCCTCAAACCAGGCAAGTGTACAAACCAAGCAACTGCTTTATCGCTGAGCTTTATTCCCAGCTCTTGGAGGGTAAAGATACTAGGTTGCTCAAGTCATATGCCAGAAGCACAACCAGGACTGATGTAGTCTGGCCAATTTTGACTGCATCTTTTTTCTATTATTTCTATTTTATTTTGTAATTATAATAGGATAATTATCAAGTAATAAGACTGTTTCTTCAGTCAAACAAGTCTCCTTGTTTCTCCTCTTATACTGAGCATTATAAGAATAGGATGCTCTATGTAAAGTGCTTTCATAGCTTCAAAGAACTTTATATACAGGACATAGTTCATTTCCCACATGATTTTATTTATCTGGAAAAGGCGGATACAAAAATCATGGCCTTAAAACCTTTTTTATATCACAGTGATCACAGTGACTATATATTATCTTGATGTTTCTTCAGATAGACAGTTCTCCTGCTGTAGCTGGCTCATAAAGAGTTTCCAAAGAATCTGTTGTTCTTATAGCTCAAAAAGAGTGATCTTTGAGTGTAGGCTAAAGACTTCTTGCCAAAGATGTTCCTTATTTGTATCTTGTCTGGAGTAAGAATGTTCAGTTTGTAAAACTTCAGCACTATGGTCTACATCCCTATAGAAGGAGTATTCAGTGTCTGTGTCTTCCATTTTCATGGTTTCCTTTGAAGCTGGTATGAAAGAATTAACTGCAGGCTTAGACTTTACTATCTGCATTAAAATGGTAATAATAAATTTGTTATTTATGTTTAATTTTTCAACTGTGCTGAAGAGGAATGAATTTTCCTGACCTGACAAGGTCAGGAAATTAATTATAAAGTTTGGATTAACAAGATGGTTGGCAATCATGTCTTCTGAATTTGAAGTTGTCAAAGCAACAGTTGGAGAATTTTGATTCTCAAAAGATGTAGAAAACCCAACTATACCTAAATCTTGATTTAGTGATGTTTTATGGTATCTAGCTTAAGAGTTAATATATTACCTTATATGCTTTATACACTTGGGGGTGGTGGCTTCAACAAAGCAGATGAATCAAGTAATTCTGCATGTTCAGAGAGTACATCTATGTTACCTGTATTTTCCTTTGCTTCATTTGATCCAAGTGATTCTTCAGACTTGGCTTTTAGGCATACTTCTTTCACATCACCCAATTTTCTCTTCTGAGACTTTGTTTTTAGAAGTATCTTTTCCCTAGAAAATATTTTTAAATTCTGAAAAAGACATACTAATAGACTTTCATTAGTTAGAGCTACATAAACTATAATTTTGAGCAGTATACTGGTCAAACAAACTTATTCAGTCATGAAAGTTCTACTTAAATATATTTTTAATTTTTAAAAAAGCATTACTGTCTTCAATATATGACAAACATTTTAGGTTTTTCAAAAGACTAGTGAGTAAAGCATAGCCCACCAGTTAAATAAAATGTAAGTATGCATAGCCTATTTTTGTAATTGTTGTTTCTTAAACTGCTTCATAATAGTTCAATTTAAAGAAACTGTCATACTCTTAGTACCAGTACAAATTAGTGTTGCTTTTTTCTCATGCATTTGTTTTCTCAACAGTAATCATTCTTACTTTCTCTACTCATTCACCTTGAAAAGTGTCCCTGCAACATTACTCCCTCTCTACTACTTTAACACCTGATAGTCTTGGGGCAAAGGAATGATTGCAGTTTGCTTTAAATAATGGATACTCCATCTGATATCAAGATCAGGAGTAAAATGGTCACTACACAAGAACTGGTATTTACTGGGAACTCAAAACTCTCTCCTCGTATTCTTCAACTGCTTTTCAAGTCTTTATCATGTAGAGGAAACCTGAAATTCAAACAAACAAACAAACAAAAAACTTCGACATATTTTTAACATTTTTGCCAAATTCCTAGCTTGCATATCTAAGTAACCCATTGTTGAGTGTTACAAAAGCAAGGTAACCATCCCTGTCAAGTAATAGAATCTCTACAATTATCACCATCATGTTTCTGTGAAGTAAGAAAACCAAGATATGGTAAGTGGCCATAACTTCATCTGATAATAGCTTATAAAGCACTTCAGTGCTCTTTCAACTAAAATGTGTTGCTACAAAGGATAAAGTTTACATATACTTCCTACGGGTTATACATAATTATTATATAGTTTGCTAGAAGTAGCAAATATATTCATAAATTACAAGTTTTCATTCAAATGTACTTAATAAAGGATAAGTCAAATGGTTTGCTGTCTACAATTTTAGGCAGTATTAACATTTTAGCTTACTTGTATCTTTTTTTTCTTTTTTGAGACAAGATCACTATGTACGCCAGGCTGGCCTCAATTTCATGATTCTCCTGCCTCATTCTGAGTGCTAGGATTACAGGTATGTATCACCATGCTTATCTTGTGTTAATATTTTAAGTGAGGAATCAATTGAAACAAATGCTTTAACTGAAAATAAAATGACTAATACTCCATTCTCTTTACTACTGGGTTCTGCATGAGCTCTACTTATGTGCAATTTAGTCAAATGTTTCTAGATGTTGACCCCAGATTAGGAACTGTAACATTCAAGTTCTGAAAGAAGAACGGTGATGAAAGAAAAGAATTGAGTATGTTTACATGTTCAACCTCAGCCAAGTGTGATGACATACCCTGAAATCCCAGCATTCATTTGGCTGAAGCAGAAAACTTGACATTCTGTTCCTGTATTGATAATCTGAATTCAGGGCTGGCTCTAAGATAGTGAAATACATTTTATAGGCAAAAGTGTATTAATGGCAGTGCCAGAATTTGACAGAAAAAAAATTTGTTAGTTTAACAAATTTAAAGTACATTAAAGCATAGCTAACAATAATTTATATTTAATTAGATGACATTCCAAAAGATAACCCAAGGCATATACTATATAATTACACAAAACATAGTTATTATACTCTCAATCTCAAATTACTTAGTTCATGCTTTGTAAAATTAGCATTTTTACTTGCCTCAAGTTTTGCTAAGTTTTCAAGGTCCTACAAGAAGAGCCTAGGTATGTAGGAAATAACTTGTCACACTGACAACTTTATGTAGGAAAGCCAGATGACCTACTTTTGGGAGTTCTTGCCAAATGAAATAATTTGTCCTTTAACCTTGAACATATTGTTTTTACATGTGATAGGCATAACCAAAACAGGTACTTAAAGGCAAAAAGGTCAAGATCAAGCTTTTGCAACATTTAAAACGAGAATATACCTCTTATAAATTCATGTGGAATATGCAGCATACACATGCAAAGTTATATAACAAACTTTTATAAATGTACTTTGTGAATGTCTTTATTGGTAACTGGATCAAACTACTTCTCTGACCTACTCAGCCATGTTCTTAAGAAATCTTCTAGATTGTTTCTTGAATAATTTCTTACATTGGCTTATTTCTTTTCTTTTTCTTTTTGGTGTTTTTGTTTCACATTCTGTAATTTCTTTAAATTTGTAAGATAGTCACATTTCTTTTTTGCTGACATGGTCTCTACTGTGTTGCCTAGCGTGGCCTTGAACTCCTGATTCTCCTGCTTCAGCATCCAGAATGTTGAGATTACAAATGTGTACCACCATGCCCTGCTCAGATTATATGCTGAACACTAAATGCACACAAAGTACTAGATTCTTATAAATTGATAGCAGAAAAAATTTACTTCTGTAATTATGCCCTCCACAAGGATGAAAGATCTTTGACTCCAACTCTCAGAGCTAGAGTCATCACTGTTATGACATTGGCCTTTTAACTAACCATGAATTTGATTTTTCTTTTTCTTTCTAAATATCATTGCATTTTGTGGAAGGGATTCAAGACAACCAATAATGGAAATAATGCCACGTCATGTGAATGACTTGGGTTTATAAGCTTTTCCCTTAATTGATTGAACCATTATTGAATAACAGCATTGAACTAAAAACAATGGTATTCTCAAAATAACTTTGAAGTAAATGACAAATCAGATTAGCTCTATCTGGAATGACTTAAATACAAGGAAAAAGGAAATGGAATATTTTAACTGCACTGACGTTCACATATATAAGTTTAACATATACTCCAAGTAATGTGTTGTGTTTACTCATACAGAAGAGAAATCTGAGGAGCTGAGATATTCAACACTTTGCAAAAGTTACTGAAGCAAGGGAAACACGGCTTGAACCCAGCAAATCCAGATGTGGAATGACACACCTCTTGTCTTGGCTTCTGAATGAACTAAGTACTTAGGTGTTGTTTCTGGATTTCTCATGCTGTCTTTTCACGCTCTCTGCACTAACTGAAGAGTTTAAATACCCTGTTAAGGACACAAGTTACAATTCCAGTCTATCAGAATTTTCAAGGTTGCTCACATCATTCAGCGGAAGCAACATAGGGTCACATTTTAGCTATGTGACCAACCTCACAAGAACCTCACCTTCCCAATTAGCGACTCAAGATGGACTTTAAACGTAGTTTACGTCGAAATGAGGTCAGCTAAAGCAGGGAAAGGGCTGGAAACCCCCTTGCACAGTGCAAAGCACCATGTGCTCGAGCCTTTTGGGGAACCAAGGACGAACAGACTAACAAAGTGACAGACCAAGTCTTGGACTCCGAGAGCCACTAACTCACTAAGGGTGAGGCTGAGTCTTCAGGTCACCGGGCTACTGAAGGATAAAAGCTCAGCTTCCGGTCTTTATTATGGCCGCGGCACGCAGCGGCGAGAGTTTACTTGGGGTCAACCCGCCCGCAAGGGGCGTAAACCCGGACTCCTCTCCAAAGCAGGGAGTGGAGGGCCAGGCCCCGGTCGCGCAGCCCAGCACGCCTGCGCGGCGATCCGCCCCAGGGAAGGACGTGTGCTTCGTCGACTCACTTCCGCTTCCCCAGGCTTTAGCACCGCCTCCTGGAGGTTGGTTCGGGAAGTGACGCACAGATCAAAAGGCAACAACAGTTTTCCACGTGCGCGTAAGGCGCCAAAGTCAGGTGGGCGGGCGGGAGCCAATGGGGAAGCGTTTCGTGTAGATCCTCTCGGGGCGGCCGCGCCAACCACGGACTCCCGCCAGTAGGGAGCGGGCCGAGAGGGACGGAGGCCGGTCTGCGAGGTCGGAGCCTGAGAGCCGGGAGCAGGGAGCCGGGAGCCGGGAGCCGGGAGCCGGGAGCCGGGAGCCGGGCCTCCGCGGTGTGGAGAAGCTGCTGCAGGGCGGGGCGCACGGGTGAGGACCGGGCTGGGCGGCGCGGAGACGGCCCCGCTTTGTGCCGGCTCCGCCTTGGCGTCCTGCTGTCGCGCGGCCGTTCGGCCGACGAAACGATTGTACCCCGAGTTGGCTGCGTCACACTCGGTGCAGGTGGTGGGGCTGGGGTCCGCTTTCCCAAGGCCAGGCCGGCGGCGTCGCGGAGCCTGCCGATGGGTCCCGAACACGGCACCGGCGCCCCAGTGGAGCGGGCCGGTCCGGAGTGCAGCGGGGTCGAGGAGGGCGCACCCATTGTTTGAAGGAGAAGCCAAGCCACTGAGACATCTCCAGGGTCAGCCTGGAGCAGAGGAAGGCGCCTTGCTGTCAGTGGTAGACTCGCCCTTTCACTGAGGGACATTGGCAGTTTCTGGCGCTCACCCGGCAAGCTTGGCTTATGGTTTTTTGTTTGTTTTTTTCTTTTTTTTTCTTTTTGTAGACAAGGTAGACCTAGATAGAGCTCACTGTGTAGACCAGGCTGGCCTTGAACTACAAAGTAATCCTGTCCCTGCCTACCGAGTGCTGGGATTAAAGGCCTGTGCCACCGTGCCCGGCTTCTGCTTGAGTCTTTAGACTAGACCGAGAGTTTGTACTTTGTGGTTGGTACGCGTGACTATGACTAAGTCTCAGGAAAAAAGTAACCTACCTGCTAATTAAGCTCAGAAAAGGCCACAAGAGAGGACGGCTGGCAGTTTCCACAAACTATAGCACGTTTTCGTCAGCCTTGTTATGTCATCATAGGCTATTAAGGACTAATGTGGTTCAGCATTCAAGAAAGCAAAGTATTATCAATTCTAAGTAAAAATGTTTTAAAGAGAAACGGTTTATTCGCTCACAAATTTGAAAAACTTAATCACTTATCCACAGTACAAACTATTTCCTTCCTCTGGTAGCCTAGCCTTAGAAGTCTTAAACTTTACTAATCCTGAGTTTTAAGCAGATGTTAATAACATTTCTGAAGTACTTAGGACCCTACATGTATGAAAACTGATTGTTTTAACCCCTTTAAGAGCAAATAGAATTAACCAACTTGAGAATCATCTTTCCTTCCTCACCTTTGCCTTGATGTTAAGATTCTAGCCAAACACAAAGAAGACTCGATTTTTCAATATTTGCATCATATTCTGAAGCTAGATGTTGTGAAGGCAATACTGAGAAAGCTGGGGTAGGAAGATCAGGACATCTAAGCCAGCTAGTACTTTTTAGGATGATGCTGTCTTAAAAAAATATTTTGAAGAGGTAATAATACCTTTAACATCACAGGCAAACAAAAGTTTATTAACATAAATAGTACAAATCTTGCCTTTCTAAGAAAGTATCAATTTAGATTTCTTTTCAACAGATAAGCAAAAGGCTTGCTAATAGATTCTTGATATTAGAGATATTGTCAGTACAATGTCATGAATATATGATACTGTGTGCATAACATTTTGATGCTGCTGTAAGTCTGTTATACCAAAGGTTTGTTGGGGTAATTGCTTTCTAGAATTCTTATCCTTGGGTTTAAAAAAAAAATGTGTTTTCCTTTCTTTTTTAGGATATCAAAAATGGCTACTCCCCAGTCAGTTTTTGTCTTTGCAATTTGCATTTTAATGATAACAGAATTAATCCTAGCCTCAAAGAGCTACTATGATATCTTAGGTGTGCCAAAATCTGCCTCAGAGCGACAAATCAAGAAGGCCTTTCACAAATTAGCCATGAAGTACCACCCTGACAAAAATAAGAGCCCTGATGCTGAAGCAAAATTCAGAGAGATTGCAGAAGGTAAGTAAATGACTTCCTGCAGTCTCATGGGTATTTCTAGTAAGGGCAATGATAACTGAGAATTTCATGTGCTCTTAAAGATCTTATGGAAATGGGAGAATTTGATGTAGATTTTTGCGATTACTAGAATAGGTACCTGACTCCTAATGAATTATAGTAGGTAATTTTATTTACAATTCTAAAAATGATAGAAAGACACCATTTCCCTTATTTGTTATTTCTGAGATTACTATGTATAAAGTGGGGTATTAGAAAGCCAAAATTCTTATCAAGTAACTTAAATGTATTTTACTAAGTATTGACTTAATATAAACAAAAAAGGTTAAGTATTGCATCTACGTTTCAAAACAACATGTCTTTAAAAAACTATAACGTACATTTTGTCTTCACACTAATTCTAAAACAAATGTACATTCCTGTATGTTACTTAAGTAGTTAATGGGTCTAACAAGAAGTTGGAGTTGAACATTTACTTAGTTAAGTGAAAAACCTGATTTTGTATTAGTTGGATGCATTTAATTTAATTCTTTAATACAAATACTAGTTCTGCACAAATAATATGAAGATGAACGAATTATTTTTTCCTACATTTGTGATAATGGTAGCATTTATTTATTTAACAAATATAGTATATTAATTGAAGAAATAATTAGAAAGATATCATTGTTCTAACTACTGATGAGTTGATAAAACAAAGTCCCTGCCTTGTATTACAATTACATTTTAGAAAGCTTTATTTTTATTTGTAATATTTTGTTTGTGATGTAAAATTCTTCCCAGAAATACATAAGCTGGAATCATGTATTTTAATTTTACATGTATATAATTTTGAATATTTTATCTTCAGTTGCTAAAAGATTTTTATCTCTTTCAGCATATGAAACACTCTCAGATGCTCATAGGCGGAAAGAGTATGATACAGTTGGACACACTGCTTTTACTAATGGCAAAGGACAAAGAGGGAGTGGAAGTCCTTTTGAACAGTCTTTTAACTTCAATTTTGATGACTTATTTAAAGACTTTAATCTTTTTGGCCAGAACCAAAACACTCGGTCTAAGAAGCATTTTGAAAAACACTTCCAGACACACCAGGATGGTTCCAATAGACAAAGGCATCATTTCCAGGAGTTTTCTTTTGGAGGTGGATTGTTTGATGATATGTTTGAAGATATGGAGAAAATGTTTTCTTTTAGTGGCTTTGAAACCACCAATCGACACACAGTACAGACTGAAAATAGATTTCATGGATCTAGTAAGCACTGCAGGACTGTCACTCAGCGAAGAGGAAATATGGTTACTACATACACTGACTGTTCAGGACAATAGTTGGTTCTTTTCTGTTTCTACTAAGCCCACTTAGTTTAATATTTCTCACTATGTCTGATGAAAATACAGTTTTCTGTGAACTGTTTTAACAAATGCATGATTTCACTTACGTTAAGCAGTTGGTTATAAGTATTCCATATATTATTTTTGACAGATTCAATCACATTCAGCTAGTACACAACTCTGATTATTAATTTTCCTGATTAGGAAAGGTTCTGTTGAAAGAAGATTATTTGCAAGATTTTTTTTTTCTTTATTCATTAACTCACTAATTTGGCCACACCCAAAAAAAATCCACAAACAAAACCCAATTTGCCTGGTACATACTTAAATATTAAACTTTAAAAGTTACTATAGATATAATTGTGTGAACTTGAATAATTTTTGCAGTGAAACCTCTGCTAATTTAAAATCCGCATGCCTTGTAGCACCTGTGACTTGGGTTACTAAATGTCTATGAAACCAATTGAGTCAGTCAGCGAAGGAGACAACAGGCTTTTGGCTAATTGCCACTGAATGCTTTAGAAAGTGCTGGTTTGATACTTACCACAAAAAGTTGCCTCTTCAGTAGAATTGTTTTAACAGGAATGATTGTATTGCACGTAGTTAAGCTGAAAATGAAAAAGTTTAAAACTTAATGATGAAATATTGCCAAGAGATTGTGTGTTTGTTACTGGGCTAATGATTTTGTATGATCAAAATCATAGCTATTTACACTTTTTTTTCATTTTTTTTTTTCTGTTTGTTGACTTTCTAGGTCTTAGTATCAATTTAAGAGTTTTGTTTTGTGTTTTTTTTGTTTGGTTTGACGTATGTGTGTGTGTAGTTCCTCTTGCACTTATCTTTATCTAGAGATTGACTAATACCTCATTGTTTTTGTAAAAGCAGCCAGTAATTTCTGTGCAACCTTATATGTGCAATATTTTTAAATCCTAAGAAATGTGTGCTTTTTTTGTTGTTAGAGTTATTTCTTTAGTTCTGCACTTTTCCATGTTATACTCCATCTGAGTATTAATCCTATGGATGCATATAAAAACTAGTAATGTCTCATGCAATATTGTGTGAGTGAGAGAAATACAAATATTTACAACCTGATCTTCACTGTTGTCATTTTATTATTCAGTTCTGGGCTGTACAGTGTATAAAATGGAGCAAATACTAATCAAAGGTCATATTCTTTATGTAGTTTTGTCTAACCAGAAACCACTAAGGTGATCTTACTTTATTACCATTTGGTAGCTTCTCTTTTGTTACCATCTCATATTTCAGTAGCTTGAAGGTTTTATTAACTATAATTTTTGTGTATTTGCTTTTTGAGAGCAAGTGTTGTGTTCTGTCACAAGGCCTTTCCTAATTAGGCCTGGTTGAGAAAAAGCGAGACTGCATAAAACTAACAATCTTTGGGATTACCCCTCCTCTCAACACACACTCTTGTAGTGCTTGGAATGATCCCAAGGTATGTCAGGTACTCATTCCACCATGAAGTACATTCCTAGCCCTCTCACCTTTTGAGAATTGTGTGCACTAATATGCAGGTGCATTTGCCTGAGGAGGCTAGAGGTTGATATTTGGGTGTCCACTATTGCTCTTCACCTTATTTATTTTTTTTGCTTATTTTTGAGGTAGTTCCTCTCACTGGGTCGAGTTTGAAGTATTTCCCAGACTAGCTGGTTCCTCTTTCTTCTGTCCCTATCCCATATAAGTGCTGGGGTTATAGGTATAGGCCACTATTCCTGGCTTTTTATGTGAGTACTGGGGATCTGAATTCAGTTCCCCAAGCTTACATTTTAATCTGCTTTGCCATCTTACCAGCCTCACTGTAAGAATTTTTAAGAAAATGAATATTTTATATTCATGAATCTTGTTTCCTGGAAGTTATGTTTGGTAGTAAGAAAATATCCATATGTTGAATGTTGTTGAATGTTGGACCAAGGATCATAGTCTTTATGAAAAATTAGTCAAACATACCTCATTTTTAATAAGTGTTAACAAAGGATGAGTTATTTTTATACTCTTAATATGTGTATCCCTCTCTAAGACCTGACTATCTTCATTCTTCCCCATAGTAGATTCTAAATACTTCTATAATATGATCCTCTTAAGAATTTATTATTCCTTCTTGGGCATGGTATTACACACCTGTAATCACAACCCTCCAGAAGCTGAGGCAGTAGCTTCCCAAATTTAAGGCCAGCCTGTGCTGTGCATCAAGACCCTGCCTCAAACACCAAAATGATTGTAACTAAATTGTCATTTTAGTTTTTTTTTTTTTTTTTTTTTGAAATTGTGTTGAGTAATTACAAGAACTCAACAGGAGAATATGAGATTATTAGTAAGCAGAAAAGGACATTGGTAACAGTATTCAGTAGGTTTAATATTTTTTAAATATGTACTGGGTTACATAGGATTAAGTTATCTGTTTTTGTGAGTGTACATGCCATATCATATGTGGAAGTCATAGGACAGTTTGTAGGAGTTCTGTCTTTTCCCATGTAAGTACTAGAATTACCAGGAATTGAATTCAGGTCATCAGGCTGGGCAACAAGCAAGCTAGTGTAGCTATAAGAATTGTAAATATGTAACTAATGTTGGAGCCCCCAATTTCATAAATAATAAAGTCATAAGGCTACATAGATTTGACATAATAACAGTGGGGGAACTTAAAATCCCTACTCTGAGGTCTTCTATAGAAATTAAAAATCTAAAATATGGTACAGATCAGTGCTTCTCAGCCTGCCTGGTGCTGCAACCCTTTATGTTCCTTACGTTGTGGTGACCTCCCATTCATAAAATAATTTCATTGATACTTCATATCTAATTTTGCTGCTGTTATGAATTGTAAACATCTGGTATACAACCCCTGTGAGGGTTGTTTGACCACCAGATTGAGAACCACTGGTACAGATCAACTGGACTTAACAGATACAGAATATTCCACTCAATAGATAAGGAATATTCATCTTTCTCAGCAGCAACTTTCTCCAAAATTGATTGTGCCATAGGATTCAAGCCTCACCAAACAAAGTGGAGGTTTCCTGTGTCCTACCAGATTACAATGTAATTAAAGTAGAAATTAACATTAATTTTTAGAAGGACTGTTTGGAAATCTTGCTCTGTTCTCTTGTTAAGTAACAGAAGTAGCTTTTTCTTCAGGCCATAGGACAAACCACTGGAAAGAGAAATTATCTCTAGAAACTCCCAGCAATAATAATGCAGTATAATAGAGTAGTGAAGATGAGAAATGGCAGCACGTGTGTGGAAGACCTTTGGCATGCTAAGCTTACCTGTGGGTGCCTGCTGGCTGAGCCCACTCAGCTCACCCAAAACTGTGGCTTCTGTTCACCAAGGACATTAATACAAACATGTCACTACTAAGGTAATGGCTATCTGCGGCTTGATGTGCTTTCATAGCACAGCTAACTCCAAGAGAAATTTATAAGAAAAAACTTGAGTATTTTCAAACTTTTGATAGAATTATGTAGCAGTAAACCAGATTTATTTTTGTATTTGAATTTTTAACAATTGCACAAATTTCCCTTTACTCCCTCCAACTGTTTCCATATATATAATATAAATATATAATAACATTTTGTTCAGGTTAGTAGTTTCTATGGGTTTCTCCAGCCTGGTCTTGACCCCTTTGCTCATCACTCTTCCCTGTCTGCAACTGGATTCCAAGAGTTCGCTTTAGTGTTTAGCTGTGGATATCTGCTTCTGCTCTAGGATGGCATATAAGGTAGTCATCAATCTCATATTCAGGGAAGGGCATTTAAGGTAGCTTCTCCACTATTAGTTAGATTGTTAGTTGGGGTCATCTTTGTAGATCTCTGGACATTTCCCTAGGGCCAGATTTCTCTTAAAACCTATATTGGCTCCCTATACTATGGTATCTCTTTTCTTGCTCTCCTCTATGCTTTCCCTGACTCAATCTTCCTGCTCTGTCATGTCCACCGCTCCCCTCTTCTTCCTAACTCCCTCTCCCCTCCCTGCATGCTCCCAATTTGCTGGGGAGATCTAGTCCCTTTCCCCTTCTCCAGAGGACCATGCATGTGTCTCTTAGGGTCCTCCTTGTTTCCACCAGCACAAGACCAAACCAGACTCCCTGAATGTGGTGTTAGTTGGGAGGTGTTGGCAGTCTATGGGGCCGCTGGTAGTGGATCAGTATTTATCCCTAGTACACGAATGGACTTTGGAAGCTCATTCCACATAGAGGGATACTCCCTCAGTCTAGACATATTGGGGGGGGGGTGAGGGGCTGGCCCCTGCTCCAAATGATGACAGACTTTGAAGACACCCCATGAAAGGCCTCACTCTCCCTGGGGAGCAGAATGGAGATTGGAGGTGAGGAACAGGGGAGGACGGGAGGGTGCAGGAACTAGGAATGATATCTAAAACAAGTTTGTTTCTAATTAAAATTTTAAAATATATATATATATATATATATATATATATACACACACACACATATACATACATACTATACACACACACACACACACACATATAAAGGTTTTGAGACTAAAATTACATTTCTCCCTTTTGTCCCCTTGGACAATTTCTCATTCAAGTTAATGGCTTTTTTTGTTTTATCACCAATTATTATTGCATGCATTTATGAGTATATATATTCATAAACATAACCTGTTCAGGACACATTTTAACGTGGACATTTTGTGATATTTAGGTGATTCCATCCATCAAAGTGGTGCAGCTTGCTCTTGTGACTGTGCCACAAAATGGTAATAAGCATTTTTTGGTGATTAGTAATGCTTAATCAAATATTTAAGTAAGTTTACAATATTCATACCTTATTATATACATTATGTATTGTAGCTTAGAGGTTTCTGTCCCTCCAAAATTCCTATGTTGAGATCCCCACCCTTAATATGTGGAATGTGAGCTTTGATTAGGTCATAGGAGGAAAATCCTCTTGGTGGCTTAATAAAAATGCCAGAGTGGGTTAGATGGGAAGAAGGGAGGAAGGCAGGGAGGGAGGGAGGGAGGGAGGGAGGGAGGGAGGGAGGGAGGAAGGGGGAGAAAAAGGAGGGGAAAAACACTGGGCCATTTTCATGTGAGGTTACAGTTAATATGATTTGCATATGAAGTGTCTCCCCAAAAGGCTTATTTGTGAAGCCTTGGTTCTTAGCTGGTGGTGCTGTTGAGAAGTGATTAGCTTATAAGAGTTGTGACCTAATTAATGGATTATTTGCTTGATGGATTTAAATTCTTGATGGATGCATAACATGGCATTATTGAGAGTGGGCTGTAGTGGCACCCTGTTCCCAGCCTCTTGACCTGCTTTGTTTACCATGTGGTGAGCAGTTTGGCTCCACCACTCTTTGCCATGATATTTTGCCTCACAACAATCCCAGAAACAACAGAGCTGAACAACCATAGACCAAAATCTTTGGGACTAAGTCAAAGTCAATTCTGATCTAACATAAAAGTTTTCCCATTCTGCTGTCATCACCGTAGCTATGTTTCTGCAGTGACCAGTCTGAGCAGCATAAGAGGACCTGTTTCTGAACCAGAAAGAGCACCCTCATAGGGCAGAGAGTCTTCCCTATGCCTTCTTAGACATCTCAGTTGCCAGCTCTGTGAGAAAGATATCTTTTTATAGAACTCCCAGTTTGGAATTCTGTTCCATCGGTCTGAATAGGCTAAGACAATGTGCTTCCTTGTGCTTTCAGTGAGCTCATCTATACTTGGGCTCCCATGAAGATGCCCAATAGATGGCTATCCTTCCATTATTGGTTGCCAACTTGATTACATCTGGAATTAAGAACTCATGCAACTGGGCATCCATCTATGATGGAGTTTTAGTTAATAATATCATTTAAGGTAGGAAGACTTACCTCATATCCAGATCACTTTAGGTCGTCAGAAGACTTACTTTAAATCTGGATCATTTGAAGTCAGAAGACCCACCCCACAGCTAGGCCACACCTCCTCATGGCAGCCTATATAAAGACATGTAAGAAGGAAGCTTTTGCTTTTTGCCTGTTGGCCTTCATTCTCACTTGTAAGTTTATATATCCAGCTGCTAAGGCATTTCTCTTCACTGGAGCTAAGGATCCTGGCTCTAATTCAGGATTCTGAAGAATAATGAAGAGCAGCTGAGATATCTAGCCTCATGGACTGAACAATATTGAATTCTTGGACTTTCTGTTCAGAGACAGCCATAGCTGGGTCATAGCCTGTAAACTGCTCTAATAAATCAATATGTATGTGTATGTATACACACACAGACACACACACACTATATATATATATATATATATATATATATATACATATATATATATATATACATATATATATGTATAATTTGAACACATTCATATCCATTCTATCAGCTTTGTTCCTCTGGAGCAATGATTCTCAACCTGTGGGTCATGACCCTTTGGGTCTCCCATGACCTTTTTATAGGGGTCACATATCAGCCTACAGATCAGATAATTACATTATGATTCATAGCAGTAGCAAAGTTACAGTTATGAAGTGGCAGCAAAAATTTTGTGATTGGGGGTCACCACCACATGAGAAACTGTAATAAAGGACTGCAGAATTAGGAAGGTTAAGAAACTGCTGTAGAGGACTCCAACTACTAATACACAGTGATATTTGTCAAACTTCCTTGACCATGGAACCAATTTTGCCAGGTAACATTCACTATCTAAGGGTATAGTGAATGTGGGAATATATGAAAGCCAATACTAAAAGTAGACAAGCATATCATTCTTGCTATAGGTTAGCAATGACTGAAAAAGACTGTCCCTTCAGAATCCATTGTGGTTTCCTTTAGACTATAGACCATCCACAGGTTTCTCTTGAGAACTGCTCTAGCTATTTAGATAGCATAACATTGTTTTTGCTGGGCTATTTTTACACATATAATCACCTCATGGAGCAATTTAAGTACAGTTTAGGTGAAAAGTACTTCATTATCTTCAGAAAAAAATGTTATTACTATTATTAAATGGTATTCTTAAAATAAGATGGTATTTGAAGATGGAAGGATCAAACTGTTACTGTTAGGCTAAAAGCCAAATAATTCTAAAATTCCTTTTGCTAATTGGACAAGTATTATCACCAAGTGGTATTAAACATGCTCTGAGAGTAGAATGTGTCTTCCTATTCAGTGAGAGTCATATGGACACAAACTTTTGGTGAAATTGCTTTTGGCTGAGTCTACAAGATAATCGGTACAGAAAAATAGCTCAAAAATGCTAATGTAAGAAGTTTGGGAGTGGAGCTCAGTGGTAGAGTACTTGCCCAGTATGCATAATGATTGGGGTTCATTGTTCACCACTGAAGAAAACTATCAGAGCTTCCGTGTTCTGTCCTTTCTTTCCTACTTCACCTATATGACTCAGTGAACATTTTCTGGTCTTATTCCTGGTATAAACTTTTACAACAAAATTTCTGGTAAGTAAGGGGGGAGATGGTCGCCTGCTGTAGGTGAAGATGAAAGGTTCTTTTCTCTCTCAGCCCCTCAACTATATCCAAAGAACAAATCAGCACAAAAGGGTATAAAGATAAAAGATGGTGAAAATGAAAGTAGAGAAAGCTACACCAATTAGAGACCATGGCCATGGCAAGGAATACATTCAGTTGGGTCTGGCTTATGTTTCAGAGGTGTATTTATTCCATTATCATGGTGAGAAGCATGGCGGCATTAAGGCTGGAGAAGAAGCTAAGACTTCTGAAAGTGATCTGTGACACTGGCACATAGGGGACCTCAAATTCCAACCCCACAGTGACACTTCTTCCAACAAGGCTGTGTCTACTTTAGCAAGTCCACATCTCCTAACAGTGTCGCTCCCTCTGGGGGCCATTTTCTTTAAAACCAAATCTCCAACATATGAAAAGGAATTAAAGAAAGTGAAAAGGATAAGAAGAAAAGCTTAGGGCCAGGCATGATGGCACATGCCTTTATTCCCAGAACTACAGAAGCTGGGGGATCTGAGTTTGAGGCCATGCTGGTCTATTGAGAGAGTTCCAGGATTAGGCAGTGAAGGAAATTGTTGAAAACAGAAAGTTGGTAAAGACGTAATTGACAGATCTCTGTATGAGTTCAAGGCCAGCCTGATCTACTAAACAAGTTCCAGGTCAGCTAATTTAGACAGTGAAGGAAACCATCAAAAGCAGAGAGCTATTGGAAGTGTATTTGAACAAGAGGGCCGGCCATGTCTTAGCCCCAGCAAGCAGCAGAAAGTGGCAGCTTTGTTGGTGGTGTTCTGGTTTGGGAGTCAAGGATAAAAGAAAGGCATTATGTAATCTTCCTCCTCAACTAAGGGAAGCTGCTGAGGCCAGCTGTGTGTCCAGAATGGAGGCTCAGAGAGGCCATGGTGTGAAGCAGTGAAGGTGAAGCCTGGATTGCCTTTGGAGACCCCAAGATGTTAGAGATGTCAGAGCTATGGGAAACCTGCCAAGGAGAGCTACTAAAATGAAGTAGAAACCAGTCCAAGAGAGAGAATTGTGTTGCAGTCAACAAAGCTGAAAGGAGTTAGAGATCTGAAGAGCACTTTGACGTCAGACATGGAGATGCAGAGATCTGAATTTGCCCATCTGGTTTTTTGGGATGGTTTTGGCCCAGTATTTTGTCAGTATTCTCTCTTTCTGCCCTTTTGGAATTATAATGTATATTTTATGCCACTGTATGTTGGAATGTGGTCTAATTTTTTGATTTTACAGGGTTTACAGTTAAGAGATTGCCATGAATCTATGAAAATACTTTGAATTTTGAACTTTAAACAGTTTTGATACTGATTGTCGACTTTTGCCAACTTGTGCAGATCTGTCTGTGAGACCTGGGACTTGAAAACTTTAAAGAATGGTGCAGACTACAGTCTAATGCTATAGACATTTTTATTTCAGTTTTAGACATTTTATTTGTCTATAACAAATAAAATTGTAGACAACTTTATTTCAGTTTCAGTGTATTTTTATACACAAATGAAACAAAGCAATGATTCAAGGAAGGTGATTTGAGTTCATAAAAACATGTAAATTAATGCCAGTAAGCAAATACTAAGTATTAAAAGAGCAGCCCTTTCCCAGACTTTCTCAGGACAGACCAATTTAAACACAATTTCCTGGTGTGTACTACAGATTGTATCTGGGAAAGCATGGAAGCAAGGCAGAAGGCCACAACCAGATTCAGGGATCAGTGAAGACAACGCTCAGCACATCTTTTCACCAAATTGGGTTCTACAGCTGTTCTGACATCCAGCAGAATATATATGCCTTATAAATTGAATGTAAATGTTTGTCATGGGAGGCATAAAATCATGTCCAAGAACAGTCCAGGGAACAAAATACATCTATGATAAAAGGCTCTATTTATTTCCTGGCACCCCTCTCAAAGTTCTCCAAGGCATTCTTCTTTATGTATCATTCTTTTGACCATGTTCTATAACTAATTGTCTTTGGGTTTTATCACTGTGATGAGACCACAAAACTCTTAGGAAGGAAAAGGAAACTGTTTTGTTTTGCTTTGTTTTGTTGTTTTTGTTTGTTTGTTTTTGAGACAGATTTTGTATTAGTGTGTAGCTTTGGCTGTCCTGTAACTAGCTCTATAGACCAGATTGGCATCGACCTCACAGTGACACCTACTTCTGCCTCCCAAATGCTGAGATTAAAGTTGTATGCCACCACCACCCTGTGAAGGAAAGCATTCAAACCACCACGCTGATAGATTATGGGGACTTTTGAAGTTGGACTGGATGCTTCTTGTATTATGATGCATTCTACAGGACTATGGGGCCCAGGGAATGTGGTGGTTTGAATAGGATTGGCTCCCATAGGCTCATAGGGTGTGGCATTATTGGAAGTGTAGCCTTGTTGGAATAGATATGAACTTGTTGGAGGAAGTATATCACTGGAAGGTTGGGTTTTGGGGGTTCAAATGCTCAAGTCAGGTCCAGTAGCTTTCACTACCTGCTTCCTGCTTGATCCAGATGTAGAACTCGCAGCTACCTCTCCAGCACCATGTCTGATTGCATGCCACCATGCTTCCTGCCCTGAAGATACTGGACTAAACCTCTGAACTGTAATTTCTTTTCCTTTAAAAGAGTTGCTGTGGTCATGGGGTCATTAAACAGCAATAGAACTCTTACTATAGCTCCCTTCTCTTTTTTTCTTCTCCTCATGGAAACTGTTGTATAGTAATGAGGAAAATTTGATAGAGCAGTAACATCCAAACACATTTCCCCACAAAGTTTTAGTTGAACATATCTCTGGAAACTAACATCAAGATCAAGAGAAAGCAATGACTCGAAAGGTCTAAAGGGAAATACTTTTGAACATGGGTGAGACAAAAATTAAGAACATTTTGAAAATGTAAAAATGAAGAAGTTGCCACCACATATCTTGTATGTAAAAACATTTGTATCTAAATTATAACATATAAGTAAAGTTATAACCTGAAAAATGAGGCAAAAGGAGCTGAGTGTCTACCCCCATAAAAGAACAGAGAAAGCCAGAAAGAAATTATGAGCATGCACTAGAAAAGTCTATAATGTTTTTATTCGTTTGTGAATGCATTTTCAATTATACTTTTAAAGAAATGAAACAAGACAAAATGACACCCAATCCCAGTTCTAGTATCTAAGTTACTAAGTAACAAAGCTAACATTAAGTCTATAAAAAACAGTAAAAGTCTTATTTTCCTCTCAAGAAGTCCAGAGGTCAGGCAGCTCCAGAAGTAGGATGCCAAGAGCTTGCCTACATAGTTCTCTTGGTTTTGACCTCTCTGTGTGCAGGCTTCCTTCTCAGGCAATAGTAACATGATAGAAATGTTATCTGCCATTACATGTCCATGCTCACACCAATCACTAACTAGGGGAGAAGAGTATGACTAACTGATTTAGGCCAGTTAATTGCATGGTGGATTTGGTCAATTCTTTTAAGAGTAGAATAAAGAAGATGCCTATAAAAACAGGGCTCTGTGTTTAAAAAAAAAAAAAAAAAAAAAAAAAAGAGTAGTTAGGAGGTTGGAGGTAACAATTTACGTGTTCCAAACAGTTAAACATTGACACTTTAAAAAAAGCTTTAGTGGAATTGGGCATTTCTAGTTTTTACGTTTCTTATTGTTTTTTTTTTTTTTTCTTTTTCCAAAAAGCATCAGACTCTTTTCTTTGTACCCCTAATTGATTGTTGTGGTTGGTTTCAGTTAGGAACACCTTAGGTACTGTCTTGGTAAATTTAACATAGGTGGTTTTAGCTATTCTGGACAGAACTAGCTATTCTGGACAGAACTTAATGTCCTATGACAATAATTTATGAATTTTCTGAAGTGTAGTTGCAAGCCTTGCCTTGTTGTTGCCTTGGTAGTTTTAACATCCATTTGGGTAGTAAGTGAACCTTGCTGCCTATTTCAGCCTTTGAGTGTTTGTAAATACAATAATTATGTTGGCATTTTAAAAAAGAAACCCAAGACTCCTTATTCTCACTGAGTACTATCAGTAATAGGAAGATCTTGATCTCTCTCTCTCTAAGTCAAGGTTTTTACTTTATGCCTCGAATTGGTTGCTGTCATGGCTCCTTTATCTAATCAAATGTTCTGCTGTCAATACTTACCCACTTTGCCTTACCCTGACACAGTCAAACCTAAATTCCCTTTATTTGAATATTGACTTTGAATTTCAAATCATAGGCCTTTAGAGAGTCAAATCTACATCTAGATTACTTCCTTTAGTCTTAACCCTACAAACTTGTTTTCATTCTTTTGCCATCTATTCGTGTTTCTGCAGGTCCGAAGAATGTCTCATTGTAGAATTTTTTTGCTAATCGCACCTCATGTATTTATCATTCACTAAGTTAGCAGTGTCAACCAATATTTCAAACACTTCACTCGACTTTTAAATTTAATGTCATATTTCTTAAATAAATTTTACATAATAATTACCTGAATAACCATTACATGACTCAATACATATATTAGGGAAAGTTATTAAAATGAAAATTTCAATCCACATTTCACAATTTGCTTTTAGTTACAACTTAAATTTATTAACATTTAAGTAATTTTTAAAACTTCCATTATTTTATTTAAGTTTAAATGAATTTAGCATTAGCATTTTTCTAATTGATATTCTAGAATCATTCTTACATTATGTATTTCATAAGTAGAAATAGAAAGGACTGTTTGCTAACGAACATTATTTGATTATAATGTCTTATCATTGGATAATGTGGTTTGCATAGGAATAACCTCACCCTGAATGGTCATATGTTTGGATTCTTGGTTATCAGGGAATGGTGCTACTTGACAGGAGTAGACGTGGTCTCGTTGGATGAAGTGTGTCACTGGGGGAGAACTTTGGGGTTTCAAATATTCAACCTAGGCCCAGTGTCTGTCTCTGTCTACTCCTTACAAATACAGATATAGAACTTGCTACTCTTTCTTGAATACTATGCCTACCTTCACTATCATGCTTCCTGCCTTAATGATAATGGACTAACTCTCTGAACCTATAAGCCAGCCCCAATTAAATTTTTTTCTTTCTAAGAGTTGCTGTAGTCATGTTGTCGCCTCACGGCTTTAGAAACCATAAGAGTGAGTATTGTTTCCTGACACATAGATTAGTCATGTAGGTTCATTGTGCATCTCAGAGATAAGATATGGAGAGAGACATTTCTTTTGCCATGCAGGACAAGTTACATTTCTGCTCTCTCAGTGCAGTCAATGTTGTAATAACAACCTCTGATCTTAGTGATTCAAGTCTATCTTTCAAATGATGTCCAGGTTTCTTTCAAATGATGAGGTATCTATGCTGACCCAAGGGAATTACTCTGGCAATTCTATATAAGACATCTTCAGTTATTAAAAATAAAATTAGGAGTCTCTTGGGTTGCAGAGATTACTCAGCCCATAAGATGACATATATTGCTCTTGCAGAGGACCTAAGTTAGATTCCCTGTTCCTATGTTGGATAGTCTCCCATTGACCTTTGCTTGCATCTACATACATACCCATATTTATATAGTTAAAAATAAAATAAAACTTAAATCCACTTGTCAAATTCTTTGGTTGGCCTAGAGTTAACATATATACTTCATCTCACTGGTAAACTGAGGGAGGTCTTATGTAATCTAAAATAAAGGATCTAGCCAGGTGGTGGTGGCACAGATTTTAATCCCAGAGCCTGGGAGACAGAGACAGGCAGATCTCTGTGAGCTTGAGGCCAGCCTGGACTATAGATCTACAGAGGACGTTCCAGGACAACCAGAGCTACACAGAGAAACCCTGTTTAAAAAAAAAAAAAAAAGACTAGAGTCTTCCATGTGCTTATGAGGTAAACTAGAGCAATACAATGGCCAATGTTAGCAGTATTGACTTCAGAGAAGCACTTTGTAAGAAATTCTTTAGGAGACAACCTTCAATTTGCAGCTTTCAGTATTCCTCCCTGTAAGCATTACAGCTAGGATGGAAGAGTGTCCTGGCAGCCAGGAGGTGAGGAATACCACAGAGTCACACCTCGCAACACACCGAAAGGATGGAAAAATACAGCCTAACTCTCCAGTGACCACAGGAAGCTAAAAGTTTAGAAATACTATATAAAAAGCCCTAAAAACCTCAAATTCGGGGCTGCAGAAATGGCTCAGTGGTTAAGAACACTGACTACTCTTCCAGAGGACCCAGGTTCAGTTCCCAGCACCCACATGGCAGCTCACAACTGCCTGTAACTCCAGTTCCAGGGGATCCGACACCTTCACACCAATGTGAATAAAATAAAGTTTAAAAAAAAAAAAACCCTCGAATTTCAGACCCTGTTCTCTGCTAGTAAATAGGCAAGTTCACATTCCTTGCTGTTTGTGGCAGACAGGCCCTTGAGTATGTAATCTTGGCCTAGTAAGATAACAGAAAATAAGCTAACTAACCCCTTATCTGACTTTGTAAACGGCTTGTGAAACCCCTGCCCCAGTGACCTATGTGTGGGCTTTGTTGTAAACCCTATAAAAACTGTCTCAATTCTGCCCTTGAGGTCATCAATCTGATGACTGTGGACCCCAGTACACTTGGAATAAAAATCCCTCATGCTATTTGCATCGAGACTGCTTCTAGTGAGTGATTTGGGGTGTCGCTTTTCCTGTGTGGGAGCGTGAAGATCCACGCTCTGTGGGTCTTTCAACACCTCACACAAGAGATTTATTGAGAGGGAAAAAAATAAGGATGGTGGCTGCCTCTGCTTGGGCAAGAAACAGCAGCAAACTGAACAGGATACAGGGCTTATAAAGAGTTTCTTAGAGGGATGAAATTTTTCAGGGTGGAGTTTTCTAGGGTGGAGATTTGTGGGATTTCAAATTCAGAGATTGATTGGCCTTTTTACTCTGTAGGGTGGGGGGCAAAGTCCAGCAGTTAGGGCAGTTATTCTGTGGGTGGAATGTGGCAGTTGGAGGTCCTTAGGGGAGGGGCCTGGACACTCCCTGAGACTAAGGGGGTTACACTCACAGTATGTGAGTTCAGATTGGTTGTACCAATTAAGTGTATGTATTCTCTATATACAAATTGAATAAATAACTTCACCAGAACATGCTACAGTAAAGTATATGTCACTTTTTTTTTAGTATTGGAATGCTACTATCAAAACATTTCAAATAATTTTTATTATGGAATACTGTGTTTTTGCAAAGGAATAACAGCAAACCATCTTTTCCCAAAGATGTTATTACATTTTTGTTAAATGAAAATAATTTCATAGTCAAGGGTAGCAAATACTGGGTTTCAGAAGGCTCCTTGTTATGCCAAGACTATTCAAAGTATTTAATATGTTAATTTACATTGGCCATCTTCAAGAAACTGATACAGTTTGAGGCATTTATAAAATATATGATCAAGAAACTTTCTCAAGGAGAGTCTCTATGGACTAATTAAAAAGAGATCTGTGTGAGGTTCTTTGGAAACTCTGGACTAGACATACTTTTAGACTTAATTAAAGAACAAACTATTGTGGAAAGGCAACTTCAACTTTACTGTAAAATCATGTCATGAGCAAGTACTTCTTAATGTTCCCCACAGAGCTGAGCACTGAAGAAAATTTTCCAGAAGACCAATTTGAAGAGAAGGTGATGACCTTAAAGCTGCAAGGTGCATGTTGTGTTGTTTTGTTATTCTTTGCTATGAACGTGAAGAAGTTCCAGATTAAAAAGGGATCTTGGTCACAAACACATAATATCCATGAATTAAAACATGTAGTGTGTGTGTGTGTGTGTGTGTGTGTGTGTGTGTGTGTGTGTGTGTGTGCTTGCAAAAACTCTAAAAATCCTCTTTGGATTTGTATTAAGAAGACTCATTAACTTCTGTAATTACCTGCCACTTGGGAAGTGACAGAAATGTGAATATTGAAGCTAGAATCTGGAAAATACCTTTCCACCTGTTTGGGAAGAGAGTGATAATATTTTTATAGTTATGAATTTTCCTTCATTAAGGAAATAGTGTTATCTGTAATAATTTCAGATTTCATCGTATAAGAACAACCCACTTTCCTTGCCTTTGGGTGACCCACCACCATCAACAAACCCTTCTATTCCTGTCTACAGCCAACCATTTCAGCTGTGTACTGGATCCCATCAGTCAGATTCAAAGACATTGCCCTTTCTTGTCTGTTACTAGCTTTCACTTCCCTTTAGCAGTTCACACCAGAAACCATGTCTGTTGCTGTTAACATTTCCCCCTGGAGAGATGGCTCAGTGGTTAAGAATACTGACTGGTCTTCAAGAGGACCTGGGTTCAATAACCAGCAGCTACAAGTCTGCTCCTGTTCCAAGGGATTTGACACTGTCCCGCAGGCAAATCACAAATGCATACAAAATAAAACACACAAAAGACTCCTTGGGTTTCTTTCCTCTCACTAACTGCTGCCTCATTTTTTAAATTTATTTTATATAACAAAGTCCAATTAAATGAAAACAAACATTTATACACAATATTTGGGAATTTGGGCATTGTTCTTTCCAAACTACTTCCTGCTGGTAAGGGGCTCTGTCATGGGGAATTCGAAGAAGATTCAGAAATCCTGGCTGTAGTCTGTAAGGCTGCTTTGTCCAGCTGTTTTGAATGTAGGATCACCTTGTACTCTATTTCAGGCAGTCTGGTGTGATCAAACCACATTAGTCTGGAAGGAATCCACATCTTTTCATTTTCTGTGGAAACAAAACTAGAAATCCTTTTCCCCAGTAACTTGTCCTTGAACTTAAATTTTGGAGTCAAAGCATTGTTTTTTAATTTAATTTATTATTTTACTTGTCGATCCCAGTTCCCTGTCCCTCCCTCTCTCCCTCCCTTCCTCCTTCTTCCTTTTCTCCCTCCCTCCATCCCTCCTTTTATCCTCTCTGCCCTCTCACATGCACTCTAACCACCCTCCCCTCTCATCCCCCAACCCAATTCCATATGTAGGGGAATGCCATCCAGTTGGGGTCATGTAGATTTGACAGGTCATGTGAAGTAGGGACTAGGGCTTCTCTCCTGTCTCTAGATTAAGGCAGTTATCCCTCCATGGGGGATATGTTCTCAAAGTCCTTTTGTGCACCAGGGATACATCCTGGCTCCACTGTCTGAGGTCTCTTAGACTACTCAGTCCTTCTGGCTGAGACCCATATTCAGGGGGGCCTGAGTCAGTCCCATGCTGGCTTCCCAGCTATTAGTCTAGTGGCCGTTAGCTCCTCCTTGTTCAGGTAAGCTGTCTCTATGTGCTTCTGCCGCATGGTCTTGTCCTCTCCATCTGCATCTGGGTTCTAGTTCAACTCTGTGTTTATGTATGGGTGTTTGATCCTGTTTTCAACAGGCATTAGTTGAGGGCTCCATGGAGAAGTTAGTTGTTGATCTCACTCTCCGGGAAGGGCATTTATGATAGCCTTTCTACGGAAGCTCAAATTGTTAGACCTTTCTTTGTGTTCAATTTTATCTTCAAACCAATATTGGCTCCCTCTTTTATGTTCTCTCTCTCTGTCTCTGTCTCTCTCTCTTTCCTGTCTTCTATTCCTAACCAGGCTCAATCTTCCTGGGTCGCACATGTTTTCCTTTCCTCCCCCTCATTTTCTCCTACTTCTCTCTCCATTCGCTGCCCCCCCACCACTTCACCTGAGCTCTGGGGGACTTATCCCTTCCCAGTTCTGTGAGGGACTTTATATAACTCTCTTAGAATACACCTTGTATCCTAGTTCCTCTGGTGATGTGAATTATAGGCTGGTGATCCTTTGATCTAGGTCTAAAGTTCATATATGAGTGAGTACATACTGTGTTCCTCTTTTTGTGACTGGGTTACCTCATTCAGGATGGTTTCTTCAAGTGCCATCCACTTGCCTGCGAATTTCAAGATACCATTATTTTTTTCTGCAGAGTAGTATTCCATTGTGTAGATGTGCCACATCTTCATTAACCATTCTTCAATTGAGGGGCATCTAGGTTGCTTCCAGGTTCTTGCTATTACAAATAGTGCTGCTATGAACATAGTTGAACAGATGTCTTTGTTGCATGGATGTGAATCCTTTGGGTATATGCCTAAGAGGGGGATTGCCGGGTCCTGTGGTAAACTAATTCCCATTTTCCTGATGAACTGCCATAATGATCTCCAAAATGGCTGTTTGAGTTTGCACTCCCACCAGCAGTGGAGGAGTGTTCCCCTTTCTCCACACCCTCACCAACATAAGTCATCACTGGTGTTTCTAATTTTAGCCATTCTGGCAGGAGTAAGATGGTATCTCAAAGTTGTTTTGATTTGCATTTCCCTAATAGCTAAGGATATGGATCATTTTAAGTGTCTTTCAGCCTTTTTGATTTCCTCTATTGAGAATTCTTTCTTCAGTTCTGTACCCCATTTTTTAATAGGGTTATTTGGTCTTTTGTTGACTAGTTTCTTGAGTTCTTTGTATATTTTGGAGATCAGCCCTTTGTCGGATATAGGATTGGTGAAAATATTTTCCCAGTCTGTGGGCTGCCGTTTGGTCTTGTCCACTGTGTCCTTTGCCTTACAGAAGCTTCTAAGTTTGAAGAGGTTCCATTTATTAATTGTTTCTCTCAGTGTCTGTTCCCCTGGAGTTATGTTCAAGAAGCGGTCTCCTATACCAATTTGTTCAAGGGTACCTCCTACTTTCTCTTCTAAGAGGTTCAATGTGGCTGGATTGATGTTGAGGTCTTTGATCCATTTGGACTTGAGTTTTGTGCATGGCGACAGACATGGGTCTATCTGCAGTCTTCTACACACCCTCATTCAATTGTGCCAGAACCATTTGTTGAATATGCTGTCCTCTCCCCATTGTATAATTTTAGCTGTTTTGTTGCAAATCAGGTGTTCATAGGTGCATGGGTTAATATCAGGATTTTCAATTTGATTCCATTGGTCTACCTGTCTATTTTTATGCCAATACTAGGCTGTTTTCAGAACTATAGCTCTGTAGTAGTGCTTAAAGTCAGGAATGGTGATGCCTCCTGAAGTTCTTTTATTGTATAGGGTTGTTTTGGCTATCTTGGATCTTTTGTTTTTATCATATAAAGTTGATTATTATCCTTTCAATGTTGGTGAAGAATTGTGGTGGGATTTTAATGGGGATTGCATTGAACCTGTAGATTGCTTTTGGCAAGATTGCCATTTTTACTATGTTTATCCTACCTATCCAAGAGCATGGGAGATCTTTCCATTTTGTGGTATCTTCTTTAATTTCTTTCTTTAGAGTCACAAAGTTCTTATTATATAGGTCTTTTACTTGTTTGGTAAGCGTTACACCAAGATACTTATGTTGCTTGTGGCTATTGTAGAGGGTGATGTTTCTCTGATTTCTTTCTCTGTCTCTTTGTCGTCTGAAAAAAAGTAGGGCTACTGATTTTTTTGAGTTTATCTTGTATCCTGCTAGTTTGCTGAAGGTGTTTATCAGCTGTAGGAGTTCCCTGGTAGAGTTTATTGGGTCGCTTATGTAAACTATCATATCATCTGCAAATAGAGACAGTTTGACTTCTTCCTTTCCAATTTGGATCCCCTTGATCTCCTTTTGTTGTCTTATAGCATTAGCTAGAACTTCTAGTATGATATTGAAGAGATATGGAGAGAGAGGGCCTGCTGCCTCATTTTTTTGTTTAGCTTTGTAACAAAACGTCTAGAACTTTTCATCCCTAACACTTCTCTGAAACTTCTGCTGAGTTTATCAACACTGTGAAATTATCATATAACAAAGTTGGGGACTTCTGAGACTCTACTTTTCACCCAGTTCAATACTCTTTTTTTCCTTGATATTCTTACTCCACTCTTCAAACAAAAACTTTGTTTTCTCAGTGACTCATGTTGATTCCTCCCCATCACTGCATCTCCTTGTCTCTTTGTTTTAGTTCATTTTTTTCTCTCCTCCCTACTTTTCCAGCCCTTCCTCTTTTATAGCCTCTGTTCTACTTCTGATTTTATTCATTTCTTGGCAACTTTTCTTAATCTCACAGTTTTAATATCATCAATACATCTGTCACTTCGAAATTTCTATCCTCAGCCAAGACCTGTATGCTCAAAACTCCAGATTCACATATCCAATTGCCAAATAGACCTTAACATATCTGATAGGTAACTAATGTTCTGACAACAAAACTACCCTTACAGTTATAGCCTTGGACTGATTCTTAACTTCTCCCATCCTCTTGCACTTACTTATTATACACTGTAGACAATCCTACAGAGTATAGATTGAGGATATTTCCAGAATTTCACAGGTTTTTATTTCCTACAGGATTAATAACACCATGGTCTTTCATGTGGGTTACTAGGTAAAAATAAATATCCTTTACTCTTTACGTTCTATCACACAGCCAGCAACTAGAATTAACCTTCTAGGAGGTAAATTGGAGCTTGTTTTCCTTCCTGTGCTAAAGCCTTCCATTTGCTCCCTTGTTGTTCACATTAGAGCTAAGAAATTAACAATGATCTATGGAATCAGCCCACACACTTACCTAATTTTGTTATCTTCTAATCTGACTCCTCTATTTCACTCTGTTCCCATTGTAGGAAGGTTTTTATTCTGCCATGGTGGGTAGGCTTTGTCTCTAGAGCTTTGGCCTTCTCTGTTACCTCTGTTTGGGACATTCTTCTATTATATGGCCAATCTCTTCAAAATTTCCCTTCTTAGAAAAATGGTACCCCTCCACTTTTAACAGTTTAATACATATATACAATCTGTTGTGATTCTATTGCCCTCTGTTGTCACTTTTCTCTCCCTCTGAACCATTTCTTCTTCCTACCCTATATCCAAATTGACTATATCATTAGAGGAAATTGTACATACACAACACTCCAACAACCAATAACAGCTATTTGCTCTTTAGGAAGGATGGGCCCTCATAGGTACCTCCTCAACCAATGATGAAAGTTGGAAGGCCTACTCTTTTTAGGCCTGCTTGATATGTGTTAATGGTTGCAGAAGCAAAGTCATATCTCCATGGTAGTGTTTGTGACACTTACCTTTATCCTGTGGCCCTTAAATTTTTTACCTCCTTTTGTTCTGTGATATCCCTGGGATCTTGATGAGGTGGTGCTGATGGTAGTGATACATCCTGTTTAAGGAAGAACATTCATTGGTGTGGTGGTTTGAAAGAAAAGGGTCTCCAAAAGAAGTGGCACTCCTAGGAGTTATGATCTTGTTGGAAGAAATATGTCACTGTGGGGGTGGGCTTTGAGGTCTCTTTTGCTCAAGCTTCCCTCGTGTGACAGTCAGTCTGTAGTAACCTGTCTTTGTGGGGCTTCAGTCAGTTCAAGCTGACTTGCCTAGTTCATACCTGAGAGGGGGGTGTATGCCTTGAGGAATGGCAGGTAAAGATACTAAGGAAAAGATAGACACACAGATAGAGTCAGGAGGACAATACACTACAGTGAATACTGAACACCCCAAGTTTATTCTTAAACATTCTAATATGCCCCAACCCAAAAGGGGAAGACTTCTTTATCATGATACAAGGAACAAACAGACTTTCTTCCTTAATTCTCCAACATTTAATAACCACGTCTTAATCTAGTCTCTCATGATCTGGCATTGAGAGTTAAGAATAACCATACCTTAGACAAAATCCCTTGTTATTTAGATAAGACATCCATACCTAACACCAAACATCCTATAGTAGCCATGCCTTAGACCTTTAGGTCTTATGACTTTAACCTTGGAAGAGTAAGGATAGTTTTGAACTCTCTGACTTTAAGCCAAGATGAAGCAAAGCCATTTTTATGGACTCTGACATCAGTTGACTTCCTGTTGCCTGCATAATGCCTGCATGTCTGCCTGCATACTACCATGCTCCCTGCCATGATGATAATGGACTGAAACTCTGAAGCTGTAAGCAAGTCCCCTCATTAAATGTTTTCTTTGTAAGAGTTGCTGTGATCAAGGTGTCTTTTCACATCAATAGGAAACTCTAACTAAGACATCATTTACGAATTATCAGCACTTTGGCCATCATCCTCTTCAAAATTGAATTCCCGTTTTCTGGTTTGAAAGACACTCTAGTCCATTGGCAAATGTAAAATTATTTAGACAGTAACATAACAATATGCTCATTTAAGAAAGCAACAACAGTGTGTTCTTATTGGGAGCACTAGGTTCCTTTCATGCACAGATTGGACTAGGAAAACCATGAGCCTTAAAACAGGCACGGTTGTCTTTTCAAAGGAAAAGATGTATAACCCATTTTCCACCAAGAGGGCTGGTAACCCCTGTGCTATCTGTAGGTCCATGTCATACTCGTTCCCCCTAGGCTCTCACAACCAGGAATGAAGGATGCTAATAGTTGAGATGACCTCTGTGCTGTCTGTATGACCAAGACCACACCAGATCCTCTCTTAGGTCCTTAAGATAACATAGTCTATATTTAGAACTCCTCTTCATGGAAGAAGTAATATAAACATTTGAACAGTTTTGATGTAATTATGTCTCCTTGCATGCATAAGATTATGTTATAACAGGAAACTTTTTTCCTAAGTTGTATCATACTTAAATATGCCTACAATAAACTGTCTGGTGTCCTACACTTGAGGCAACACAGGCTACTGATTCATGCCGAACCAGACATTTTTTTCTTTTCACACAAGGATCATTACGCTGCCTAATATGGTGTTTGCAGAGACTCCCACATGTTCCCTCCTTGGGCCTATGCCCTCCACATCCATGGGCTAGTATCATAGGATCAGATAAGTATTCCCTCCCAAGAGACAGGCCTCACATCCAATCACAAAGCAATTGGTTAGCCTCCAAATAGATGTGCCAATGGGTATTTCTTGTTTGGAGGGTAACCGTGTAACACACATGTTCTGTTACAACTGGGTGAGAACATTGATGAGTTTTTTTCCCCCTAAAAAACCTGCCTAGTACCTTCTGACAGCATGGATGCTTTCCAGGAAGGATGGAATTTCTAGCTCGGTGCTATCTTGGTTTCTCTGTGTCCTATAACCAACGTGTGTGGTATCTTTAATAAGAATACCCCAGTTCTGATGGGACAATGAGCAATGTCAATAGCCTGTACTTTTCTGGGGGACTCGGAGAATTCTCTAGACAGTGCCTCATTTACATGGGCTTCCTGACTACACTTTCCACTTTCCCAAACTTTACATCTCTTTCTCTTACTCTTAGGATTATACACAATACCTATTTTATTACTCATTAAGCTATTGTCATTGTTCTTCTGGGACTAGGGACCCAGTGTGTGTCTTAAGTATCCCTATCAGTGACTGGCACAGAGACTAGATTCTCAATTACTGTTTAGTGAATGAATTCATTAGCAGTCTTATTAGTGCACATATCTTATACTTTGATTTTCTGAAACATGACAAATACTCCATATGAGAGATTCTGTTACTTTGAATTGGAATGTTGTATTTCTATTAAATAAATAATTTTTTTCTTGTTGAAGATATTGGTATGCTGATTTGTTTATAATATTTCCTAAAATCTTCAAATAACATTTCTTTTGTATAAGTTTTCTGTTACTGTTCTCTTACAGATATTATTATGAAAAATCAATTTTCTGTTTAAATGCAATTGTCTGACTTTCTAAATTACGTTATTAGAAGGCATTATGGTAGAAAGAAGATAGTACCAGTTTATGTATTATATTAATCAGGCTGCTCTAGAGGTATAGAACGGAAAGAATGAATACATATTGTTGCCTTGGGACTTCCACTGTGGTGAATAGATGCCATGGCCACAACAACACTTATAAGAACCTATTTAGTTGGGATTGACTTATAGTTCAGAGGTTTTCATCCATTGCCCCATGGAAGGCAGACATGGTGCTGGAAAAGTAGCTGAGAGTTTTACATCTGGATCAGCAGGCAACAGGAAGAGAGAGACAGCCATTAGGCCTGGCTTGGCTTAGAAACATCAAAACTTCCCTCCCCTCAGTGACATACTTCCTCTAACAAGGCCACACCTACTCCAACAGGGCCACACTTCCAATAATACCATATTCTATGAATCTACGGGGGAGCATTTTCATTCAAATGATCACAATTGTGAAAGGACTTTATTAGATCAGCTTATATAGTGTGGACTGGCTAGTCCACTATCTAGCTGCACACTAGATAGGCTGAGAGCACTAATTGTTCAGGGCCCGAGGCTTGGAGCTGCTGGTCCACATCAGAATGCCAAAAAAGCAGCTGGGTTCCATGGTCAGTAGAGGATGCAAGCAGTGGTAGCATGGCAGTTGAACTTGCCAGCAGGGAGCAAAATAGACAGGTAGGCAGAAGCAGGGCTGAATTCTTCTTAGGCCTTGTCTAGGCCACTTCTAGCAGGTGCTGCCCACACACAGGAAGGGACTTTCCCCTTCAGCTAATCTCCTCAGGATATAACTCCCAAGCCTACCCAGAGGTGTATCTCTTTTTAGCTGACTCCAGATCCAGTCCAGATTAACCATCCCATCTGTATCAATATTGGTGGACGTTTAAATTCTTAAAAAAGGAAGCTACATTTCCCCAATTATAAGAAAATCAGAGGAGAACTTGACATTTTATTAAGGTGTTAGCTCTTGTATATAGAATGAAGATGTGTGAGTTTATCTTTAAAGATCTTTGAAACAATCCACTTCTCTTTGTCCTACTTCAAGCTGTTCAGGCCATAATAAGTGGTATTGCATTTTTTTTCAATTTTTAATTTCAAACAAAATAATTTAATTTTTCTAGTACTTCTAGGACATTTGAAAATTGTATTGACCATACTGTAGATCTAAGGAAATACCTGTGAATTCATATTTAGAACATTCACAATGTTTCTGCTGATGCTAATAAAAGAAGAGGCACCATAAACGTGGTGTTTCCAAGAGCTACTACTCTATGGCCTTGATCTCTCCTGGGGATTTTTAGAGCCATTCATCTCTGGATGCAGTCATCTCTGAAACCACTTTTCATCAGTTATGAGAGAGGAAATGAAACAACCATGGAAACCTTTCTTAAGCATTCTAGCGCTTTTCACTCAAGGGGTCCTTTCTCTTTCGCTCCCAGTGAGAAGTTACACCGAATGGTGTCAGAGAAGGAATAAGGAACACAGGAAAGATAGTGCTTAAATATGGTTATGGAAGCAGGTATGGTGACACATACCTGCAGTCATTTAGGAGGTCAAGGCAGGAAATAAACCAGCCTGGCAATAAAGCAAAACCTTGCTTTAAATAAAAAGGGGTGCCAGAGCACTAGAGATGGTTCAGTGGTTAAGAGCATTGGCTGTTTTTTCAGAGTACATGGGTGGCTGCTCGTAAATACCAGTGATTCTTGTCCCAGGGGATACAAGCTCGTTTTTGGATTCCACAGGTATCAGGCATATAGTCATATATTCAGGCAAAACACCCAAACTCATAAAATGAAATAAAAATTTAAGGAGGGCAAGTGACTAGATGATTTAGTGGATAAAGATTCTTGCCTGAAAATTTGACTTTGATCCCAAGGACTCACAAGGTGGAAGGAGAGACCCCTAACTCCTATAGGTTGTTGTTAGACTGCTACTGATGCTCTATGGCAGTTGACTACACACACACACACACACACACACACACACACCCAACTCCTATAGGTTGTTGTTAGACCGCTACTGATGCTCTATGGCAGTTGACCACACACACACACACACACACACACACACACACACACACACACACACACACATCTCAAGCCTCTACCATCCCCTCAATCCAGAAATGAGCTGGGCTAATGTAGAGTACTTCTCTGAAATTAGAAGGCAATAAGAGGTGGGTCACTTTCATTTGTCTGCCTTACGAGGCTTCCTGGAGATAATGCTGGTAGGTTTGTGTTTTATTCTTAGGTGCCAATATATAATTTTTAAAAACGTCATTGTCTCTCTCTCTCTCTCTCTCTCTCTCTCTCTCTCTCTCTCTCTCTCTCTCTTTGTGGTGTGTTTTGTATTACCATGTGTGAGCAGGTAAACATGCACTTGTACTTGATCAGAGGTCTTAAAAGGGCAACATGTGTCTTGTCTTTGCCCACATCAGAGCTAGGATTATAGGTGTGTGCAGGACACCCTGGCTGTTATGTGGATGCTTGGATCTGAACTCCAGATCTCAAGATTATGTAACAAGTGCATTTAACTTCTGGGCCACCTCTCCAGATTCTCTTTTGGCAATATCCTCATCAGTGATAAGCACTACTGCGTTTTTGTTGATGATGTCACTAAACATCTACGATCTCATTTTCAGCTGCATCTTCTTTGAGCAGTGTCCTGTCAACCATGAAGCACATGTCTCCCTTGGCTACCTTACTGTTTCAGTGAACATCACAAGATCAGGTTTTCTTCCTCTTCTCCTCTGAGGAAATCCTGTTCTGCCTTAAGGGCACATTTTGTCATTGAGAGTCACTAATTCATCCTTTAGTGTGTCTCTAGCTCTCCACTCTGTGAGCCTTGGTGGTGGCAGCTTTCTTTGCATCCCATTCTCAGATATATACTTTCTTAGATGATTTTCTAACAGACATCTGAACTATCACACTACTAAAAACAATTGCTGATCTATCAGCTGCTCAAAGATTCTAATTAGAATTTGATTCGCAGCAGTTTCTACATGTAACAGAAGTACAGAAACATTGAATTTGATTTCAGTCCAAAATGAAGCATGGTATGATTGGGCTTTTAGCATACTAAGGGCATCAATCACATTTTGTTTTTCAGATAATCTTTTTTCTCTTTACAAAGCTACTCCCAATTGGTCACAAGAAACTGAAGACTGAACTCTCAGACACTGAGTTTTAACTGTGAGTAGATGATAGTGTGAAATGTTTCCTATATCTTGAAGAGTCTTCTGTAATAAACCATAACAGAGAATGTGGCTTTATAGACTTTGATGCTGTCCTTATTTTTGTAAAAATTGCTTGCTGTATACTGGTTGAATTGCACATTTAGCTTAACATTTGTTTTAATCAGAGAGGGTAATAGACATATTGCTCCAGGATGTTAATGTTTCCCTGCCCCCCAAATGGCCATATCCTTCATTTCCACCACTCTGACTAGGAGAGAAGATAACATCCCCCATATTCTATCCAGCTGACTGCCTGAGGGACAGAAATCTTTTTCATTTAGTGTCGCTGGTTCATTAGCATTTGTGACATAGCAGAAGCTCGAATGTTACAAATGTCTGTAATTGTTTGCATTGCTGTAGGGAATATAATGTTGTTAATATCTATTACTGGACTAAATGAATGAATTAAGTGGCCAGAAACAAATATGAGTGTCAAGCATGATTTAGTTGGCGTGTGGCTTTGGAACAGCTGCCAAATTTCCTGTGGGGATGGGAGGAGGCAAACACCAGTGTTGGACACCTCTGCTTCCCCACTAGATGGAGGCATTGCTTTACTTTACAGCTATATGCAACCAGGCTACTTACTGCAGTGTGGTAAGAGAAATAAGATTCTCCTGGCTTTCTACTTCCCTTTTTTTTTTTTTTTTTTTTTTTTTTTTGTTTCATTGCTGTTTCTGTTGTTACTTTGCTGATGCCTTTTCCCTTTGGGTAGGGCCATAAAAACAAAGGGGGATCAAATCGAACTACACCAGCAAAGGCTGGGGAAGCCAAAGGGTGAGCTCCTGGGATCATGTTGAGAGAGGTGAAGGAGGCTTTTTAATTCTTCAGTCTCCTACTGTGTGGTCTCTGCTTTTGTATTCTTAGTTATACATGGCTGCCCTGGGCTTCTCTTTGGTCATTCCTGATATACATAAAATATGTTTACAGTGTCCTTTCTCTTCATTCAGATTCAGATTTGAATTTATAGCCATTCAGTGAAGTTTTTTGGAACAGCTCTCATCTGTTCATTAGTCAGAGAGCCAGGCGTGATTACTTCAACCATTTTATCTTACCAACAATTCTGAGGGCAGAAAGGATCATCTCTCTTACTTGGTGCACAGTCGGCTAGCTGAGATGGTGGTCTATTACTTTCAATATTGTGATCTAATAAATTTGGAGTACGTAGTGTTTGGCATTATTACTAATGTGTTTTATTAGAAGCCTTCTTTGAGCTTTCAACAGTGGCTTCTAGTTGTGAAAGGTTCTCGTGTATTAATAACAATTGTTGTGAGTATTCGAAAATCTTCATTATATGCCCATCATGTCTATGGCGCTCTTTACACAGAGTCTTACTTAAGACCAGTCATTTCCATTCAAATGACAATTGAGCTTGGCAATGGTGGCACATGCCTATGATCATAGACTTGGGAAGCTGAATTAGAAGGATCAGCCTAGCCTACATAGTCAGGTCCTGTTGCCAAACAGGCACCCCTGGCTCTAGCTTGCATCTCAATGGCAATTGGGAGTGGTGGGGCAGACCAGGAGCTGACAATATCTCCAGGACAGGAGCTGAACAGGCAGCCCTTCTGGCGGGAAGTAAAACGGAAGTGACTTTCATCACATGTGAGCTGATTGGTGCCTTCTGGAACTTTATCTGGTTTAATAACTAGCACTGCTTGGAGTGTTCTTTTCTGCCAGTTCCTAGTGGATTATGGCTTTCAGTTGTTCCAGGTTGCTTCAGATCTAATGGCTGAGTCAGCAGGCTGGTTCAGTGGGTCAAGGTGATTATTGCTAATCCTGACCATCTAAGTTGGAACCTCAGAACCCATGATGGAAGGGATTCCATTGTGGATGTTAGTACATACTTTCATAAGACAAAGGTCTGTGGAGCTCTGCTGTGAGAACCTTGAGTCACCCAGGCAAGACTACTATTACTCATTTATGCAGTTGACTTCCTCTGGGCCTAGATCACTGGCTCTTTTTCTCTCAGCGATTCTTTCAGTCAAGAGCCCTTTGACCTTCCCTACCTCTGGACCTTGGGCAGTGCTAAAGCATTCCATAGATATCAATCCTGAATCTTGAGCCAAAGGGTTAGGGCTTGGTTCACTCTTTCCCAGGAGGCTTCTGTGCTACTTAGGTAAGTAGCCTTTCCTAGCGTATCTTGCCGTGTTGGCAACAACCCCAATATGTATATAATTTTTTATATTTCTGCATTATTACACATCATCAAGAATCTAAAACAAAGGGAAAACCCTTTTGTAACAGGAGGTCAAATGCAACTACCATTTGTCTCAGAGGAAAACAGGCCACTGGGAGCCATATAGTAAATGCCAGGTAGTACCATATCCGAAAGGGCTAGACACTGAAGTCTTCTCCTTGCAAGCATGTCTCAGCATTCCCCTAGCTATTTCAGGACACAGGACACCTATTCTCAGTTTTCCTGAGTTTCAGTATTGCTCACCTCAGTCATGCATTCCACTACCCAACCTTTCCATGACATGCTTCAGGAAAACATCCAGGTATTAATAGATTGGTGTGTGCACTCAATGTGTGGGAATCAGTAGGCCTGCTTCCCAGGGCTGTGTGAAAAGAGAAGAATAGCACAGGGAATTGGAGAAGGGACACAACACTCTTTGGTTAGAGATAGGCACTGGGGAAGGCAGCTGGATGGTTGTTTTAGGAAGATTCCGCCAAAGTCAAATGGCCCCATTCTAAGAGTAGATAGCCTTATGGGATTAGGGTACCAGGAAGAAAGCTGAATGGCTCTGCAGGAAAACAGCTTCACTGTCTGAGGGGTGTAGAGAAGTGCCTTTATGTCAGCATTTCGCCTGAGGAGTGCCTTCAGTATGCCAGTCTAAAACAAAAAGAAGCAAACTCACCCCTGAGGAGTAGATACCAGGAAATAATCAAATTGAGGGCTGAAATCAACAAAGAAAGAAAACAATACAAAGAATCAATGTAACAAATCTTCAAGAAAATCAACAAGATGGACAAACCTTTCACCAAACTAAACAAAAGGAAGAAAGAGAATATGCAAATTAGCAAAATCAGAAATGAAAAAGGACAATGGACACTGAGGAAATCCAGAGACTCCTTAGGTCATACTTTGAAAACTCCACAAAATTCAAAACTTTAAAGGAATGGAGATATTTTTGGATAGATACCACTTGCCAAAATTAAATCACAAACAGATAAGCAATGTAAATAGTCATATAATCCCTAATGAAATAGAAGTAGTCATCAAAAGTCTCCCAATTAAAAAAAAGCACAGGGTCAGATGGCTTCAGTGCAGAATTCTACCAGAAATTTAAAGAAGAGCTCCTCAATTTGTCCTCAATACTCCTCAAATTGTCATTGCCAAACTATTTTTTAATGAGGCTTCATTTACCTTGGTACCCAAGCCATACAAAGACACAGCTAAGAAAGAGAACTAGAGACCAATATCTCTCATGAACATTGATTGAAAAAAAATACTTAATAATATACTGGCAAATTGAATCCAAGAACACATCAGAGGAATCATCCACCATGACCTAGTAGGCTTCATCCCAGAGATTCAGAGATGGTTCAACATATGAAAATCTATCAATGTAATCCACCATATAAACAAACTGAAAAAGAAAAACCAGATGATCATTTCACTAGATGCTGAAAAAGCCTTTGAAAAGAATCCAACACCCCTTTATGGTCTTGAAGAGATCAGGGATAACAGGGACATACCTAAACATTAAAAAAAGAAAAGCAATATACAACAAACCAATAGCCAACATCAAACTAAATGGAGAGAAACTCAAGGTGATTTCTCTAAAATCATGAACAAGACAAGGTTGTCCACTCTCTCCATATATCTTCAATATTGTACTTGAAGTTCTAGCTAGAGCAGTAAGACAACAAAAGATCAAGGGGATACAGATTGGAAAGGGAGAAGTCAAACTTTCACTATTTGCACAAGATATAGTTTAGTTTACACAAGTGACCTGAAAAACTCTACCAGGGAACTCCTACAGCTGATAAACACCTTTAGCAAAGTGGCAGGATACAAGATTAACTAAAAATAAAATAAAATAAAAAATAGTCCTACTATATACAGATGATAAAAGGGGTGAGAAAGAAATTATAGAAACATCAACCTTTACAATAGCCAAAAACAACATAAAATATCTTGGGGGTAATGCTAACAAAACAAGTGAAAGACATATATAGCAAGAACTTTGAGTCTTTCAAAAAAGAAATTAAAGAAGATACCAGAAAATGGGACAATTTCCCATGCTCTTTGATAGGTAGGATCAACATAGTAAACATGGCAATCCTGTCAAAAAGCACTTTACAGATTCAATGCAATCCCCATCAAAATCCCAGCACCATTCTTCACAGACCTTGAAAGGACCATTATCAACTTTATATGGAAAAACAAAAGACCCAGGATAGCCAAAACAACCCTGTACAATAAAGGAATTTCTAACTTCAATCTCTACTCTAGAGCTGTAGTCCTGAAAACAGGTTTGTATTGGCACAAAAATAGACAGGTAAATCAATGTAATCAAATTGAAAACCATGATATTAACCCACACACTTACAAACACCTGATTTTTGACAAAGCAGCTAAAATTATGCAATGGCAAAAGAAAACATCTTTAACAAATGGTGCTGGCATAACTGGATGATGACCTGTAGAAGACTGCAGATAGATCTGTATCAATCATCAACCACAAAACTTAAGTTCAAATGGATCAAGGACCTCAACATAAATCCAGCTACACTGAACCTCTTAGAAGAGAAAGTGGAAGGTACCCTTGAACAAATCGGTACAGGAGACCACTTCCTGAACATAACACCGGTAGCACAGACACTGAAATCAACACTTAATAGAGGGCACCTCCTGAAACTGAGAATCTTCTATGAGGCAAAGGACACAGTCAACAAGACAAAATGGTAGCTCACAGAATGGGAAAAGATCTTCACCAACCCCACATTTGACAGAAGGCTGATCTTCAAAATATGTAAAGAACTCAAGAAGCTAGTCACCAAAACACCAAATAATTCAATTAAAATGTGGGGTACAGAACTAAATAGAGAATTCTCAATAGAAGAATCTAAATGACTGAAAGACACTTAAGAACATGCTCAACATCCTTAGCCATCAGGGAAATGCAAGTCAAAATAACTCTGAGATATCATCTTACTCTTGTCAGAATGGCTAAAATAAAAAACTCCAATGACAATTTATGCTGGAGAGGATATGGAGAAAGGGAAAATGGGAGACTATCACAAGATCCAGTAATTCCACTCTTAGGCATATACCCAAAAGATGCACACTCATACAACACACATGTCTGTTCAACTATGTTTATAACAGCATTATTGTAATAGCCAGGGCCTGGAAGCAACCTAAATGCCCCTCAACTGAAGAATGGAGGAAGAAAATGTGGCACATTTACACAGTGGACTACTAATACTACTCAGTGGAAAAAAACAATGGAATCTTGAAATTTGCAGTCAAATGGATGGAAATAGAAGAAACCATCCTGAATGAGGTAACCCAGTCACAAAAAGAAGAATGTGGTAGGTACTCACTCATATATGGATTTTAAATGTAGAGCAAAGGATCACCAGACTACAATCCACACAGCCAGAGAAGCTAGGTAAGAAGGAGGAACCTAAGGCAGGCAAACATGGTTCCCATAGAAGGGGAAAGGCACATGATCTTCTGAGCAAATTGTGAGCAGGGGTGGGGGGAGGGGAGAAGGAGTTAGGAGAAAGAGAAGGGGAGAAGAGGAGAGGAGAGACTATAAGGGAGCAGGAAGAATGTGTTAGGGAAAGAATAGAAGAGAGCAAGAAAAGAGATACCATAATAGAGGGAGCCAATACAGGTTTAAAGAGAAATCTGGCACTAGAGTAATGGCCAGAGACCTACAAGGATGACTCAAACTAACAGTCTAAGTAATGTAGCCAGGAATTGTTGGTGCATGCCTTTAATCCCAGCACTTGGGAGGCAGAGGCAGAGGCAGAGGCAGAGGCAGAGGCAGAGGCAGAGGCAGAGGCAGAGGCAGAGGCAGAGGCAGAGGCAGAGGCAGAGGCAGAGGCAGAGGCAGGTAGATCTCTGCAAGTATGAGACCAGCCTGTTCTCCAGAGCTAGTTCCAGGACAGGCTCCAAAACAATATGGAGAAACCCTGTCTCAAAACATAAAAATAAAAAAATAAATAAATACAATAAAGAACAATCTAAGCTATAGTGGAGAGGCTACCTTAAATGTCCTTCCCTAAATATGAGATTGATGACTACCTTATATGCCATCTTAGATCCTTCATTCAGTAGCTAATGGAAGCAGAAGCAGACACCCACTGCTAAACACTGATCCAAACTCCTAGAATCCATTTGCAGAGAGGAAGGAGTGATGAGCAAAGGGGTCAACACCAGGCTACAGAGACAGTTGACCTGAACAAGGGGGAGCTCATGGACCCCAGACTGATAGCTGGGAAGCCAGCATTGGATTGACCCAGACCTCCTGAATGTGGGTCTCAATTAGAAGGCCTGGGAAGTCTATGGGACCTCTGACAGTGTAACCAGGATGCATCCCTGGTGCATGAAAGAACTTTGGGAGCACATTCCCCATGGAGGGATACTCCCTTGACCTAGAGACAGGAGGGAGGGCCTAGGACCAACCTCAAAGACTTGACAGATTTAGATGTTCCCTTATGGAAGGCCTCATCCTCCCTGGGGAGTAGATTGATTCATAAAATAAGAAAAAAAAAATAAAAAGAAAAAAAAGAAAGGAAGGAAGGAAGGAAAGAAAACAGAAAGTAGATGGGTCCTGCCCATAATTTTTCTAAATATAGGGAAGAACAAGGTATATGAACTGGTGAGTGGTAAGGATAGCTTCATTCTGCTTGGACCCTATAATCTACCGGCTCTGGTTTGTCTGTAAGAATGGTTTCATTGAGGAGACCTTGTCTGGTGGCAGTGTCTGTTGGGAAGTTGCTGAGGCTAGTCTAAGTCTCCAGTCATTGATCCCTAGGAAAACTTCCAGGAAGTAATGAATAATTACCATGACAACCAGGTATGCTGGGATATATTCAGTTTTATCAGATTGCAAACATTCAGCAGCAGTTCTTTGGGTGTCAATGATACCTTAAGAAAATGGGTTCAGAAAGCACACCAGCAAACAAAGCAACAAATTCCGGAGACTATGAATCTTCATTCTTAAGAATTAAGAGCTAGAGGCTGGGCAATGGTGGTGCATGCCTTTAATCCCAGCACTCGGAAGGCAGAGGCAGGTTGATCTCTGTGAGTTCGAGGTTAGCCTGGTCTACAAAGCGAGTGCCAGAATAGGCTCCAAGCTACACAGAGAAACCCTGTCTTGAAAACCAACATACCAACCAACCAAAAAAGAAAAAAAAAATTAAGAGCTAGGAGTCCAGTGCTGTGTAATAGTCTATGTTTATAGAAGAGTGTGAATTAAGAGCATGGAAGTGAGTTCTTAAGTGTTGCATCGTTTTATTTTTTTTTTCTATTCTTCTAAAATTTAGGAGTATAATATTTAGAATCACAAAGATATTATCAGCTTATCAACTTTCCCACTAGAGTGGTTTCTAACCCTTCTGAATCATATGCCCAATTTTCAGTTCAGTTGGAATGAAGAAAACTAAGAAATAGCTTAAAGAAGTCCCCATAACATCTTTCCTCTTGTTGCCTAAGCATTTCTTTCCTGAAGTTTCTTTTGGGCACACAGTGTTGCATATAGGCCATCTCTTATTTTCCTGGCTTTCTAAGTGGTGAAAATTAGCTTGAATTTAGCTATTTCTGTGAACTTACTCATTTGTTCATAAACTGTCCAGATCCAGCCCATCCTCAATCAATTAAAGTTAGCTAAAGGGAACTTTTACCATCAATGAGGTAGCTTGGGTCCAAGGTGAAAGCAAGGCTGCACTCCCCAACATTAACTATCAATACTAACAAATCCCCTGTCACCTGTACTATTTATTGTCCTTACCACTTTGTAGACATTAACCCTCTGACACATCAGTGAAGCAGATGTTGTCAGTTTTTTTTTTTTTTCAATGAGAGAATTATCTTTGAATCATTAGAAAGCAAAATGCTAAACGGGTATTTGGCTAAGGCTTTGTCTTGTTCTAATAATGTGTAATGGGAAAAACAGACGAACGCATTGCCTTTTCTTTTTCTACCTATTCCCTTTCCCTCACCCAAAAGCTACACGAAACTTAAATAACATTTTGGAAACAATATTAGTAACCTTTTTTTTTTTTGCTCCTGTTTGTGAAGAATTTAGAGATCAAGAAAAATCTAGCTCTGTAATTAAAATATGAAAGCCAAAGCTATTTGTAGCAGAAAATACCCTATTAATGTGATTTCCTTGTGGCGGATTGACAAGTTCAAAGCAATAATGCAGGTTGCCATGGGCACCAGATTCCATTTGCTCTGCTAGTTCATTTTACTTAGCTACTAAGAGAAGAGGGTAGCATCCAGCCAGCATTCACTGAGCATTGTTAGAACAGATTTGTAATTTCTGTGGAATGCCTTCTCTTTATGTGTCTACTCAGATAATAGCTACAAATAGTGTATGGTTACTTTAGGGCAGAATTTTTGGAATTTGTTAGAAATATGAACAGCAGAAATGTGCATGGTAGAGGGAGTTTTCTTCCTTCTCAAATCTCATCCATCACAAGCTGTAAATGAATATTTGTCTAAAGGATGGGCTAGTAGATGAATGGGTAACTCGTTATCATGTGGTAGCTGCCTGGATTAGACTTCAGGTTTGTGAGGAGAGGAGCTAGGGCAGAGATTGCAGCAAAGAAGTAGCTGAGGCTGTCAGGACAAAGAAGCAGGCTGGCATTCTGGAGTGCTTTGTATTCACTAAGGCATAGGATACAGAATGAAATCTGAACTTCTGCAGAACCTGGGATCCAAGAGAGAAAGCAAGGCAAGGAGAATGGGAAGAGAGATATTTTTTTTTGAAGGTTATCACAGAAAGCACAAGAAGCAATCAGTTCTCAAAACCTCCCCTGACAATGTCCTGGGATCATGCTCTCCTAATGCGGTTCCTTTATTAGACATGTGGTGCCTTGAGAAAGTGAGAAATGGGGAGGGCAACTTGATATAACTCGACGGACTGGACTGGACCCTGGCCCTGAATCAAAGGATGAAGCTTTGTTTCATTTGTTTCACGTTTTCAGGCCAGGTAACTTTGATTTTGAATTATGGGTTTTCCTTGCCTGACAAATGATGCCTCCTGCCAATGCCTTCAAAATGGGAAAAGGCTCCTGCTCCTTGGTGGGCAACAACCACAGTTCACAATTTAAAATGATGATGGTTCCAGGATTGCAATAGAAATGGCAATATTTCACACTCATTGCCCCCTTCTTACTCCTACCCCTACGTCCAGTGTTGTCTAAGCAAATTCTGGTAGTGTCTTTTGTATTTGGTCAGTTCCTAAGTAAGCAAAAGGCAGGAAGGATATAGCAAATGCCTTCCAAATTTCCATTTATCATGAACACAAATTGTAGCTTCAGCTTTTTTGCTATATGCAAATGAGCCAGCAGATGTATGTTATTGGCAGAAAATCTTGTGAGGGACATGGCTCTTTCTGCTGCTAAATATACATCTCTAGCTTTCCTAGGAAGGAATACAATTATGAACTTTAATTAAATGCTATTAATGTTCCAATTTCTCATTTTTATGTGGCCCAGTAGTTCCTTAAGTTAGTCTTTCTCAGACCTCCTACAGGAATGATGATGGCTTGGCTGCCCCTGGATTCATTGCCTTGTCTGCCCCTGCCCCTATTTTGGTTTATTTCTAGGAGTTTCAGAGTACTTCTTCATGCATTGCCTCAACTCACCCATACACTACCAGTGGATAATTATCCTTCTGTGTTTCCAGGCAATTGTTTGATGATGGTTTCTGATGTTCTAGTAATCTAATTCATAACAAGTACTAGTAGACAATAATAACATAGAACACAACTCACTGAAAATTCCAATTAAAATTCTCTTATGATAAAGAAAGCAAGAATGTCATTGAAGAGGCACAGAGATGGGGGTTGGAAAGCAGGGGAACTGTACCAGGAAAAAGGAATGCCTGAGGGAAACTGTTGTGGAATATTAATTTAAGGTGCGTTACATTTGTTTATGCTGTGGAACATTTGTTTTAATGATGCAGAGATGTGTTGTATTCTTTTATGTTGCATTTGTTTAGCTCTGTGAAGCTGTGATTGTTTGCCTATCTAAAACACCTGATGGTCTAATAAAGAGCTAAATGATCAATAGCAAGGAAGGAGAAAGGATGGGGGTGGGGTGCCGGCAGGCAGACAGAATAAATAGGAGGAGAAATCTGGGAAGGAGAGAGGAGCAAGTGAACAAGGAGAGGAGGACACCAGGAGTTAGCCACACAGACAACCATGGAGTAAGAGTGAAAGTAGGAGAAAGGTCAACCACACAGACAACCATGGAGTAAGAGTGAAAGTAGGAGAAAGGTAAATGCCCAGAGGCAAAAGGTAGTTGGGAAAATTTAAGTTAAGAGAAGCTGGCTAGCAGCAAACCAAGATAAGACTGGATATTTATAAGAAAAAGTAAGTTTCTGTGTGTGATTTATTTGGGAGCTGGGTGGTGCCCCCCCCCCCAAAAAAGACAAAAAAGAGTAAAACAACCAACATTTTGGCATTCCAACCTCGGACTAGAGTAAAAGAAAATCCAGCAATAGGAAACAGCTGTCCAAACCTGTTTCAAGTTGCTTATCATGTAAGTTACTGAATGTCTTAGAATCTCCAAACTATCCAGCAGAATTTATGGTAGGAGGACAGGCCTCACAGGTCCAGCACCCATGCAGTCCTCCACTGTTCTGCGCTGCTGCCGGTGTGTAGGAGCACACTGTTAATTCAAACAGATATCTACTTATTGTTTATGCTATCCTTTAAAAAGTTTTATTGGTGTAAGTACAAATTACAAAGTATTTGCCTTTGTGCACTCTTTGGATGACACAGAAGTGTGAAGAAAAATGTCTCCTTCCAATTTCCTTCTTTTAGAGATATGCTAATAATAACTTGCTGATTATTTTCAGACTGGAGGTGCATATTGTTCTATAGACTATAATTTCTTATAAAATACTTAACCGTGTTTAAAATGTTTTTAAACAGTGTGCTCCATCTTTACTCAGCACCACAGTATTAATTGGTTAACCTTTCACACATTTCAGAAAAGATAAACACTGCAGAAACGGCTTGAAAGTCACATTCTAGAACTATTGGAAAAGCACCAATTATTTGTTTTGTTCTTATCATGTATTTTGGAACTATTTTACCCATGGTAAATCCTGTGAAGTGTCTTGCCAGACTGCCCAGGCTCCCTTGCCCTTGGGGACTAGGAAGCATGAGTCTAGGAAAGTCTGATACTTTCTCTGGTGCATTGCACTGGAGGTCAAGGGTTCCTTTGAGTTCTGTGTGGTATAAAGGAAAACCTCTTCATTCCTTTCCAAGCAGGGCTACCAAGTCCTATAGTGAACTGTCACATATTCCTCTGGAGATGCTTTTCATTCAAGGTTGGTAGCAGCGCCTAAAGGAACAGAATCTCTGCTTTTTGAAATAGAGAATATCATTACTGTGTTTGTAATTACCTGCTGATAAGTCCTTTTTCTGCTTCATCTGGATGCTCAATATGAAAACCAAAAAGAATCCATAAAAGATTAAAAAAAGTTTATCTGAATTTCATTTCCATCCCACATTTAGTGAGGTGGTTGGTAGCAAAGAGATAAAATGTTACATCAGCTTTTAACCACCAGCAGCTATAACTATCCTGCAATAAGAACCAAATGACTGTGAGCAAGTCGGTTTGGGTCTCCAACACAAAATGCAAAATGAAAGAAAATATAGATATTTTAAAATATATAATATATAGAAACAACTAAAAATGGTTATATAATTTATATCCCTTGTCAAAAATATATTGTGAGGTATATTTCTAATATGGTAGCTTTGAGTGCCTTCAAGATTCTAGTGGAAAATATCTCTCAGAAAGATGAAATATTACTAAATTGCAAATTTATATCACACAAATTAATGTTTGCTTTATTGCATTATCTCTTCTTAGGATATGGTCCTTGAAAACATTTGTTTGTTTTCTAATTTTAGTAGTAAAACATATTCATCTTGGAATGGTTGGATTAATAAAGGGAGTCTGTCATATCATTTGGAGCAGGGCCTAGGCCCTCCCCCATATGTCTAGGCTGAGAGAGTGTCCCTTTATGTGGAATGGGCTCCCAAAGTCCATTTGTATACTAGGGATAAATACTGATCCACTACCAGAGGCCCCATAGACTGCCCAGTCTTCCTAACTAACACCCATGTTTAGGGGGTCTGGGTCAGTCCTCTTCTGGTTTCCCAGCTATCAGACTGGGGTCCATGAGCTCCCTGTTGTTCAGGTCAGCAGTTTCTATGGGTTTCTCCAGCCTGGTCTTGACCCCTTTGCTCATCACTCCTTCCTCTCTGCAACTGGATTCCAGGAGTTCCACTCATTGTTCAGCTATGGGTGTCTGCTTCTGCTTCCATCAGCTACTGAATGAAAGCGCTAGGATGGCATATAAGGTAGTCATCAATCTCATATTCAGGGAAGGGCATTTAAGGTAGCCTCTCCACTATTGCTTCCATTGTTAGTTGCTTTAAAGATCCCCCATGGAAGGCTTCACTCTCCCTGAGGAACAGAAAGGGGATGGGATGGGGGTTGAGGGGGGCAGGAGTGAAGGGGAGGATGAGGGAACAGGGATTGACATGTAAAATAAGCTTGTTTCAAATTTAAATAAAAAAAAATAAAAGGGAGACTGGAGAGCTGTTTTAGCAGATAAGAGTTTGTACTACTCTTTCAGAGGACCCTGGTTCAATTTCCAGCATCCATATGGTGACTCACTACCATCTGTATCTCCAGTTCCAGCAAATCTGATGTCCTCTTCTGGCTTTGGCAGGCAGCAGACATTCATGTGGTGCATGTACATACACACAGGCAAACACCCATACACATAAATATAAACAAATCTTGGAAAAAGAAAAATACAGAAACTAAAATCCTCACTAACCTTCCTATTAGTGTGTAAACTGAGGACATGACAGCTCCAAGGTATGGTTGAGGGGAAAGTTTTTATTGTAGATGTGTGGGAAAGAACAGCCAGAGGCATCTGGAAGAGTCCAGAGCAGAAAAAGTAGTAAACTGAACATGGCCAGCAGAATGGACTAGGTCATAAGAAGAGAGAGGCAGAGAGACACACAGAGAGAGGAGACAGAGATAGATACCGAGAGAGAGAGAGAGAGAGAGAGAGAGAGAGAGAGAGAGAGAGAGAGTTGAGGAGACAGATGAACAGAAATAGCTGAAATAGTAGGGTTAAACAGGAATGAGAAGCTGAATGAAGGGAAGCCCACGAGCTGGAGAAACTTAGGTTATGGGGCAGAGTGTGAAGGACTAAGGAGACCCATGGGTGGATAGTTGTGACAGTGAGTGATCCTGGAGACCAGCATGTATTTGTATGCTAATGTGCACCACAGGTCGCCATGTGTCCAGAGCTTCTTTTGACTTGGCATTAGGAGATATTATTGGCAGTTGATGTGTTTCTTTGAGTTTTAGGAAATGTACAGACATTGGCACATATACACTATAAAAAAAATCACATCAAGACATCACTTATCATATCCTTTTAATTAGTATTATATAGTGACCTTTCCTCCAGATTACTAAATTGACTTGAAAGTGTCTTTTCATGATTGTCTACTAATTTTGCCATATTATTTTCTGTAACCAAACCACTTTCCTGCCCCCGGTCACAAAACTTTTAGCTATCAACATTTTCTTTTGTTTCAGTTGACATGGCTTAGTATAGAAAGTTTGATTTTGTTTTTGTTTTGTTTTGTTTTTTTTTTTAATCTCAGACTAACATCTAGGGTGTTATTTGGGAAGCATAATTTATACATAACCTACTTAATTTGCATATTCATCTCCCAAAGAAACAGACAACACAGTGACCTCATCTTCTGCTGTTTAGAAATAGTTGAAAGATTTTTCAGAGAAAAATGTAAAGTGTCCTAAATAAACATAATACTCTTAGTAGTGAAGCTATGCTTTTGTTTTGGCAAAAGGAAAACAGTCACTTTATTTTCTCTTATATGCTACACTTATTAACTGTGACTTCAGCATCACAGGAACCCTGCAGGGTTCTCCCCCAGTGATCCATTGAATTCAGTTTTACAATATCACCCACAGAAGCACCTGATTTCACCACTGAACTCAGGTGGCCCCTTTCCTTTTTTACTGTTGTCTGGTGGGGAAATGAGCTTGTAAAGTATTTGCATGGAATCAGCAGATGTCTGTGGGATCCATGGAACTTTCTCATCTCCAGCTGCACCAACAGGGATGAGATGGAATTAGTCACCATGTGAAACAGAGAATCCTCAACTGTTTCCTGGCAGCCTTCTCATCTCATGAGTCTGTGAAATGACAGCTTCCACAGCTGGGAGTAGATACTGGGAAGCTTTCTAGAGTCCTCTGACCCTAGAAGGTGCTAATTAAAGTGCCACCTAGATGCATCTAGTAACTCTGATATAGTTACACACTCTTTTTAAAGAGTTGACCTTTCTCTTGTACCTCATTGTGAGTGCTCTAGGTAGTCAGGAAATAATAACAGATATTAAACCTCTCCAATTCTTTCAAACCTCCACAGAAATGCAAATCACTACCTTTAGGAGGAAGCACATGGGCATATGAATTTTCATAACAGTGAGGTTTGCCAATGAGTCATACCTGATGTTGTAAAAACTATTCAAGTAGGAAGGCTCTTGCTGCAATAAGGAAATAGCAGGGGGAGTCCCTCCCTTTCCTGAATATTCAATTCTAGAAAAATGAAAAACGATCACTATTATGTCTCCCAAAATGCAGACAATTATATAAAGATTTTTTTCTTAAATCACTATAAGAAGTGAAATTAAACTCTTCAAAATAAAGATGGATATTTCAGTGCCAGAGAACAAATCTGTAAGGTGGCAAGTTGTGTTACTATGTGGGCATGAGCCAATACTCATGGTGGTGTGTGTTATTTATGCTGTTAACCAGATTGCTATATCTGGTAGCTGTCTAGCTGCCAGTGGATATGACTTAAGTACTCTACATTAACAGATGTCACATATCACAAGAACAACAGGGAGTCATTATAAACAACAGGGTAAATCTGATTACCTGAAAAAGTAAGCAAAAGAAGAACAAACATACAAGAATAGATGAGCCTATGGCTGCAATTTATGAAGCCATTGCTCTCATTGCAATATATACTGCAATGCATACATCAAGAAAGGAAGTACTCTAGGAATAACAGATTCAGTTTAGGGGGAGAAAGAGGAGGAAAAGAGAGTGTGAGAGAGAAATAAAGAAGGGGGAAAGAAGGTTATAAATATTAAAAAGCTCCCTGACAGGGGAAAGATGAATCAGTAGCACCAACCAATTGAGATGGTTTTTACAAAGGCCTAAGGGGACTTGGAGATCTGACATGGGGGTTGGGGTTGGGCTGGGAGAACACGATTCAGCTGAGAAAAGCAAACACACACATCTGGGGCAAATAATTTTTAAGAAAGCTACCGAACTGGAGAAACAAACAAACAAGCAAACAAAAAAGCCTCAACCTGAATGAAAGCAGAAAGCAAATTCTGTCTGGATTGCAAGGTATTACAACAGCTGTGGAAAGTAAGAATTCCCTTGTGGGGTTTAAAACACAGAGCTCCCTCATTATGAGACACTGACAAAGGCATTCACACCCCTCTTTACAAGCAGAATGTGGTCCTCATTGCATATCTGCATGAATGAGTCTCATCTGTACCAGAGAACATGTTCTGAAGTAGGAGAATGTGCACATGTGGCTGTCCTTATGACTCCTATATCATTTTTAATTGAACTAACTGACAGGAACTTGTCATTAGCAAACTCATTTTTAGATCTTGAGGAACCATTTAATGGTAGAATATACTATGTACCTGACAGTGTTATAAAGCACTTCACCTATGTAAGACATTAAATATTTATAACACACTCTCTTCTACATGAACAGACGAGGAAACTAAGCTGTAGGGAGCTTAATGTCCTCTCCAAGGCTGTGCACTGAGCAAATTGTGGTCTGGGGGTTCAAACCCATACAAATGATTTCCTTAATTTGTCCTCTTCAGTGTTGCCTTAACTTTCCCATGTAGGAAGAAAAGGAGGCTACCTAGACTGTTCTCTACAATTTGGCAGATAAACTCCATCTATGAATGAGGTCAGAAGAACCGGTGACACATTCCATGTCTCTACTGCTTTCTTAGAATGTTCTCCTGTCACTTCAGCTTCAAAGAACTGGTTTTCTTCCAAGGCTAAACTGAGGCCCATTGGATGTGGGGTCTAGGTTATTTCTTGGGGCTCTTGCCCCTGGAGATTTGTGGGCTTTGGTCTATTGAGCCTCAATGGCCTTTGGAAAATGGGATGAGATGAAACTACGTAGAGTCTGCAAAAACTGAAGGAGCCCTGTGGGATTGTAGTTGAGAACTAGAGCTATAGTTAATTTTAGGAAAGTCCTTAAAATAGCTACAGACAATAATTTTGAAAATTACTCGATGCAAATACATTGGTTATAAAAATGTTGGTTCCCCAATGTCTTCCAGAATGATGGAACCACTACATCCCTAAACTCACATCAGCTATGGTTGCTTATTGAAGGCCTGTGCAAATCAAGCCAGCCAACATTCTAGCATGGAGGAAGGGAGGAACTTATGAATCCCAACTCCTAACTGAGGAGTTATTGACAGTTGATGGCTTCTCTGAAAGAGCGACTCAGTTTTCTTTAAGGATATGTATGGTCCTTGGCAGGCCAACCACATTCCAGCAGAGGGCGCCATGCCCTTGAACATATGGGCAGTACAAATTGGACTTAGTGGGTTATTAAAATGGCAGAGGGTCTGGAGAGACAGTCCAGCAGTTAAGAGCACATGGTCCTCTAGCAGTGGACCCAGATTCAGTTCCCAGAATTCACAATGATCCGTATTTCCAATCTCAGGGAATCTTATGTTTTCTTCTGAATTCCTTGGTTCTTAGGTAGGAATGTGATGCACATACATACACCCTGGATGCATAAAATAAAAAGGTAAAAAATATTTATTTAATAAAAGAGAGGATATGAATTTTGGGTGGTTGGAAAGTGGGGGCCTACATCTGGGAGGAGTGAATATGATCAAAATACATTTTATGAATGCTCAAAAATATTGTTAAAATTTTATGTTAAAATACTGTTTCTTTTTTATTTTTATTTACTTTTTATTTTTTATAAAATTTACTTAAACTAGTAACAATCTTATTTTACATCTCAATCCCCTCTCCCAATTTGTTCAAGAGCTCTTGTCCCTATCCCCTTGACCATGTTACCATGTATATCTCTCTTATGGTCACCCTTGTTTCCTGGAGGTATGGATTGTAGTCCGATAATCCTTTGCTCTATGTCTAATATCCATATATGAGTGAGTATATATTATGTTTGTCTTTTTGTGACTGGGCTACCTCACTCAGTATGGTTCCTTTTGGTTCCATCTATTTGCCTGTGAATTTCAAGATTTCATTGTTTTGGTCTGCTTAGTAGTACTCCATTGTGTAAATGTGCCACATTCTCTTTATCCATTCTTTAGCTAAGGGGCATCTAGGTTGCTTTCAGGTTCTGTCTATTACAAATAATGCTGCTATGAACATAGTTGAACAGATGTCCTTGTTGTATGAATGTGCATCCTTTGGGTACATGCCTAAGAGTAGAATTGCTGGCTCTTGGGTTAGATACCCATTTTCTGGAGAAACCTCCATATTGATTTCCACAGTGGCTGTGCAAGTGTGCACTCCCACCAGCAAGGAAGAGTGTTTCCCTTTATCCACATCCTCTCCAGCATAAACTGTCATTGGTGTTTTTGATTTTAGCCACTCTGATGGTTGTAAGATGGTATTTCAGAGTTGTTTTGATTTGCATTTCTCTGATGACTAAGGATGTTGAGCACTTTCTTAAGTGTCTTTCAGTTATTTTAGTTCTTCCGTTGAGAATTCTCTATTTAGTTCTGTATTCCACTTTTTAATTGGATTATTTGGTGTTTTAGTAACTAGCTTCTTGAGTTCTTTGTATATTTTGGAGATCAACCCTCTGTCAGATGTGGGGTTGGTGAATATCTTTTACCATTCTGTGGGCTGCCGTTTGGTCTTGTTGACTGTGTCCTTTGCCTTACAGAAGCTTCTCAGTTTCAGGAGGTCTTATTTATTAAGTGTTCATCTCATTGTTTGTACAGCAGTCTCCTATACCAATTTGTTCAAGGGTAGCTCCCACTTTTTCTTCTAAGATGTTCAGTGTGGCTGGATTTATGTTGAGGCCTGAGATTCTCTCTATTAGAAGTGCTATTTCTATCACACAATGAAAGCTTGTAGCATCTGGACATTCCTTATCCAAATCCAAGACCATCATACATATGTCTCTCTCCAAGCATTGACAGCCTGGAGCCTCACTTAGTATGACCCGGTGCTATTCTGCCATTACCCTTCAACCCCTCACCATCTTCATTCTCACTTGCAAAACCATACATTTCACTGCTATGTGCTGAATCATGTTTCCCTAATGTTGAAGTAAGATTTTAAAAATTATTATAGAGTAGGAAGAATATCCTGGAACCATGGAAGTTTTCTTTATTATCCTTAAAGAACCCAGTGTATGGACCACTTCCTGATTCTGCCCATGTCCAGCCTAGTTTTGTGCATTTCCCAGCTACAATGAAGAAGGAAAATAATGTCAAGCAAGAAAAGGGGTCAAGCTTCATTTGGCTGCACAGCTTGTTCTGTGCCTTCTGGGAAGGGCTTGGAAGGATCCTCTTGATAGTTGATTGAAAGGGCATTGAGCTAACAGATCATCCAACACTCCTTCACCACAGGAGCCTTGTAACTCTACAAAGAGCCAAATCAAGCACTATATACTGACAGTTTAAGATAAGAAACAAATTCACCCAGGAGCAGTTTTAGATAAATGATAAACCAATTGGAAGTGACTATTATTGTTCAAATTTTTACATACTACCATTCACCTTCATATATTCAATTTATTTGGCAAACATTTCTTGGGGGACATATGGGATAGGTGCTATGCTAAATGTTGAACATCTTAAGTGATTAAGATATGTTTTTTCTCTTAAAGAAATCAGAACCTAATAGGGAAACCAGGTGGACACATGCTAATTCTAATGAATGATGTACATTTTGCTTCTAGGAACCAGCACTGTCCTATCAATGAGGAAGAGGGAATTCATTGCATCTGACTTTGGAGACATGAGCACTTTGTCTGGCTTTGAAGGACAAGACAATTTCTCAGCCTATCATCAGTTTCTTATCCTACATATAACAAACATTGGATAAATGCTACTGCCCAATAATCTCAGATAAAAGAAAATAGGATTTCTTGAAGGCGGAGTCATTGCCCCAGATATCTGGATTGATCAGATATGGTTCTAACATTGCATCATTTGACCTACGTGAATAACCAATATTCCTGACATCATTATACAAATGACAGATAGGAGGAAAACTTGACATATTACAAATGCCAAATTAGTTGTTAAAATTGTCATCTCTCCTATATTTTTTCTTTATAAGGGTTTTATATTTTGGACTTGGGGCCTTGACATCACATTTATAATCCAGTAATACAACCCAAAGTACATTCTGATGAATGACTAGAATTTATCACTGTGGTGACACTTAATTTGGGTCCAGTGAGAAGTCAACTTAGAGCTATAAGTTTTAGATTTTATAATGAAATTTTGATTAAACTGGGCCTTTTCCTTAGTGTCATTTATTTTGTGAACTAGCACAGTTGTTAGAAAATAAATGGTGGGACTATAACCACAAATTCTTCTGTGTAGTTACCACCAACTCTATATTTAATAGTAATGGTTGCACTTTCTTTTTTCCTTTCTTTCTTTCTTCCTTCCTTCCTTCCTTTCTTTCTTCCTTTCTTCCTTTCTTCCTTTCTTCCTTTCTGTATTGCTTTGGATCCTGTCCTGGAACTAGCTCTGTAGACCAGGCTGGCCTTGAACTCATAGAGATCCGCCTTCCTCTGCCTCCTAAATTCTGGATTAAAGGCATTTTCTTGCAGTATTTAATTTCTATTTTCAGGCATCCTAAGGAAAATAATGACTAGTTCAATGTTGGAAAGATATGGCTACTTCCATTGGCTATTTTTGTCTAGATCTAGAGAGTGTCACATACCCATATGAAAAAGGAACAAATTCTATCATCCACTGATGACTTCAAAAAGACCTGCATTTGAATGACTTGTAGACTATGAAGAGTGTTTGAAGGTGTGTGTTCTGTATTTCACCACAAGATGGCAGTAGAACCCTGAAAGAGCATGAAATAGAGCTCAATGAAAAGGTGTATGTAAAATATATTTATGATAAGAAAAACATATTCTGAAGCAAGAAATAAGAAAATTATAGAAAGAGTCAACTAAAATCTAGCAAACCTTGTGGCTCCTAACCCCTTTAATTTTCACTGCTTTTTAGTTGCTAAATTTCTTGCAAATCTTGCCTTCAAATTGAATACGTAGTTTATAAAGCAGACACACTCAAGGAATAACAACTGTTTGGGAAGGGAAATAATGCTGTATTTATTCTGAATGATAACATGGAATCTTAAGCATTTGGGGTTGGTTATGTTTTGTCAGGGAAGTGATTATTTTGGAGGCTGTAATAAGTAGAAAAGAGATCCATCCAAAAGCTTGCTTATGCTTGGTTATGTGCATAGTAGACTTATTTGAAGAGGTAAATATTTAACCTGAACCTATAGTCTTGCTTACTGAGCCTTTTCTCAGGACAGAAAATCATGTAAATCTACTTTTTATCAAGTCTGACTCAAGGTTGTCTTCAGGAGACATTTCTGTCTCATCCACCTGAGGTACCACTTCCTTCATTGGCATCAAAATCCATATTCCTCTGGAGAAGTTGTGTAAACATAGATGGGTGGTCCTAGAGTTAGAGTTTCTGATTCTGTAGGTTTGGAGGAGATGCTGAGGCATAGACTTCAAGTTAGTTCAGGGGTCTCACGGATGCACCTTTAGACAACCACTGTTTTCTGTGCATTTATGCAGCTCGTGATAGCAACAGGAAGAAACTCCTGATGACTGTTCCTTATTTGTTACGGTGCAGCTTGGGTTGGGAAAATATTATTTGAAACTAGGTGGGTGATGCCTAAGCCTAATAATGCTTTCTTTCCATAGCTATGCATTAGGATTTATTTACCTTTTTCTTACAGCCGTGAGTACACTAGTTTCTCACATTGGCTTATGTTTGTGCACTGTATCTTTGCAAACTCACTGTCGTGGGCTGTGGCTCCTATGCTGGCCTTCACTTCCCCATTGAGCTGGAGCAATGTAAAGTATACAACTCATGAGATCTTGATTGTCAATAACCAGAGGCAGATACACCAAGATCTTCCAATACATTTACTACTGGGGAGTAATTTTTCTAAGAAATGATGTTAAATGAAGATCAGGGAAGGCACTGTCTTAAATTACTCAACCTGGTGTGTGTGTGTGTGTGTGTGTGTGTGTGTGTGTGTGTGTGTGTGTCTTACTTATGGTTCTCCAGAGAGATACAACTAACATCATTCAGGTAAGATCAAGAAAACCAATGGAAGTCCCAGCTTCAACAAAAAGAAGTGATGTTTAATATCAAGTGTAAGGGCAGGAAAGGCTAATGCCTCAGCCCAGGCTTCAAGCAGGTGTTCGCTCTTATGTGTGGATGAGAGATCATTCTTTGGATCCATTAAAAATCAACTTGCTGGGGCATGGAGATGTGACTCAGAGATTAATAGTACTGATTGCTCTTCCAGAGGACCTGGGTTCAATTCCCAGCACCAACATGGCAGTTCACTACTGGATGTAACTCCAAGATTTGACACCTTCAAACACACAAATGCAGGCAAAACACCAGTGAACATAAAATAAAAATAAATTGAAAAAATTGTTTAAAAATAGTCAACTCACACGGTGCGAGCTATCTACATATATTAAGGAGGGTAATTGGCTTTTCACTCAGTCCATTTATTTACATGTTAATTTCATCCCAAATCCATCCCTATAGATGTCACCAGAATAATGTTTAGTCAAATATCTGGGCACAGTAAGGCACACTAAGGTCCAACCAAGTTGAAGTTGATTAACCATCAAACTATGAACATAATAGCACCAATTAAATGGAAATTAGTTTCTTTACCCTCTGACTTAATGAAAGAAAGATATAGGCAAGACTGTCCCACTGTAAGCATCTGACTCCCTTCCTTTTGGTCCTGAGTTCCGAGGTTAAACAGTAAGATCATGGTCTCCTTTAGCCCTCTAGAGTCTATGAAAATTCACCTTCACCTAAAATTCACTAAGACAACCAGTAAACATCACCACAAGAAAACAAACAAACAAAACCAACCTCTTGTAAATATATAGTGTTTTAGGGGCTTTTATTAAGGATAATCACTCCCACATTATGAGCCTTACTGGTCATATGCATTTCTTTATAAACCACTCTTCTAGAAATACAGCGAGTGAAAACTTAAAGGCCTAAATCCATTGAGCACAACATAAAATTATGACAACCATTTAAAGATGCTTAATATTAAAGCTGGCTATTTACCAGTGTAGCATAATGACTGTAAGACTTTATATGACACATGGCCTAGTTACTTCACATATCAATGCAGGCAAAGGAATACAGTGGACTCTGTAGACACAGACACTAGTTCCTTAGTTCACAAGCAACTCCTTCATGCAACAGAGGTTCTGAAGTGTATGTAATCTCTAAACTCCAGTCTGTCCAATTCCAGTTTCCCTCTGTGTATGTCGACTTTCAGAAAAACCTTACTGGGCTAGAAGAAGATCCTAGATTTTTTTTTTTTTTTGTAGTATTCTCACACTCAGCTGCAGGGCACTAATAACTTTCTTCAGGAAGGCCTTAATGAGTGTTTATGACATGTTTGGAGCCCATCAGACAAATAGACCAGTATTACATGTGTTGATAAACTCCTCTCAAGAGGATTTTTAGAACAGATCCCAAAGTAAGTTTTAAGTGAGAAAGTGAAAAAAAAAATCCTATTTACCTTTCAGAGTTTGCTTGTGATTATCCACACTGTTTGAGACAGCTGTTTCTAGGTCTCTATGTTATCTGCCTGGTGTTGCGTATAATTGTAGAAGCAGAAGGACAGACAGGTGGTAGCTGCTTCACACAGGCTATTAAAGGTGTACTCACCCTGCCTACCTTGATCGTACTTTTGTGTCTCTCTGAGTGGTTCTCCATTTGCTCTCTCCCAGCTTGCCTTTCTGTTGTCTCTTTTGGTGGTCCCCTTCCTTCAAACTAGTATTCTTCATGGGTTTTGGAGAAAGCACAGATCCTGAGGACAGATTGCTAGATGTCAATTACTGTCCTACCACTTCCTCTCTGAGTGTGTCTCATCCTCCCTGTATTTCTGAGTGAGGATTACCTGGACACAAGATCAGAAACCACCTTAAAGACCATTGTCAAGATTCATTAAGTGCAATTCTTGTTCAATGTTTATGTTCAACACATGTCAGCTGTGGCTAGTTTAGCTCAGTGTTATATGGCCATGGCTCTATGCCCGGACATGACTTTCTCCTGCCTAATTTTGAGGTCCTCTCTTTTCCCAGAGTTCCTGCCAGCTCTTGTTCCCTTATAGCTTCCTCTGTTGGCAGTGTGTTAGGGAGTTTCTACTTCTTAACCCCAAACATTGTCACCCCCAGCGACAGAGTACAGCAAACTCTTTAGCTGAACTGGCAAGAGAAGTGTCCTGTTGTTTTTGTCCTCTGAGCACATTTCAGATGGCATCTGAAATGACTTGGCTTCAGAAATCAATATTTCTCATTGGAGCAGTCGAGAGTGCTGTATCACATAGCTCGTTCTATTCATTATTCATTCATTGCTCATTGATTAATTGAAGATGTCCCCTCAGTTCTCACTCCATGGGCAGTTAAGTGCCAGAAATATGGTAGTCCAGTGGTTGTTTTGTTTTTTGTTTTTTGCTATGTTTCCAGTTGAATTACCATATGTTCAAATTTGGATTCCCTTTTGCAGGTAATCCTTACTCAGTTAAATAGGTTGGCATACTTAGTCACCCCAAAGGAAAAGTCTAAATATATATGAGGTAAGGACCCTATTACTAGCTCAAACCTCTGCTTTCCAAGCTAAATAGTTTTGCCATCTGTAGGCTCAGAGAAGTCTGGCTTCTGGGAGATGAGGGCCAGAGGCAGCAAAAGTCAGGGAATTGATTTGTTACAGAACAGGTAAATACACAATTTCTTCCCTTGCTAGGTTTGAAGCACACATTTGGACAATATGAAGAATTGAGGTTACTGGGAGAATAGAGTTAAATAATCAGGCAAATTGCAGACTGTGAACAGACAACACTTATAAATGGTTTTCCCCTTTGGAATAACACATAGAAATCAAGTCTATTTGTAGGTGAACTAATCATAGTCTGTCCGTTAAGGATGTAAATGAGGAACATATGTCTCCATAGATTGGGAATATCTGTGCTACATTACTGTAACTAGGGTTTGCTCTTTTGTCCCGTGAATGAGCTGTAGACAGGACATTACTTGCATATGGAATACAGGAACATTGTGTATGGTGTTGCATCCTCAAGTGTCTAAAGTCTTTTCATGTTCAAATTCCACTGTGTTTTCAAATTTTTTTAAATTTCTAGTTCAGAAGGAAAAGGGTCCCTGTGGAAGTTTCTGGAACCTGACACATTTTCTTGTAAAATAATCTTTCTGAGATGAGCTGCTTTATTGTTAGGCACATATTTTTGGCCCTTTTAAAATGAGTATTATGAAATTAATGTGAGATGTTTTCAGAAAAATGAATGCTGTTGACTCAGTAGGGCAGAATGCCTTTGTCCTTTGTGGTTGTTCCTCTTTCTAATTCCCTGAAAAAAGACATTCTCAGATAATTAAAAAAGGTATTTTGGTTTGTGGAGCAAAAACTTATCAAAAGAGGTTATATAACACATGCATGGCAGCCCCTTGTCAAAGTTAAATATACTCATTCCTTTCCCTCCAAAGCCATTACATCTATTACCACCTAATTGCTTGGAAAATTCATTTTCTTTTTCTGAAATCACAGCCTTAATTGAGGTCTGAAAGCTCACCAAGTGCCTCTTAAATCAGTAAACCTAACTTCTTCTTTTTTAAAAATTCTTCTGTAATTTAACTTTCTGGCTGGGACTTTTTTTTTTTTTACTTCAGCTGGGTAGCTGGTACACGTGGGAAAACTTCTCTGAGAATCTCTCTACAGTCTCTGATAAAGCACTTGGTGCCAAGAGTTCACAGCAAAGTGAATAGATATTATTGTGAACATATTTAATCATGCATAACCAAAGGACTGTTTTTTGAATATTCTGGTTTTAATTTTTTTTTAATTTTATGTGTATTGGTGTTTTGCCACTGGTATAGGGTCCCCTGAAACTGGAGTTACAGACAGTTGTGAGCTGCCATGTGAGTGTTGGGAATTGAACCAGAGTGCCCTACAAGAACAGTCAGTGCTCTTAACTGCTGAGCCATCTCTCCAGCTCACCAAAAGATTAAAAAAAAAACTATGAGAATGTTTTATCATAATGACAGAATGAGAAATGTATATCTTAGTCTTCATTTGGCTATGAAAATCTACCCTGTATTTGGCCATGTGTGAGGGAGCAGTAAATTTAACAATGCTACCTCATTCTTTATTATAAAGATCTGGAAGGATTTACATAACCAGTAATAATTTCTAATTTGCTTTATGAATATATCAGGGTGCTTTTAAGTGTATGTGGTGAGTAGAATACTAAATTTGATGCCTGAAATTAGACGTTGATATATATGAGAAAAATTAGGATAAATATGAGTTTTTCCCTTTATTTTGTTTATTTTTATTTTTAATGTACATGGATACAACCACTCAAATTAGGCTATTATTTCAAAAGGTCCACTTTGGGAAGCATTGAACTAATTTGAAAAGTGTATTAGTACTCAAAGTTATTTTTGATGCCTCCATTAAAATAGCCTCAGTGTTAGTTTTTGACCTGTTTCTTTATTGATTGAGAGTTACACATGGGCATACTTGTTATCATCCTTCAAGGGTACATTATTCACAAAACTTGACTCTGAGTGAATTATTTTTAGAATATCTTTTATCTATTCTTTAACAATTTTACATATGTGTTAATCATATGTGTCCCAAGTACCCTTCAATCCCCCATAAGATCTCTTCCCATTTTAATATCTTATTTTTTTCTTCTTCTGTTTTTTTTTTTTTTTTTTTTTTTTTTTTTTGTTATTTTGGATTGTTTTTTGGGACAGGGTTTCTTTGTGTAGACCTAGCCACCCAATCCTCCTGGAAATCACTCTGTAGACCAGACTGGCCTCAGACTCACAGAAATCTGCCTGCCCCGAGTGCTAGGATTAAAGGTATTAAAGGTAACAACCATCCCTATTTCCTAAAATAGCTGAATGAGCCCAATTGGTGATGCCTCATACATATGGGTGTGGGATCATCCAAAGAAACATGGACATTGTGCTACCAGCCACATCCAGAAGAATGACTCCCCTCCCACAGCAGCCATCAGCCTGATTGAATTTTTGTTTGTCCAAAACTTTAAGCTGGGTGGTGGGGGCACATGCCTTTAATCCCAGTAATCGAGAGGCAGAGGCAGGTGGATCTCTATGAGTTCAAGACTAGCCTGGTCTATAAGATGTAGTTCCAGGACAGCATCCAAAGCCTCAGAGAAACCTTGTAATCAGAAAACAAAACAAAACAAAAAACAAACAAACAAATTATATAAGGATGACATTTGAAGCAACTCAGAAATATTTCATGTGGTACAATCCTCTCTGAGAGGGTGTCTAACTCTTTTCTTACCTTAGGCAACTTTAGTTATACATTGGGAGGAATGCCCTGGGTGACAATATTCATGATTCTCATTTGTGACTCATAAAATTCCTATAAAAAGGGATTATTCCCTTGAATATCCAGTTGAGGAACAGAATCAAAATCTTTAAAAATTTAAGACCCTGTAGGACTAGTGGACACTTGAAAATTAATTGACACCTAGTTACCATTTTCCTTCCTTCCTTCTTCCCTTTCTTCCTATTTCATTTTCTCCTTCTAAGATGATATCATTTTGGAGTAACAAGTACTTCTGTTCTTGTGACATTGTGGTGACATCAATCCTAGTATGTTGTGAGTGTATATGAGCTTGGGCCAATATATTAGGCATACTTCTAATATTGCTAGTTAGTGATTATGTATTTTTGAGAGATACTGAAGGATGAACATATCATTTATTTATGCACCACAAACTAATAGGAAAGCTGAACCATATTGGGTGCAATTGGCAGTAATAATGCTTTAACTCTCAGTATAGCAAAAATATGCCTCAGTAAACAAGATGAAGCAAATGTACTAACAAGAAGAAAGGCCTGTTTTTAACAACCAGGACTTAGGAATAAAAGGAGTAAATAGCAATGAGATGTGAGTGTCTAGGGCCAAGCATTTGGAACAAAGGTCCATAGATGACTCTGGCTTTGGTGAGTATCTTTGAAAAAACAAGAGACCCCAGAATCATGCTGAATTTTGGGTTAGAAGGCTATACACCCTGCTTGCTAACTTGGTTTGGGTTTGGAAAGTAAGATGAAATGGGCACATACTTTATTAGTTACTTATTATCTTGCTGTAACAAAATACCACAAAAAAGTAACTTAAGGAAGGGAGTGCTATTTCTGAAGATCTAAAGTGTACTGTCTATTCCTGCAGAGGTGGCCTGCTTTGCCTGGGATTTTTCTGGGTTTAACATCCAATATGTGCCTACTCAGAGCCATTAGGGTTTGGAAAAATAAGGCTGATTATTCTTTGATATCAGGGTAACTTCTAAAAACTTTACACACAGAAAAATATATAATTCACACCACAACTCTGTGAGAATGGTACTGTTATTATCCTGTTTTTAAACAGGGGAGGACTTGGATAATGAGGTTGAAAGACCTGCCCATAGTTCCCTAACAAGAAGGTAAGAGAGTCAAAGTTTGAGATCAGGTTGTAGGGTATAGTATCAGAGTTCTGCCTGGGACATTGTCTTCACATGGGCTGTCTCTTCATGTGTGCTTTTCTGTAAGAAGGGAGATAGGAGGTTGTTGAGAATAGAAGGATGCCTGGACACTAGTCTTACTTTCAAGGTGCTTGCACGAAGTAGATACTCAAGAAACAAGCAATGGGTAATTAGCCTACCCTGAAAAGTCATGGTCAGCATTCCATGGGATCTTCTTCTTTCTTTATGTGAAGGAATTTGTCAACGAAGAGAACTTTATTAGAATACTGTACATTTATAGGAGAGTTGAAAACAATGACATGGTCTACCAAAAAACAAAAATGATAGGGTGGCCTTCCAGGGAATCAGAGGGCAGGATGGCATCAATTGTATTTCGATCATTTCCAGGTCATGGTAGTGGTGGTCTCCAAGTCCATGTGGCCCAGGGAAATCTTAGGTGAATATATAGCATCATAATATTTCTTGGTGGGAGATTCTTAGGCATGCCCATCGTAGATTGTATGTAATAATTACCATGGCAACCCAAACAAATTATTAGACAAAAGCAATATTTTTTAAAAATCACAACTTAATTTTTTTTTTGCTATGAAGTATGCACATGAACTACCTAGTTCTAGCAGATTTGTTAAGGACTGTGGAGACTCATAAACTAGCATATGGTGAGTCATGCTCTTTCCCAGGCATGCCTCTTATTGGGATGTTGCTTGGGAATGGGTCCAGAACTAAGAACAAAAGCCTCAGTCTACCTGGGACATGTGTGAGTGAGTGAAAACTAAGACTATCGTCTTGAGCTGTTGTGGATTTGATTTCTTGCCACCGCATGAACCACTCTGCATGCCCAAGAAGTTACAGACAGTTCCTGAGTTGTTTCAGTTATGGATATGAGTAGTCAGGCCAAACTCAGTTGATTCAACACAGCAACAACCCATCCATTGCACATTTCTTTTCTTTTTTCTTTTTTATGTTTGACTTGCAGCTGGGTTTCAGCTTTAGTAGAAGTAACTATTTTGTCTGGGTTTGGTTGCAGTAGCAATAGGATAAATCTGTAATATCCTGTGATTATGTTCTATTTCATGTTGCTTCTGTTTGCTGTAATGTCTTAAGCTGGACAACCCTGGGTGCACCTTAGTGAATGTCTGTGTGTTGTGTTGGAAGGATCTTTGGACCTGGTTGGTCTGTATATAGTCCTAGGTAATTCTGATATGCTGTCTGAAGTTCCAGCTTGATTAATCATTCATTCCCTGTGAACTTGCTGATGGCCCAAACTTGCTGGATATCCTCTTTACATAAATTGTAAGAAGCATTCTAGGATTCAAAGGGTCACTTGGCATCACAAAGGGGAATTTATGGTATCTCTTACAGAAGGACAGTGAACCATTTTGCTTCCAAGTGGTATTATACAGACTACCTAAAACAAGCCCTTAGTGGAGGCTATCGTCTACTTGGAAGGCTACCTCATGACTATAGGTGCTAATTCAATTTCTGTAGCACTTGTCATATTGCAAATGTCTACCTCATAAAGAGGATGTTTTTCTTAAGAGGGCCTCACATGGAAACAACACTAAGGGAAGGGCACCCCTTTCCTGAATAGGCAGTGCTGACATTTAAGTGCAGTGTACATAACTCCTTTTCCGAATTTGCACCTTGTTTCCCACTGCTTCTGTAACTTCATATGAATCTGAACTTGGCTGTTTGACTACTGGATTGGCTATTTCTTGTCTTTTCATCCGTATACCATGCACACACTAGTATACACTCCAGGACTATATCTCTGCATCTACCCCACACCTGTGCTATTGAATGTCCTTCTGTAGTTGGGAGGTTTTGATCTTGTCTTGCTGGGCACATGGAACCAACGTTTGCTGCATGTGAGAAACATGGTTCACTCTCTTCATTTTGTTGCCATGTTTACCTGGAATGTTTCTATTATTTAGTTCAATTTGATAGCTTCTGCCCAACCAGGCTCAGCAGGGGCTCTGCTTTGTGCATCTTTTGTAGGCCCCCTTGCCCTTTGAAACCTATAAACTGATTGAAAGCAGCCTTATTGTAGGAAGAAGCCTTTACCTCACCATGGCTTCCCCACTTGCCGCCACCTTCTCTGAGGCCTTAAATAGACCATAAGAAGAAGTTAATTGGAGATAAAAGTTTATAGTTAAGTAGGCAGGTTGTAGCACAATATCCATATAATCTAAAGTAACTGGGATGCTCTCAGGGTCATTGAAATGTACAAAGGTATTCTTGCAATGCATTTTAAAACCTAGACAAATTGTGTGTCATGTAAAATGCATTATAAAGGTTCCAATTGAGTCATTGGATTAAATGAGCCTTTCAATTCCTTGCAAAGGAAAGACGGTATTTGGCGTGATGGAGTAGTTCATGCCTGGATACTTTCTTACATGACACAACATTCTTCTGGGGAGGCTTTACTTAAGAGAAATAAACCAATGAACTCCGGACTTTGTGTTAGATATAAAGAGTTCTTTTTAAGGAGCAAGATTTTCAGAGTGTTTATTTCTAAGAAGGAAAATGATAAAGCTCCCACCTTTCATAGTGTACTAAGTGAAACCTAATACACTTCTCCCTCAGGAAAACAGCCCCTCCCCACCCAAGCACTAGTTACTCACCTGCTAACCACTGTCTTTATTTTCTCTCTTCTCTTCAACAGAAAACATTGCATTCTGCTAATGTCAAGTGAGCAGAAAGCTAGGGCCAACTTCTGCCCAGGAAGCTATAGAGGCAACACAGAGACAGAAACATGTGCAACCAGCCTACTGATGTTGGTGTTTAATTTTCTTTATTCTCAACCTATTTAAAAGAGCCTTTTGATGTGAAACCATTTGGATAGTGTTGTACTTACAAATGAGTTCATTGTGATCAGTAGAGATATTTACTTTACTTGCAAAACATAATCCTCTTCCCATTATGGAGGATAAGTCATGAGAGAAATTTTCTGATCCCACACTGTCTACATTCTCCTACTCTCATGCATCTGTTCTCCATCATCTCATTGGCTAACTCTTGTAATGAGTCTTTCTGTACCACCAGCCAGCTCCCAAATAATGACATGGAGACTTATTATTAATTATAAAAGCCTGACCTATAGCTTAGGCTTGCTCCTAACTAGCTCTTATAACTTGAAATTAACCCATTTATATTAATCTGGGTTCTATCACATAGCATTATCACTCTTTAATCTTGCGCCTCCTGTTTCCTCTCTGTGTCTCCTGGAGTCTCCTGTGTGCCTATTATTCTTCCCCCTCTTCCTTTCTCTCTCCTACTTAGATATTGGGTGCTCTTTATTAAACCAATCACAGCAATATATCTTCACACAGTGTACAAATATCCCACAATAAACTCTGCCTCTCACTGATTTTCCATGATACCTTTTGTTGCTTTCCAGCCTAAAGACAGTATCTTCAGGTATTTTTGTTGACTCATGTTTTTACTTATACCATGATTATTCCTCTTAGAATTTAAAGTTTCTAAAAATAGACTCGATTTTGCTAACATATTACTAGTTAGTGATTAAAATAATGGGGGAAATCAAATTTGTTTATGTTGAGTAGCTGTAATGTCTGGGTAGGGTTTATATTATATTGCCATTTATAGAAGAACTTCTTAAGAACAATACCTATGCACTGATAGAATTCAAGTTTTTGGAACTCTTCAAAGTTTTATTGAGCCAATAGATTGTTCTTCACTATTACATAGCTCTTCCAGCTCATGTTTTACATTTTGGTTCCACTTAGATAGAGCCCCAGATTTTCCACAGTCTTTGGAAGGAGGGAGGAGAAGAAATCACCTGGAGAGTCCTGAATGTGAAGGTTTGCTCTGACAAAGTACAGGTGGCTAGTAGCTCAGAGTGGCAGAATAAACCACCTGAGCCAGGACCAACCACCTTAATAATAGGGAAGATAATCTTAAATTAGACAATAGAACATTTGACAAAGCAAAAGAGGTCTGGCCACAAATCCTACCAGATGCTGAATTTAAAAGCAGGTGCCAGAAAATGCTCAGGAACAGGTTTCTTGGCATATCTCGGTCAGACCAGGAGACCCACCTTTCCCTGATCATGGGGCAAGTGTTGGGTTGATTAAACATTGCTAAATATCAGTTTAAAAAATCACCACCTTGAGCCAGGATATATCCCTGGTGCACATTCCCCATAAGAGGGATACTCCCTTAACCTAGAGACAGGAGAGAAGGCCTAGTCCCTACTCCAAATGACCCCTCCTGGAAAGCATCATCCTACATGTGGAGTGGTGGGGCAGGGAGGGGAGAGTGGTCAGGGGGCATGACAGGGTGGGAGAGAGGGAAAGAGGGAAGGAGCAAGGGAGGGAAGGAGAGGGAATTGGGATCGATATGTAAAATAAAAATAAAAATCAAAAAAAGAAAAAAAAAGAATTGTTTAATGTGATGCCTTCCAGGAGGGATCATCCAACTCTGTCAAGTCAGCAGTGGTGGGGGATGGGATGGGAGGGGGGTCAGGGGGCATGGGAGGGACAGAAGGAGAAGGACCTGGGATCAATATGTAAAATAAGAAAAAATAAAATCAAAAAAGGAAATTTTGTTAATTAAAAAAAATCGCCACTTTTACTCTCTCTTGCTGTGTCAGCCACTTTGAATAAAGGGGTTGTCAGCCTGATAGCCAGCCATCTTGAACCAGAGATGCCTTGAGACAATGACGCAAATGAATATAGCAGTTTCCCCAGGTTCCTGAAGATACAAAATCCCACATAGGCCTTGACGATTGTTGTCATCTTTTCTGAGATCACCCACCTTGCTGAACCTGCTGTGATTATTGGCAAAGCTCTGATTGGTTGGTAAAACTCATAAGTTTTAATGATTGTGATTGGTCTATAAGGAATGGCTGTAATTGTTCAAATGACTGGTCTGCCCAAGTACCCTTTATAATCAGCTTTATAATCAGGCTTCCCAGTGATGGATGGCTCAATGTCAGACTTTTGTGCTTCCTCTACTAGTATTGCAATAGCAGCTTGAATAATGACTTCCTGGCTGTTCTTTCCTTGCCTATTCTGAGTAGCATGGGCTGAGCTGGGACTGAGAAAGAAGCAGCAGAGGGTAGCGGTAGCAGTGCATCAGGCAAGCACAGTGGGAGCCTCTTGGCAGAAGAATGAGCACCCACCTTAGGCAGTCAGGACTTGGCTATGGCTCACAGCTAAATATCCCTCTGGTGCTAAAGTAACCCAATAGCTCAGTTGCAGTGTGCATTACACATCAGCTTGATAGCTGAAGATTACTTGGATGCATCTGGTGGTCTGGAACAACCAACCTAACCTGCCTTCCTCTGGATGAAACTTCTTGGAACTGTTGTTTAATAGTTAAGGGCATGGTGGCCTTGGAGTTTGATTGCAGTGGCTGATACTTGGCTTCTGATAGCCAGAGATACTGAGGCTGAGCTGTGGAACAGCCTGTAATGCCACTGGGTTCCTGGGTCCCAGATTCTTTTTTCCCAACTTAAAACAATGACCAGCCACTTGAAAGCTAAGGAAGTAGTGGAGCTTAGGTGGAGACTTTGGTACGTGAACTGGCAGTATGCACAGGCCTGAATCTGATGGATTGCCCAATGATACCATTTACCTAAGTGAATGGTATCCAGTGGGAGGGAATATCTGCACTGATACCCTTTGCTTCCAGGTGTCAAATTCCTGGACATCCCTTCTGGTGTCTGGTTCCTGAATGCTGTCCTGAAGAAGCAGGTACCTAGAGTCATCCTGGACTGGCCACTAACAACTGAAGGAGGAACAGAACAGTTCTAGAACAGGGTAAGGAGAAGTAGCAGCCGAGAGGAGATAAGAAGGCAGAGATTTGCTAGAATGCTGTAAAGAATCTACAGCCATACCACCCTGAGCATGCCAGACCCCATCTGATCTTGGAAACTAATCAGGTGAGTACTTGGATGGGAGAAGGCTCTAAGGAACTAGAGAAGAACAACAACTGTAGTTTCTGACTGCCAGAAAAGTTGCAGAGAACTTCACATTTCCAGGGTCAAGGTTCTCAGTGCCCAGGCAAGCCTTAACTGTGACCACTGCCAAGGGCATAGGATATTGATATTCAGGGCTCCTACACGAGGTGTGACACCTGTCAAGCTATGGTTTTTGATATCTTATGCCTGCACAGGGGACTATAACATTTGTAGGGATAAGGGGTCTTGCTGTCCAAGGGTCACATGGGGGACTGTGACACTTACAGGGTCAAGGATCCTGAAACTGGCACAAAAGCTTTGACATTAAAGGGTGCTGTTTACTGCTGCTTCCACTTGCTGCTCTGTTTCAGAAACTGAGAACAATGGAAACTGTTGAATAGCAACATTAGAAGACTCTCTAGTCTGTCCATGATTTCTACTCAGGTGGAGCAGAAGAGTCCTCAGTCCACTGACTTGGTAACAGCTATGATTGCCAGCCCAGAGAAAAGCATTGATTGAGATATAAATCTGAGGCCTCTTTTTCCTGATTGGGGGGGGTCACAGAAAACATTACTAGATCTAGTGGTCCTATGGGGTAAAGAAAGGAGAGAAAGCTGGGCATTTATTATAGCATTCTCCAGAGAGAATTAGATTCATTTACAAGAGAGGAGAGAACTCAGTTCTTATTACCCTCAGCAGGTGGGTGCTAATGAGGAAAATTAAATTGTTACAGACAAAATAAAGGAGCTAATTTTTTTCCTGCACATTTGTGTGGGGTGATAAAAGCTCTGGAAGTCTCTGCTGTATGTATGGATGCATCTCTCTCCCATTTCTCGTGTGTGTGTGTGTGTGTGTGTGTGTGTGTGTGTGAGAGAGAGAGAGAGAGAGAGAGAGAGAGAGAGAGAGAGAAAGAAAAGATAAGAAAAATAGGTATTAAAAAGTTTTATTTTAAAATGTACAGGAAGTATTGACAGCAAATGGAAAAAATGGAACATATGTTTGGTGGGTGTTTCTGGCAAATAGTGGCCAGTGATATTGATCCTACTCTGTTTCCACAATGTTATTGTCTGTCTGAAAAACTAGAATAGGAAAAGGGGTTACCAAAACTTAGCATAAGCTAAACAAAGCATAAGGGACACACAGAAAAACCACGTTTAATACTGCTGTGGACATCATGAAAGACTATGTTGAAAAAAGATTTGACATGTGCCATGAAATGTGAGTGAGTGACAAAAGATTTCCAAAGAGCTTGTTGAAGATCTTAGAAGCAAGAGATATAAGCACACATACATTCAGACATAGAACATGAATGGAATGAGTTAGTGTTAGGATGATAAAGCAAAGAGGGGCCAAGCCAGAAGCATGACACAGAGTTACACTGTGTTCCGGAGGGCATAGGGATTTACATGTGAATGTTGTTCCCATTACTATTCAGCTGACACCCCCAGTGACTTGTCTGGACAATAGTTTCATGTCATAGATGTCTAAAAACAATCACTGGTGTCCTAAGGGAAAGGAAGTCCCATGTCACATAAGTTTGGAAAATGTCCTGTGTTATAGGTTGTGTGATAGTTTATATGAAAATGGCTGCCATAGGCACGTATGTTTGAATTCTTGGTCCCCAGTTGGTGGAAACGTTTGGTGAGGATTGGGAAGTATATTCTTGTTGGAAGAGGTGTAGTCTTGTAGCCTTGTTGGAAAAGATATGACACTGCCTGTGTCACTCTGAGGTTTCAAAAGTCCATACCATTTCAGTTCTCTCTCTCTCTCTCTCTCTCTCTCTCTCTCTCTCTCTCTCTCTCTCTCTCTTTCTCTTTCTCTCTCTCTCTCGCTGCTTGGGGGTTCCTGCTTCAACATGTAAGCTGTCAGTTACTGCTCTAGAATTATGTCTACTTGCCTGCTGCCATGCTCCTTTCCATAATGGTCGTGTACTCACCCTTTGAAATCTTAAGCAAGCCCTACATTAAATGTCTTGTAATTTGTTTTGGTCATGGGATCTCTTCACAGAAATAGGAAAATAACTGAGACAGGTTAGATCTGGTCTGAGTCTTCTGCCAGGGTCTGCTGTGAATAAAGGCTTGATACTCAAGGTGGTGCTATTTGGGAGGTAGTGCAGCCTTTATGGGGTGAGGTCTAGTGAGAGGTCTTTGAATTTTGAGTGGCCTACTCTTAAAATATAGTTATTATTTCATGCTTCAGTTTCTGGGAGAAATGTTATAAAAGCAGGATGCCTGTTTCCTTCTGTTCTTTCTGTTCATGAGTCAAGAAAGATATATCACTTGCTGGCTCTTGAGTAAATTCCATAATCTGCCATTTGCCATGGGAGTCCTTGCCAGAACTGAGCATCCCTACTCTCTACAAACTCTGGGTTCAAGGCATCTTTTTCTCTCTGTGTTTACTCCATGTCAGAAACTTTGCTGTAGTGATAAACAGCTGAATGGTAAGTCTCCTATCAAATGCTGCATCACCCAATTCTTGGAAAATCATAATATAAGTTTGCATATTAAAAATTCCTTAAAAGTTCTATTTTAAGAAATCTGGGTCATTGATTCCTTAACACAGCAGGTTTTCAGCAGTGATCTATGCAGCATTTTCTTTTTTTATAATTTAAATCAATTTAAAAGTAGTGTTTTGATTCTTTTATTTACAGTGCCCCAGTTCCTTACACAAGAACTATAAATTCTTCCTGACCTGGTCCTGTCTGTGAAATAAACTTTCTCAGCATTTTTTGATCAGCTACAGTCCTTTAGATTCACCCAGTCTTTCCTTTTTTGCAAATCAGGAAAGAATTTGTTATTCTGTTTGTCTTCTCTGATGAACCTTTTATAGTATATATTTACAGTGGTTGGATTTCCACTTTTATTTGAGTTCCTTAAGGATAGAATAAATTCTTTATCAATTTCTATTTTTTTCTCTCATATAAGCAAGTATCCAGCATACAAGAAGTTGATTTATGTTAAATAACTAGATCTCTACAAATAATGATTGTAGAGGAGAGACATATTTGAGTGGACACGAGCAAAAATAAGAAGATATAACACAAGCCAATGTGGTTGTTAGTAAGAATGAATAAAAAAATGGACAGAGTTAATCTTTATTGACCAAAATTTGTCTTATGGCAGGCATTGGGCAAGCAGCTATCCATTTTCAATCATCCTCACACACAACTTCATTGGGCAGGTCTTGTCAATAAGTTACACCATCCTAGCTAAGGAACCTCTGAGGGCTTGGTTGTGAGCCACTCCTTCTGCAGATGTGTCCCCTTTGTCTAGAATTGAACTGATTGAGGAAGATTACCAGTATCCCAGGCAGCCATCTACAGGCTGATGGTATATGGTCTATAAAGACTGGGTCTCAGGTTCTGACTTGATTACTTCTAGAGGCAGTAGTTCCATTTGACCCTTCCTCTGGGTCAGCTTAAAAATGAAAGAAGCAAGAGGCATGTAGTGAACAGCAGAATGGCAGAGAAGAGGAACATCCACAGAAAGGTAAAAGGAAGAGAGTGATAAAGCAGGCCATTAACGGGAGTCATTACATGGACATTAGGAGATGGCAGTTGGTGTAGAACAGACTGGAGTGATAGTAAACAGGAATCAGAGGAAGAGGAAGCTGATCACTGTGCTGACAGAGTCACCTGGACAGGTGTAATGATTGCTTGTCTTTGAGTGGGTAAGTCTGAATTGCTGGACTTCAGAGTACCTTCAGCAGTTTCCTGGATATCTTCAAGAGTACTGAGAAGGCACTCTTCACTTTCTGCATCTCCTTTTTCATCTGCTTATCTTTATTCCACTCTATAGAATGCTTTATGAGATTCTGAGATAAACAGAGCATCCCTCCCTGCTCTCTTGAACTTGAGACATCCAGCATTGTTCTTAGTTTTGCAGGTGAGATAGCCTGGGCTCAGGAACACTAAGGTATCTTTCTCAAGCTCATAAAACAAGGACACAGTGAGTGCAGTCGGAGCAGAAGCTAGATTTGCCCAACTCAGAGCTGATATTAAATCTTACTCAATATAAAGATTGCTCCATCTGGGATGAGAAGAGCAGATTCAAGGAACACTGTAGAATTAGCATACATGGTGCTTGGTGACCTAGTAACTGCTTCATTTGCATTTCATTAAACAAAAGGTCTTGGAACTTTCTTTTTCCTCTTCTCTCACATTTTTCATTTTATAAGGCTCCATTTGCACTGTAGGAAGGTGACACAGATCCAAGGACTGGATGCTGTTGAGTTTAGTTCTTTTTTGTTCTTTTTGGAGCATTTCTGAAACACTTGTCCTTTGCTGCTCTTCAACAGTAGAGACTTAAACACAGTACCGCATGATATGTGGTTCTTGGGAGGAAAAAGCTTGTCTGCTGCTGAGTAGTCTAGATGTTATGAAGTTTATGACCCTGGGGAAAAGACCATAGACTCAATCCAATTATAATGGAACGATTTATTGATTAGCTGCTAGCAGGACAAACAATATCTGAGCCAAATTTGATATTTCCGTGAAGAAAAGGGTATGGGGAGGGACTTTTAAAGTGGAAAACCACAAGAAGACCTTCAATATTTACTCAAGTAAGCAAAAACTGGTCTGATCTGGCAAGTTTAAGTGGTTAAGGTTATTGAAAACAATCTTTGGTATCTGTATTAGCAAGTTACAGAATTCATATCATGACAAGCAGATGGTCATGGTTGTACATTTCTGGGTGGTGGTGGGGGTCACTGAGAACTTATATTCCAGGGACTGTAGTCAGAAACAAATAGCTAGTGGGTACTAAGATGGATGTCTAGCATAAATGGAGTTTCTTTAGCCATCACATTCTCCACAGGCTCTAGACAATATTAATCAAATCATTCATTCACATGTATATAGGGCTAAAGGTTGGTATCTTAACTGAACCATCTAGTCAGATCCCAGACCCCATCTTGAGTTATCTTCTTTGTAACTATCTTACTTTAACAGGTTATTTGTAACACTGAAGGAAACTGGAGGCCAGCATCATAAATTAATAAGCATCATAAATACCTATTTCATCTTTTGCCACAGGGAAGTGACTTCCTTTGGTTGAGGGAAACTAGTTTCCTTTGGACCTAGTGTGCCAGCCTTTTGTTAATGATAAGGGCTGATGTAGTCTTTTCTGTAACTACTTCTCAGGTGACATTGGACATTGCTGTCAGGTCTAGCAAGGCTGAATGCCAGTCCAAGCCCAGAAAGAGATAAGGTACATCTGGTTTGCTATTTAGGTTCTGGAACACCACCTGGGGCTATTGAAGTGTAGCTTTGGAGCTTTCAGGAATCCAGATCAAAACCTGGAGCTCTAGCTATGAGGAAATTTTGTCAGAAGCATCTGGTTTCTACTGGCTTTTACCATGTCCAGGGCCTGTTAGTTTCAAAGACCCACCTGAGGCTGGTGTATTTGGAGTAGTTTGCAGTCCTTAGTTTTTTGGAAATCTGATGAGACAAATATAGACCATGAACAACAGAAGGCAAAATAAGGAACTTAGAGGAAAATTCTTTTTTTTTTTTTTTTTTTTTAAAGCAAGTCTTTGTGTTCTTTTATCCTGAATTAAAAACAAGCAAACAATAAATTAAATAAAAAAAATGCTTTGACTCCAAAATTTAAGTTCAAGGACAAGTTACTGGGGAAAAGGATTTCTAGTTTTGTTTCCACAGAAAATGAAAAGCAGTGGATTCTTTCCAGACTAATGTAGTTTGATTAAGCCAGACCTCCTGAAACAGAGTACCAGGTGATCCTACATTCAAAACAGCTGGACAAAGCAGCCTTGCAGCCAGGATTTCTGCATCTTCTTAGAATCCTCCATGACAGCGCCCTTTACCAGCAGGAAGTAGTTTGGAAAGAACAACACCCAAATTCCCAAATAGTGTCTATAAATGTTTGTTTTCATTTAAATGGATTTGGTTATATAAAATAAATAAAAAAGAAAAACAAACAACAACAGCAACAAAAACATTTAATAGTAACTTTTAGAGCTGGGAAAAAAAGAGTGGTAAATTCTTCATTTTTTTTGTTCTTATTTTGTATTTTTAATATACTTTATTTATTTTCTTTTTAAATTAAATTTATTTATCTTATAATTTAACTACAGTTTCCCCTGCTCTCCTCCCATTCCCTCCCCTTACCTCCTGTTTTCTTCCAACCTAAACCACTGCTCCTTTGTTTCTGTTCAGAAAAGGGCAAGCATTCCATGAGTATCAACAAAGCATGGCATATCAAGTTGTATTAAGGTTGGGCAAGGCAACTCAGTGTGAGGAATAGGTTCCCCAAAACCAGCCAAAATGTTAGGGACAACATCTGCTCCTACTGTTAGGAGTCCCACAAATAGAAAAAGCTACACAACTTTTATATATGTAGAGGGCCTAGGTCAGCCTAGATGAAAAATTCTTAACTTCATTGATTAATGTCAAACCCTGATCTTTTGAAGTCTTAATATAGCATAGCAAGAGGGAAAGGAATTTGAAACATTTTAAATTGTTTTATATATAACTTGAATCATTTACTTATACCTTTATAACTTGAATTTACATACCTTAAATCACTTTTTCAGAACTTCACAACTTACTTATGCTTTCATATCCTCAGACCTTTATATATCTTAAATTAGTTTTTTAGTACTGAATAATTTATTTGAGCTTTTTAGACCTTTACAACTTGCACCCTAAATCATTTTCTTAGATCTTCATAACCCTTATAAACTCCATTTATTTTTTTGATTACTGGTTGACTACTGAGAGCAGCTATTGAAAATCAAAGTAAAGGAATAGTAAAAGTTACATTGAAACCCATTTTGTGGGTTTACCTCTTTTAGTATGAAGCCTGTTGCCAAGGTAAACTATGAGTCTGCCTTTTCAGCAGGAGATCTAGTAGCTCTAGAAAAAAAAAAAAACAAGGTCTACTTTTTAAGTTGTGAAATGGACTAACTTGACAGACTGCTGGTTGCTTGCTTTTCTTAAACTAATAAAGCTATTTATCAACATCATCAGAGATTTTAGAAGGATAAATTTGAGCAGGGAGTATAATTAACTGGCCTCTGTATCTGTTAAATGACACAGACTTACCTAGAAGGTTACCTTAGGATCTTCCACGGTGGTTTCAGGGGCAGAGGTCATTGGTCTTTGGCAGTCACACAGGACAGTATTATATCTTTCACTGCCACACAGGGCAGCATTAGTCTTCAATGACTAGACCTAGAAAGAAGAGCTGAGAAACTCTAACTTTTTTTGTTTGTTTGTTTGTTTGTTTTTGTGGATGAGGAATTTGAGAGGGTGACCTACCGTGGAAGGCAAAGAGGAGCAGTCAGATCTCCAATGTCCTGATTGTCCATATCTTGGCAAGGTCCTGGTGGTGGGTGCAACATGAGACAAATCTCTGCTAGTGTTTGTGCCCTCTGGAGTTATTTGTGCCCTCAGCTTCTTTGGAAGAGACATTAGAGCTGCCTCTAGGAGCTGACAGTTTTGTATATTATGGGATGCTTTCTTTAATTAAACATTTTAAATACCACAATCAGCAGAACTCTTATGAGTTTGAGGACCAACATTTATTAAGTGTACCTGATTTTAAACAAACTTTATTTGTTTAGACTTGCTTCAGGGTTAACCTTGAAAACAAACAGAAAGCTAATTAAAGCTTGTCCTGAAAGTAAATTATATTTGTATTTACTATGATTGGTCTACAGAGAGACTGGAACCTTATTTTTCTAATATTTTTATCCTTTTATTTTGTACCATCATTACAGAATATCACAGTTTCCTGTATGACTCAGTTTATCCAAATAGCTAAAGCTTAATGAATTTAGCAAAAATCAAGAGGCTATACATATATCTTTTAGTCAGTTATTTTTACCTGGGTAGACCTTAGGAATTTATAAACCTTATTCATCAAATATATTTTATTTATTAAAGTATGTAGCATTTTTATCTAAAAATTTTAGGACAAAAATCATAATATAAAATTAGGTATTTTAAATATTTTATTTTTTGTTATAAGTTTTAAACTAATGATTTTCTTTTAGAAATCCCCCTCCACACCCCATTGGTCTTATAGCATCTGTGATAAAGAAATTTACATTTCAGTAAGTTTTGAATATTCATGACCTTGAATGGGGGAACTTTTTTTGTAAACAAGAACCAAGAAAGAGGAAAGAAGTAAAAGAGCTAGACATCTATGATCATATTTAGCCATCTTAATTTTATATAAATTCCTTCTGATTTTAAGATTTAAATAACATGGGGCACAACAGTAGCAAATAAATTTGTCATTTATTCTAACGAATTTTTCTTATGGCTGGTTAGATAATGTCTGGAGACTTTAGCCAGTAAATATAGCAGCTTTCCCATTATTGCATAATTGGATCCCATCCTTATTTTTAGGTTTTGCCTGTGTACCCTCGTTTATACAGAAGATGTTGAGGTTGAGAGGAGTGGCTGAATGCTTAGGTGAAGGTTCAATGACCTTGCCTATCTCCTCTTTTGAAGGAATATTAACTTTTAACGAGTCCACCTCTGATAATTTTAATCAAGAATGCCTGGAAGTTTACTGATAGATTTTAGATATATGGTTTATTTTATAACCAGTTTGTGTCTGTAGATGGGGACAAACCACCTGAAAAGTTTAATAAGTTTTTATATATACATACAAAGTCATTAAGTTGCATAATAATTTAAATATCTTTAACCTAGAAGTCATAAAACAGATAATTATATAGAGTAGACTTCTACAGGAACTCAGAAAATGTTGGAATCAGGTTGTTTTGTTTTCTTTACAATTTTTTTAACCATATTCAATAAGCTTACAAATTTTAAGGTACCAAAGTTTATATTTTAGCAGTTTTAAAGCACATAGTATTCTTTTCTTTTTTCTTGTCCTAGAATCAGATGGCCTTTTGGCCTAGGATAGACATTTGGGAGGAAATTTTTAAACAAAGAAGCTTGGGTCAGGAGAAGGGGGCCATTCCCCTATTCCAGAGCCAGTTTTTTTTTTTTTTAATAGACAAAGACAATATTAAATAGAAAAAGAAAATAAAATATTCAAAGGACATCTGAATCTCTGAAAAACTGAACTCAGTGATCACAGCAAGATGCCAGAGCAACTGAACCACTAAAAGGCTGAGATATAAGAAATTCTGGGTGCAGCTCACCTGCAGTAATTCACCAAGTAGTAGGGAGCAGAATAGGGGGCTTATGGTGCCTGGGAGGTTTGCACACTGGGAGTGCCTACATTGCCCCAGCCTAGCAGCTCAAGGAGTGGTGGCAGTCAGAATTCCATGGTCAGTCAGGAGACAGCTGTGAGATAGAAGAAGTACAAAAAAAGAGAGATATTTTCCAGAAGCAGAGTTAGGGAAAAGGATTGTATGTAGAAGGACATAGAGAAGTATCTAATGTACCTGTGGGACTTTAAAATCAGTCTTCTGCAAGCCAATGAGAGGGCCAGAGACAGAGCAAGCTCCAGTGAGGAACTAGCTTGGAGGCAGGCAGAATTCTGAAAATGTAGCTAGCAGCTCAGAGACAATTTGGCTGTGGTGAATCTGACTCCTATCTCTGCAATAAAGCTTAAAAACACAAATTCAATAGACAACAGAGAACAATGGAAAAAGACAGTACAACAATACAACCAGGAAAGACCAGATGAACTGAGACATCTTCTTTCATACACCAAAAACCAAGAGGAGAATAGCACATCCACTCTGCTCCAGAAACTGCATCTATTATCCTGTCAGATCTCACCTTTTGTCTGTACAAATGTCTGGATTCTGAAACAGAACAGAACCACTCACTGATGGTTCAAGTGTCAGTAGCATGTTGGCTAGGAATTCTTACTTTTAATTTGAAAAATTGGAACAGTTGCAGTCTGGTCTCTCTGAGATCTATCAAATTCACTGTGGAATTGCTCTCTCTGAGGCCTATCCCTGATCCCTGGCCTTGATTCCAGGGATCTTGCTGGGGCCTCCAAATGCCATGGAGTTTGTTAACCCCGGGGAAAGACCATAGACTCAATCCAATTATAATGAAAATATTTATTGATTAGCAAGCTTCTGGCAGGATGAACATCCTCTAAGCCAAAATTTGATGTTTGGTGAAGGAAGGTGTATGGGGAAGGACTTTTTTTTTTTTTTTTGGATTTGAATTTTTATTTATTTATTTATTTTTATTTAATTTTATATAACAAAGTCCAATTAAATGAAAACAAACATTTATACACAATATTTGGGAATTTGGGCGTCGTTCTTTCCAAACTACTTCCTGCTTGTAAGGGGCGCTGTCTTGGGGGATTCGAAGAAGATTCAGATATCCTAGCTGTAGTCTGCAGGGCTGTTTTGTCCAGCTGTTTGGAATGTAGGATCAGCTTGTACTCTGTTTCAGGCGGTCTGGCGTGATCAAACCACATTAGTCTGGAAGGAATCCACATCTTTTCATTTTCTGTGGAAACAAAAATAGAAATATTTTTCCCCCAGTAACTTGTTCTTCAACTTAAATTTTGGAGTCAAAGCGTTTTTTTTTTTTTTTTTTTTTTTTTAATTTATTATTTTACATGTCGATCCCAGTTCCCTCTTCCTCCCTCCCTCCCTCCTTCCTCTCCAGCCCTCCCTCCCTCCTTCCCTCCCTTTTGCCCTCTCTGCCCTCTCCCATGCACTCTAAATACCCTCCCCTCCCAACCCCCCACCACAATACCATATGTAGGGGAATGCCATCCAGTTGGGGTCATGTAGATCTGACAGGTCCTATGAAGTAGGGACTAGGGCTTCTCTCCTATCTCTAGAATAAGGCAGTTATCCCTCCATGGGGGATATGTTTGCAAAGTCCTTTTGTGCACCAGGAATACATCCTGGCTCCACTGTCTGAGGTCTCTTAGACTGCTCAGACCTTCTGGCTGAGATCTATATTCAGGGGGGTCTGAGTCAGTCCCCTGTTGGCTTCCCAGCTATCAGTCTAGTGGCCCTTAGCTCCTCCTTGTTCAGGTAAGCTGTCTCTATGTACATCTACCGCATGGTCTTGTCCTCTCCATCTGCTTCTGGGTTCTAGTTCGACTCAGTGTTTATGTATGGGTGTTTGCTTTTCAACAGGCATTAGTTGAGGACTCCATGGAGAAGTTAGTTGTTGATCTCACTCTCCGGGAAGGGCATTTATGATAGCCTTTCCATGGGAGCTGAGATTGTTAGTTGGGAGCAGTCTTGTAGTTCCCTCGACCTTTCTTTGTGTTCAACTTTATCTTCAAACCAATATTGGCTCCCTCTTTTATGTTCTCTCTCTCTGTCTCTGTCTCTCTCTCTCTCTTTCCTATTTTCCATTCCTAACCAGGCTCAATCCTCCTGGTCGCACATGCCTTCCTCTCCTCCCTCTCATTTTCTCCTACTTCTCTCTCCATTAGCTGGGGGAAGGACTTTTTAAAGTGGAAACCAACAAGAAGTCCTTCAATATCTACTCAAGTAAGTAAACACCAATCAGATCTGCAAAGTTTAAGTGGTTAAGGTTATTGAAAACAATCTTTGGGTATCTGTGTACCCAAAGCCAAAAAGGACAGTTTGTTATATCATGAGAATTAGATTGTCATAGTTGTACATTTCTGGGAGGGTGGGTAGGGTCACTGAGTCAGGGTTACTGAGAACTTATGTTCCAGAGACTGGAATCAGAGACAAATCACTACTGGGTACTGTGGGAAGCCACGCTGGCCACGTTGGCTTCGTCAGGCTTTGCCACATCAGCTTGTTTATTGTTCTTGTATCCTAATCATCTGTGCATGCCTAATCGTCTGCGCATGAACATATGACATTATCCTAAGATGGCTGCTCACCTATCCTGATTGGGTGATGCATAATCGTCCGATGGGACCTAAGCCAATCAGACGACGCTGCACATCCAAATCATCATGAGTATATAAGCTTGGCGTTCCGTAGGGTCAGGGTCCTTCTCCTTCTCTTTTTCAGTCTTTTTCTCTTTCTGCTTGGAGCTCCCAATAAAGGGTGCTTGAGAAGAATCCTGTTGTTGTCGTTCTTCCCGCTGGCGGGATGGGCACAACAAGGTACCAAGATGTATGTCTAAAATAAAATAGAGTTTCATTAGGCATCATGTAGACTAAAGGAGGCATCAGTACACCCCTAAAAATTTCACAACTTTCTATACTTTTCACAGCTGTCCTGGATGTATCTTGACCTAGTCATTTTGCCTTCAAAAGGCAACTTACCCTCTGTGTCTGAAAAGACTTCCAAACAAATTTATTTACCCAGTATTTACAAATTTAAAGAAACAGCAGTTACTGTTTACCATGCCTGCCTGCCTCCTGCCCTGCTTTCCAACATGATGTTGAAGGACTCAACATTTGCAACTAAACAGAAGCCCTACTGCCTTCCTATGCCCTGCTCAGAGCCTACTGAGGACTGGGGACTGTGTTCAGAGGGGCAAATCCCTTCGCATTGGTCTTGCTAGAGTCTGCCAGTATTCATCCTGGTTCCTCCTCTGCCTATGGTAGGAGATAAGCATTTGCCTGTTTGCTGACCACCTTCCAGGGCCCTGCTCAGAGCCTCCTTTGGTCTGGGGCCTATGTGCACATGGGGGAGCCCATCCAGGCAGACCAGCCTGCCCAGAGTCTGCCAGCATCCTGCTTTGGCCTCCATTCACATAAGGAACTCATTTTCCAGTTCCCTGCTTGGAGCCTCCTGAGGACTGAGGACTGTGCACAGGGAAATCCATCCCAGGGGAACAGCCCCATGCTAGCCCCATCTCCACCTACTGGAAGAGGAGAGCCATTGAAGTATTGGACCTGCTTGTACTCACCAGAAGAGAACCTTTGTCCTGCATCTTCCAGGAAAGAGAGAGACACCAATGGAATGCACTGGAAGAACAAATGGGTAGGTGACAGTATAAGAACACAGTCAACAACAGAAAGATCAATATGATGCCCCCAGAGTCTAGGAACTTCATACCATCAAGACATGAACATTCCAATACAGATGAAGCAGAAAAGAATGACCCTAAAAACAACTTCATGAAGATGGTAGAGAACCTAAAAGAGGAAATGAAAAAAATCCTTTAAAGAAATGGAACAAACAAACAAAAACACATGAAGGAAACAATTCAAATAGTCCTTGACCAGAAAACTGATAGAGACAATAAAGAAAATACAAACTATTGGAATGTTGAAAATAAAAAAGCTGGGTAAATGATCAGGAACTATAGATGCAAGCATAACCAAGAGAATACAAGAGAAGGAAGAGAAAATCTCAGGCTCTGAAGATACACTAGGAGAAATAGATTCAAAGACCAAAGAAAATCTTGAGTTCAGCAAATACCTAACACAAAATATCCAGGAAATATGGGACACTGTGAAAAGGCAAAACCTAAGAATAAAAGGTATAGAAGAAGGTGAAGAAACCTAACTCAAAGGTGCAGAAAATACATTCAACAAAATCATAGAAGAAAATTTTCCCGATGAAAGTACAAGAAGCTTACAGAACACCAAATAGAGTGGACAACAAAGAAAGCCCCCTTGCCACATAGTAATCAAAACACCAAACATACAAAATAAAAAAAGAATATTAAGAGCAGCAAAGAAAAAAAGGCCAAGTAACATATAAAGACAAACCTATCAGAATTACACTTGACTTTTCCATGGAAACTCTGAAGGTCAGAAGGTCCTGAATAGATATTGTACCAACACTAAGTGACCACGGATGCCACCCCAGAATACTATACCAAGCAGAGCTTTTAATCACTATAGATGGAGAAACCAAGATATTCTATGCCAAAACCAGATTTAAAGAATACATATCAACTAATCCAGCACTATAGAAAGTACTGGAAGGAAAACTCCAACCCAAGGAAGTCAACTACACCCACAAAAACATAGGCAATGATATCACTTTACCAACAGCTAAAAGAAAAATGGGGCAAATCCACACATAATACCACCACCACCAATAAACTCAAAACAAACAAGAATTAACAATCAATCAATGATTACTAATATCCCTCAATATTAATGGTCTTAACTCACCTATGAAAAGACACAGGCTAACAGAATGACAGAATCTTTCCTTCTTCTGCATACAAGAAACACACCTAAACTTCAAAGACAGACGTTACCTCAGAGTTAGGGGTTGGGAAAATATTTTCCAATCAAATGGACCCAAGAAACAGGGGGACATTACAGCAATACTTATATCTAACAAATTAGACTTTTAACTATAATCAATCAAAACAGAAGAAGAACAGCATTTCTAATTCATCACAGGAGAAATCCATCAAGATGAAGTCTCAATTCTGAACATCTATGCCTCAAATACAAAGGCACACACATTCATAAAAGAAACTCAAATCACACATAAAACCCTTACAAACTTATAGTAGAAGATTTCAACATCCCACTCTCGACACTCGACAGGTCCACCAGACAAAAACTCAACAAAGAAATAAAGGAACTATACAATGGAAAAAGGAAAGCATCTTTAACAAATGGTGCTGGCATAACTGGGTGCTGACTTGTAGAAGTCTGCCGATAGATCCCTATCTATTGCCATACACAAAACTTAAGTCCAAAGGATCAAAGACTTCATCATAAACCTAGCCACACTGAACCTCTTAGAAGAGAAAGTGGGAGGTAACCTTGAATGAATTGGTACAGGAGACAGCTTCCTGAACATAACACCAGTAGCATAGACACTGAGATCAACAATTAATAAATGGGACCTCCTTATACTGAAAAGCTTCTGTAAGGAAAAGGACACAGTTACAAGACAAAATGGCAGCCTACAGAATGGGAAAAGATCTTCATCAACTCCACATCTGACAGAGGGCTGATTTACAAAATATACAAAGAACTCAAGACGCTAGTTACCAAAATAAATAATCCAATTAAAATTGGGGTACAGAACTAAATAGAGAATTCTCAATAGAGGAATCTAAAATGTCTGAAAGATACTTAAGAAAGTGCTCAACATTCTTAGACATCAGGGAAATGCAAATCAAAATAACTCTGAGATTCCATCTTACTCCCATCAGAATGGCTAAAATAAAAAACACCAAAGTAGTTTATGCTTAAGAGGCATACAACAAGGACATCTGTTCAACTATGTTCATAGCTGCATTATTTGTAATAGCCAGAACATGGAAGCAAGCTAAATGTCCCTCAACTGAAGAATGGATAAAGAAAATGTGGTACATTTCCACAATAGAGTAAAACTCAGCAGAAACAAAACAAAACAAACAAACAAAGAACCCCAAATACCAAAAGCCAAACAAAACAAAACAAAACAAAAACCAAAACAAAAAAACCAAAACAAAAACAAAACAATGGAATCTTACAATTGGTAGGCAAATGGATAGAACTAGAAGAAACCATCCTGAGTGAGGTACCCCAGTCAAAAAAAGACAAGCATGGTATGTACTCACTGATATATGCTTTTTAGACATAGAGCAAAGGATTACCAGCCTACAATCCACACTGCCAGAAAAGCTAGGAAACAAAGAGCACCCTAAGAGAGACATACATGGTCCTCTGGAGAATGGGGAAGGGACAAGATCACCCCAGCAAACTGGGAACATGTGGGGAGGGGAGAGGGATTCTGGGGGAAGAGAAGGGAAAAGGTGGGCATGATGGAGCAGGAAGATTGAGTTAGGGAAAGAATAGAGGAGAGCAAGAAAAGAGATACCATAAAAGAAGGAGCCACTGTAGGTTTAAAGAGAAATCTGGTTCTAGGGAAATGTCCAGAGACCTTCAGGGATGACACCCCCCAACTAAACAATCTGAGCAACAGTGGAAAGGCTACCTTAAATGCCCTTCCCTGATAATGAGATTGATGACTAACTTATATGCCATCCTAGAGCCCTTGTCTAGTAGCTGATGGAAACAGAAACAGACACTCACAGCCAAACACTGAGCCAAACTACTGGAATCCAGTTGCAGAGAGGGAGGAGTGATAAGAAAAGGGGTCAAGACCAGGCTGGAGAAAGCCACAGAAACAGCTGACCTGAACAAGGGGAGCTCATGGACCCCTTGACTGATAGCTGGGAAACCAGCATTGAACCAACTCAGACTCCCTGAACGTGGGTCCCAGTTAGGAGGTCTGGGCAGTTTAAGGTTCCTCTGACAGTGGAGCCAGGATGTATCCCTGGTGCATGAAAGGACTGACTTGGGAGCACATTCCCCATGGAGGGATACTCCCTTAACATAGAGGCAGGAGGGAGGTCCTAGTCCCTACTCCAAATGACTTGACAGATTTTGTTGGTGCCTCATAGAAGGCATCACCCTCTCTGTAGAGTGGGGGATGGGATGGGATGGGAGGGTGGTTAAGGGGGATGGGAGGAAGAGAGGGAGGAGAGAGGGATGGAGGGAGAGGGAACTGGGATCAATATGTAAAGTAAGAAAAAAATAAAAAAAACCACCAAAAATTAAAAAAAAAAATCTAAGCAATAGTGGAGAGGCCCTTCCTGGATAATGAGATTGATGACTATTTTACATGCCATCCTAGAGCCTTCATCTAGTAGCTGATGGAAACAGAAGCAGACACCCACAGCTAAACACTAACCTGAACTCTTGGAATCCAGTTGCAGACAGGGATGAGTAATAAATGAGCAAAGGGGTCAAGACCAGACTGGAGAAACCTATAGAAACTGCTGACCTGAACAAGTGGGAACTGATGGACTCCAGTCTGATACCTGGGAAACCAGCACAGGACACACCCAGATTCCCTGAATATGTTGTTAGTTGGGAGGACTGGGCAGTGTATGTGGCCTTTGGTAGTGGATCAGTGTTTATCCCTAGTTTAGGAATGGACTTTGGGAGTCTATTCCACATGGATACTCTGTCAGTCTAGACACATAGGGGACAACCTGGGCCTTGCTTCAAATGATATGACAGACTTTGAAGACTCCCCATGGAAGGTCTCACCCTCCCTGTGGAGCAGAAAGGGGTTGGGACTTGGTGTGGGAACAGGGGAGGACAGTAGGATGCAGGAACTGGGATTAATATGTAAAACAAGCTTGATTTAAATTTAAACCAAATAAATTATTAAAAATTTAAAGTAACATTAGACTCAAAGTAGTCTAAAGTTCATCCTTTGTAAGTATATCAAATTACATTTATTTTACTAAGGTGAACACCACCATGCTTTTGATAGTTTCTTGTATGTTGAAGCATGAATGTATTCCACACTTTCTCTCCTATGTGCACAGTCTCATGAAGTCAAAAACCAGGATTTTTTTTGTTGTTATATTTATAGCCCAAGTTCATGTGATGGTTTTATGTATTGTACTGAATTCTATCTATGTTGAGGCCTTAACCCACAATGTGTCAACACTAAAACAGCTAATTGAGGCTATGTAGGACCAGAGTGTGGGTACCTAGTCTAACAGAACTTGAAGAGGGAGAAATACATCAAAGTAGAGGGAAAGTCATGTGAGGCTATGACTGCCATTTGTAAGGCAGTGAGACCTCATGAGAAACCAGTCCTAATGGCACCCTGATTTTCAACATCTAGTCTCTAAAATGGTGAGAAAACTTTTGTGGTTTATGCCACTTTGCCTCTGATATTTTCCAATGCTGACCTTAGTAGATTAATATACTACTCAAAAATACTTTGGAATTAAAGAAAGTATGATAAAGGCAGGTAGGAGAAGAGATTCAGTTTGGGTAAATTGCTGCATATACCTGTTTGCTTCTCTATTTCCCATAGGGCAAAGTACAGACAAAGATTCCCTTCTGTGCTAGCTAATCTCAGATGTCAACTTGAAGGAATAGACTCACCTGAGAGCAAGCCTATTTGGGATTATGTTGATCTATTGAGGTGGGAGGACCTTCCCACTGAGAGCAGCACCAGTCCCTAGGATGGACTGCTAGACTGTGTCAACAGGGAAAGTCATGTGAGCACAAATATTCAGCTTCCTATATGCTTCCTGATTGTGGATGGAATGTGACCAGCAGCCTCAAACTACTGCAGTCAGGATTTTCCACCATGATAGATTTTTACCCTCAAAGTATGAGTCAAATGAAGCCTTTTTAACCTTAAATTAACCTTAAGTTGGTATTTTAATCATAGCAATAAGGAAAGTCACAAGACACTTACTCTGGGTTCTAGTCAGATCTAAATATGGGTGTACAGGGTGTACAAAATGAAACTGCAAAGCTATTCCAGTCTTAGTTGCCCTTGTTTTAAAAAACTCCCCCCACAACCATCCTGTCACTGAAGCGTTCATTCAATGACCTCTCTCTCTCTCTCTCTCTCTCTCTCTCTCTCTCTACCTTGCTCCCCCTCTCTTTTGCTGAATCATGGCTGCTGCTGGTCTGTGAGGTCTGGAAACATTACTTCTTATTTTTACTGCACAAATTTGTTTTATTTGCTAAAAGAAACGTAATTTAGACAGTAACTAAGAAGATACAGTTTTCTTTTTCTTTGACTCCTGTTTCTTTCCAATAGATACACATCCATACACATAAAAATAACAAGGTGTATGACCACTTTATGTATATATTTTAATCATCTCATCATTTTAGGGACCTTTGAGGCTTTTTGTGGTAAATGCTATTCAGAGCAAGAGGCAATCTAAGCTATTTTCTAATACAGCACTTACGTCCCCCATCTGCCTCTCAGTCTTTGCACAGAACGGAAAGGCAGATTAAAATTATGTCAATGGCACTGCACTATTAACGGACTTTCGTGAAGTCTTATAGAAAGGATGTGACAAGTTGCTATAACGATGGGTGATAAAGTGCTAGGGTACTGAATGGAAGTACTGTGCTGTAGCATATATTACTTTCAGTTAACAGTATCATAATGTGGTGATGGTCTCCATACAAGCACAAGAAGTGGGAAAGCTGTTCATGCATAAGCACTAAGGAAATCAGGCAGAGAACTCTGCTGTCTGCTTTTAACATGAGAAAACAAATAGCCCCACTGAAGGAAACAGCTGGGAGCTATCCCAGTTTCCCCCCAACTCTATGCAGGCCAACATAGACAGTTACTCATCCTTGTAGAAGGGTGAGAGAATTAAGTCCAGGTCTCAGAGTGAAACCAATAGGAGGCCTACTATGATAAAACTTAGTGCTGGGAAAAGTCATACAACCATAACCACTAGGCCAATTCTCTCAGGTGGTGCTGCTGGAGCTGCATCGGGGAGGGCTGCCCAAGGCCTCTGCTATTCCTTCACCTTAGGTGGTAGAACAGAGAAAGAGTGCAGGTACTGAGGCGTATGGCACTTGTACAGCACAGTAGTACAGGGAACTGTCTCACAACCCCGTGTTAGTTCCAGTGAGAGCCACATCCCACCAAAGCTGAAGTCTCTACTCAATCCAGAGCTCAGAGATGGAGCCTCTAGATTGCCCCTCACACCAAGCATGAAGACTCGTGTGTTAGCAGAACAGACACAACATTTTTTTGTCTCATCAGTCCTGGACTTGGGATGAGGCAGGGGCACCCTAAACTTACTAGGCTGTGCGTCAATCTGGCTGTGAGACCCAGACACAACCAGTTTAGTCAGGATAAGCATACATGACGAAGGGACCTCACTTTATCATCCATACCCCAATCCCAAATACCATGTCATGGTGTATGACTCTATTTGTTGAGGTAGGGGATAGGGTAGGAAGCACTAGATTGTTGTGGAACCTAACTGTATTAGTTACTTGTTTCATTGCTGTGATGAAATTACTGACGAAAACAACTCAAGGAAGGGTTTACATTGGTTCATAGTTTCAGAGTACAGTCCATCATAGTAGGGGAGTCATGGTGGCAGGGACTAGAGGTGGCTGGTCACATTTCATTCACAGTCAGGAAGTAGAAGGAGATGAATATTTCTGCTCAGCTCACTTTTTCCTTTTGCTTTAGTCTGGGACCTCAGTGTATAGACTGAGGCCAGCAGTGGTTAACATAATCTAGATATATGTCTGGCAGGTATGCAAAGAGGCTTGTCAAATATGCATTTCTAGATCCTGTTAGTATGAAAATTGAAATTAAGCCTCATGTCAATAGAATTTGCCATTTTGTTTGTTTGTTTATTTATTTATTTACTTATGTTTTTGAGAAAGATGTCATCATGTAGCTCAGGCTGGTCTTGAACTTTTAATATTCAAGGGCAGCCTGCAGAGTGTTGGAATGATAGGCATAAGTCAATGTATCAGGCTAGAACTTATATTTTGATGATAGGCAACATAAAAGGGGCAAGATCCTGCTTTTGGTTACCTCATCCTGCATTAGATTACCTCATTCTGCCTTTGATTACTTCATTTTGCCTTTGATTACCTCATTCTGCCTTTGATTACTTCATTTTGCCTTTGACTACTTCATTATGCCTTTGGTTACATTTCTTTGATGATTAATGAGACTGTTTTCATAGACCTGTTGGCCATCTATATGTCTCCTTTTGAGAAGTGTCTGGTCCTTCAGTCCACTTTATCTATCTATCTATCTATCTATCTATCTATCTATCTATCTATCTATCTACCTATCCTTCTCCCATATATTCTGACCACAGTTTCCTCTCCCTTTATTCCTCCAAGTCCTCCTCCTCCATCCACTTCTCCCTTTTTCTTCAGAAAAGGGCAGGCCTGCCATGATATTAATGAAACATGGTATATCAAGTTGCAATAAGACTAGGCAAAGCCCCTCATATTAAGGCTGGACAAGGTAGCCCAGTGGAAGGAAAAGGGTCCAAGAAGCAGGCAAAAGAGTCAGAGACAGCTCCTGCTTCCAGTTAGGATTCTTACAAGAAGACCAAGCTACACAACCATAACAATACAGGCTCTTTGTGTTGTTAATTCAGTGTTGTGAGCCCCTATGAGCCCGAGTTAGTTTATTCTGTGAGTTTTCTTGTGTCCTTGACTCTCTGGTTCTTAAATTCCCTCTTCTGCAGGATTCTCTGAGGTCCACTTAATGTTTGGCTGTGGGTCTTCATCTGTTTCCATCAGTTGCTGGATAAAGTCTCTTTGATGATGATTATGCTAGTAACCCTACTTTATAATTGTATTATTTGTTGTCCTATTCAATTTTTAAAGTCATATTCTGGATTTTAATTCCTTGTTGTAGGAATAGTTTGCAATGATGCTCTCCCATTCTGTAGGCTGTTTCTTAATTTTGTTGATACTTCCCTTGCTGTTCAGAAATTCCTTTGTCTATTTTTTGCATTTATTGATTGTGCCTTTGGGTTTTATTAGAAATATAATTGCCCACACTAATGTCTTAATGTTTTCTTGTAGTGACTTAAGAGTTTCAGGTTTTATATTCACTTTGATTTGGTTTGGGTGTATTGTGAAACGCAGTGAGTGGGTTTAGTTTGTATTCAATTTGTCCAGCACCATTTATCAAAAAAGTTAGCATTTTTTAATTTTCTTTTTTACTGTCTGTTCTTAGCATCTTTGTGAAAAACAGTTGGCTGAACAGATATGGGATAATAAACTAAGAATAAGTAAAAGATGTGATATGGTATAAAACTCTGATAAAAAAAAAAGAAATTCAGACTGCTCTGATATTGTAAACATGGTACATAAGCCATTAATATTTTACTACAAAGACAAAAGCCATGAAAACATCATTGCATTCCTATGTCATGAAATAGGCAATGGAGTTAGGGAGGTGGCTAGGTGGGCACATCACTTCCATGCAAGCATGAGGGCTGGAGTTTGGATGCCCAGAACCTATGTAAAAGATGGGTGACTGTAGCAGAACATCTGTAATCCTAGCATCTCAGAAGTGGAAGCAAGGAATCCCCTGAGCTGGCTAGCCCGATGAGCTGCCTGTTCAGCAAGAGAACCTGCCATATAAATGCACACAAACACACACACACACACACACACACACAGAGAGAGAGAGAGAGAGAGAGAGAGAGAGAGAGAGAGAAAACTGAATGAAGATGATAACGGACATGCACGTGCACTCATATACAGGTGCTCACACTCATGCAAACAGGCACAATCATGCATGTTATACATACCTTTATATACAAAACAGCAAATTCAGAAATATACAAAAGGATATTCCCTCAAATTCAAAATGTGATGAGCAATGGAATATGAATGTTGAGTTTTCTTATTCATATTTTTTTGGCTTGTTCTGTTGTTTTCATTATCAAGCTAAGTTGCTAACATTTCAAAATAGCTTGTATAATCTAAAGGTAAATTTTTGGAATCCTTTTGGTAACCATAATGAAAAAAACCAAAAATAGCAATGAATTAAAATACACCATATTAATCACTTACAAGATGACTATAAGAGAGTCAGAAAGAAAGTGGCCACAATCAAACTAGAAAAGAAGGGAAACACTTCATCAAAAACTAGCTTGGATGTGAGTACTGTGGGTGGATTAAAAACTCTATTCAAGGATATTGAATTAGTAGATTTTATTTTCTTTTTTTGTGATAGGGTTTCTTTGTGCAACAGCCCTGGATGTCCTGGAACTGATCAGGCTGGACGTGAACTCACAGAAATCTCCCTGCCTTTGCCTCCCAAGTGCTAGGAGTAAAGGCATGTGCCACCACTGCCCAGCTAAATTAGTGGATTTTAAAAAACGAACCACAAAAGTTGAGTCCCAGCACTGCAGAGATAGCTCAGAGGTGAAGAGCATGTGTTACTTTTGTAGAGGACCTGTGTTTACTTCCAAGCACCATATGGCAGTTCACAACCAGTTGCATTTCTTTTTATTAGATGCCAGAATTGTTTGGTTCCCTATCTGGGTATTTGCTGTAACAATCAATTGTGTAATAGATAATATATTATATTTATATATTATGTAATGACAAATTCTTGGACTTTTAGTCAAGGAGATGATTTAAGTTTAGATTCAAAGTAATTAAGTTTGCAACAATTGCATCATTAAGAAAGCATAATTGAGCTAATCCACTTTACAGTTTTATCGTGGTTTAATAAGGATCAGGATAAACAAATAGGCCGAATAGATGCTTATTCAGGGAGAAATGACTTACAAAAAGTCAGATGAACACCAGCAGGTTCCTAGTCCCAAGGATGCCTCTGGATCCTTTCCTGTCCTTGTCCTGCCTCCAAGAGAGCACTCTAGTTCCCCAGGTCACTTCCACCCCTGTCTCCACCCCCAATGGCCATGGTCAGTGCTACAGATAAGGACAAAGTGAATATCTCACTACACAATTTCTTTTAAACCATAATGACTTACTGCCTAGGCATGCTTTGTCTTTCCAACACCTTATTCATCAAGTTGATAATCAAGATTAACCATCACAGATCAGTTTCAGACATTACTTTTCATGCCAAAGAGTAAAAATTCTAGTCTGAGTACTCAAATTCAGTCAATGGAGATAAGCCCAATAAATAGAAGGCCACTAAGATACATACCTTTAGGTGGGTCTATAGGGGCATTACTAGTAAGAATTAGCTGTGGAGAAGATCTTCTCCCAGAGAGGGTGACACATTCTGGTCCATGACCACTTTATAAGTGGTCTGAGAGAGAGAGAGAGAGAGAGAGAGAGAGAGAGAGAGAGAGAGAGAGAGAGAGAGAGAGAGAGAAGCAAATTGCTTCCCTCCCTGCCTTCACTTCTTGTTGGTTAGTGCTTTGTGGCTGCTGCTACTGCTGCAATCCTTTGCTGAAAAAAAGACACCAGAGGGGACTGAAAGCCACCAATCTGTCTGTTTCTCAGCTTCTTCTGTATGTATATGGCTGTTGCTAGACTCTGCGTCTTCTACTGTATAAACCATCCTAGTAAATTCCTCTTTTATGAATGTATTATATATATTCCTCGACCTTCTTTCTCCAGAGAACACTGCCTGATTTAAGGTCTAACCCCAATAGAGTTCTCTTGGGTTATTACTATATGTTTGGCACTATGCTATATGGTTTACTCGAGTTATTTCATTACCATTCACAATACCACCATATTAGGATCCCTGTTTTATATATAAAGATGCTGGGGTTTTGAGAGGAGGATGAATGAGTTGCCTGTGGTGGGTGCTATCAGGATTTAAAACATGGTCTCTTTCAATCTCAGTAGCATGCTTTAAATTCCCCATTGCTCATCTTTTAAAAATGATTTAAAAAATCAGCTTAGAAAAGTTCATGTTCAAATCATGAGTAAACAGAAAGGAGAGTTGCTGTATGGCTCCTTCCTAGTGACATGCACAGTTCCTCTGGTATGAACATCCTCCACCAGAGATAGTAACATTTACTTCAGTTGATGAACCTACAATGACACACCATTATCACCAAAAGTCCAGAGTTTTTATTAGCATTCTTAATGCCATACTGTTATGATTTAAAGCTGAAATATTTCAGGCAGCCTCATGCTGTGGATGTTTATTATTATTCAGCTGTTAGCCTGCTTTGGAGATCTGTGAAGCCTTTAAGAGATGGGGCCTAGTTGGCAGAACTAGGTCAGAAAGGGTGGGTCTTTGAAGGTTATGCCATGACAATGGCTCTGATCACTCTATGATTCTGGGCTCACCAGTTTGCAAACATATTCTTCTTTCTTATGCCACAACAGGCAGCAGTGGCTTGTAGGGTGTGGGCAGGTGGAAATTGCAATCCTCTAAAACCATCAGCCCAATCAATCTTTCTTTCTATAAAAGTCTTTTGAGAAGTATTTGGTTAAAGCTTCAAGAGACTGGAAGGTATCAGTTCACTTAGGAATGATGTGCTTCTGAGAATTGACTTCCTTATGATTTATACAATAAGCAAGTCCTAGCATTCACATTTCTTGAGGACTTGCATTTTTTATCACTAGTAAACCTCATCTAAGGTAAGCCTTTCCATTATTAACCTTCCTTGGCATCCCAGTTGTTAAGTAAGATCTGTGAGTCAATGTGAACATATGGGGATCTTGAGTGCTTTTGAAGGAGCTTTCTTGTGGGTTATAACAGAATGTAGAGAATCACACCTGCCACCAAATACATGTGTCTGGTGACTCATGTCATCTATATTCCAGCTCTCCACATAAGTTCTAAGAAACAATTATTCTGCAACTCTCATTTTCTGAGTTTTATGCAGATCATCCCCCTATTTTGCTTGCATTTATAGCAACATGTAGCATCTGGGTTGTGAGGAGCCAGACTGATCCAAGACTTTTTCAGAGGCCCCAATGAAAGGTCAATGGGAGCTTTGGTTCTGTGTCTTTTTCCAGGAGTGGTCCTAGAAAGGCTAGTCTATGGCTGGACCAGTGCTTTGAAGGAGTGACACCTGTAGTTTCTGGGGACCTGACTCTTCTTTTGTTTTTTATTCATCAATTGTAAGGCATCTGTTTCTGAGGTATCTCATTTTATTTTTGTCAACATTGCATGACCTAGTCGTCTGTAAACCTTGGCTGCCCCCCTGCACCCAGAAAATAGTATAGATGATGCTGTCCTTAATAAACTTGCTTGGCATAAGAAAAAAAGTATGTGTAAGATGTCTTGACTTCAGCTTTTATCTTCTCTAGCTTCTATCTTTATCTTTTTCATCTTCTGACACATCCCTCTCAGGACCCTGTCTCTGGAAAGTGACTAGTCCTGCCTGGCCGATGTCAGGGTTTTTCTGAAGGTGAAGCCCAGGCTGTAGTGACTTAGCCTTTTGAGATTTAGGGACAACTAGTCTCCAGCTGGCATGGATGGACTTTCATGTCAGTTTGACAAAATTCAGAATCAACTTGTAGACATATGCTTCTGGTCATGGGCACATCTTTGAGGGTATTTCCAGAGAGAATTGCCTCAGAGGATAAGACCCAAATTCAAAGTGAGTGGCATTTTCCAATGGGCAGCTCTGATATAAATCTATCCAATGAAAAAGCAGCTTGGATGTGGCTGTTTTAGCTTCTTCAAAGGAAGTGTCTCTGTCATTGCATCTGTCACCGTCCAGTGTCCTCCCACTGTGGGTTCTTTCCACTGAGAACTACATTTCAATGGCTTTACAGAGAGAGGGTCTCAGCTTTTGGTGTCTGACTGGGACTGTAGAGGCATACAGCTTTCCAGATGGGGCAGCTACTGGTTTTCTGGACTACACAGCCCTTCCTGTGCAAGTCTATTTAATAACCCCATAAATGCACACACACACACACACACACACACACACACACACACACAGAGTTCTTTTCCTCTCAAGAACTCTACCATCTATACCAGAACAGTTCCTTTCAAAGAACTTTTCCTGGGTGACTCCACAGATGGCTAACTACATCAGCTTTGTTAATTAACATAAACTTGAATTTCACAGGATGACTCTTTTAATTTTGTTTTCCATTTTGGTGACTTACTCAGGCTTCAGATTTTAGCACATGCTGATTAAAAGAGAGAGACAAAATCAGAGTCCTACCATTGCTTTAGTTGGGTTTACCTGATTCAGGGAAGATGACAGACATATGTGACAATGCATGTGTGTTTAAAGTTTGTTTTTTACTTAGTTTCTGAAATGGAAACGTCAGATATGTCAAAGTCACTTCACAGAAAAGAAGCCTTAGAGAAAGAAAAATTGCAACTTATCAAAACACAAGTCCCCTTTGTTGGCTCAAAATCCTCTTTGTCCCAACCCCACTTCTACCCCTGGCTTAGGTCGCTTATGACACTGTGACCAAGAAAATTTCACTCCAACTTAGCTCAATTGTACACCTTATGTCACTTGGACAGTTTCATTCTCTTCAGTCCCCATACCAGTGTCTGCCAAATTAAGTGTCACTTCCTATTGAGTATGGGATGTGAACTACTACTTTCCAAGGGACACTCTGAGAAGAACTCATTTTCTCACTCTTCTAGGTGGCAAACTTGCTGTCATTAAATTAACTAGTGCAGTGTCTGGACATAAGCAAAAGAATGGGAACCCTTCATTAATAACTGGACTTACTCCAGAGTCTATAGAGGACCTGCCTCAGGCTATTTTTTGATTATATGAATAGAATTTTTTTGTTTTTGTTTTTTAAAAGGACATCATTGAAAAGATTCCCCTTTATATCTTAGTTACTCTATATCTTGGTACTTTAAGTATATTCATGTCCTAAGACTAAATCACTTTGAGATGTGTTTGTGTGTTTATATGGACATTAGAATATAGTAGGAAAACATTATGTAAGTTGGATTTATTTTCTAGTGAAAATGGTTTTGATTCTGAGCAGTGAGACAAGCAGTTGGGAAATCAGTATGTTGTATTTTCTGAGCAGAAGAGCACAGATATCCTTAAACCTATCTCCTTTGAAAATGGCAAGATTGATGGTTCTTTTCTATAGTGTGCATTAGACTAGTAATGACAAAAGGGCTTTGCCAAGTTTTGCCTCTTCTTAAAATTTAGGGTCAAATTAGACCTGTAATTAGACATGAAAGCCATTACAGCCCACTCACTATGCTTGCCAGAGAAGGGCTCATCAGTAAACAAAGGAGATCCCAGGGAATCAAAGTGATGCTATGACAGTTCACTGTGCCCGTTTTTCTCTTGGTGCAGACATTAGTTGAGGTAAAATTTATTTCATTGTAAACTTATTTAGTAATTTTCTGGGTTAAGGACTTTTCTTTTTAGAAGTGGCTGATTAAAAAAAAAAACATATTTGAATAATTGGTGCTACTTTGGATACTGCACTAGTTTGCTTTCCTGTTGCTGTGATAACCACCATGACCAAAAGCAACTTGGGGAGACACTAGCTTATTTGGTGTAAAGGTTAAAATATATTATCTGGGGAGAGCCAAAGCAAAAAATTAGGACAGAAGCTTGAATCAGAAACTATGGAGGGATAGAGGTATTCTGTGTACCACTGGCTTTCTCCCAGGTTTCCATTTAGCTACCATTTTTACGTAGCAAGGCCTACATGCTCTGGGATGGCATTGCCCACAATGAGCATTTTCATTAACTAATAATGAAGATAACACCCCACAGGCATGCCCATAGGCTAATCTGCTGGAAGAAATTATCACTTGAGATTCCCTCTTCTTAAGTTGACACCCAAGATTAACTGTCACAGCTGCAATTTGTTAAAGATTTTGTCTTGATTGATAAGGCTTCAGGTATTATTCTTTTTCCATTGTGGTTGAAGCTTTTGCCTCATCCTTCTTCTTTCTTGGAAACTCCCATAGTTGGAATTCCTTCTTTATAAATGTAAGAAATATAAGAAATGAGATATGGGTAATTAGTGCCAAAAGAAACCTATCCATATTAAAGAGTAGAAAGCACACATTGGGTTTGATGTCTCTACTGTTACATGCACTTGAGTTTGGAACAGAGCTGTGGACATTAGATGAATAGTGGACAGGCAAAGATTAGAGTGCAGAGTTGTGGTAGAATGCAACATGCAATAGAGAAGGAATTATGAAGGTAAGATTAGGATCTGTTAGGGGAATGTAGGAGAGGTAAAGAAAACTTGGAAACCTATAGGCCACATAAATCCACTAGAATGGGAAATCTGTGCTAGTGTGACGACAGGTACTTTGGTTACTTGCTAACCAATCCCATTGTGTCATCCTTGGAACTTTTAGTTATAATAATAGGGGATAGGCAACCTTATGCATAAGACTACATGCACATCTGATCATTTCCATGGAACAAATTCCTAGAATTGCTGAGCCACAGAAAATAATATTTTAAGTCTTTTCATATGCTTTGTTGAAGCGATGCATAGAAAGGTAGCAATGAAAAAAAAAAAATCAAGCAACAGGGTATGACAATATTCACTAGAAATGGCACCATAAGCTCTTGTCAGTTTAATCTGTGCATGGCAGTGACAAGAGGGATTCTTCTAGCTCTTTAAAGGCTAGATATTGAGAAATCTTAAATTTATATATAAAAAAGAAAAATAAAGGAACATTTACTAATGGTGCTAACTTATAGAAAGTTCTAAGCATCTGTGATTTACCCTCAGTGAGATTAGGCTGTGCGTTTTAGTTATTTCTCAAATCTGGAAATAGAGCCAGGCCTGATAGCTTATGCCAATAATCCTAGTGGTCAGAATGCAGATGCAGGAGGATCACGAGTTTGAGGCCAGAAGTTTGTAGTAATGTCTGGACTGTGCTGGGCTGGAGGGGTTGGGAATAGGGTAGGGAAGCATTCTGAGCTAGTGTAACTAAATGGATGTATTTTCTTTGATTTAGTCTGGATGTTTCTGCCTGATTTAATGAAGTCTTCAAAAGTTTCTTAATTCAAAGGTCTGTTCTTCCTTGTGAGATTTCTCATATCTGTAAATGAAACCAGTACCGCATGCTCAGCCATTTGAAATCTTTTATCTATAATCATGGCGTATTGTTCTCAAATCTTATCACTGATTTGTCCTGACTATCTTTCAAACATTTTTCCAGTTCCAATGCCCTAATCTACACCGTGTCATTGCTTATTTGTGTGTGTATGTTTTTACTACCTTCAGCCGTATTATTTCCTAATCTTTCACAATGACTATAGAGTGGAAATTTAAAAATATGTATCATATCCTGTCAAGTTACTATTGCCACAGAATAAAACTAAATATTAATAATAGGAATAAAAACCTATAATAATAATAATAATAATAATAATAATAATAATAACAACAATAATAATAATAGGACTAAGCCTCATCCTTTGCTTTACAGCAATTTTAGCTATCCTGGTCTAGTTCATGGATATCTAGAGCTACACAGCAAGACCCTGTTTCAAAAGCAAGTAAGGATTAATAAATAAATATGATGTAAATTACTGTATAGCACTTTACCCCGTAAAGATACAGTGTTTTGGGTGCTTATAAGTTGGCTTTCTGATTAAAATTATTTGTTGCTTTTTCAGAGGACAGAAGTTTGGATTCCCATGCCCATATCACATAACTGGCATTGCAAAATACCATTACAAAATGGTGATTTTTCTTTCTTTATATCCTGGCATAGTCTCTACACTCTTGGTTTGTAATTCACCTTCATAGGCAGACTTTCTTCAAAATTCTCACATCTGCTCACCACTGTGTTTCTGGCTTTACCTTTTTAATCCTGTCCTAAGATTGGGAGTCTCCTATTGTTTTTCTTGCCATTATCTAATGTGGAAAAGACATCATTAATTCTCTTAGTATCAGGACCTTAGTGTGAAAAATAATAATGATTTGATAAATATTTTGAGACAGTCTCACTATATAACAGAGCCTGGCCTCAAATTCTCCATCTTCCTGCTTCAGCCTTCCAAGTGGTATTGAGAGATTATAGATGTGTTACCATGTCCAGTTTTATCTGGTATTTCTTAATTTACTTTCATAAAGTCAGAGCTGGACCAAAATCTGAGTCTAGACTAAACTTGCCAGAAGGGAGCTCAGTGACTTGAGTGTCAGGACTGAGGCTTGCAAGACCAGAACTACAACCAATCCTAGTCTTAAGGGAAAATTTCTGAAACTTTCACTTTATTCAGTTTTTTTTCCTGAAAGCTATTTTAGGAATGCTATAGAGACAAACGTTAATAACAAATCCTCAGTTATAACATGTATTCATTTTAACTGACAAAATCATTGCTTGCATAAATGTTTTTACATTTAATTATGTGTGTGTATGTGTGTGTGCACATGTACATACACACCATGTCTAGAATTCAGAGGTCAGAGGATAACTTGCAGGAATTGATTCTGTCCTTTCTTCCCTAAGGTGGTTTCTGGGGATCAAACTCAGGTTTGTCAAGTAGCACCATTGCCTACTGATCCATCTCACCAGTTCAATAGCTCTGGAGGTTTATAACTTATTTTATTTGTATTTATGTGTATGTGCCCATGTCTGTGTGTATGCCACTTGTATGCTGAGGCCATGAGACTGGATCCCCTTGATCTTGAATTACAGTTGATTGGTGAGCCAACTGACATGGGTGCTGGGCATTTTTGCAGCTATCTGCAAGAACAGCAAGCACTCAACTGCTGAGTCATCTCTTTGTCCATAGTACCTGTGTATCTTTATGGGGTGAAATGTGATGTTGTGATATATTTATATATCACGAAAGGATCAATTTATGGGATTTATTGCTTTCATTGAGAAATAATCTTGCTATGTAGCTCTACCTGGTATGGAACTTTCTATAGAGGCAAGAACAGTCTCAAACTTTCATCTATTTCCCTGCCTCTGACCCTTTCCCCAACCAAGTGATGACTTATAAGTCATGTACTATAGGCATGTACAACTATGTACAGCTTTTCTTTTCAAAGTTATTATTGCTATTATTTTTCATTACACAAATTTAGAAAAAATTGCATTTTCTAAATTATTTGCAGTTAAGAAATATTTTAGGGTTTGAGAAACCAGTGTGCAGGTTTTTTTTTTCTTTATATGTCTTGGTCTATTAGTAAATAAATAATATATGAAATAAAGTAAACTCCTAATTTTATTCTTTTATAGATAAATGATACTTCTGCAATTAAGACTTTAAAGTAATGAAGAAAGAAATTAAAGAGGACTCATGGATGTTGGAATTGTGATTTCATAATTAACACTCTGAAATGGCTATCAGACCAAGAGTGAGCAATTCAATGAAATCCCTATAAAATTATAATGATATTTTTCAGAAATAGGAAAGCAATTCTGAGTTTCATTAAAAAAGAACCTCCTTTAGGTATGACATATTTGAACTAAAAGAACAATGTTGGAGGAATTGTCACTCCCAGTTTCTTGCTATACTACAGTCATACTAACAAAACACCCAATCAAAACCAGTCACAAGACAAATGGAGTAGAATGTAGGCCACAAAACAAATTAATATAGATACAGCCATCTAATTTTTGCTAATGGTTTCAAAAACTCAGCAAAGAACAGACAGTTATTCTACAAACAGAGCGGGGAAAACTGGATATCTACATGTAGAAAAATGAAGCTAGAACCTTATTTATCACCCTGTATAAAAATCATCTCAAAGTGGATCTATGACATTAAGATATGTCCTCAAATTCTGAAAGCTGTTAAACAAAGATAAAAGTAAAATACTTCAATATATAGCCATGGCAAAGACTTTTTGAAAAGGACTCCAATATCTGGGAAATAATACAAAGAATTGTAGGACTGAATTTTGTGAAACTGAGAAACTTCCACAAAGTAAGGAAAACAATGAACAGAGCACTGAAGGGACAGATTACACAAAAGATAAAAATTTTGGCAGCTATACATCTGATGGGAGGTTAACATCAAGAATCTATAAAGAACTCATAGATGAACAGACATATCTGCCAAATTAACTGATCAGCAAGTAAGTAGATGAAGAGATTCAATAATTAGTGCTCTAAAGAAAAAGCACAATGAATATATGGAAAAATATTTAGTGCTTCATTACCTTTTAGTCCATAGTATGCAAATGAGTGAGGATGGTTGAATTAAGAAAGTATTTGGAGCCCTAAATAAAATCATAGATTGTATTTTGTCATTGAGACATGGAAGGTCGGTGGGAGAGGGTGTCATTGAATAGAGAGCAAAAATAATGATCATGTAGTTACAGAGCTCAGAAAGTTCACACTAAAGAGATTCTTTCCCTTTATGTAAATGTATGTAAAAGTATGATCTCTGTTTTCACATCAACATCAAATATATATTCACATTATTTATAATTAAAAAGATGCCAAAAATTGCAAACTTTTAAGGTACAACATTTCATTCTAGTGGAAAAAGGAAAATATTTATATTTAGGCAAATAATGATTTTCAAACATGTGAAGTCTTCCCAGATCAGAATAATTGTATCTGAGTAAGAGACGCATTCAGCAACAATCCCCACTTGAGTAATAACAAACATATTGTAAAACACATCCAACTGATGAATGGATTTGGCTTTCAGGAGGGTTTTCAATAAGATAAAGAGACTGAAGTAGAGTAGAAAAGAAGCCATCTGCTTCAGTGTTGAATTTTAATTTTCTATTATTTTAATTTTCTATTATTGATATAACAATTAACAGGTAGCAACCATTTTAGATAAAAGCTGTGCACATAAATAATTAAAACAAAACAAGTGGGTGGGTAGTTGTGTGACTTGGAGAGGATTTGAGTCAATGCAACCTAAGTTTCATGGTTTTGTGGTTTGTGAATCTCTGTTAAATTCTGGAATGTCAAGGGAATAGAGAACAGCATTAAATTAATTTCTTTTTCACTCTTGTTTCCACGCAATCTCACACATCATACCCTCTGCTATAATATGTGACATGTTCAATTAAGGTGTGCTGGTATGTTGAAGTATTTTTCAACAACTCTGTTGATATCTCATGAATGAGGTCAGCTCACAGGGTCAAACTAATACATGCTAAATGCTTGTATGTAATTTTTTTTTGTTTGAGACAGGCTCTGAGGCATTTATTTGATGAACTCCAAAGAATAATTGGTTCTTCAGCAACCTTGACAGACTAGGCTTTCTGAGAATAAAATAGGTCCTTTTTCATTCTTATCCTGTAGCTCATTTTAAGTAGCATCTTGTAACAATTCCAATTTTAAAGTTCCTTCTATTCACCTCGTGAGAGTCACTTGCTTTTGCTTCTTTTGGGTGCTAGGTCATTAAATTGGTTCAAGCTGTTCTTGCAGACTGTCACTGCTAATCACACACATTTGTTTTGCCTTATGCTATTAGTATGGTGCAATTTGCTAGCTTCTTTGTGTGAACCTATTACTCTGATACACTTAACATCAGCCATAACTCATTTATTGAGATTTAGTGAATATTGGATATAAATATATTTGATACAAGCTTGATTTGAACCACATTTTAGTGCTCTCCAATCTTTTCTAATTATAATTAAGACATACTTTCATTTCATTATTGTTGTGAAGAGCATACTCTTACAAGTCATGTTTTATTTTTAAATTCTCTTTAAATATACCCATAAAACTTTTATCTTATCCAAGTATATTCTGGCCTTTTGTTGCAATCATTCTTATATCAGATGTATGTTTCATAGTTTGCGAGGTTTTGTAATTTTTCAGTCATGGACAAGCTTAGGCTAGGAACATATCTTAGTAGGTGTAACATACACAGCAAATGGAATTTCATGTTCATATATTTATTTTTATATTACTCATACTGAAGGTTATTTTATTCAAATGGGTCAGGTCACTTTGGTCACTGAAGCTAATGTAGGAAGTCTGATTGCTTATTTTAAAGCATTGGCTTAATGGATTAATATGCCTCCTCTGAATAAACAGCTCTCTAGAGACTGCTTCAGCACAGGAGTTCAATAAATTTGCCACCCCCCAAACATTAGGCTTAAATAGAGTTCCAGTCTCTTGAGAGTTCAGCCTTGCCAACTTGGAATCTAACTTACAAGGGCTTTCAGTTCCACCCCCACTTCTCTTCCCCAACTGTAGATTTGGGATGACTAGGAATCAGTTCTGTATCTGTGGAACTGAACCAACCTCAAATCTGTAGTGAGTGACTAGAGTGGTTTGTATTATCCTAAAGTAAAGAGCAGCACTTATCTTTGGTGGATTTACTTACTTTCTTGGAGGGAAAGTGTGTTCACCCTTCCATAAGTGCAGACCCTGTCTACACGTCTGTGGGTAAGTCAGTTAAATATTCCTAGAATTGCATAGATGGAGAAGGTCAACCTGAGTTTGGTAAAGATTCAGTAGATAACTAATTTTTTTTTAAATGTAAGAAATGCAGTCTACAACTTGTCCCATGCCTGGGCACAGAGCAGTAGTTGCTGCAGAGGAACAGAGCAGACAACACAGGAGCTCACACTCATGAGTCTAGTCTGAATATTCCCTAAAAGTGGATACAGACAGCAAGCATCTACAGAAGTCTTTCAGTGAAAAGGCTCTCTTTCACAATTTTACTAATTGAAGCTGTGTATAATGAACAAATAGGAAAAAAAAAATGCCACGTTTTTTGCAACCCTGAGGTCTGGTAATGAAAGTTAACCTTTAATGTATTTTGTTTGATTCTCAGAAATGCTTTGCCAAAGTGAGATGTGGGATTCCTTGAGCAGAACAGGCACCCTTCAGTTTGTTATAGGTTCCACACCTCCTAAATAGTGTGATGTTGCCAAGGTTACCTCCTTATGTCTTTCTGACCTTTGTAGCTGATTGGGTCTATACTCTGTTAACCATGTATAGGAAGAGTACTCATATTACCACATCCCAGACATGTAAAGGGCCTCTGTGACACTGAGTGCTAAAGGCAAGAACTATCCATCCAGGTGGAATTCTCTAAACCAAGCTAGAGAGGCTCTCCTTTGGCTGTTGGTTAGAATTCTCATTCCTTGTTGAACTGGGTCTTACTATTTACAGCCGTGGCTGGCCTGGAACTTTCTTTGTATAACAGACTGGCTTAGAGTCCTCAAAGAACCACTTAACTTTGCCTCCCAAAACTGGGATTAAAGGTTTAAGTCAACATACCTGGCCTAAAAGTCTCATTATTGAGGGCAAACTAGCAGTTGCTACTAGAATCCCAGTGCGATTTGTCCACTGATGTTAGAAGTATTTATAAGTTAGCACTATGCAAGAACACAAATTTTTACTTTTTAGTGTGAATTTAGATTTCTCATCCTCAGGCCTTGAAGAGGTGGAAGTACCTCTCTTTTGCTGTGTACAGAGTTAATGGATGGGAATTAGGATTACATTTCCAGTGTCCATTTCATCCATGGACAGTGGACTTTTATTTGGCTGTGTCCTTCTGTGAAATGTTTTGAATAAGTATATAAAAACATACTTATGATTCAGCAACTTATCTTCGAGGAATTTGGTGGAAATGAGGAGAGATGTTCAGAAAGATATATTTAGGAATATAGCTAGTACATATTACTCATACACAGAAAGCAACTTATATGCTCCAAAGTGGGCATTTGTTGAGTAAGTTCTAGTGTGGTGAGTTGAAATTCATTGTAGTCATGAAAAATCTTTATAAGAATGTGCAGAAATGGAGAGAAAATGTTTATAGCAAAGTGTTCTATAAAAAAACTTTCATTTTTCAATAAAGAGACTTTACTTGGTTCTCGAAAAAAAGTAAATATAAAATCACAGTGTAAGCTTAGTATCTTGCTCTCAAATATTAATCAGGAAAGTCATTGGTTTTTAAAGATTTGTTCTAAAAACTCCTACTTCTCTCTTTCTGTTTCTCTCTCTCTCTCTCTCTCTCTCTCTCTGTATGTGTGTGTGTGTGTGTGTGTGTGCGTGCGTGCGTGTGTGTGTGTGTGTGTGTGTGTGTGTGTGTGTGTGTGCTATGTGTGTGTAAATGCCCACAGAGGTCAGAAAAAGGTGCTGCATGTCCTCGATCTGGAGTTAAAGTGGTTGTGAGTCACTGTGGGTGCTGAGAACCACACTTAGGTTCTCTGCAAGAGCAGCAAGTACTCTTAATTACTGAATCTAGTATCCAACTTTGGTATAATTGACTTTAACTTCTGAGTTATTTTGAAAAGTCTTATTGGTTTTAATGAGGCAAATACTAAAGATGAGTAGCTTAAGAGTCATTACTGTTCTGAGTGACTAGTACTAGGTAAGTACCATTCTGTAACTCACTTTTGGGTCCTTCTGTCCACCTGTGCAACGGGATATGAGCATGATTTTACCAGAGGGCCCACTCAACTCCACGGTCTAGTTCTCTAACTTTAATATAACTACAATTTGTAGATCTCTTGACATCTCAAGCAACTTTTCAACTGTGGAGGAATTAGAGCCTTTTATCTATTAGAGCTAATGGTCCAGGCTATTCTTTCTACCCCGAAGAATAATTCTGCTTTAAGGTGGGGAATTCTCTGAGAACCTGGGATGGTTAGCTCTGGGATTACTCTGTTTATTTCAGGAGGAGTTGGTCTAATTTAATATTTCTCAATGACAGTAAAGGGGAGGGATGCTTGTTCTCTGGCAGTTATTAGGATCATTGTCTCGAAGCAATATTCTTTTGAAAGCTACTTGATGTCTGTTGATGCAGCAGGGGTACTGGAATGTTAGAAGTTACATGCTCACTCGTATATGTGATGCCATATTGAAGTTGTTCCAATTAGCACAGACAAATGCCATATATTTGTATCATAAAAGTTAATAAGTAAAAATATCATACTTTTGTTCCAAATAGGGATATAATAAATAGAAGAGCTAAATATTATAATTTTTCCAATGTTTATAAGGTAGTAAAAGTTTATATCTAAAATACACAACTAGTTCTATATTTTATTCACACTTGTTTTAAAACTTTTCTCTTAGACTCTAAGTTATGGACTATGTAAAGAAATTATCACATGCCATTGTTGAGTTATAGGCCTCATTTTGGAATTCTTGCACACATAGTGTTTTGGGGCTATGGAGAAGTAAATTAATACGAAAAATGCAGACACACAGGTATGGTCTGAAGATGGAGGATTACAGAAGAACTTTGGGTGACTGACCAGGTAGCAAGTTGTCTGTGTCATTTCTAGAGTTTATATATTATCCTTCTGTGGTCTTTGAAGGAGTTGAAGACAGATAGTTAGGTTATAGTTTTCCTTAGTTAGGAATAAAGATAAGTTACATATAGGACTTTAGACTCACAAAGACAGAATAGATGATGGAATATTTTCTTAAATCTTGTTACATGTTAATGGAATAAATATTGTTAACTGTGATTCTTACTTGATAACTATTGTATAATATATTTTGCTATGCTAAGGTTAAAACACTTCCTTTTATTTAGACAGAAAAGAGGAGATGATGGGAGATGTCATTCTATAAATATGTTTCTCATACTGGTTAATGAATAAAGCACTATTGGCCAAAAGGAAAGCAAGATAGGCGGAACTAGGAGACAGGGAGGGTTCGAGTAAGTAGTAGGGAGGAGTCAACATGGAGAGACTGGAGAGAGCAGAACAGAGGTCCGGGCCCACTCTCCAGTAAGATAAGACCATGTGGAAGTACTTAGATTAATAGAAATGGGTTAATATTTAAGACAGAGCTATCCGATAAGAAACAAGTAACCGGCCAACAGCATAATATTAAAAAAAAAAAAAAAAAAAAAAAAAAAAAAAAAAAAAGAAAAAGAAAAATGCTTATATCTATTGCTTTGATGGAGCATGTAAAATGAACAGAAAGAAAGCTTATATTCATTATTCAATACAGACAAATCAGTTAATGAATTAAGACTAGAGTCCATATGGTAAATGTACATGCTAAGCACTGAAGGGGAAATCGATGACTATGTACCTCAGCAATGCATTGGTTACCAGGCACATATGACAGGTGTGTAAGGGGAACTGAGACAGGTGGTTGCTTTCTTTGTTTTGTGCTAGTACAATTCTTCCTGTCCTGAAGAGATGATATAGATTTGGAGGAAGTAGGAGTTCATTGATTAGAAGGGTATGGTTACAGAAATTCTGGAAAATTCCTAGGATTTCAGGCTAAACATCTAGGCAGTATTTTAGGTTTTTGTGTTTTGAGACACTCTTATTAAATAACCCATATGTACCTTAAATTCTCAATCATCCTGCCTCAACCTCCTGAGTGCTAGGATTTTAAAAATATGTTCTATGAGGAAGTTTCACTTTTAAAATTTGTCAATGAAAATACCAGGCTTGTAACAGTTAATTGTGCTATTGAAAAATTACCAGATTACTTTTGCTGTTGTTTTGTAAAGACAGAGTCTTTTGATGCAGCTCTGGCTGGCCTGGAATTCACTGTGTAGTTCAGATTTGTCTCAAACTCTGGGTCCTTTTAGCCTCAGCCTTTGGAGTGAAGGGATTAAAGGCATGTACCACCATATTTGGCACAGAGTTAATTTCTGAGAGAACTGAGGTAAACTCTTCATCTATAGGATGAGTTATGTTGATATGTAGTTAAAAGGGACAGGAAGAAAGGAGACTCAATAGAATGAGTCAAAAATGACCCTCAACGTATTTACATTTTCTACTCCAACTCAACCCAGGTCTTTCCCTACCACTGAATGTATTAATTTAACTTTGAAATGGGAGTCTTTCTATGCTGCTCAGGTAGCCTTGGACTTCAGAGCTCAAGTGATCTTTTTGCTTTTATTCTTCCAGGTAGCTGAAAGAAAAGATTTGTGTCAGCACTTGGTTACTTGCCACTTACTGAAGGGACTCAGCTGTCATCTTAATTACTCATAAAGTTTACTGTTTAATAAAGAAATGAACGACTGGTTTTTGTTTGTTTTAAAGTAAAAGAAATTAAAAATTTCATTCCTGAGTACAAGATTTACTTCATTAACACACTTCCCTCTCTCCTCTGTAACTCCTCCCATGCCCCCATCAACTGTTTGTTTTTGAGGTAGGATCTTACCTTGTAGCTCACAATAGCCTTAAACATGCAGGAAACTCTTGTCTCAACCACCATGCAAGGCTTTCAAGTGACATTGAGCAACAATGTGCTAAGATGTAAATATGGTTAAGATGTAAATTTGTTGGAAGGATTAGAGGGAGGTGTGAATGAGAAAAGGAGATAAATATCTCAAAATCCTTCACTGAAGTGACAGTGGTAGCTGAGTAATATATGCTGAGAGTCTGTAGTGATCTGGTGGCAAAATGGATAAGTGTAGCGGTCATAATAGATGGTGTTTGTTAGACATATGAAGGTCCTTCAGGTTTTTGCTGTGGTAACGCTGCACAAGAGCAATGTCAATGTCTATTGTCTTTGAATAACAAGCACTCTTCCTCTTTAATGAGCTTGTAGTTCACACAAGGCTCAGGCTTGTCTGGGCTTGTATCCTCCCTTTGCACAAGCTGATGCAGGTTTGAGTCACATGACTTTCTCAGGAAAGGCAATCCCCAGTGTTGCTCTTTTCAAGGAAAATTAGAGAAATACAGGTTGTCAGGTAAACCCAAGACAGAACATTCAAATAATCTTCGTTCATGATACTCCTCACACAAGACAGAATTACATGGGTTAGCCCAATATCCTGGGTCAGAGAAGTATATATCTCCCCCAAAGTCAGGGGATGACCTGATTCTTCCCGGTTATAAATTTCAAGGTATACTTGTGAAGTAATTTTCATTAGTAGTTTCATATTATACAAGAAATTTAATATATTGATATACACACAGTCTGGGATTGGTGCATGTCTGGGTTCCCACTACCATGTTTATTTGTGTTTATTGAGAATGTCATACAGGCCTCACTAAGAGAGTGACATTTGAACGAAGCATAGTTGGAAATAAGGCCAAAATGGTGAAGGCACAGATGGGAGTTAAGCAGAGGAGAGATATGACCTCATTTATTTTTAAGTGCTATTCTGGTTGTCATCTCAAGTCTATATTTCAAGTGTTGAGGGTGGCAGCATGGTGATTGGTTAGGAAGAAAATTTTTTTTTAAAGTAATGTTCTCTTTATTTATTTTAAATTTCATTTTACATTTCAACTACAGTTCTTCCTCTCACACCTCCTTGCCCCCCCCCACTTGCCTCTCACCAGCCCACCCCCAATCTATTCCCCTTCATGGGTAGAGGCTCTCATGAGGAATCAACATAATCTGGAAGAATAGGTTAGGGCAGGGCTAGACCTCTCTCCATGCATTAACGGTGAGCATGGCATCCCACCATATTGAGTAGACTCCAACAAGCTAGCTCATGCAGGTTTGTATCATGGTCCTACCACTAGGGTCTCTTCTGATAGTTCAAGCTGCACAACTGTCTCCCACATACAGAGGGCCTAGTTTGGTCCTCTGGAGTCTCCACAGTTCTAGGTCTACAGTTCTTAAGTTTCCATAGGCTTGGCTCAGCTGTCTCTGAGATTTGTCCATCATGGCCTTAACCTGCCTTGTTCATATATTCCCTCCTCCCTCACTTTGACTAGATCTCCAGAGCTTGGCCTGGTTCTTGGTTGGGATCTCTGCATCTGGATCCATCAGTTACTGGATGAAGGCTCTATGATATTCTGATTATAGGTGTAGGCCAGTTCGGGTATCCTCTCCACTATTGCTAACAGTCTTAGTTGGGGTCCTAGGGGGACAATTTTATACTCTGAAAAACAGCTAGTGGTGATCTGAACCAAGTGGCACCAATGGAGGCAATGGAACAGGGTCAGATTCTGGACATTTAGAAGTAACAGTCAATGATAGCTTGAGGGTAGGAGAGAAAGAAAGCCAGTGATGGTTTCAATGGTAGAACTATCCTTTGCAAATATGAGTAAAATTGGTAAAGAAGATTTAAGACAGTTCAGACAAAATTAGAGATTTTTTTTTTACTGGATGTCTAATGAGGTTGTAAACTTAGAGCTTGGGTGACAGATTGCATGGTTTATTCATAATCCCCTTCTCTTCCATCCTTGCCATGGCTTTTCTTAGATAGAGTCTGCTTCTCTTCCTCACCCATGGTGGTTGGGCCATAATACTAGCATGAATTAGTTAAATGTGGATAGGAGCCATAGTGTGCCAACTCTACTGAGCCCACAGCTGGTTTAGCAAATATTAAAGCAACCCCTCTGAAGATTTTAGCCTGAGATGAGAAGAGCCTTCCCTTGAAGAGCTTCAGGAATGGGGTATATGTGGACCAGCCCTGAGCAGGTACCTGTAGCCTGCGGCAAAGATGCCTCTGCACATCTAAAGATAAACAAGGAACAGTGACTGGTACTGTAAACTGAGTCATGCAGGTGAAGGACTGAGATGCCATTTAGCAGCCAGAGGGCAACCGTGGCAAGAGATATTTTGGCTAATTTGTGATTCTGTGCCTAACAGAAGATTTAGTAGAGAAAGCAAATCAAGAAAGAGAAAAAGGAGACCTTTTTATATATATTTTTATTTAATTTAGATCAACCTTATTTTACATATCAATCCCAGTTCAAGAGAAGACATTGTTAAACAATGCAACTTATCTGAGGAGAGATTATGGAGTTCTGTGCTCAAGTGGAAGACGTGACTTCAGGTGAAGTCTCTACCTCTGCAGAGCAGGGGAACTTTGAGTCACTCTGTGTATAGTGGTGGCAACTGCAGTTTCTAGAACCATTGTTTTTCAGAGACTCAGGAAACAAAGTCATTCATTGAGAGTGAAGATGAGGAACTTGAATTTTGAGGTAAAAGAAGAGATTAAAAGTGTTTTTAGGGTAAGGAGGAAATTAAGTAGTGTTATGCACCCATTCTCTGGGAGCCACTACACTCTGAGATTAGGAATGATAATTTTGAGATAGAGCAACACCATATATATATCTGACTCCATGGATGACAGGACAGAGAAGGTGGAGAGTTTGACTTAACCATGACAGGGCTTTGCCAGGATTGTGTTCGAGGACAGAAATTAAAGGAGCTGACATTTATTCACAATAGGAGATGATGAGATTTAGATTTTAGAGTACATAAGAAGGTGACAAATGAGTATGATGTGGGGATTAGTTAAATATACTGGTAAGAGATGGGATGGTAGGAACTGCTGTTAAGGACAAGAGCAGCAGAGATAGAATGAGATGCTTGATATTTTGCTTCTGTAGAAACTGCCATTGAGGATGTCTGGATTTGGTAGATGTAACTTTGGAACAGATGAGCTCCAGTATGGTGGAAGGAAAAATGAATGAAATCCTTAAGGCTGATGAGAAGTAAAGAGATTGAAGGAATATTGGCCCATGTGTGTAGATAACTGTGCAGGGTAGACAGCCTGAGGATCAGAAAGAAAATTGTGCCATTTTTGGAGGTGGATATCAAACTGAGGTAATAGGGACGTTGCTGATTCCATGGCACATTGGAAGTGCTTCAGGATTTGAAATGAAGTAGGGCTACATAATAAAAATTCTGGGGAAGAAAGCACAGATGTGAGTGTGGGGACAACTCTTGAGACAATCAGCAAATCTGAACTAAGAAAGCATATGCAAGGGTCAATACAGGTAAATCATAAGTGTTGGCAGAGTGAATGTTGAGAATGGGATTTTATTTATATACACAAATTTGGAAACCTTCTTATTTGTGTCAAGGACACTATGGGCATGATTTTGGTCCTTGAAAGGTTTCAGTCCAGAGCACTAAGATGCTGTGGAGGTGGTACCTATGTCAGCATCACCTAGCATGAGCAGGTGATCATGGTCCTTTGTCTGCAAAGCCTTTAATTTTAGAATATGACACTTTTGTCATCACAATGGCTTTTCTGAACATGTCACAAAAGCCATGGGTGAGTAGGTAGGTATTTGGTAACCACATTAAAAGCAAGAAATTAAAAACAGCATATGGTGGGAAAATGAACAAATGACAGTTGCAGAACAAGCACAATTTATGTGTCAACATTTTTATTTCTTTATTTTTTAACTATTACTTTGAGCAGAGTTCAAAGTACTAGTATCAAAGAACTTCCAGACAGGATAAAAAATTGCCCAAAGTATGTAACATGAAAAGAATAAATTGGGACTGTGTATCTCTTCCCTCTGCTCTGATCACATTGCATCAATGAATTTTGTTGTAAATGGGTCAGTTTCACTGGGAAAAAAATCTTTAAGTTAGTTGTCCATCCTTGCACTGAAGAGACTTCACGTTAAATTTGCACAAGTTTTGCATGACAATTGGGACAGAAATATAACTTATTTTTATAAGGCACATTTTCATAGCAACTTCACTTACTATGGTGAATTTCATAATACAATTTAACTTTTTGCCCATTTTAATTTATGTTGTTAAAGTGTTACATTTGAGTACTTTGCTTAATTGGCTGTTAGAGAGTGACTGACAGGCATGGCTATGAAGTCAGCTTTGAATCTCCGAAGAATTTTTCTCTAGCCTTCTATGATAATGTTATGCTTAGAGGCTGCCAGGAAATAGTATAAATGCCCATGTGAATCCCAATTCTAGGAAAGTCAGTCTGTGGAACGATAATAAACCATGTGCTTTCTTGGTTCTTGTGTTCCTCTAAAACTGGAGACCAAAGCAATTGAAATATGAGAGTCTGAGGCTCCCCGGAGCTGCATTTAAAAATGGGATGCATTTTAGTTAATAATATCCTATATTTTGGAATAGAGACTGTAGATATCTTAGATGCTTATTAAGCTTTTTATTTCTTATAAATATCAAGTAGAGACAAAACAAAACAGAGAAATCTGCATGCAATGATGGACATACATTGTGATGTGTCATTTCATCTTTCAGGTGGCAGTCATAGTTGACTGGAGTATACAAAATTAGGTAGTGAGAGTAGATTGTAGGATTATTGCTTATCATCATCATTATTATTAATTATCATCATTATTATTTGTTTTTCAAGAAAGGTTTATTTTGTGTAACAACCCTGGATTTCTTGGGACTGGCTTTGTAGACCCAGCTGGCTCCTTAGTGCTAGGATTAAAGGCTTCCACCATTAAGCCTGACAGTTGCAGTATTATTTGATGTAACTTTGGTTCACATGTTTGTAATTTATCATGGAGAATTACATATTAAAAAATTGTTAACAAGTTAAAATATATCACATGCAGTAATTTATTTTTTGTATTTGACTCAATGAACACAAATTTTAAAATCACAAAAATCTGACTTTTTTACTTAGTAGTTTGCAGTGTGATCTCAGCCAAAGGAGCCATCTAGTTGAATGATAAAGGAGAGTTAATGCATAGGGTATTCTACACAATGTTTTCCGTTTTAGCTAAAGCTATGTAGATAGTTTTGATCAACATAAGATAAAACAATGTCAGAAATTTATCAGACATTTTTTTCTAAGTTGCTTCTAAGATATTTCAAACTGCCAAGAAGACTATCACTATTAAGGTATCATACTAAGTAATGAAAAGTGTCTGTATTAGTTTTATTTTGCTTCTGTTACAAGTTGTCACAGACTCACAGATTTGGTGGGAACAAATAGCACAACTTACAGTTATGGAGGTCAGAAGGCCAGCCCAGGCTCCACTGGTGTCAGCAGCTTCAGGGGCGAACCAGCTTTCTGCTTCCACATTCCACTTAGAAAGAACTGGGGGCTCAAGAGAGCAATCCGTGGTCATCTTCTGAGGTCACCGGATTAGCGTTACATCCTAATTCTTCTTGTGATGTAACTGGACTTATTCATGAGTTCTGGAAGTTTGTGCTTGGCCATCTTTTCAGAGTCACCGGAGATCTGTGAACTGATGATGGGTCTGGAAAAATCCAAAGTCACAGATTGTAACAAAAGAGTTTCTAAACAGTTCTTGTTCTACACCTGGAAAATGTAGCTTTTGACTTAATAATTGTTACTAATAATTTGTTCTTTCACAGCCAACTTGATTTTCTCATGTTTGTGTATTAATATTTATCTATTCCCTTCCAAAACGTAATCTCTTAAAATATAGATGGAATAGGGAAAAGAGAACAGTTGAAATATGGTAGATATTTCATTATAAATTTGTTCAAAAATAGTATTAAACTATAGGGTATTAGGAATAAACTCTCATGAGAACTACAGACTTTGGGTGGTAATGTTATATCAATTACATGTTTATTATTTGCACTAAATATGCTTCTCTGATGGGACATGTTGATAGTGGGTAACTGTGAGTATGTATGGGGAGTGTAAATATGGGGTATCATAGGTCCTGTGAGTTCATGAGTACAAGGTGCTGCCATGTCTGGAAAACACTGTTGTGCTGCAGTCCTATCCAATCTAAGGTTCTTACAATAAATCATTTAGCAAAGAACATGAAGTATAAGGGATCAAGATAGATGACTGGAATTTTCTCCAGATTTAGTGGCAAGAATAAGTACAGGGCAGAGGAAGAAGTGTGTGGGGAAAGTTGAACCAGGAATGCCAATTCACACAAGCTAGCAAGCCTACAGAGGAGCAAGCCAGTCTAAGAAGCATGTTAGTGGAGTCAAGGAGGGAAGGAATGGATAGCATGATGCTCAATGTAGGAGTTAGGTAGCTAGCAGCTGGACAGTGTAGGTGAGAGAAGGGTCCCTAAGTCATGGAATTCTGTATGCTGGCTATATATACAGGCTGTGCCCTTGGAACCACAACAGACTGTTAGCACCAACCAGGAAGTCATGCTTCCTTTTATTAGCAGAGAGGCAAAGAGAGTTATAAGTGAAGCTTGGACTCCTGGAGAGACTGGAACTGGTCAAGAACTGGGAGAGCTGTTGGTTGAGATGAACAGAGTCAGGCAGAGTAAAGATACATATCAAGGGACAGATATTTCCATAGAAAAAAAGAGCTGCCAGCAGAGTATCTATGTTCTGTGTAAGAGGTCAGTATATGATCATTTCTAGGGAAAGGCATGTCCAATAAAGTTAAACAACAAGGTCAAGGAAGGTGAATCTATTACAGTCCACTGAGGTTGGCATTTAGGGAGACTTCCTAGCTGTACGAGTCTATGATGTGACTTGTAACATAACTGGTGTGGTCTGTTCCTGTATGCCTACTGGATCCTCCCTGATGTGTGGTTTCTCTTTACCCTTTATCAGAATTTTTTTGTGGGCTCTACCCTGATATAAAAAAGTTGTTATTGCCTGAAAGAAGTTTTGGAGGGGGAAGATGGAGTCCTGAGCAGAACTGTAGGTGAAGGGAAAGGTGTCAGGGGAGAATAGAGTGAAGAAAAACAGTGAACTGGTCAAGCCTGTGAGGCATAGTCTTTTCTCTAACAAGAGATAGACAGGGAGTTATGCATAGAAATTGCAAAATATTGAAGTAAAAGCATGAAAATCAGGGGTGTATCTGTCTTGAGGTGTTTCTCTGTGAAGAGTGGTAGAACTAGATGTCATACTGAGTGAACTTTTGTGCAAGGAGGAGAAAATATCCTTTTCATAGTCACAGGACTAGAACATGCTTCAGGGGGACAACAGACTTTTGGAGTTTGAACTTCATTGTCACTAATGCTCAGGTCTTCCTGTGGGTAATTTTTCACCAGAGCAACTGACACACAATGTTAAGCAGGCTGCTTGGACTTCTCTTTTGAGTCATATATATTATTTTTACAATAACCAGGTCTGCATATTACAGTGATTTGTCTGCTGCTCTTCAAAATATCTTAATAAATATTGGCTGTACAGTCACAGTTTGCTAGGAGCTACTTCCTTTCTGGAACAGGGACACATGTGTTGTCAGGGTGCATAGTGTGGTATTTGGTTAGTAGGTGGATACAGTAGACTATGCTATCGATTATTGAGACTTACACTTTTAAAATGCAGCCTGGTAATGAAATGAGGGTGTGAAATTGGAAGAGAACTCTTGTGGGTGAAATTATCCTGCAAATCCACAAGAGGGAGACATGTTGCCATCAAAAAGGAAGTGGAGCCAAAGAGATGAGATAGCAACTTCTAACTTTTCTGAGCATGATGTTTTCATGTGTTTCCCCAGTGGAAACAGAGAAAAGGGCAGGAATTGTAAAGCTTGGCTTCACAGTTTTCTTTTGAGATGGGAGATTAGACTTAGGGATGGTTGGTGGTTTACTTCTTGAACGTGCACGATGTATCCAGGGATACAGCTGTTTAACAGCTTCAGTGAACATATTCAGTGGACTTAAGGTTTTTTTTTTTTTGGTTTGATTAGTTTGCCATATTCTCTAGGATGGGTGATAAAACTTGCGAAGGTTCATGGTCACAAGTACCCCCAGAAGTTTGTGTCTCTCAGGTTGTTGAACCAGCAGAACAAGTTATTTGGCATACAGTGGTCCCCATTCTCCAGGAGTTCAAAATGAATTGCTGGTAACAGTTCCATAAAGGACCAAGGGAACATATAACTTGTACTATGGAATTGCTACTCATTAGCTGGCTTTCTCTTCTCTAGGCGGTGAGTGAGGACAAAAGCACTTCATAATTTCCCCTTAACCATTTTCATTACTTTCACTAGTTTTCTAACATGTTTTATTTTGTTCCTTTCTGCTCCTGTGTTTTTGGATGATATTTAATGCTATCTTTTCTGTTTTACACTTCTGATATTCTCTCATTTCCAAAGCTGTTTCTTCCCTTGCCATCCCCATTCTAAATATTCTTCAGTAGAATCAGTAGAATTTTTATTTTTTTGATTCTGCTCTCTGTTGTTGCCAACTGTCTTCCCTCATGAAGGCTGTACTTGTGAGGTATAAAAGTTCAAACCAGAGACCTTTTGTTGGGTCCACAACCCAACTGCAACACTGACTAGTTGTATGTGACATCAGGAATATTGCCTAACTCTACAGTGTTTTAGCCTCACAAAATGATAAATGAAGAGAGTGATACTGCCCATGTCATCAGGTGTCTGTATAAGAGTTCATGTATGTGAAGGACTGGGAACAGGGACTGCATAGGAAAGTCTTTCAAGTACTAGCTATTCCTAGTACAGTTGGCTTTATGTGACCATGGATCCCCCACTGATTCCCACACTGATGCAGCTGACTGAAGGTGAAAGTCTTTTAAAAAAAATGGTCTGTTCTGAACATGTACTGAACTTGTACAGATTTACTTTTCTTCTTGTCTTGATTCATTAGATAGTACAGCCATGACTTCCACAGCATTTTCAGGGTATTGGGAACTGTAAGTTATGCAGAGATGATTTAACCTATGTGGGAGGATGTGCATGGGTCATTTGCCAATATACTGTGACATTTTGCAGAAGAGACTTGGACATTTTCTGATTTTAGAATCTTGGGAGGTGCTAGACCAAGGGAGAGCTGTTGTGAGCATTAATCACTTCCATTATAGTCATTCTTTGTTGAAGCTGATCTGCACTGAGGGCCTCACCTTCCCCCTTTATATAGTTTCCGAGCTGTGGACACATTTCCTAGGTTGTTTGAGATACGTGCACACAGTTTTCTTTCCTGTCCTTCTTGTATCATTCTAGTAGGTAAAGCCAAGAGGGGGTGAGTTGTCCTTGCCTTTAGTCGCTCACGTTCAGCTCATTTGGTTATGAAATTATGCCCAAGAATTTTGTAAACATTACCACTCAAGATTTTTAGTAAGACCACACACAGACTTGTCTTCTTGCCTCTATTTGCACTGTGTTTCTTTTCTTCCCAATCATGATCTAAATATCTTTCACAAATGAAAATTTGATCCCATACCTCATAAGATAAAAAAAAAAAAAAAAATAAGGCACAGCTTTCAAGGTTCTGTGTGGCTTGACACATGGATCTTTAATGATCTGACCTTGATTTTCTCCCTTTATTAGTTTATTGCTTCTCTTTACCACTCAGAAAATTTCATCTCTACATCAGATTGACAGCATAAAAGAGCACCCACAATATATGTGAAAATAAGATAGATTATATATAAAACCCTTGTGTTTAATTTACATCCCAACACATAGTAGGACCTAAGTACAGTTATTATCATATAAAGGTGTGGACCCTGGTGAATGGGAGTTCTCTCTGGCACACAGACTGTAAAACTGTCCTCAACATGTTGATTGGAATCAGCATGTTTCACAACATAATTAAAATGTGAGAAATGTTTCTAGCACATCAGTAATGTAGACACTTTTAAATAATGTCTTAGGAAATGCAAGCTCAAACTTACAAATCGCCTTTTACACAAACAACACTCAGAGGTGCATTTTCTCCTTAATGCATGTACATAACTTCCATTAGCGTTCTTTGCTTCAGTGTTTAGCTTTTATTTTTATGTCTGTTATATAAATCTGACTCTTGACACCTTAATGGAAGGATCTTAGTTCGTAATGACATCATATCAAATGTGAAAAGTAGAGGGGGTTGGATTGCTTAGAAAACTTCCATCTGATAATGTTTATCTGTAATTCCAAAGAAAATCTTTCTCAAAGCAGTAACAATTAGCCTGACAAGGAAGCCTATCTATGCCAAAGTTATGGATGCTACTACCTTCATCCCTCCATCTCGGCTCTCTATGCCAAGGGCCCTGATACGGCCTTCATCCCTCCATAATAGGTCACAATGCCTAAGGCCCTGGTGCTGCCTTCATCTCTCCATCATAGCTCTCTATGTCAAAGGCTTGGATGCTACTGCCTTCATCCTTCCACCATAACTCATGAATAGAGTTTATGGATAGCTGGAGGGAATTAGATTGATGAATCCCAATCCCATTTAATGGCTGAAGGATAAACTGAATTCAGAATTTATTATGTCATCTAAAGAATGCTGCTGAAGTATGGCTGGAAAGATGGCTAAGTGCTTGCTGTGTAATCAAGAGGACCTGAATTCTCAGCCACCATATCGTAGCCTGGCATGGCTGGGCATGCCTGTTACCTCATCTTTGGGGAGCAGACATCAGCAGCTTTCTGTAGCTAAATGGCTAATAAGTACTGCCAGGAAAAAAGTGGGAGCTTCGGAGTCAATGGTGAAGAATTAAAAGGCATTCAATGTTCTTCCATGACCTCCATATGTGTGCATGCACCTGCACACACGCACAACCCCCATACCCAATCACATACAGACAGACACATACACAAATGTACAAAGGAGCTGAGGTGCTTAAGGGATGGCAACAAGAAGCAATGGGTGATAGAAATAACTGCAGTTTGTGTGTGTACACATGTGTGTGTGTACATGTGTAAAAGGAGGCTAGAGCTTAGTGTAGTGTTTTCTTCAATCACCCTCCACTGTATTTTTTGAGGCAGAGTCTCTCACTGAACCCGGAAGTCACCAGCTCTGCTAGACTACCTACCTGACCAGCAAATCATGGAGAGCCTGTCTCTGTCTCCTCAGTGCAGAGATTATGGGTGTGTGACACTGTGTCTGCTTTTATGTGGGCACTGGGAATTGGAACTCATATTCTCATGCTTCTTCAGCAAACACTTTACTAAGCTAACCATCTCCCAGTATCTCTCCTGGGCTTTCTTATGTTGTTCTGGGATCATAAAAAGTTGGGAATATTCTTAGGTCTTTGGGTTTTTTTTTTCACAGTTTTTCAGGTTTCTATGACAGAAGATCTGGATGCTGAATCTTGCTTGTTACAAGTGGAAATCTGAAGCCCAGCACCTTCCTAGTTAATCATTATTTCCCTCTCACCACATCTGCCTTGAGCACAGAAACTGCCCTGATGAATGATGCATGCTTTTGACCTTCATACTGAATTGGAGTCCTGGATTTTTATTCTTCTAATTTATTCACTGGGTTAGATAGAAACTGAGTATTTTAATTCTAGGACAATACTATTTCTCTAAGTGTAAAGTGCAATGGATCTTTCTGGGATCAGATGGGATTCAGCTGAGTCTGTTGGGGAGGAGGAAGCTGATTCTCAGAACTGAAATTGCAGGTTGAGTTTCAGAGGTAGGATGGATCACTCAGCCTCCCCTGCCTTTGTAAAATTCCCATGTTTTCTTTATACTTTCTTTCCATCTTTCTGCTTTCTATTTTATGGAAGTGGTAACAATGTAGGAGATACAACCATTTTAAAGTTAAGAACCTTTCACAATTTCATGTACAAGTATGTATATAATGAATTACAATTATATCCTCATCTTATTATCTTCTCTTATCCCTTTCTACACCCCACTGAATGCTTTATTATTCTTTTTCTTCTTCATCCCCCTTTTCAACATTCATGTCTTCCAAACGTCCATGTTTTTTTTTTTTTTTTTCTGTGCATGTATGTGTGTGTGCGCGCATGTCCACTGTATTTAATAGGGGTTGTTTCTACAAGTATTAGCAGGGTCTATTTACTTGAGTAAGAAAACACCAGCAGTTATACCATTAGCAAATATGACTTTACTCCTTCACAACCATTACTACCTGCCTGCTGCTCATCAGTGAGTGATAATGTCTTAGGAAACCTTCATCCTTGATGGAATGTTGATGGGTACCATTTTGTGCAGGTTTTGTTAAGTAGTCACTGCTACTGTAAATTCATGGACACATAGTCATGTCTAAAATACAGGATTTTAAAGTAATCCTTGTCACCTTCTATGGCTTACATTCTTCTTCCCACCTTTTCTGTAATGATCCCTGAAGCTTGAAAGAAATAACATAGGTGTTCTGTTTAGGGCAGAACATCAAAACTCACTTAATTAGTGTCTATATTGACCATTGCCCCTGCAAACAAAAACAAAACATCTCTCATTAAGGCTGAGAGCAAAACTACTATATGGGTACAAACATAAATATTTAGAAGGCAGTTAGACACCATAACTATTTAGCAAAATAACAGTAATAAGCTCCTATTATGATGCATGACCTCTCCAGCCATGGATTTTAACCTGTTTACAGTACCAGACATGAATTCTTCTGAGGAATAGACCTAAAATACAACCAGAATTTGGTTGGTTATCCTCATAATAGTCATGCCACTATTGCTTCTGTGGGCACATCTTGACTGGAGGGCTACTATTACATTTTGTAGGATTCCTATCTATCTTAGATGATTTTTCTCTCCTAGACTTATACAGGCAAACCAACCAGCAGGGAGGAAACTTACAATTCAGTTCCAGCTTGATATTAATATGTCCTTCAACCAAAATGTAGAATTCTTCAGCAATACCTTCTCAGGTTTTGGTGGGTAGCCATGAACAATGACAAAATTCTATAAATTTTTGTGGCCTCTAGAGTCTCCCTAACCAATAACTTTTAAGGAGGTACCCCACACTTGATGCTGAATTTTCTTTAATAACCTATGACTTCTGGGGAAGCATTATTCATCCATGCATGATACACTCTTTTAAAAATATTTTAAAAAATTATCTTACAAAATAGGAGGTTTTCATATGTTTCTTTTCTATAACCCATGTTTTGATTGTTCTTGCCCCACATTCTGACCTGAACCCCCTATATGCCTTTATAATCCTTTTATTCTTTTCTACTTTCCTATCACACATATACTACTAGCCTCCTTCTCTTAACCCATTCCCCATCTGTTTTTAGGGTCCTAGACTTTCTATATGCATTACAAATTGAATACACAAATTGAAATATCTGAAATTAAGATTTGCATATGGGCAACAGCATGTGGCACCTGTTTTTCTGGGCCTATCTAGACTGATTCCATTTCCTAATGTTTGTGAAAAGAGCAGTCATTGGCATGTGTGCAAGTATCTCTTTGAGAGGATATGGAGTCATTTGGGAATGCATCTTGGAATGGTATCACTGGATGGCTTAGTAGTTCTATTTTTAGTTTTTGAGAAACTTCTACACTGATATCCATAGTGGCTGTGCCATTTATACCCCACTGTGAATAAGGGTTCCCCATCCTCTACATCCTTGAAAGTGTTTGCCATCTGTTTTCTTGATGATAGCTATCCTTATTAAGATGAGACAGAGTTTCAAAATAATTTTAATTTTCACTTCCCTGATGTTGAACTCTTGCAAAAATATTTATTAGCTACTTGCATTTCTTCTTTTGAGAATTCTTGGTTGACTTCCAAAGTCCATTTTTATTGGATTGTTTGTTTCTCTTTTCTTTTTTTTTTATTGTTTCTTGATGTTTATTTCATTATATATTCTGTGTATTAATCTTCAGATGTGTATCTTCTAAAGATTTTCTTTAGTCTGTCTATTCATTTGATTAACAGTTATCTTTGTGGTACAAAGGGTTTTTAATTTCATGAGATTTCATTTGTCAGTTGTTTATTTTCCAAGCAGAGTCTTTTTCAGAAGGTCCCTACCTATGCCTACGTGTACTTCATGCACCCGCCACAGTGCACACGTGAAGATCAGAGTGAAACAAACAGGAGTTGGGTCTCTGCTTTCACTATGTGGGGGACTGTGGTGATTTGAATAAAATGCCCCCCAAGGGGAGTAGCACATTAGGAGGTGGAGCCTTGCTGGCATAGGTGTGGTCTTGTTGGATGAAGTGTGTCATTGTGGAGGCAGGCTTTGAGGTCCCATATATGCTTAACCTAAGCCCACTGTCTCAGATCACTTCCTGTTGCTTGCACAAGATGCAGAACTCTCAGCTACTTCTCCAGCACAATGCCTGCCTGTACACTGACGTGTCCTACTGTGATAATAATGGACTGAAACTCTGAACTGTAAGCCCCAGTTAAACATTTTCCTTTATAAGAGATGATACTGTCATGGTATCTCTTCACAGCAATGGAAACTGACTCTGATAGGCACTGCTCTCAGTTTGTAAGGCCATCTTGTATCTCCCTTTTCATCTTTAAGGTTATTAATTTGCATCTTTTCTCTCTTGTGGGTTGGTTAAGGGTTTTCTGATCTTGTTAATCTTTTCAAAGGACCAATTCTTTGTTTTACCAATTCTTTCTATTGTTTTATGTTTATTTCTATTTTATTAATTTCTGCTCTGATGCTTTATTTACATAATTATTTATGTCTGACAGTTTTGGTTTACTTGGTTCTTTTCTCTGAAACCTGAAGCCACACAGTAGTTATTTACTTGAGACCTTTTAAATTTGTTAAATGTGTTTTAGCTACAGAATTCCGTCTTAGGACTACTTTCATTGTATCTCATAGGTTTTGTTATGTTTTCTCTTAATTTTCATTCAATTTTTAAAATTTCTCTCTTGCTCCTTTAATACTATGCTTTTTAATTTTCACAAGTTGTAAATCTCTTGTGGTTTCTCATCCTGTTAATTTCTACCTGTATTGTACCGTGGTTAGATAGAACACAAGATGCTATTTCAATTTCCTTGTATTTGTTGAAACTTTTTTTGCGTCTTAATATATGATTTATTTGAGAGAAAGTTCCAGGGTCTTTTGAGAAGAAGGTGTGTTCTGCTCTGCTTGGATGAAATATTGTATGGATATCCATTTAATCAATAATTCCATCATTTAATTTCTCTTTTCATTTGTCACTTTTTAAAAATCAGGATGACTCATCAAATTGTGGGAGTAAGGTATTGAAATCACCCACAATTATTATGTTGGTGTTAATCTGTGGTTTTATGTTTAATAGTACTTTTTTTTTTTTTTATGAAATTGAGTGCACATGTGTTTGGTGCATATCATTTAGAATTTCAATGGCCTCTTGATGGATTTTTTTTCCCTTTCTCGCTATGAAGTGACCTTATTTATCCTTCCTGAATATATATGTTTGATGCTTATTTTATTTCATATAAGAATATAGAGACATCTGCTTGTTTCCTAGGTCCATTTGTATGAAATACCTTTTCCTACCCTTGCATCCTAAGATAGTGTCTATCTTTGAAGACAAGGATTTTTTTTTTTTTGGAGGCAGAAAATTAGTGGATCATATTTCCAATCCAATCCTCTAGTCTGTGTCTTGTATTTTTTTTTTTTTTTTATTTGAGAATTGAGGCCTTCAATATTCAGAGTTATTATTGATGGTGTATGCTAAGCCTTGTCTTTTCTGATTTTGCAGTGATTTTTAGTTTTGTGATCCTTGTTTGTTTAACTACTATGTACTTAATAAATTTTCTCTTTAATACAATGAATTTCTTTCATTGTCCTCTGTGTATTGGCTTAATAAACTAATTTATTGTGATCTTATCTAGAAAAATTTTTATTTCTTCATCAGTTCTGATAAATACTTTTGCTGGCTATTGTTGCCTGGCTTAGCAGTTGTCTTTTAGAAATAGAGTAACATTTTTTGCATGCCCTTCTGGCTTTTAAAGTTTCTTTTGAGAGATCAGCTGTTATTCTGATGGGTCTCCCCTTATGTGTCTTGGTGTTTCTCTATTGCAATTGTGTACTTTTAATTGTTGTTGTTCTTTATAGTGTTTAAGTATAAATTAGCATCATCAATTTCTTTCCTGCTCCCGTCTATATTGTAGCTATTTACCTTCTGGTAATGGTCCCCTGTTCCCATAGATTTGGGATAATTTCTGTTATTATTCTATTTAAAATATTTCCATAGAACTTTTTCCATGAAGTTCTTCTATATACATATTAATATGTCTTTTCAAGGTATCCCAAAAGATATTGCATATTCTGTTTACACATTTAAAAATATTTTGAAATATTTCCTTGTGTGTGTATGTGCTCCATAGTGCCCACATAAAGGAGAAAAGAGACAACTTGTGGCATTGAGTTTTTCCTTATGTCATGTGGGTTTTGGGGCTCCAACTAAGGTTGTCAGGTTTGGCAGTGAGTGTTTTTACCCAGTGGGATAGCTTGTAGGACCTAGTTTTTGTTCTTTTTAAAAATTTATTATTGCCTCTGACTGGATGTACTGGTTCTTCTAATTTTTTCCCAAGCTCATGATTCATCCATTTGGGAAGGTTTTCCACTGAGATTTTTATTTGATTTATTGAGTTTTTTATTTCCAGGATCATTTCAGTTTGGGTTTTTTTTTTTTTTCAGTATTTCACTTCTATTTTGAATTTTAGTTCATGTTTTGCAATGTCATCTTTATTTAGCTGTTTGTGTTTTCTTGGGATTCATTCTGGGTTTTGTTCATATCCTGTTTCATCCTCTTGAACATCAACATTCTTTTGAATTTTTGGTGTAGAATTTCATCTAAGTCAATGTCTTTGTGATTCACTTCCTCTTCCTTCTCCCCCTTCTTTTCTTCTTCTTTTTCCTCCTCTTTTTATCTTTAAAACAATTTCAGTGAAATATCTCACATACCATAAATTTATTCATTATGTGTTTATAATTATACAATTTTAATAAATGTATAGATTTATGCAATGATCCTCATGGCATTTCAAGAAGATCGAGACTCATCAAGGCATTTTTCCAATTGCAATGTAGTTTTATAATAATCAATTTTAGAACAATCTTCACAAGTTCCCTTGTTTCCATTTGCAGTCAAGAAATGCACATATTTTTCTTGTGTCTGCTTATACACATTTATAGTTTCTGTAAGCTTTATAGGAATAGGATGATATCAAATGTACATTTTTAAGGTGGCTTCTTTTACTTAGTAAAATTTTGAAATTCATTTGTATTTTAGAATCAATCAGCTCTGTGTGTATTGCAGAGTGGTTTTTCATCACATATATAATTTCACATTTTATTATCATTCAAAAGGTGATGGGAATTTGAGTTATTTTTACTGTTTTTTCTGCCACCAATGACAGGTGTCAATATTTATGTCCATGCCTTTACATAGACATGTCTACTTTTCTTGGATACATCTTTGGGATTAGAGTCGATGAATGACAGGGTAAATTTACATTTCATTTTCTAAAGAAATCACAAATCTCTTCCCAATGTGTACATTTCATTTCATTTCATATGTTCATAAGTAATGTAGGAGGGTTCCACTTCCTTCACTAGACATTGACCTTTTTATTAGCTATTTTAATAGGGATATGATAACTTCTGAATGTTGATTTAATTTTCATTGTACTAATGATTCTTAATTTTGAATAATGTTTCATATGATTATGAATAATTCATATATCTTATTTCTAAAATACCTATTCTGGCCTTTTGTTCATGTCTCTTTTTTATTTTTTAAAAGAATCTTTTTTTTTTTAAATTTCATATAGAAAAAACCCAGGTCACTTTCCCTCCCCTCCTCTTGTTTTCCTCACTTTCCCTCACTCATTCCCATCTACTCCTCAGAGAAGGTGAGGTTTCCCATGTAGCGCTTTTTGTTTAAACAGTTTTCTTCTTTTACTACCCACCAAATTCAGTGTTTTCAGCTTAATTTTTTGATGACATAAACATGGAGAGATAGAGAAAAATTGGTTATGATCCATAATAAGATTCAAATCAATTTTATTTTAGTGTCTACATTTGTGTACTCTGTGCACTCAACTTTATTGATAGGCATGCAATTTTTTTTCTATAAAATCATTCATCTATGCTTTAATTTTTATGACATGAAGTGTGTTTTTTAAATTAATTTCTTTACACAATATATTTTTATCATGATTTTTTTCCCTTTCTAAATCTCCTCCAAGAACCTCTTCACCTCCCTCTCCACCCAACTTTATGTTTTCTTTTTCTCTCAAAGAAAACAAGAAATGAAAACAAAACCCATGAAACAAACAACCCTCCTAGCAGAAACACAAAACTGAAAACAAAAACATACAAGCAAAAGATCAACAAAAGACAAAACAAAAAAGTTCAAACAAAGTAAAATAAAGCATCAAGTCCACAAAACACTACTGAGTTCACTGAGTTCATTTTGTTTTAGCTAACTACTCCTGGGTATGAGGTCTTCCCTTGGGTATGACTGATAAGTCAATAACACTCTATTGTAGAAAAATGATTTCCTTTTTTGCAAGTGGCTATCTATTCCTTCCTTCCTTCCTTCCTTCCTTCCTTCCTTCCTTCCTTCCTTCCTTCCTTTCTTTTTGTTTTTTGCTTAGATCCTGTGTCCACTTTTACTTCTTTGTGCTGGGACTTTGTCTTGAACCTGTCGGGTTTTGTACCTGTTGCCATAATTTCTGTGTGTTCATATGTACAACAGTCCTGTTTTTTTTCTGGAAGGTAGATACTATAAGCTCTGGCTCTTAAAGTCTTTCTGCCTTTTCTTCTGCATAGATCCTTGAGCTCTGAGTAGAGAAGCTTGGTGAAGACTTCTTATTTAGCACCAAGGCCTCCAAAATCTCTCACTCTGCATACTGTTCAGTTGTGGTCCTCTTTCTTAATTCCTATACACTGCAAGAAAGAGCTTCTCCGTTGTGGGTGGACTGAGGTGATAATTTATAATATAGCAGAATGCCACTAGGAATCATTTTCTTGCTATGTTCCTTGAATAGAGCAATAGGATTAGATTTTCTCATAAGCTGATGATTGATTAAGATTAGGTTTCTTCTAAAACACCTACACCAATATTTTTTCTTTTTCCCCCTCAATTCTCTGCAGTTCAGGGTTTTAACAATTCTTCATACAAACACTCTTAGTGTAAGGGCATTGTTAAATATACAATCTGAAAATATTAGTTTCCTAGTTCATGGTTTGTTTTTTTACTTTTTTGACAGCAAGTTTTCATGTAAAATACTTTGATTTTGATTAAATTAAATTATCACTTTTCTCTTCTTAGTTCATATTTTGCTGTTGTTTTTTTTAACAACTTGCTCAGTCCAAGGTTATAACAATTTTGTCTTAGAAGTGTTACAGTTTCAGCTGATACATTTGGGATTCTGGTCCATTTTAACTGACATTTTCTGTGCTGGGTCTGTTGGCTCTTAACCCATGTTTTTGAAGACTATTAATTGTGATGTGGGGGCAAATCAGAGGTGACAATCTGCTGTCTCATTGAGGTTTGTGGAGAAGGAGGATGATCAGAAGTCATAGAATACATTTTCTAGTTGGAATAATTTAACATGTAGGAAAACATGAAATATCTAAAGTATGAGAATACTTTCCATTAATAAAACACACCTTTCAAAATATTAAGAATATTCTTGCTATAAGCAAGTCATAATGAGTGCTAATCTCACTTTTCTATGTGCACAAAGTAGTAGATATTTGAAAAGAATCAGCCAGAGCTAACACAGTCTTATCTTTTGTTGCAGCTTTAGAAACTTCAAGAGAGTTACACAAATCCTGAGAGACCTAAGTTTTCTTCAAAGATTTCAGGACATGACTCAGGAAGGAGCACTTTCATGATTCTTTCATAAAATGAAGGGAACATGGATGTCTCTCAGTAGGAATAACACTGCTTTCTGTAGAGTTAATTGTACACATGGAGATAAGACTTTTTTTTTCTTTGTAGCTCTGGCAACTTGGGAGCTGAGTGGGAGGCCACACAGCAGTTAATTAGCTGAGAAGTTATGTGATATGTGGCAGTAGGGTGTTTCCATCCAATAGAGGCAGACATCAGAGCCACAGTCAAAATAACAATACCAAAAAATAAAATGTAATAAAATGTAATTTCTACTCACCAACTGAATGCTCTAGCTCACCTTTACCCTTGCACTTCCTTCTGGGGTAGTCCTCATAGTTTATACTATGGCTCTGGAATGTATTTGCCTTTGCTCAAAGCCAAGCTGGCAGGCTATCATAACAATGTTGCTACCCAAAGCACCCATGGGCTTTGAAACCAAACAGACTAGCTTGGAATTCTGGCTTTGCTAGTGGCTCTGTGATTATGAGCCTCTTTGATTCTCAATTTTCGTATCTGCACAAACAAGATAGTAACATACCACTTTCAGAATTGCTGTGAGGATTAGTAACAACAAGAAGCATGTATCACAGAGCATATAGATCATCACCACCCTTTTCAGCAACCTTCTAACAGCATGTTATTGGGTTCACATTGTAAATACTCACTGTAGTTGTGTACTGACAGATTTCCCTTCTTCTGTCTCTTCCTCTTTTTTTGTTCCCTTTCTTTCTCTGTCACCTTATAGCAGATGTCAGTGATGCTGCAGATGCTTGATAAATGGCTCCATGTCTGAGCCACTATCACTGCTACAAAAGCCTGCTGTCTTCTACATGTTCAGCATTTCTACTATTTTCTCCATGATACTTAGGATAGGGCCACATCTATTATCTTTAGTGAAATCTAATTCCTCTCATTTCAGAGTTGCATAGCATGAAATGTTGTTAGTGTTGTAGGGAGTAAGAATACTAGAGCAAAATCATGCTCTTCTGCAGCATGAGTCACTGATGTAGAATGTGGAAGGGGAAGAGTGGAAAGGTTTAAGTGTGTGTGGGGTAAATAATATGAGGAAGAGGAAGAATGAGAGGATTAACTCAAAGTAAATATATATGCAAAAGCACAAAAGGAATATGATAATTGGCAACCTAATTTTAAGATATTAAAAAAATTAGTTTGAAGATGAGTAGCCCAAATGAATGGGTAAAGCTGACCTCAGAAAGGAAAAGTTTTGCTAAGTGAAAATTCTAGTACCACGGATGGGCTACCTCCCTACAAATTATTGGTCAGAGAAGCCCTGAGTTACCCCCCCAAAACAACATAGGTAGTTGCAACTGCTGCTTGTTGACCAGAAGTATATGATAAGCCTCTACTGCCAAAGCCTCCACATAGCCTGGTCATAGGATATAAGGGGAACAAATTGAAATTGGGCTGGAAGTTTCCTCCCTGCTTGCCACCTCCAATAGTGTTAGAAGGTACTCTGTAAGCATCTGGGGGAGAATTGTAATCCAGTCTTAACCAACTATGGGTTCTGTGAACATTAATGCTGACTAACAAGGCATGATGTGCCTATGGGTGTAGTGACATTTCTGTTACTAACCAAAGACTTCCCAATTGAGTTTGAGCCTTGCTCCACTGGAAGGTATTCATGTTAAACCTAGTTAGAGGATCATATCTGGAGAAGTCATAGGTAATAATGGGGAGATCATTTTCCAAAGTGAACATGTTGTGTCTGTCAAGTTACCTTCTAAATAAGCATGCTTATGCCCATGTAATAGTGTTGCTGTCAGCCGTGGCTGGAGACTCTTCTCTGTTATGTGGAAAGTGGTAACTGCAGAGATCCATGACTAGTCAAAACAATGAGAACAAGCAAGTCTTGAATACTCATCCATAAATGGCACATGTACATCACCTTTTCTAAACCTAAGGGAACATTGCTGAAGGAGGGGTAAAAAGAATATACAACAGAAGACAGGAGTGGTAGAGAATACTGGCTTGTAGTCTTGACATGGCCCTTCTACTCTTCAATTTATAATAGCTGTGATTGCCTGAACAGGATATGCACAAGACTGGGCCTACCAACATCCTGTCATAGAGGAACTCATGACATAAACTATCCCTAAAGATTAATATGTAGTTTGTATTTACTGACTGGAGGGAAGAGAGACCTCTTCTTCAGTACCCATGCTCCTGTAAGTAACCCTAATGAAAATCATTAAGTCATAAAAATGGCATTTTCATATTCTAAGATAATGAACTAGTTGAAAGAGGGAGGAGATAAGTGGGAGTGGCAGGAGGACAGAGAAGGCACTGAGGGATGAATATGATCAAAATTTGTTATATACATATGTGAAAATGTTATAATGAAACTGGTTACAATAAGATGTTATATTAAAATATTGTCCAATGAAAATAAATGAAAAGAAAGAAAGGATTATTGACCTGCACATGGGGTTTTCAGTGGCTGTTTTCTGAAGAAATGCAGGTTTCTGTCCAATATGGTCTGTGCCCTCATGGAGAATGCTGGAGACTCCTCTTATCCTGGGGCTGCAGTGTCTTTCTAATTCTCAAATTAGCAAATAGGCTTATTCTTCATTCAGTGCCTTTAGCCCTCTGGAATCCACTAAGAATATATCCTGAGTTCTTTAAATCTTTTATTTTTTGGTTACTGCAAACCTAACCCTAAGTATATGTGATGTCTCTCTTGGATGAGACTCCTTACTAATGAATATGTTTCTTTTGAACCCCTATAACAATCTATGTTCCACTTTGCAGTCAAAGAGATCTTGAAATATAAACCACAACATACATTAACCTACACAAAGTTCTCTAATTGCTTCTTATTGCTCTTTGCACAAAATTCAAACACTATATCATCCCTTGAATAATCCTTTATATCCTAGCCCCTCCAACGCCTCCATTAGTATTTAATGCTCTTATCTGCTCCAGCCATACAGAGTTTCTCTCTGTTATTTAACTCAGCTTAGTTAAGGTACACTGCAGGATGTTTGGTGTCTTTGACTGGAATGTTCGTCCCACTCCATCGCTATCTTAGATTAAACATTGTACATCAGAGGACTCTCCTAAAGCCCAGTGTAAAGAGATACCTTCATCCTATAGTCTTTGCTATTCTTCTATTGGTGTTTTGTTATGCATTTCTGTAATTTTTGTTTGTTTGTTTGGTAAATGTCTTCCCTAACTATCCTACCCACCTTAGGAATGAAACATTTCTCTTATTCTTTCCTTGATCCTTAGTTTACAGAAGCATTCCATATTCACTTAGTAGAAATTTGTGCAATAATAATACATAGATACATACCCAGAATAGCTTGCTCCCTACAGAAATCTCTCTCAGTATTTCATCCTCTGTGGTTGGTGTCTCCTGTCTCTGAGGATGACTTTATCACTCTCAGATATGGAAAACCCAGATGAGGAGTGGGTATGATTCTTGTTTCTTTCAAATTCTGAAATAGGATTCTATGCTCAGTACCCTTTAGTCTTTAGTGTGCACTCTTGTAAAGGGTGACAGTTTTGGGATTCCAGGCAAGGAAAACTTCTTCTAACAGGGAGTGGAACAAGTCCAAGAGAAAGAAGTATGTTGCAGTCAACAAAGATAAAAGGAGTTAGAGATGCGAAGAGGACTTTGACATCAGATATGGAGATACAGAGTTTGGAGTTTGCCCAGCTGGTTTTCAGTCTCACTTTGGTTCAGATTTTACCCACTATGCTTCTTTCCCTATCTTTTGCAACAGTAATGTATATTGCTATATGAACCCACAAGAGTCTGTTAAAGGATCTCAAGAATTTATTTAGGCTCCTGAGGCCTGGGGTCTATGCACACATGTGGGAGCCCATCCCAGTAGATCAGTCTGTCCAGAATCTGCTGTTGTCCTCGTCCTGCCTCCACCCATGGAAGGAGCCAGCCTTCTGATGCCCTGCTTAGAGCCTCCTGAGGACTGGGGACAATGCACAACTAACCTGTCTTAACAGACCAGCTCATCTGGAGTCTGCCAGCACCTTGCTTGCACCTATAGGAAGTGAACCTTGGTCCCATACCCACCAGGAGAGGGAGAGACCCCACTGGTACATACTGGAAGAAGGGACAGGTACATGATAGTATAAGAACACAGTTAACAACTGGGGTCAATATGATGCCCCCAGAGTTAAGGGAACCCATTCCAGCAAGACCTGAACATCCCAACACAGATGAAGCAGAAGAGAACTACTCTAAAAACAACTTCATTAAGATGATAGAGAACTTAAAAGAGGAAATGAGAAAATCCTTTAAAGAAATGGAAGAAAAGACAAACCAAAAATTCCAAGGAACAATTCAAACAGTGCAATGTTTGAAAGCTGAAATAGAGGCAATTAAAAAAAAAACACACAGTCTGAGGGAATGCATGACCAACAGAATACAACAGATGGAAGAGAGAATCTTAGTTGTTGAAGTTTCAAGTGGAGAAGTAGATTTATCTAACAATGACCCATAATGGGTCATAAGATATTCTTATAGACTTATATAATAAGAACTTTGAGTTTTTAAGAAAGAAATGAAAGAAGATACCACAAAATAAAAAGCTCTCCCATCCTTTTGGATAGGAAAGATCAATATAGTGGAGTATGATACTATCTTTAAAATTAAGGTAATCAGGATGGTAGTGATAATTCAAGGGGTAAAGTACTTTCCACACAAGCACCCCTGACTTCAAATTCTATTACAGAGCTATAGTCCTGAAAACAGCTTGGTACTGGAGTAGGAGTAGACAGAAAGATGAATGGAAAGAATTGAAAATCTTGATATTAAGCCACACACATACCAACATCTGATTTTTCACAAAGAATCTAAAATTATACAATGGAGAAAAGAAATTTTTCAACAAATGTTGCTAGCAGAACTGGATGCTGACTTGTAGAAGACTGCAGATAGATCCATATCTATCACCATGCACAAAACTTAAGTCCAAATGGATCCAACATCTCAACATGAATCTGGCCACTCTGAACCTTTTAGAAGAGAAAATAGGAAGTACCATTGAACAAGTTAGTGCAAGAGACTGCTTCCTGAACTAAACACCAGTAGCACTAACACTGAGATCAACAATTAATAAATGGGATCTCCTGAAATTGAAAAGCTTCTGTAAGGCAAAGGATACAGGTAACAAGACAAAACGGCAGCTTACAAAATGGGAAAAGATATTCTTCAACTCCACGTCTGACAGATGGCTGATCTCCAAAATATACAAAGAACTCAAGAAGCTAGTTACCAAAACACCAAATAATCATATTAAAAAAGTGGGGTACAGAACTAAATAGAGAATTCTCAATAGAGGAACCTAAAATGTCTGAAAAACACTTAAGAACATGCTCAACATCCTTAGCCATCAGGGAAATGCAAGTCAAAACAACCCTGAGATACCTTCTCACTCCTGTCACAATGGCTAAAGTCAAAAACATAAAAGACAGTTTATGCTGGAGAGGATGTGGAGAAAGGTAAACACTCCTCCACTGCTGATAAACTTGTACAGCCACTTTGGAAATCAGTATGGTGGTTCCTCTGGAAAAATGGGAATCAGTCTACTTCAAGATCCACCAGTTTCTCTCCTGTCTCTAGATTAAGGCAGTTATCCCTCCATGGGGGATATGTTCGCATGACCTGTCAGATCTACATGACCCCAACTGGATGGCCTTCCCCTACATATGGAATTGGGGTGGGGGATGGGAGGGGAGGGTGGTTGGAGTGCATGTGAGAGGGCAGAGAGAGTAAAAGGGAGTGAGTGAGGGAGGGAGGGAGAGGGAACTGGGATCGACATGTAAAATAATAAATTAAATTAAAAAAAATGCTTTGACTCCAAAATTTAAGTTCAAGGACAAGTTACTGGGGAAAAGGATTTCTAGTTTTGTTTCCACAGAAAATGAAAAGATGTGGATTCCTTCCAGACTAATGTGGTTTGATCACGCCAGACTGCCTGAAACAGAGTACAAGGTGATCCTACATTCAAAACAGCTGGACAAAGCAGCCCTACAGACTACAGCCAGGATTTCTGAATCTTCTTCAAATCCCCCAAGACAGCGCCCCTTACCAGCAGGAAGTAGCTTGGAAAGAATGACGCCCAAATTCCCAAATATTGTGTATAAATGTTTGTTTTCATTTAATTGGACTTTGTTATATAAAATAAAATATAATAATAAAAAAAGATCCACCAGTTTCACTCTTAGGCATATACCCAACATATGCACATTCATACAACAAGGACATCTGTTCAACTATGTTCATAGCAGCATTATGTGTCATAGCCAGAACCTGGAAGCAACTTAAATACCCCTCAACTGAAGACTGGATGGGGAAAATGTGGTACATTTACACAATGGAGTACTATAGGCAAATGGATGGAGCTAGAAGAAACCATCCTGAGTCAGGTAACCCAGTCACAAAAGGACAAACATGGCATGTACTTACTCATATATGGATTTTAGACATACAACAAAGAATTACCAGCGTAGAATTCACCCTGCCAGAAAAGCTAGGAAACAAGAAAGACCCTCAGAGAGACATACCTGATCCCCTGGAGAAGGGAAAAGAGACAAGATCTCCTGAGCAAATTGGGAGTATGGGGGGGGGGAGTTATGAGAAAAAGAAGTGGAGAAGAGGGCATGAGGGAGCAGGAAAATTTAGTCAAGGAAAGAGAAGAGGACAGGAAGAAAAGAGATGCCATAATTGAGGGAGCCATTATAGGTATAAAGAGAAATCTGGCACTAGTGAAATGTCCAGAGATCTACAAGAATGACCCGAAGTAACAATCTAAGCAATAGTGATGAGGCTACCTTAAATGCCTTTCCCCAATAATGAGATTAATCACTACCTTATATGCCATCCTAGAGTCTTCATCCATTAGCTGATGGAAGAAGAAGCAGATACCCACAGCTAAACACTGAGCTGAACTCCTGGAATCCAGTTGCACAGAGGGAGGAGTGATGAGCAAATGGGTCAAGACCAGGCTGGAGAAAACCACAGAAACTGCTGACCTGAACAAGGAGGTGCTCATAGACCCCAATCTGACAGCTGGGGAACCAGCATATGACAGGGTGTTAGTTAGGGTGTTATATATTTAGTTAGTTGGTGGGCAGTCTATGGGGCCTCTGGTTGTGGATCAGTATTCATCCCTAATATATGAATGGATATTGGGAGCCCATTCCACATAGAGGGATACTCTCTCAGCCTTGGCACATGGGGGAGGGCCTAGGCCCTGTTCCAAATGGTATGGTAGATTTTGAAGATCCACTATGGAAGGCCTAACCTTCCTTGGGGAGCAGAAAGGGCATCAAATGGGGGTTGAGAGGGGGACAGGGGAGGAGGAGAGGGTTTGGGAACTGTGAGTGACATGTGTTGCAAATTTAAGTTAAAAAAAAAAAAGAGTGGCAAAGCAAAAACAACAAAAACAGAATTTATGTGTAAGATAGGGGTAAACACTCACTGATACAGAACAACTTAGATGCTATTTTGATCTACCTGCTGTGTCTTGCTGTTCTGCCCAGGTGAGTAAGGGACCTTTGCTATGTCTCTCACCACCTGATAGCAAGATAGAGAGAGCATGTGGCCCCACTTCCTCAGCTCTTAAGTGGTTACATATAGAGATAAGACCTTTCCTCGGGCTTGCTGCCTGAAAGTCATTGACTAAATGGGTAGAAATTCAACATTATATTCAGTGTCATTGTGTTGTTGAAGTTTGAGACCTGATATTTGATTTTGATTTTTTACAGGGGATTTCAGTTAAGAGATTGTATGAATATCAGAAGAGACTCTAGAATTTGGACTTTTAAGCAGTGTTGAGACTGTTATAGACTATGGGGACTTTTGAAGTTATAATGAATGCATTTCTGCATTATGTTATGTTTACAAGCCTAAGGGGTCACAGAATGGAATGTGGCGGTTTGAATATGAATGACCCCCATGGACTCATGCTAGACTCATTGGGAGTAGCACTATTAGGAAGTATGGCTTTGTTGAAGGAACTGTGTCACCATGAGGTCAGACAATGAGGTCTTATATTCTCAAGCTATGCCCATTGTGCCACACAGCCTCCTTCTATGGCCTGCTGGTCAAGATGTAGAACTTTCAGCTCTTTCTCCAGCACCATATCTGCCTGCATGCCACCATGTTTCTTACCATGATGATCATAAATTAAACCTCTGAAACTGTGAGCCAGCACCAATTAAATGTTTTAATTTATAAAAGTTGCCATGGTTCTTCAACAAAATGAGAATCATCTTCTTCAAGATCCAGTAATTCCATTCTTAGGCATATACCCAAAATATGCCCATTCATACAACAAGGGCATCTGTTCAACTATGTTCATAGCAGCATTATTTGTAATAGCCAGAACTTGGAAGCAACCTAGATGCCCCTCAACTGAAGAATGGATGAAGAAGATGTTGTACATTTACACAATAGAGTACTATTCAGCAGGGGTGAGGGGTGGGGGGAGGAAACAAAACATAGCAAAACAAAACAAAATAAAAAACCCAATAGATTCTTGAAATTTGTAGGCAAATGAATGGAACTAGCAGAAACCATCCTGAGTGAGGTAACCCAGTCACAAAAAAACAAACATGGTATGTACTCACTCATATATGGATTTTAGACATAGAGTAGAAGATTACTAGCCTAGAATACACACCTCCAGAAAAGCTAGGAAACAAGGAGGACCTTAAGAGAGATACTGGTCCCCCGGAGAAGGGAAAAGGGACAAGATCTCCCAAGAAAATTGGAAGCATGCAGGGAGGGGAGAGAGATTTAGGAGGAAGAGGAGGGGAGAGGTGGGCATGAGGGCACAGGGAGATTGAGCCAGGGAAAGAAAGAGGAGAGCCCATTCCACATAAAGGGATACTTCCTCAGCTTAGACTCATATGGGAGGGACTAGGCTCTGCTCCAAATGATATGACAGACTTTGAAGACTCCGCATGGAAGTCTCCTCTCTGGGGAACAGAAAGGGATGGATAGGGTTTGGTGGTGAGAACAGGGAAGAACAGAAGGATGGGGAAACTGGGAGTGTCATGTAAAACAAGCTTGTTTCAAATTTAAATAAAAAAAAAAACTTACCAAAAAAATGTCATGATCATGGTGTCTTGTCATAGCAACAAAACTCAAACAAGCTATCTTTTATTATTGTTATTTTACATTATTATCATTGTACAAATATATTCTAAAATAACACATTATTATTTGTTAACATATTATACATTAGCTTTTTAGTAATTACTTAGCTTATACATTTGTCTAACATTTCCTCCACTTCTTGGTTATTTTGTTCTTTATTGTTCTAACTAATTTGACTACAGTTTTCACATGTAAATGATATCTTGAAATATTTTTTTGGGTATAGGTGTTATTTCACTCACCATGAAGTCTTCCAAATTTATCCTTGTTGTTACCATTGGCAAGCTCTTCTTCCTCCTCCTGGTTCTGGTATATATGGAAGTGGTATGAGCTCCCCTCCAGTCTCCCTTTCTTTGTGTTTGTATGTGTGCACATGGGTACCTGTGAAGGCCCAGATCAACATAGGTGTATTTTTTTCAATTGCTGTTCTACCTTTTGAGACTGGATCTCTCCCTGAACATGGACTGCATTATTTTGACCAGTCAGCAGGCCCTAAAGATGAGACAGTCTCTACCCCTGCCCCACAACCAGGGTTATAGACATACAATGCCATACCCAGCCCTTTACAAGGGATCTAGGGATCTGAGGTTTTACAACCATGCTTGTGTGGAAAGTACTTTACCCCTTGAATTATCACTACCATCCTGATTACCTTAATTTTAAAGACAGTATCATACTCCACTATATGCACGAGTATAGCTAGAGATGCATAAATACATTTTTATATATACATATGATGATTTCTTGTTTATCAAAGACTTTTAGGTGTTTCCTTATTTTGACTATTATAAATATTGCCAAAAAGAACATGTTTGTATTCCATTTCCCTCAGAATTAAAACATTCTCACCAGGAGGGAGGAGGAAGCTCTTGAGCTTTTAGAAGTGCAAACAAAAAGTCACACATCTGGAATAGTAGAAACTTCCACGAAGTTTCTAGAAGGCCCATCACTAGCTTCATAAAAGCTGTAAGCAACTGATGGTGGGAGGAGACTCTAATCAAAATTTCTGCGAAGTGTTTTCAGGGCCTGTCCAACTGACTGGAGCTGCTGTGCTTCATGTAAAGAGCTCCAGGCTTGAAGATTCTGTGTATCCACCTGTCTTGGAGTGTGATTTTTCTGTGGTGTGGTTGCTTTGAGTCATCCCTGTTCCAGTAGAAACCCCTCACCCATGATCCTGTTAGTAATCCCAGGACAAACATTGGTTCATCAAGTTGGAGTTAAGTATGATCATTATTCATTCTGCCATGGATTCTCTTTCTGTGCTAAGCAGATATGTGTGTTACATCTACCAAGAAAATGGCTCTCATACGTCATAGGGGTGAATTTATCTCTTTAAGTTACTTGTTTTATTTCCTTCAATATCTTTCCCAAGCTATCTCCAGAAGTACTTGCAATTAGATCTTCAAGACTAAAGCTTGTTCTCTATTTCTAGTCATATTTAGTCTTTAGGATCTTAACATTCTTGTTTATGAGAGAATATTATTGCCTGAAACCTTCAAGGCAGAACTGTTTCAGATGATACTAAGAGTAGTTGCCTTAAAGAAATTTCTATATGTGCTTGAATTTGCTTCACTCTAATACAATATTCTAGAGGTGATCGTTTTCCAAAACAGTAAGCAGTAGACACATATGATAATTCAAAATAACATTTAGTTTAAAGAAATATGATTGCCTTACTCATTTGTGCAATAACAAAGGAGAATACATACAGAGACTATTTTCTATACTCCAGTGGATTAGTTACGGAATTTTCTTAGCTCTACCATGAATTCATTACTGGACAAAGATATTATTTATCCAAGGTAATGTTTCCCTTAATTTTAACATCCCAAAGATTCATCTAGAAGTAACAGCCTCCACACACTGCCATCTCTGCATAAGGCCTTTTCATTTGTGCTTCTCTACAGCTAAGTTAGGTGTGATCTCTCTTTTGCAGATGTAGACACAGAATAATGGACTCCTTACAAATGAGGTTGGAGCCTCACATATTAAGTCTTGCTTTTTGAATAATAGCTGTTCGTCTTACTTCAAATCAAAATTTTAGCAGGTTTATAAATTCACTAATTTTCTCAGGGAGGAGGGAGCTAAACTAGGTTGTGTCTATGAAATGAGCAAGAACTCCTGGCCTAGAGCTTTAGATTTGCAGAAGCAGAAAGCATATTGATTTCTCTTCTTCCCATCCTCACTTCAAATGTTGTGAAAGTCGACAGACAATGCTGTTTGCAAAAGAAGTTAACTAAGAACTATAAATATCACAGTGTAAATATACTTTGATGTTCTGGCTTTAAGAACACATTTTGCTCTCTTTCTCTCTCCCTCTTCAATTCAGTAACCTTGTTTATCTTATTGTGAAGTATTTATCTAAAACTTTCAGTAATGACAAAATCTATACAAAATCTAAAGTAGAATAGAATATCAATTAATAATTTCTAATTATCTAGTAGTGGTTTTAGTTATTCAAATAAAAAAGTTGCAGAATTTGAGAATGACAACTGGGGAGAAAATGAGGGGTAGTTTAGAGTGTTTTTAAGAAATAGCTTTAATATAGATTTAGGCATGAGAATTAAGGGAGGGGATGAGGAAGAGAAAGAGATGGGATTTAGATATTGTTGAGTCTAAGGAAAAGACAGCACTCATCTAATGTAAGGGTGTTGATTTCTCAAGAGAGAGGTCCCTGAGGTTACTTTAATTGTGCATAAAATATCCTGTCAAGTTTAGAACTACTTAAGTATTTGGTAGAAATTTAACTATGATTTTCTCCGAAGTAATAAGTATTTAAAAAACCCCTTTCCATGTAGATCAGGCTAGCCTTGAATCTGAACCCATACTGATGCTGCCCACTAAGTGCCTGGATTACACTGTTAGGGAGTATGGTTTTTCCGTCTGCTGCCTGGTCTTGTCCTGTCACCGCACCAGCCCCAATTAATACACTGAGACTCTGTATTTGATATAATTCTGTTGGCCAGTTACTTGTTTCTTATCGGCTAGCTCTGTCTTAAGTATTAACCCATTTCTATGTATTTCCACGTGGTTTCACCTACCGGGGAGTGGGGCAGGCGTCAGGTCTCCCTGGTCTCTCCATGCTCACCCTCCTTACTACTTCCTCTTTCCTCCTTGTTTCCTAGTCCCTCCTATCTTCCTTTCCTATTGGCCAACAGTGCTTTGTTCATTAACCAGTATGAGAAACATATATACATAATGGCATCTCCCATCAGTACACAATACCATACTAAGTGAGAAATCATTGTAAGAAATATATTTAATCATCTATGTGTGGTGAATAATGAGATTGTGGCCACCTTAAGTTACACAATATGATCTCCTTATGAGTAAATAAGTACGGTTGCCCAGTTTGAAGTCTCCTAAAGCCTGGGGACTGCACACAGGCAAACCTGTCCTGGCAGACCACCAGGCCATTCAGAATCTGACAACATCATGGTGCTAGTTCTGCCTCCACTCATGGGAAGAGGAGAGCCATAGGCATATTGGACCTGCTTGCACCCACTGGAAGAGAACCTTGGGTCTATACCAAGGAGAAGGAGAGATCCCAAAAGCACCTACTGGAAGAAGGGATGGGAAGATGACAATATAAGATCACACTCAACAACAGAAAGATCAATATGATGCCATGAGAGTCTAAGAACTCCATACCACAAAGACCTGAACATCCCAACACAGATGAAGCAGAAGAGAATGACCCTAAAAAACAAAACAACAACAACAAATAAAAGCAAAAAAAAATCTTTACAGAAATGATAGAGAACTTCAGAGAGGAAATGAGAGAAATCCCTTAAAGAATTGGATGGAAAAACAAACAAAATTCAAGAAATGAGGAAAAGATAAACCAAAACATGCAAGAAATAAACAAATCTCTTAAATAAAACAAGGAAAGCCAAGAAAAAACAACCAAACAAGTGAAAGAAACAAGTCAAACAGTTCAAGTTTTGAAAGCTGAAATAGAGACAATAAAAAACCAAAAACCAAAAACCAAAACAGAGTCTGAGGGAATGATGGAAACAAAAAAGCTGGGTAAATGATCAGGAACTACAGATGCAAGCATAACCAACAGAATGCAAGGCATGCAAGAGAGGATCTTAGGTGCTGGAGACACACTAGGAGAAATAGATTCATCAACCAAAGAAAATCTTAAGTGCAACAAATCCCTAACAAAAAATATCCAGGAAATATGGGACACCATTAAAAGGCCAAACTTAAGAATAAAAGCTACAAAAGAAGGTCTTTACCCAACTCACAGGTGCATAAAATATATTCAACAATCATAGAAGAAAAAAAAATTTCCAACCTAAAGAAATACATGCCAATGAAAGTACAAGAAGCTTACAGAACACCAAATAGAGTGGACTACAAAAAAAGTCCTCTCATTACATACTAATCAAAACACCAAATATACAGAATAAAGATAGAATATTCAGAGCAGCAAAGGAAAAATGCCAAGTAAAATGTATCCATCTTTCTGCTGCATACAAGAAATACACTTCAACTTCAAAGACAGATATTACCTCAGAATTAAGAGTTGGGAAAAGATTTTCCAATCAAATGGACCAAAAAACAAGCATGTGTAGCAATCCTAATATCTAACAATTTAGACTTCAAACTAAAATCAATCAAAGGAGATGAAAAAGGTCATTGCATATTCCTCACAGAAAAAGATCCATCAAGATGAAGTCTCAATTCTGAACAGCTATGCTCCAAATTCAAAGGCAGCTACATTCCTAAAAGTAACATTACTAAAACTTAAACCACACATAAAACTTCACACACTTATACTGGGAGACTTCACCACTCTAGTCTCACCACAAGACAGGACCACCAGACAGAAACTTAACAAAGAAACAAAGGAACTAACAGAAGTTATGACCCAATTGGGTTTAACAGACATCTATAGAACATTTCATCCAAACACAAAAGAATATACCTTTTTCTCATCATCCTATAGAAAATTTCTAAAATTGACCACATACTTGGCAACATAGGAAACCTCAACAGATACAAAAAAAAATCAGAATAACCCTCTGTATATTATGAGATCACTATGCTTTAAAGTTAGAATTCAACAACAAGACAAATTTCAGAAATCCTACAAACTCATGGAAATTGAATGATGTGCAATTGTATCATTCCTGGATTAAGGAAGTAATGAAGATAGAAATCAAAGATTTCCTAGAATTCAAAGAAAATGAAGACACCACATACCCAAACTTATAGGACACTTTGAAAGCAGTGCTAAGAGGAAAGTTCATGTCACTAAGTGTCATGAGAATTATCAACACAACTGAAAGCTCCAGAACAAAAAGAAGCAAACTCACCCCAGAGGAGGAGTAGACACCAGGAAATAAATAAATTGTGGGCTGGAATCATTAAAGTAGAAACAAATAAAGCAATACAAAAAAATCAATGTAACAAAGAATTAGTTCTTTGAGAAAAACAACAAGATAGACAAACCTTTATCCAAATAACCAAAAAGCAAAGAGAGCAAAGCATGCAAATTAACAAAATCAGAAATGAAAAGGGGGACCTATCAATGGACACTGAACAAATCCAGAAAATACCCAGGTCATATTTTGAAAACCTGTGCTCCACAGAATTTGAAAATTTAATGAAAATGAACAATTTTTTTGTATAGTATCATTTACCAAAATTAAGTCAAGAACATACAAGGAATTTAAATAGACCTTTAACCCCTAATGAAATAGAAGTAGTCATCAAAATTCTTGCAATCAAAAGTCCAAGGCCCATAAGGTTTCAGTGCAGAATTCTACAAGAAACTCAAGGAAGAGCTAATAATAATACTCTTCAAAGTGTACCACACAATTGGTGCAGAGGGCCATTGCCAAACTCTTTTTAAGAGGCTATAATTACCTTGGTACCAAAACCACACAAAGACACAATTAAGAAAAAGAACTACAGACAAATCTCCCTCATGGACATTGATGCAAAAATACTCAATACAATACTGCCAAATTGAATTTACGAACACATCAGAAAAATCATCCACCATTGATCAATTAGGCTTCATCCCAGAAATACAGGGATGGTTCAACATATGAAATTTCATCAATGTAATCCACTATATAAACAAACTGAAAAAGAAAAACCACCTGATCATCTTACTAGATGCTGAAAATGCTTTTGACAAAATTCACACCCCTTCTTGATGAAGGTCTTGGAGAGGTCAGGGATAACAGAAACATATCTAAACATAATAAAAGCAATATACAGTAAAGCAACAGCCAACATCAAACTAAAATGGAGAGAAATTCTACGCGATTCCTTCAAAATCAGGAACAAGACAAGGCTTTCCACTCGCACCATATCACTTCAATAAAACAACAATTGGAGATCAAGGGTATACAAATTAGAAAGGAAGAAATCAAACTTTCACTATTTGTAGATGATTTAATAGTTTACATAATTGACCTGAAAAACTCTACTAGGGAACTCCTGCAGCTGATAAGCACCATCAGCAAAGTTGCAGGATACAAAATTAACTCAAAGAACAAAAATAAAAACCTAAACCAAAACAAAAAACAACAGTAACCCTATTATATTCAGAGGATAAATTGTCTGACAAAGAAATCAGAGAAATATCACCCTTTACAATGTCCACAAAGAATGTAAAATATTTTGGAGTAATGATAACCAAACAAGTGAAATACCTGTGTAACAAGGACTTTAAGTTTTTAAAGAAAGAAATTAAAGAAGATACTGAAAATGTAAATATCTCCTATGCTCTTGGATAGGTAGGATTAACACAGTAAAAATGGCAATCTTAACAAAAGCAATCTATGGATCCAATGCAACCCCCATCAAAATAATGGTATAATTCTTTACAGACCTTGGAAAAACTATACTCAACTTTATATGGCAAAACAAAAAATCCAGGATAGCCAAAACAACCCTGTACAATAAAGGAACTTTTGCAGGCATCACCACCCCTGACTTCAAGCTCTATTATAGAGATATAGTAATGAACAGCTTAGTATTGGCATAAAAACAGACAGGTGAACCAATGGAATCTAATCAAAGACCCTGATATCAACCCACACACCTATGAACACCTAATTTTTGATAAAGAAGCTAAAATGATAAAATGGAGAAAAGAAAGAATCTTCAATAAATGGTGCTGGCATAACTGGATGCTGGTATATAGCAGACTGCAGATACATCCATATTTATCGCCATGCACAAAACTTAGGTCCAAATTAATCAAAGACCTCAACATAAATCCAGTCACACTGAAGCTCTTAGAAGAGAAAGTGGGATGTAGCCTTGACAAATTGCTACTGGAGACTGCTTTCTGAACATAATACCAGTAGCATAGACACTGAGATCAACAATTAATAAATGGGACCTCCTGAAACTGAAAAGCTTCTGTAAGGCCAAGGACACACTCAACAAGACAAAACAACAGTCCACAGAATGGGAAAATATCCTCACCAACCCCACATCTGACAGAAGGCTAATCTCCAAAATAAATAAAGAACTCAAGAAGCTAGTCACCAAACACCAAATAATCCAATTAAAAAAATGGAGCATTCTCGATAGAGGAATATAAAATGTCTGAAAGATACTTAAGAAAGTGCTCAACTTTCTTAGCCATCAGATAAATGCAAATCAAAACATCTCTGTGATACCATTTTACTCCCATCACAATGGCTAAAATAACAAACATCAAAAAGAGTTTACGCTGGAGAGGATGTGGAGAAAGGGGAATACTCCTTTATTTCTGGTGGGAGGGCAAACTTGTATAGTCACCTTGGAAATCAGTATGGCAGTTCCTCAGGAAAGGATGAATCAGCCTACCTCTAGATCCAGTAATTCCATTCTTAGGCATATAACCGAAGGATACCGATTTATACCACAAGGACATCTGTTCCACTACGTTCATTGCAGCATTATCTTTAATAGCCAGACCTGGAAGCAACATAGATGCCGTCAACTGAAGAATGGATAAAGAAAATGTGGAACATTTATAGAATGGAGTATTACTCAGCAGAAAAACAAAAACAAAAACAAAAACAATGGAATCCTGAAATTTGCAGGCAAATGCCAGAAGAAACCATCCTGAGTGAGGTAACCCAGTCATGAAAAGATGAACATGGTATGTGGTCACTCATATATGGATATTAGATTTAAAGAAAAAGATTACCAGCCTAGAATCCCCACCTCCAGAGAAGCTAGGAAACAAGGAGGTCCCTAGTAGAGACATATGGTGCCCAGGAGAAGAGGAAAAGAACAAGATCTCCTGAGCAATTGGCAGTGTGCAGGGAGGGATAATGGAGTTAGGAGAAAGAGAAGGGTAGAAGAGGAGGGGGCAGTTAGACATGAGGGACCAGGAAGATTGAGTCAGGGGAAGAATAGAGGAAAGCAAGAAAGAGATACCATAAATAGAGGGAGCCATTATAGGTTTAAAGAGAAATCTGGCACTAGGGAAATGTTCAGAGATATACAATGTGACCCCAACTAACAATCTAAGCAATAGTGGAGAGACATCTTAAATGCCCTTCCCTTATAATGAGATTGAGGGATACCTTATATTCCATCCTGGAATCTTTATCTAGTAGTGGATGGAAACAGAAGCAGAGATCCACAGCTAAGCACTGAGCTGAGTTCTTAATCCAATTGTAGGAGGGTAGGAGTGATGAACATAGGGGTCAAGACCATGCTGGGAAAACACAGAGAGACATCTGACCTGAACATGGAGATCTCATTGACCCCAGACGTACAGCTCAGAAACCAGCATAGAAGGGAACCAGGCCCCCTGAGCATGGGTGACCATTAGGAGGCCTTGGCAGTCCATGGGGCTTCTCATAGAGGAACAGCATTTATCTCTAGTGTATGAATGGACATTGGGATCCCATCCCACATAGAGGGATGAGATCAGCCTAGACATACAGGGGAAGGTTTAGGCCCTGCCACAAAGGATGTGACTGACTTTGATAATCCTCCATGGAAGGCCTCACACTTTCTATGGAGAAGAAAAGGAATGGGATGGGGGTCAGTGGGGGAGGAGATTCAGATGATGGGAGGGAGAGGGAACTGGGATTCATATATAGAATATAATTGTTTCTAATTCAAATAAAAATAAGTAAATAAGTAAAATAAAACTATATAAAAATAAATCATATCCTACACAACAGAATATTTAAAAAGTATTGAGGATGTTGAAAACTCAGACTGTCAGTGTTTCTTTTATTTATGAATTTATGAGAGAAATAGAAGCTGATCTCTTGCTAGGATCAAACTTACACCACTAAAGACAACACATGAATGCATTCTGAAGACTAGAGGTATAAAATGATTTGGGAGGGATGCTAAGGTTAAAACCAACATAGTTTTGATTTGAGAAACATTAGAGGGATTTTTTCTATTCATTTATGATAATCATTATGGAGTGTATGTGCTGTGCTTGTGAAGAATAGAAAGGTACTGAGCCACCAGAGGTCCTCAGTAGAGTGAATACAAAGCAAAACAATCCGAGTCTATGATAACTGCTGTATGAGCAGTGGAAATAGCAGGAACAGAGTAGCCAGTAGGTGAGACTAGCCGTGAGCTCATGGCCTGAGCACACTTGAATATGTTTATAACCATAGCAGAATCTAAGGGCAGGAATTGGAATTTGGAGCCTGAATTCATGAACACAATTTCTCTGAACCAAATCAAGGTTTATGTGAACCACACCAGCCTCTTAGAAATGCTAAAAGATGTAGGTATTATTATATATGAAGTGAAAAAAAAGTTAGTGTCACCTATGAGTTAAACAGTTATAATAAAACAAACATATATGATGTTTCAATATATTTTCATTTTTTTAGTATATGATTCCACTCAATAAAGAAGTTAAAAAATGAGTGACATTTTTTTTTTTAAATTCCACAATTAGGAGTCACATTGTATCTTAGCAGCAATACTTGCAGAAGCTATCTTAGAAGGCAACCATGACTTTTTTTTCTATTCCAAATTAAAAAAAAAAATCAAAGTATTGATTTCATGTTCTAGCAGCTATGTCTATTTTAAATGGATGAAGGATTAATTTTATGAAATAGCATAAATGCTGTGCCTTCAGGGACAGTTCAGAGCTTTAGGATGCAAGTATAACTAGAAGAGCTACTTACAGAGAACAGTCACCAGAAAAGAATACAGAACCTGTGCCTGCCTAACATACTCCCTGTGAGTAAGCAAAGGCAAGTAAATAATTTCATGTTAACAAGTACTACATAAGTATATATAATGCAGAGTATATATACTTTTATAAAAGCAAAAGCAAACTGACTATGTTTGCTTTGTGTTCAGAGATTTGACAGGGGAAGAGGGAGGCTAAAAAGATAAATGTGTAATAAGATCACACTTCTTGCCCTCACCAGGCCATACAAATTGACTTCTTATTAACCCTGAATATCTCCTCTGCTTTGGTTCTCTACCTTCTTATTCCCAGTTTTCTTTAGTAGATTTTTCAGGTTCTCTCAAAATCAGAAAAATAAAACCAATATATAATGACTAGAGACATTTTTTTCCAAGGACTAAATCTGGAAGACTACAGCAAGGTTTTCCTGTAATACAATCATCGGCATTACTAGGGAAATAATGTACCAATGGAAGAAGCCAGTAGCATAAATAAAAACACAAGAGAGGGTTGAGGAGGAGGAGCAAGAGAATCCTAGGGAAGGTCACTCTCACACTGCTTAAACATCTATCTATGTGTTCTGTGGATCAAGTACCATCGCTGACTCAGTCACTGAAATCACAATTGTCTGTGTTCAGATTGCTGCCACTACCATTTGATTACTATATAGTTAGTACTGCCAAAGTGCCAATACAATATCTAATACAGCAGGCAGTTGTATCTGTAATTGTAAAGGCATGCTTTGGCATTCTCTTTCAGAATGTTCAGAGTTCAGCTATTGAGGCAGATTTATGATATTAGCCATCTGACAATTGACAGTCTCCCAGTATTCTGTGGAGTTCATGGTCTGTGTTGTAGGAATCTCACTAAATGTCTGTGTTTAGTCAGAGTTTTCTTGTGTGTACTGTTCAACAATGTAACAAGAATGCCTAATAGAATCAATTTAAAACCAGGAAAGATGCATTTGTGTTCAATTTTAGAGGCCTCAGTCTGATGGCCATCTTTGATGTGCTTGAATTCATGCTGAGGCAGATTGAAGTAAGAAGGGCATGGGAGAGCCAAGGTGTTCAGGAAACATAGGGCGGTGGATAGAGAACAAAGAGAGGAAGAGAGGGAGAGGAAGGATAGAAGGTGGGAGAAGAGGGAGAGAGAGAGGAAGAGGGAGGGTGGGAGAGAGAGAGAGAGAGAGAGAGAGAGAGAGAGAGAGAGAGAGAGAGAGAGAGAGAGAGCTTGTCCACTTCCAGCATCTCCCACAATAGCCCAGTTCAAACACATTAGCCTGTAGGGCTAATTTCATACTCTAACCACAGCAGTGACATTGTTAGAATCTAGGGCTGAGATTTTACCAATAGTATTCAATGACAGTTTTTGATTGTTATACTCTTTCCTTCCCTCCTTCCCTCCTCCCTCCCTCCCTCCCTCCCCTTTTTCTTTTTTGGTGTTTTGATGGTGGTAGTGATGTGTGGAGGTATATTTGTCTCTGTGTGTGCACATGTGGAGGTCAGAATGTATCTAAGTGTCTTCCTCTAGTGCTCTTCATCTTATTTTTTGAGACAGGACATATCATTTCAATTCATGTAGCCTCACCAAAATTCTCTGTTCTCCATATTTGTTTGACACTCAACTTATTTTCAGTTCTTTTTGTAGTTTGTGTCTTTCTCAATTAGTACAGGAGCATGGACATAGGCTTTAAAATGAATTTAGGTACACTTTGTTCAATTTCTTCGGATCTACATAAATACCCATATTAATAGTAAGCAGTACTCTCTTACCTACAATAGACTTTCTCACAGATTGCTTAAATATACAATATTTTAGAATATAAACAATAAGTTCAAAATTTGACATTCTGCCATTTTTAGCACAAAGTATAAGGGAATACATATCCATGTGAGTTTGTGTGTTCATAAGCAAATTTACATCATGAACAGGAAGTTGTTGACATACTGTCGTTACACACACATTTTATAAGTACAGAAAAGAATTTGCAGTCAATGGACATCTTATATTAAAAATATGGATTTTGATGATTCTCCAGGCAATTGTTATTGTGATATTCATCCCTCTTTGGATGCTAGGCAGTAGAACATAGTCACTGTTCTGGTCAGACCTGGGAAACTTCTCACCTTCTGAAGTGTGCTCTATTGCTGAACTTTACATGGTATTTGGTGGGGTGTCTGTGTTAATCACATTGTCAGTTACAGTGTTTTCAACTTAGGATGACTTTATTGGAACATAGTCCCATTATAATAGATCCAAGGACACCTGTAATTTTTACTCTGCAGAAATTTCTAAGCAGCATATCCAATAGTAGTAAGAAATTTAATTTAATTATCTCATATTATTAAACAGCTAGCTTTCATGATCCAGTTTTGTTCATTCAGAGGTTTATATTCTTATTAAAATTTGTGTGAATCATGAATATGAACCATTAAACTCCTGGAACAGCTTGGCTGGTGATTTAATATGAAGGTTAACAAACCTTCATATTTCTACACAAAACCCAAGATTATGACATTTCCAAGTTCATAAGTAGACAAATTATCTTAGTAAAAATAATTTTCTTCTGTTCTCAGCTGAGCTCAGATGAGTGTAATACAAAACCTAGTAGTCCCATGTCCTTAGGAGTAGAAAAGGAAAAATTTAATGAACATTTGTTGAATTATTTTTCTGCTTTTACCACTTTTTTCTGAGTATAGAATACATCTTTTAGTGTTGTGATTGCAGGGAACTTCTAAACTCTTAAAAAATACTGAAGGAGGTGACTGAGTCAACATAGCTCATCTCTGTGTTCTCCAGGTTGCTTCTCCCTCTACCATGACTCATAGTGAATCACACTTGTTTGAAATTTAACCACTTAGTGCTGAATGTGTTTATTGTTCTCTGAGATGAGAACCAGAATGAAATAACCAATAGAGACTTCTGGTCATTAGACTGGAAGACTGGGTTTTTCTCGGAGGATTCTTTCTGGGAAGGCAGTACTAATTCTACTTATAGAATTTAATATAAGCAACCTAGCTGGGGTAAAAATCACTTCAGGGTCTGCTTTTAAAGAAACATCCTTTTAGGATAAAAGGACTAGAGAATGTTGACTAATCACCTCAACTGTGGTAACTTTGGATAGTTGGTTTTACTCTCTACTCACTGAAAAATAGCCAAATCTAGACTCATTACAAAAAGGGATTTCATTATATTCCCAAAGGAAGTGAATCCATGTGAGATGTTTTTAACTTAACAGTTGTGAACCCTTCATTAGCTTTCTGGCAGACCCAGTGCATCTGGATTCTCTTTGTTATAAAGCCTGCCATTTCTTTCTAGAACTCAGAATATACCTGTCCTTAATTAAATCCGTGGACATGCTGGCTTCTCTGGTGCAATCCAAAAGAGGGCCCCCTAAGGGGCATTTTGTCATTATTCCTTTGTGTACAACATGCAACATCATTTTTTAAGAATAAATTTTAAATTTAAAATAAAATTTGACAAATGGATTTTTAAATATATTTTTTCTTATTTTACATATAGATCCTAGGTACCTCTTCCTCCCTCCCTTCCATAACCCCAACTCCCCTTCTTGCCCCCCCACTCCAAAGGGGGGTGATACTTTCCAAGAGGAATCATCAAAATCTGACAATTCATTTAAGTAGTGTCTAGGCCCTCCTACTCTATTTGTTCCCCTACTCAACTGCCTGGTCCCACATGTTCTCCTCTTTTCCCTTTCTCTTTCTCCTAAGTCACCAAAGCACCAAATAACCCCATTACAAAGAGGGGTACAAGTGCTCAACATTCTTAGCTATCAGAAAAATGCAAATCAAAACAACTCTGAGATACCATTTTACTCCTGCTAAAATGGCTAAAATTAGAAACACCAATGACAATTTATGCTGGAGAGGATGTGGAGAAAGGGGAACACTCTTCTACTGCTGGTGGGAGTGCAAACTTGTACCACCATTTTGGACATCATTATGGTGGTTCCTCAGGAAAATGGAAATCAGTCTACCACAGGACCCGGCAATCCCCCTCTTAGGCATATACCCAAATGATCCACATCCATGCAACAAAGACATGTGCTCAACTATATTCATAGCAGCCTTATTTGTAATAGCAAGAACCTGGAAGCAACGTAGATGCCCCTCAACTGAAGAATGGATAAAGAAGATGTGGCACATGTACACAATGGAATACTACTCTGAGGGGAAAAAAACAAAAAAAAAAAACAATGAAGTCTTGAAATTTGTAGGCAAATGGATGGAACTTGAAGAAACCATCCTGAGTGAGGTAACCCACTCAGAAAAAAGAAACATGGTGTGTACTCACTCGTATATGGATTTTGACATAGAGTAAAGGATCACCAGGCTCACACCACCAGAGAAATTAGGATACAAGGAGGATTCTAAGAGATTCATACAAGGTCCCTCACAGAAGGGGAAAGGGACAAGATCTCTTAAGCATTTTGGGAGTGCGGGGGCAGTGAGTGGAGAGGGAGTTAGGAGAAAGACAAAGGGAAGAGAGGAAAGAATGTGGGACTAGGAAGTTTTCAGAGGAGGAATAGACAAGAGAAGAGAGGAGAGAGAGCAAGAGCGAGTCTGTGTGTGTGTGAGAGAGACAGAGAATAAAAGAAGGAGCTATTATAGGTTTGAAGAGAAAACCGACTCTAGGGAAATGTTTAGAGACCTACAAAACTGATCCCAACTAACAATGTGAGCAACAGTGGAAAGGCTATCATAAATGCCCTTCCCTGATATTGAGATTGATGACTAACTTATCTACCATCATAAAGACCTCATCTAGTAGTGATGGAAACAGAAGCAGACACCCACAACTAAATATTGAGCTGAACTAGAATCTAGATGCAGAGAAGAAGGAGAAGACCAGGCTTCAGAAACCCACAGAGACAGCTGACATGGGCCCCCATGTCAGCTAATGGGAGCAGCTAATGGGCCCCCAGACTGATAGCTGGGAATCCAGAATTGGAGTGACTCAGACCCCCTGAACATAGGTCTCAGTTAGAAGGCCTGGGCAGTCTAAGGGACCTCAATAGTGGAACCAGGATGTATCCCTGGGACACAAAACGACTTTGGGATCACATTCTTTATGGAGGGATACTTCTTAACCTAGAGGCATGAGGGATGACCTAGTCCCTACTCCAAATGACTAGAGAGATTTAGATTACCCATCCTGTAAGATATCACTCTACATGTGGAGTTGGGGGGAAAAGGGAGGGGAGGGTGGTTTGGGGGCATGGAATGGTGGGAAAGAGGGTGGGAGAGGGAACTGAGATTGATATGTAAAATAAGAAAAATAAATTTGAAAAGGAAAAAAAAAGTAGGGTACTGAATAGAGAATTCTCAATGGGGGAATGCAAATTGGCTGAAAGACACTTAAGAAAGTGCTCAACGTCCTTAGCTATCAGGGAAATGCAAATCAAGACAACTCTGAAATACTACTAGCTTAAGCCTGTCAGAATGGTTAAAATCAGAAGCAGCAAGGACAGGTTATGCGGGAGAGGATCTGTAGAAAGGGGAACACTCCTCCACTGCTGATGGGAGTGCAAACTTGTACAGCCATTTTGGAGATCAGTATGGTGGTTCCTCAGGAAAATGGCTCTTCCTCCACTGAGCCTACCTCTGGTTAGGTTGGCCAGAGACATGGATCCATCTCTGCTGCCACTCATACTCATACTACTCACCTTGCTTTGGGGAGGAGAGCAAGAGGCCAAGGAGCAACCTGCAGGCTGTAAACATTATTATTATGTTGAGGGCAGGTGACCTGGAGCTCTCACAGGTACTAGCTCCAAATGTACAGCCCAACTGCATGACCATCCTGAATTTGAATAATAACAAGATATGTTAGATGAAGAACTATTCATTTACTGGATTAAGCATCTTCAAAAGACTTTAGTGTTTTATTCTTTAGACTTTAGTCTTTTGCAGTGGTATTGGTCACTGCAGACTTACAACTGAGAATGAGAAACATCCATCCAAGGCTATTGGTACCACCCCTTCCCTAAGAAGAAAACCTAGTCCAGTCAGGAAACTATTGAAGAGAGTCCTCAACATCTGTGATAAAGATGCTGAAGTGTGACTCTACACACTTGATGGTATAGAGTGGAGGTGTGGGGTCGGTTTTCTTTAAGGAGCTGGCCCCTGGGTGGTTGACCATGCTCCAATTGGACAACACAAATTAGATTTGGTGTATTTCTCCATTTTTAGGGGGATGTTAGGGCACAATGGTGGGAGAGTGGACCTTGGAGGAATAGGACGTGAGTGTTATAGGGATGCAATATATGAAATTCTCAAATAATTAATAACACTATTATGTTGGGAGAAAACAAACATACGAAAAAAGACAATGAAAGGGCATATAACTATATTTGTTTACTTATTCATTTATTCTGTGCTCATGCACACATGTATATGTATATGATGTATATGTATGATGGTCAGAGGACAACTTTTGAGAGGTGGTTCTTTCCTTTCTCCTGCATATGTTCTGGTTACTGAATTCAAGCCTTATATCAGTCTTGCAGCAATTGCCTTTACTTGCTGATTGTACCTTCACTATTTTCAAATGGGATAGAAAAGACCAATAACATTGAGAATAGACAATTGGTATATTTCACATTGTGGGTGTAATTGGTAGCAATTTTTGCTGACTTGAGACAGGTATGTGGTATATTATAAAACACCAGTATCCACAGTTGAGAGATAAGATGAAACTGAGAACAGAGAGTATGCTGAGTAGCCATTCTAGAATGTTCTCCAGTGGCAGCTAGCTTAGGAAAGAAGCAATCTTAGATCAAGGAAGGGATACATTTTCCTAGATAAAAATTTAAGCCTTTTAGCTGAAAGAGTATAGAATCCAAGAGTACTAAAGGTTGACAGGCTCAGAAAATGACAAGGGGGAGATTTTGCAAGAATAGTGAGTTCCTGGTCTGTTACATCAACTGCATTGACTACAAGAAGTCATTATGGAATATGGATTAGATATGAGCTGTATTGTCTAGTTAATATTAATTTGTTTATTATGTCATGGGCACATTTGTTAAGTTCTGTTGATTTCTATCATAGGTAATGTCATTTCCTTTCTTTTCCTTTTTCTTCTCTGTAATGATTGATATTCAGAGATGGCAAAACAACTGAAATCTTCAAAAATCTAAGAAACTAATTTTGTGGTTATTTTAACCATTTTGTTCTGCTTAACATTTTAGAGAAATTAAAAATTTCATGTCCTGGACTGATGTCTACCTTTACTTCTTCTCCTTGGCTTTCCAATATACCCCCAGGGGAAAAAAACTAATTAGAAAAATGCTAACATTTTCCTCAGCAGAGAGATTTACCAAACACGCCCACCACCCCCAACTCTGATGCAAGCAGCTTATACAACAGGAAAATTAAAGACAGGAATTTCTGATGATCAGGGACTTTTTGCCATTTCAGAAATTGTAACTAGTTCCTTATAGTATATTGGTGATCCTCAGTTTTCTTTTAGATGCCAATAGAGCTAAGGCATACCACAGTAGCAGAGAGATAGAGAGAGGGAGAGAGAGATTTGGAGATATATGACATGGGACAATTATGTGTAATGAATTACAGACATATAGCCATGTGCCATCTGTTACAAAATTATTTTCAGTCTCAACACAAATTTCTGATATTGTGTCTTGGGTTCCCTGAGACATGAAGTCAGATATAACAGTCAATTTCTTTTTTTTTTTTTTTTCTTTTCTTTTTTTTTTTTTTTTTGAGTGTTTGTCATTAAGAGCCTCACTCCTCTGTGCAAGTTGTCATCAAAGCTCTAAGGAGCAATGAATAGTTATAGAAGCCTACATTTTTCTCTTTGTGTTAGAGAAGCTTTGCCTGGCATCCTAGTAATACCCAGAATGTTCCACATCTTCTTCACTTGCTGCTCATCACTTGAAATATTCATGACAAATAATATATGCATTGTTACCACTGGGGAACTTTAGAGTGCCTCCTGTTTTTTTTTTTTTTTTTTTTTCTTGTTTTAAACACATGGGGTACTTGCAATTAAGATTAAGAATTAAGATTAAACTGGGGACAGATAAGAACCTAAAGAAATAGCAATGAGGGAACAAAAACTTCTGAGAGTAAAGAAACAAATAGAACCATGTAAATGTTCTGTAATGTTCTGAAGAGGAGGTAGGATTAAAATAGGTTCTTGAATCCTACAAATACGTTGAGATCAGACAGTGAGGTATGGATCAGACAATGAGGTATTCAGGCAATCTAGCCTTGGGACATGGTACACAGTACATAAATCTGGGAGTCCTAGCTTGCCTGCCTATATATGGGTTAAAGTAAGTTTTATATGAAACATGAAGTGATGAGAATGAGATATGTAAGGGAAAATGGGTATGATGAACATAGTAAAAGCCAATAGAAACCTGGGAGATAGGCAAAGTTTGCATATCCCTGGCAGCATTATTATGATGTCCTTATATCACTTTAATAGGAACAGCATCTGTTCAGGTGAACTCAAGGAGCAAGGGAAAATGGCTCTCTGAATATTTTTAAGATGTATACATATGTATACTACATGTACATGTTTATATATGTGTATATGTATCTTCAATGTATATATTCATATTTTGAGGCTGACTAATAACTTTCCTGCCAATGGTAGTTGTCAATGAATATCTGAAGAAAGGTTTTAGAAATCATGATTCAAATAACCTCAGTGGTTTTTATGACTTGATTCAAAGGCTGGGGGTTAGGGTAGGAAGACCAAAAGGAGAGAACTAGTTTATGACACATCCGTACTATGGGCAATGATTTAGAAATGCACTTGGAATGTCTTGAAGCTCTCTGAAAAATCTCAGATCTCATATAGAAACACTGCAATCTTTAAAAATGCAATGAAGGCCTACCTGAATAGTATGGGTACATTTAAAAGTAGCCATCCATCTCTGAAGCTCAGCCACACCAGGTTAAAAGGCACCATAAATTGGTGAAACAGAACCAATTATAGCATAGTAAACAAGGAGTAGAATCTGGGGATTATTTCTAGTTGTTTGTGGCAGAGGAAATGGCTGTCATTAAAATTTAATTCTTCCTGTTATAGTGTAGTGCTCTCTTTCACACACATCTATGTGTGGCAGTAGGAGGTGGCCTTGCCAATGGAATGTGAGCATAGATGGCATGCGCCACTTGCAGAAGGAGAATGTTAGGAAGGAAACAAGCCTTTACGTCTCCCTTTCCCACCATTGGGGTAGATGAACATGTCTAGTGTGACATTGGAAAGCATGTGTTGAAAATAGAAAGGAGTACGCTGAGTGGAGAGATATTCTCAAAGGAGAGGTGGCAGCTCACCAGAAACATCCTTTTTATTTTTATGCAGGAGAATGTTAAACTGCTCAGGTTACAAGGTTTCTTGTTTTTAGGGAATCGAGTGTGATCTTAAATGATCACTGTAGATTTTTTGAACTCTTGGCAGAGGATTTCACCTTGACCACTGCCTAAGAGACAAGGGTCAACTATGCATGTGACTGGTCTTCTACCCTAGGCCAGTAGGATACATGATCCTTGTTGAGGGCCACATGTTTCTTACATGATGGTGTGCTTAGAGGCAAATTGATAAATAAAGCCAGAGTTTTTCATAGAGCAATGTCAGAGCTAAGCCAGTTGCCAATTTCTTGTTAGGATTAGCTGGAGGAGAGAACCTTCCTGCCCATAATCACCACATACTGAAGAGGGTAAAACTCCTAAGCTCTTTGAACCAACCTGGCCCACACTCACCACTTTCCCAGATGATAGAACAAAGTTGTTCTTAGTTTGGATTCTCTCTTGAATGACAATGGGGAGGACATCCCTACTGATCTGATCACCTTCTGTCCTGGTTTGCAATTGGCTCCCATAGGCTCATAGGGAGTGGCACTGTTTGTGAGTGTACTCTTGTGGAATTAGGTGTGGCTTAGTTGAAGGAAGTGTGTCACTGAGAGGGTGTGTCCTGAGTTTTGCTTAAGCTTCACTCAGTGTCACAGTCTACTTCCTGTTGTCTTCTCATCAAGATATAGCCAGCACTGTGACTGCTTGTCTACTACCATGCTCTCTGCCATGGTGATAATGGATCAAACCTCTGAAACTGTGAGCCACCATAATTAATGTTTTCCTTTATGAGAGTTGCTATAGTTCTGGTTTCTCTTCACAGCAACTGAAACCCCAACCAAGCCACCTCTCCAGCCAGAAATAAAGTCCCATTGGATTAGGTACACATTTGGCTGTCTATTTGTTATAAATGCAAGTATATCTGTAATTAATCAGTAACTGTATAAACATTGGACTCTACATTTAGCTAAATGAATGAACATTTAAACACTTACCAAAAGTATATATGTGGTTGATATTTAGTATCTATAAGATCATTGCATATATCTAATATACCAATGTGTGTAAAAATAATAATTGATGTTTAAATTGCCATGTTTCAAATATAATAGTGAGAACAATGTGAAAGTCACAGAAGCACCTGAATTGATATGCCAGATATTGATAGCCAAGGATATCCTTATTTACCTTGCAGAGGATCAAATTAGTCAAGGGTAAGTAGAAGGATGGCTTTGAATAAGAAACAACTTAACTTTGGATTGCCCTTTTAAAAAGTGCAAACTTGTACAGCCATTTTGGAGATCAGTATGGTGGTTCCTCAGGAAAATGGCTCTTCTTCCTACCTCCTTCCACAGGTCACTTCCACCCATGGCTCCACCCCCAATGGGCATGGTCAGTGCCACAGAAGGACTATCTCACTACAATTCCCCATGGAGGAATACTCCCCTAAATCTAGAGGCAGTAGGGAGGGCCTAGTCCCTATTCCAAATGACTGGACAGATTTTTTTGATCCCTCCTAGAAGGCATCACCCTCCTTGTGGAGTGGGAGGGGGGATGAGAGGAAGGGGGATAGGGGGAGAGAGAGGGGGGGGGAAGGAGAGGGAACTGGGATTGATATGTAAAATAAGAAAAAAAATCAAACAATCAAAAAAATGAAGGTGAGTAGAGTATTCCTACAATACTAAAAAAGGCTCAACAGAAGCTACCAAGCCTATAAAGGTTCCTCCTAGCACTGTCTAAATTCCATGACCTCTCAAGTTGCTTCTGGATGGGACACAATCTCATTATCTTAAAAAAATATAACAAGTTTCCCAATCCCTTATTTTTTACTCTCAGTACTTGACAAATAACATTGAATTTAGTTTTCACTTTGCTTTTTGATTAATACTAACCTAATGAGACTGAACTGAAGGGAATCTGATGATACTTTATCTTCATTTCTAAGGGACCTGAATTTGAAAACACTTGAGTTCCCAGGACTCTGACTAAATTACAATATAAGAACAGTGTCAACATTTTCATAATTAATTTTGTAGAAGAAACTTCCCAACTGCTTTTGAGTTTAAGTAGAATTTTATTCCCATGTGATGCCTAATATTTATAGCAATAATTCTTAGTACCTTTGATTAGGGTACTCTTTAAGGCCTATGATAAAACCTTTTTATGTGTTAATTTATAGTTTTCAACCTTATTCTGAAACATTAGAAAAAGAAAATGTTGACTGATTTGATCATTAAGCAAAATAGACAGGATACTCAAACTGAGCAATAAACAGAATAATTGTAAATAAGGACAATTCAATTGTAAATTGGATTGAGACATGACATAGTAGGTCCCTGGGAACCAAGAACATCATAGTGCCATTACTCTCTTAGGCATGAGAGAGGAAAGTGGAGAGGAGTTTGTAGAACTTGGAGACAGAGAGGACTTTGGAGGGGGAAAGCTGAAAGGAGCAATGGCCTGTGGTTGAGGGGAATTTTTCATTTGTAAAAACTTGCTGGAAGGAAATAGGGAGATAAATAGCCAAGCTTCACTTCTTTCTCTCTCTCTCTTCTGCTTGTAACAGATTCCCAGTAGCCAACCACAAGCAAAGAGTGATAGGGTCTTTTTTATATAGTCTGTTCCTGTAAGATTAAGGAGCTGAGGGCAGGAAGGAGAATGATAGACTTGATTTCAGAAGGAAACCAGGGCATCTAGACCCTGTCTTATGTATCCCTGTTATGAAATTCAAGACTGTTTGTGAAATTAGAATGTTTAATTCTCATAGTTAAAGATTTAATAATGTACTTAAGGTGCTTTATTATAGTTAAGGCTACTATCAACTTAATAAAATGTCTAGTGTTCACATCTTATGAAGAGAAAATGTGTATTGGCTTCTGGCTTCTGCAGACTTAGATAATGCCCACTTGACCCCACAACCTTAGGCTGCACAACATAATGGTGGAAGTATGTGGCAGAGGTGTTTCCAAGCTATTTTGTAGACTATACAAAGCAGGAAGTTGGGTGGGCAGATCCAATGGCCATTTACCCCAACTAAATCCAAGCTCCAAAAGGCATCCTCTAGCTGGCAACCAAAGCTGCAACACATGACCTGTGAGAAACATTTGATAATCACACAGTTAAAAGTAAAGTGCTATTACTCATAAAGTACAATTGCTCTGTTCTAAACTAAGAATTAACTACATACATCATCCAAATTAAGGTTAGTTAATGTTAAATAAATTTATACGTTTAGTGACTTTTGCTTACTCAGCAGAGGTTGTTGCATAAAGTTGTGCTGGATGGTGCTCCACTGCTTACTTGTTGGCTGCCCGATTTCTTTATTTTGGTTCAGAAATGAAGGCAAATGATTTCAGGGATTATTTATTTTATTATGAGATATTAGACTTCAGAATACTACTTACACAAGTATTTTCCTGTGTCAGTGCATGTGTAAGCATGTTTGTATGTGTGGTATACATTCACATATGTTGATGTATGTCTATATGTGTGCAGATGTGTGTGTCTTATGTGTGATCCTCAGGATCATTGCCCATATCCTTTTAGACAGGATCTAGTTGTTGTTTGGAGCTCAGTAATTAGGCTAGTCTGGTTGACCAGTAATCCCCTGGGCCCTGCCTTTCTCCACCTCTCAGTGCTGTTTACAATGTGAACCATCACATAGGTCTCTTTACAGTTGGGCTTGGGTTTTGGAAATTGGATCAGGTCTTCTGTCTTGGTAAAAAAGCAGTTTATCAACTGAGTGATCCCCAGTGCAACACAGTGCTATATTAATGGCACAAGTTACACTATTCTATTTTCAGCTTTTTTGTTTGTTTGTTTATGAAAATCATGCATGGAGAGAGACAGGTTAATGTTGGCTCTCATTCACCAAGGACTGAGTTCATAGTCAGCTGGCTCCATTTTGTTTAGGCCTCTGAAAAGCAGAGAGTTATGTGGAGGGAAATGGCACAGCCATACTGCCAGTAACATATTCCCTCCCTTGTGGTCCCACTTTCTCTTAACCCACTGGGTTAATACACTGAGTTAGCATCTTAAAATACATTTCTCAGTAGTTCCACAAGCTTGGGACAAGAATCCAACACATGAGATTTGGGAAGGATGATACTTCAAATCCAAACCATGAAAATTAGTAAAACTTTTTGTTTCTGAAGACATACATATAAAATTTTTGGTCAGCCCAAACAAAAACAAAGGATGTTGAAAAGACATTAATATCTTGATCTTTGGCGATCTTGGTGAGAATCTTGGTGAGCTTGAAGTCTGCCCAGGAATAAACAGTGAGTCTTTGTCTCAAAACAAAATTTAGCCCAGTGAAGACCATTTTGGACTTAGAACCTCTAGAAGAGTGTGATGGGAGATGTCATTCTGTAAATATACTGGTTAATGAATAAAGCACTGTTGGCTAAATGGAAAGCAAGATAGGCAGGACTAGGAGACAAGGAAGATCTGAGGAAGTAGTAAGGAGGAGCCAGCATGTAGAGACCTAAGAGAACAGAGGTCCTGGCCCAATCACGGGTAAGATGAGACCATGTGGAAGTACTTAGATTAATAGAAATGGGTTAATAATTAAGACAGAGCTAGCCAGTAAGAAACACGTACCTGGCCAACAGCATTATATCAAATACAGCATCTCTGTGTGTGTTATTTGGGGCTGGTATGGTGGTGGGACCAGTGGCAGGGAAAACCTACTCGTAACAAGAGTGAGGAAAAATGTGTGCATTGAGCTGCTAAGTAGTTGTGGTTTATTAGGGCAGGAAGAGGAAACTAATGCAGTACTCTAGGAGTTCATGTTCCTCCAAAATGTGGCCCTACACAACAAAATTCTCATTAATGAGAAGTGGAGTATGAATTTTCCCCTTGAAGGAGATAATTAAAGGTTTAGAAAATGCTCTTCTAACAATTTCCCAAGGGGAGCTAGCATAAACTTCTAGTGCCTTCTTGTGCCATGTTCCATGTATGGAGTCCTGGGTTGTCCTACTTTTTCTTCTCAATTGTGAAAAAAGCAGCTTCAGGGAAAGTGATCTATTATGCTCACAGTTCCAGGTTCCAGCTGATAACGGAATGAATCTGAAGTCACAGGGATGCCCAAACAGCTAGTTACATTACAACTAGCTTAGTACTTTACAATTAGTCCAGGAGTCCAGGGCTCAGGCCATGAGTGTGTACTGACCACATTAACCATGCTTTTTTCCTATCTCAATCAACCCAATTAAGATAATCCCTCTCAGGCATGCACACAGCCCCAGCCCAATCTAAAAAAATGAGACTCCTTTTAGGGCCCTACATGGACCCCTGAGGTGCCTTGAGCTACCCTGAAGCTATTGGCCAGAACTCCTTACTCCAAGGCTTTTGTTGGTACTCTTCCTGTTTTGATGACAGACACCTCGAGACAACACACACCTCATAGGGAGGAGCTAAGCCTAAAAATTCCTGTAATTTACCACTGTGCTATAAGTCGGTATTTAAGCCCATTCTTTCCCCTCAACAAACGGCATTCGGCATTTGATGTTCTGACATTGCCATTGAAGGAATGACCTGCTGTTTTGTCTTTATTTCAATCTCTAGGCCTTCCCCGATTCATGGAACAGATGGTAGCATGGGTGCTACAACTCTTCCCTCTTCCCCAGCTAATTCTACATTGTATCGAGCAAGCAAAGTAAAGTAACAATCACAGGGATGATGACTATTTCTCATGCCCTATTCTTGGGATGGATTCCATGCTGACACTATTCATATTATGGTTACATAGTAAGGGTGGTGGCAATCACTATGTATATTGATAGAAGTCCCTGAGAAAGATAAGGGAAGAAGAAGAAGAAGAAGAAGAAGAAGAAGAAGAAGAAGAAGAAGAAGAAGAAGAAGAAGAAGAAGAAGAAGAAGAGGACTGGTTAATGGTTAATGAAGGGAATATAAGCAAGAGAGTTTTTGCTTCTATAATTATGATTTCCTCTGCACTAACTCTTTCCATTCCCTTTGCCGCTTTGCTCAGTGGGAAGTGTGGTTTGTTAGGGAAATACTTTTTAATCACCTATAACTCTGATTTTATAAGTTCTTTCCCCAAATCATGGTGATAAAAGAAGTTGTCCTAGGAGTTACCAGGGTTTTGCTTATTTTTCCTGATCCTTGCACTGTTCTTCCATGGGCATGAGAATTCCTGAAGAGCCAGGCTGGAGTTTTAGCTTCCATTTCATTGATTTATTGTTAGGTGCCCCATGGGAGAAACTGTAATTGTTCTCTCTTGAGTCGCAAAACCTCCTGCAAAACTATAGTTTATTTGCGGGGCTAAGAGACAACTGTAGCCATGTTATTTTGTGGGTATTTTTTTTGGGGGGGGGGAGTGAACAAAATTTGATATTTGAAATGCAACAGAACATTTTAAGTACTGGGGTGACATACTCAGTTGTACAGTTAGGTATTGGATTTAATTTACTACCTGTATTATATCAGTATCTGCATAACTGGATTGGTCAATCCAGTCCTCCCCACAGATCCTGACAGGAGATTTACTCATATTCTGTAAGTTCATCAGACTGCCAGCAGTCTAGAATCTTGAATTAGAGTTTCTTCTTTAAGATTTTTTTTTCAAAATCAAACAGCAGTGAATTCAGATGGTTAATTCATGCTTTACCCAACTACCTGTATCATCAGTTCTTTTCTTGATTTATCTTATTTCTTAGAATTATCATAATTTGATTCAGCTTCTTCTGAATACTAGATAGAGAAAAAAGGGTTTGTTAAAGTTTATGTGTGTCAGAGAGATTGAGGGAAGAAAAAAGGGAGGATCAGAGAGAGAGGAAGAGAGGGAGAGAGGGAGAGAGATAAAAATAGATAGATATAGATATATATATATACATATATATATATGAGAGAGAGAGAGAGAGAGAGAGAGAGAGAGAGAGAGAGAGAGAGAGAGAGAGAGAGAGAGAGAGAGAGAGAGAATTTTAAGGAAATAATGAAAATATCCTCTAGGGAGTAGAATACAAATCCATGTCTGGGTAGTTGTGCTCCCAGACATGCTGCAAAAACATGGCAGGAAATGGAACAACTTAAAAATGTTTCCATCTTGTCCAAATGATACTCTATCTACCTCTTAAAAACTACTCAGTCTTGTAGTGCTCATTGTTTTTCATTTGTCAGAACTTACTGTGGATTCTGAGTTCTTTAATCACATTATGATATATTTAAGATATATACCAATCTCAATTCTAATTGAACTCTAGTCAGTGCTCACATTTGTAACTTCTGGCTACACTAATCCATGTTTTCTGAACTTACTAAAATAAATCCAATTCAGAATTTCATCCTGGCACATAGCTCTGATTCGCCCTCCCAACCCTACCCATGAATCTTTTCAGGAGGTAAGAAAACAATATCTTTTTAGAGTTCCCAAACTTTTACACAGAAATCTGATAGAGATATACTATGCTTATAAGAAGTTAGGGACTGCATTATTCAGCAGTGTAGATGGCATTTGTAGATAATATGCAGACTGCTCAGTATGTATTCCATTATTGTCTGTCGGGTGAGCAGACAAGGTACTTACTCTATTATTTTTAGAAAGAGAAAATGATATGACATACCACTATAGACCTTTCATGTAGTTTTCAGGGTATAATTATGTAGTTAAAATAAAGTTAATTGCTATTAAATTGATTTATAATTTAGGCTTGGAGGTCTAGGAGATCCTGGGTCATAAAATGTTAGTTAAGACCGAATCCACATAATGTATACTAACTGCTGGTTTGTCCCTGAAAACCTGTCCAGAGCTCACTGACACTCAAAAGATCAGGAATTATAAACTGCAGCCTTCCTGGACATATAATTTATTTCCTTTCATATGACATTTACCTTGAATGGTGATGAATATATGAAAGTATCATAAATAACAAGTTATATTAGCCTGCTTTATTTTAGAATTTTGAAATTGAAAACTTAGGGAAGAAAGGTTACAATAGTGGAGTCAATTGGACCATGAAGTGGCACATTCTAACACATTAAGTTTTAACTATGACAAGAACCTCTTCATATTTACTTATACAATTAGAACATGGGAGACTGCCAGTTGCTAGGTTAAGGCATGGACTGAGCATTGAAAGTTCAGGTGTAATGTACCATTTTCCTCTGAATTGTCAAGCCTAAGAGAAAGTCTACCTTCACTCTCTTCACAAGAAGTCAAAATTAGCTTAACTGGATGGTCTAGATGCATTTGGCTCGTAAACCAGCTCATGGAAATCTCTGTTGATGGTTCTAGTGGAGCTAGAACTTTACTTCCACCTTCCTTTAAGATTTTACAGTACAATGTTGTTTTAAAAATGTTTATCACATGTGAATGTCAAGAATGTCACTAAAAGTTTTATCTAAAAATTTCATTTTCCTTGGGGACCAAAAAGATAAAATGAAAAAGACAAAGGCTTACATTTCAGTTTTGAATTGAATGTATCTTGAAACATGAGGCAATATATCCTTGGTTGACAAAGGCAATGCATAAGATAAAATACCATTTACAGAATCCATCTTGGAAAGTATAAGCCAATGACAGGCAATCAGTTGTTTTTCAAGATGAGATAAGAACATAGTTAAAAGCTTTAATGTTGATGAGAAATGATCTGGACAATGCTCTAGGTGATAGAACAGCTTGTTTGTGGGAAAAGAGGTTTACATTTTCAAAAGAAAATTGTAAGGACAATAAAATGTCACTAAAATGAGTTATTGGGGAATAGTAACTGATCAGAAGAACAGATCTAAGGATCATTTTTGGGCCCATCTTTGTCACGCTAAGGGATGTTTAGTTCTATGCATAGTCACTACTCTCTGATATGCTTATGCTTCAACTTCTATAAAAGCCAGTGATGTATGTATTCAGCTTCGACCTTTGTCCTGACCTTGAGGATAATGGCTATACACTCCCAGTGTATACCTTCATTTGGATATTCTACATGGCCCAATATATATTTTTAATGTTTATTGCTTTTTTCTTATTTTTATAATTTATTTTTGCTCTTTTCTTCTTGTACTGCCCCCAAAATACAAAGTAGCTCACATATACTCCAGTCACTGCTAATGATGTCATCATTTGTCCTTGTGCTGAAGTCAGGATTCCCTAGCTCATACAGGGCTCTTGTGGAAATTTGAAAGGATCTACCTTCTCCAAGTGAGTATAGCTCATTGGGATTTAAATTAACCTTTTCTCCCTCTGTGGGGTCCTTCTGTAGAGCCTGACACTCATGGCTTCATAAGATGACTGTGGTGATGTCTTGTTTGTACCCTAAAAAAAAAAAATAAAGCTTGCCTGAAGATCAGAGAAGCAGAGCAGGCAGCCACTAGAGTTCATACCTCTATAAAATCCTCAGACCAATCAAAGACTGAGTTCCTGTCTCCTCTGTCCTACCTATTTCTACCTAGCCATATCACTCTCTGTCTGTCTGTACAGACCTCCAGATCTCCTGGTTAACTAGTGAACTAGGTCCACCCTATGATCTTCAGGCAAAGCTTTATTTGTTAGAGCACAAACAAAATATCACCACAGATGGCACTAATTCCAGGTTACTCTACTTATTGGTACTGATAAATTTTCAAATTGTAAATATCTTGTCATCATAAACTTTTTCTTTCTGCTTAATTGTCTTTTAAGTAGGACAGAAGAAGTATATGTGTAACTTATGTGTATTTTATAATGTTGTGAAAACTACTGAACTCAGAACCTTCCCTGAGGCATCACATTATTGACGTCTTACCTGGTGCTTTCTGATTCTTAACTGCCATTGCCATATTTCACACCTCCATCATCTCCTACTTAAACCATTGCCCTAGTCACCTAGTTTAATTTTAGTTTCTTCAACACACATTCACACATTTCATTTCCTGCTTAACTTGTTTTCTGCAGCCTCTATCCCTTAAGAAAAGATTCAAAATATACAATGTGACAGGCAAGCCTTTTGTCTCCATGTATGTATGTACTTAATTTAAACTTTTTTTGTTCCATGGTGTGGACAGAACTAATGGTGAGTCCCCAAATTGTCCACTCAAGTGCTTTGTCAGTGTGGGCTTACTTTCTACTTGTCTTGGTCAACATTTTCACAGTTTACTCAGAGTCTCTCTTTTCCTACAGTGCTAGCTCTTTGAAGTCAGAAATTCTATTTCATTTATTTCGGCTCCTAATTCCATTTCTTGGGCATAATAGGATTTCAACTGTCTGAACTGAAATTGAGGAGATAAAGTTTTGGGTACTGAACCTTTATTCTAAATATATATATATTTATATTTTGGTTCAACTGGTCATCTTGACATCTCACCCAAAGTCCTTTTAACTTGTTCTATTTTTTTTTTTTCTATCTTGTAAACAGAGTCTGAGTTACCTTGGATGAAGTAGTGTTAATTTTCTCCACAGTGTGTGAAGAGTACAACAAAGCTCAGGGGCTTGTACAGTCATATGAACTCAGCTTTTATGTAGTGTAGTTCTGGGAACTCTTGGAAAGGTCTTAGAAGTTTAATCAGCTCCTGTATCTTCCTTTTATTTCCCTTCCATCTTGGCCTTTTCCTTCCTGTGTTGCCATCTAAAACTCTTCAGCTGGTATGCTGGGTCCAGTAAGGCTCCCATGAGTCACTGCTCCTACAAAAGTTTTACCTGTCACAAAATGTCCTCTCCTTTTTCTCTGATTTTGCATGCATGTTTTTTTCCTTAGTCCACGATTTATTACTGGCTCTTAGAAAAGGAGAAATCTCATTTAATTCATTCAATTAGTGTGTGAATACTTGTTATTTTACTTACTGCATGGACTATCTCAAGTGTGCCTCAATTTTAAAAGAGGGAACTTATTACTTCAAAGGAATGAAGCATGAAAGGTGTCTTGCATGGAGTGAGTAGTGCATCCTTATGTTTTTCTAATCAGACAACATAACACACATGATTATTCCTTTTCTACAAGTCAGCCTGGATTGAATGTCTAAATCTTTGACAGGTTTCTTTCATAAAAGAAGTAATGAGCTTTATAAATATTATGTAATAGAAAATTCAGACATATGTAAAATAATTCAAAGCCTACTCAGGTGATTCTTATCTGTGAATGCCATGAAGGCAAGATCTCATCCCAGACTGTGAGAAGTCTCTGTTGGCAGCACAGGTTATTCACTGTTTTCCAGTCCAAATGCACACTGTAGTGGTAAGGGAAGTTTGGAAACATTAATACATATTTTACAGTGACAAATATTTGTTGGAAATACCATTTTTTTTCAGGACAGTATGCAATGAATATGACACAATTTCTCACCTCACATAGCTTATTAAAGGCCTGGAATGGATGCAGGATATGATCAATGAAATATATGAGTTACAAATAGCCCTACAATCTGAGAAGAAGATTAATTCTATATGACAAAGAAAGAAAGGACTTGACAAATAGGTGATATCTGAAGAATTGCTATAATCTTACAACATAGCATTGGACAAGGGTACTTCAATCAAAGGAAAGACTGTGAGTCAGAGGGAGAACTATGAGCCAGATGCCAAGGCAGGAAAAGATGAGCACAGATCAGGGTGCAAGTGTAGGTTAAGTTGCAAGAGGCATCTAAAGGCAATGTTGCTTTGGGTTTTGAACATTCAGCACACACCTTTGCTCCTCTTGACAAAATGTTCAACATGCTCCTCTTCACTATTTAACACACTTACATTTTGATTGTTTTCATTGTCAGTTGGTTTGCTTCTGTGTGAGTATGTCTGGTGTGTGTGTGTGTGTGTGTGTGTGTGTGTGTGTGTGTGTGTAAGCATAGTAGCATACTACCTTGCATACAACATTGAATTGTATTGGCTTCCTCTATCATTTTCCACCTTATCTTTGAGACAGGAATTTTCACTGAACCTGGAGCTCATTGATTTTGCTTAGTTGGCTGGGCAGTGGGCTCAAGAGGTCTGTCTGTATCCATTATCTTAGCATGAGGCAGACATATGCCATTGTGCCCAGGTTTTTATGGGAGTGTTAGAGAGTTGAATGTAGGCTTCATATTTGCATAGTATTGCTTTTTAACATCAGAGCCAAACACAAATTCAGTTTGATTTTAAAGCATATAGAAAACCTTTTTATGTAACTGACTAGTAAGTTAAGTTTTGAAAATTGCCTTTATTTAAATATTAAAGCATTGTGTCCTTCAAAATCTTATAATCATTGAATTTTAAATTTTCCGTTATATTCAGAGTTGATAAATTTTTGATGTAATTATCCAGTACCAGTTATAAATCAGATGCCATTTCATTTGAGACCGAATATGACAGTCTTTACTCATTTGTTCTTTATATTCTAGAAAGAGAGACAGGCATTAAATAAGCAAGTAAAGATATCTGAGCTGCGACAACAAATGTCCAGAAGCATAAAGAACAATAGTAAGTAACTTCTATTATAAGGTCTAGAATTGACTGGTGAATATGGTTTCTGGTTTGTACCAAGTGTTTGCCATAACTAACACTCTTTTTGAAAATGTAGTGTTTAGCCAGGAAAGCCTTTGTTCCACACAAGAAGGGCTGTGAGGATTTGGTAGCCTGTGAAGGTCATTGTCACTTAAAGCCATTTCTCAGTGGTGTCAGGTCAACAAACAGGAGAATATGTAACTTTCATGGAGCAGAGTGTGAATGTGTGACTCTTCATGTTGGAAATAATCAAATATACCTAAAAAAAAGTAATAAAAGTACATAAGGTATATTATACTAATGGGATAGAGAATGTTGGGTTAGAGGGAGGGGTCTCTTATATGAGGTATGGACAGAGGTGACTCTGTACTTGTGATCTGAATGATAAACAAGAGGATGCTATGAAGAAGGCAGGAAAAAGGCATTCTAGACAATGATATGAATAAATAAAGAGGAACTGTGATAGGAACAAACTACTGACTTATGGTCAATAATAGTAACTGGCATTTAGAATTAGGACAAGTATTATATTACATGGATATTAAGGCTAGCTCAGGAGTCTAGATTTTGTACCCTGAACTTTCATTTCAGGGTAATGCATAGCCTAATTTGTGCTTAAAACATTCTCTTGATTGAGGAATGTGTGAGTCATCTTGGGCAAGGTTAGCAGCAGAGAGATGGACTAGGGAGTCATTGGGGGACGTTGAGGAGAGTAGGAATTGGAAAGAGATTAATGGGAATGAAGTAGGGAAGAAATCAAGTATGGGGCATACTTAGAAACACAATTAAGTAGAATTTATCATCATTTGATCATGAGATGTTGTACTTTAATACCCTAAACAAATAGTTATTGTTGTAGAAATGAAAATATTCCATCTTTGAAGTCAAAAGACCTCCCTTTATCCAGGTTATGCTTAGCAGGACATGGTTCACACCAGCAGAATCATTTTGAGCCTCTTTCATATAATTCTAATAAATAACAACATATGCAAATGAATCAATAAGTGTTGTTAGGGGTTCTATGGCTTTGGAGATACACCATGTCTACAGAACTCTTTTTGTTTTCACCATCAACTCTTAATTTTGTTAATGTTTATTAATCTATACCTCCCTGTTTTCATGAATTAATCTCAGTCTGTATTTCTTGTTAATTCCCATTGCATGTTACTGTTTTCATTTTCAAATCATCCACAGAACTATTTTTAATAGACAGAAAATGTTTAATTAGGGATAGCTTACAGTTTCAGAGGTTTAGTCCATTATTATCATGGCTGCAAGCAGGCAGACATGGTACTGGAGCAGTAGCTGAGAGTTCTACATCTTGATCTTCAGGCAACTGGAAGTGAATAGTAACACTGGTATGGGTTGAGAATTTAAAAAGGCATATGAGCCCTCAAACCCTTCTCCCCAGTTACACACTTCTTCCACCAAGGGTACACCTTCTAATAGTGCCACTCCTGATGGGCCAGCATTCAAACACATGAGTCTACAAGGGACATAAATATCTAGAACACCACAATGAATAAATTGATGGAGATTAACATGCAATACAGAATTGTGGAAGCTGAAATCTGAGCAAGGCATGCATATATGTATATAAGCATGTATGTATTTGCTTTAACATGGCAGTATGTTATATATTTTCAAGGAATGCTGCAGACAGAGGCAATTTCACAATTTGTGCCTTTAGGAGGATGATACAAGAGGGTAGCAGCACTGTCTTATAAATTCACCTAGACGCTTACAGAAAATATCACTGCTGTTTATGTCTTTCAGTCCACAGGTGAGCAGAGCCACTGGGGAAGGTAGGGACTGCTGAAATCAGATGTTTTCCCAATCATGGATTTATGATGGATATTCGTTAGAGTCACCCTTTTATGTACTGACCTGTCCCCTGCTGACAGCATACGAGATGGAAGCTCTAAGCCTTATCAGTAACTGCAGCAATTTGGCCTGTAATGGATGGATTAAGCCATTGTTTTGGTGAGACCACTTTAGCATCAAATGGAGCTGTCAGGGACTTGTATGTAAATGTAGCAATTTTTCTGACAGGGCTCTTGAATTTTCTGATAATATCAATGTTTTATATCTAATTGTTGCTTCTGTTATTTGATTGGTATTTCTGAGAACTTCAGTTGGTTCATAAGTCCAGTTTAGGGAGAGAGGTGACACTTTCTCAAATGCCTAAGTTTGTCTTTCTAGGTTTACATATCTTATCATGGGTTTGTCTCCATGGTTTTACTGCCAGAATTTTTATTTTTTTTTTATAGTGAAAGGATAAGGCAATATTCCCTGTGTAAACTTTTATTTGAGACAGGTTCTTACTACCTATCTGACCTTGTATTTACTATTTAGTTCAGGCTAGCCTCTAATTTTTATTACTCTTATCTAAGCATCCTGAGGTACATATAAACACCCTCAGCTTGCAAACAAGCATAAAGACATGTTTATTATGAGTTTTTAATAAACATCCAGATAATTATAGTTATGTGTCTATGCCTGCAGCTCCAGAATTAAAAATTTAAATTAGTCACCTTAGCATAAATAATCATACTTTCAGTATGCATATGTCAAACAGTTTCCAGAATGGGGTAATGATGGGAGATGTCATTCTGTAAATATATTTCTCTTATTGGTTAATGAATAAAGCACTGTTGGCAAATAAGAAGGCAAGATAGGTGGGACTAGGAGACAAGAAGGATTCTGGGAGATGTAGGAGAGGAGATTCAAGATGTAGAATGTGAAAGGAGTAAGAGGTCTGGACCCTCTCTCCAGTAAGATAAGACCAAGTGGAATCACTTAGATTAATAGAAATGGAGTAATATTTAAGACAGAGCTAGTCAATAAGAAACACTAGTAACAGGTCAATAGCTTTATATCTAATACAGTATTTCTGTGTGTTATTTGGGGCTGACAAGGTTCTGGGACCATGCTGGCAGGAAAGTACCTGTAACAGAGTAGAAAGGAACAGGACAGAAAAGGAGAAAGACCTTTGAGAGCACCTACAAAGAGGGTGAATGTTAAAGAAATCATCAAAAATGTGGAGGACACCATAAACTACCAATGAAGGAAGCCCCACAGCTCCTGAATGGTGAGACTTGAACCTTGAAGAAGGCACAGAATTCATATCAGTTGTAGCCTCAATGGAACATGACTTTGAATAAGTATAGGCCACACATCAACTGAAGAAGGAACAGAATCACTTTTTTTTCTACTCCTCAAACTCCAGTTTCCTGGTGACATACATTGGCCAAGCTCTACTTAAGCCAGATTGCAATGTGGTTTAGTTGAGTGACCCATAGGCAGACTTACAGAGCAGAGTATAGAGAAGAACTGAGAATAAATTCACAAAAATTAACAAACAACAGTTATCCAATGTAAGCATTTCTGGCTTTTGTTCTACACACAGAGTGTGTTCCTGTTAACCTGAAACACTTTAAAATTCATTTTAAATAATACCTGAAATCATTTTGTGTGTAATGTTAAGAATGCCAATCATTTTGAAATTCTTCAACCAGTTATGAGTCATGAACAACCTTCAAAGCATGCAACTTTAGTTCTATATTGCATATTCCCATTGAATTCTCTGAGTTCCACCAAACATGTCCACAGAGTACTTCCTATGAGTTTCAGATTTTGACCTCATCATCAAATAAGCAAATGACTGTAGCCATTCACTGACCCTGTGAATTTCTCAGAGGGAGTTTAGCTGTGACACCATTGTTAAAGGACTAAATCACATAAAAGCTATAGAATATATATTTAGGACAGACAAATGCACAGTAAAATTTTACATGGCAATAAAGGCTATGTTTTTAAAAAATTATCTCTTTGAGATTATCCATAACATTGCATTTAAAACAGCAAGGTTAGCTGCAAATTGGTTTAAACACAGATGTCTGTTGCATAAACAGTCTGGTATAGATTTGTGATGTGAATTAAATGCAAACATTTGGGACCATGAAAAAATGGAGCATAAGCATTGCTGGAAATTAAATAGTGATTCTTTGCTTCCTTTGAATGGAGCCTTGCAAACAAATATCTGTGGGCATTCTCAGATAACATTTGTGCAGCCACTGACTGTTTTCAATGAGGTCAGCATTTTTAAATCATAGGCGAGTCTTCATTTCTGCTATCCACTGGGCAATGATTTCATTTCCTCCTAGGTTATACTGCTCTTCTTTTTATGCTCCTTTCTACACGCAACTTCCTTAATCCAAATTTTATCCATGGTCAGCATCTCATGGCTTTCTTCTAAGAGCAGATGCTATTTGTTGTTTGACACGTATTTGCGGCTGAGGAGTTTATGAGAATTGCATTGTGGAAAAGGCTTATGGGATGAAAATGTTTGTTGATACTGAGAGCTCACAGTAAATGGAGGGCCCAGTAAGAGGAAGTTGGCTTTCCAATCAAAGGCTTATTGGGCAGTAGGCGAGATCCATAAGCAGGATTGAGAGTTGGATTTTATGTTCACCACAGTGGGATGTTATTGAAAGTTTGAGAATAACATGGTCAACCTCCAGGTTCACAAAGATCATTCTGGCTATTTGCCAGGGAATGGATTTTGAGGGCACCAAGAAGTAGTCAGAAAAACTAGGTGAGGGAGATTTCATTGTCAAGGTGAGAGAAGGTAATAGCTTGTGTAATGGCTTGGAACAATGCTTATAACTACAAAGAGGAGAGAGAAAGCCTGCCATGTGGATGCTATGCTGAGCCATTAAATTCTTCCTCTGGACTGAGGCATATATTCCCCAGATGCTGGGAACACTGGATGATATCAACCCTGATTGAGCACAGTCTACCTCTAAGATGGTCCTTTGACAACAAGTGTGCCTTCTGCAAGATGATGCCTCTGGATAGACCCCTACCAGAAACTGAAAGAGTGGATGCACCAAAACCCTTGTCTTAATGAGACAAATGGGAAGGACCTGGACCTTTTGTGGGATCTGCTGAGATCCTCTTTGCAGTCATTTTGCTGATTTACTTTCCTCTCTCCCATTTTGCCTCCCTGTTCCATTAGAGAGACTGCAGTGAGCATGTCCCAGTCAAGCACTTAGACACAAATGTTTTTCTCACAGCCAGTTTCCATATCAAACGAAGGACAACCTATTCAGAAAGGTTTTGATATGTTGATGGGTGAGAATGAGGGTAAATAAGGACAATCAAACAATCTGTATATCTCTCATGTCTTGGACTTCTACAACTGAAAGACTAATTATACACGATTATACACTAATTATACACGACTAAAAATTCACGATCTCCAGCAGAGTTTTAAGTTTTGTTTTCAAAGTCATTATGATACACCTACTCAAACATGTGATATCAAGCATGTAGAAATATTCTTCTTTGTGTATCCACTGCTTTAGCGTTCCACAAAAGCTCTTGATTCATCTTCTTGATTCTAGTAAACTCACTCCAAGCCCGTTCACATTCTTTAGTTAGTCCAGCATGATAAAGCTTCTTTGTACTTGAAATGTTTTGATGGGTCCCACTGTCCTGTGGATAAAATCAAGGCCCTTTATTTGGCTTGTCCATGCGTTGAGACTCATCTGTTGTCTCTCCCATACATGCCATTGAGTTACTATACCTGTGCAAATATCCTACTTGGTCTGATTGTAGGGTCTTTAATATGGTGTGTCCTCTGCCCAGGACCTCACTCTCCATCTACCTGTTCTCCCTGGAAAGGGCTCTTTCTAATAATCTCTGGGACCTCCTCTACTCTTACCTTCCTCCTTTCTCAGTGAGGACTCTCTATTTGGAACCTAGAGTGAGGACCATGCTTTCTACATCTGTAGAACCCACTGTGCTTTTATTTTCATAATCCTTATAATACTCATACTTTAATAGGGTTCTTGGGACTATATTTCTATATTCCGGGAAAGGGAAGTCTTGTATAAAAATTGCATAAAATTCTTATTTTCCCACGGAGTCTAGTTCTTCTTTTTGTCTCCTTTTATCATCAAATCAAAAAGCACTTAGAAGTACTGACAACTCTCCATCTAAGACCCTACAGAGAACATTTTCATTAAAGCTGGCTCCAGGTCAGATAAAACTTAATGAATTTGTCTTTTCACAACTCACTATCCTGTCCCCTCAGAGATACAGAAGAACTGGGGATTCTGGTAGCAATACAGAATTCTCCTCCTTGCCACCTAAGGCACGTCAGGAAGACACAGGTTTCTAGCATCTGGATGCTTTGCTCTCCTTGGTTAAACTCCTCTCTATGTGACTTATGATTCTCGCTGTAAGTTACCCTAAAGCTGTTTCAACTTGTGTTTTAAGGTACAGATCTTAGGTTATAATACATTATATCTGTTTATTTCTTTTTAATACTGTGACTGTGACATTTTCTTGTCAGACACTCCTTCTAATAAACCTCTCTCTGCTGTGCTGTGAGAAATGTGTTAAAGACACATGCTCAGGGGCTGTGGTTGTGGCACTGCACACAACATGGATTTCTCAGCCTCCACAGTCCCTCTTAGGGGATATAGGGTGAATAAAAGCTTATCAGTCACAGCCTTAATTTTCAACACTGAATATGTTGGGAGCTATTTGCTGCACGCAGTTTTGGAGCACATTCCTTTCCAATGGCAGCCTGTATAAGAAGCACAGTACTATGAATTTATGTCCAGATTCTTCTACTTATCACCAGTCTTTGATAAGAATGGGCTTTGTAGGTGCTAGCCAAATTGGCAATCGTGTGCACTCCATGATGACTTATAAATTGCACCCAGCTCAAACTAAACTTGATAGCAGACTTTTCTGAGAGCTCTCCATAGAAATCTGGGTTTCCTTACCTGAGGATAGACAATTAACTACCTGACCCTAAATTGTACTCACTGATTGTTTGGTCACAATGGCTAGCCTGATGGATGGGATCTGTATGTGAAGAAGATGCTAAGGGCCCCAGATCTTACCTATGAAACCCTAACCACAATGCTTACTTAGGGCTCCTTCTTATGGCTTTCCAAATATGATGCTCAATTCATGCTCCTTCCTATGGATTCCCAAATAGTGCTCACATCCTGTTCCCTCTTATGGATTCCCAAACAGAGTGCTGACCTGGTGCTCCTTCCCTCTTGGGAACAGAAGCAGAAAAAAACAAAAACAGGTGTCTATGGTTGACCTGTCACTGGTTTTTCTGTGAGATGCTGAGCCCATTCCACATAGAGGGATACTCTCTCAGCCTAGACACACTGGGGAGGACCTAGGCCCTGCTCCAAATGATATTGACTTTGAAGATATTCCATGGAAGGCCTCACCCTCCCTGGGGAGCAGAAAGGGTATGGGATAGGGGCTTGGGGAAGGTAGGGGAGGAAGGGTGGGAGAGAGAACTGGGATTGACTGACATGTATAACAAGCTTGTTTCAAATTTAAATTGACAAGAAAGGAAAAAATAATCTTTAAGACCTTAAGTGGAGAGACTGTTTCTAGAAAGTTAATTGAATGATTTTGGAGAAGTCTCTTTACATGTCTGTGCCTCCTTTTCTCATCATGAAAAGGAAAGTACAAACTCCTGGCACTAAGATTTGATCTGAACCTTAGAAAACCATCAGTTGCCTTGAGGGAAATCATTTCAGATCAATTGTAGAGCTTTTCCTGCCCTGTCAAGGATGTTGTTATTAATCATCAGGGCCAGTAAGGCAGTAAGTATCGGAGGGTACTGATTTTGAAGGGGACATTTAAACCCTTATTCCTTTTTTTTTTTTTTTTTTTTTTTTTTTTGTCAAAATAGATAGAATACTGGTTTTCTTTGTTTTTTCAATATTGGAATACTGATTTAACCATTACTTTCCCTTTGAAATTCTGGGTAATTTGAAAAATTGAATTCAGCTATGCTACATATTTGAAAAATTAGTGACACTCTTCATATATATCAAGTATCAGATATACTTCTTTTTTAAGATTTGTTTTATTTTATGTGTATTAATGTTTTTGCCTACATGTGTACATGTGTATTATGTACATATCTGCTGGCCATTGAAGTTAGAAGGTAGCATCAGATCCCCTAGAATTGGATTTATTACAGATGATTATGAGGTGCCACATGTGTGCTAAGAACTGAAATTTCCATACTTTGCAAGAGCAAAACGTGCTCCTAAACAATGAGTCATCTTTTTGGCAAGTCATATATATATATATTTTTAATGAACACTTATACTTAATGTAAAATTCCAGTGTGGCTTTCTTTTCTGTTATGAGGTTGTTTTATATTCCTAACTGTTGTAGTATTATATTTGATGTTAACTTAAGGGTTGGTTTAGCTTCTGCTTCATTCATAGATTTCTAGTAGATGATTCAATACAATTATCTCTCCAATCTGGATTTAATAAAACACTAAATTAACCTCAAATTTAGCAAAATCCTCTTCTAAAGACCATTGGCTGGATAGTTTTTGGGCAAAACTCAACTGATACTAGCTATTTCTTCTCCATCAATGAGCTAATCTTATTTTTTAAATTTATTTTTCTTATTTTACATATCAATCCAAGTTCCCTCTCTGTCTCTTCCTCCCTCACTCTTTTCCACCTTCCCACCCCCCTTCCTAGCCCATCCTCCCCCCACTCCACATGTAGGGTGATGCCTTCCTGGAAGGGTCATCTAAATCTGTCAAGTCATTTGGAGTAGGGACTAGGCCCTCCCTCCTGCTTCTAGGTTAAGGGAATATCCCTCCATAGGGAACGTGCTCCCAAAGTCCTTTTGTGCACTAGGGATACATCCTGTTTCCATTTCTTTTGGATTTCAAGACTGTGTATAGTAGACCAGACATTTGTAGCAAACCTATGAAATTGCTATTAGAATTTTTATCACCCCCAGGCCCTCATCTGCCGGTCTATAAATGGAGACAGTGTGATGAATGGAAGGAACTGCCTTCTATGAACCTATGGTAAAGTCTAGAACAAATGAAGCCAAGACAAAGCCTCAAGTACATACAGATGCATTACACCTGTTCTCCTCAAGGAACTGTCTCATGAGTAAGCAAGCATTCACTGTGGAGTGTTGCTGGCTCTTCACTTTCCAGTGGCTGCTCAATACTTGCTTCTGAAATTGTTTCCCTCATCTTGTTTCAAAAAATCTCCTTTAGTTCATCAAAGATTTTAAAGAATTTTCTCTTATTTTTGTTTTATGTAATTATTATATTATGAAAAATTGTGAACAGATAGCATCCAACCAGGAAGAAAGTCTGTTTTGTGAGCAGGGATAATAAAAGCCCAAGTAGCCAGTGTTCTTTGTGGTATATATTGAAAATTCAGATGCACTGTTGTAGTTCAAAAATTGCATAGGTGTGGAATATGGGAGCTATGATGGAAAGAGGCAAGTGCTCGTTCAGATGCCAATAGAAAGATGTGAATAAAACAGAATGAGCACTGGGTAAGTTTTACCATGTGCATCATGAGTGCACAATGAGCCCACGAAGATTCCTCGCTCTCAGGTGTGTGGAGCTTTGAGTGCTGGAAGATGCATGCTGCTTCAGGGGCCTCATTAGCATCACAGTCTTGAGGGCCTGTCATAATGCCAAATGTAGCTGAGTGCTGCTATGGGTTTCACAGCACCTGCCATGCGTGGATCACTGATCACAGCCAAGTTTCATTGCTTTTGAATGCCTACCTATCAGTTCAGCTTGGGAAGGGAGGTGATGTACACAGAAGCAAAGACAGTAAATAGTGTTTGCAGGAAGTGCTGGATCAAAAGTCCTGTCTTTTTCTTTGTCTTCACAGCACATGAATGACAAGGGCATGCTTAGTGGAGGGTTCCCTGACTCCTCACTTCAGGAATGAGCTGCATGTGCTCCTGGGGATTAGAGGTGGGATTCTGTGACTCCTGCCCTGTCAGTCTGCGCTGTCACCAATAACACAAATTACTGTCAATTCTAATGATGGTTCTTGAGACCCAAAGGGGACTAGTGTTCTGGATACAGAAATAGCAGTATGGTTTCTATTCAAATCTCAAGAAAAATAAACAATCTTTTTGAGACTATAGATAAAGATGTGGGACGAGTGAGCCAGTCACATGACAAGCATCCACAATAGTTTTGTCTACATATGATTAATATTAGATTTTAAGACAGTGCTCTGGACATATAGGCTTCTGTGGCACGGATGTGCATATGGAAGGAGGGTTTCCCCTTGCAAGTTATTTTGCTGTTTTGACACACATGATGGCACATACTTGAAGCATATTTTCCAGTAGTGATACTTTACTTTGCTGAGCTCTTAACTTTCCCCTTACACAGACTGCTTTCATTCTCATAGGATCTGGGCTGAGTCCTGTGCATCTTGAAGCCAATATCAAAAAAAGTTCAGGGTTTGTGTAAGCTATGTTTCCTTAGGATATGATTCTAAATCACCAAGTTGACTGATGTGCTCTTAGTACCATCTAATCTTCTTGGTGAGAGGTGTTGGCCCTGGTCATACTCCTTTCTTGCCCAGGTTTCTTTAATTATCCTTCTGTTTGAGAAAGGAACTGGACTATGCAGTGCAGATTTCCTGTCAGCGCTGATAATCCAGGAGTTTGGAGATAGTGACAATTAAAACTGAGCAGAGAAAAACACTTTGCAAGCCAAGACTCAACCCTGCGAAGGGGAACCAGTTCACACTGTGAAAGTGTTGATACCCTTTCAAGTCTTCTGATACTGGGTAGGTATGAAAAGACCTGTGTACATAAAGAGGAAGGACAGTGTTATCTTTCAGAGAAACGGGAGCCACTGCTTTCTTATTGGCCAATGTCTGAATGATCTATCACAATAGGATTATCTTTGCTTATGGAAATGTTATTTTGCAGCAACCACATGATTGCTTTCCTGTGGAAACAGAATGGATGCTGCATAAGTCTGTTTAAAGACCAAGTCTATCTCGAGGTCAGAACAAGTCAGGACACATTACTGTTTTGCCTGCCAGTGTTTTTTCTCTCGCTTTATTTACATCATGGCAGAATCTAATAGATCCCATTGGGCCATCTCACGATCACACATAGTTCATTGTTTTCATCCTAAAATAGGAATGTCTCTGAGGGTTCAGTGAGGAGTGGAATTTGGGACTCAGGGGACATTTATTACCTGAGCTAAGAAACTTTAATAAATATAACACTTCCTATAACAGTGAAATATTCATTAGCAATCTGAAACAGATAACAAAGCCTACACTGCTTGGTACTGACTAGTATCACAAAGTGACCCACATTATCTGCTGCTGCTGTAGAATTATTTTCTCATGACTCCTGCCTAAATGGTAGGGAGTTCTGGGTGAGTGTTAGGGCAGGAATGAAATAAGACTGATGATGGACTTGTATCCATTTTCTTTCCTGATTCAGGTTCTAAAGTTTGAGCTCTTGAAGAGCAGGGCTGCAGAACAAGCAGAGAGAACAATTTAAAGAGATTTGAAGAGATTCTAGGTATAGAGAGGATTTTGTGGGGGACAGATATTGGAGACAGTGTACATAGGCACAGGTGGAATAGTTTAGGACAGACAATTATTTGGGAACACCAGTACTGAACCAGGAACCTCTTTCCTGGTATGCTCTGCCAGCCATGAGTTTTCTGTCCTGGCTGTTGAAAGCCTGAATTGTTAGTGTCATTTCCTCTTCACCTGGATGCTAACTGCCCTGGCCCTTTGGGCTTCTCTGTTCTTCTGTCTTTCCCTAGGTAGTTCACAGAGCTCTTTATGGGTTATCTTCCTTGCAGCCTCGATGCTCTTCTTGGGCATTGGTTTCCCTTCCTTTACAGAGTACAGTCTAATGACTTCATGTCCAATGTCTAGCAATGACTGCTTTCAAATAATTTTCACTGTTCTAGGCATGAGGATACATTTGGCCTCTTTCCATCTTAGGTTGATGGAGAAGACCTTAGGTTCTATTTCTTGTCCTGTTGTCTTTGCTTATCGAGGTTAGTGGGAAGAACTTTAAGGGCTCTGAGACTTCGCCTTTCTTCTAACATAGCAAGTAATTCTGCCACAGTTTAGTGTCCAGGAAGAAGATATGAGAGTCTTATCTATCTACTTGAACTTGCTGCTATGATAATTTCCTCTTGTTTTTTTTTTTTAATTCTTTTATTTCTTGACTCCTATGGAGCTGTGTTAGTGGTAGATATGATTGGTGTTCCGACAGTGGACCCTTGCCACAGCTGAAGAATCCAGAGCCCTAGGCTTATAAAAGAGACTGCTAGCTAATTTGTCAAACTTTGTCCTGGAAGGACATATTGTAAGTACAAAACCTTCTGCTTCCCCAGAGGGACAATCTATTTTTATCTTTTCAGGACTGTTTGACATGCAATCATTCCTGGAAAGATAGTCAGGACAAAAGTTGTCACAATGCTATGAAGACTATTCCTGGGATACTACCCTGGTAAGTGACCTTGCTGAGGGCTTCCTGTATGGTTATTTCAGCTACATTTTAAAAATCAGATATTATGAGACACAAGTACTTGTATATGAGTTCATTTTGCAATGAACATTAGCACATACATTGATTAGTTAGCATTCACTCAGTTCCAAAACTTAGGCACTAGAAGTCGCTCAAATTCTTTACTTTTCAAAGCAAATTATGAAATAAGTTTGAGTACTTTTTTTTTTTTTTTAGTACTATTCAGGATCTCAGAATAGGCATGTTTGCTATGTAAATTTAAATTCAACGTCTCATTGCCAAACTTTAAAAAGATGTAATGGCATAATTTGTTAAGCCAAAGATGACTGCCAGTTTAAATGGTGCATGTCTCACCATTAACCTGGATATTTGCTAAACTGGAAAGGGAACAATGAATAAGAGAAGGCTGCCAAGGCACAGTGAGCATCTTGTCTTTACAACAGAGACTTTTGGGGCATTGTTGAACCTTCACTTGTGATGTGAAAGAAGAGAGTCTAACAGACTATGGATGTGCCATGATTAGATTTGATGATAGACATATTGTCTTTATTGTTTGCAAGGCACTGTAGGAAACTAAACCTATGGGTAATATGTCTTGAAAATGTTACCATGCAAGTTTACAGAGGGTTTATTTGGTTCTTATAACAATTTAAAAAGCATTTCATTCGCTAAAGAGGCCTTTTTTTCCCCCTTAAAATCAGGATTCAAGATATGTTCACAAAAATACACCATTCTTGCTGTGTTTATCTGGTAGCAGAAAGGAAAGGGGCTAATACCTATATGACTTGAAGGATAAATTTGTGTCTATCTAATGTCATGGCTCAGAAGCTAGTTGTGAGAAGCCTTGGAGAAATATGTAATTTTGTAACAACACAGGCCTCTTACATGGATATGGGGGTAAAAGGGGATGTTTCATATAGTTAATGTGTTTGCAAAATTTGATGTGTGTGGGTATATTGTTGCTATGCTTTTTGTTTTGCTTTGTTTTGTTGCATGTGTAAGACTGAGTAATTTTGATGAAATTCTCAAGCATCAATAATCAAGGTTAAGAGCAGTGCTGCAGAGTTTACTGTATTAATAAAAGAAAACCTCAAAGTCTTTTAGCAGTTATTTAGAATTTAGAATTTAGTCTTTTAGTTATTTAGAATTTTGCATTTATTTTGAATGAAAAATAATTATCCAAATATTACTGCTTTGACCAGTGACATGACTCTGTACACCCAGAACATGAGTTTAATTTCTGGAACTCATGGATTAAGGAGAAAAACACAAATTGTTCTCTGGCCTCTAGTGCATATTGTGGCATATGTATCCCCCCCCCCCAAATAAAGGCACAAGTGGATAAAGGTAAAAAATAAATAAATAAATAAATAAATAAAGATTGGTAGTTGAGTCAGTAGAGGGAGTAATAGGACAAAGGTAAAAATGGGATCGAATGAGAAAGGGGTAAGTGTAATAAAGAGAACTGTATTCAAGAATAGAAAACATTGCTTGCAAATTTTCAGAGCACAGAAATTTTTCTGATGGCTAATATATAGGCCAGTCTGGAATTTCTCCTTTGAAGGAGCCAATCATGGCCATGAAAAACATTTTTTTAGGTGCCAAAAAATTTACCAGAAAACTTTGAGAAGCCAGCTGAGGGGTTACATGACAGGCTTTCTTTTTATGTGTGCTCACCTATCAGCAATGAAACATTTATTAGCCATGCCAAACAAACTTCCAAGGGAAGAGTGCATGGCCCCTTTACTGTTTCCCTGTTCAATACTTTCCAATTTCATCAAAGATTAATTTTATGCAATCTCATAATGAGGATTCTTTCATTACAAACTATGTTAGTGTAGAAGTGTTGAGTTATCATTTCCCACAATGAATTTTAAATGAAAATCTAGATTTAAGAACATATGTTTTTATTATTGACCATTACACAAAACAATTTTATATTAATTAGGAAAATGTTGAAGAATATTTAGAGTCTATATCATGATTAATTGGTGTATAGAAATTCTCTTCTTGAACATTTGAGAACCATATATTGGTCTAATTGTACCCAGCAATCCAATTTTAGACTGTCATTATCTTTCTCAGTCAGTTTTAAAACATCACTGATAAAGCTGAAACAAAGACCCTAAGGACTGTATGGAATTCTGCTTTTATTTGACAGTTATCTGGTTTATACATTAGCATATGTTTTGTAATGTTGTACTTCAGAATCTGGGAAGATTTCTCCATATATATATATATATATATGTATATATATATACACATATGTATATATCTCAACTCAAATATACATACATTTGAGAATTTCATAACTATGTACAATGTATTTTGATTATATACTCCCTAATGTTCCCCCTCCCAACTCCATGTCCTCTTTTTTATTTTATAGATATCTCAATGAGTTCAGTTAGTGCTGCCCATATGTGTACAGGTTCAAGGCTATTCTAAATCATGGGCAATCTTCCAGGGGTCATATCCCTATAGGGACTCACTTCCCTCACCATGCTGTAATGGTGACTGATTTGTTCTCATTCACGTCATGTACAGACAGCCGTAGAGTCTCAAGTTCATGTGTGCAATTTCCTTCTCTTGTGTAGAAGTCACTGTTCTGCAACCTCTTTCTTTTACAGTCTTTCTGTCTAAAATGGACTCTACTGGTTTGTATGCTGGACTGATATTCCAAAGATTTTGCCTTCTACATGGATTCCATGGAAAACAGCTGTCAAAGTTATCTCATTTGATGACATTTTTTCCTGCACTCCACATGGCTTTAGTATGGACTTAATTAGGGTGATGTAGGAATTAAGACACGACAGATGTATGTACAGAAGGGTACAATTAGGTGGGGAATGTGCTCTGATGGAGAGGCACCAGCAACAGCAGAAACCCTAAAACACAGCATACTTATTTTTTCTAACTGCCATGAATAAACACATGACAAGAAGCAGTTTGAAGGAGGAAGCATTTTGCAATGGAGGAGATAACAGTTTCTTGGGCCAGGAAGGAAATGGGGTAGAACAGGAGACTGTTCACATTGCACTTGCAGTCAGAATGCACTTAACTCTCTTTCTCCTTTTAATCCAGGCCCCTTCCCCAACCATGGAATAAAACCATCTACATAGGCCCTTCCATATCCTTTAACCTAATCAAAAACTCAATCACAGACATTCCCAAAAGTTTGTTTCTATGGTGACTCTTAGCCACATCTAGCTGATAATCGGGGTGAGTTGCCACATTATTGTTATCCCATGTAATCCCCAAACCAGGAGCAGATAGAGAATAGAAAAAGAAGAAAGGGGATAAACAAAAAAAGAGGAAATAAGTATCCATAAGAAATTTGAGGGGCTAAGAAGAGTGCTAAAATGAGTTATTGTATTGCTATTTTACTTATTTATATATTTGTTTGTTTGTTGTTTGGTTTCTCTGTATTGCTTTGGAGCCTGTCCTGGAACTTGCTCTGTAAATGAGGCTGGCCTCGAACTCACAGAGTACCACCTGCCTCTGCTTCTCGAGTGCTGGGACTAAATGTGTGTGCCATCACTGCCAGGCTTTTTTTTTTCTATTTTATTCTCTAGTCTAATAACAACTCAACAGCTAAATTTAGAACCAAGTTGTTCATGTTCATCTCAACTGCTATTAAAGTGGTGGTGTTTGACCTATGTCCTTTAAATGGTCTGTATCACCTTTTACTTTAGGTATCATATTTTTGCATTCTGTGGTAATATTTAAATTACTGTAAGAGTTATTTGAGAGATAAATAGGGCCAAATGTCAATTAATAAATATAGCATGAGTATAGTCTCAGAGGAGCTATGTATAATTTTGAATTGCATATTTTAATGCTCACAATAATGAACTGTAGACTGATTTATGATTATTTCAACTATGCCGATGAATCAGCAGCTTTGCAATATAGGGTCATAACAATTTTATTGCCATTTTTAATCTAAAAATCTCAGTTTTACACATAGAGACAGCTGAACTGAACAAGGAGGAGCTAACGGGCCCCCAGACTGATAGCTGGGAATCCAGCATGGGACTGACTCAGGCTCCCCGGAATATGGGTCTCAGCCAGAAGGACTGAGCAGTCTAAGGGACCTCATACAGTGGAACCAGGAGGTATTCCTGGTGCACAAAAGGACCTTGTGGGTATATCCCCCATGGAGGGATACTGCCTTAACCTAGAGCCAGGAGAGAAGTCCTAGTCCCTACTTCAAATGACTGACAGATTTACATGATGCCACCTGGATAGCATAGCCCTACATGTGGAATTGGGTTGGGGGATGGGAGGGGAGGGTGGTCAGAGTGCATGTGAGGGGGCAGAGAGGGTAAGAAGGGGTAGAGGGAGGGAGGGAGAACATGGGATGAACATGTAAAATAAAAAATAAATAACAAAAAAGGAAAAAAGTATATATATGTCATATATATATGTCATATATGTATATATATGACAAATCTCTAGAGCATTAAGTTAATGTCTAAAGACAGAGTCATATGGAAGCTCTGGGATTCAACTTTGGCAGAAAAGTGTTCTTCTGGAAGTGATTTCATTGTTGTTGGTTTGTCTGTTTGTTCCTTTGTGTTGTGTTAGGAGGGTTGTTTCCTTTTGTAGGTTTTAAAAGTGATTCTTCTAAGAAGAAAGAAGTAAATGAACATCAGGCGGTGAAGCTGAAGGTGACAAGTAAGAGTCAGGAGCACACTTCCTGACAGTCCACTATTATGCTAGAATGGAATTCCTGTATGAAACAGCTCTACCTTCCAGTACATGTTTTGTCAATTTTATGCCTGTGTGTACAAACTTAATTACACATTTGTTTTTAGGTAGATAAATATTTTTTCTAAAAGCTTTTAAAACTACCAATAGTCATTCTGGGAATTAAGAATGGAAGATGAAGATGGAGGACAGAAAGGATTCACACATTTACATTGTACATTTTTATTGATTGGACATTTTACTGTAACAAATTTATAATTTTTGTAATGTAAAAGTAGTGTATAGAGACATGAATGTAAACATGCAAAATAAGATACTAAAACTTCTCACATTCATAACTGGATTGTATTTTGACATAGTTTGTGAACTGTTTATCTTTTGAACCTATGTATTACATATTTCTTGTAAGAATATAGCTTCTCAAGTTGTATGTAAAATTGAATGTCTGCAATAAAGTTGAATGCCATTCTCAAAAAAATCTCAGTTTTAGAAAAAAAGATTAAAACTAATCATCAACTATCCTTCTTAATGAAATGGGGTAGAGCTTGCAAAAGAAAATAATTGAGGAAACAGTTAAAAACAACTCAGTTTTACTGATCCAAATGGTCTTACCTTGCTATCAATGTTTTCTGCTGAATTTTTCTCATTTGCTGTCATAGAGAGAAGGAGAGAGAGAGAGAGAGAGAGAGAGAGAGAGAGAGAGAGAGAGAGAGAGAGAGAGAGAGAGAGAGAGAGAATATGGTTATGGTTCCTATAAATTATGTTGCAGAGCAGTTGCAGTAGAAAAATGGCAGCCATTATTTTATCAAATTGCTTTGTATCTATAGGACCACTCTCCTTGCTGCCACTGTGTTGTAAATTAGGAGGTAAGGTTTGAAAAGGGGAGTTGTTACTTCATTTCTAAGCTTTACTTCCATCACTGACAAAATAACTTCATTTTAAATAAATTCCATAACTTCTCATTGATCTTTTGCAGACCTGACTGCTGCCCTTGTTTGCTGCTGATGCATTCACAAGATAAGTTTCAAACTGAAGGAAAGCTTTTATTTCATTAGTACATAAAACTATGAGTTGGACAAAATTGTGTTATGAATTTGAAGAGCAGTTATTTAAGCATTGGGTGCCTATGTCTCTTGATAGTTTAACTTTTAACTGAATTTACTTCAATGAATGAAAATTATGCACTTCAACTTGATTGTCCATAAATATTATTTGAATGTGAGTAGAGGTGTCAGTTTAGAGGGAAAAAGAAAACCTTAATACTTGTTCAGTGTCTAGGATGTATGAGGTGCTTTATCTACTTCAGCATTCACAGTTCTATACAGTGCAGACATCCTGTAGCTGTCCTGGTACATTCCTATTTTAGATAATCATTTTTTTCTAAGACGTCATATAGCTACAAAGAAGCAGAATGGAGGCTTCTCAGATGCTAAAGCTAGGATGTACAACCTGTCTTAGTCACTTTGCACTGCTCTATCAAGGGATTATAGACAGGGAGGCTTAAACGGCTGGAACTTATATCTCAGCATCCTGGAGGCTGTGGGATGCTAGTGAAGTCAGCATTTGGTGAGGTCCATTTTTTTTTTTTTTTTTTTGTGTTTCAAACAGTTGTCTTCTTGTGGTATCATTACATGGTGTAAAAGATTCTGGGTTCTCTCTGAGGTCTCTGTTCATTACCATTTATAAAAACTCTCAGCCATTTCAATCCATAAGGTCTCACCCTTGGACAGAGTGCCTAACTTACCACAGACCCATCTTCTACTGCTACCAAATTGATGGGTAGCAATTTGGTACTTTGACAAATAAATGAAAATAGAACACAAAGATTATCTCCTTGTTCCATCCAATATCACCTTCTCACATTTTGCATAACAGGAACTGTGGGAAAGATAAGGATAATTCTGAATTTCAGCTTGGAGAATACTGAGCACATCTTTTAAGCAGTTTTAATGATTGAGGTAAATGATGGCACATGGAAATAGATTTAGACATCCAGCTCCTTTTTAGTACAAAAAACCCTCTATGAATAAATAATCAACACAGTGGGAATACATGTAATACAGTAAAACGGTATTTGATTTTAATATTCCTACATCTGACTTGCTTTCATTCTGTGATGGTGAAGGATTGCTTAGTGACTTACTATTGTGACTTTAAACAAAAGGGGAAAAAGCTTCAGGAGACACATATGCACTGAAGAAGTGTTGTAATCACAGGGCATGGAAACACTTCTTTCTTCCCTTCATTCATCCTGTTCTTTATCTATGAAATGTAGTGGGTTTTCTCAGGTTTCTGAGTATCATTATCCACCTCAGTGTCCTGCACCTATCTACTGTAAGGATAGTTACCACTGTCACATTCCCCAGGAGCCAGTCTTTGCTTATTGATCCATGTAGTATCTTGAGGCCATCAAGCTGGTATAATGTTTACCTTACCTTGTGCTTGAAATTAACTTTACCTTTTAAAAACCTAACTTGACAGATTTAGATGACCCCCTCCTGGAAGGCATCACACTACAAGTAGAGTTAGGGGGGTATGAAAGGGGAGGGTGGTCGGGGGCATGAGAGGGTGGGGGAGAGGGAAAGAGGGAGAGAGAGAGAAATGGGATCCATATGTAAAATAAAAATAAATAAACAAATAAATAAATAACTAGGTATATAACTATGTTGAAGTGAGAACCAGTTTGGTACTATCCCAGATTACTATAAAGAAATTGTTATTTTATTATGCTTAGAAAGTTTGGTTTTCTGGCTGACAAAATGCTCTATTTTATTATTTTTTTTAATTTTTGTATGTATGTACATAGTATATTCTTGTTAGTGTGAGTGTGTTCAAATGTGTGTTCATATGTGTGTATATGCATGTGAAGGGCTGGTATGGATTGCTGAGGTTTTTCTCAATCATTCTCCATTTTTTCTTTTGTTTTTTCTTTTGAGACAGAGTCCCTCATTGTATGTGTAGCTCATAGATTTGAGTAGATCATTGGCAGGCAAATTAGTGTCATGGAACTGCTGGTGTATGCTCACTAGTGCAGATATAGGCAAGTCACCATACCTGATGTTTACATTTGAATATGGGGGAATTCAAATCCCACTCTTTTAACTTGTGCTAGCAGGCATTTTACTGGCTGAGCCAAATTCCTGCTCCTTTTATTCTTTCTTTTGAGATGGGGTCTTACTATGCATTACAACTCTGACACTGGGGCAATCGCTATAGTAATTCTTGGAGTGTTGTTACTTTATACTTCAGTGTGATTGAATTTTTACATGGCTGAAATTCCTTCAGTTTAGCTTTTGCACACAAATGTATGCTTTTGTGATCAGATCTATAATGACTTTTAATCTAGAATGCAGTGGGTTATAGCACTTAAATATATGCTGTCAATATGCATTCCTACACAATGTAACCTTAGGAAACCCACATGTCACCACCAGAGAACCTTGTACAGAGAACAGAAGTAACCACAGAAGTTTCCCAGCATCTTTAATTATTTTCTGTATTTTTCAAGCGTCACAAAATAGAATCAATCCATAAACATACTTCCCAGTTATCTTTCAAGTACTATAGCCTTTTGGTAATCTTCTCTATTAAAATACTTTGAACTGTTTCCTCTGGACAATCTCAAGATCTCATTTTTTTTTTTTTTTTTTTGCATTACAAGGCTTTTAAGTACATCCTGCATCCATTGAAAACATGGAGAAAACAGAGAAACCAGGTATTCTTTAGGAGTCGGCATGCAAATCCCATGAGAGACTAGTAATGGTTGGTTTGGAGTCATACTGGAACTGAAGATATCAAGGGAAATGCACAGAGAAGAGAGAATTAAAATGTGCCTTCAAGGATGGCTTTGTCAGCACAGAGGAAATATTAGATTGAAATTCCTTCAAATATTAGTGTGCAAACCTTGAAATTATGCTTTTTAAATTCCTTCTGAGGAATAAGAGCAGCTAGTCCAAGCAATCAAGTATGAAGAAGCATTAAGGAGGGACTTAGGGAGAGCATTGCCTCCTCTTAGATTTATACATGTGTTGGGAGAGAGGCTATAAGAGGAATAAAATAGTTATAGATAATTGATGTTTTATCTTGGATATATGCAAGATTCACAAAGGCATTGTATGAAACACAATGCACACAGCCACCTTATATGTACTTATATACTAGTAGCTTGTTCTGAGAAGGATATTGAGGCAATGTTACCTTGGAGCACATGGATTGTGAGCCACCACATTGTCATGGTGAGGACTTCAGTGTTTGGGACTAGAAATGGTAGCTGGAGGGTTGTGGAACTGCATGCACGGAGGCAGTGAAGCCATTTGGCAAGAGATGCCTCCATGAAAAGAAAAGTATTTGCTATTTTTCCCATAGTGTGGTGGCAGCCAGGGAGACTTATACTCAGGCAAATAAAAATCATGAAGGCTATTGACTTAGTCAGAGTTTCTATTGTTGTAAAGAGATACCACGGCCATGCCAACCCTTATAAAGGAAAACATTTAATTAGGGCTGACTTATAGTTCAGGGGTTTAGTCCATTATTGTCATGGATGGGGGAACATGGCAACATGCAGGCAGAAATGATGCTGGGGAGGTAGCTGAGGGTTCTGTCTTTAGATTGTCTGGCATAAGGAAGAGAGAGACACTATGTCTGGCTTGAGCATTTGAAACCCCAAAGCCTACCTCCAGTGACATACTTCCTTCATCAAGGCCATACCTATTCCAACAAGATCACACCCCCTGTTTCTATTTCCTAAGAATTCAACTATATAAACTTATAGGGGCCACTATTATTCAAACCACCACATTCTATTCCCTGACCTCATAGGCTTATAGCCATACCATAATGCAGAAATGTATTCAGTCTAATTTCAAAAGGCCCAATGGATAGTCTAACACAGTCTCAAGACTGTTTTAAAAGACCAAAGTTAAAATTACCTTTGGAGACTTATGGCAATGTCTTAAATATGTGGCCACACATATTTGTGTGTCACTTATTAAGCATTCAAGTCTATAGGGGCTCTTCTTATTCAAATTACTACAGCTATACAGGTGGATTATTTTAAGGAAAACCAATGGACTTGTTTCTGAGAATCAGTGCCATCTTAGTTCATATATTAATCCTCCTTCCCTCAATATTTTTTTCTACATACCATTCTAATAAAGTATTATAGAATTTGCATTCTACCTACAAGGTGGAGACACAGTAAGTGGCTAGAGTGGTAAATTAGTAAGACAAAGTTTCAGGTAGCACTGAATGCTACGTAGAAAAATGGGATGATTCATTCATTCATTATATGAAAATTTAATAATCTTCATGTATTACATTGATATTGGCCTAAGTGCTAGGCATACATAGAACAATGCAGGATAAAATCATCTTTGTCTTGCAGCTTATGTTCGATTTACTAAAGGAAAGAAGCTGTATACTGTGGTGATATTTTGTTTATGATTTGACAAATAAGAATTTACTGAAGACCTGAGTGCCAAACTAGCCATATTAGTTAGCCATAGATGCCAGGCAGTGGTGGCACACACCTTTAATCCTAGCACTGGGGAGGTGGAGAGAGGCAGTTCTCTATTAATTCAAGGTCACCCAGGGCTACATGAGGTAGCCTTTGGAGGTGAATACAGGAGTAATGGCTGGTTGGAGAGATGTCTTTAGACAGGGGGAGGCAGGATCTCATTGCAATCAGTATGAAGTTACACAGAAAACTTCCAGTCTTAAAATTCATAGGGACAGGATCCCCTCTTTGGTCTGAGGATTCAGTAGAGGTAAAAGATTTCTTTTGCAGTCTTCTACACAATATCATCCAATTGTGCCAGCACCATTTGTTGAAGATGCTTTCCTCCCCCCATTGTATACTTTTGGCTGTTTTGTCAAAAATAAGGTGTTCATAGGTGCTAATATAGGGCTAATATCAGGGTTTTCAATTCGATTCCATTGGTCTACTTGTCTATTTTTGTGCCAATACCAGGCTGTTTTCAGAACTAAAGCTCTATAGTAGAGCTTAAAGTCAGGGATGGTGATGCCTCCCAAAGTTCTTATATTATAGAGGGTTGTTTTGGCTATCCTGGGTCTTTTGTTTTATCATAAAAAAGGTGATTATTATCCTTTCAAGGTCAGTGAAGAATTATGCTGGGATTTTAATGGGGATTGCACTGAATCTGTAGATTGCTTTTGGCAAGATTGCCACTTTTACTATGTTTATCCTACCTATCCAAGAGCATGGGAGATCTTTCCATTTTCTGGTATCTTCTTTAATTTTTTTCTTTCGAGCCACAAAGTTCTTATTATATAGTTCTTTCACTTGTTTGGTAAGCATTAACCCAAGATACTTTATGTTGTTTGTGGTTATTGTAAAGGGTGATGTTTCTCTCTACGGAATAAAAGACAGGCAAATGGATGGAACTTGAAGAAACCATCCTGAATGAGGTAACCCAGTCAAAAATGAGGAACATGGTATGTACTCACTCATATATGATAATGAGATCAATGACTAACTTACCTATCATCATGGAGCCCTCATCTAGTACCTGTTGGAAACAGAAGCAAACAACCACAACTAAATACTAGACTCTAGATGCAGAGAGGGAGGACAAGATCATGCTACAGAAACACATAGAGACAGCTGACCTGAACAAAGAGGAGCTAATGCCCCCCCCCCATACTAATAGCTGGGAATCCAGCATGGGACTGACTCAGACCTTCTGAATATGTGTCTCAGCTAAAAGGTCTGAGCAGTCTAAGAGACCTCAGACAGTGGAAACAGGATGTATTCCTGGTGCATAAAAGGACCTTGAAGACATATCCCCCATGGAGGGATACTCATCTAACTCCCCTAACCTAGGGACAGGAGAGATGTCCTAGTCCCTACTTCAAATGACTGGACAGATTTAGATGACACCTCCTGGATGGCATCACCCTACATGTAGAATAGGGAGAGTGCGGGGAAGGGTGGTCGGGGTGCATGTAATGGGGGAGAGAGGAGAAGAGGAAAGAAAGGAGAAAGGGAGGCCAGGAGAGGGAACTGGGATATATATATATATATGTTTAATTTGTTGCTGGTTCCTTTACTTCTCTGTCCTTTTAGTATTTATTCTGATATCTGACTATGTGTTTTTATTATTAAAACCTATTAGAACTTGTGCTACAGTATACAAGAGTGATCTGATTGAATGTTAGACATTGGTAATGATTTGAAAAGAAAAAAAAAAACAGGAAAAGGGGAAGGATAAGTTTGATAGAGTGGATGTGACAGGAGCCTCCTGGGGTGTTGAGAGTCAAGTGGAATTCTGTTTAAAGCAAAGAATCCACTCATGGTAATAAATGAGAAAATTTTACTATAGATGCAGAACCTGTAGGTGAAAATAGTATTCAAGGACCAGCAGGGATACAATTAGAGAACACATGACAATGAATCTGGCAGGGGGGTTGCACCCCATCCCAAGGCTTTCCAGACAAGAAGAAGAGAAATTCATCCTGAATGTAACTCAAAGCTCTTAGAAGAATCAGAGCAAAAGTGTGAGGTACTCAGACTTCCCTTTTTATGAGATTTTGGGATTTTGTTCTTTTTGTCAGCTTATGTAACATAGAGGGTGAATTTCACTTGGGTGGTAAGGGAAGGTTTATCGAATAGAGTTGCAGATCACAGTTGAAAGCTACAAGATAAGAGATGCTTATGTGTGCACTCAGGAAAACCACTGTTTTGTAGTATTAAAGGCATTAGTAAGGGTTTCTGTCTGAAAGTGATGTAAGCATGCCCTACTGATAGAACTGAAGTCTGGTGTACAAATGCAGGGTTGTGCTACAGGAGGTTGAAAATGTAGAGTTGTAAGGAAATTAGGATTTTATCCTGAAGGTATAGAATGTGTTTTAAGGTCCTTAGGTAGTGGGTATATACTACCTACTCTACACATTAAATTCTTAAGGCTGGGAAAAGGGGATATGTTAAGATGATATAGTTGTATAGGCAGAGTACTGGGAACAAAGAGTATTGTAAGATTTTAAACACCTCTAGGAATTTATTAATTTGGTGCAGTGACTATTGAATAGATAGCCTTTTTTTTTTATTAGATCATCTTAAAATTTCCACCAATTTATTTTAGCTTTTTTCTCAGGACATATAGAAGAAATCTAGTTGCTCCATATTATACTATTATTTATCATTGTCAAAATATGCCTCATAGGAGTCCTCTCTTTTGAACAAATATCCTAGATTTCTCAACTAATGTGAGTTGAATGACATACCTGTGTCCTATTCAGCACTCTGCTTAATTTCAGCTTAAGCTTCCTCAAGCCAATGTCTTTCTCACGACATTCTATCATGTTTTTACTAGCACAATGATAGGATCATTTATTTATTTTCTTTCTATAAATATCTTTTACAGTTCCTCTTGGTATTTCTCAAAGCATTTTTAGTAGGTTTATAACGTTATTATATTTATAGTCAACTAAATTTTTCATTTTCTTTCAGGGCACATCACTGCTAAGTCCCTTTTCATGTTTAATTGACAAAGTTACAAGGATTAAGTTTGATCTGTTGTTCTATTCACTTGGATTCTATTTGGCATTTAATATATTTATTTTCTCTTGTTCATGATGTCTACAGTTATGTGCATGCCATAAGCATTAGTGTAGCTTTATTGGTTCCCTTTCTTTGGAATGTCATACTCTGTTTCCATAGATCTTTTTCTTGATAAGAAACCTCATCAACATGAACTATGCTAGAAGCTTCTAGCCTTTCTGCCACCTGTACATTATCCTCCCTATGGAAACGTATATACACTATGTGGCTCGTACTCCTTGTTCTGTGTAATTAGATACATGTACTTCTTATATTGCTTTTACTAGTTAAAATACATTCTCACATAATAAGGTCCTTAATGATATATTTTTATAAGGGGGAGATTGTTGTAGATGCTGAAGTTATCTTCATGTTTTAGGCGGGTTTTCCTTTTTCCTTAGATATAAGAATTGAATTCATCCATTCCATGACTTTTTATGGAGTATCTGTTACATTTGAAATGTTCTCAACATTGGTCACATGTAAATAACAAGGACTTCCATCTTCATGGAATATATATTCTACTGCTGGTTGAGAGGTGTTATAAGTAGATAAATGGTGCCTATCAGAGGATAAGAAATGCAAAGGAGAAAATACAAGGGAAGGTGAAAATGGAACTGTGAATGCTTGTTCTTCTATAAGGGCAGTCAGAGAAGGCTGCACTGCAAACAGAGATGCAAGCATGGATATCAGCGCAAAGAGTTTTCTGGGTGGAAGTGACAGCATGTACAAAAGCCTCCAGCTTGAAGGTGTTTAAGGCTCAGTTTAAGGCGCTTTGTCTGGCTCTGAGAAAAGAAAGCAAAGGGGAATACAGAGGTAGATGATTCCAGATCTCTGAGAGGAGGGCAAACATGGTTCTCTGAGGCCAAGGTTTTCAGACACGAGCCTGCTTCAGTAGGCTATTGAAAACATGCATGTGATCTCCACAGTTTATAATTTGGTAATTGTGGGGAGATGACTGAGTGTTGGCCTGTGCATATCCTGCAAACTTTCAAATGACTTTGATACTGAATTACAGGTAAGGTAGAGCTATAACCAACAAATATGAGAAGCAGTGGGTGAAAGAGGTTAAAAAAGAGACCTATCATTGTAAAAAAAATAATAATTGTATATATTGTGTAGCAAAAATTTGTAGGAGTCTGAGGAGGAAGCAAATGTCCAAATAGGAGCTATTTGTAAGTATCTGATGAGATGAAATTGTGGTTTTATTTAGGGCAGGGGAGAAAAGAGTAGATAAGTGTTCTGGGTAAACCTGGAAGGAAAACCCACTCCCTTTAAAAGAAAATACCTGGGTAAATATTAGTGTGTAATAATAAGATTATCTTTGCTACACTGTCTTGCCTGACAGATCCATGTTCATCCTCTGCTACTTTGTACACTGGTGATCAGTTTCAAGTGTGTATTATTAAGTACTAGGCATGTGATTTGGGTTTTTACTTTGTCTCATCTTTGTTATTTTGACCTATTTTATCTACTGTATCTCTAATATTATGAGACTATTGTTGTCAACCTCAAATTCCATTAAATGACTTATATTGTAACAAAATACAACTTTGCATTTTGTGTCTTTTATGGGATTTATAATAATGTCATTATGATTATAGATTTTTGCTAAAGGGAATTTGTAGGAGATGCTTTACATTTATTGAAGAGATAAGAACTGGTCCTTCGCCAAGCTTAGCTCACTGCCTCTGAATCCTAATGCATTTACTCATGGGTGCCCATTTCCACAGAGTACAGTGATCTAAGCCTATCTGTCAGCTTGTCTTGTGCCATAGCCATCCATACTTTGAACCTATTGTTCAAAGCTATAGTTATCTCTAAACAGCCATGCAGGATGGTCATTGCACTTCTTGGCTCAGCCAACTGAAACCATTAGTGTGTGTTCAGAGCATATTGTTAAAGTTGACGGAACACCATAAATTGTCTTGTCTGTTCTGTCATCTCACCGAAGTGGAAAAGAAGGCTGAGAGTGACTAAGATGAAAACATTTTTTTTAATTTATTTTTTTACCATTATCAGAGATATGAGGTGTGCATTTAAAAAGCTATTATCTAGGGTTGAAGATCAGACACTAATAAGACATCTTGACAAAATGTCATAGCAATCATTCTGGGGTCAAAGCCATGGTGCTAAAATGTGTTGTGAAATTACCACAGAAACAACACTACAGAGGAGGCATGTAAGAGATGTACCTCCATCACACCCGGCACAAAGTAGTACTTTGTTTCTTCTTTGATATCAAATTTCTTTCTGAGCTCTAACAAATTATTTTAAAGGGGCTGTTCTTATTAATAACAACTAATGCAACTCTGGGGGATAAAAGTAAGATTAGTGTTCAGTAAAGCAAATAGAAAAATAGCATGGAATGATGTATTTTCCCAGTGGGATATCACCTCAAGCTCATACTGTGTCTTAAGGCATTTCCTATCTGTCCTCCATTTAGCCATCAGCCCAGCACTGATTTCATTTTCTCAAATATGTCTAAGCTGTGAGAGATGGCTGCCTAAAAGGCAATCTGGGGAATGTTCCTAGAATAAGGTGAAAATTGACTCTGGGAGAGAAAAACAACAGAAATTCCCTACAGAAGGGGTACAGGGAGTGAGTTTCCTCTGAAGACTCTGTTAATATAGAATTGAAGCTTATCCACAGGCTAGCTTTGCTTTATAGTAAAGGTAGTTGAGAAAGAAAGCAGGAAATGAGTGCTATCTCCATCCCTCTCCCCATGAACCTAAGGCTCAATTCCTTGCTTTTCATTTCTTAAAATGAATTCACTGGATTCCAGGAGTTCAGCTCAGTGTTTAGCTGGGGTGTCTGCTTCTGCTTCCATCAGCTACTAGATGAAGGCTCTATGGTAGCATATAAGGTAGTCATTAATCTCATTATTGGGGAAGGACATATAAGGTAGCCTCTCCACTATTGCTTAGATTGTTAGTTGTGGGTCATCCTTGTAGATATTTGGACATTTTCCCCAGTGCCAGATTTCTCTTTAAATCTATAATGGCTCCCACTATTTTGGTATCTCTTTTCTTGCTCTCCTTTATTCTTTCCCTGATTCAATCTTCCTGCTCAGCAGGCTATGGGGCCTCTGGTAATGGATCAGTATTTATCCCTAGTGTACAAATGAACTTTGGAAGCCCATTCCACATAGAGAGATAGTCTCTCAACCTAGACACACAGGGGAGGTCCAAGGTTCTGCTCCAAATGATATGACAGACTTTGAAGATCCCCATGGAAAACCTCACCCTCCCTGGGGAGCAGAAAGAGAATAGGATGGGGGTTGGGGAAAACAGGAGAGGAGAGAAGGGTGAGGGAACTGGGATTAACATGTAAAACAAGCTTGTTTCAAATAAATCAAAAAGTTATAAATACATATAGAAATGAACTCACATTTCATGGGCAAAGTGTGCTATGATTAGGATAAGTGTCTGTGAAAAGTTTATGTGCTAAAAGTTGACTGTGCTACTACTGCAGGTGATGGAGCCAAAGAGGTAGATCCTGTTGGGATATTGGACCCCTGGAGATGCCCTTGAAAGGGACATTGAGACTTCAACCTCTTCTCTCACTTTACTTTCTGGCTGTCACAAAGTGGGCTTCCTCTGCCCTTTTCAGTTGGCTTTCCCATGAAATATCTAAAATTGTGAGCCCAAATCAAACTTCATTTGTCAAATTTATGTATCACAAATCTTTATTATAGCAATGGGAAGCCTTTCAGGTCCTTATTTTATCTAGAACAATGCTTTCTATTTTTCTCTCTGCCTTCTGTCCTGGCAGTGTGGTCCTTCTGTCATGAGCTTTGTTGGGTCTTTGCAAACTCATTTTACTTCTAGGTGAAGAGCAAGACTCAAAGAGTAAGAGGAGCATGGGGATGCTAAAATAGTCTTCATCATGATTTGACTTGAATCCATAGGCAGTTTTGGTTGTTCTTCTATATTTTATTTTAATGAGAGCTGCTGTCTGTAAGAAGAAATATTACTGTGCATAGCACCTTGAAGAATGCAGAAAATATAACTCTCTGTTCTTCAAAAACATTGGACTTAAAGGCAGGTGCATGCCTGTGGATAGATAGATAATCTAGATAATGAAGTATGTTAGACAGTAGAGGTTCCTTGGGGCTGGTGCTCACTGCAGTAGCCATAGTTCCACAAATATATGACGCAGATTTTCTTCTGTGTCACCGAAAGTAATCCTATTGTGAGGTCTCTTGTGTTCATCACTGATTTGTCTAAGAGTTTCTGAGAGAATTTCATCTAGATCCTTTTAATTTTTAGTGCTCTTCTGGGAAATGGCAGCAGTTGTACCCTTATTTACAACATTCATTTTATTATGCTCATACAAAGTTTAGATGATTACATTCACCTCAACCAATCCCAGATTGCAATTTTATTGAGCACTGGCATATTGTCTTGTATTTGTTCACCTAATAGAGTAACTGTTGTGACACTGGCTCATTCAGTATGTTAGCTGAATGAGAGAGGTAGTCAGCTATTTTTACCTTCTATTTTCTTTGTATAGGGGCCTAGATTAAGCATAGATATCATAGTTTATCTAAGCTTACACATCTAAAATCAAAGATGAAAACCAATGAAACTTAGCCTTGATTTCACTAAAATAATAATTTGAGGTTTTCAATACATGTTACTTTTTTTCATATATTTAAAAGCATATGTTTTGATTTTTGTTTCCCTGTGAGGTTTTAAAAGAAAAAATGTTGGAAATAATTTGGTTACTTTTGTCACTTCCTTATCCAAAATGTATTTCTCCATGTGCGTACATGCCCATACACAGAACACACATATGTATATACACACATACGTATAATGCACACATTTATATACAATGCACACACACTAACACACAACACATACACACTCACAAACATATATATGCATATATATAAACATATACTTGTAAATACATACACACACACATATATATAATATATATAGAATCACTGTCATCATAAGTGTTGCAGCAAACAAAGATAGTCTCTGTCTTATGGTTTTAAGGTGATTGCGGAATCTGCATAAGGTTCCCAATTTAACAGACATTATACTCTTTGTAGTGTTCTACTTGGAAAATTTTAAGAATTTACTTTCAAAAATGATTATGTAAATGTGCAAAAGATTACTTATAATACACGCTTTGAAGTCCTTTGTTCTTTCCTAAAAGTTCCAACTTCTCCTTGCTCCTCTTCTCTCTCTTTTTTTTTAATTAATCATCCTTACTGTCTTTATTCTTTTCTTTGTCTTCAGTCTCTTCACCTTCTCCATTTTAGTAAGAAGTCTAACAACCTGATACAGATTCTTTGATAATTTTTGCCAATATTAGAAATTCTCTAGGATCTAAAACCTAAAGGTATTACCTTGTTTATAATCATGGCCTTGTATGGCCCAAGTTAGCTTTAAATTTCTGGCCCTTGTAAAAACTAGATAAGAGACAATAGAAAGGAGATAGATTAGAGGAGTCTAATGGTTGGTAAAATATACAGCATTTGGTGGGTGTGCTCCACTGTGAGAGGGTGAAGGAGTCTAGCTGCTTGGTTAGTTGGTGGCTAATAACAACGTTACTAGGAAACTTGGAATAAAAAAAAAAAACTAACAACAACAACAACAACAAAAAAAAACAAAAACAAAAAAACGAGTACATTTGACAACTGGAAAAAAAAAAGATTTAGTTATGGGCATCGACTATGAGTTTGAGGTGCTTGTGAGACATTTTAACAGAGTTTTGCAACAGTGCAATCTATACCCAAGGGAATATTATCTGCTACTTTTCTATTGCATGACAAAACTCCATGACCAAGAAAACTTATAGAGAGTTTATTGGGATGTTATAGCTTCAGAGGATGAATCCATAATGATAGGGCAGGAAGCATGGTAGCAGGGAGGCAATAGGGCTCTGGAGCTGTAGCTGAGAGCTCACATCCTTATCTACAAGTAGTAGCTAGAGAGAGATCGAGGCAAGTGAGAGTGGCATGGGCTTTTGAAACTTCAAAGCCCACTCTCAGTGACACACTTCCTCTAACAAGGCACCAACTCCTAATGCCCTCCGAACAGTTTATACCAGGTGGGACCAAGAATTTAAATATATGATCCCGTTAGGGCCATTTCCTAATTATCAGAATATGAGGAAGTCAAACTAATGAGTGTGACTGAGATATACATAACCAGAAGGCAAAATATAGGAAAGACAGGTTTTGAGACCACCACGCTGCTTGTGGTGCTATGGCTAGGAGTTGATATGGAGTTCCTTATTTAAATGTCTGAGGCTTCTAGCTTATAGGAGTCATGATGTAGTTCTGAAAGCAGAATATTAAAGAGGAATTAAATAGGAGGTCATGGTTGTTAAATGTATCAAGAGAACTGCCTATTAGTTTTAGTGCCCTGGCAATGTTGGAAGTAATTTGGGTAACCAAGATGCCAGCAACTGCACTGAATGCACAGCCATTTTGAAATGACATCAAAGGAGAGGATGGAAACAGTAGAATCTTATGACAAATGGATCCAAGGAGGTGTGTTTTCACAAATAGGAAGAGTGTAATGATTTGAAAATTCCCTCTGGAAGGCAAGAAAATACAGACATGCTATCTCCTTTTCCTGATGTACACAGACAGGTTATGAGTACATGAGCAGCAGCTTCCATGGAGAAGAATTCCTGTCCTAAGAAAATACCTTTGTTTTTCTTTAAGCCTGGAGAGGTATGCAGCATAATGCAAAGGTACCAAGGAGAGAGATAGAGGAGAGTGGTAGAACTGAGTGTTCTAGAACTGCCAAGGGTTAAGCAGGGGTCAGTAGAGAGATGAGAGCAGTGATGGTGGAGGAAAGTCTGGGGTGTGGAAGCAGGAGAAACATTACCAGAAGGAACAAGAGACAATCCCTTTGCCCCGTGTAATTAGCAGGAGAATAAAGAAATGCACAGGGTTGCCCAGGACTCCTGTGTCAGGATAGTTTACATATTGAATAAGTGGAAAGCAAGAAGAGGCTAAGCGGTGACAATGGAAAGATTATTGTATGGAATGAGGCAAAAATCAAAGCACACTACTTTCTATGAACCATTTAGGGAACTTCAAGAAATGGTCAGCTCTGAAAAAAAAAACATACATAAGCAGCATATTGACTGAACAGGTTATAATCTGTGGGAAAATATTAAAAATAAAGATACAGTATGAGCAGAATGAGGGTTGTGTCACCATGGCAATGATTTAGAAGAGCTTCTAAAATCCTTTGATGAATTTGCAGTTCAGGATCTCCTGGAATGCTTTGGAAATTTTGGATGCCAAATTTGTATTTTCAGTGTATCAAATCAGAGTATGAGCACACAGCCTCTCTTTCTTTTCCTCCCATTAAGTTATATCACGATCTTATAAACCTACTTCATTTGATCATACAGTTTACCCATGGAAGTAAATGGGTATGTGAATAGCACATACCAAAAAAAAAAAAAAAAAAAAAAAAAAAAAAAAAAAGAATGACAGAATGAGTCTCATTTGTTATGTCAAGGAGATATGGAAAATGTGTTTGGAAAGCCATGAGAGGTATTTTCTTTAGGAAAGCAGTGATGTTGCAGACAATGCATATTAAGAAAATTATTCTGGTATCTGCACATAATATTGACTGATAAACTTTAGTGATATGCAGATATTTATATCTGTATATTTGGAGTGGATTTTGTGCATCATGATTTTTAAATAAATTTACAAATCTTTTGGTAGAAATAAAAGTCAAGTCTGTCATCCTCTAAACATTATTTTTGTCCAGTATTGAGAAGCATTCATTATTATTTAACTTGCACAGTTATATTTATCTACAATGAGACATTTATTTATGTGGAAAATCATTTATTTTTCTATAATATTGATTTCAAGTTCTGTGAATTAATAGCTACTGATTTTTAAATTCATAAATAAAGCTTTTATAGTGCTTTTTATACCAAATAATTATCTTTAGCTATGCTTTTCAGAATAATGAATTACTTTCTGTATGGTAAATGCTCTTGGGCCGTGGAATGACTTGTTTTAAGCTGGGTATATATTTTATGATCTTTGCAAAAGCTTTGGAGCCACCTTTCAGTCTTCTGCTTATGTTTCGATCTGTCTCGGGAGCTACCTTTAAGAACTACTGAATTCTGATCAAGTATTCTGTTTCGCCCTAAAAAATGTCCTCCTGTTCCTGATTTTGGGTGACATGGAGATGACTACCTTTGTTCCTGCTTAGATGTGTTGAAATCACATCAAAGCTTTGAAGTTCAGAGATTCAAGGCAGAGATGAAATGCAAATATGTACATTCTATTTTCATATGGAAATGATATTCCAAATCAGAAATATACTTCTTTGTTGGCCTACACCAAGAGTTTTATAGAATAAATTAAAGACACTTTTAAGGCAGGCTTGTGGGTTTTTTCTTGTTAACTATGCCAAGATAAATTATTAAATAACCGAATTCTAAAACTTCCAGTATTTTGAAGAATGACTGAAAATTTCATACATAAAAATCTGAGTGTTTTACCTGTTTATTTCCAGTATATAGTTTGTCCACTTCAGTTTTTCAGTTCTAATGTTCCTTTTTTGGTAATTAGCTGTATAGTTTATAATTCTTGATTATTCAAGCAGTAGTTTTGATTGTGAAGAAAATCATATCAGTTAATAGGAATGGTGCAGCAAAATGACCTCCAAACTCCATCACAATTAACCATTTAGTTTAGGTTCTTTTAGATTCTTGTTGCCTGTATAGATAATCTGGATATGATTCAATATATGCATTTTATTCTGTATATTTGGATTGGACTGCCTCTCTCTCGTTTGAGCTTTCTATCTCTCTCTCTCCTTTTCAAATATTATTTCTGCTTTGTTTAATGAGGACTTTTCATTTTTTATTCAAGCATCTTTGCCCTTCACCTTCATTGTCTCCTATCATAAAGTTGTTATCTTTTTATTTGCATAGGCATACCATATAAGAATATATGTATCTTTGTGTTAGCATATATTTAAGTTGTGTATACGTATGTTACATATTCAAATATGGGACTGTACTTACATAGCACAAATGTGGGATATTTAATTTTTCTCTTCTTATGATTAGTTCCTTCTATGAATGTTTTTTATATATTTGTACCATATCTTCTTCCTTAGTGATTGAAGTAAATGCTAAAGCAATTTTAAGCAGCTTTCCTTTAAAGGATGAATTGGTTACATATTTCATTATCTTTGAATTCTGAGTTGCATATTTTAGGTTATTGGTAAGCTTTTTGATGTGAAAGAAAACATCATTCTGTATAGAAAACTTAGGTAATCAGATTTGTCTTCACAAAGTTCTGTAGTTTGTGTTATCTTATATTGGAATGGAGAAAGATGCGCACAACTTGCTTATTATGTGTGTTTTCCCTTTTGTGTGTAATCCTTGATTTTCTGGACAAGGTTTATGGAAGTGAAGATGAAAAAGGAGGTGCATTAAATTTTATTGTGTTGTAGATAATATGTATTTGATGACAGAAGACAGGTTTCATGGATTCTCAGTAATTTCCAAGGGGGCTCAGGCATGTACTAAAATTAACTAGAAGATACTTTAAGAAAGCAATTAAACAATCAATGTTCATAAATAAAATGATGGGAAATAATATTGAATATATCTTCTTAAAAAATTAGGAGACTAAGATCAGAGTAGATCAGGAAAGAGACACTGAGTCTGGAACATGAGAGGCAAAGGAGTTTGTCTCAAGCAAACTCATGTAGTATATCAGAGTAAAAAAAAAAATCCCAAAGAGAAATAACAACAAAACCCCCAGAGTAGTCCTTTCCTGAAGTGAAGTGCAGTTTGCTTTGGGATCATCATGAACCTCTTGTGTGAATGTCAGCTTAGCTTGGTTTATATGACAGGGATGTGCACGCTATGAAACAGACTTTCCACTAACAAAGGGCTTATGGCTAAAGCCTCATTCAAAGTACAGAGTTTGATGGAATAAAAACAAAAAGACAAAGAGAACAACACTGAGATCTTCTTTGAATGCAAAATATTAATGAAGAAGGTAGGCCATGAAAATAAGCAGTTAATCAACAACATACTATAAGAGCCCCAGGGGAGGTACTTTACAGAACAACAGAAAGTACTAGAAACAAAGAAAAAAGAGTGTTAGAGCACAGGAGAACAACACTGAGATCTAACACACTAATGATGAGCATTTGAAAATGGACAGTAGCAATGGGAAAGAAGAAGTTACAAAATCCTGAGAAACTTTTCTCAACTATGGGGAAAAAAGCAAGGGAAGGTCTGCTGGAAAGACACACAATAGGACTAATTTTCAACTAGCAGCAAAACTTGGAAAATCTTCCAAAGTGGAAAGTAATGCTCTTCTGCAAAAGTATTTAATGGTCTGACAGAGAATCCTTGAGAAAGGTTGCTTTCTAAAGCATATTCATTTTTAAATGAACCAAAATAATGACTAATATTGTGAAATAAAGCATCATTGGCCATGTAAGCATTCCAGATTTACTGCCACATTGTCCCTGTGAAGAAGTCTATAGGTGAAGTTTTTTTCCACATTTATTTTTCAGTGGAGCTTGGCTGCTTAGACTTTCTTCATCTCTTCATTCCTTCATAGACTTGATTGTAATTGTACCTTGCTGCCAGAGACAAAAGCCTGGGGTTTGATAATGTTTGTAAACTCATAAAAAGAGAAAGACAGTTACACCCTGATCTCTCTGGCATGTGCTCTAAGAATCCTGTCCCCTGTCCCATTTTGTTTTGCAGTGTGTCCTCTGAAGAACTTTGAGTGGTCCCAGTAATGGGTAAGAGAGAACTTTCAGTATTTACTGTATGTATTCCAAAGAGTCAGGGATCACACAGTGCTTTTGTCAAGGTATGAAAAGAACTTTACTTATCTTTGTTAAGTTTTTAATAATACATTTAAAAATGTTGAGTCATTTGAGACACCATTTTGGTTTTTTTTTTTATTTGATTTATTATTTTACATGTTGATCTCAGTTCCCTCTCCCTCCCTCCCTCCCTTTTACCCTCTCTGTCCTCTCACATGCACCCTAACCACCCTCCCCTCCCATCCCTCTACCCCAATTCCATATGTAGGGGAATGCCAACCAGTTGGGGTCATGTAGATCTGACGGGTCATGTGAAGTAGGGACTAGAGCGTCTCTCCTGTCTCTAGGTTAAGGCAGTTATCCCTCCAAGGGGGATGTGTTTGCAAGGTCCCTTTGTATACCAGGGATATATCTTGGCTCCACTATCTGAGGTCCCTTAGACTGCTCAGTACTTCTGGCTGAGACCCATATTCAGGGGGGCCAGAGTCTGTCCCATGCTGGCTTCCCAGCTGTCAGTCTGGGGGCCCATTAGCTCCTCCTTGTTAGATAAGCTGTCTCTATGTGTTTGTGCAGCCTGGTCTTGTCCTCTCCACCTGCATCTGGGTTCTAGTTTGACTTAGCATTTATGTATGGGTGTTTGCTCCTGTTTCCAACAGGTATTAGATGAGGGGTCCATGGATAAGTTAGTTGTTGATCTCATTATATGGGAAGGGCATTTATGGTAGCCTTTCCAGGGATGCTCAAATTAGTTGGCGGCAGTCTTGTAGTTCTCTAGACCTTTCTTTGTGTTCAATTTCCTCTTCAAACCAATAATGGCTCCCTCTTTTATGTTCTCTCTCTCTCTCTCTCTCTCTCTCTCTCTCTCTCTCTCTCTCTCTCTCTTTCTCGATCCATTTGGACTTGAGTTTTGTGCATGGCGACAGACATGGGTCTATCTGCAGTCTTCTACACACCCTCATCCAATTGTGCCAGCACCATTTGTTGAAGATGCTGTCCTTGCCCCATTGTATAATTTTAGCTGTTTTGTCGAAAATCAGGTGTTCATAGGTGTGTGGGTTAATATCGGGATTTTCAATTCGATTCCATTGGTCTACCTGTCTATTTTTATGCCAATACCAGGCTGTTTTCAGAACTATAGCTCTGTAGTAGAGGTTAAAGTCAGGGATGGTGATGCCTCCTGAAGTTCTTTTATTGTATAGGATTGTTTTGGCTATCCTGGGTCTTTTGTTTTTCCATATAAAGTTGATTATTATCCTTTCAAGGTCAGTGAAGAATTGTGATGGGATTATTTTGAAATCAATCTTTCCCATGACTAAATTTTGCCTGTGACTCTATTTTGTTTGGATTACATGATATGGTGTTGCAAATGGGCAAATCACCCAAGCTTAAAGAATTGCACAAATGTTTTGCTTTCCTTTGGATGGTTAGAACATGGGTAACACCGAGTCCATCTTCCCCCACATTATCAGCCTGCTTTCTGTGGGGTTCTGTGTGATGCATTGCCTCATCCTTCCGTATTAATTTACCCATATACAAATGCCTCTTTCTAATTTTGCTTTGCTTGTGTTGCAAATATTTAGTGTGCCCAATTATTGTAAATAGTAGCCTAAATTAGGTGTTCTAAGATATAATAAACGTATAAATTCATTGTTAAACTAAGCTCAATATGTTTTTTATGGAGTTGTTTTGGTAAAGGGTAGTTTTTTTTTTAACTAATACAATGTCATAAGGTGTTGCTAAGCAATTATTGTTGATATGTTGTTGTTTATTATTTTATTATTTGGGTTTTTTTTTCATGGAGCATATGTTCTGAGCTATCGTCTCCATGACCACCAGAGAGCAAGGTTTTAGAAAGTCCATTAGAACTACATGTGCTGTTTGTGAATGATACTTACCTCTCTGGATCGATCTTATCTTTTCTCAGCACCAGCAGGCCCTCCTCTTAAGTTTTGATTCTCTATTCTTTGGTTCTTTGTCTGAATAATCTCTAAGCTGTTAGTGACAGGGTTCTTATTTTCACTGTGTTGTTTTGTGAAATGCCATATGCACACATGACATTTTGTAGGTAATAAAAGCCACAGTGATTACAGGCTGTTGCTAGCATTGTGTTGATATCCCTGCTGGTAACAATACAGAGAGATACCACTTGACATTCCATTGCGTTAACAGAAACCATTGTGATGATTTTTACTCCTGTTAAGAGCAGGAAGAATATTGATTTTAATCAGAAGAAACAGGGAGAGATTGCTTTGACATGTGTTTTTCACTTGGTCTTTGAGAATGTCACAAAGAAATGAAAAGAATAAATAATAATCCATGTGGAGTTTTTTCAAGAGACCTGTAAGGTTGTTTGAAATAGTGACCCAAGGATGAGAATTTCATTTTGGAAATGAGATGTTTCATCAGCCACCTGACAGCAATCTCTTGCATAACTAATTGAAGCTTCTTACCAAAATGTTAAACAATGGTGACTTTCAGTTAAATTGATTGAAAAAGAAGACCATGGATTTATTTGTTCACTTTTACAAGTATATATTGATTTGCTCATTCAATAAATATGCAGTGAGCACTTTTAGTGGTGTTGTCACAGGTCCTGGGTTACAATATAGAACAAAGCAAGCAGAGTTCTCACTCAGGTAGGAAGCTGTGAGAGCTAAATTGTGGAATTTTTGAGGAATCACAGGCAGTAAATATCAGCAGTGAAGAAAGAAGAGGTATACGATAACTGAGGTACAAGGACCACCAAGAGAGAGTGAAATTTTAGAGCCCAAGTGACATAAATTTTTTAGAAAGAGGAAGGATGCACAAAGTCAATGCTCTTGGTGGTCTCATTAAAAAAGAATGAGATACAGCAGTAGAGCTCACTGTTTATCATCTTGTGACTTGTTCAGAGACAAGTAAGTGATGAGGTCTTTCTGTGATGAATTAAGAAAAGAATAAAAACAACAACAGTAACCATAGTAAGTTTTGATTATTCTATTAAGGTGATTTCCTATAAAAAGGAGGGTGGCACCGTTAGAACAATGGCACTGTTGGAATGTTAGCTTTAAGTGAATATCTAGGTAACACACATAGAATACCTGTTGGGACAGTCTCTTGAAGGGTAACATGAAGGGACAGAAAATATCAGAAGTTTGAAGTCTCTTGATGAGAGGGAATATTATTTGGGAGAGGGCTTGGGTAATATGTGTAACTCTCTGGGTTTGATTCGAACCACAGCACTGAAAAGAAATAAACCAATTAACCAACTAATCATTCAACAAATAGCTACAAATATCAATGTCATTGCATTTTAGAACAGTATCCAGAGATATAACCAGTCAGAATGTCAGCTGGATTTTTGAAGCAGTGCTGGAACCTGCAGGTACTTTCTCTGATGTGGTTGTGAGGGTTGCAGTTCATTGGTCTGGCCCTGGTTCCCTCAGTTCTTACATTGATTGCTCACAAGTCTTGGGTTCAAGCTTGTTGTTGGGCAGGTGTTAGTGATAATGTGCACTTGCTCCTGAGTTCTGTAAGACCTCTGAGGAACAACAATTCTTTTCTTGGGGTTCAGTCCAAAGGAAGTTAGTATAGAAAATGTGAGCTTTTGGCAATAAGAGAGGCAGTGGACTGATGTAGGAGGGCTTCTCTGACCTCTTTCCACCTCTCTTCGTTTTTCTCCTCCTCCCTCCATCTTTATCCCTACTTTCCCCCTTATCTCTTTTTCTCTTTTCATTCTATAGAATATAATAGTGCAGACTATTCTGTGTTTTTGGGAATCTAATTGAAAGGAAAGTCACTGAAAGAAATGCACAGGATGAATTCTGTTGAGACAGTGGGAGGATTCAGGGTGAGAGGAGGGTGTGCCTTCTGACAGAACTAAATTGTTTATCTGTATTAAAGAGAAGAAGATGAATTTGAAAGTTCAAATATTATATATGTAAATTGAGATTGGAATGTCTTTGAGAAAAGTTTCAAGTTTCTCAGAACTTTCTTTGAGAACAAAGTAGAAAGAAATGGGCTAGGGAGTGGTTATAATGGTTTTAGATTAACAACTATGTTTTCTCAGAGAAAACAAATTCCATTAACTGTGTACCCTTGAAAAAAGAATCTACTTCTTACTAAGGATTCAGTTTCTTGGGTTTCAAATGGGCAGTCCAGGTTAAGTCCATTTATCTTTTGACTTAATATTGATTTCCATGGTCCACTTTTTATAGGATTTTTTTTTCATTATTTAAGTGTTTTGTGATTTAGCCATAGTTAGATTATTCTATGTAATACAGAAATGTATATGTAGTTTTACAAATTATATGTAAAAACCCTGTACTTATCAAACCTATGAATGTGCTTAAAATTCACTAACATTCATGTGGTTTAGAGCAGGCAAAAACATGACGTTTGCAATTATATCTTCATTGCATTCTGAAGGCATGGATTGATTGCACTATTACAGCTGTGGCATGGAACCAGTTATTCACATTAATTCATATTTCTGTATTTGGGCTTTAGACAATTGCATTAAATTATTACAAAATAAACGAGGAAATTTTTATTTATAATCTTTTAGATGGACCAAGAAGTTACTCTAGCAAAATAAATGTCCTTAAAAGTGTCATTATTATTATGATTCTTAAAAAGGAAGCAAAAATGTCCTAATATAAAATAAATAAATGTTTGTTTCAAGACAAATAAAAATAATAACTGAATTCTCTGTCAATGATTTTCTGAGCTTTAGCAACAGAGGTCAAGTTCAGGTTTCACTAATAGACTTCTGTAGGACTTTTCAATTATAAAATGTTATGATCCTAGCTTTACTGGTGGTAATCCTTTGCTCTATGTCTAAAATCCATATATGAGTGAGTACATACCATGTTTGTCTTTTTGTGATTAGGTTACCCCACTCAGGGTGGTTTCTTCTAGTTCCATTCAGTGAACTACAAATTTCAAGATTCCATTTTTTTCTGTTGATTAGTACACCATTCTTTAACTCTACCATATTTTCTCAATTCATTTTTCAATTGGGGAAAGGGACATGATCTCCCAAGCAAATTGGGAGCATTGGGGAAGGGGAGAGGGAGTCAGGAGAAAGAGAAGGGGAGAAAAGGAGGGGAGAGGAGGACATGAGGGAGCAGGGAGATTGAGTCAGGGAAGAATAAAGGAGAGTAACAAAAGAGATACCATAATAGAGGGAGACATTACATGTTTAAGGAGAAATCTGGCACTAGGGAAATGTCCAGATATCTACAAGGATGACTCCAACTAACAATCTAAGCAATAGTGGAGAGGCCACCATAAGTGCCCTTCCCCAATAATGAGATTGATCGCTACCTTATAGGCCATCCTAGAGTCTTCATCCAGTAGCTGATGGAAGCAGAAGCAGACACCCACAGTGTCTGACACCACACTGAGCTGAACTCTTGGAATCAACTCCTGGAATCCAGATGCAGAGAGGGAGGAGTGATAAGAATAGGGGCCAAGACAAGGCTGCAGAAACCCACAGAGACAGCTGACCTGAATAACTGGGAGTATGGGGATACTGATAGCTGAGAAACCAGCATTGGACTGACTCAAAGCCCCTGAACACGGGTCTCAGTTAGAAGGCCTGGGCAATCTAAGGGACCTCTGACAGTGGAACCAGGATGTATCCCTGGTGCACAAACGGACTTTGGGAGAACATTCCTTATGGAGGGATACTCTCTTAGCCTAGAGACAGGAGGGATGGCCTAGACCTTACTCCAAATGATTTGACATATTTTGATGACCCATCCTGGAATGCCTCACCCTCCCTGTGCAGTGGGTGGGGAATAGGATGGGAAGATCAGTCAGGGGAAATAGGAGGGGGGAGGGTGAAGGAGCTGGGATTGATATGTAAGAATATTAAAATATATTTAATTAAAAATTTCAAAAAAATAAAATGTTATGGTCACTCAAGTTGTTTTAGTGGATGACCCATCTACATATGTTATCAACATACAGGATTTTGTATAATGCATTTCCAAACAGTATCTAGCTTTTTTCTCCAAGATAGCCTCACCTTCTTTGGTGCAAAGATGCCTCTGCCTTTCTATGTACCCGAAAACAGGGTCATCAGAATTGACATAGTCATGTATGTTTGTCTGCCTTAGTAATGCTAACAAGAGGATCCAACTACCCTGATGTTTATCTTAAGACCAAATGGATAGAAAATAAATAGTAGCAAATAGTAGCAGATTTTCTTGTTTTTTATGACAACAAGGAAGTGAAATTTGGAGATAATTAGATGATTATAAAAAGGGAAGCTACACATGAAGGTTTCATTTATATGTATTATCTTTGGTGTGAGGTAGAAGAATCCACACATTTGTAATGCATAATAATGTTCAAACAACAGAAATAGCAACACATTCAAGGATTTTATAAGCTGGTTTGGTTTTGCATTTTGAGTTAATGACTTCAGGTATTAAAAGACATAGCCACTGAACTGTGGTACCTGAATCTACAACATTACCTATAGTAACAATAACCTACCTTCTTAGAACTCAAGAAGTGGAGGTAGGCATGCCTAGAACACATTGTGTAGCATTCTAGGTCTAGATTGGCTTTAAACTTGAAGCAATCCTTTTGCCTCAGCATTTTCCAATTATGTTTTAGTCAGGTTTTCTTTGCTATAGCAAAAATATCTAAGCAAAACATTTTAAATAATGATGAAAGTGTAAAATAGGAAAGCTTCTCATGTCAAAGGGAAATGAAGATGGAGGGAATGGGAATGAGATCAAGGGAGACAAAAAGAAAGAGGAGGAAGACAGAGAGAGAGAGAGAGAGAGAGAGAGAGAGAGAGAGAGAGAGAGAGAGAGAGTCAATGTACACATGAGGGACCATGGACAACATATAGCCCTTGAGTCAAGCTGAAGAGTGTAGAGCCAAGCTTCGTCTCTATAACAGCCTTTCCCATAGCCATCCCAGTGCTCCAAGGAAAATCAGACATGACTGATTATCCATGTCCAGGATTATAGAACAATGGGTCCTACCTCTAAGCCTTTTGATCTTTCCAAGTCTGTTGTGTCCAAGAAGGATTCTTTCCTATATGCCTTTGTGTTCTTCAGTTCCTTTGGTAGTTCTTTGGGTACAGAACTATCCCCTTTATTTCCTCCCATACCCTTTCATTCTTTCCATGAAAATGTTTTGTGCAAATAAACTGAAGGAAGATGAAATCAAATAAATTATAGGGGAAAGTAAGGACAAAACATCAAGAGTTACTGGACATTTTGTTTCTCTGACACTCAGCTGAAACACAGGTTTTATTACTGTGCAAATGGCACTGCTTTCTTTTTTATGATTTTTTTAATTTAAATTAGAAACAAATTTGTTTTACATGTCAGTCCCAGTTCCCTCTCCCTCCACTCTTCCCCTGTCCCCTACCAACCCTCTATCTCAACACCTTTCTGGTCCCAAGGGAGGGTGAGGGCTTCCTTGGGGGTCTTCAAAGTTTGTCATATCATTTGGAGCAGGGTCTAGGCCCTCCCCCATGTGTCTAGGCTGATGGAGTATCCCTCTATGTGGAATGGGCTCCCAAAGTCCATTCCTATGCTAGGGATAAACACTGATCCACTACCAGAGGCCTCATAGATGGCCCAGTCCTCCTAACAGACACACACATTTAGGGGGTCTGGGTTGGTCCTATGCTGGTTTCCTAGCTACCTGTCTTTGGTCCATGAGCTCCCCCTTGTTCAGGTCAGCTGTTTCTGGCTCTGTATTTCTTATATAGTAAGTCGCTTGGGTAGAAATCATTTCCTGCTTGCCTTGGGATTTTGCCAAGGACAGTGTGAACATCCCATAAGGAATGATTCCATATTTTCATTTTTGAATTTAAAGATTCTTTGTGCAATGTCAATTAGGCAAGAAGGAGAATGCCTTCTTTCAAGTGAGACCCATTCAAATCATAAATATTGATGAGAAAAAAAGAATCAGAATTCATTTAATATTGCCATGTCAACAAAAGGACAAAGGTGATATGGCTTTCTTTTTAAACGTTCCTGTTTTTTCCCTTAACGTTAATAAAAACACTTCTTTTTTTTTTGTATGGCTGCTTAATGCACTTTTATATACAAGACATTTATCTTACAACTTTTTGGACTTCTAACATTTAACCCACATGAACCTGACATTTGAGATGAAATAGGTGGTATGACAGGGATACTTGAAAAGCTAAGACTGTAGCATTCTTCCAAGATCCATTTTTAAGTTATCATGATCTCTTCTAAGACATTAGACCTTTTGATGCAGACACAATGTTTTGTATTTAAAAAGAAACTAATAGGCTGTTTGTCAATGCTCATTAAATGAAAAGCCATTGCTTTTATGATAGGATATGAATTGTGGATCATACAATAAGTTTACTAGAGAATTTATGTTACATTTTGAAATAAGTCCATAGTTAGTTTAGTAAATTAATTATGGTGTTTTTAGTTAAAATGATCAGTCATGATAATGACTATTTGAATACAGAATCAGATTGTAATCTCTTTGGTATTAATTCAACTCTTCATGATTACCACCAAAAATGGTGCATTAAACAGTGACATTTTTTTTTCAGAATGATTAACCTTTCTTGAACAGCACAAAAATTTAATTGTATGTTTCCATAAAGAATTTATAGAAGAAAATTCAATAAAGAAAAGAAATTTACTTTTAGAATTCCTGAAAAAAGACATCTTGGGCAAACAATAGATGAAAATTATCATATGATATGGGGTGCCTTGGGGAAGCAGACTGCCTAAGATTTTCAGCTAGTAATAATCAGAATTTTGAAAAGTAAAATAAAATGTAAATGTAATTTTTATGGTGAAAAGAAGTTTTATTTCTTTTGTAAAAATCTTCAATGACATATTTTTTTTCTCTATTAAATAATTAGTGTAGTGCCATATTGCCTTTCGGTTAACGCGGCCTTCCTCTCCATAGCCTGGGGAACCAATTGGTAGGGATTTGGCATTTATGAGACACATCAAGGCATGATATCAGTTATATTAGGAAAAACCTGGCTAAGGGGAGGATCTGGCAGTAGATTATGGAGTGTGTCTGAAATCAGGTTTTTGTGGAGCTGCAATAATCTTCCTGAACAAATGTTTGAAGTTGATAAAGGCTCTAGGCTAGTAACTGCAACTGGCCAAGGAAAAGGGAAGAGATCATCATAGTGTCAGCAATGGATAGGGACTGAAAAAGCCCCTTGTTAGAACATCAAGGAATGACTCAATTAGGAACACTGTGTGGCCTAAGATCAAATGCATGGGACTTATACTTGAGAGGCAGCGTTTATCATGTTAAGATGGAATTTCCTGCATTGAGAAGTGATGGACACATAGAATATGGAGATCTTAAAATTTAGACAACTAGTCCAATTGACTATGAGGAGATCAGTAAGGAGGAATACAAAGACAAATTTTGGAATGTAGTTTCAATGACTATTATTCTTGGATACTATGAACTCTTTAAAGTGTACTGTATTGTATAGTTATAAATTACTAATATGAGTTAACAAAGCAATGTGACAAAGTACGAAAATTAGCTGTTTAGTTGAAGATACAGGCTATTGATTACCACCTGGAAATTCTGTTCTCATGACTCCAACCTGCAGTTCCTTCTGTAAAATGTGACTGATAAAGTCTATTCTACCAGGTATTGAGTTTTAAACTCAGTTAAAATATTACATGGACTATTTGCTGATATCTAGTTTGTTGAATCCTTTATAGATTTCAGAAATCAGTCCACTGTTGGATGTGGGATTGATGAAGATCTTTTCCCATTCTGTAGGCTTCTGTTTTGTTCTATTGGCCATGTCTTACAGTACTTTTCAATTTCAAGATGTCCTGTTTACTAATTGTCAAATAGTGCCTGTGCTACTGGTGTTCTGTTCAGGAAGTTGTCTCCTGTGCCAATGCATTCGAGATTATTCCCAACTTTCTCTTATATCGGGTTCAGTGTATCTAGATTTATGCTGAAGTCTTTGATCCATTTGGACTTGAGTTTTGTGCAGGGTGATAGAGATGTATCTCTTTTCAATCTTATACATTCTAACATCTAGTTAGATCATCACCATTTGTTGCAGATGCTTTCTGTTTTCAATTGTATAATTTTGGATTCTTTGTCAAAATCAAATGATCATAGATGCGTAGATTTATATCTAGATCTTCAATTTGATTCCACTAATCCACTTGTTTGTCTTTAATACCAATATCATGGAGTTTTTATTACAAAGGCTCTGTAGCCGAGCTTGAAATCAGGGTGGTGATACCCCTGGAATGTTTTTAGACACACAAAGATATGATAGATGATGGAATATTTTCTTCAAATCTTGCTAAATGTTAATGGACTAAATATTGTTAACTGTGATTCTTATTTGATAACTGTTATGTGATATATTTTGCTATGTTAAGGTTAAAACCCTTCTTTTTATTTAGACAGAAAAGAGGAGATGATGGGAGATGTCATCCTGTATATGTTTCTCATACTGGTTAATAAATAAAGCACTGTTGGCCAATAGGAAAGGAGGATAGGAGGGACTTGGAGACAAGGAGGAAGAGGAAGTAGTAAGGAGGAGTCAAGATGGAGAGTCTGGAGAAAGCTGGACGCCAGCCACCTCCCCGGTAAGAGAAGGCCATGTGAAAATACATAGATCAGCAGAAATGGGTTAATAATTAAAGGCAGAGCTAACCGATAAAAAACAAGTAACCGGGCCAACAGTATTGTATCAAATACAGAGTCTCTGTGTATTATTTGGGGCTGGCGCGGCGGCAGGACAAGACCTGGTGGCGGAGGAAAAACCCATACTCGTTACAATGGGTGTTTTTTTTTTTTTTTTTCATATAAAGTTGAATATTACTCTTTCAAGGCCTATAAAAGAATGTGTTGGGATTTTAATGAGGATTGCATTGAAGAATCCTGCAGAACAGGAAGAGAAACCAGAGGGGTCAAGGACACCACATGAAAGCTCATAGAATCAACTAACCTAGTTTCAGAAGAGGCTCATAAAGACTGAACCAACAACCAGGGAGCCTGCATGGGGCTAACTTAGGCACTCTGCCTATATGTTATAGTTGTCTAGCTTAGTCCTCTTGTGGGACTTTTAGCCATGGGTACAAGGGCTATCTCCAGCTATTTTTCAGGCTTTTGGGACCCTATTTTTCATACTGAGTTGCCTTGTCCAGCCTTAATATATGGTGCTTAGTCATATTGCATCATGATATACCATGTTTTGTTGATACTCATGAGAGACCTGCTCTTTCCTAAACAGAAAACAAGGAGGAATGGAGTGTGTGTGTGTGTGGGGTGAGATCAGAGAGAGGATGGAATGCTGGGCCTATAATGTGAGGAGATGATAAAGGGGAAACTGCAGCCAGGATATAAAATTAATTAATTAATTTAAAACCAAAGAATATTAAACACCTGCGGTGTAGTCACTAGTTTACATTGGTACCTCAAGAAATTGTCACTACTTGAGGAAATCTCTTGGCACACAGTAAATTTCCAGTGGTTCCATGGTTATTTTAAGGAAGTATCAAGAATTTTATATGTTGTTATGGGCCCAGATCAGGCAATAAATATGGGTCAGTAGTGAAAATATCTCCTCATTTTATTGCAATGAACATGGGGCTATTTTGAAAATCTCTTGCCTTCAGCAATTGAACTTTGACCTGATCTTGAAACTAAGTTAAATGTATATCTTCAGAAAATTTAAAATTACATACTCAAATTGTGTCACTACTGTATATTCAGCCTGTTTAAATTTAATTGGCCTATAAGAAAGCAATGTAACCAACTTTGATATAGCTTGGAATTGCCAATTAATTGGCTTTTACAACCTAAGACGTTTAGTATTAAACTATACATTTTTCCATGTCCCTGTTCCCCAGACCAGTGACAGTGTGCATGTGTACTTGTGTGTGTGTGTGTGTGTGTGTGTGTGTGTGTGTGTGTATGTGCATGTGTATTGTGGTAAACATTTGCTGAAGGTACACAACATGTTGAAAACAAACGTAAAAGGTATCTACCAAAAATGTTGGAAGCAACACGTGAATATAGGTTGATAACATCTGCTTATAGTTTTTTAGTGACAGTATGGGGTCAGTAAAGAAATTTTTCTTGTGTAAAACTGTTACAGAGTTCTATATAAATGAATTTTTTGTTACTTTCCCATACCATGTTTTCTGTGATGATGCATAAATACAGAGCAAAACCTTTTGTTCACGTGAGGCAACAGAGATAGACAGACATCAAAGACACATCAAACAGATAACACAGAGAATATAGAGGTCATACTACAGAGTACAACCATACAGATGACACAGGGAGAGAAATGGACAATTAAAATTTGGGCTCACTTTTCACCTAAGCTAGTCCAGGAGGAAAAATATTTTCATTCTTTTATGTGGTATATTGTGACATACTGGTATTCTTGTTGAGGTTTTGGGTGAGTTAGTTTAATGGAGTTTTAACTAGAGTTTTTCTATTGTTATTGTAGTCTTTGGAATTTGAATGCCTTTTTCATTGGGCTGCTTTGGCCTGTGCTGACTGTATGATCTGAAACACTGTAGAGGTTTACCCTATGTTTCTGTTCAACCCTCATTTTCAGTAATCTCTGAATTCCTGTATCATAAGCTTGGCTGTTCCAACCAGCCTCCATCTAGGCTGGTCTAGTGATCATTGATCTCAGCTTGGTGCTTTCCTGATCCCCTTTCCTGTTTTAATGAAACAAACACCGCCTTTTATAAGAGAAAGGTTTTCAATGATTTTCTCTGTGTTAGAAACATCTTACCTTCATTGCCTTATTCTCTTAGGATCAAAGGAAATTGCTGCTTCGTCATATGTGGATACTTGTTCCCTCTGTCTTTCCATACTAGCTTTCCCTAGCAGTGCAAGGATTTTTCTTGCTATGAGAGAAGGTTGTCAGGAAGCCTTTAGGATTTCATGCTTGTCTACAAGAATTATTGGCTTCCACAGGCTTGTACACCTCAACCCAATAGGGGTTCTCTCTCTTTCTCTCTCTCTCTCTCTCTCTCTCTCTCTCTCTCTCTCTCTCTCTCTCTCTCTCCTGCCCTTTCTCACTTGTGTGTTTTAAACTGTAAATGCAACCCAATTATTCCCAAATGGTCACTTTGATTTTTAATATGCTTCTATGGTTGTCACAGCTCTGCCAAGGATGAAACAGTTTCCTTGTTGTGCTTGCTTCAGAGGGGTTTGTCACTGTCTGGGATTCATTTCATTTGTTGGCCTGGTGGCTTTGATTTTCTGGCTTACTCACAAAATGTTATGATTTTGTAAATGTTCTGTTTTCATTTTCTTTTTTTTTTTTTGTGTTGACAGAAAGGATAGCTTGAAGTGATGATATTTTGTACCTTTCTGCATCTTTGGTGAAAGTTACTTCAATGATTGACACTTTTTGACAGTTAATGAGAAGTAACTGATGCAGTCTTTCAGACCAGGTAAGTAATACTGAGCTCCCAATCATACTCTCCTCAATTCTCCCTCATTGAATTATTGAGCTCTCCATACTAGTGAATTATATAAGGGTTTTCCAGTTAGGAACACTTTAGCTTTACACTTAGTAGCTAATTGAATCTTCATAGTGTTGTAATTTATATGTTATTATGTTATTAAGGTCCCCAGTTTACAGGTGAGAAAATCATGATTTAATAGCTTAAGCTGGTAAAGTAATGAAGACAAAACTCAAGCCTACTTCTTAGCACCTTAAGCTTTTGAAAATTCCATACCCATGCATCAATTTAAAGTAGACAGAGCCATGCACATTACTTAAGTGATACATTTATTCCCTAAAAGATAAAAATTAAGAAGATCCTCAATTGGAAAGTTAATTAGTGAATAATAAGATAATACAAGGCATATTAGTTCTACAGATAGTTATGGCTATTGATATGATTATTTTCTTAGATTAAAATGAAAGACATGATCTTATATTATTTTACCAAACAAATTTTGCTGTTTTTGGCAGTAAGCAAATAATGTCAACATATTAACATCTGTCTATCTGTGGGACACCATTATTGGAGTACAAATTAGCATTTTATTAATATCATCATTTACACATGACATTTTAATAACCCACATAAAATGATGCATTATAAAGAAGCATGTAGGCCCTGCTGCACCCTCTGCTTGAAGTGAGTGTTTTGCCAGCTCTGGTCCAACACCCCCACCCTTTTCTCAGAATTTCCTCTGTCTGCTCTACACATAGTGGACCTGCCCCTTCATAAAGGTCCATCTGGAGCCTGCCCTCACCTGACTTTGGCCCCCCTTTGCCCTCTGCTTGAGGTGAGTCTGGGGCCAGCTCATGTCCAACTGCCCCCATTCTTTACTCGGAACTTCCTAAGTCAGCTCTGCATTTTGACCCCCCCTCCATGTCATCTGCTTGAGTTGTCCTTCCCTGGCACACCAGACCATCTGGAGCCTCCCCTCCCCTTATCCTTGGCCCAACTTCTCCCTCTGCTTGAGGAGAGTATTTAGCCAGCTGGGGTCCAACACCCCCACACTCTCCTTGGAACTTCCTGGGTCTGCATCTTGAACCCCCTATGCCCTCTGCTTGAATAGTTCCATCCAGGCAGGCTGGACCATCCAGAGCCTGCCCTCTCCTGATATTTGGCCCTGCTGAGCCCTATGCTTGAGAGACCTCCAAGAGAGCTCAGATCATCCAGAGTTACTGACATGGAAGTCCTAACCCACCTACAGCCACCTGGAGAGGAGAATAGAGAGAGAGAGAGACCTCACCTGCACCCACTGGAAAAAGGGATGGGAAGACGGAAGTGCAACAGTGGAAAGGCTACCATAAATGCACTATGTCCTTCCCCGATAATGAGATTGATGACTAATTTATCCACCATCATAGAGCCCTCATCTAGTAGCTGATGGAAACAGAAGCAGACACCTACAACTAAACACTGAGCTGAACTGGAATCCAGATGCAGAGAGGGAGGACAAGACAAGGCTACAGAAACCCACAGAGACAGCTCACATGAACAAGAAAGAGCTAATGGGCCCCTGGACTGATAGCTGGAAATTCAGCATTGGATCGAATCAGACGCCCTGAGCATGGGTCTCAGTTAGAAGGCCTGCACAGTCTAAGGGATCTCTGACAGAATTTGATGACCCCTCCTGACATCATCCTACCTGTGGAGTGGGGGGTGATGGGATGGGAAGGTGGTCGGGGGGCATGGGTGGGTGGCATAGAGGGAGGGATGGAGAGGAAACTGGGATCAACATGTAAATAAGAAAAATAAATAAAAAAGAATTTGAAAGAAAAAAAAGAACACATTTAACAATAGAAAGACCAATATGACACCACCAAGACCTGCACACACAAAAGTAGATGAAACAGCAGAGAATGACCTTAAAAACAATTTCATGAAAGTGATGGAGGCCTTCGAAGATGATATGAGAAAAAACCTTCAAGAAATGGAAGACAAAACAAAAAAAATTCGGGAAGGAATAGAGGAAAACTCCAAGCAAAAAATGCAAGAAATCAACAAATCTCTAAAAGAAAGCAAGGAAAGCCAAGAAAAAGCAATCAAAAAGATGAAGAAAACAATTCAAACAGTTCAACTGAATAGAAAACTTAAACTTATATAGAAAAAACTTAAATAGAAAAAAATAAAGAAAATACAAACTTAGGAAATGCTGGAAACAGAAAAGTTGGGTAAACAAACAGGAGCCTCAGATGCAAGCATAACCAACAGAATACAAGGGATTGAAGAGAGAATCTCAGGCACTGAATTTAAACTAGCAGAAATAGATTCTTCACCAAAGAAAACCTTAAATCCAACAAATCCTTAACACAAAATATCCAGGAAATGTGGGACACCATGAAAAGACCAAACCTAAGAATAACAGGCATTGAAGAAGGTGAAGAAGCCCCTCTTAATGGTGCAGAAAACATACTCAACAAAATCATTGAAGAAAACTTTCCCAATCTGAAGAAAGACATGTCTATGGAAGCACATGTGTACTGAACACCAAATAGACTGGGCCAAAAAAACAAAACAAAACAAAAACAAAACAAAACAAAAAAAAAAAAACCTCACTACATAATAATCAAAACACCCAACATACAGAACAAAGAAAGAATATTAAGAGCAGCAAAGGAAAAAGGCCAATTAACATATAAAGGTAGACCTATTAGAATTACATCTGACTTCACTATAGAAACTCTGAAAGCCAGAAGGTCCTGGATAGATGTTCTACAAACACTAAGAGTCCATGAGTACCAGCCCAGAAATAACCAGCAAAACTCCCAATCACTATAGATGGAGAAAACATGACAAATCCAGATTTACACAATACATGTCCAAAAATCCAGCCCTACAGAAAGTTCAGGAAGGAAAACTCCCACCCAAGGATGTTAACTACACTCACAAAAACATAGGCGATATGTAATCCTACTTTACCGAAAGAAAAAGCAGGGCAAATCTACTTACAATTGCGCTGCCAACAACAAATACAAAACAAACAAAAATTAACAATCAATGGGCCTTAATTTCCCTCGATATTAATGGTCTTAACTTGCCTATAAAAGACACAAGTTAACAGAATGGATACAAAGAATTCATCCTTTTTGCTGCACACAAGAAACATACCTCAGTTTCAAAGACAGACACTACTTCAGACTAGCAGCTGGGAAAAGATTTTCCAATGAAATAGACCCAAGAAACAAGCAGGTGTAACTATCCTAATAGCAAAACTAAATTGATTCAAACTAAAATCAATCAAAAGAGATGGAGAAGGTCATTTCATATTCATCACAGGAAAAAATGTATAGGTACAAAGTCTCAATTCTGAACATCTATGCCCCAGATACAAGGCATACACATTCATAAAAGAAACATTACTAAAACCTAAAGCTCACATAAAACCTCACACACTTTTATAGTGGGAGAGTTCAACTCCCCACTCTCACCACTAGACAGGATCACCAGACAGAAGCTTAACAAAGAAACAAAAGAACTAATAGATGTTATGTTTCAATTGGGTTTAACAGACATCTATAGAACATTCCATACAAACAGAAATGAATATACCTTCTCAGCTGCACAGGGAACCTTCTCTAAAATCAACCAGATATTTGGCAACATCGCAAACCTCAACAGATACAAAATAATCGGAATAACCCCCTGGATCTTATCAGACCACCATGCTTTAAAGTTAGAATTCAACAACACAAATTGCAGAAACCCTAAAAACTCATGGAAACTGAACAAGGTACAATTGCACTATTCCTGGGCCAAGGAAGAAATAAAGAAAGAAATTAAATACTTCCTAGAATTCAATGAGAATGAAGAAACAACATGTTCAAACTTCAGGGACACTTTGAAAGCAGTATAATGCAGAAAGTTCATAGCATTATGTGCCCACAGGAAGAAACATTACAGAATAAACAAGACAACTGAAAGCTCCAGAAAGAACCAAACTCACTCCTGAGGAGTAGATGCCAGGAATAATAAATAGAGAGCTGAAATCAATAAAATAGAAACAAAGACAACAATACAAAGAATCATTGTAACAAAGAGTTGGTTCTTCAAGAAAATCAACAAGAGAGACAAACCTTTATCTAAACTGAGCAAAAAGCAGAAAGAACATGCAAATTAGCAAAATCAGAAATGAAATGGGGATATAACAACTGACACTGAGGAAATCCAGGGACTCATACTTTGAAAACCAGTACTTCACAAAATTCAAAAGTTCAAAGGAAATGGACAAATTTCTGGATAGCTATCACTTACCAAAATTAAATCAAGAAAAGATAAGTAATTTAAATAGACCTATAACCCTTAGTGAAATAGACACAGTCATCAAAAGTCTCCCAACCAAAAAAAGCCCAGGACCAGATGGATTTAGTGCAGAATTCTACCAGAAAATTTAAAGAAGAGCTAATACCAATACTCCTCAAATTGTTCCACACAATAGAATTAGAAGGGTCATTGTCAAACTCTTTTTATGAGGCTACATTACATTGGTACCCAAGCCATACAAAGATACAACTAAGAAAGAGCCCTACAGACCAATATTCCTCATGAACATTGATGCAAAAATACTCAAGAAAATACTGGCAAATCAAATCCAAGAACACATCAGAGAAATCATCCATTATGACCAAGTAGGTTCCATCCCAGGGATGCAGGAATGGCTCAACATATGAAAATGTATCAATGTAATCCACTATATAAACAAACTGAAAAAGAAAACCCATATGATCATCTCACTAGATGCTGAAAAAGTCTTTGAAAAAAATTCAACACCCTTTCATGATAAAGGTCCTGGAGAGATCAGGGATAACAAGAACATACCTAAAATAATAAAAGCAATATACATCAAACTAATTGGAGAGAAACTCAATGGGATTCCTCTAAAATCAGGAACAAGGCAAGGTTGTCCACTCCCTCCATATCTCTTAAATATTGAAGTTCTATCTACAGCAATAAGAAATCAAAAGGAGATCAAGAAGATACAAATTGGAAAGGAAGAAGTCAAACTTTCACTATTTGCAGATGATTTGATAGTTTACATAAGTTACCAAAAAAACTCTACCAATGAACTCTTACTTATATGATATATACCTTCAGCAAAGTGGCAGGATACAAGATTAACTCAAAGAAATCAGTAGCCCTCCTATATACAAATGATAAATAAGCTGAGAAAGAAATCAGAGAAACATCACATTTTACAATAGCTACAAATACCATAAACTATCTTGGGGTAACACTAACCAAACAAGTGAAAGACATGTATAGCAAGAACTTTGCGTCAAGAAAGAAATTAAAGAAGATACCAGAAAATGAAAAGATTCCCCCATGCTGATGGATAGGCAGGATCAACATAGTAAAAATGGCAATCTTGCCAAAAGCAATCAACAGAGTCAATGCAATTTCCATCAAAATTTCAAGCACAATTTTTTATAGAACTTGAAAGAACAATACTTAAGTTCATGTGGAAAAACAAAAGACCTGGGATAGTACAATAAAGAAACTTCCAGAAACATCACCTTCTCTGAGTTCAAGCTCTACTATAGAGATATAGACTTGAAAACAACTTGGTATTGGTGTAAAAATAGACAGGAAGAACAATGGAATCAAATTGAAAACCATAATATTAACCCACACAATAGAAAATACAATAGAAAATAGAAAGCATCTTCAACAAATGGTTCTGACACAATTGGTTCTGGTGTGTAGATGACTGAAAATAGATCCTTATCTATCACCATGCACAAAACTTAAGTCCAAATGGATTAAAGACATAAATCCAACCAAGGTACCCTTGAACAAATTGTTACAGGAGACTGCTTCCTGAAAATAACACCAAGAGCAAAAATATTGAGATCACCAATTAATAAATGGCAAATACTGAGAAGCTCCTTTTTGTTTCCTGTAAGGCAAAAGACTCAGTCAATAAGGCAAAATGGCAGCCCACAGAATGGGAAAGATCCTCACCAATCCTACATTTGACAGAGGGCCATTTTCCAAAATATACAAAGAACTCAAGAAGCTAGTTACCAAAACACCAGATAATACAAATGAAAAGTGGGATACAGACCTACAAAGAGAATTCTCAATAGAGGATCTAAAATGGCTGAATGACACTTAAGAAAGTGCTCAAGGAGGGTGATGCCTGTGGAATTGTGGGGGCAATGGGATGGGAGGGTGGTCGGGGAGCATGGGAGAGTGGAAGAGAGGAAAGTAGGGAGGGAGGGAGAGGGAACAGGGATTGATATGTAACATAAAAAAATAAAATAAAGAAAAGAAATTCAAAACAAACCAAAAAAAAAAAAAAAAAAAAAAAAAAAAAAAAGAAAAGAAAGAAAGAAAAGAAAGTGCTCAACATTCTTAGCCATCAAGGAAATGCAAACTAACACAATTCTGAGATACCAACTCTTGTCAGAATGCCTAAAATCAAATACACCAATGACAGTTTATGCTGTAGAGGATGTGGTGAAAGGGAAACACTCCTCCACTGCTGGTGGGAGTGCAAACTCGTACGGTCATTTTGGAGATCAGTATGGTGGTTTTTCAGAAAAATAGTTATTGATCTAGCACAAGATCCAGCAATTCTACTCTTAAGCATATACCCAAAAGATGCACATTCATACAACAAAGACATATGTTCTACTATGTTCATAGCAGCTTTATTTGTAATAGCCAGGACCTGGAAGCAACCCAGATGCCCCTCAACTGAAGAATAGATAAACAACATGTGGTACATTTACACAATGGAGTACTACTCAGTGGGGTGGGGGGGGATACAATGGAATCTTGAAGTTCACAGGCAAAGGGATGGAACTAGAAGATATCATCCTGAATGAGGTACCCTATTCACAAAAAGATGAACATGGTATGCACTCAGTCACATTGAATTTTAGACTTAGAGCCAAGGACCACCAGCCTACAATTCATACCACCAAAGAAGCTAGCAAACAAGGAGGTTTTAAGAGAGACATACATGTTCCCTCACTGAAGGGGAAAGGGGCAAGATCTGAGAAAAATTGGGAGCAGGTGGGGTGGGGGAAAATAAGTTAATAGAAAGATAAGGTGAGGAGGGGAGAGGAGTACACGAGAGAGCAGGTAAATTCAGTCAGGGAAATAATATAAAAAAACAAGAAAAGAGATCCCATATTAGAGGGAGTCATTAGTAGGTTAAAAAGAAATAACACACTAGGGAAATATCCAGAGACCCACTAGGATGATCTCAACTAACAATCTAAGTGTAAGTGGAGAGGCTACCTTAAATGCCCTTCCTCGATAATGAGATTGATGACTACCTTATATGCCACCCTAGAGCCTTCATCCAGTAGCTGATGAAAGCAGACACAGACGCCCACAGCTAAACACTGAGCTGAACTCCTGGAATCCAGTTGATGAGATGGAGAAATGGTGAGCAAAGGGGTCAAGACCAGGCTGGAGAGACCCACAGAAACAGCTGACATGAACAAGGGAGAGCTCATGTACCCCAGAGTGATAACTGGGAAACCGATATAGGACCGACCCAGACCCTCTGAAAATGGGTCTCAGTTAGGAGGTCTGGAAAGTATATGGTACCTCTAACCATGTAACCAGGATGTATCCTTAGTTCAGGAAAGAACCCCAGGAGCCCATTTCCCAGGGAGGGATATTCCCTTAGCCTGGAGACTTGGAGAAGGGCCTACGCCCTACCCCAAATGATTTGACAGACTTTGGTGATCCCTCATTGAAGGCCTTGCTCTCCCTGGGGAGTGGATGGGACATAGGATAGGGGATCTGTGGAACATGGGAGGATGCGTGGGAGAGGGAACTGGGATTGATATGTAAAATAAGAAAAAAGTATTAAATAAAAAAATAAAAAAAGGAGCACATAGCATTCACCTGAAAGACAAAGCCCACATCAATTCTGATCTCACACACATTAGACTCAGGATTTAAAGTTGGTGAAAGTCTGAGATGGCACAAGGTTCTCATAGGATGTTATTTCAGTACATGCTTTAAGTGAACTGCAGTTTATTCCTAATTTTGGCACAAAGTCAAGTGAAGAGATGTGGTAAAATATTGTGTTAGGGTTTAAGATGGGAAATTTCTTCCCCTAACAAGTTACCATTTTGATAAGTTTCTGTCCTAGATCTTAGAAGCAATTAGGTTCTGGAAACATGTAATAAGAGCTCAAATAAATAACAAACCCTGTTTGTCTTGAACTATATTCTAAAGTAACTAATTTCCTGCTACTGATGCTCCTTGCAGGTTTAGTACATTCTTCCAGATGAAACCTGGAAAATTTATCTTTATTTGGCAAGTGGGAGAAAACAGATATCAGTTTACAAAATGATGACATGGCAAGGCTAGAACTATGGTCAGATAAATTTATACATAATGTATGAATAGACATTCAGAGCCCATTCTCTATAGAGGGTTACCCTCTCTGCCTAGACACACAGAGGAGGGCCTAGGCCCTGCCCCAAATGATTTGACAGACTTTGATGATTCCCCAATAGAAGGCCTCACCCTTTCTATGGAGCAGAAGAGGAATGGGATGGGAGCCAGTGAGGGGTAGGGGAGGATAGCTGGGAGGGAGAGGGAACTGGGATTGATATATAAAATAATATTGTTTCTAATTTAAATAGAAAAATGAAAAATTACATATAATATATCAAGAAAATAAAAAATAGATTAGAAAAAATGGAGATGGCATAATAATTTCTCAAGAAGATGGTCTTACTAGACATGAAAATATATTCAGAAACATCCATAGCACAAAACCAGTGAGTCCACACAAAAATACAAAATGGCCACCATGGCCACAACACTGTGCTGGAAGCAATGAGATATATATAAAAGAATATTCTCTTATTTAGGTAGTCTTTATATATTTGAGGATATATGATGGGGGATGTTATTCTGTAAATCTGTTTCTCATACTGGTTAATAAATAAAGCACTGTTGGCCAATAGGAAAGCAAGATAGGTGGGACTAGGAGACAAGGAGGAAATAGGAAGTAGGAAGGAGGAGTCAAGATGGAGAGTCTGGAGAGAACAGAACCGCCGTTCCTCTGCTCTCGATAAGACCACGTGGAAATACATAGATTAACACAAATGGGTTAATAATTAAGACAGAGCTAGCCAATAAGAAACTAGTACCTGGCCAACAGCATTATATCAAATACAGAGTCCCTGTGTGTTAATTGGGGCTGGCGCGGTGGCAGGACAAGACCAGTGGCGGGAGGAAAAACCTTACTCTTACAGATATATTGGTGCAGGTAGGAGGGGGGATAAAACAAGGACAGCTAATAGCAAAGGTAAATAGCCACAAAAAGAATGTAGAATCCCACCAAGTGCTCTACAAAAAAAAAAAATTGATTCCTTGAATCAAATCTTTGAGACCAAATTTCAGAGAGGCAATATTACCTAAAACGGTTCTTGAGAACCAAGAAAGGTTTGGGTGAAGGGAATATGGGATGACATCTTTCAAAGGGATTTTTCCTTTTCAGAGGAAGAAGCAAAAGCCAAAGGATGTCGTTAACTTTCTGGAGCAGATAATTCTCTATAGGTAAAGTCAGTGATCA